>NC_089227.1:69605905-70985905 GCF_963924675.1 Phocoena phocoena | reverse complement strand
AATACAAATACAACCTTGATACCTTATCCATGTCCCTTTTATCTTACAGCCACTGTGCATATATTTCATCTTCCTGTCCCAAGTTCAATGAGAGTGGGATCTGTTTCAAGTCCAATATTGTATCTACTAGCATGATCTGTGCATAGTTAAAGCCTTCAAATACTTGTTGTCTAAATGAATAAGTCAATCAAATGATTAACAGATGAAGGCGACAATCTTCTTTTTTGACTACTGCCACCTCATCTATTGTCTACCTCCTTCACTCTAGAAGTAGTGTTGAGAGGGATGTTTCAGTGAACAGGTAACAAATGTAAACAAGGGAACCACTTACTGGTGGCCCTAATGTAGCCAGGACATCTTTTCCAAAGGCAGTAGTAATCTTTTTTCTCAAGAAAACACATGCTATCTGTTATTCCAGTGTGAACTCTGCTAGCACATCTGCAGTGATCAATCTCACCTGCACTGCCATAGTTTACACAGCCAATGGTAGAAAAAATAATGTTTCACCATGTAAAGCAAAAATAATGGAAATATTTATTGAGCAACTACTACATCTAGGCATATAACAAATGTTTTATATGCATTATCTCATCCTTGTACCCAGCTTGAAAAGTAGATAATAATATTCCCCTTTTTCACAAATTGAGGAAACTGGGATGCATATAGGTTAAGTTGTTCAGGGTCAAACAATATTTAATCCAGTCTTCAAATACAAGTTTGCTTGTTTGTTTGTTTTTACTCACATGCTTATATTCTTTCTTTATGCCTCAATGTCTCCTTAACAACTGTTTTACAGACCATCTGCTATGTACAGAGTACTATGTTAGGTGCCGTGGGGAAGTAGGAGACGAATTCATAGTAAAACACAATCTAGTCTCTGCCTCAGAAACTTCCAACTAATTAATATAGATAAGATATGGATCTTATCTAGCTCATGTGGAATACAAGTCAGAATGTGATAAGCACATTAAGAGCATACAAATGCCATTAGGTGAAAGATCATTGTGAGAGATCAAGGAAGCCTATATGGAGGAGGTCTCAGAATTGGAACTGGTCCCCCAAATGAATAAGCAGGACTTCTGTAATAGAAAATTTCTGGAGAATACTCCAGACAAAGAAATGCAAAACTAAAAACATAATGATGAACCGTATTCTGAGACAGGCATATGGTTCAGATTGACTGGAGCATACTCAATTCAAGTTGGTGAGTACTGGAATATATAAGGGTAAGTTAGATTTGACACTGGAGGAACTGGAGCATCAAAAGGAGGAGTATGAACTGTATTCCAGAGGCAATAGGGAGTATCAAAATTGTTATCAAAGCTGGAGAGTGATAAGATTAGGGGTGTTTGGGGAAAGTTAACTGACCAGTATATAGAAGAAACTTATAAAGAAGTGGAAACTGGAGAAGGAAAAAAATCAATTAGAAGACAATCCTAATAATAACTCTATGATGCAAGTACTACTATCCTATTTTACAGAGGGGACAACTGAGGCAGAGGAAAATGAAGTAACCTTCCAGGACGAAACAGCCAGTTAACAATTAGTATGGGAAAATCAAGAGGCTTAAAATATTCAGTTAAAATATCCTTATGAAGAAAAAGGGGAAAAGAATCAATAAAGATGTACTGAGTTTAGTCTTCACTGAAAGTAACTCACTTTTTAAAAAATGTCTTTAAAGATGCGATGAAACTATTTTTGGCTTATGGACCATGTAGGAAGATTATCACACAAAAATGAGATTGTAAAATATCTATCGCTAAGCCCTCCCGGAGGGCTCTCTTAGCATTGTATATACTCCATGCCAGGATCTGAGTTAAGTAAGAAGTAATATCACTGAGCGTGTGGAGAAAGGATCCAATTTGTATTAATGACAAAATCCAGAGAGGAATATAGATATCTAACAAAACTATGTAGTTTATGAAACAACTTTTAGACACTTAATTGCTATTACGATCCACTTAAAGTAATATTATTCCCCCCCCAAAAAAGTCTAAAAAGTGTTGACCCAAACTTAAGTTAATGGTCAAAATTTTCCAGTGTAAGTACCAAAAATGCTAAATCAATGGTATTTCAGCAAATAAGAGATAACTTTCCTCTAACTAAATGACTCAATTTTACATTTAAAGTATTGTTTCATTAATGAGAAATGATAGAACTCTATAGGATCACAGCAAAAGAAAAACCAAAGGTTACCAATATGTCAATGAAAAAGTAACAAGTACTAAGGTAGGCCATGCAAAATGAAGGTTTGCTTTCTTCTTGCCACTTTGCATTTGTAATTAACCAGTGCTTTTCCTAAAATACAGGATCACCAATGCTATAAAAAAATAAGACACACCATCATTATAATCCTTAGTGTGAGGTCACAAACGTGAACACTGTTATCTATTATTTGCAAGATATGAATTAGAAGATTGGCATGTTTTACACTTGGAGATTTTCAAAAATTATAGCATTTATCTATTACATAAATTTGGACTTAGAAATAATCAAGGACAAAAAATAAGGATTAAAATTTTTAATTTAAATTGTTAGTAGCCCAACCTGCTAATCAAGCTATGCTATGACATATTTATTATGTTTCTGATGTCTTTTTACGACGAAAAAAGGAAAAATAAAAATTTGATGCCAAATGTGAGTACCAAAATTCATAAATAAAACAAGTATGCAGATAAAGCATTTCAATCACCATTATGATTGTTTTTAAGCAATCATTTACATTTTTATAAGGAATAAAACAGAAAGAAAAATAGTGCTATAATACTTGAGAATTAAAACATTTTTGTGTATCTTTTTAAGCACATTTTTAAAATGTGTTAGAGTTAAAATAGCACATGGGAAAGCTATGTCTGTGATGAAAATGGAATAAGATACAAGAGAATAAAAAAACATGTTTTTACTGAATGATGCCACAATGTTGTCTTAAGGGATCCCCTAGCGTTACCAGATATTAAGCATTTCCTAGATAAAGTTATAAATCCCTAAACTTGCAAGACATTTTCTGCAAACTATCATAAATAAATACACAGGTCAAAAAATAAACTGTTTAAACATTCTCGTGGAAATAAAATATATAAGAACTTATATTTTAGAAAAACACTGCTTGCTCATAAATATAATTCTTTTTCTCTTGTTGGATGCTGAGGGAAAAGTATTAACATATGGTTATTCATATTGTTAAAAAGAACGATGAAATATTTGCAGTTCAGCACTTCTCACTATGTAAAGCATCCTACTTATCCCTTTAGTGAAAACTATTTCCAGCACTTTTAGGTGAAGAACCTCAGATGATAAAGGCCACAGTGCAGACTGCTGTTAGCACCCCATTTTGTCACTGTGGCTTATGTTATGAAACTGGCAGAAACTCTCACATAGGAAAACCATTTGCTATATTTCAGTATAGAAATTGCATTGCTATTTTCTGTGCTCCTAAAATACCTTCATGGTGGTCTGATACTTGATCGTTCTATTACTAAAGCAAGTTAAATTGTAATTCCAACTATTTATCTTTCAGACATCACTAAACCTTCCAGGAATATTTTATTTACTATTTATTAATTTCTTTTGCAGATTGTGAAAACTATTTCAAGAATGCAAATTGCTCACACATTTAGACAGTTTTCACACTTTACCTTCCTTTGATACACAAAATTTGCATACAATGTAATCTGATTTATTTCCGCTTCAAGTGCTGTCAGCTTTAGCTTTTCTCTTATTCTCTTTCCTAATTCTTTCTCATTTTCTTCCTGTCCTTCCTTTCTTTCTCCCTCCCTTGTTCTCTCTCTGCAATTAATAAAACAAGATGAAATAAAAATTCCGAAAAATAATATATAAATGCTTCCAATTTTACTTAGCCAGAATTTCATGGCAATGTTCATGTGAGTTAACCCAGGAAAAGATACCCGACAGAGTTAAAGATAGAGACGGAGACTGGGGAGGGAGGGAAGGAGGAGAGAACAAGAATGAGGAAAAAAGAGGAAGAAAGAGAATCAAACTTTTTAGAGTATATTTATGCCTTGAAAGAGACAATATGGACTGTACTTTTCCTCCCTCTAGAAAGCAAAGCAAGTTTTGGATATTGAAAAACACGTTCTCTTTTTCTTCAATTTACTTTTGACTCAAGTCTTTTTCAGACTGGAAACTGCATTATGCAAGTGAGAAAGTTATACATAATAAAAGAGCAGTTTCCTCATTTTGTAACCACTACCTTTATGGTGCATGGTGTTTTAATAAGTCTTCTATAACGGATATCTGAAAATAAAGCTAAAATGTGTACAATATGGACTGAAATCAGAATAATAAAGTCACTCCATTTAATTAAGTCTATAATGTCATGCCCATACAAATACCACACAACAAATATTAAACTAACCGCGGTTATAAAATTAAAGCTTCACCTACAGATGACTTAACGTGAAAAGTAACTTTAATTTCTCTTCCAGACTACAAACAAAATTAATTTATTGGAAGATAAACTAAAATATATGAGGAAGTAATTCTAAAAATGTTTATTTCTAACAGAAAATGCTGAATTTATTTTAAGAGGAACATGGGAAAAATAAACCCTACGTATAGGTACACCTGATTTTCAATTTGCTAAAACTTTGACACCAGTGCTTTAGAAGCAGTTGAATTTTCATTTTTCCAATTAGACTTATGATATGTCAATTGCCGCATATATAAATCATACTTCTTCCTATGAACACATTATCTCACTGGACTATCTAAATATCCAGCTGCCTTTTACTAAAATTGACAATTGTCTTTCATAGGCAAGGTCTAATTTTTTAACTAACCATATCTTGAAAATGTTAACTATAAAAATTTTAAAAGTCAAGGTTATGAAAGAAGGGCCACACGTAAGACAAACTATACAGGCATCATATAAATACAAAGAGAGAATCAAGAAAACAAGTGCACTATTTAAATACATTCTCCAAATATAAAAAATTGGCAGTCTCATACCAGAAATTTTACTCTCATAAAAACTTTGTTAATACGAATGATACGAATATTTGGGGTCATAGTTATAAGTAATAGCAAACCTAGGTAACTGTGTAAATCACTTGCATTTTGGTTAACTACACCTATTTTTACTTACCCTTCAAACACTACTACTTCTCACCAGTAGGCAGCACTATGACATCTTTTACCTGTTACCAATGTTAATGTCACACAATGCCATCTGTAACTTATTACACGTTATCTGACCTTTGCTTGCATTTTAGTCTCTTTATTTTGGTTCCATGCTATTTATCTCACAGATACTCTTTTCTTCCTAAAAACAAAATTAAAACTTACAATAAAGTATCAGCAATGTCAGGTATAGTATACACAAACATCAACTAGCAAGTGTGTAATTAATGAATGCTACTATTTCATTACTAGTTAACAGTCTATTCCTTATTGTAATTTAAAGGAAACTGAAATTAAGTGTAGTATGAAACTGGTCAAATGAGTTTAGCGTTAAAGACTTTTAGTTTCTGATGTTATATATTCACTAAACTGCCGCTTTTATAAGAATTATAAGGACCTTGATGTTAAAGCATTTATGTTTATATACCTGTTTTTTCAGAAAAAGAATAAAAGTATAATAAATTATTTAGAAACCCAAACACACAAATTTGTAAGGGAAAGTATATCACAATACTTGTAAACAATTTATATTCTACAACTTAATAGTAGACCACATATTCACCTGACAGATTCCACCTTACTTTAACCAAAATGATTATTTTCTACTTCGTCAAAAAGCACTTAAATGTAATATAGGCCAACATCCAAATATATTAAGAGAAATTCTTCGGTTCCTTCACTAACTAATCAGAGATACACAGAAAAGGACCCTTTAAGTTTAATGATACCTGCTCATTAAATGATGCTAAACACTAAAATACCACGAACAGCAGGGAATTTCAGTTTACGTTAGAGAAAAAAAATAAAAGGGTAAAAATGACTGAAGTTGGTCAGTTCAAGCTGATAGGGCACTTCAAATGAATAACAGAAGAATAAAAGAGACACTCTAGGTTAAATTAGGTTCTCCTATTTCTTTTCTTGAAAGTGCTTAACTTCACAAATTTTATTTGAATTAGCTAAACTGCCAAAATCAAAGCAGATATAAAGTTAAACAGGCAAGTACACTTCACAGTAGTTTACCTCTTATACAACAGATAAGACCTTAATTTTAAAAAGGTGATTTTGAGTTTTAAATGGGTATGTTCCTCTTCTTCACTGAAGCAACTGAAATACTTCATTTCTAAGAAAACACTGCTGCACAGATTAAAACATACACAAAGCCTCAGGTGAATAGGTTTGTTTACACAATTTTGTTCCTTCATATATAAACGAAGAATTTCTCCTTTCAAAAACCAATATCTGATAATACTTAATAAAGTGTTATGTAGCCAATTAAAATTTACTGTACAATATTTCACATACTTTTTAAAAAGTAGGACATTTTCCTTTAGTTTATAACTTTTGACTTTGAATTTTCACATACTAAAAGCATATAATTTTTCCTTGCTCGAATCTTACTTCCAAGTTCTTATTTACATTTGCCAAACAGTGGCATTTCTCCAGGAAAACTGGACTAAACCTTGACAAAATTTGTAAAGTAGTAATTATTGGCACCCCTCTCTCCATTCATCACTCCTTTCCCCTACTCAACTCAATTTTACTCTTACCTGTACTATTTCCTCTTTTTATGAATGGCTCCACCATGCATAAAGCTTAACACAGTACTAGTGAATATACATGGTCCTCCAAGCTGAACGAATGTCCATCTTATAGGAGGGCAAAGGAAAGAGAGTCCTTCTTAACCCAAAGAATATGTTGCTGATTAATAAACAATATTGTCTAGTAAGAAGTATTTTGATCCCAGGGGAATTCCCCTGCAAACTTCAAATCATACCATTTAAGCTTTTTGCTTCTTTTTGTGTGTATAGCTGTTGTTATAGTCTGAATGTTTGTGTTCCCCCCAGAAAAGAAATCCATAAATTGAAATCCTAACCCCCCCAATGTGATGGTATTTGGAAATGGGGCCTTTGGGGGATTAGACCATGAAGGTGGAGCTGTCATAATGGGATTAATGCCCTTATAAAAGAGGACCCAGAGAGCTTCCTCAACCCTTCAGCCATGTGAGGTTACAGTGAGAAGATGGGAATCACTGAAGAAGCAAGACCTCACCAGATACCTAATGTGTCAGTGCCTTGATCTCGGACTTCCTGGACTCCAGAACCATGAGAAATAAATTTCTATTGTTTATAAGCCACCCAGTTTACGGTATACTGTTATAACAGCTGAATGAACTAAAACAGCTGTAAAAGGAGAGGCTCTAGAGAGGGCTCCCTTCTATCAGGCTCTTTCATAAAAGGCAGATAATTTCCCTGTCACTTAGGAACATTTACCAGTATTTTCTGGGAGTTTATATCTGTGCTTAATTTAGGCCGTATAATCAATCGTGAATTAAAAAATACAAAAAACACTGCTATATTTAAAATGCATAACCAACAAGGACCTACTGTATAACACAGGGAACTCTGCTCAATATTATGTAATAACCTAAATGGGAAAATAATTTGAAAAAGAATAGATACATGTATAACATTCACTTTGCTGTACATCTGAATCTATCACAACATTGTTAATCAACTATACTCCAATATAAAATAAAAAGTTTAAACAATTTAAAAAAATAGAAATGCGAAAAACAAACAAGGGTAAGGGTAAACTGGTCTCCTGGTAACACTAGCATAGCATTTCTCACACTATTCCACAGAACACGAGTTTCCCCAGATAGTATTCAATGAATAGGTCCCACGGTAAAAAAAATCTGAGTCTCTTATAGATGCACAGAGACTGTTAACTCATAAAAGGCTATAAGAACTGCAAAGGGCAGTGATTCCCCTTTCTCATTAGATAACTATTAAATCTCATACACATTAGGGTTTAGGGAACATATTTTGCAAGTCTGAAAGATATAATTTGCCTGCAACACGTGTTGCAGGGGTTCTGTAATGGCATTAAACTTGAAAACACTTTAACAAATTAGATGGTCTGAGTCAGCTTGTTTACACCAGCATACATAGTGCCGGGCACACAGTAGGTCCTCAATAAATATTTGTTTACTGGATTAGTTAACTGATGAAGTCTAATGCTGAGTTCAGTATACATTTGTGTAAACAGTTTAATATAGGTGGATATGTGTTCTTTATGCAAATACCTCTAGGGGTAAAGACCCTAGAGCTTCTCTTGAAAGCATCCTGACAATATCAGGGTGTATTCAAATACTTCTACTTTAATTTTAATTTTTGTCTCCCTGTTAATTCATGACCAGAGACAACATATATTAGAACCATCATCTTTAAAAATAGTTTTCAGTATTTCCATTTATTCTCTAAGTTTAATTAGTCAATTGTATTTAAGTCTTTCCTCTAGAAATCATATGATAGAGATGACAGTCATCTCTCTTTCACTTTTTTCTCTCTTCATTTTCTCTGTATCCTTTTTAGCACGCTTTTATTTTAGAGTAAAAACCTAAGCTGTACACAGTATTTTTTAAGTGCTATAAATAGCATTCAATTCACTTTGATTTCATTTCAAATGCTAAACTGAAAGTTTGCACTGCTGTCCCTTTAGTCACAGGTGAGAGATCAGCACAGGAAAGAGAAGGGCAAGGGCTGCAGAATCTGACAGACCTGACCTTGACCTTCAGCTCCACCTTAAAATAAATCACTGAACTGCAAGATGAGTATCATCCCGAGACTCAGTTTTCTCAACTGTTAAGTATGAATGATAATACTGACCCAGCAGCATTGTTTGGGGGCTTAAATTAGGTTAATATGTGAAAGGTGTCTGGTAGAAAATAAGTTATTACTAAATGGTGTGGTGGGATAGGGAAAAAGAATTGGGAGGAGGACTAAAAATCACCAAGGTTTATGGCTCTAATCTCTGCAACTCAATCAAATAAACTACTGCTTTTAAAAAACAAAAGTTTTAGTGCAAACTTTCTAGAAGTATACTCATCACGATGTTAATGGTGGTTTTTCTCTGGGTAATAATACTATTAAAAATTTGTATTGTTTACTTAATATTCCTCCACATTATTGGAATATACTATGATAGGTGTGTAGTACTTCCGAAATTAGAAAAACTTGAATTCAACTGTATTTTTAGGAAAAATGTGTTTTAATATTTAAAGAGTTTCATTTATGTGGAAAATTAATTCATGAGGAGCTTCTCAGTCCTCAAAAATTCTAGAGAAATGAGAATTTTACTTTTACTATAAATGACAAATTATAAGAAACGAGAGGAGTTTTACAAATCCACTCAAATTTTTTTCTCTTGCATAACACCCCATGCCTTCCCCTCACCCAAAAAATTCCTTAACTACCAGTGTTCATCTCACTTTAAGATATCAGTATCTTTTAAAATAATTGCTAAGAAAGCAATGGTATACCTGTGGTGTGTGTAATTTACTTTAAAAAATTACTAATAAGCTCAAACTTTTTCTTCATTTTCATTGGGCATTTGCATATTTTCTTTTGAAAACTGTTCACAGCTTTTCCCCAATTTTTCCATTTTGGTCTATTTCAAGAATCTTAAAGTGTGTTTTATAAACAATGAAGGATACTTAGGCTTTGATATATTTTTTGCAAATATCTTTTTATTTCATTTTTTTATAATCTGACCCCTTTTTCTTTGTGGTTCCTTTTATTTCTTGCCTGTTTAAAAAGCATTTTCCTAATCCAAGATTATATTAATATTTGCACAATTTTTGGTTAGATATTATGTAATGATACTTTTGAAAAATATAACTTTTTAATGCAAATAGCCAATTTACTAGACTTTTACTGAAAAGCTATCTCTTTGCAGTTCATTTAAAATGCTTTCCTTATTACATATTAATTTTAAATAAAAGGTCTATATTTAGGAACATCTGTTATAACTTCTCCTCTCCCAGTCTTCTCTCTTGGTTAGCATAATCACTCTCCACGCAATTCCTCAAAAAAACAAAAGAAAAGGGAAACTAAGCTTCATCTTTGAATTTTCTCTTCTCATTTCTTACATATAAACTACTTGAAAATCATTTCAATTCAACTTCCAAAATATCTAATTTAATCTCTTGGAGCTCCACTCAGCCACCCTTGTTTAAGCCACCATTATCTATAGTCTGGTCTACTCAGTTACCTCCTATTTGTTAGTCCTGCTATGCTCTTGCTCTTTAAAATATAAATAAAATGAAGTCTCCTCTCTCCTGCTAAAAACCCTCCAATGGCCTTCCACTGCACCAAGAACCCGTGAACTGGTCCATGCATAACTCTCCAGCCACATCTCATGACCACTCCTTGTTTATCTTGCTTCCTGCTTTGGCCATATTTGTCTTCTTACTCTACCATCTTAGGGCATTTTAACAGCTCTTCTCTCTGATTGCAGTGCTCCTTCATAGGAAAGGAGACTTTCTTACAATCCAGATCACTTAAATTTCACTTCCTCCATGAAGCCTTCCTTGAAAACCTAACATAAAGTATGTCCTCCATCACTCCCCTTTAGGTATTTACGTTTTTTTCTGTCATATGAAAATATGAAATGTTATTACCTGATTTTTTCTAGTTTATTATCTGATGCTTTCTTTCATGTTTCATGAAAGCAGGAAGTGTATCTGTCCTGTTGAATGCTCTACTCCTCATTCCTAGGATAACGACTGGTATGGGATAGACACTCAATAAATGTTGACTGAATAAATGAATAAATAAATGGGTACCTTCCCATTTAGTGCTCTTCTTTTTTCAGAAAGAAAAATCTCACATGAGCTTTAAAACAGCATTTAATAAACCTCCATCCAAAATTTCTTAGCTATTCCTAATTATTTTATGCTTTTAATAACTCTTGCTTGCCCATTTTACCATCATGCCAGTATACAGAAAAACAACAATTTAAGTATTTGATATTTTACTATATTTTTATTTGGTCATTGAAAGAGTTTATAGTTGTCTTCAGGTTATCTAATTATAGAATTATAAATTCTCCGCTCCAAATCTATACCTCATTTCTTTGTCGTACCCAATTACACTGGCAAAAACCTATGTTACTAATCTAACTGACTTCTTAAATCCATATAAAAATATTCTGATATGAGGCTCTCTTACCTCTCTTACAAAAATTTATCGTTTCTTTTGCTGGCATTTAAAGCTCCATTTATTTCCTTTTAAAGCATACTTCTCTTTTCCCCTATAGCAACATTCATGCTTGCAGCAATTTTTAACCTTCAATACTAACCAAACCGACTGTGCTTCTGCTCCTGTCTTTATCCTCTTGTGGAATGCCCTAACTTCTTTTTCCACTTATAGCTATCTGTTTCAATATGCCTCCTTGGCATCATTTTAATTGTACCCATCAGAAATGACTTCTCTCTCCTTCCGCACTACTATACCTTTTGGGTTGTCCCACTCAAGTGATGGTTAGCATTTTTTATTTTGTGGGTGTCTGGCCATTTCTCATAGATTATAAATATTCAATAAAATGCACTGAATGAATGGCTATTTTGCCTACCATCAATTTCAGTTCTCACAGAAAACCTGGGAAAATGCTGCCATAATCACAAACTTAGAGAAAAGTTGCAAGTATGGGACAGAATTGTCTTCCCTGAGCTGTTAGAGAGTAAGTGATCAACCTAATGCCACAATCAACTCCAAATACTTTAGTGTATATTTCTTACAAACGAGAAATTTTCCCTACATAACCACAGGATCATGAAAATCAGGAAACTGACAGTGATATATTATTGTACCATCTAATGCAGTACTCAGTCTCCTTTCGAGTTTAGTCACTTGTCCTAATAATGCCCTCTGTAGCAAAAGGATCCAGTTCAGATTCACACATTGCATTAAGTCTTCAAGTCTCTTTAGTCTGCTCCACTTTTGAACAGTTCCTTTCTTTTATTTTCATGACCTTGACACATTTGAAGATTATAGGCCAGTTATTTCGCAGATCCCTTAATTTTGGTTTGTCCATGTTTCCTGATGATTAGTTTCAGGTTATGCATCTTTGGCAGACAATACAGAAGTGATGCCCCTTTTTTCTCATTATATTCAGTCAGGTGGTACATGATTTCAGTGTATCTCTTTACTGTGCTCACTTTGATCACTTGATTAAAGTGGTATCTGTATCTGCCAGGCTTCTCCACTGTGAAGTTACTCTTCTTCTTTGTAACTAATATACATTTTGTTGGCAGTTATTTTGAAAATATATCAATATCCCATTATTCCATTCCTTATCAAACTTTCAGCATATATGTATGTGTGTATACACACATATATATTTGTATTTCCCCTTTTATTCAATGGTTTGTAAATATTTACCTTATAATTAATTTTATTTACAATTATGCATTATTTATTTTGATGCACCAATTTTCTCCAATGTGACTGGTGGAAGCCTCTTCAGTTGGTTTCTATATCCTTGTGGCAGGTCTCCATCATTCTTTAAGTGTTTCCTTCTTTTCTGGCACAAGATGCTTCAGGCTTATTTTCTAATTTCCTGCCCCGGTTTTATAGTGAGGCATTTTGCAAAGGAGCCCAGTCTCCTTTTAAGGAAACTGGCATTTAGAAAGGAAGATTTGGGTCCTGGGTGTGTTCAGTGTTTTTGAAGTATTGCTGTTTCCAGGACCTCCCAGTGGGACAGATCTAGAGAATACATATACATATACACACATGCCCCCACAATAATTTCTATATCTATATCCATAAGTACATCTATATCCATAGAAAAGTAGGAGTTCACACCAATACCTGTAACTTCAACCCAACACCACAGGGTTCATACAAGTTTTCTCCCTTTCCATATTTGTACCTTGGACAATGAGAAACCTGGCTTCCATATCCTTAATATATTTACATTTTTACTTGTTTGGTCAATCCCCTACACACAACTCATTTCTCTTCTTCACCTCCATTGTTCTTCTGCTTAGATGCCCTCTTCTCCCAGCTTGGGCTCCAAACCATGCCAGGCTGTTCTTCCACAGGGATATCCCCTTCATGCTGCTGATGCTCTGATACCCAGTACCTTCGGTAGATAGGCCCTCACCATTCTTCCATGGCTTTGACTCCCCACATCAGGCCATTCACCCATCTGGATACCCTTCTCAGTCCACTCAGCCTCAGATACCGAATGCCAGACTGCCCTTCGATGTGGATGCCCTCCTCTCTGCAGTCAGGCTCTGAAACCCTGAGCAGGACATCTCTCCTTTGCAGATACTTTCCCCCCCTTTGGTCACCCTGCACTGGGTTACTGGGGCTCCATCACCTTTCTAACACAGATACCTTTTTTTATCCCACCTAATGGCTTTAAGACGAAATTGTTCAAGAAGGGAAAAGAAAAAAAAAAACGGAAGGGAAGGAGAGGGAAAAGGGGAAAAGGAAGAGCTATTATTATCATTTTAAGTAGAAAGTTGAAGTTTCTTAAACACACATAGCTAAAAATATTTGGACTGCTTCTGGCTTAGGGAGTATGAAAAATTATATAAACAGCTTCTCCAGAACTGTTTATTTGCACAGCACCTTCATAGTCTATGTATATTTTGCTATGTTCCGACTACTACAACTATAATGACTATGCTGAGCTCTTTATATACTGGACATTTATAGGTTTCCTCACCAGAGTCCATTCTATATTTCCTTCTTCCTGAGTACCCTAACTTCTCAGCCACTTGGTTTGGACTGACTCCACACCAACCTCCACGGGTAGGCACTGATCCTCTTAATTAGTCAGTTTACCTTGTCCTCCAGGCATCTGTCATTAGTTAGAAATGGGCCTGGAAGTTGGCCTCAGCCAATCAGCACATACCATTCAACTGGCCACAATGGCTGGTTCAAGGGCAGGCACTTGATAAACAGGTCCAGAGTGACTTCTGGTAATGCTAGGTTACAAATTCTGTCTCCTCTTCTGGGCTGGTGACATGAAGATGCAGGGCTTGAGAATACTATAAGAAGAGAGCCTGAAGATGTATGGGGATCATTGTATGGACAGAGGTGGAAAGAAGCCCAGAAAAATAAGCCAAAGGAAAGAATTACATTGTTTGCATTCTATCAGAAAATCTTCACTGCCGAGAGGCAATTCAAGTTGTTTTCCTCATCTTCCCAGTTGATCTGACTAGTGTTCATGGACTCTGCTTCACAGAGTTACTCATTGTTTATTCCAAAAGGTCTTTCTGCTGCTATCCATGCACAATGATCTATTCACTTCCTAAAAGCAAGTTGGAAATGTGAAAGGTTGTTCTTGATAGTACTTTAAAGACTTCCTCGTTTACTCTCAGTTGTACCTGCATCACTCTGGTACCTAGGTTTCTGTCCCACAAGTTCATGTTAATTGTGATTTCTGAACCCTTCTGTCTGGCACTCCTCCAATCTCCCATCTTGGCTCATTGGACTTTGGCTTTCCAAATGGATCTCAATGCTATTTTTGATCTTCCATGTTGGACCAAATCCTCTTCCCCACTATAGCTGTTGAAAAATTCTCTGCTTCAGTGTTCCTTCCACCTGGCAGAATCTCACTCTCTGAGCATCCCCCTTCCTCGTTGGACACTGTGAGATTCAGGCACACTGAACAAATGATGGAACGCTCACTCTGTATCAGGTACTGTATTAAAGGTCTTGACAACATATTTTCCTTTGACATAAATAAGTTATAAATAATATATTCATAATTGATGCAGTTAAAATATTTATTTCATCTTAAAATCACTGCGTATATCAGTTCTGTTGGCATTCCTTTATTCTAATGACCTAGTGTTCGCTTTATAGTCCACAGGCAAGCTCAAACTAGAATAGGAATGATTTCATTTTGATACCTTACATTCCAAAACGACCAGATTCATGCGGATATTTGAGGACCACATATTTGCTCGGCTTATAACAAGGTCAGTTGACAATTCTTAAAACACCTGGTTAACTATGGACAAAAGCCTAATTTTTATGGCTAATGTATTAACTTCTAAAATGAAGTACATGTTAAACAGAAATATGTTAAATTAGTATCTGTGGACAGTTCTATTACTATCTTTAGCCATAGAAACATTTATCAATCCCTTGGAACAAGCCAGGCACTGTGCCAGGTTTTGTAGATCCCATGGTGAGTAACAGGCTGTGCCCTGTGCCCTTGTAGGGCTTACCTAAATTGTGAAAGACACCAAAGTGTCACTCAGAAAACGCACAATCACAGTGCCCTCTGCATTTGAATCTTTCCCTTGTGTTCATATAGGCATGATCTCTTGAGTAAAATACTTAGAAAAATATCTGAACCAGGAGTCTTAATCCAAATGCTCACACAGGCTAAGCAGATGTTTAAGCCATTGAAGAAGCAAGGTGGGAAATATGGCAAACTGGCAGATACATGCCCAGGCTAAAGGGACATGCTGCCGCTTGGAAATGTGGGCTCAGTGCTGCCAGAGCTTCACATGTTTCTAGAGAAGCCAGACTCTTAAATGTTGAAAAGCAATTTAAAAATTATGAGGCCAAACAAAAGTGTATGAGGATTTGGCCTGTAAGCCACCAGCTTGCAATATATAACAAATAGCAAAGCCTAGGTTTATGATGACCTGATTTAATACTGTCAGTTCAAATCTTAGGTAATTTCTTATAAGCAAATTCAGGGACCGCTCCTGAGCACCACCTCTCTGTGAAATGTATAACCTACCCAACAGATGGTGTTTGACAGTGATATTCTAGGAGTGCTAATCTTCATAAATTCTGTTACATTTCATTTTCATACGATAATGACCATTATTCTCTGCCTCTTCCAATTGTGATAAACTCTACCGTTCAAGCTAACTATACTACATGATTTCTTCTACTTTTTTTTTTTTTTTTTTTTTTTTTTTTTGTGGTACGCGGGCCTCTCACTGCTGCGGCCTCTCCCGTTGTGGAGCACAGGCTGCGGAGCACAGGCTGCGGACGCACAGGCTCAGCGGCCATGGCTCACGGGCCCAGCCTCTCCGCGGCATGTGGGATCTTCCTGGACCGGGGTACGAACCTGTGTCCTCTGCACTGGCAGGCGGACTCTCAACCACTGTGCCACCAGGGAAGCCCTTCTTCTACTTTTAAATTCAAATTTGTTGTATATATCTTGTAATTATGTTGTTTTGTAACATTTAGGCCACAGAAAACACTTTAATTGTCACTAACTCTTCTTTGAACTTCTAGTGCATTTTTCTTGCCATAAATGAAGAAGTTATTCATGGTCTAAATCTCATTTGACATTCTATGGTCTGCTTTGAAATTTCTTCAAGCTAAAATCATCATTGTCTTGCCATACGGTATTTGGACACAATGGGGGATTGATCAGCAATTTGTTCACATGCCCTTTCTTAAGAAAGTAGTTTCCTGTGAAAAATCCTATTCTTCCATATAGGTACTCTTTTTTGGAGAAGAAAAGGAGAGATTCTTAGTTAGCACTTTCTGTAATTTTTACAAAAGGCTATCAACCTTAAAGTCTGTACTATTTGAACTCTAAGGCACCGGATCTATATTCAGTCACTACTCAGCTTGACAGTTCTTTAGGCCCTAGTAAGTTCATGTCATCTAGAACCTCGTTGAGAGAAACAATCTATTCATTCCTCCAGAAATTCTAAGGCTGTTTCTTAGAAAACTGCATAAATCGGCCATGTTGTCTTGGTCTGCCATAAAATTATTTTGGAACAATATCCCTATTCTATCAGGATGTACTAAAATGAAGAGCTTTAGGTAAGTACTATCATATTCACTGTAGCTGTTATGAGGTAGAAACTGTCCATTATATTATGCAGAAAAGGCTGGTCATAGGTAAACAGGTTATAGTAAATTTAAGACAAAGTTGCAGCAAAAATTTAATAATTATTGAGGCACTCGATTCTTTTTTTTTAATTGATCTTCACTCTCTACTCTCATTTATAATATTCAAGGTTCTAACTTTTTTTATTTTGCATTCTGTTTAACTGATTCTTCTTGAGTATAGTCTTCTAGGCTCTGTGGCAGAATTTGTTCTTAAAGATTACAAGCAATTAAACTTAATACGAACACTGACAATTTCCATCTATTTTTCTTTGATGAATCTAGTACTTTATAACTTCCAATACATGCTTTCTTACTACTTTTCCTCTAGGCTATAAGTTCTCTAAATCTAAATATTAGCTTGTTAAAAGCTTGGAAGGGAGAAAAAGAACAAGGTATTGCCTATGGATGAGATCAAGAAATGTCATGATGATCTCCCTCTCTTCTCTCTCTAACACTGTGCTTTTACCAAATTTGTGAAATCCACAAATAATAAATTCTGGAATGTGACTATCACAATTCCTTCTAGTAACAGTAAGTCTACATTTTTTTAAAAAACAGCAAGAAAAATATGCTGGGAAAACTCCACAGTAGTGTCAAGGAGACATTAGGGTCATTCAATTTTAACCTCCCAGAAGTTTCACATTTCAATAACCCTACTTCCTAAGAAGACCTGTGATTTTAAAATGCAAAACTCTTAAGGAGAAAAAATAATAGTAAGAGAGGTGGCTTCCTTGTCAATTAAATAGTAAACTGTCAGATGGCACAAACTGCCATTTTAAACCATTTCAACAGAAATAGAACAGGATTGAAATGTGTGGTCAAAACTAGCCTAATGGTGAGGCTCATTTTATAAATCAGCATTGGGTAATGCAGGCCACCTGCCAAATCTGGTGAGAGTGTGAGAAGGACACTTGCCTTAATAGGTAAAGGAAAACCCTTCAAGGAAGTTAAAGTGAAATGAATATGACCTAGGAGATTTGAAGAACCAGTTGGCCAAACTTAAACCTTTTGTCAAGTCTTGTTTTAACTGACTTTGTATATTAATGGCATTAATCTTACACCTTTGCCCGTCAAGTTATATATGAAAATATGAGCATTTAATATTGGGAAGTCTGTGATTGAAACCTTAAGGGGAAATTTTTAAATATAGCTGAAATAAAATGTTGGCAGGAAGCAATTCTGTTGTGACAGGTCTTTCTGAATTTCAAAATATTTTATCGTTCCGATAGTGCTCTAATTCTCTTTCCCTGAGTCTGCCTCTGTTTCTCTATCTATTTTTTCAATAGCACTAGGCCAACAAATAAATTTTAAATTAATTAGTTTACTTCGTCTGCTACCCAAGAAACCATGTCAGGATTTTATTAAGAAATGGTGCATTTTATAGTAATTTACAAGAACTTTTTTCTTACTGTGAATATTTTCATGCACTGTAAAAAGTTTATAACCTTTTTCTATTCACCCAGTAAAAGTGTTTTGTGTTTCTGTTGAGTTTGCTAACTTTTCTTGCACACTTACATCTTAGCCAAAATCTTGTTGTTCAACATGTAGCGAAAAATACACTTTTATTAGTCAAAATCTCCCCAGTCCCAATTAAACAAAAGGTTAAATTTGACTTCTAACCATTTCCCAACGGCAATAATGTGTATTCTACTGAAATAAGAAGGAAACTCTTAGCAACTAAGAATTGACTCATGTACTAAAGTCCTGCTTACAATGAAATTACATCAGCATTGTACTGTGTGGTATGTCAGGGTGGAAATGGAACATAATTTCCTCAAGAGAAGAGAATACTTTTTAACCAAATGTCCAATGGTCTAGTGAAAAGTGTGAAGATTAACATACTTTTTGCATGAAATAACTCTATTCCCCAAATTGCAGGTGTTTTCAAAGCCCACGTGAACAATATCTCTTATAAGATAAATAAGCAAGAGTTTGATTAAGTGAATAAATGGACGGACAGAACTTAGGAGTAATCACTTATGTTAGAGAATATCTGAGGCTTTAAGATATTTGTTTTTCTCATCTATGTTTATACAGCATTTAACTTTTGGAATTAAATTCACATAAAATTAACTACCTGTGAAAATAAATACTTCTGTAACATGTTACAGAAGACTAGTAAAATTGCCCCTCAGAATAATTTTTCTGATAAGATTAAGTTGTCCACAATCTACTTTAATCATGTTAAATGTAAAATCAAAAAGCACATTTGGAAGAAGAGATGGGAGAGATAATTATGTATCATTAATATTTTCATTATTATATTTTCTGCATTTTCAAGTATTTCAACAGTGTGTATATATTTTTGCTGTATGAAAAAAATGAAAGAACTTTAAATATTACTGAATAATTAAAATAGGAAGAGTACCTGATATGTAAATACTCAGAAATAAGCCTGAGGCCCCTGACCCCCAAATAGTTCTGGAAATTATCTTTCTTTTTTCTTCTTGTGTCTGTCAATTGATTGCTACCTGGGAGCAGCACTCTTTGCGAGTATTTTCCCTATTTATTAACCATTAATTTGGTTCAGCATGTCATCCTTAAAGGTAAAATCAGTGAAAATGAAAGAGGAAAGACCAAACAGTTGCTTCTACCCTTTGCCTCGATGGGAATGCTCCCTGGCTCCCTACACAACAGTGTGTGTCCAGCTGAAGCCCTTCTGAAGTAGTTTTTAGGACCTATATGACTTAGAGCAGCCGGCATCTATTTTTCCTCTGTTCTGGAACATTCTGCCTTGGGTAAACAAATCTCACTATTAGTATGTTTTTGTGCTTTTGCTCTTCCATATAAAGTATGAAAAAAAAAAGTTTAAAAAGCTTAAACAGAAGGTAGGAGGTGTAAGAGAGAGTCAATTTACCTCCTGTAATTTTTCCCTTTGCTGTTTGTAGTAAAACCTTTAAGAAACCTTAAAAACTATATATTATACTGTGTGTTCTGTTCAGGGAAAGTGGCATAAAGGAGAAACTGTAAGAGAAACTATAAGAATTATTTTGCACTTGATTAGGGATGTTAGAAACACTTATCTGAAGTAAGAAGACATTGGTTAAAAAAGAAAAAGAAATCAAAAGGAAACAAGCAATGCCTTGTAAACACCTACTCTTAAACAAGCTGCTCTTGCAGGTACCAGAGATACAGCAGAGGCCTGTGGTTATCCCTTTCTTCTAATTTTGGGCGAATAAGTTCCATTCTGAGAGAATGAGTAGGAAGCCTATTCAGGGTCTCCTATCAGGCTGAATTCTCTAATCAGGATTTAGCAACAATAAAGCTGTTGTTTTGATACTGTCTGACCCCCTGTCTACTTCTCAACCTGTTCTATGTTGCAGGTAGAGGCAGAAGGGATCAAGCCCCACCAGTAGATAAGACAGACTTTCTCTCTGCTGTGGAGAAGCTTCGGCTTTTGCTGTAGTGAAGAAAAGAGTCATCAAACAATTGTCTGCACAAGCCAAACTTTACTCAAATTAGGATAAATGCTATAAAGATCCTATGGGAGCATCTACCAAGAGGACCCGACCGGGTCTGGCAGGTCAGGGAAGGCTTTCTTGAGGATGGGAGCTTTGAGCTGAGCTCTGAAAGATGAGTTGTTCAGGCTACCCACGTAAAGAGAGAGAGGGACGTGAGCATGCTGGGCAAAGGGAAGAACTTGGACAGAAGCAGCATGGCACAGTCATGGATTACATAGGTCCGTCTGGATGATGTGTGTAAGCAAGTAAGTAGATGACAGTGAGGTAGGCAGGGGCTTTCTTCCTCACCCCTGGAACAATGGGAAAATGTTAAGTGATTTTAAGCCGGAATCAGATCTTTGTTTTTGAAACTAATCAGTAAGGCTGCAGTGAGGTAAATGTTTCAAAAGGGTGCAAAAGTAGATGTGAACAAAGTTTCTAGGAAATCATTACAGCAGCCAAGACCCTATGACTCTCTCACCCCTCACCAAAAAGCTGGAACTCCAGGAGTCCTCACCCGACTGTCTAGTCAGAGGGAAAGGATATGTCCTGATTCCAGCTGCATCGTGGAGATGCGCCCTTGGTATATGGGGCAGGGAATATGTCCATGTATTTCCGGTAGAACTAATGCCAACTGGCTCTTCTCATGCTAACAGCATTGTTGTATGCCCCCAATACACAATAGCTAAAATGGACACTTGAAGGCTAGTCGAAGAAAGCATCACCTTTTTCACAGTTTTCTTGGACCTATTTTCTATTGACTCTCCAGGATGACCGTACTCACTCCTGTTCCAAGAGGGAGTTACCATTATTTGGCAATTCTTTATTTCCAACTCTGACCTTTCCTCTTTATCCTAGATAAATACTTTCAACTGTCCCCTCATAACTAATGTTCACTGGATATTTGAAGGTATCTCAAACTCAGTATTTCTAATACTATACTTGTTTTCCAATCTACTTTGAATTCCGTATCTCATTAACGGCTGGAAATCCCAAGTATTGTCACCATCTATCATTTTAAACATTAACCAAGTTCACCTTAGAACTATTGATACCTTAAATTTGGTTCTTCCTCCTCTAATGATAATAATACATACTAATAATAATGGCAACAACAACAACAATAGCTAATGCTTATTGGGAGCTTAATATGTGTCTGGCAACTGTACTGAGTACTTTATATTATCACTTAATCCTCACAATGATCTTGCTATTACCATCTCACTATTCAGAGGGAATTGAGACTTCAGAGAGGTTATTTTATGTTATGTCCGAACTCAGGGGTATCAAATATAAGGTCCTTCACAATTTGACCCTACCTTACCTCTTCAGCCTCATCTCTCACAATCCACCCAGCTTCTAGGATTCAGTGATAATCGACCTCGTGACTATTTTCTAAATACGCCACACTCTTTATTGCCTCTGCAACAAATTATTTATGACTCAGTTTTCATGGTCAACCTTAAATGTTAGGTCCTTTATGAAATCTCTAACTTTCCTGCACCACTCCTATCCATCTCCATGGTTCATGAACCAAGTTTCTATCCTACCATTCAACTCAGGCTGCAATTATTTGTAAGTAAGTATGTCTTCCTCAGGAGAGTTTTAGTTCTCCAGGTATGGAAAAATATCTTATGCTTCAGAGTCCAGAGCAGTGCCTGGAAGGTGGCAGGAGTTCTGTGACTCTTTACTGAAAGAATGGTGATACCTAACATGTATCCCCAGAACTGGGCTAAGTTCTCACACATATTGTTCATTTAATTCTCACAACAGCCCTACTAAGCAAGTACACTTACTTATCCCCATTTCACACAAAAAGAAATTGAGAGTCAAAGAGGTTAAATAACTGTCATGGGGATTAAAAACTGTCTCCCAATATCTGTTCTCCAATTTTCTCTCATGGAAATAGAATCCACAGTTTTTAGGTGATCTTATGGCCATCCAGCAGCAAGACTTTATTTCCTTTAAGGCTTCTAACTGGGTAGCCCTTGTGAGTAAGATCTGAATCTTGGCCACGCTATTAAAAGGAAGAAGGTACCTATCTACCCCTTCTGTTTTTCTCCTTTTCTTTTGGCTGAAATGAGAAAACAGTGGTGAGTCGTCCTGGACGACACAGGGGGACAGCACTCTAGAGATGGCAGAGCAACATGCAAAGCAATTTGAGCTCCTGGAGACCTCAGGGCAGATCCATTCTGATAGATTATTTCCAAAGATGGCCCCAGCCTGCAGATGCAGAAAGGTCTCCTCCCATTCTGCAAGTACTTTTGCAGTGTAACTTTGCCATCCTATCATCAAGAGGTAATTTCCCTCCGTTTAAATCTGGGCTGACCCTGTGACTTGTGTCAGCCAATAGAATGCAGCAGAAATGAGACCGTGACCTTCAGACCTAGATCTGAAGAAACCTTGCAGCCTCCGCGTTCATCCTCTTGAAAGCCAGCAGCCACGTCAAGAAGTTCGTGATAGACTACCAAATGACGAGAGACTACATAAGGAGAGACATGCAGGAGAACCAAGTGGTTACAACTGCAGCCGGCACAAAGGCACTAGGCATACGACTTAGGACGTCTTGGATGTCTGAGACCCACTCACGTCAGCCCAGCTGATAGGATGTGAAGCATAGATGAGCCTTTCTCACTAAGCCCTGCCCAAATTCCCAACTCCCGTATTAACACCTCTCTCTAAGCCCCAAAGTTTTGAGGCAGTTATATGGCAGACAGTAATATAACTAAAACAAACACTGTGCCAGCTATACTTTTATGAAAAGAAACTTTTATACTGCCATAAGCCACTGTCATTTTGTGTCTCTGGGACATGAGTGGAGCCTATATTCTAGCTACTCCAGTAACTTAACCAAGCTCCCACAGTAAGTGGCTGAAAGAGGATTTGAAGCAAGGCAGTCTAGTTCCAGATCCCAGGCTCTAAACCACAGAATTATTCCTCCTGGAAGGGAAGGAGGGAGAGGAGAGGAAAAGACACATTTGTTTATGGGAACACGTTTTGTTTCAAATAACCAATGAAATATTCCCTATCATAAGGTAAAGATTGCTTTGATGTTTATTAATAATATATAAACTGACATAGACTTCCCATTTGGCTACTATGTAACACCTATACTCTAATTTCAACCTTTATTAATATTTTTCTACAAAAATCCCTTAATTTCACTTGAGAGAAGCATCATGTATGTCTTTTCCCTTCCTATTAAATTATAAACTTCTTGAAAGCACAAACCTTATCATGTTTTGAGTCCTTCACAACCTCTAGCAGACCATTTTGCCCATTATGAATATTCAATAACTATTAAAGTATTTTCTCGATTCATTTAAGGAACACAAACGATGAACACTTAGAAAATGGTAATTGCTTTCAATCTTACTTTGGATACCTGAGGAAAAAATTAATGAAGTTTTACTTTATTGAGCCTAGAAAGATGTCAACAAATTAAACAATATTAAAACAAACTCGAGGAGACTGTCTTAATACTTTTATCTTACCAGAACTTTGTGTGACATATGAAGCTTAAATAAATAATCCATTACCTTAAATTTATAAACCGTTTGTTCCGCAATTATTATTTTAACAGTGTTTGTTGTCATCAGAATTTGTCTGGCATACAACAGGACTATATACTATGTATAATTATATTTTCTAGACTAATTATTCTGTTGAGAATTAGGAAATATCAAAAGAAAGTTATATCACTGATTTAATTGTTGCCTAAGTCTAAAATGTGTACAAGGAAATGTGGATGAAACGGAGAAACTTAGGGAAATGGGCAGATCAGTGGATGAGGCGATAACGCACCATCTATGAGGCAATAGGAGAAAAACATGCTTTTGCAGTTCTCAGTTTGAGCTCTGCTACTTTTCCATCTATGTTCTTTTGCTACTTAAACTTCTCTAACTTCAGTTTTCTCAAATGTAATGGATAGACGGGTAGCTATCTTATACAGATATTATAAAGCATAAAAGAGCAATGTATGAGAAGCACCTAACCCCATGCAAACAATAGCTATAAACTTTATTCTTATTTTGGGTACTCGACAAATCTAATATCTTGATGGCCCACTTGTATTCTTCTAAACGAAAAAGGTATTATTGACTTTGATTAGAGCACACCAGTGTTTTGATATCAACAACTTCTAATTTTCTAAAGAAGAAGACCAAGAAGGAGAAGGAGGAAGAAAGAGAAGGAGAAGAAAAAAAAAAAAGAAACTGGAACAATACTAGGTTGACCACTTCATATTTTTCCATGTAAGGAAGTAATGATTGAAAGAGCATTCCATTTGGACTTTCTGTTAGTTTGGTTTTTGTCACAAGCTACTTCGTCATGATTGGCATCTGTCTACAGGTTGTGTTTGGGGAACCGTTGGATTAAATGCTGTTCTGTTGCCCAGTTTCTTTTGCAACTTGAAAATTGTTTGAGCCTATGCCTGTGTGATTACACAGATGTACACAGATAAATTCTTGAATGTCAATTAAAAATAAAATTTACTTATAACTGAGCTATAAAAGAAAAGAGTATGGAAAGATGTTCAAGATCTACACAGTTAATTTAAACATGTTGATCAATCTAGATATCTAGTTCCTTCCTTTAAAACTTTGACAATTATTTAAAACTTGACAACTGTTTGCTTTTTTGAAAACATATTAACCTTATTTTATTTATATACAGGAAAAATGCTAATAATGGAGTGATTTGGGGCTTTGGAATTGGACAGAATTGCCTACAAACCCCTGGCTCATCAGTCACTAATTTTGTGAGAAGCTGCCCAAGCACTTCACTTCTCAGAGCATCTGTATTCTTTGGGGGAAATTGATCACAAATATCTCAAGGGCAGTTGTGAGAAGTAAGGTAAGAAAGCCTACAAGGAATAGTACTTGGTCAGTGCTTGGTAAATAACATTTATTTTAAAAGGCCTATCTTTCCACCCTTTTTCTCTTCCCAGTTTGTTTCTTTTCCCATTTTCTTTTTTCCAGGAGATGCTCTGTATACATATGTTGTCCCAGCCTAATTATGAACAGTGCCCCTTTTCACATTTGTAAGTGTACAAATTTGGACGAAAATTAATATGGTGGCCCTACTTAAGAAAGAATCCTCCCCATTAAATGTCTTTTGGGACTTAACCTTCGTTCTTAGGGCAAAGCTTTTCAAACAGTTGTCTAAAAAATATAAGGATTTAGTGAATACCTAGCATTTGTAAGAGTGAAGAGTAGAACAGTATAGTTCATTTGCCTGGGGAATCATATTCTTCACCTACAATTTACATCCTTCATCTACTATTTACTAGCTATATTACAAGGTCAAGCTGTTTAATCTTTCCAAGTATTTTTTTTCATCCCTCATCTAAATTGGTGACATGAAGATTAAAGGAGATAATAAAGCACCTAGCAGAATATATGATACTCAGTAAATGTTCAATATTGTGACTATCATTATACTCTTATGTTAACACAAAAGTTCATACACTAATGGAAGAAGTGTGCATTCATACAACATTTCTGAGGGTGCATGTGTTTGCATATAAAGTACTTAAAATATGAATATTTTTTAAGCCCCCCCAAAAACTCTTACAGAATTCTATTGAGGAAAAAATCATGGGTTTACATATAAGAACATTCATCTCAGCGTAGTTTAAAAACATTTTTTATAGCTTTGCTTAGGTATAATTTATGCCTACTGAACAACACATAAAGTTTACAGTTTGTTGAGTTTTGACTATATGTGTGTGTGTGTGTGTGTGTGTATATATATATGTATATATATACAGTCGAAACTATCAACACAATCAAGATAATAAATATCCATCACCCCTATAAGTTTCCACTTATCTACTGTAGTCCATTTCCCCCTGCTTCCTATCTGTAGACGAGCCTCAATGTAGTTTTTAGTAGTAAAAGAATGGACAAACTAAAAGTCAAAATGGAGAACTAGATAAGTTAATTTATATTAGTATTGGGCGGTAATACACTACGGTGGTTAAAGGCATGGACTTTGGCGTTGGGCAGCTCCGATTTAAATCTCCCCTCTGTTTCTTAGTATCTGTTTCACCTTGGTAAGTACTAGTCTCTCTGAGCCTCAATTTCTTTATCACTAAAACAGAAATAATGCCTACGTCAGAGAATAAAGGGCCTAAAGTATTTATAGGACACAGTAGAGAATTCATTTTGGCTCCTAGTTAATAAGAAAATTGGGTGCAGGATATTTAATTAGTTGGGAAATGTTCATAATTAAGTGACAAAAGCAAGTTATTAATTATTTAGAGACCCACCATATTATAATTTTTAAAAACTATACATGTATAGATTCAAAGAGAAGAACATGCTTGTAGATATACCAGTATGTTAACAGTAAATATTACTAATGATTTCTATTTTCTTCATTTTTTTCAGTATTGTCTATGTTCCACAATAAATATATTCTCATTTTGGCAATCAGATAAAAATACAGAAACTTTATATATTTAAAAAAATGTAAGTGTGAATCTCATTCATTTAGTATTCAAACATTTATTTAGTACTTACTACATAGTAGACACTGTGGGACACTGGGGCTAGAAAATAAATAAAATATTTACTCTCAAGGGAGAAAAAGGCATTAATCACACTATAGTAATTTTAAGTAATTTTCATTTTATTAACAGAATAATTTGACTAAGAGGAATTAAGTGGCAGGTTGTGGGTCATAAAAGTAGAACCCTACTAGATGCAGCGTTTATTTATCCACTTCTAAAAATACATATCCTTTACATCAAGTATAACTTATCTGCATATGTTTATTTTATTTCTTAAAGTATTTTTATTTCTTTTTATTCTATATTTATGGTAGTAAATGTTACAACAGCCCTGTCTGTGTCACCTACCTTAAATTAGAAGCACTACGTGAATAAGAACTATGTCTATTTAACTGTTTTGTTTTGCATTATTAAACAGCTGGTAAACTAATGATACATCATGAGAACAAATCTGGAATAGAGAATTTCAAGCTTGTATTTCAGACTGGCCACAAAGTAACCTATGATTCTTCTCAAGCAATGTAAGATGGTTAATTCACACTAAATTCTTTCACTGAAATTAAAACCATCTCCAAATATGTTATTTTTTTGGCTTAAAAACCTGTTCTTTTTAAAACAATTACAATTAGTCATAGGTACCAACAAACATGTACACTGACTAAACATGAAAGCAATGAAAATGAAATTAATGAAATGTGAAGGAACTTAAAAATATTTAAAAGAACCCCATATTTATAGTCTTGTTATTAACAAAACGTGTCTTCTCTATTATAGAAAAACAGTCTAACACAAATCTAAACTTGTTATTAACTATTTCAAACACACAGGAACTTTAAGAGTTACTGAATTTGAGCCTCCTGTGCTACCATCTTGATTTTTGCCATCAATCCAGTTAAAATGTCAGGTTCTCTTGCTTTCTATGTTATGGTAAATTGCTAATGTCTGACAACAAGCAGCACTTTGCCAGGCTCAGACATTATGTTGATATGCTAATGATCCAAAATGAGGCCACCAGACATCAATTACATAAATGAGACTAGGAACAGGGCCAACACAGGTACACTCTACTAATTTGTTCATCCCTGTTGGCCAAAAGCCAACTGCATGACAAGTGAATGCCCCTAAAGACACTGGGGCACGACTCCTTCACTTCAGAGAAGGATTGTACTCTTCAAACCTGTGTGATCTCTATCTGCCTAAGGACACTTTAATGAACCATACAATGACCTAACGAGAATACATCTGAAGGGTCGGTAAATTCACATACTGGGAAGAGTACAAGGCAGTAAAAAAAAGTTAAAAGTAGAAAAAAACAACATCCGAGACCGACATAAAACTGAATCAAGTTTCTAAAGCACAACGCAGGAACAATACAAAGACAACATTATTCTTTTCCAATATTTTGAATTTTGAACAAGTACAACTCAGTTTCATTAATAGATATAGTGTAATTGGGTTTAATCAGAAGATTAAACACTTTTCTTTACTCTCCTAATGTATTTTTATGTGTGATATACTATCAACCTCAAGCCAAAATGTTTTCCATTAGGATACACCTTTGAATTTTTAATAGAAACAAGCAGAGAAATATAACTCCTTGAATATTATTTTTTGACAAACATAGAGGCAATTAATGAATGGTATCTACATATAAAGAGAAGCAATTAACAGTGTAGTAAAATAAATACATAATAAATACAATAAAATTTAATGTGTTATACAGTGTCTTAGAAATCAGTTGATAGGGGTTTAAACAGAAGGATACCAAATTTCTATATACCAGAATCACATGGGGGAAAACTCTATTCTGGTAAGTTTTTGATATAATGTAAAAATTGTTATAATAGTTTACTGGTTATTTTTGGCTACTAGGGCAGTCATTAAGGAGAGTGACACTACGTGCAGAGTCAAGCCATTTATTAGGGCCTTCATGTCCTTTCTTCAGCAGTGCCCAAGCCAGACCAGCTTACTCTTAGCAGGAAGAGGAAAACAAGAAAGTGCAGCTGCTGGCAGGCATGGTTTCAGTTGTCAATACTGCAGAAATGTTTGGTCTACAGACAAACTGCAGCATCTGAGGGGCCTAACAATCACAGATTTCAGACCAGATAAGCATCAGGATGGAAGTCCTAGAAGGGGACAGGTGGCTTCACAAGAGGCAGGGATTAGGAGAGGACAAGAGTCAAAGTTACGAAGTCAACAGAACTTCTCACCTCACTAATAGCTCTTTGGTTTGTATTCCTGCTTCAGTCTTCAGACCCGGCTTTTGTGAACATTTTCCTGACTCCAGCCTCAGCCTTCCCAACTATGATTCAGATACTTTTTGACTCGCCTGCTGATAAGCATCCTTCATCAGCTCCCAACACAAGCCTCTAGCATCCTGGGACCTCCTTCTTCAAGACATAGTGTATTTGCTTTCCATTTGTAAGCTGTGCCTGCTCTCAACACAGAACTCCATCTTTATGGCATTTCTATGTCTCTAATGCTTTCAAAAGACAATTATTTTAGAGAAACTTGGTTATCACACTTTTGTATTCAAGTAAGTCATTTCATAGGTGGCTTTTAGATGAAGCAGAGTAAGTAGTATTTTCATAGACTGGTTGTCAAAAGAGGGAGACAGATGAGCCACCTCACATGAGATTATATTATATAGTGGTTAAGAGTATGAACTGTGGCATGAAGGCAATCTGCATTCGAGCCTTGGGTTTACCACTTACTAGTTTATGAACCTTACTAGTTTATGAACCTCTCTGTGCCTCAGATAATATCA
Source organism: Phocoena phocoena (assembly GCF_963924675.1). Lineage (NCBI taxonomy): Eukaryota > Metazoa > Chordata > Mammalia > Artiodactyla > Phocoenidae > Phocoena > Phocoena phocoena. Next base: position 70,956,376 of record NC_089227.1, on the reverse strand, counting down.
TCATCCACCTACAAGGACTGTTGTGAAAATGTAATTTAAAAAATGCCTATAAAGCATTTAGTGTATTATCTGACCATAGTGCCATCATACCATAGTACATGCTACCTGTATGTTAGAAATTGGTTGCAGAAGTGGTGGTATTTACAGTCAGGAAGCTTGCTCCCAGTGGACTCAGCAGAACTCTTGGCATATCAATGTCCCCTCTACCCAGGCAATGCTGCGATTCACCCCCTTTGCTGTGGTAGATTAAAAATGGCAACAAATTCTTGGCCACTCCTGCCATTGTGAGATGGAGTCTAATCCTCTTTCTTTTAAAAATGGGCTGGCCTTACTGACTTGCTAGACAAATAGAGGGAGATAGAAGCGATGTTCTTCGACTTTCAAGGCTGCATCAGAGCCTTGTAGTTTCCCCCTGGGAACATTCTACGGAACTCTTGTCGCCAAGCTGTGAGGAAGCCCATGCAGCCCACATTGAGACGAACCAAAGCGCTCTGCTGACAGCCCTGGCTCAGTTCCCAGCCAGTGGCCAGAACCAACTTGCCAGGCTTGTGAGTGAGCTACCTGAAGGGGTTCCATCCTACAGGTTCAGTCTAGCAGCTCCAACTGAAGCCATGCAGAACAGAGACAAAATTTCCAGCTGAGCCCTGCCAAAACTTTAGATTTGTGTGAGCAAGATAAATTATTATTATTAGTTTGGGCTATTAAGTTTGGGGGTGGTTTATTATAGGGCAACAGGTAACAGAAATGTTTGTCAGAGCACCCTAGTCAGCAACAACGTCACAGTTCTGTTTATTGCCACATAATTTATTTTCGTGCAATGCTACAATTACAGCAGTGGCTGTTGATTTTATGTATGTGCCTGTTCACTAGCCACCTCCAGTGGAAGGCTGGACCTTCCACTAGGTCTTCTCAGTCCTCCTTATGAGTCCCCTTAGAGACTAGAGATCTTTTCAAAATGGTAGAGGGACTTACACCCACTGTTCTGCCACCCTTCCTCAAAAACACACATGGTGGAGGCTCTGACTATGATCAGCATGGCCTCCAAAACTGGACCTACATAATCACTATTAAAATTGTTGTAAGGCTATTCTTCACAGTGATCATAAATGATCTAAAATCATCTATATTCTCAAAATGGCACTCTATCAAACAATGAATTTTAAGCAGAAGTTTGTTTAGTTTTAAAAATAAAGCCACATATATCAATCAGCAGATTTTAAATAGCATCCCCAGTTTGTGTTCTCTGTGATCTATGTGAAATACCCAATCTTGAATTTGTCTTCAAATTCCATATATGCCATGGAGTACAATCTGATGTGTATAATTTAGTTCAATTAGAAATTTATACTGTAAATAACACAGGTTTCAAAAGTCACTTTAGACTAGTGAGGGTATCGTTGCAACTGAAAATAATAATTAAAAATTAAAGAAAATAATTAACATGCCTTTCAGCTTTTAAAATCAGACAGATGTTTTACTAACAGTTATAAAAACTGGAATAGTACTTGCCCTTAGGCCCAAACAAATGTGTCTGTTTCACTAATTTCAGTGTGATAGGTAATTTTTTAGAAAAACAGATATTTTTCAATGTACAAAGCCAGATCAAAAAATGTAATTTTTACAGTTTATGTATACAATCACACGTATACAACATGTGTATTCATGTAATTGCCAGTCGTATTACAGGGCTTGTTTAGTCCTCTTACATAGATACTCTTGTCTTCACTACAACGGGACAATGTTCTACAATTTTAAAAGGGAAATGTTGGCGTGAAAGCAATGGAATTATATTATTACTAATATATTAATTGACACAATTACAAAGTAGTATTAGCACATCAGTGAGGATCAAAGAATAGTTGATAGGTGTGTCTGTTGTAGGGATAGAAACTTTTGTATTCAGGGTTCAGCAGAAACAGCTTTCAAGGATGTAAAGACCTACAGAGGTGCAGCGATGTAACTGTGTGTATTCTAAAGCACTAATTTTAAGATTAATTTTGTTTTATAGTTCACAGCTCTATTATTCAGAGTAGAATATTTAGTAACCAACTAATTCTTACGCAGACAAACCTGATATACTTCTGAAAGCAAGGACATCAGATTGGAGGAGCCACAATGGTGATTCCTCCATGGCAGAGGATCCCTAGCTGAGGATGTATAAAAAAGCTGGGCGTTTTAGAAGTCTCAGCTGGTGTCCTGAAGACCAAATCCAGTCAGTCAAAGTGTTTTCCTTGATAATGACAGAACACAGCATATTTTAAAACAATTGGATTTGAATACCTTTAGCAGGGGCCTGTAATCTCCAGTTTTGTCTTTCTCCATCACTTCCTAATTTACTGACAAAAGCCTATTTTACTCATTTGTGGGCCTTCCTTAGCTCCCAAAGGCATACGAGTTTAAAACTCCTGAACTATACTTGTAAATCGTATTTTCTAAAAGCATTCGTTTAGACCTGATATAAAACACACACACACAGGCACACACATACACTGTAAGTTAGCCTGCACACGAAGTACATGCTTCTACACAGTCGAAGAGAGGAAAAAAAATTCAAAATAGTTAAGTGGAATTTGTTTCCCTATTAAAATAAAGGACCTGGTCATTTGAATTCCTTAATACCCAATCTTAACAAACGGCTAATAATGCTTTAAAGGCAGTAGTATAATTCCCCTGAATCAACTAAACTCTAATTTTACTAAAAAAATAATCTAATAGGAATGAGAGGTAATAATATGTATAACATATCTTATAAATGGCATCTAAGACAAAACAAAATTACAATTATCTTCATTTCATGACGCAATAATTGTTGCCAGGAAAAGAAAATAAGGATGTGACAGCTTAAAAGTCTATCGAATGAAAATGTGTAATGATTGCTGCTGAGAAATTTCATAACACATATTCCACTCACCTTCCCAAACAAACAACCGACTACATTTCGAATGTGTTGCAAAACTATTAGAGAATTATTCTCTTTTGTTTTGATTTGTTTAAATCCGGTGGAGTTCAGTGACAAACATTCATCTTCTCTTTCTATATAATATCAGGGCAGGCTTTTTAGTTAAAAACAAAACAAAAAAACAAAAAGGAAAAGAAAACAAACTCGTATTTGTTAGGTTTAGGTGAACTAATTATGTAAAATGAAAACAGAGGCAAAATGTGCCTTTTTAGTACATTAATTATGATCTATCATTTACTCTATGTTTAGAACATACAGAGAAAAACAACATTTGTACCCATAGGTATTCTAATGAGATCAGACATGAAGCTTTTGAAATAAACCTCAAACAGCTTGGTAATCCAAGCCTTATTACTGTTTAGTAGCTTCGCTCACACAGTCATTTAGTCACAAATCTGTGGCTATAGACCAAATCCATACAGACTTCTAAAAGGACATAAACACCTCAAGGGACAAAAAAAGATGCTGGAAAACCTTCCTTGAGCGAGAGTTCAACTACTTCCCGTGGCAGTTTGCACACGTTTTCCAGCATGAAGTTCACTTATTTAAACAGGTGAAAGTAATTAGATTTTTAAATGATTGTATTGTCAGTGGGTCTGCACTCTGACAGAATTCATACTGACTGTAAAAACTCTAAAACTCATAAAAATAGGAATTTCTGGAAAAATGATTAGTAGCACATTCCTAAGTTTACACACACACACCACACACACACACACACACACACACTCACACACACTGAAAAATTAAATATATTCCTTTCGTGTGTGTGGTATATCAAATAACCACAGAATGCAAGTATAGAATTGTTTTTTCAGAAATAAGGTATGAGAAGTACCAAGCACTTTCTATAGGGAAATTTTGATACTACATTAAGAATAAAAAACCTACACGACAGTTGCTATCAATTGTACCGTGCTATAGCTTATTGTAAAAATTAGATTGAAACAACTTAAAATCTCAGTAAAGAGCTATTGTCAGATCCTGGTGGTCTGAAAATGGTCTTTTAGAGATCTAAAGAAATTAATCTTCTCTAAACACAGAAGTCATTTCAATGTAAAAAATTATGCAGTGAAAACCACAGAGCTTTAATTTTTGAAAAGCCCAGATAATTATATATTCCATGGCTCTCAGACTTCCTTACCAATAGTGGTACTCAGTTTTAACATTTATATTTTACATCTTGTATTAGAATCGAAACTCTGGACAGGTTTAAAAGAGCCATTTTGAGCCTAACAGGAATTCACTGTGTACACTCCATAAACTACTTGTTCTAAAACTAAGGTTTTGATATCTGATGATTAATTAGGCTGAAAGAATAAAACAGGTTTTGGCTGTATTAAATTAAACTCACCATTTTTAAAAGAGAATGCATACAATTACACTAAAGTTGCCTCTTATGCAATGTCTGAGATGACCAAACGAAATGTACACTGCTTTTAAAGGAAAAGTTAGACTTGGTTTGTTAAATTTTAATTTTTAAATATATGTAATGCTATTTTGTATAACAGCCTGCGGAAAGAAAAAAAAATTAAAAGTGGATCCTAGCTATGTTCATATTAATTACATGATACAGCATGATTAGATGGGAGTAATTAGTGTATGCTGAAGTAAACTGAGTTTGAAAGCTTACTCAACATTATTAAGCACCCTTTTTGAAAGTAGTGAATAGCTTAATTTAATTTGTGCTGGTTAAAGCACACAGACTTCCAAATACCAAGACAGTACTAAATTTACTCTTTTACCCAAATCATACGAATAAATGCAGAGGAAGGGATGTCTGAATGGTACTAGCCAAAGATTATGTGCTTGATTAAACATTTTTTCACAACTGATATTCAGCACAGACTGACTTAGTCTCATCAAAACCATCAATGTTCATGTGATTTTTGCTCATGGTCTTAAAAACTAAACAAGACTGTTGCAAATCCAGAATGTCCTAAAAAGCTACGAAATTTTACACGTAAAAGAATGATATTGTGTGAAAACAAAATGTGAAATATCTGTCAAATATACTTATAAAACTTTAATCCAAAAGAATTAAAGCAGGAAGGCATTTTATCTATTAAATATAAGTGAGATTTTCTGTAAGTAAGATTAATGACAAACTATATATCTACAGTTCAACTGAATATAAACAACCATGTGTTGTCCATTAGGGAGACATTCGCTCAGGGTTATTTTCCTAGCTATGGTGATGAATTTGCACCAATCCATCTACACAGTCTCACCCAGTTCTCCTTGTCACCAACTGCACACATTTGCCAGCCAGCTGGCTGGGGTGAGGGGTATATCCTCTGCCACATAACAAAGAGAAGCTTGCTGGCCTGCACCAGTATGAAAGCCACGACTTCGCCTTCATTAACAACATGGGTAGCCCAGTGAGCTAACTGGTCACTGATTAAAATAAATGTCTACCTTGAAGACCAGAAACACTAGCACCAAACTTCAATATATTGATATGAGAAACATTATTTTTTGCTTTCTCAAGTACACTTTCTTAAACAAATCGGTTATGAGAAACAAATTTCATGAAATTAAACGCTACCGTGATTACCGTGAAACTATTATAAAATTGAAGGGGAAAATGAGCTTCAAAAAGACATTAAGTACTTAAGGCTAATTCAACTGAGGTGAATTCCACTGGTTAAAAGTCAACTTTAAATCGAAATGTCTCTTAAGAGGAAGAACCTGAATTAAATAAACTTCTAACAAAAAAATTTTAATGAAAATAATTGAAGACATACAAGTAAGTATCCCTTATAAACAGGAATAATGAATCTATCCCTTAGCAATCACAAGTTTGCTCCTTTCTCTTATCATTGGCGTAAATTTTACTTTTGAAACACACACATACACATACACACACATCAGCAACAGGGGAAGGGATATGAAAGAAGGTAACTTCTAACCTACAGGATGAATTATGATTAGATTATAAGCATCATTAATGAATAACCTTAAAAAAGATTGAGCAAGAATAAAAAATGTAACATGGAAAAATTGGACAGTCATAGTTTAGTCAACTGTTAAGCTTTTTTCCTTATTAACACTAGAGATAGTTTATTTAGTTGGCATCTCCTCTTAGATCTGCATATCTGTGTTTGTATTCTTTCACTTCTAATCACATCCGTTTGAAAGGTGAGCACAGATCAGGATACAACAGTTTCTATTTACTTTGTTTAAACATTATACTTTTAATGCATTTACATTTTAAGGCACTGACATTATGTCACTGACACATTTTTTCCCCTCATAATGTTAAACTAAGCATGCCTACTATTTTGTAATTCATCCAAAAACCTGTATCTAGTATTTCCCACTCAATCCATTATTTATTCACAAACCTATGCTTCCATAACAAATGTATGTGCTTATAATATAGCAAGGCTTATATTTAATCACAATTATTTCTTAAAATGTCTTTTATACTTCTAAAACAGAGACATGTCTTATTCATCTTTGCCTCTTCAGCAACAAGCTAAGGGCTTTACGTATAAAAGGCACTTAATAAGTGAACACTGAATAGAAAAAATAATGAATGAATCCCTATTAAATTCTACTTCCTTTGTTTTGGTCTATGATCCTATTGAGACCTGCTTGAATAAGGATTATTTTAAATCTGCCATCCAACCTTATATCGTCCTTAAATTTGACAGTGAGGTCTCTCCTACATTTTTCTCAAAGTCAACGATAAGAGTTGGAAATGATAGGGTCTCTGGCACATCAATCATGGACCTCTCTTCTAGTTGTCATCCATCCATTAACAAGCAAACCTAGAGTATGATCATCCAGTATGGAGGCAGCTATACTCCATTTAATTCTACAATCTATTTTTCTCTAACTTGTCCACACAAATATTTTCAAAGACTTTGTCAAAAGGCTTGCTATAATCAGGATTAATTATATTCACAGCTTTCACTAAGTATTCTATCAAAGAAGAAAACAAGTTTGATTTTATGTAGCATACCCTTAGTGAAAAATACATGGCTTTTAGTAATACCAACAATTCTAAACACTCACACACCTTCAACTTAATTATCAAAAATCACAAGACCAATTTGAACAGTTCTACTAACACCCAGCTTTTCTACTTTTAAAAATTTGTCCCTTGAGCTCACCTCAATTTGTCTAAATTCTTCCTGTTTTTGATATTTCAAGCATCACCCACCTTGGTTTTGTGATAAGCATAAGTTGTTTCAGTACTTGCATTCTGTATGACCCTAGACACTAAAGTAGCTAAGTATTCTCTCTCACTTAGCTTAGAATTCCTCTGCAATCTGTTTTTTCTACCCATTGCAAATCACTCTCCTTAATAAAAAAGAAGCAAAGTAGGACTTGCATTCTACTATCTTACCATAATCTTTTAACATCTCACCATTTATTCTAAGCAATAAATCTATGCATTGTTCTTTCTATTTGAACATGGCTCAAAAAAGACCTGCTTACAATTTTAATTTCCTTGCCATTTTTGTAAGCCTTACACCAAGCTCAAGTTTATCTTGCCTGATGTTTTCTCATGGTTATGAATCCCTAATTTTCTATTAACCATATACTCTAAGTTCACAGATTTTTTTCTACTTGTCTTTTTTTCCCTTATATTCTGCCCCATCCCACCCCACAGGTCATGATAGTTTCATCATATCAACACCGTTAGAATTTTAAGGCTCCCTTTTAGGATTTTGGGCTATGGACTCACTTAGATCTTCAGATATTCTTACTAAAGTAGATTTTAGTCACTAAAAAAAAATAATAGGGCTTCCCTTGGTGGCGCAGTGGTTGAGAGTCTGCCTGCCGAGGCAGGGGACACGGGTTCGTGCCCCGGTCCGGGAAGATCCCACATGCCACGGAGCGGCTGGGCCCGTGAGCCATGGCCGCTGAGCCTGCGCGTCTGGAGCCTGTTGCTCCTCAACGGGAGAGGCCACAACAGTGAGAGGCCCGCGTACCGCAAAAAAAAAAAAAAAATAATAATAATAATAAATGACATAAATATTATTTGCATTACTCAGCCCATTCTGTTACCTTTCAACCTTCATCAAGAACTAGTAATCTAGTCTTGGAAAAAATGCATTCCATAAGCAACTCAGCTGCTTATTTTGAGTGGGCTTTTACTTTTTCATAACACTTTGCAAAATTTTTTAATAATGTTTAAGATATTTTGAATTAATGACAATGCCAAAAGTAATGAGAAGATCCTTAGATGTCACGAAATGTTACATTTGCTGAACTGTGTGAATGCACACTTACTGCTATTTAGAAAGTTGTTACTAAAATGTCTATGGAAAAAACAAATTGTTGTCAACTCTGTTGCTCCTAAAAGTTTTTTTCCATTGAAATAATTATTTTATAATTTGAGCATTCTTAGGTATAGAACTATCATTATTATGGCTGAACAAATTATATTTGAAGTCTACTCTCCCTAAGGCATACAGTCTGCTTCCGACCATAACGAGGATTTTCTTCATTGGCCATTTCAAACTCTAATTTAATATGGCAACTATCTTAAACATTCTCTTTCCTTTTATACTGTCAACCATTCTTTTATATTGGTTAGAAAGAATGCAGTCCATTAAGGCATTTCCCAGTATGTTTTTCTCTATGTTCGTACAAGAGACTGAAATCAATTCTTAATTATCCTAGGCAAATTATGCTTTCAAGTTCTTATTGACATTTAACACCAAATATAATTCGTTATATAGTTTGATCATGATTTGAGTACTGTCCCTAATGTTTATTCATATTTCCCTAACATTTCTCTGATGGGAGATCATTTGAAGCCAAAGCACTGCTCTATTCAGAGGAAGAGAGAAGCCTCTGAAGAGAGAGGAAGGAAGGGCAGATCTATCTTAGCTGACAAGGATGGTGCTCTACTCCAAAAAGATGTACCTGCCCCTAAGAGACTAAACAAATTAGAAAATTACCAGCACTTCCTAAAAGAGATGAAGTATATCTTCACTGCTGTTTTAAAAGCACAAAGCATATCAAAGCCTTTGTACATAGAACACCAACTATTACCCAAAGCCAAACTAAAATGACTTTTGAATGTTTTGCAAATTTAAATTACACATTATTCTCCTAGTCTTTTTTAGCTTGGAAAATTAAGAGTTGATTATATTCTTCACATCGTAATCTGTACAGTAAATATTGTGGTAATGTTACAACATCGATTTTCATTTTCCTGATAACTGACATTTTGGCTTAAAAATTGCACTAAAAATACTTTTGGCCATGAGCATTAGAAAACCTAATTTTCTGGCTTAAGGAAGAAGGAATTTTATTTGCATATAATAGGAAAGTCAGAAGTAGTTGGGTGGGTTTGATTTAGTGACTCAACAATGTCATGAAGGCTTCACAGCATTGGATTTATCCTATAGATGGTTATTCTCACAGTCAAAAGATGGCTACCAGGAGAAATAAAGGCAACATGTTTCTTTCCTTTTTTTCCACCAAAAGTGGTAGGAGGGAAGGAGAAAGGGAGAGAAGGTAGGAGTGAAACAGAGGAACGTGGGGGTGGAGGCATATTTCTTGTCACTCTCTCTTAAGAGAAAGGTAGAACATTCCTAGTCGCCTCCAGCCAACCTTTCCTCATTTATCAATGACAAAAATTGGGACAAATGACAATTTCTTAACTAGCTGTAAGCAAGAAGTTAATTAAACGTTAATTGTCCAAACTGCATTGCTGCTACTCAGAATATTCTGTGGAATAAATATTGAAAAAAAGTATGTTCAGGGTCAATATGTAAGTACCCGTAGATATAGACCCTATGAAATCAGTGTATTTGTAAACTAATTCCTGTGGGTGCCATATGACCCAGTTCTGCTCACTGAGACTGGAGAAGGCATTGACTGAAGACCTCTAAGACAGAAGCTCTCTAGTTTCTGAAAGAGCTATAGAAACCACTCCTTATTCCTCTTCTGAGATGTGGCTAGAGCACCTTGTAGTCCTTTGAGTAGTGGGCAGCCATCTTGCAACCACAAAAGGGAGACAGCTTAAGATAAGCCTTAGGATAAGGCTGATATTGTGAAGAGAAAGTAGATGTGGTAGACAAAGTAGACAGATGCTTAATGACATCACTGAACCAATAAAGCAAACCAATCTTGAAACCCAAACTAATTTCTGATTTCCAGTTAATTGAACTAATCAATCCCGGTTTCTGTTTTTGCTATCTGAAGTGGATTTCCTATCACTCTGAAATCTATCCCAGGTGATAGCAGTCTGCAATTATTTAACTTAGGGGCAGTATGTTTTCAAGACATGATGCTACTTTGTACTACTTAAGCACACCAAATATATGCAATTATATGTATTATAATAATAAGTTCCCAGCATAAGAGAATCTAGCCTTATAGTCTTATAAGGGTTTTCAAACAGCCAAGAAGAAACCTGAAAGTTAATCAAGTTATAAAAAAAAAAAGGGCAATAACCTAGATAGTAATCTGTACTTCTTCCAAGAAATTCTGTGAGCTAAGACTGGGGGCTTCTCAATTCTGATTCTTCTCTTACCGGCAAATGGTTGAAATATGCTCTTCACTGGCAAAAATTAACCCCTCCCCACATCATACAGATAAATATAATAATAATAAATAAAGAGACCTTCAGCTGAGGAAAATGTCTGAGTGACATTGGACTAGCCCCATTTCCCTTTGTTTTTAGATGGGTAATCATTCATTCAATCATGAATATAATTTAATAAGTCTACGTCTATATTATGCCAAAAAGTGTCCTGTCATTGTTTTGAATCACAACTATCATTATTCGGCTTTGACAAAAATATTAGAAGGATGCATCTGTTTTATTAGTTGAATTGATAAAAAATGTTTCTCTACTGCTCTCACTGACACCATTTAAGAAATCTGCAATAACATGTGGTACTCACAGAGCTTTCCTTGATTTTGAACCCAAGCTTCCAAGCTTGCCAATATTTACACATATGATGCTTGCATTAACAGCAACCGGCAATCATTCCTCACTCTCTGAGTAGGTGTTGTTTCCTGGAAGTATTTCCTAGAGGTGCTATTTCCTGGAGTCCTCATGTAATTTCTCAACTGTACTTTTTCAAGTTTAGCCACATAGAGGCCACTTTCTTGCCTTACCTTCTGGCCTGACCCTGAATTAACAGAATGCTCTTTATATCGTGTAGCTTAAACAAGATGATTAGTCATTTCATGAAATTATTTTCCAAATTAGTCACTCAGCCAACCTGTGTAGCACACAAAATTGACAGTATGCAGATATGTGGTAAGATTAAAATCAGTTACTTAACTGAAACTGGAAGCTGCTCCAAGTGCTAGAAGATACATTTTATTGATTTATTTACAGATTAATTTATTTATTGCAATGAGAGAGTAAGGCTACTTTTTATAGTTCGGGGCTTCTTAAACAGGAAAAGTCTTTAGTTCTGTAAAATTCATTGGAGGCACTTGGTTAGGTAATGACAGTGATAAAGATAACAACGGCACCAACTGACTAATTAAAAATGATAGCAAGAACAAAGTCAGAAATTCATCAAATGAGGACAGAAGTGGTTTGAACAGAGTTAAATATCGCTTGAAGATTTTGGCATCTGAAGTACCAAAATGTAAACAAAATGATTATCCATGTTAAAAGTTAATGGCCAAATGAGAGAAGCAGAGAGTCCAGGACAGTAGGAGAAGAGAGCTTTAAAGGGCATTTTTTTTAAGGGTACAGAGGTACTTTTCTTATAGGTGTAAGAAACAATGCTATTCACCCCTTTCCTCAACCAGCCCTGGCCATCCCCTTCAACAGGCTATATAGCATTTGCTCCATAAAGACACACAAAGTCTAGTTTGTCTCCCAGCTGATACACAAGATCAAAGGTTAGTTATTTTTTAAAATGACATAAATGACTTGCTACAGATAAGAATCAGCTCTGTGGCATGTTTCAGTTCACTGAAAGACAGGCCCAAAATGCAGTCTTCATTACATTCCAAAAGAATCTCATCTGAGCCACAGAAAACAGGAAAACTCTTCAGAGAAATAACTCTGACCTAAGTGCATTATTAAAAATATGAATTCTTTATTTCCGTTCCTGCAGAACAAAGGTAAACACCACACATATGGTTACTGGATATTCTGGTACCTTTATAGAAAAGGCCCTAAGCCTAAAAGCCCAAAGTAGCTCCAGCCTCCCCATGGGACAGGTAAATCAAAGTAGAGTCAAGTTTGATCTCATTCCAGACTTGAACCACCTATGGAGGCCAAACTAACCTGGTACTTGTGGACTCCACAGAGGGGCCCACACAGGTCAGGCTAGATGCTCAGTTCCCCAGTAGTCTGGCTTGTTTCTGAAAGAGTGCCTATTATTTTTATTTCCCTAAATCCTAGAAGGGGAGGGAGGGCTGCTTCTGAGGACAAAAGAGTATTTTCTACCAGTGTAATACGCAAAAACACAGAGAACAAAAGTTAGAAGGTTAGTTACAGATATGTCATGTCTTATAATTATAGACGGATGACTTATTCATTTCCCCAAAGAATAAAATTCAGAATTGTAAACAGTGGTGGGAAAAGCAATAACAATGTTCATTTATTTACAGATATGAAAATAATTTTAATTGCCATTAAATGTAAACATCAAAGCTGCAATTATACACACTCTCTCCACAACATATGCCTTTAAAAAATATCCCATATAGGGGCTTCCCTGGTGGTGCAGCGGTTGAGAGTCCGCCTGCCGATGCTAGGGGACACGGGTTCAGGCCCCGGTCCGGAAAGATCCCACATGCCGTAGAGCGGCTGGTCCCGTGAGCCATGGCTGCTCAGCCTGCGCGTCTGGAGCCTGTGCTCCGCAACGGGAGAGGCCACAACAGTGAGAGGCCCGCGTACCGCAAAAAAAAAAAAAAAAATCCCATACATTAAAAAAATAACTATGAGATGTCACTTGTATATTTTTCATGAATATGCAATTTCAGAACTTTTAATGGATTAAAAATAACTGAGCAGGTATTCACAGAGATTCTTAACTCCTTTAACAAACTTATATGATATAGAGGGGGAAAAAGAAGAAACAAAGCATTTAGAAACTTGGATTTGAAGGGAATAAAAGAGAACTGGGATATCATCTATAGGATCAGGGAGACCCTTGTTTTGTTTGTTTAACATCTTTATTGGAGTATAATTGCTTTACAATGGAGTGTTAGTTTCTGTTTTATAACAAAGTGAATCAGCTATACATATACATATATCCCCATATCTCCTCCCTCTTGTGTCTCCCTCCCTCCTACCCTCCCTATCCCACCCCTCTAGGTGATCAAAAAGCACTGAGCTGATATCCCCATGCTATGCGGCTGATTCCCACTAGCTATCTATTTTACATTTGGTAGTGAATATATGTCCATGCCACTCTCTCACTTTGTCCCAGCTTACCCTTCCCCCGTCCTGTGTCCTCAAGTCCATTGTCTAGTAGGTCTGCATCTTTATTCCTGTCCTGCCCCTAGGTTATTCATGACCATTTTTTTTTTTTAGATTCCATATATATATGTGTTAGCATATGGTATTTGTTTTTCTCTTTCTGACTTACTTCACTCTGTATGACAGACTCTAGGTCCATCCACCTCACTACAAATAACTCAATTTCGTTTCTTTTTATGGCTGAGTAGTATTCCATTGTATATATGTGCAACATCTTCTTTATCTATTCATCTGTCAGTGGACACTTAGGTTGTTTCCATGTCCTGGCTATTGTAAATAGAGCTGCAATGAACATTGTGGTACATGATTCTTTTTGAATTATGGTTTTCTCAGGGTATATGCCCAGTTGTGGGACTGCTGGGTTGTATGGTAGTTCTATTTTTAGTTTTTTAAGGAACCTCTATACTGTTCTCCATAGTGGCTGTATCAATTTACATTCCCATCAACAGTGCAAGAGGGTTCGCTTTTCATAGATCACAGTAAGATCCTTTTCGACCCACCTCCTAGAGAAATGGAAATAAAAACAAAAATAAACAAATGGGACCTAATGAAACTTAAAAGCTTTTGCACAGCAAAGGAAACCATAAACAAGACGAAAGGACAACCCTCAGAATGGGAGAACATATTTTCAAATGAAGCAACTGACAAAGGATTAATCTCCAAAGTTTACAAGCAGCTCATGCAGCTCAATACCAAAAACACAAATAACCCAAACCAAAAATGGGCAGAAGACCTAAATAGATATTTCTCCAAAGAAGATATACAGATTGCCAACAAACACATGAAAGAATGCTCAACATCACTAATCATTAGAGAAATGCAAATCAAAACTACTATGAGATATCACCTCACACCAGTCAGAATGGCCACCATCAAAAAATCTACAAACAATAAATGCTGGAGACCCTTGTTTTTAAGACAAGAGCAATTTAAGCTTATTTGTTCCCCTTGACAGTCTGAGAGGGGGAATGCGGAGAAAGCACAGTCTTGGTAGGTGTAGCGTCAGTGTTGTTGGCATTTTGCCAATCAAGTATAGCAGAAGGGTGAATGAAATGTTAATATGAAAAAAGGAGAAAGGCTGAGAGAAATTCATCGCCAGTGAATATATAGTGGGGGTAAGGAAGTAAAAGATTTTATGAGATACGGTAATGGCTAGAAAGTGAAATACTGGATTTTTGATTTGGTGAGTAAAGCTGTTTCAGATAATGACAAAGTTCAAGATGTGACAATAGGAGTGGGTTGCTAAAGTAAAGCAGAAATAAAGACCATGTGGACCAGTCAAGAGACTGTAAAACTACTGTATGAGATGGGTCACACATATTAGCTCAAAAATCACCAAGTGTAATATTGTAAATCAACTATACTTCAATTAAAAAGATAATAGTTAAAAATATCACCGAGTATGATGATGAGATATGGAATGGGGAGGAAGACTCTGAGTTCTGTGCCAAGTTATTCACTGAATGTGAGAAGTGACGTCGAGATCAGTAGATGACAATGGAGAGGAGAGGTAGACGGTGACACAGCTGAATGACCCAAGCCTTAAAGGAGGAGTGGGTTTCATAAAAGTAGTTATCTCTTTAAAACAAAGTTTCAGAAGTAGTCTGATCACTTGTGAGGCCTACAGGGAGTAGAGTGTTACTAAAGAAAGTGTCAAAGCTTTCTGATTTTTTTTTTTTTATATTGGAGTGTAGCTGATTTATAATGTTGTGTTAGTTTCAGGTATATAGCAAAGTGATTCAGTTATACATATACATATATCTATCCTTTTTCAAATTCTTTTCCCATTTACGTTATCACAGAATATTGACTAGAGTTCCCTGTGCCATACAGAAGGTTCTTGTTGATTATCTATTTTATATATAGTAGTGTGTACTTGTTAATCCCAGACATCTAATTTATCCCTCTCCCTCCACCTTTCCCCTTTGATAACCGTTAAGTTTACTGGTTACCAAATTTCTTATTAAAAGAAACTGGAATGGATTGAATGTTGTTTCATTCCATAATGACACCACTCTCATGTAAATTCCAATACGCTTTCATAATAGAAAAGGGGTTGGCATTACAGCTAGTATGTTCAGAATTGTGCTTGGAAGTGTGTGAATATCATCTTTCATTGAGCAATGATTTAAAAAGTGAGAGCTGGCTGGGGATCTAGGATGACAGTAAATCTGCCTCCAAACTCTGTGATAGATAGAGCTTCTGATAAAGCAAAGGCTCCTCTACAGATTAACAAATGGCAAAAGAAAAGATGATACCTGAAGAAAGGTTTGTGAAAGATGGAAATTCTGGAGGAGAAGATCATCTATACATAAATAAGGAAATAAGACTTCAGACAGTAAGAAGAACTTGTCTTTGGCAATGCTATAAGATTTCTGTCATATCAGGATAGGATGAGATCTGTGGGGTTTTTGGTGTAGGGCTAAAGAACTCTCTTAACGACAGTTGGTGAGAAGCTGATGTGGAGTCTCTAAAGAGATCCTATCCCATGTGATATGGATTAGTTACTTCTCCAAAGCCTAACCTCTTTGCAAATACCGTAACAAAACCTCTTCTTCCTCTATATCTAGTAGGTTAAAGGATTCAGGAATATAGTTTCCTGGTCATTCAAATTAGACTTTGTGACTTCCAGTTTGAAAATCTCTCAAGAACACTGTAAATACAAATTTGGAACTATCAGAACAAAGGACCATTATCATGGGCTGAATTGTGTCCCCCTCAAAAGTCATATGTTCAAGTCCTAACCCCTTGTGCCTCACAATGTGACTGTATTTGGAGATAGGATCTTTATAGAGGTAATTAAGTTAGAATGAGCTCATAAGGGTGGGCCCTAATCCAAAATATGACTGTGTCCTTTAAAAAAGAGGAAATGTGGACACAGACATGTACAAAGGAAAGACAATGTGAAAGTGCGGGGAGAAGACAGACATCTTCACGCCAAGGAGAGAGGCCTGGAACAAATCCTTCCTTCCTTCTCAGCCCTCGGAAGGAACCAACCTTGCCTACAACTTAATCTCAGACTTCTGGCCTCCAAAATTGTGAGACAATACAGTCTGCTGTTTAAGCCATCCAATCTGTAGTACTTTGTTACAGAAGTCCTAGAAAACTAATACAGAAATTTATGACATTGTTCTATGCTACTGATGCTGCCTTCTAGATTAATCACGAGTAAAATTCTAAAACAAGGCTGAAGCAAAAACCGTGTTAAGATCCTAAGGCCTGAAGTGCAGTAAATATGGCCCTTCTCATCTTCTAACTCAATGGACTTGAAATTTCACCCTGTTCAGACATGGTAATAACATCTGACATCTAATGAGTGAATGCTATACAATAGTTTCCTATATCTGATACTATAGTTAACATAGTGCTACAATGAAACAACTTGATCAACTTTTTTAAAAAACGTAGTTTTTATTTTTTGCCATATTGCTATTTGATACTTCTGATTATGATATTAATTTCAAGCACCTCCATAACAGTGAAGGAAAGTAGTAAAAGTTCTCATACAGAAATTTCCCATCTGTGCCATTACCATTTATTATATACTGTAAGATAAGATAATATAAAATATGTTATGTGTCTTAATGAGCCCTGTTTCACGTTTTATATTGTGACATTTGGGGAAACTAATTACTACTTTATATGATACTTTTTATGATGATAGAGAAGAATAAATATATTTGATAAAACAAAATATATTTAAAATAAAATATATTTGATAACACTTATGAAAATAAAGCAACTGAATTTGGATTGAGTTATAGTTTTATTTGGATTATCAAGCACCAATATTTTCAATATAATATTAAGGCATTACTCAAAGACTACTACTTATTGTAGACACATAATGCTTTATTCTTCTTGTTAAAGATGCTTTTGTCAGGGATTCATATGTAATACATAATGAGCTACTATGTTTTCAATTGATGTAATGTACACAACGAATATACCATTAGCACTCTATATATTTCTTGAAAATAACAATGGTGCAAATTGCCCTTTATTCTAAAAGTTTACTCTTTATATTTGCAAATAAACAAGTTTATTGTATTGATCAAATCTCACTGCCACAGACATAAACCACTCCACAGGCAATCAAATGTTATATACAGAATCATGGGAATAATTCTATGAATATTTTCAATACAATTAAGTAAGTTGTAGAGGATAACCCATACCAGCTCTCTAGACAAGAACTGTATCTATCAACAACACAAACTGTATCTTGCTGTTTTCCATAAATCCTTTCAAAAATGCACAGGATGTTTGAGCAGACACTTCACCAAAGAAGTTGTACAGAAGAGAAATAAGCATATGAAAGATGCTCAATATAATTAGTCATTAAGAAACTGCAAATTAAAACCACAGTGAGATACTATTACACACATATTTAAATAGCTTCAATTAAATACTAACCATGCCAAGTTTTAGCAAGGATGAGAGCAACTGGAATTCCCATCCAATGCTGGAGGGAATGTAAAACTGTATAACCACTTTGGAAAACAGTTTAGCAGTTTCTTAAAAAGTTAAATATACACTTACTATTTGACCCAGCCGTTCCACTTCTAGATATTACCTAAGAGAAATGAAAATCTATGTCCACATAAAGACTTGTACATGAATGCTCAATAGCAGCTTAATGCGTAACAGCCCAAACCTGGAAATAACCCAAATGTCCATTAACAAGTGAAATCATAAACTGTGCAGTGCGTGCAATGGAATTTTACTCAGCAATAAAAAGGAATGAACTACTGATAAACACAACATCGATGAATCTCAAAATAATCTGGGTGAAAATGGCAGACAAAAAAGAGTACATAAGATAGGTTTCCGTTTATTTAAAAATTCTAAAAATTTCTAACTAATGTATAGAGACAAAGCAAATCAGTGGCTGCCTGCAGACAGGGTAGAGACACGGATGGCTGGGAGGGAGGGAACATAAAGGGGCAGGGAGAAATTTGGGGGTTGCCAGATGTGTGTTCATTATCTTGATTGTGATGATGTTTGCACAGACAATATACATTTATCAAGATTTACCAAATCGCACAATTTAAATATACGCAGTTTGTGTCAGTTATCCCTCAAGAAAGCTGTGAAAAAATGCTTTTGCCTTCTTAGTTGCCCCTGGTTCTCTGGAATTAGAGGCAATTATATGTTGAGGGACTCCTGAACAGTGGCTGGGACTCTCGTGAGAAGGGTTTAATCAAGGACCATGGCCAGCTTCATTCTGAGTAGCATTAGCAGTACACTGTAAATGATGTGAAATGAGGCATAGACAGATTCGTACAAGGAGAACGTTATAGGAGAGTATTAAAAAACAGCATCAGTAACTAGGTGTTTAAAGAAAACATAATACATCAGTTTTGAGTGGTGATTACTATTCTTTTATTCATTCCAGACACACTTATTGCAGCTAATTTTCAGACAGGCATTATTTGTCTCTTGATATAGAGTATTACATAGATCCTTAGTGATATTTTAAAGTCATTTTCTCTATGTATAAGTGGGGGGTTCTGTTTCAAAGAATTTCCTCAAGAGATACCCTACAAGTCCAACTATGGTCGTCCTTTGAAATCACTTTAATCAATGTGCAATTCGTAATTATGCAATTATTTTATGATTCAGAAACATTGTAAGTGTAACAAATCAGATTAACCTAGGATTTTAGACACTAATTGACTTCATTAATAAACCCCATCCATACCAGTATGCATCTCCATAAATATTATTTCTTCTATTTTCATATTTAATTGACTATAAAACATGCTAACTAATACATGAGTGAAGATGTAAGGCAAAAATAATTAACACTTCTTTTTGTAAAGTAAATGAAACAATCAAAATACGTATTAAGTAAAATTTCATTGTCCTTTAAACAGTAGACTCTTAGACAGTTTTATATCTTAAATATCACATACTCAAAATATATTCTACCAAAAAGGAAGACAGAATAAATGATAAACATGAAATTATTTGTTTTATGTAATGGAAAGATAGCACAGGAGTTAAGAATGTAGGCTCTAGAAGGTTTCCTGCCCCATCCTTCACTGGCTTGTGACCTTGGGCTCCTTACTCAACCCCTCTAAGCCTTGTCATCCTTATCACTAAAATGGAATGATAATAGTTTCTATCTCATAATATTATTAATATTTTATCCTTTGTTTTTTTGTGTGTTTTTTTTTTTTTTTTTTGCGGTACGCGGGCCTCTCACTGCTGTGGCCTCTCCCATTGTGGAGCACAGGCTCCGGACACGCAGGCTCAGCAGCCATGGCTCACGGGCCCAGCCGCTCCGCGGCATGTGGGATCCTCCCATACCGGGGCAGGAACCTGTGTCCCCTGCATCGGCAGGCGGACTCTCAACCACTGCGCCACCAGGGAAGCCCAATGCTTTATCCTTTGAATTTTACTACATAATCCTATACATTCCTACTATCAAAACAAATGACTTTCAGACATTAGAAGAACTTTTAGTGAAATGCCTTGGTTATTAAAAATCAGTTACCATTTGCTCCAAATCTCTGAGTTGCATCTGAGGTCTACAGTTAGTTGAAGGTACTTTCAAGGAATATGGAAAAACACTATAAAGTGTCCCATCGTTGGGACAAGAGCAATGTCTGAAACTGCCTCTATAATAGTATTTTATGGTAAAATGCATTATTCAGACAGGAACAAGTGGGTCTCTCTAGAACTCTAGATCTACCCTGTATGATCTATGTCAGTGAATCTCTAGACATGGTTCACAGCTAGAATGTTAAAAGTCCAGCTGTGAAATATATTTGGGTCCTTATCCTGCTACAAGATTCTGGCCCTATCATGAGCCCATTCAGCTCATTTGACCTTCAGGGAAAACTGAGGCAAGGTGTTGGGTACCTATAAGTTGATGCCTGGATTGTTCTCTGACTTAGGGCTGGAGACTGCCCCAGGATAAGGTGCTGTCACATGATGTGGCCCTTGCAAAACCATCCTTCTCTCTTTCAAAGGTAAAAATCCCAGCCTTCCTGGCTCCACACACTTAAGAATACTCCACAGAATCTTAGAGCTGTAAGGAAATTCAGTCTGTTCTATTCTGATCTCATTTTATAGATAAGCAAGCTGGGGCCAGAATTGCATTCAACCCCATGTCTTTTGGATTCTGGCCATTATTCTTTCCATAAGACCAGGCTTTACAACAGGAACCAGAAACAGCTGATACAAAGCTGCAGAACAGATATGTCAGAAATTTCCAAATAAGTTTTGACTTACTAAAGCTTCTAGCGGAACACAATGAGAGAGAGAGAGAGAACCAGAAGCATAAATTAAAAAAAAAAAAAAGTAAAAAAGGAGAGAATACATGAAAAGAAAAGTAAAAGAAGAAAATGTACAAGAACATCATTTTTAATGATATGAGGAAGCATGCCTTAAACATCTGGGGGAGAAAAAATATGAACAAAGTAAAGAAAAGGAGGAAAAAACCCTAAAAAAAAAAAAGAGAAGCATGGGAAAGAAAGACAAACCAATTAATGAAGGTAACAGGAAAGGGAAGGGAGTAAAGCATAAAAAAGAAAAAGACAAAGAATGGTGAGTTTAGATGTCAACCATAAACAAAAAAGATACGAGACCTAATTTTTAAACTTTCACTGGCAGGTTTTGATTTACCAATGTTGCTAAAGGTAATTAGATATTCTTAATAATTCTTGCTATACAGCTCTTGTATTAACTGTCATAAACCACATAACCATTTAATAGAATGGTTATGTTAAGAATCTTGTACTATTAACCACATAAGAATAAAAAGAAAAAGGGTAAAGGATTTTTAAAAATAGATTATCTAGAAATGTTTAAGTTTTTGATAAAATTGGTGGGGATAAAATTGGTGGCAGTTAAATGACAGCATTTAACTACTAGTCGATTAGAAATAAAGTGGCACGGCAAATTTACCAAGAGAGTATAAAATGCAAAGAATGAGTGTGACTATGTCTCACATTTTTCCTATCATAAACAACTATATATACATATATGTGTATATATTTTAATAAAAAAGTTAATATTTATAGATTAAAATAAATATATATATATAAATATTTAATAAATATATAAATATATGTGTGTATGTGTATCTGTGTGTGTGTATATAATAACAGCACATATACACACACATAAACATATATACATTTTGTTCTTCAAAGAAAGCCTAGTAGACACATCCAGAAAACAAAATTACTCTATAATTTGGTTATACATAAATTGTTAATAGGTCAGGGAGATCTTAATGTTATTTTCTATAATCAACACTTATAAATTATTATTACTTGGTTTAAATGGCTGTTATCAAAGCAAGGTCACAGTTTTATTATGACCTAGGGCATATGTAAGTCTTCTGATTTATTTTAAAATTGCTTGTTTAATTTTATAATACCTGTAAATTAACTGATTTAAAAGTACTCAAGATCAAATTAATTTTTTAAAACTGATACAAAATTTCTAATTTCTATGATTTTTACATGATTATAGTTGTTTAAAATTTCATAATAGGAACATTATATAACCATAAGTTAACTTAAAAATCATTTAAAATTTTATTATAAAGCTATGGGTGATCATTTTTTTCTGTTTCTTTGATCAACTTCAAGCTGGTATTTGTAACAATAATATAAAACCCATAATTATGCAGCCAAATGTTAAAAAGGTACATTGGGCTTCTAAGGCAAATACAACATAAGCGCATTACTCATCTTTATTTGAAACAAGGCTACTGATGAGAATATAATATTTTCGACATTTGTCTTAAGTCTACAGTAGTCCCACGTACATATGGTATAATACAGATATAAGCTTTACTTTAAGCAATTGAACTTTTCACACCCTCCAAAGCCACAAAATCAGATGGTTTGTGGTTTTTGCAGCTGGTGCCTTATACTCATTTTGGGTAGTGTCATATGAAAAATATTTCACTCCCAAGCCTTAGACAGAATCAGTCATTAATGAAATGCAGGCATTACAATGAGATCATATGAAATACAGATTTCAACAGCCATACTAGTAACACTAAAGGAACTCAGAACATGAACACAAATCAAGTTCTTAATTCCAGCAAAGAAAGAAAGAAAAAGTATTAAGGAATGCCTCTGCAGACTTAGCATTTACTTTGAAAACAACTGCTAGCCACTACCTTGAAAGAGGTTTTAGTTTAAGCATTTGCAGACTAAATAATCATAAGTTGGATATAGAATAACAAAAAATAACTTCAGACATAATGGTACATTACATGATTATTCATCACAATATACAACTATCAAAATCAGAAAATGATTTGCCTAATGTGACATATGGAATCTGCTTACTTAATAAGATTGGCTGTCATCAGTCTATACAATTTTAAAATAATGTCTTATTTGGGACACATCCAATTTCACCATTGTTTATTTTTATTGAAATATTTTGAGAAAACTATACAATTTAACGGCAGTATTGTAACACATTCTTTCAACTGGAAACTGGTATAAAAATAGTATTTTTAGTATTCCTATTTTTGAAAGAAGAAATAAAAAAAACATTGTTTTATATTTCTTGTCACAACAAATTGTCTTCATTCTAAAGTAAAGCAACTTTAAATATTTCTACTTCCAATCCATTTCCCTGTTTATACAATTCTTTTAAAACACACTCCTTTTACGAATGGAGTAGATTCTTACAGAATAGAAAGGGAAACGGTGGTGAAAAAAGAATGCACAATAAAACGGGAATATGTTTGTGCATTTGAGCTTGAGTTCGTGTATGTCCACTAGATTAATTTGTATCTTTTAATATCATTTCTTATTTCTCTTTACACAAGGCAATATAAAAGAAATTGGGAAAAATGATTATTTTACCTTTATTTTAAGCCCTAATGTAAACAGTTTCCATTTAGTTCATAAAGATTCAATTGGAATTTGGAAGTCCTATATTTAGGTAACAATTTCATTATCTTTAGTATTGATTAACAGAATAAATATTCTGTGTAACTCTTAAGAAAATATGTCTACAGTAAATATGAGAAAGCCCTACATTTCTCTACGTCTGTTATCCATAAAATCTTTATTTGTCTCAGGCATGCCAGCCACCTGG
Source organism: Phocoena phocoena (assembly GCF_963924675.1). Lineage (NCBI taxonomy): Eukaryota > Metazoa > Chordata > Mammalia > Artiodactyla > Phocoenidae > Phocoena > Phocoena phocoena. The sequence continues at coordinate 70,932,905 of NC_089227.1, read as the reverse complement.
CACTAAACCCCAGCCTACATTTGGAACACTGATTAACTGGAATAGTGCACAGTGCACTAATACAATATAGAAATGTCCCAAATGAAGAATAAAGTTGTACCATATTATGCTTTCCAAACAGTACGTTGGCATCCAATGGGGAATCATGGATTTTCTTCTTCTTGTGGGTGCTGTGCTAATGTTATTATCTTTGTAACATGACACTGGGTACGACGAAGTACAGACCACAGCTATGAAGCTTTTTAGTGGGCATAGGATTTCCCCACTACCCCTGTCTGACATAAACTTAGACATTCATGAGTATCACAGAACTTAAGCCAAAAATCACAGGTGTAGCAGGCTGAGAGTAGATTTGAAGTACCTTGGGAATTACCTTGTCTTAGAGTTCTTCTCTATTGATACTACACCCTGCACTCCAGTTTAACCTCATAAACAAGGAGTGACTGGGAATCACATACCAGGTATGTTTTAGACATTTAGACTATGTCAACGAATGAAACAGACAAAAATTCCTGTCATCATTAGCTTATACTCCCGGGCAGAGATAGACAATAAAAAACAAATTTGCAAAAACCCCTGACCTCATGAGGCTTACATTCTAGCCAGGAATGATAGACAACAAACATAATAAATGAGAAAAGTGTATACATAGAATGTTCGGTGACAGATACAACAGATAGAGCAGATGAAGCTGGACAGAACCAGGGAAGGAAGAGTTTATTACATTTTTAAATAAAATGGTAAGGCAGTTGCATTAAGGCGACATATGGGTAAATATTTAAAGAAAGTAAACGAGTTAGCCATGCAGATATCTTGAGGAAGCACATTCAAGGCAACAAACAGCACAGAGGCCCTAAGGTGAGAGAAGTACATGTACAAATTACATGTCACCATTCAGTCAAGAACAATCTTTTTAAGCAGGAATTGCCTGGTAGATATAAAAAAATGTTGTATAATACAAATCATTATTGGTCTCCTTTTCTATTTCACATTTATTAGACAACCTCAGGGGTAGGTCACTTAATACTATAATGCTAACTCTAATTCTCTATTTTCTTCCATTCTTCCTCTACTCATTTTGTCCTCCCCCCACCTTTATTTCACTTCTTCATCCCATATAAATGAGGAATAATATAGACAGAAGGAAAAATGCACTGAACTTGGAATAAGAATGAATGAATTTTTATTAACAGCTCTGCTCTTAACTATCTGGGTTAATTAAGCAAGCTTCTTTGCTTATCTGAGAAAAAGTTCCATTAATACCATGAGGTGGTGGCAAGGAAAAAGGTGGACAGAATAATCCCTCAAAAATTGCTGAGAATAAAATGTGTTATAATTATGGGGAAGCGTTTGGTAAGCCACAAAGATCTGCACAAATAGACTACGTACGGACGATATTGGGTTCTAATGGTAACATTTTAAAAATGCTTGCTAATCCCCAAATTATGGTACAGGGATGATAAAGAAAAAAGTACAGAAGAGTTAGTGCTTGATAAATTATGTTTAATTTAAATAAATAAATTTATTTATTATCTATATCATCAAAATTCAGTTATTAGTACTTTAAGCATTTTATATTGCTGAACATTTTCTTCTCTGAAGAGTATAATATAGTAAAACTCTCTTCAAATAAACTGGTCAGATATGAGAAGTTAAAATTAATAAAATATAGTGATTGCATAGTTCATTATTGTATAACCATTCATCATTTCTCTGGAAACCCTTTTTTTTTATTTCCTTAAAGTTTATCTTCAATGCTGGCATAGAGAAGATGAACTGAGAACACAGTTACAGGCAGGGAACTGTTGAGAAGACAAACTTTTGACAGGAATAGCCACAGCGGGTAGGAAATAACTTTGAGGTGAAATATATACACGTTCAAGATTCACATATCAATCAAGTTGTATGAGCGGGAAAATTTTTGAGGCCAGTTGACAATAGATATTCAAAGCCTTAAAAATGGTTATCGACCTTATAAATAACTTAGGTATTTATCTAACTTCTAGGTATTTACCTAGAGTCTTTCCTAAACTTTTCATAAGTAAAATGCTTTTATAAATGTGATAAGATAAACTATGAAAATATCCAATGATTAGGAAAGCCTGTATTCAAGACACTAAAATATAACAGGCTACGCTTAGAATTAAACTATATTGAACAGAATTTTATGTCGAGGTACTTAAGAATAATTACTTAAATACTATCACGTGTAATAATGTAATACTGTAGACAATTTTGGAGATTTAGATGATGTTGTATTACTTGCATAATTTCAACTGAAAACTAGTGAAAGTTTATTGATTTGAATTTCAGAAAATAAAAGGAATAGTCAAAATGGAAGTATTTTGTTGGTGATTCTAAGTTCAAGATGGCTCTTTAACTTACAAAAGTAATAGCAATATCTTACAAAACTTTGTGAAACAATAAGCAGTGACACCTTGCACATATGTAAAGCCTCTGGCCAGGAATCTTATAGCCTCAAAGGACTTAGTTACCCATTTTATCAAGGTGCAAAATGAAGCGTAAAGGAGGTTAAGTCCCAGGACAGGAACAGAACCCTAAGTTCCTGATAATCAGCTTCCAAACTAGTAAGAATCTAGTAGACTTTGGCAGTGATTCCTTTGAGCAGTCAAAACTACTGCCAGGTGGGTAAGTTTATGAGCCAACTATAAAATGTAGTGTTGGCCTGGCAGCTGATCCAGTCAGGGTGTAAACCATAAAGGTGAAGAATGGGAAAAGATTCCTGAAAAATGGCCTAGCAAACTAATGAGGGAGTGAACATTTTTCTTTAGTTCTTTGGGTTAGAAACTGAAAATGAGACCTGGAAAATAAAATGCAAAGAAGCTCTCCTCTGAATCAGAGAAAAGGAATTAACTGATGTAGGTGGACTATTTTTTATGATTACCATAGTTGTTAGGGAACATCAATGCTTACTAGAATGATTTTCTTAGCAATAAACTATTTTTAAATATATGTGATGCTCAGAGTAGAGAAATTATCCTCATGGATAATTTCATGAATCCATAAAATCCTCATGGATCCCACAGCGTATGGGATCTTAGTTCCCAGACCAGGGATGAACCTATACCCCCTGCAGTGGAAGTGTGGAGTCTTAACCACTGGGCTGCCAGGGAAGTCCCTGTTTTGTTTAACAATTCTGGAGATATCTATTTATCTATCTAAAGATGATATCTTGATTGAGTTAGAAAAAATTGAGTTTAGGCATATTTTATATCATATTCTAACTTTCAACCTCATCCTTGCCTATTGATATCTTGGCTGCTGCTAAAAACATGGAAGTTCTAACAATCTTTACTGATTTTAAGAATAAGGAATACAACCATAAAAATGGTGTACTTCCAGAAGATGTTGGATGTGATTAATTAATGTTAAGTAATTGTTTATACTTTCCTGATAGTTAAAAACAATTGAAGATATAATTTATTCTCTCAATCATGAGAAATTAAAAGATAGAAGTTTAAAATACAGTACATGAAGCATTTAGCTTATCTTTTTTCTTTGTATTAACATTTATTTTGTTACATATTATTATATATCTATTATATATTAACATTATATAACATAACATATTACATATTATTAACAAAATATCATTCAAAATACATGCATCTATGAAATCATTTTATCCTCAGGGCTTTTCATTACTCTCACTGATACATCGACACAATTCTATAATATTTAATAATCATTTCTTAAGAATTCAGCATACAAGTACATTTACCATGGTCTCTAAAACTTTTTTCTTTTTAAAAATTTTTATTGGAGTATAGTTGCTTTACAATGCTGTGTTAGTTTCTGCTGTACAGCAAAGTGAATCAGTTATATGTATACATATATCCCCTCTTTTTTAGATTTCCTTCCCATTTAGATCACCACAGAGCACTGAGTAGAGTTCCCTGTGCTATACAGTAGGTTCTCATTAGTTATCTATTTTACACATGGCATCAACAGTGTATATATGTTAACCCCAATCTCCCAATTCATCCCACCTTCTCTTCCCCCCTTGGTATCCATAAGTTTGTTCTCTACATCTGTGTCTCTATTTCTGCTTTGCAAATAAGTTCATCTGTACCATTTTTCTAGATTCCACATATAAGCAATATTATACCTTTTTTTTTTTCTTTCTGACTTACTTCACTCTGTATGACCATCACTAGGTCTATCCAAGTCTCTGCAAATGGCATCATTTCATTCCTTTATATGGCTGAGTAATACATTTTGCTTATCTTTAAGGATACTTTTGATGTTAAGTATGGGTGTTAATTAAAATTCAACTATTTGATGAAACAAGATAATCTATCCAAAACAGCATGTCTAAGAGATCCTTGAACCTCATATGATTTCATAGATATTTACAAGAGAAAGTTAAAATTGTAGAAGTTTAATTCTATAGGGTGGTGTTGCAAAACAGTGAGGGTACAAACACAAGGGAGTAACAATTGAGTTGCAAAATTAATGTTTCAAAAATCAACTTCTGTAACTGTAAACTTCAAAAAGTACTATCAACAAACGCTACCAACTACAGAATCACACCTCAGTGGTTAAGAGGAGCCTCTAAGTTTTACACTGTATGGAGGCATGTGAGGCACTTAGCAGACTTATTTTCCTCAAAGGGTTGTAGAAGTCAACCCAGGATAGCAAATTTGAATTTAAAAAGAGTATATGCCTGGATTTGAAGTTCAAAATTAAACAGAACATATGATAAACATTCAACTGGGTGATACAGAGAGTAATCAAAGAAAATACATGTATCATCCATTTTGGCACTTCATTTTTTTTGTCACCACAACACAAGGTCTATAATTTTCTATATGTTTCTTGGTGTGTTTATACATCATGGGTCACACTTTTTCACACTTTTTCCCAGCAACACAGAGATACTGTCATAAAACATGCAACTCCGTCTCCAACATATGGAATCACCATCTTCACGATTCAAGTGAAACCAAGCAATTGTATAAAATGGCTTTGTGGGATCAGAAGAAATCATCATCATATAGTTTCCTCTAATAGCCCTACCACAAATAAAAAGATTGTTTTGCTAGTATTTTTTAATGAAATTATTGGTTTTAAATGATTTTACTTAAATAGTATTGGGAATGAAGGAGCAATTTCTAGAGTTTTCTAGAATTTCTAGAGAGGCTAAACACTACAAGTTGCTATTTAGATTCAGATGGCTAAAGTGGTTACTTTTTTTTTTTTTTTAAATTGTGAACACGCTGCTGGAAAAATACCAAGGCTATAGATGTGAGGCAGAAACCAACTATTTCAGAAACATAAACTCAATTATATTCACATACTGCATAAGATATAAAAAAGTTTAAGAATTCTTATCTTGTAAAGCACGTCTGTATAAATCAGGTAAATTCTATGTGGTCATAAAAAAAATAGCATCTTTCTCTGAAGACATTATAGAGCAATATATTCCCCCCAAAATGAAGAAAGGGTACCTTTTTTTTTTGCGTTACGCGGGCCTCTCACTATTGTGGCCTCTCTCATTGCGGAGCACAGGCTCCGGACGCGCAGGCTCAGCGGCCATGGCTCACGGGCCCAGCCGCTCTGCGGCATGTGGGATCTTCCCTGACTGGGGCACGAACCCGTCTCCCCTGCATCGGCAGGTGGACTCTCAACCACTGCACCACCAGGGAAGCCCTAGGGTACCCTTTTTATACAGAGATGTGTAAATGAACACAATCACACAAATAACTTGACCTTTAGCTAAGCAAGGATTTGTTACTGGAGAATCAAGAAATCTCTCCCAGGTCTATCGCCTCAGAAGGGCTACCACCTGCTAACACTCACCCAACTAAGCCTTAAAGAAAGTAAAGCTTCTGGAAATGTTTTGCATTGGACCCATGATGGGGGATTGCGTCAACAAACCAAACCTACAAGAAAAACTAAGCACATGCAAGAAACAGGGTAGTTCTCAGTGATCATTTTCTTCCTTAGTTATTTGCCTATAATTTTAAAAGCTCACAAAAAGAAAAAAAAATCTATACTCATTATTATATTTCTGATGATCACGATAATATTTAAATTCTTAATACACTGAAGTTGAAAGAAGGAATCGTTAAGATAAAGCTCATCTATCATATTGTCATATACCATGTGGCACTCTGTTTTGTTAAGTCAAAGTCATGCTCCTAGTTTCTAAACTTCAAACAACTGAAATACCACAACATTCATAAAACAAAACTGAGCTACTGGGAGTAGGAAAAAAACACAAAAAGGTAGCAGACCTCAACATCAGATAGTAAAATTAATATTTCCACAGCTCTTGCCTTTCATCTCAGTCTCTATAGCACATTTTTTTCTGGAAAAGGTACGATTTAGTTTAGAAAGATGCAGAATTACAAAAAAACATCTGGAATATGGGACAAGAAATATTGCCTTATTATCCCTTGTGGACCCTCTCTATGAAAAATTTAATAGATCTGTTTTGGTAGTTTTAATCTCCAGAGCACCTCAAGCTATGCTATGGAAACATCATCTTGGTCATTTATATTAGAAAGAACACCTGGTGATGAAAGAAAATGTACTCTCTCTTAAGCTGTGAGTGCTGTTTCTTTAATAATCAAACTTTTCATCAAATATGTATATAGATGTGTATGTGCGTGTCTGTAAACATCCTGCTTAGAATTTAGTTTTTTGCATTTTTGTGACTGAGGAGATTGTAAATCTTGAATTTACCAAAAATGCAGTCCTTGCTTATGTTCTACAAATTAATAATTTTGCCTTAACTCTGATATTTACTCATTGCATAATGCAGAGTAAGTTAGAGAAATTTCATGATGTGAACACTAAAATGCCATTCATATTGGTCCTGGAAACAAATAACACTGATGATTTTTAAAAGTTAAAAAATATTTTTTTGATTTTATACATTTTCTTATTCTATAATACTTTTTAAATGATAATTTTAATATTTACTGTTAATAATAAAATACTTCTTAGTTAATACTAAAATAATATGGCTGAAAATAGTTAATAACTTTCAGCATTAAATTTTGTTATTGAAAAGCTTATTGCTAGAAAAAATTTAATTTTGAGAATATGTGCATCTAAGGAAGATTGAATGATCAAGTCATTTGCCATGAAAATTTATAAAAAAAGTAATCTACAAAATTTCAGCATTACATTCTTTTACTGTAAAATCATATTTTATTGCAAAATTTTAAAATTGAGTTTCAGTGTATTTAGATATTAAAATTAGAGAAAATTCACATAATTGAAAATATAATGAAACACTCATTTTTAAGTGATCTTTTAAAATTGGCACATTATACCATAGCTATGCTATCATTAATAACACTCAAAATATGTAATGGGCCTGTACATATTCCAATTAAAATTAGAAGTCCTTAAAATATTTGAGTATTTATAGTCTATAAAGATTTTCAGGGACATTTTTATTAATTTGACACAGATACGCCTTCATTTCAAATGTTACAAACCTGAATCATTTTAAATGCAATTAAAAGTGGTTATGAAAGAGTGCGGACTTCCTTGTGAAGTAGGAAATCACTCTTGTGATTAACATGCAAACGAGCTCATGCTGGCAGAATAGATTGGGGTTTTAAAACCCCAATTACTTTCGTATGATTATCTATTTACCAGTACACAGTCTATTTTCATTTTTCATCTAATACAAAATCGGCTTGCTTACATTTTTAGCACAGCAATTAATATTTACAATAATTATGACATCAAGCACTGCTGAGAACTCCAAGTAAATCATTTACCCCATCTTTTTTATATATGATTAATATCCTTTCATAATTTAATGCTTTATATGAGGTTACCATTACATAAAAATCAGAATTAAAAACCACTCTCCTTTCTGATTTAAATTTAGTTAATAATACATATTTTTGGAATATTAGTAAGATGACTATTGTTATAAAATGAAAACCCAAATTTTTAAATGTGATGAGAATAATATGTAAAAACATTTAATTGCTCATAGTGAGAAAAATAAATATATATTGAGAACAATAAAATATGTCCTATGAATCTTTCCTTTTTCAAAGTACTAACACAGACAATTCTAAACTTTCACTAACACGCTTTGATTCATACCTGCTACGTACTACACACATACACATTTTTCCAGACTTCTAAAGAAAATTATAATGCATTAATGACAGGAACCATGGTAATGGAAAAAAGGTCACCCTCTCTTGAACACCTTCTGTTTTAAACCATTATATATAAAGACATTCGAGAAAGCAAAGAATTAAAAGCCAGCCTTTGTGCAACCCATTACTGAAATATTATAGAATAATCTATATCAAATGTAGAGGAACAGCAGATTCTTTTGGATCTAAATTAACTGCAGCCATAGAAACGCTTTTATGCTTATTATGTATCTGCATGTTGATTCAATTATTAAAAGAACACCTGACAGCATCAGACTTATTTAATTGAATTAATTAAACTGGATGAATAATCACTGAATTCCTTTTGTGTGAAATTTGTACTGAAAAGTAACACTGGCATTTGGAAATTGCAAGTAATTTGCATGGTGAAATACAGTGAACATGGAAATCTCCTATTTCAGTATGCTAGGGTTTCCCCCCACCTTCTCATGTAAAACAAATGAACAGATTCTTGCAGTGGATATTTTCCTTTTACAGTACAGATTTATAAATATGTTTTAGCAATATATCATTAAGCAATTTTTCAACAGTTTCCTCAATATCAAAATTTAAGTTTCCCTCCTATGGTGAAAAATATTATGCAAACTGTCACTTTTGCAAAAGAGATGATATGATGCCAACGTATCCTTGAACCTATAAGGTAAGAAACCCTTGTTTCAAGATGGTTTACTAAGATACTTATTTTCTCTATATAAAAATGTAACTACTTGTTTAGAATTAGAAGTGAAAACTAATTCAAAATAATAATAGAACAGTTAGTTATCTACCACACACAGTTTTTGTAGGAGGTATTTTTTTTTATGATTAAAAGTTTAAGGCTTATGCCTAACATATATAAGATATTTGGCATTTTATTAAGATAAATATTTGTAGTTTGTTTACATGCATGATGATTTTAGATATTTACTTTCAAAAGAACAACACTAGGAAAACTTCTTATACATATATTTTTCCCAAGTCAAGTTCACAGATAAACTAAAAAGAGAACTGTACAAGGTCTGTTTTATTTGTCATATCAAAATAAAGAAAACTGACAATATTTCAAAATATTCTTAAGGCACTTGCTTGTTGCACTTGTAATTTCTGGCCATTAGGTTCCTCATCATCACCGGGGGAGGGGGGCATCATTTCATATCCTTATATATATATATATATATATATATATATATATATATATAATTATTTTAACCATACCTGCCACTGGGAAGATGCATCAATATCTGCTATTGTTAATTCATTATTAAGGATAAAACATGGTGAAATACTGGTGCTTGGTTAATCTTTAAAGATACGCATCCACATAAGTTGCACTTCAATATATCAATGTGTTTTGAGCAATCTTTTTTCCTTTTTGTTGTGAACAGAAAATTATTGTACTTGCATACTCGAAATGATAGTCGCTCTATACCATTTTCGTCATGCCTATTATTTAGGAGAGACTGTTTACCATAATAAATTATGGTATTTGAAATCACACACCATTCAACACGTACATTCCTCAGATTAATGAACCTTTTAAATATTCAGGCTGACCATACTTGAAATTTGTTCACTTTAAAATTATGCTTGATCCCTTCAACCTTCGATCCATGTACCTTCTTCGTATTAGCCTCATTTCTACACTTCCTTGGCATTCCCCAGACATATTTCTGTGTGAATGGTCATATTTAGCACAGTTAAATCTTGTGTGTGATACAGCATTATTCCTTCCAAAATAAAATTAAGTACAAAATATAGTATAGTATTTATAAAAAATAATTCCTAAAAGAACTCAAGTATTGAATGAAACTGCTTTCTGTCATATTAAAATTTCTAGAATTCCAGATAAATTGTTTCTTTGTGATCTAAATTACAGACATGATAAATATACAAACTTTTACAAAATACTTTGTAAAAAATCTATGCCTTCACTTTAGTACCCGGATTAATAACCTTAATGGTTAGATTTTTATTTTACATATATTATACAAAGTACATTGGCATTGCACCCCATTCTTAATACCAGTTTATTATAGCTTTATTTCATAATATTGGATGTAGAAATGGAAACAGTGCCATCATGTGATACTTTTCAGGGTACTTCACTTCTTATACTCTCTAAGTCTGAGCATATAGCTACTATACAAATAAGAGTTCATAGAGAAGCAGGGAATGGCAATATAATTCATCACCCAGCATTTTGCAACCACATCTTGTGTTCACGCTTTTGTGTAAAAAATTAGGAACAGCTTTTGAATCTTCAAAGATAAAGGAGTAAAAAGTCAGCACTTTTATTTGTGTATATACATACACAAACACACACAGAGACACCCTTTATTTAAAAAATCTACTAATTGTTTATTCTACCTCTTAAAACCTTGTGCATTTACAATCAATGTCAATCTTGAAAATAAAAAAGTGTCACTTCAAAAATGGAGTAAATTCATTATTTTAATTAGCAAAAACCAGTAGTTAGGAAGAAGGGAAATTCAGATGGCATGTAAATATCAACTCCAACCCCAAAAAGACTTATATCTAAAATTGAACCTAGTTTCTCCACAGTTTTTTTTTTTTCCTTTAGTCAAGGGACACAGATATTTTCACACTAACTTAAGAAGAAATAAGCACCACGACTAAAATATTAGATTTGGCCCGAGTTATATTATTTATTTCAATTTCAAAATCAGCTTTGAAAACTGAGGCACTCAAAAATCTATAATAATCCTGCATAAATATGAAATTTATTTTGCACTACAAATGGTCCCTGCTCTATTTCTTATAATTCACTCTGTTACTGTCATTCCTTTAAAAAATAGCTTCTTTTAGGGAGAGGTGTAAATTTGGGAGCTACTCTCTCTCTTACTTCCCAGACTTATTTTATACAAATACGGAATTGCATTTTAAGGAGAGGTGTGTATTGTTCAAAGACTAATAGACACAATGCTAACCCAGGTTAAAACAGAAAAGACAAATCAATTTTTATTTATTAATTTTAATGACTCATGGTTGATCTACAGTACATTTCATTTAGGTACACACACAATCCAAGGCATTTCAGTGTAGATTACCCAAAAGTGAGAAAAGTAAACTACTATGCAAGATTTAAAACTTCTGATGACTCTAAAACAGTAGTTTTTAAATAATTACCCTAAATCGAATTCTTTTGCATATCCTTTGTGACATACTGTAGCACAACACTAAAAATTTCCCACAAAATGGATATAATGAAAGAAGGGAAAAAAAGCTTGGGAAAACTTTTATTCACACAAGCATAAGTATAGCTGCTTGTTTTTTGAATGGTGAAAATAACCTCAATCATAGAAGCCTGAGGCGAACTTAATTACGGTCACTGAAAAAATTAAGTGAGGAAAATTTTAGCGGTAGGAAAAAGGTAAAAGTAAACGTGATGTACTAAACTCTTTGGTTCTAAAAATTCCTCTCTTTCTAGACCAAACTAAAATGAAAGTTACCAATTGGTAAGCTTATAACATCAAATGAGTAATCTCTTCTAGGGGAATAGTGGGCTTGAGGATTACCCTGAAACCCTTTATTATTATCAGTATTACTCTTTCTCCAAATAACATGAGGCGTGGACTCACTGGCAGGTTTTTTATTTGGAAATAGTGCTGTTCCTCTGAGAAGAGACTATTTTCTTGTTCCAAAACTGGTCTGCAGACTTTTGTCTTGTGGTAGAGAGGAATCTAGAGAACCAGAACATTTCTTTTTTCTTCATGAAATATATCTTCCATAAATCCTTTAGTTCTTCCAACCTGCACTGATCCTGATGTTTCAATAGTTCTTTCAGAGAAGTAAGGGACAGAAGACTTTTTTTTTTTTAACATCTTTATCGGAGTATAATTGCTTTACAATGGTGTGTTAGTTTCTGCTGTGTAACAAAGTGAATCAGCTATACATATACATATATCCCCATATCTCCTCCCTCTTGCATCTCCCTCCCACCCTCCCTATTCCACCCCTCTAGGTGGTCACAAAGCACTGAGCTGATCTCCCTGTGCTATGTGGCTGCTTCCCTCTAGCTATCTATTTGATATTTGGTAGTGTATCTATGTCCATGCCACTCTCTTACTCCATCCCAGCTTACCCTTTCCCCTCCCTGTGAGGGACAGAAGACTTCTGAAGGTTTTCAATAATGTAACATGTTTTTCCTTCTAGGATAAGATTTACCATTGATACTTCTACATTTTCAGCTGTGGAAGAAGTCAACATCACCAACTCTTTTAAACTCAGCTCCTGACTGATGTTTCACAAACCACAGAACTCTATAAAACAGCATCCAGGGAATTATGAATGGGGCAATGAACTTCTTCACCCAACCCACCCTTATTTTTAATATTATATTTGAGTCTCAACTTTCCTTACTTCTAGAATGGCAGTATTTGGAGTTAGGAGAAGGAGAATAAAATGGAGTGGCTCAGAAAAGGCAAGTAAAATGTGTGGAAAATGATGATTTGTGAAGCAGTTTTTTCTAATCACACTTCAATGTAGCAAGACATACTATCAGATAAAAAATTATAAATCAAGACCTAAATTCTAACATTAAGAGCAATATCCCCACCTGAAAATGAACGACAGAACCCTACAGAGCAGCATTTTTTTTACTGATTGTCCAAATCACCAGTTTATTACACAATTATAAACGTATTTCATGACGGAAGAAAAAAAATAAATTTTCCCTCAGTTAAGGTAATAAATTTTCTCTTCTAGAAGGGAAAAATAAGTAACTTTGTCTACTAAATTATTAAGTTATTTAAGTAACAGCATAAGTTGCATGTGTCCATATTCAGTTCATTAAACAGCTTTTACCTCCATCATTCACAATGCTTCTCTAACAGCTCCCCTACACACACACACACACACACACACACACATACACACACGTCTACACACACAGGCACAGACAGTAAACAATTTAGTGAACTTCACTGGGACTAATCAAAGTCTGCTGGCAATTTAGTGGGTGGGTATGCCTTCTGTTAGGTAATACGGAGTTGTTATTTGTTGCACATACGATATGTGACTGTTGAAAATGTCAGAAAAGGACTTGATGCCCTTATTCTAGCTAAGAATATTTGACATTTTATAAGAAAGTAATGTTAGTCCTTGGAGAAAATGAACAAAGCCTTCCTAGCCTGAGTAGAAGGTGACAAATTTTCTTCCACAGCCAACCCAATGACCAATACGCATATTTCTTGACACGGTAGCCAAGAAAATTAACTTTTATACGTCAAGCTTCATCTTCGTGCTTCATCTTAGCTATTATTCCTGACACACTCTTTAATTCGTCTACAGTTACATATACATATTGAAAGATCCTCTTTATATTAGATTGTTATTATGTTTTTTCCTTTTTTAACCATTATTCTTGTCATTTTAGCCTGAAACATATGTTCAGTAAGGGAATTGAAAAACACATTATTATAGGATATAATCATAGGTTCAGTATAAATATTTTGTATTCAATTAAATTATAATTCAAATGTTTATTTTTACAGTTTACAAATTATTTTTGAGCCTTAAGAGGTTTAAAGTGTTTCATAAGGTTATGTTCCACCAAGAACTGCATTTCAATTATTTCAGTAACAGTTGATAATTTAATTAAGATATAATGAAGAAACTTCATCATGGGCTTTAGTGCCACTCAAGGACTTCAAAGGAAGAAAGGATGCAAAGACAAGTCTCATTCACAACAAATTATGGGAGAAATTGGTAAAATTTTATTAGATTCCTGGCATTCATACATCATATATCTAAGGTAGGTATACAAGGAGGTTGGGGTTGAGGGATAAGACATTTCATAAATTTAAAATATTACCTTTCAAAGAACAATCATGGTAGATATAGAAGGCATTTGTAAAATTAGAAGGTAATTTAAAAACTTTAAAAACTTCATCCAATTCCTTTTTTCAACGTGCATCTACTCATAAACTGTCAAGTTTTTGTTGTTTGTTTGTTTGTTTTCCCCACAACAGAATTACTTGACTTTAATATATCCAAAATTTTCACCAAACTGATCTTAACCCAGTAAATCTCTGGGTAGCCAGTTACTTCAATCTGTCCTCAACAATAACTTAATGAACTCCGAGGCCCATTTCTGTCCAGTGAGACATTAGTAGTTACAATCACAAAGGCACTGATTTCAAGGAGCCCATTAGTTTATAAGCTCATTCAGCCTCCTAGTAGACTATAGTTGTCTTTTTTTTTTTTAAATTATGTTCCCATAGTGTGTCTTTTATAGGATGCAATCAAAGCCAAATTAAAATGTTAAATAATGCCAGTCCTATATCCTGAGTCTCTTTGGCTTGTGCTGTTTTAAAACAAAATCTCAAAAATAAAGAAAAAAATACAAAAAACTGCTCATACTCCCATTTAAAAAATAATTATGTACAAAGAAATGCCTCTGTACATCTAATTTGACCCTTTTGTCCCCCAGAGGTAACCACTATTAAAAATTTGAGTCATATTTTCCCCATCTTCTTAAATTTAAAGAGCTGTCAGTTACACCTATACCCCTGTAAAATATACTCACAAGACCACACATATATAATTTTGTTTTCTGAAATATAATCCTGCTTTTTTACTGGACAATGTAACATGTAATAGAAATACTACTCTTTTTTATTTTTTAAAAAGGCTGCCAGTTATTATTCACTGTTTATGCACATTTGGATGTTTTCTGTTTTTGTTATTATTATAAACGATGCTATACCCTTGCCTTAGTTTATTCTGGGGGTAGGAGGTGCCTGGAGAATATCAACAGAAATTGTTGTCAAATTTATCATTTCTTCCTTATATAAAAGGCATATCTTTATTGACAATAAATAACTAAGATGAATGACTGTCCTCAAAGCTAATTTGTGTACCTCTCATAACTTCCCCTCCTACAGGTTATTTTACGATTCATATAAATCCCTTGACAGTTGCAAAATATTTCCTTCCACCATTCTGCCAGTAATTCATGCACAGATATTCATTCAGACATATGTACATTCATATAATATTTCTCCTTCAGTTACAACCTCTCATTATCCTTGCCATGTTTCACACATGCCCCCTAAGTCAGAGTGAAACTTTATAATGGTAGACCATCAGTTGCTATACAAAGAAACAGGTGCACAAATGCCATCCTAGGCTAAAGTTTAAATCTAATGATGTTTTAAATGAGTAATATGAAAGCATAAACATCATGACATTGCAGTAATATTTACTTAAATACTACCAGAAAAAATAAATCTATAGGCTCAAATCAAATGTAACAAGAATTATTCCTTGTGGTGAATTAAACCAATCAAAATCAGTTAAACTGAAGCAGAGAAAAGTTTTCCATATATAACTATACTTGAAAGAAAAACTAAAGCAACTTGAAAGAAAACAACCTTGAATGGCTTGAAAGAAAAACTGAAGGAAGTAAAAAATATTAAACCCAAATAACGAAAAGTAGGGCACGTATCATTATCACATATTCATATAAAGTGAAAGAGCTTGGCCCCTGCTCATGAAATATATTTTCTCAGATAACTGACTTTTATTATCTAACCAAATGTTTTCATTTATCCATCATCCTGGGGAATAAAGTGCTACAATTTATTTTTCCAAATAACTAAAGGCAAACACCATTCAATCAGCACACAATCCAGTTTTTTACATAGGCCAAAAATTTAATGTTTCTGTCTGTAAGAGTGTTGAAATCAATTGAAAGCTCATGATTTTAAAACAGTTTACTGATGTTCAAGGTGTACACACACACACACACACACACACACACACACACACACACACACACAATTTCTTCTTACTATTTCATGGCCACCAGTACAACGTCCTAATGATTCTTCAGGGCCACACAGAGCCCTGACACACAGAGCATCCATTACTCAGGCCAGAGAGTCTAAATTTTACATCTCAATCTGACCAGACCATGAATGAACTAATTCTAACTACAAAAGTAATGTGCAGAGCCACTTGCCCTTCACTTCATGAACCCAGAGAGTGTATCATAGTTGTGCATTATTTCAAGGCATTTTTAAAATGCTATTTCTCTTGATAAGAGGCTATCACTTTTTGCATGGAATTTGATGGGGTATCTGTCTAGGAAGTCAGCTAAACAAATGACAACGAACAATAAAGAGGACCTCTTTTACTATAAAGGTAATGGCATGTTAAGACCTGAATTAGAGACTCTTTGCACTTTCGGTGAGTTTGCTTGCTTGCTTACTGAGTTCATATTTTTGTTCTAACTAGTTCAAGCGCCTTAAATTTTAACCTCCAGGTATAAGTTATCATTTCACGTCCAAAAATAAAAACAGAACGTGACGAAAAGGAAAGAGAATACAAAGTAAAATAACCTGTAACAAAATGTAGTATAAACCTACATAATATCAGGAAATACTTAACACTGTTTTTTATGTGCAATAACTCCAAGATTCAAAACACTTATTAAATGATGACTAAGTTTAACAACTAAATCAAAATTTGAGAATTTTAGTGGCACTTCATTTGTTCGTTCATTGATGTATTCATTTATTCATGCAACACATATCTGAATAACTATGTGCCAACTACTGCCAAGTACCTGGATGACAGAAGGAAAAGAACAGACACATTCAGTACATTCGTGAAGTATGTAGACAAAAGTTAATAATCACACAAATATATAATTGCAAACTGTGATACTGATGTGGAGGGAAAGTCCAGGATTCAATGAGACCGCTCATCAGGAAAACTTAATCAAGTCTGGGAAGTCAGAAGGTTTTCTTGAGGAAATGGATCTCTGAGCTCTGACCCCCAGGATGAAAGGTCATCACTAAGGCAGGTGAGGTGCAGGGCAGAGTAATCTATGTTTACGTGGAGTAATCTATGTTTACGTGAAGTCCCGGAGAAAAAAGAGAAAGGTAAGCCATCTGAAGGACTCTACACAGGTTAGCAAAAACTGCTAACCATATTACCTCTAACTTTTTTGGATCTATTAAAGACATGTGTCCTAACCTGTTCATTATGAAGATAACTGCTTGAAAGTAAACATTACTGAAATCTTTCCTCAAATTTTATCTGTGGTTATGGTAAGTGACCAGAGACAACTGCTTTGAATATTTTTGTGTTAATGATTATCATACCCAGGCTCAGAAAAGAATGCATGGTCTATCTTTAACTGGTAGAACACTGTAAAGAAGACATCATAGTGTGCCAACCTTTACTTTGGCTTTATTATTTACCTAAAGACATTGGAGAACAAATGCTTGGATTCACAAACAACTTGCAGTGAGACCATATTCCCTGTGCCCCCAAATGAGTATCAGCTGTCACATTAGGAGCTGCAAATTACATCATAGAGATCAACTTCAAGGTCTTAAATCCCTAATCACCTCCTTTGATTTTTTTAACATCTTTATTGGGGTATAATTGCTTTACAATGGTGTGTTAGTTTCTGCTTTATAACAAAGTGAATCAGTTATACATATACATATGTTCCCATATCTCTTCCCTCTTGCGTCTCCCTCCCTCCCACCCTTCTAATCACCTCCTTTGGAGTGAATTCTGAAATGTTTTTGCAAAAGACTTTGCTCTTCCCATTCACCCTTTCTAAACCCATTCCCATGACTAGGTGGGATCGGGGGCCATCTATTCAAACAGAGCTCTGATTCAGGCACCTTAATTTACAGAAACCTCAACTTTACATTCTCTGTAGATAATCTGCCTAAGCCACAAATGACTTCCGGACCTCACATTCCTGTAAAAGTGTACAAGGTTAGCACTCTTTGCTATCTAATCCTTTATCAAAATTCTAGTTGAAAGAAATAATATTCATGGAGGATTGCTTAAATGACACACAGAGCATCCATTACTCAGGCCAGAGAGTCTAAATTTTACATCTCAATCTGACCAGACCATGAATGAACTAATTCTAACTACAAAAGTAATGCTTCAGTATCTCTTAAAATTGCTTTTATTGAACTTCTCGTTGGAGTTATCTATTCGGCACACAGATACCATAAGAAATGGCTTTATTTTGTCTATTATGGGCCTCTTGCTCATTCACTATACTACACAGTGGGCCTTCATGAGGACTAGGAAAAAATTCCTGCAGGTCTAAGTATCTAGAAAAATAATGATTCCTTCTAGAAACTGGGTATTTAACATTTTTTTTTTTTTTTTTTTTTTTTTTGGCGGTACGCGGGCCTCTCACTGCTGTGGCCTCTCCCGTTGCGGGGCACAGGCTCCGGACGCGCAGGCTCAGCGGCCATGGCTCACGGGCCCAGCCGCTCCGCGGCATGTGGGAATACGGCTTTATTATTTTCCTCCATATCTTTTCCCTCTCTTTGATTCTATCCATTGCTTACTAACATGCTTTTAAACTGACTACAGTCTCGAAAAACCAAAGAGTCTTTAAGAGTTTTAACTAAGTTTAACTTAACTCTTTAAGTTAAAGGAAATACAATGTTTATAGATATGTATTTTGAGAAAATTGCTGAAAAAAAGTCAAGTATTTTTAAATATCGATCTTGATTACTGGATTTTAATTCCGTATCTCCTACTACGTTTTTTTGTTTGTTTGTGGTTTTTTTTCTGCGGTACGCGGGCCCCTCACCGCTGCAGCCCCTCCCGTTGCGGAGCACAGGCTCCAGACGCGCAGGCTCTGCGGCCATGGCCCACGGGCCCAGCCGCTCTGCGGCATGTGGGATCCTCCTGGACCGGGGCACGAACCCGTGTCCCCTGTCTCGGCAGGAGGACTCTCAACCACTGCACCACCAGGGAAGCCCTCCTACTATGTTTTTAAGCTTGATGTGTGACCCAGGACCAAAAAAGTCATTTTTCATACATTTTGTACTTTCTAGAGAGCAAAAATGTTTAATTTGAAAGAAAAGATTCCAGAGACTACAATAAGATAAAAATGGGACTATATGGGGCTTCATATACTAATCATCTTATAAACTTACGTTCTGGAGAGTGTGGGTAAATGGTACCAGAAACAAGAACACTCAGAGATATCTGACTTCTCTTTGTCCAGCGTTCTGATCCTCCCTTAATACGAGGAACAAGTTTATACTGAGAACCTTTACAGACTGTTTTGTCATAAGCATCAATATTAAATTTTTCAAGTATTAATTAAATTTATCAGTACATAATGTTGAATAACTGGAAGTTTAATGTAGAAACATATAAATCCTCTGTTGCCAATGAATTTTATAATCTATTATAAATGATTACTAGCACAGATAAATAGCAAAGAGCAGATTTAAAAAAAAAAAAACTCTGGAGGATAAGGAGAAAGAAAAGATTCATCAATACCAGCAAGCAATAATTTATAAAAAGCTGGAAGAGAGAGCCCTGATGAATAGCAACAAATTTCCCTGAAAAAGAATAAGTAAGAAAGCTTGAAATGTGCAGATACCGCAGACAAATAAACAGTGAACACAGGCTAGTTCAAAGAGCACTGAGCACGGTATCTGAATATAAAGAAAGATGGAGATATGGTCAGGAAGTGAACAGAAGAAACACCTTTCAAAGGAATATTACCAAAAAGTGAAAGCAGGAGTTGTAGTGAGAGAATTGGAAGGATTTATGATGTTGAATTTTTTTTTTTAAAGGAAGGTTCTAATGACAAAAAATTCCAACAACATATTCTCTGTGTAAAGATTGTGATGAGCCCAAAATCACAATCTCTCACTTTGAAAATCAGACGTATGATAGAGAAAAAAACCTTACTTCCAAAATATTGATAAGCATAAGGATTGATAGGATTTTTAGAATAAAAAGTATAGAGTTCTGCATCTTGAAGAATAATCCCAGCACTAACATATAACTTCTGGTTTGAATCTAGAAAAGAGATAGAACGTTTTAGTTGGTTTCCTAGTTGTAATAGCTGTGAAGTCACTTGAGGTAGTAAAATACTAAACAAAGATAAATTCTAAAAATAAAAGCAGTATCAGAATTTTCATACTGTACTTGTTCTTTGGAGGAAAGTTATAAGTTATTTGCTGGTATTTCATATTGTTTACATAAAAGTGACTCAAAAATACTGACATGTAATTCTTTTTTGTATGGTCAGTTGATAGGAAAGTAATTATTTCTTCTAAAAATGAGTAACTGAATAAATTGGAAAATTGGAAGGCATTTCCTTTTTCAATGTCACATTTTTGGTGCCAAATCACTGTAACTCTTGCTTAGAATGATTACCTTTCCCTAGTGAGGAGAAGACCTTTCAGCGACCCATCCTCTCACTGGATACATATGTGTCATATATAAACCTATTATGCATCTCCCTCTCTCTTTTATACTTAAATAATAGAATTGAAATTCATGTCTTCTGTACTTGTAAAATGAATGATTTCTCTGTAAAGAAAACCAATGCGCAAGAAGATTTTACAACGTTTAACAGTATCACAAAGGCGATATACTGCTGTGCTGATTTTAGTCTGAAGCAGCTAAACTCAAATTACCGTTTAACCTCTGGTAATAGGAACCATTCCATTTTGGAAATATTGGTTGTAAAATTAAGATAGATAATGGATTGTAATTGCATGAAGAGGGGCTCTGATGTGTTTACACTCACTAGGGAGTACACTCATAGATGGTGAAAACATGCCCAAAAAT
The DNA here is from genome assembly GCF_963924675.1 of Phocoena phocoena. NCBI lineage: Eukaryota > Metazoa > Chordata > Mammalia > Artiodactyla > Phocoenidae > Phocoena > Phocoena phocoena. The sequence goes on along the minus strand of NC_089227.1, from coordinate 70,912,137 downwards.
CACACACAGACACACCTTGACATATACATATAAATACTCTATGTAAACTAATATTTGCAGAAGTTAAATTTAACTGAATATAAAATGTGCAACAAACTTAAACAAAAGACATTAATGACTTAGGTATAAATCTGCCAAAGAACTCATGCCTTTCAATACATACAAGTTCACTATGATATCCATGACAATAAAAGTTAATTTTGCCTGAAGAAAAAAATCAGATGTGAAGAGCAGCCACACATATTCTAAACCTTCCTCACACACAAATACATGTATGTCATAACAAGAAAATAGTTTTGTATGAACACACAATGAAATCAGTACATGAAACACAACATAGCACAAACTTAATTAATTTACAATAAACCCTATATTTAACCATCTGATACTGACAAATGTGAATACTAGGTTTGTAAAGCCAGAGTCACCACATTCCTTAGAATGTGAACTCTATCCTTAGGAAAGGCTGGTTTCAAACACAGCTTCTGCCCTTAAAATTTGTAGATTTCTGACATTTTACTTAACCTCTCTTTGTCTCAGATATCTTGTCTATAAAATAGAAAAAATAATACACATCTCATAAGGTTATTGCTAAGATTCAGTGAGATCATATTTGCTTTAAAGTTGTGTGCCTATATATTAAGGGCAAAGTAACCTAAGTTTTTTTTAAAATGAGACTTTGTATAGAGTAATTCTCTGAATTCTTACAGCATTTATTTTAAGCTCATAATAAAATCATCGACTTATAGTAGTAAAAATGCATGGGTCCACGAACTGTGGACCAATTACTTAACCTCTCTGAGTCTTAGTTTTCTCACATGCAAATTGTGAATAAAAGTACTTATTTTGAAAATTGTTTGAGAAATTTAAAATGAAATCACGTAAACAAAAAAGTACCTAGTATGAATGTTCAGTATAGTTTCATTTGCTTTGTGAATATTTCATTGCAACCCTACCAGCTTGCAAAAACAAGAGTTGAAATTACCTTTTACACATTTCTCCATTATCCACTGTATATACATTTTTACTGAAAAGGGAAGTGGAGAATAATGCTCAGCCATTATGAGATACTATTCCAAGGATTGATTTGCTGCAGAATTCCTCGTAAAGTACAATTAAAGTTATTTTTAATGAGAAAACTTACTTTAAAACTTACTAGATACTCATGGTTGCACCAATAGCAAGGCTCTTTGACCTCTACCCTCCTTTAATTTTTTTTTTTTTTTTTTTTTTTTTTTTGGTGGAGGTGGAGAGATCATCAGCATATTCCTTTTGTCACACAAATGTAAAACAAATAGTCTTTCCTTGTCTGGAGAAGTTCAAACAGTAGAGAAATAATTCAAAACAAGTTGTTCATCTTAGGATTTTCAGTCTTATATTTAATAAAATAAATGGTGCCTTAAAAGCACAGTGACCTCCAGGAGTTGGAGGTCTTTAGACCATCAGTGAAGGCTGGGCTGGCTCTTCCTCCTTTCCTTCCTCCCCAGGCCTTCTGCTTCTTGCAGGTACCTAGTTTGCCAGGAGCTAGAAATGTTCTGCTTTCTCAGGGTGGGGCTGGAAAAGCTGTGGCCTCGGAGCAGAGAGGCATCTCATATTTTGTGTGAGTCTGACAAGATTGCTCAAGATAACCTGAGAGCAGGGGCTGGAAGGTGCCACAAGCAGCTACCAAAACAGATCTATGGAACAGCTGAGTTGAGCACTCATAAGAGATGATCAGAATGACTCCTCAAATATTTTGAGGATATATTAAGTCCTTCCTGCTACACAAGATGGAGTGATTGAATAACCAGAAAATTTTAGGCCTCTAAATCTTTGAGCTTCCTGTGAATCAGTACTGAATGTGGTGCCAGGAATATAAAATTAAACAAAAAAGAGTGGATATATGTATATGTATAACTGATTCACTTTGCTGTACCCTTGAAACTAACACAACATTATAAATCAGCTATACTCCAATAAAATTTTTTTAAAAGTCACAATATGGTGACATGGGAGCGAGGAAGTAGAAACAAAAACAGAATAAAGTGGCTTAAATAATAAGTAGTTCTATAATAGTGGCAGCATATACAAAAGAACACAGGTGTGGTAGGGATAAATTCTACCTAGCTTTAATCAGGAAGACTTCAAAGAAGTGACGTTTAAGCAGTATTTTGAAAGCAGAAGTGATAAAGAGAAGGTGGAGAGAAGAGCCATCACCCCGAGTATCAAGAATAAATGAAAATTCATGGAATGGCATGAGGTATTGAGGAAACGATGAATAGTCCAGTGCAAGCAACAAATCACAGGTGGCATAATTTAAAGGGAGCAAAGTGCTAAAAAACAGTGACTCAAGAAAGTATGTATTATGAGACCTGGAGCCCATGATCAGATGCAAGTCTGGGACTCAAATTGCCCAAAACATTTAACAATCCTCTGGAGATCCCAACTTACACTTCTATTGAACAGGAAGAAGTAGGATGCTATTATCTAGAATTCCAATGTGACTCTAAATCTGAAATCTTCACTAGTGACAGAAACAGGCAGATTTTTCAGGGATATCTACCGAAATGTTCAAGATTCCAATTTTAGGCTCTGCAGTGCAATAAGTTAGCAACTGAATAGTTACAAAACAGAAGTTAAAATGTACACACTAGAGTCATCTATACAACAATGCTCAATTAATTCAGTGTAAATCAAGATAAACTAGCTGCCAGGACCCGAAATAACGAATGCCCAGATTTTTCTTTATTGATCTTCCTATGAAAATGAGCGTATGTTTTGGTAGTACAAAGACAGTAACTGTGATAAGTTGAAGATAGGGTGTGAGAAAGAACTGCCAGGAATTCTTTACGTGAATACTTGAATTGGAACCTGAATTATAGGTAAGATTCAAATGCGTCTAGATCCAGGAAAAGCATTTTAAGAGGAAAAATAACCTTGAGTAAACCCTTCTCTTCCCCACGGCAAACCGCTTACATTCCAAAGGGTGAAGAGAGTTACTCAAATTTAAAAATAGGAAATTCTACTCTATGTTAAAAGGTGATAAATGTTATAGGAAGAATTAGAGAAGGATGAGGGTGATTAGCCAATGTGGTTGTTGATCGGAAATTTAAATAGGATTGTCAGGGCAAACCTCATTGAGAAAGTGACATTTAAGCAAAGACCTGAAGGAGTTGATGGAGTTAGGTGCAGACATCTGGAGGAAGAGCCACTCAGGCAGAGGGAACAGCCACTGCAAATGCCCCCTGAGGAGGGGGCATGCCTAGTATGTTTGAGAAACAGCAAGAAGGCTGATGCAGCAAGACCCGAATGAAGAAGAAAGAGGGTAGTAAGATATGAGATCAGATTGTATATGGTCTTGTAGACCATTTTAAGGTTTTTTCATTTTACTTTTAAGAAAATGGCAGCAGAGCCTGGGGCAAAGGGAGGGGGGAAGGAGGGTTTTGAATGGTGAAGTAACATGATCTGATTTAAGTTTTAAGTTTCTCTCTAACTGCTGTGTTGAAAACAGACTGCAGGTGATCAAGTATGTAGGAACTTAGACTAACTACAGGACAGTGGCAAAAATAAAGGCAGGAGATGATGGTGGCGTGGAACAGGGTGGCAGATGTGGAGACAGAACGAATTGAAATCCATATACATTTTAGTGGAGCTCACACACAGCCAAATCTACCTAATTGTTTATTTTTTAAAATTCACTCACTTCTATTCATTCAGTTAATTATCAAGCATTTACTGTGCATTTATTATGAGCAAAGCACTGTACAGGTTAAATATCATCCTACAATTTTAGACTGTCACTGTGTCATTTAACATCTCTACTTTCTCAAGTCCACCCACTGCAATAAAGTATCTCTAAACTGTTGTTCTCAATCTATTGCTTACATTCAGAAATGTCTGCTGTCAAGCCAGGATAAGATGAGCTATAATTCTAATGACAGTCTTTCAACAGATAATACATTGGGACAACTACAAGAATTAGGAAAAGAGAAGAAAACTCATTAGGCATCCAGATGCCAGGGGAAGATAAAGGACTGAGGTGGGGGGGATGAGAGAATGCAAGTACGAGAAAACAATTATAATTTTAATTTAGAAATCATCAGAAAAAGTTTTTTGAAAACTCATACTTTTACTTCCCCAGGAAAAAATTAAACCAAACTTTAAGAAACTACCTTTGTCTCAGATTAAGAGGGAAACAGGTGTAGGAGAGTCCAGGGCAGTTCTGTGGGTAGATCTGGAAGGTACTTTGAAATGGGATCAAGTACTTAAATCAGCTGCTAATAACAAAGTGTTTATATCATTTTTAGGGCCATTTATTTCTTTAGAGGATAAAGAATAATAGTTTTAAATTAGGTATGTTTTATTAGAGAGGTTTGGGTATGGCTAGGCTCCATGTCCTTACCTACAAGACTCTAAAATAGCCCCCAGCTGACTTTCTGACCAAATCTCCTAAGGTCCAAGCTTACTCTGTGCTTCAACACTGGCCTCTCTGCTCTTCTCAGACACCTTAAGTATGTAACTCTGCTAGTCTTTTCCACTTGCAGTTCCTTCTCTCTGGAATGCTCTTTCCTCAAATACAGTACACACAGGGCTCATTCCCTCATTTACCTCTGGTCTCTACTATATGGCCACCATACCAGTTAGGTCTTCCTTGACCACTTTATATAAAATAGCTCTCAACATTAGTCTCTATCCTTGGTCCCTGTCTTATTTTTCCTTGTGGTACTGATCATCATCTGACATAGTATTCTAAAAAAATATCCTTCAATGAAAGTAGGGACTTTATTTTATTCTCTATTAAACCCACAGTGCCTAGAACAGTGCCTGTCACAATGTATATGCTCAGTATGTATGCTGAATAAACACGTCAGTCAAAAACATGATGTTGGAAAATGGGAGTAATATGTCCTTCAAAAAAGTATTTTTAGTAATTATATATATATATATATTATTCACAGTTATTCCTCAGTTTTCATAGATTCTACATTTGCAAATTCACCTATGTGCTAAAATTTATTTGTAACCCAAAATCAATACTCATAGCACTTTCATGATCCTTCACACACATGCGTGGAGCAGCAAAACATTTGACTGGCCTGACATGCATATTTCTAGCTGAGGTCGAACAAGGTGACACTCTGCCGTCTTGTTTCAGCTCTCGTACTGTACACAAATGTCCTTTTAGTGGGCAATGCAGTGCCCTACTTGTGCTTTTTGTTGGTGATTACACTGTTTAAAATAGCCCTCAAGTGTACTGTTGAACTGCTGGCTAGTGGTCCTAACCCAAGAAGGCTGTGCTGTGCCTTATGAAGAACGTCCGCGTGTTAGTTACATAAGCTCTGTTCAGACATGAGCTAACAGTGATGTTGGCGATGAATTCCATGTTGATGAATCAACAGCCTATATTCAATAAAGTGTTTTTAAACAGAATAGTGGATAAAACAAGGTTATGTATTGATCAGTTGATGAAAATGTTGTGAGCAGAGGCTCACAGGAACCTAGCCCTGCATTTCCTCTAGGAGCAATGATTTCAGCATTTGCTAATTCAGTGTTTGTAGTGACTTTAAAGAATATGGTTACTGTGAATAATGAGAATTGGCTATATTTATGTATATGTGCATAGTGACTTTTTATATACAAACTAAAGAAAGAAAAACTGAAAAATCTTCATAGCTGGTAGGAATGCACAGAACACTCTCTCTAGTCAAGAATATAATCCTTCATACAAACAGAGTGGTTGACATCCATGTTAATCACATGGTTCCATCAATTGAAAGTGGTTGAATAACTGAGGCCTAGTGGAAAGAATAGAAGCTTAGGAACCAGATAATCCTAAATTTAAATATTAATTGAAAGACTTACTAGTTGTGTGGGCTTTGTTAGTACTTACCTTTATGCCCCTTTATAAAATGGTGTTCATGAATATTAAATTAGATAAACTGGTAAATGTGCTAAATACAATGCCCAAATCATTTCACTTGCTTAACAAACATAACTTTCTTTGTTCTCTGTTAAATACCCAGGAAATCGCCTATAAAATTCCCAGAGGGGAAATTTGGACAATTATACCTCTTGGAGTTTGGGAAAAAAGCCACTACAAAACAGGGATGATAATCTGGATTAATTTTGTTTAGTATTATGAACTCAAAGTATATGTACACTGCTGACAAAGATACTGTCAGATTTTTGTGGCAACTATTAGGATGTTTAATAATGCTTATTATTTTGTCAACACTTTTTTTTTCCTTCCAGGAGTAAGCAGTAATGCACGAGAGAAGTTAAACAAGTAGTCATCTACATAATCACTGCACATAGAACACAAAGAGCATCTTGACTTTATTCATTTTCCTAATTGTTGTAGTGGAAAATTGAAGCCAAGCCTCACAGAACACACAGCTGTTGACAATAATGGGGCAGCTAGCACATTATTAATAAAATCATCGTCCTGATTTGATAGACATACCTTATCAATTGCCAACACAACCTCTTTCCAAATTTACAATGTGATCGCCTGTTTATTCCTTTCTTCAGGAAGTGCTTATTAAGTACTTCCTATGTACCAGCACTAAACTAGGTACCAGGGATACAAAGATGAATAAGAAATAGCTCCTAGCCTTTGCATTTAGTCAAAGGGTCACAGTCATCTTATACAAAACTGTATCTAGTTTTATAAAACAATATCATAGGCTTGCACATCCAATTGGACTATGAGAAAACTGCCTAGCACTGATTGCTCAGGTGGTTCAGCACTGCTGGTCTATGGTCCACACCTTCCCCATGCTGTCTGAAAGAAACCAAGAAGCACTAAGGTGGGACCTGACAATCAAATGGAAATGGCATATTCAAGAGCCAGCTAGCCTGGTCCTAACTATATCTCGATTTTATATAAACAAGTGGCAGCTACTCCTTTGGGGGAAACTATCTCCCCAACCTTCTACCCAAAGTAAAGCTGCTATCTAAATGAGTCCCTCGATTCACAGAGGTTCCTCTAAATGCGTTGACTTGTTCCACTGATACTTTGGCTAAGTAGAAACCTGATGATGTTCCTTATGCTGCTGCTGCTCAGTCACTCTGCTCAGTGGGCAGGACTCAAGGCCGTCCTTCTAAACCCGACCAAAACTCCCCTTGATGAGCCATGCTACATTTTTTTCTAATTCTTGGACTGTTGCCAAATGACCCAACTGTATGGTCTGCCACCTGAAAGACCACAGGTTGGTAGATTAAAGACACCTACCTCTAAGGCTTCAAACTCCGGGGAAAAGAATTGTGGCTGCTGATCAGGTAGTCTGGGTCATTCCTATAGAGGCCCCCAATAAGAACCTGTTCTCTGAAGAGATCAACTGGAATCAAGATGCTGATAAATCCTGCGCAAGCCAGATTACCACCATTGCCACCTGGATCCATCATCACACCAGGCATGGCACTGTATCCACCATCATAAACTGAACACACAATGAAGGACTCCATGTTTCTGATGCAGAAGTTACCACTTCATGCCAGACTTTCAACACAGGCCGCAAGTTGGCCCATTGGTGTGGTGGTACAGGAGGCCACGTTTCACTTGGTGTTTGTCAAGAACTGTGAAGGGCCTAACATGAAAACTAAAAGGTTAGCCAGTTTCCTGAGCTCCAATTTCCACCAAGTGATGCAAAGAGGGCCAAGTGACAACTGTATACACAGTGGTTCCTGTATAGGAGAAGATCACTAAGCTCAGGGAACCTGGATATTTTATAATGGGAAATAAGCTTACCCCATCTGTATCCCAGGGATACACTGTTGGTACTTCACTGCTGTTGACACTTGCAGATTACAGCGGCACTGTTTCACTCCAACCTCAGCCAACTAATTAGGCTGATTAGCATACCTTCCAGGTGGCAAGCCAGTTATGAGGGGAGCAGGAGAATCCCGAGTTAATTGTAGGTCAGTCTCCTGCAGGCTATAGTTGGATTAACACGGCCCTAGGTATAAATATAATGGCCACTGGGTTGAATATACTATTCACTCAGCTTCTTAGAGCAGCCCGCCCATCAGGGCACTGGGGAAGGAACACTTTAGATCCCTGGAGGTGGGAAAGGGGAGGAAAAATTAATGCCCCTTGATCCTTAAGCATTAGTTAAACCTTCCTGATATGAATTCATGTTTCTCCTGATGCCCACTGGCCTTGACTTATGGAGTGTATGGCAACCAAAGCCACAGCTAGTCAGCGACCCTGCCCGTGTGACTGAATCAAACTAATGTGGAATGGTGATCCAGACAAAGCTTAGCAATACATCTCAAAAAGGAGGAACAGGACCCTTTCAGTCACATGTTTTTATGTGAGGGAGAATGGGCCATAGAAATATCTCTCCATTGGCCCTATTTCCCCCTGTAATAATTGGCAATGACACCAAAGATCAGAATGTCAGTCTAAACTCCCTTGTGTGGGTCATACTGGGTAATTGACTGGCCTTACACTTATCTTGGCTGATTAAAATAAGACCTACTAGTCTTTCTTGGTGTTTATTCAAAATTGGCTGAGTCCAGGGTTCTGGGGGCATAAATAAGATCAATAGTGCGGGTAGTCCTTATCCTGCTGCTTAGAATCATATTCATAGTAGTTTTAATTACATGTTTTATGAGACAAGTTGAATGGTTTGATCTCAACCTCTGTCAGATTAATCAGAGTGGCCAGCAAGGTAGCCAACTCATAAAAACTCACCAAAAGCCAAGACAGTGTACGTGGTAAGTAAAATAATGCCCTCCTCCAAAAGTTGTCCACGTCTTAACGCCTGGAACCTATTACACTACATTACAAAGGGAAATTAAGGTTATAGATGAAATTAAGGTTACTGATCAGCTGACCTTAACATAGGGAGATTATCCTGGATTATATTGTAATCAGATAATCCTTAAATGTGAAAGAAAGAGGCAGATGAGGCAATGTCAGAATTTTGTGACATGAGAAAGACTCAACCACCCACTGCTGGCTTTGAAGATGGAAAAGGCCCAAGAGCCAGGGAATGTAGTAATAGCTTTTAGAAGCTGGAAAAGGCTAGAAAACAAGATTCTCCCCCTGGAGCTTCCAGAAAGGAACACAGCCCTGCTGATAACTTGATTTTAGCCCAGCGAGATCCATTTCATACTGCTGACCTCCAGAACTATAAGATAATAAATTTGTGTTGTCTTAAGCCACAAAGTTTGTGGTAATTTGTGAGAGTAACAATAAGACACTAACAGAAAGTAGGGTTCAGGGGTGGGAAAGACATTCCTCCACGAGCATCTTGCCCTCCTACAGCTCTTACAGAGGCACCAAGAATGCAAGACCCTATCCTGCCTTCACCTGGTCAGTTGCTCAGTGTTGTGTTTACAGTGAGGAACCTGGAGGGATGATGTATTAATAAATCTCAGGCTTGTTTACTGCTTTCTATAAATGTGGCAGATTTCCATAACTCAGTGTTCCTTACTTGTAACATATATGCACTGTGTGCATAACATCTGTCTGGGCCCTATTGGCCTGCAGCACTTGGGAACAAGGGGAACCAATGCAAACATGCTGATTGACGTGCACGCTGCTTGCTGTGCTGTAACTAACACTTTCCTTTGTCTCTGATCCAGGAGTTTCATGTCTTCTGCCAGCAACCATGAAACAGCAATAGATTAACTTATTAGATTGAAAGCAGGATGAAATCTAATACCAGACCTGACACTCTGTGGCTAATCTAACAGAACACTGAGCATCCCATACTTTAATATGTAAATTTCATTCTCCAAGTCGCCACAGATTAGGAGTATAGAGAAAAGCGATACAGCATTTTAAAATTCCGATAGCTGTTTTACTACTCTCCCCCTCTACCCAAGGAGCAGTATGTATAAGTGGGTAAGAGCCACTTACAACTTCTTCTATTTATTAGCTGTGTGACCTTGGGTAAGTTACATAACTCATCTGTCAGAATGGGAATAGCAATAGCTACCTCACAAGGCTGCTGAGATATTAAATGAGTTAATACATGTGAACTGACTAGAAGGGGCTGGCACACAGTAGCACTCAATGAATTTTAAATGTTTTTATTACTAACTGCACTTCAGTGGGAATTGATCAGGACTAGTGAGCATCTAAGGGGTGGGAAAGAAGGAACAACTGCCCTTCTGGTCCCAAACCTCTCACTATAACAATTCCTTCATAACAAATAAGGACTGCACATAATATAAAATAATGCTTTTATATGAGTTATTTAAGGGGAAGGTATAGAATATTGAGAATTGCATTTTAAATGGAAGTCATTCAAGATAAATCTCAAAAGCAGAATTTATTCAAGAAATCTGCCTCTGTATTTGTTATGTAGTTTTCAGTGCATTTGAGTAAAAGAAATCTGATTAACACTATAATTTAATTTAGTTAAAGGAGCTGTAATACTCTAAAACTATTGTTATAAGGAGATTTATTCACGGAAGTAAATAAAAAAGTATGAAGCTGATAAAATGACTACATAAGCCATTTTACAAGAGGGATATATTTTTCCTTCTTTTCAATGAATGTTTAAAGCTCTCCTTCAAGCTCTTGGTAAATCTATTGATCTGTGAAACACAGTGCACTCCAGGGAGGCAATTCAGTTGACATTATATATCAAATGAGGAGATGAATAATGATCATACCATTTGGTAATTAAACGTCTTACAAACCTTTTAACTGATTGAACGTCAAAAAAGTCAAATGAGGTCAAACATATTGTATTTTTTCATTCTCATATTAGTGATATAAACAATAGTGTTAAAAGATATACAGATAAGAGGGCATAACAAAAATTACATCAAAATATTTCAAGATAAAATTTATATGAGGTATCTAGCTTACTATTGACTATATATGTATTGTGTCTTCTTTTAAGCTCGCAGAACTGTTTTCTATTCTTAAATGTTTTGCTTTTAAAGTCATTACTGAAACATTCCAAACCACTTCTTTAGATGTGCAAAGGAGAACATGTGGGAAATGTTAACTATAATCAGTAAAGACAAAGTATCACTGGGAGAACATGGATTTTAGAGAAAGAATAGAAATCCTCTGAATCTCAAATTACAAGATTTTCATGTACAAATTCTATTTTAAACATAACAAGAAAGGGTACTTTCAAGAAAATTTGCACATTTTATTTCTTCTCCAGTCCAACATTGAGCCCCGCTGAAAAAGACACACACACTATCCTCCCAGTGGTTGATTACTGAAGAGTTAAAGATGTAAAAATTAGAAACCCATATTAATTAAAGACCTGTAGAAGCTAAAGTGTTTGTTAAAGGCTAATTTCTGTGGTCATAAATACTAGGTCACTTACATTACAGTATCATAAACCAACAATCCCATAGTGAGAGATTTTAAAAATTTAAAGTAGACCCATATACCTCTTTGTTAACATACAAACTAAAATGTAGCTATTCACTGTATCTAGTTACATTTACCTAATAAAGTCATCTAATTACAATTGCATTTAAAGTACTTCTGTTTAATATGCAGCACCATATTTATTTTGATAACTTTAAAATTGTTAAGCAGAGTTTTATTAAGGTATTCAATACATTTATGATAAAAGCTATAGCTCTTGGAGAAAAGGGAACCCTCCTACACTGCTGGTGGGAATGTAAATTGATACAGCCACTATGGAGAACAGTATGGAGGTTCCTTGAAAAACTAAAAATAAAGCTACCATATGATCCAGCAATCCCACTCCTGGGCATATATCCCAAGAAAACCATAATTCAAAAAGATACATGTACCCCAATGTTCATTGTAGCATTATTTACAATAGCCAAGACATGGAAGCAACCTAAATGTCCACTGACAAAGGAATGCATAAAGAAGATGTGGTACATACATACAATGGAATATTACTCAGCCATAAAAAAGAATGAAATAATGCCATTTGCAGCGACATGCATGGACCTACAGATTGTCATACTGAGTGAACTAAGTCAAACAGAGAAAGACAAATATCATATGATATCACTTACATGTGGAATCTAAAAAAATGGTACAAATGAACCTATTTACAAAACAAATAAAGTCACAGATATAGAAGACAAACTTATGGTTACCAAGGGGGAAAGGGGGTGGGAAGGGATACATTGGGAGATTGGGATTGACATATACACACTACTATATATAAAATAGGTAACTAATAAGAACCTACTGCATAGCACAGGGAACTCTACTCAATACTCTGTAATGACCTATAAGGGAATAGAATCTAAAAAAGAGTGAATATATGTATGTATATAATTGATTCACTTTGCTATACAGCAGAAACTAACACAACATTGTAAATCAAGTATACTCCAATAAAAATTAATTAAAAAAAATATTACAAAGGGTAAAAAGACTTAACATGGAAAGATCTCACAAAAATTCATAAAAATACTATGGTTTCAAAATATAAATAAAAGTATGTACAACTAAAAATAAGAAAAAGAAATGCTTATTTGACACAAAAAAGCTGTAGCTCTAAAATACAAAATAAATAATTGAATAAAATACTGTATGCTTTCCTCATTCTTATGGCATCAATCTATTTATGGCACCAATGTTCTACTTTTACATGCTTTAATTAAAATTAGCTTATATTGTAAGTTATTGATCATAATGGTTCATAAAGTTTTCAACTGTTCAACATGGGCAGTTAAGAAACTAAATAATTTGTCCAAAATTTTGAGATGAAAAGTATACTTTCAAAAAGATGGAGAGATACTAGTTTCAGATTTCTAAGACATACAACAAATAGGAAAGGGTGCCCAGATTAAGGAAATATAAAAGAAAGGTAAAAAAATGATCCAAAAGAAGAGAGAGAAGGGCGGCACATGGGATCCGCCTGGACCGGGGCACGAACCCGCGTCCCCTGCATCGGCAGGCGGACTCCCAACCACTGCGCCACCAGGGAAGCCCCAGGGAATACATTTCTACCATCAAAATTTTGTACATTGTGACTGTAAAAACGTATATTGTCATTTCTCTGAATGATTCACATTTGCATATGTGCAAATGTGTGCTCTACCAACCACTGTAACAACATGGAAATTCCTAAAGAGCATTTAAATTAGCTAACAAAGATCAAAATATGAAATAATGTGCAAAAGAGCAGTCAATAAATATGTTAAGTAATCATGATGGTAATTGAAATCCACAGTTACAATTCAGTAAGAGTAAGTTATGGATCAACTTCTGCTAATCACCAGCCTCAGAAACTTACCTCTGCTTTCTATCACACAATTCACAAAAGCTTAACTTCTCAAATATCGCCATTTGGTGATGAGTGATACTTCCACCCTTTTAATTACCTTCCATGAGCTGACTAAAAAATCAGGCAGATGCCCACAGAGAATTACACAAATGCCAAGTGCTAGAGATCAGGGAAAATACCCATCCTTTGGGATGTTGATCAGAACTTGAGATGCAATGGACTCATCTACGAGGTAAGTCCTTCTGCACAAACACTCTGAGAGGGTTTCTCCAAGATAGGCTGACAAAAATAAGATGACTTTATTTTACAGAGCTACAAAAGGTGATACTTAGAAGAGATCATAGAAGTCTAGTGCAGAATGCCTTTTTAGAAATCAGTTTTCACCAATAAATCATAGATCTGAACTTCAGACAGATAAGCAGGCAGTTTAAGTTCATAAATAGCAGCAGAGACAAAGAACAACTCGGATCTCTCAACACTGAAACCAGAGCCGCCCAGCAGGGACCATATTGCTTTCTAAGGAGAGTTTTGGAAATTTGTTGGGGAGCAAATTTTTCGTTGGAACAATTTGAGACATTGCTATCAAGTGTGGACAGGGGTTTTGTTAGTCATCCTGCAATAATGAAGAATGCTATTGCATCTTTCGAGACTTTCTAAAAATTCATAGAAATTAAAAACTTGTGACTAGATCTAATCTTATTTCATATATATAGTCTAAAATATTTTTCGTGGTTTTAATATATACTCAGCCAGGATACTGTATATCAAGGTAATATTTATTTTCTTCAGAACTTGTCTAATTTTTATCATTTTGGGAAATAGCACTAATAATGGCTCATGTATTACTATATTTTTAGCTGTCATATTTACAGTTAGTCTATAAGTAGGGCATTACATGATTACTTCATAAGATCTTCTAATTTAGTCATGCCGAATAATTTACATTTTATACTACATTGATTTTTAAAAATTATATATCAACATATCTAAGAATTTCATTTCATATTAATAAAGGGAGAACTACAAAATATTTGCTATAAACAGTGGACTTATGTCTCATGGGGCTAAGAAACACTCGGCCTAGTCATTTCCTCTTAGGATTAATTCTAAATTAGCTTACACAGTGGAAAGAGATGTATTTCAGGTTTTACAAATGACAGTTCTACAAGATAAGTCACTGAGTAGTTAACATCTAGGTTTTTTTGTAGAAGTGTACAGGTATCAAGGAAAAAAGTCTTGTAAAATTCCAATTTCTAAAGGCTCTGGAGCCATGTGCTTCACAACATCATTGTCTTTAAAGGTGTTAAAATCCTGAGCAAAAATACAAACAAGGATATGTTAAATCTCTATTACTCAGAACTGTTGAGCAATGGGACACCTGGCTAATGGTATATAGCAGAAAATTATGCATTAATTAGAGAACTGCAACTGGTTGAGAATTTTAAAATTGTTTTTCTATTTTAAGGTTTTTTTCTTATTTCAAGAAAAAATACATGCTCAATGACAAAGTTTAAAACATACAAAAAAGTATAAATGAGAAAATGAAAATCTTATAACTAACTCCCGGAAATAACCACTGATAATATTTTGGGCTGTATATATACATATATATATATATTCACATACATATGTACTATATAGAATATATACATATTTCTAGTAATTTTCCTGTGAAAAATTAAGGAGTTTAAGCAAAACTTACATGCTATTGAAACAGTGTTTTGTAACTTGCATTACTGACTTACCTAAATATTCTAGGTTATTCTGCTGTTTATTTATGCTATAATTTATTTAACCAGTTTCCTTTCCCATGGTTACTTAGGATGGTTCCTCATCTGTGATGTGAGAAAACATAAGAATCTATATATCTAATCACCTAATTCATAATAGGACAACAATAAGTTGAACCAGAGAAGCAGCTATCTTCAGATGAGAAAAAAAAAGGTAGTTTAAATCTCTTTTCCACTCCCTTCAAAATCCCACCAAAAGTGAAGTGTTACCTGTTTGTGCATGTGTATGTGTGTGTGGGGGGGGGGGCGGTGTTTGCAGGGATAGATTCCAGAAAAATTGGAATAAGCCTTACTGTAAGAAAACTCCCCAGAAACTAGGAACATTTCTGTGCCAACCTAGAAGTGTAAATGGCTACTGTGTAATCCTTTGATTTTCTTAAATTATTTTTAGAAGACAAAAGACATAGAAACCACTTTTCTATTATTTTAATAACCTTTCTGAACTCTTGGGAGATAAACTTCCATCCCTGTTTTTCCCCTTATGCTCCTTAGTCCTCCTCTTGCCTAAGCCCACCCTGTATTATGCAAATAGATTCCTATAGAGTGAAAGTCCGGTTAGGGTCCAACTCCTCAAATAATAATTAAAATGAGTATGTCAGAATATTTACAGCTTCAAGTAACAAAAAAACTAAACAATAAAGGATTAAGTAGAATAGAAAGTTACTATCTCACTTGGTCAAGAGGTAGAAAGGGCTCCAGATATAGTAAATTAATTAATCAAATATCAAATGCATTTATTTATATAAGTTTAATGAAGTTATTTAACATTATTTAATATTTTAATTTAATAATATAATATAAATTAAAAATTCTTGGCTAGGGAATAGAATTATCATAATTGGCCTAAACTAGTCAGTATCCACACATTGGAACTGGGGATAGGGTCAGTTTCCCATGAAGTATATGCTATGCGGAGTAATGACGTATATCTCAACAACATCAGGGTTCTGGTAACAGAGAAAGGATGTTCAAGCAACAACCAGTAGTGTCTACTTCAAGCAGAGTGACTATACGTCTTCACCTAAGACAACTCCAAGGCACACCTGTTGTCTAGGGTAAATAATAATATTAATAATAATAATTCTCTCAAAAATGTCCTGGATGATGTATAATACAGCTGTCTAGCTACTAGTTGTATATTTTTAAGATTTCAGAATTAACTTCTAACGTATCTTTGTTACAATTATAAAGGAAAATTGCTAAACCTACAGTGAAAATAAAAATAAGGTTTCAGGATGCATAGTCAGCCTAATAAAATTTTAGAGTAATTATGAAGCAATCCCTTTATATTGACTGAGACACTCATTACAACTCATTCTCACCAACTTCTTGAACAGATTTTATGGATTCTTACTAATATTTTCATACCTTAGTCCATGTTTTTCCATTTGAAAGAAGCGCTTTATTTAAAAATATATTCTATAATTCAGAAGTTAACTCATTTGGATTGTGCTAGCCTCCAAGCATTTAATATACAGAACTATAAACTGCATCGGGCTTCCCTGGTGGCGCAGTGGTTGAGAGTCCACCTGCCGATGCAGGGGACCCGGGTTCGTGCCCCGGTCCGGGAGGATCCCACATGCTGCAGAGAGGCTAGGCCCGTGAGCCATGGCCACTGAGTCTGCCTGTCTGGAGCCTGTGCTCCGCAACGGCAGAGGCCACAACAGTGAGAGGCCTGCGTACCAGAAAAAACAAAAAAGAAAATAAAAACAAAAAAAACCCTGCATCATAAACCTCTTTATGCTTAAATACACACTGCGTTTTGGGCCATAAGTAAGAACCACAAGAGAAGAAGGGCTATTCAACAGTCCTGGGCAACAGAGCATTAAAGGGCTTTGGACCTAGTCTGCCTTAGCTCATATCCTAGTTCTGCCACACATGAACTGTGCAACTCTCTGGGCCCCACTCCTTTACCTGTAAAATGGGGACAATAATGTTCTCTACCTCAGAAGTATCTAACTCATAGGTTGTGAGAATTAAAAGAGTTAATACTGGTGAATATTAGAAGAGTACCAGTACTAAATAATTTAAATGTCAGCTATCATCATCATCATCATCATCCCCATCATCATCATTCCCATCATCGTCACGTGGAGCTCAGGCTGCTGTCTGAGGGACCAGATTCTAACGCTAGAAGGACACATACAATCTCAAAACTAGCAACGTAAAGAGACAATAAAATATTATGAAAAGTAGAATTAAGTGCAAAGGAACAAGAGGTGACCAGAGAGAAAAAAGTAGGGTATAAAGAAATCAAGGGTGGGATCAGAAACAGACACACTAAATGCACCTCTTTACTACAAGTTCCTCTCATTTTCAGTTTGGCATGTTGCTAAATGTCTAGAATATATTTATAAGGGACTAAGGCTTCTCAGAGTCTTAGTGTAATACTCTTCTCATTTCAAGAAAACTTCTCTACACACGATTTTCTGAAGGCAAGTTCACAATGAAAACCCAAATGTCAAAGCAGATAAATGGTTTGAGTCCAGAGTAAATGAGATGCAGTTCTGGAGAGAGGAATGAACTTTAACATTTCCGGTTAATCAGAGAGAAATATGTACAGACTAGAACAATGAAGAAAACAAATATAAAATGTAAGGGCACTAGAACACTAGGAATATAAAATTATTTAATAAATATTGGGTAGCTGATTATACTTATAGCCTTGCTATATGAGGAAAACTGAAATGTAGTAACTTCCCTTTGAGTTCACTCACAAGAGAACATGAAGCATGTTTATTCCATTCAGGCTTGCATGCTCTCAGAGTCACCCTGAACCTTACTGAACCCTATGGAGGAAAAAGGGTCACATTTATGGTTAAGAATCAAGCAGCTATTAACTGATAATATTACTTAAGAGGTCAAGAAAGAGTGTCAGAGATTTCTTTAAGATGGCTCATTGCTAATATGAGAGTGTCACGTATGCTTTACATCTAACTGATGACAGTTGAAATCATTATGGCATAAATAGTTCATAGTTGTGAGAACTGATAAAACTATTGGGTACCCAGAGACAAGAAAACATGTATTTAATGACTATAACTAAAATTAAGCATGAATCATTACCTGAGAAATAAATGAATAAAATATATTAGCAGATTTTTTAAAAATGAACTAAATATTTAAGAGGGTATAAACTGAAGTTATCTTGAATTTGGAGAAGCCACAAGAGAAATTACAGAAGAAATTATTAACGTGACAGATTCTTTATAACGTGGAAGAGAAATGCTGTCTTTAGCAAGTTCAGAAACTTTTCTAACAAAACCCTTTTATTGATTTTTCTTCTAAAAATATTTACTTTTAATCTGACCCAGGCAATCAAATAACAGATCTTCATTTCCCTGCATCAGTCTTTCCACACATTTTCACACAGGTGCTCAGATCCTTGTATTTTACAAATTAAATATGTCAATACATGTTATCATGGCATCATATGCTACTGTCATCAAAATCTCAGAATTCCAGATGCTAAGGTCACTCTAACTTCTTTATTCCTCCTCAAGATTATTTCAGATGATAATATATACAAAATAAATATTTTAAAATTCTTCATGTAAATCTAACACTTGTATTCAAAAAAGAAAAAAAAATCACAGGACAGTGTCCAAAAAAGGGTGTTTTCATGTGAACACATATTTTTAATTAATGAATAAAACACTCAAGTTCACTAGCATCTTTTAGTAGACTAAGGTTTACGGTTATTTTCCAACCTTACGAATCTAGAGTGCGCTTTGGCAAATCCATTCGTGTTGTTTATTAAACTCTCTGAGGCTACTGATCCATGCATTTAAGTGTCAGAAAAAGACAAAGAAAAAATCATCACAGTATTGTAGTCTCAAAAGTTCTTATCCATATTACTTTCATGCAGAGGACCCACTGTTTAAGACCAAAAATAAAATGGCAATTGAGACTTATGCTTAACATTTAATTGTATGGACAAGAATGAATATTTAGGCCCAATACAACAAGAATATTTTTCCCTTGATATACTGAACATGAGAAGTATTCACATCTGTTTCACTGCTTTGCCTTCTTCATGGGCTTAAACCTGCCAAATTATTCCATTTGATTTCAGAGAATTCTCATACGGCAATCTATTTTATTTACTTTATCTTCAATAAAATGGTTCAGTGAGCATTAGCAACTCTGAAACACAGGCTTCAATCAGTCTTCAGGCAAAGGAGTCAATCTATATTAGACCTACTGTGCTCTGAGTTGCAGCTAGAAAGTTGGATAAGGCAGAGCAACGGCAAAAATGTGAGCGAGGCCTAATAAAGGCACAGTGAAGAGAAAGAAAGCTCTCCCCAGGCTATATCACAAGCATCGCTTACACAATACCAAGTGCTGGGTTCAACACATGAAGAACTCCTTAATAAGGCTGACAGCTAAAAGGAGGCTCAGACTCTAACTTTATTTTACATGACACCTACTATTACACCAGAGTAATAGTCCTCTGTACTCCAGCAGCCAGTAGTAAAAACTTGAAATGCCAACAGTTAAAAATGAAGTTTCATATTCACCCCTCGGATATTATAGAGGGGAAAAAAAAACTAAAAACACTCAAACTGCATAGCATTTCTTCTATAACATTTTTACGCAATCACTAATACAACAGTAGTTTCAGTGGACCCTTCCTTGCAAATTTGTATGACATTTTAAATATAGCCGCTGGATTAGATTTTAACCACAAAACAGTCAGTACGTTTGAGCAACAACTCATTTTGGAAAATGATATCATTAAAGACTAATTCCAAGAAATGTGGGGCAGTCCTGTTAGATACCGTGAAAATGTCTCCCAAAGTACAAAC
This sequence comes from Phocoena phocoena, assembly GCF_963924675.1. Classification (NCBI taxonomy): domain Eukaryota; kingdom Metazoa; phylum Chordata; class Mammalia; order Artiodactyla; family Phocoenidae; genus Phocoena; species Phocoena phocoena. The sequence continues at coordinate 70,892,358 of NC_089227.1, read as the reverse complement.
TTTGTAATAAGTGATGCTGGTTCATATTTGATATGGGCTGTAAAAAGCAGATTATTGTAATGGTGCTCTTCCCAGCAAATAAGACCATTACAAAAGTACTTAATGTTCAGTTGAATTGAAAAGCAGGCCAGTTAAAAATCCATATTTTGCTATTTTGTATAATGGTATCAAAAATTTTACTAGTGGATCACTCCAACCCACAAATTTAAAACTATAAACTCTCTTTTTTATAGGAACAAATTTCCATTTTTTTCGTTTTTTTTTAATATAATGCTGTATTTTTGCCCAGGTTCTATCATCACAGTATAATCAATAGGAGGAAAATTTGGAATGACGGTTATACAAGAATGTTGTTCTATTACTTGCTGATACATACTTCTCAACTCATTTTTCTGGAGACCAAATGTTTCTTCTTCTAATTTAACATTTCAAAGTACAGCACCCCAATTATGTGTACATATATCTAGATGCTTTCGTGTAATGCTATTCCTTACAACTCTATAAGGACATTAAAGGAGAAGAATGGAAAACTAGCATGACAGATTAGTAGAATAGATTCTTCGAACTCAGATTCTGTAAAGGTAAGAGTGTTTTTAACTATTCCAAACAGCTCTTCTATAAGAAAACCAGTACCAGACCAGCACCCAGACCTACCCAGACCAACCCAGGAAGCATGACTCTCCAACACTAATGTGATCAATGAACAAGTGGCCTCTGCGTATTATAAAATCAGTATCCCAGGTGAAACCTAAACATTTCACATTTTCTTCTCACTTGGCGCACTTTCTTATAAACATGCATGCCTACCCCATTACATTTACTTTAGAGACCACATATTCAGTATACCATTAATCCTTGTATTCCCTGCAAAGTCCAGGCCAGTAATGAAATTAGTGGAAATAATTTTTAGGGGTAATATAATATTAAATGTATTAATTATCTACTGCTACATAACAAATTACCTCCAAATTTAGCAGGTTTTGACAAAAAAAAACATTTATTATGTCACATTTTCTGAGGATCAGGAATCCAGGAGTAGTTCAGCTGGGTGGCTTAGGCTCAGGGTTCCTCAAGAAGATGCAGGGTATTGCCAGTTCCTCCATGTCTATTGGCAAGAGGGCATAGATCCTCACCACGTGAACCTCTCCAAGGCAACTAGCCTCCCCCAGAACAGGTCATGAGACTGAGAGTGAGAGACAGAGTGAAAGAAAGAGAGGGAGAAGGGGAAGGAGGGAGGAAGGAAGGGAAGAAGGAAAGGAGAGAGAGACAAAGAAAGGAAAGGAGAGAGGGAGGGAAGGAGGAAGGGAGAGAGAGTGAAAGAGAGAGAAAGAGAGGGAGGGAGGGAAAGAGGGAGGAAGGGAAGGAAAGAGGAAGGAAGAGAGAGAAAGAGAGGGAGAAAGGGGAGGAGGAAGAAAGGGAGGGAAGGAGGAAGGGGGAGAGGGAGGGAGGGAGGGAGGGAGGGAGAGGGGGAGAGGGGGAGAGAGAGAGAGAGAGAGAGAGAGAGAGAGAGAGAGAGAGAGGGAGAGAAAGAGAGAGAGGAAGAAACAGAGAGAAACAGAAACAAGTAAGAACACCTGAAACAGATGTCCTAATATCTTGTATAACCCAATCTGCAAAGCAAAATCCCATCACTTGTACCATATTCTATTCTATCAGCAAGAATGAGCAACTCTGGTAAATGTAGGAGGGAAAAATACAGTTGTATGAAAACTAGGAGAAGAGGATCATTAAGGTCCATTTTAGAGGCTGCCTACCACAGCCCACCCTCTGGACAATAATCATTCACATTCTTCCCATGTGCAATCAGTTCCAAATATGTAAGTTGTACTGGATTCCTAAAGGTCATTTAAGGGTTGATTGAGGTACACTTCAGATTACTGAGTCAGTGTAAGAGTGGATAATTTATAAAGAACATCCTTTGAAATATGATTCTCAAATCAACCACTGTTCTGAATCAAGGAGGTATTTCATATATTTAGAGAATATTTTTTAAGATACTATTTTGTGCAAGGCTACAGGAAATACACACATGATATTATGCAGGAAAAGTCCTGGGTTGCCTAAAAAGGAGGAAAGAACAAGGAAGTATGTAATGGAAGAAGTAGAGATGTAAATGTGCTTTACAGGCATGGAGAAAGGGAAATAAACAGTAGGGTATGCATTGACAAAGATGTGGGCAAGTGTAAGGCACGTAGTTCAAGGTATACATATCAGTGTAATGGGGAGGAAATGTCGGATACTGGGGTTTTGTCAGATCCTGGAGAGTATTAAATACCAGGGCAGGCTGTTTTAGTCTGGTGGTTAGCCAGCTTAAAATAATGGATCAGTATTAGGCAGGGAGGAATGGCCTGTTGGGATTTATACTGTGAACATAACTGAGAATAAAATTTTACACTTAGTGACAATATTCCTTTTTTATTAAATCTTACATAATTGTGAAAAACCCTAAAATAATAGGTTAAATGAATTTTAAATTAAGAAATTCAACATGCTGTGGCAGACAGACTCTAGTGTGGTCCCCACATTCATGCCCTGTATAATTCCCTCTCCTTGCATGTAGGCAGGACTGTGACTTGCTTCTAACTAATAGAATATGGCAAAGCTTATGGGATGTTATTTCAATGGTTATGTTAATACATATACACACACATCATATATGGCTCCATTCTGCTAGCATTTAGTAGGAACTCTCCTACTGGCTTTAAAGAAGCAAGCAACTATGATGCGAACTGCATATGGAGCGGGCCACATGGCTGGGAACTGTGGATAACCCCTAGGACCTGAGGATCTCAGTCCTACAAATGCAATGAACTAGATTCGGCCAAAGCCCAGGAAGTTTGGAAGAGGATCCTGAACTCCAAATGAAAATGCAGACTGGCCAATATTTTGAGTAGCCTTGTAAGATCCTGAGCTAAGCCATGCCTGGACTCCTGACCTGTGGAAACTATTAAGATAATAAATGTATGTCGTTTTAAGCTTTAAAATATGTAACATCTTATATAGCAATCAAAAACTAATACACATGCTAATCAAATCACAGAATGTACATTTACAAATTAGTTCCTTTTTACCATTTCATGGACCAAAGTTAGAATGGTATTCTGGGTATACTGACCAGGTGGCCTGGATAATACAGTCAAACTTTGAGATTAATATAATGGAGAACAAAACAACAGCTAACTTTAAAAAAAAATGCTTACTATGGCCTTTATATGTATTCAAACATTTAGTCCTCAAATCGATTCTATAAAGTAGGTACTACTATCTCTTTTTTCCAGATTCAGAAATTGTTAGAGAGTTAAATGACTTGTCCAAGGTTTCACATACGGTAGGTTTGTTTTGGAACCATAATTCAAATCTAGGCAATCTGATTTCCAAGCTTACATTCTCAACAGCTACACTCTATAGCCTCTTTGTTTACAGTCTTCTTCACTGTTTCATTTTGCCAAGAAATGTATGCACACCATGTATTTGAACACTTGCCCAGCCCCTCCTAGGCCAAATCATCTTCCTGTACAGTTCATTTACTTTTCAATAATTTGAAAATTAGAGCAAATGTTTTGTCAGGTATGATGACTAACTTTTAGCAAGTACTTATGAAACTTACAGCAATTTTCTATAAGTATATGAATGAAGTTTATTTCTACTCCACTGAAATAACTAAAACTGATCTTTTATTTGGATTTAATATTCTTACAATGGAAACTCTGGAAATAATTGTAAATATCATGAAGTAAAATATACATATACACACTGAACTAACCATTCACCCATATACACAAACACTCTCAGTTGGAAGTTGTGCGAAATATTTTAGTTCCCGTTTCAGAAGTATAACCTAGGTCAGGTTCTGTAACCTCTCTGAGAGGTAAAATGGGGATAATTGTTCGAAAATAGGAAGATTCAACCGAGTATTTACTTTAGGGATTTCTGGGGGAAAGGAACAGAGGAGTGGTAAGGGAAGAAGAAAATTAGTATTTCTTGAAAATGGCTATGTATTTTCATACATACACAATTATGTACCCTTCTGGGAAAAAGACTCTCTATTTTCTAAAAGTCATTTCTTTCATGGTTCCATGATGTTCACTGTCAGGCAACTCTTACTTATAAGCCTAAAATCCCCCGGCTATTACTAAAACAAATGTCCTGTTACTACTCAACAAATGAGAACTTAAATATAAAAGGTCTTACAAAGACGGGATATATCAACATAACCATTGTCTAAAGTAAGCATAAATCACTAACTCAGAAAAGAGAAAGATTGAGCATAAGCAGGTATGGGTTCTAATAACACGTAACAGTTCATTATTAGCTATAAGATCACAACAAGCTATACTACTTTTTCCAAGTCATTGAAATTCTTTGTCTTTTAGTTTCTCCACTTACTAAACAATGACTAATAATGTCAACCTTACTTACATCATAAGCAATGCAAGAGTAAAATTAATAAGTTTAATTAAAGAGCAAAATGAAGTAAAAAGTTGCCAAAGTGTTTCAAAAATCTTACATGCTAAATAAATGCGGAATCGTTTTGCTTGTACGTCTGACAAAATTATAAAGTTGGTACAAAACAAGAAAAATTCCATAGGCAAAACAGTACCTGAGAAATAACTGACTATATAATTCAAGCACATTGACAAAAATCTCTCAGGGAAGATATGGAGTCTCTATCTAGAGAAAGTTTTAGAAAAGGTTAGAGCAATGCAGTCATCACAGTGAGAGGATCCTGAGACCTGTCCTATGCTTATGGTGAACCCCTTGATTAAAGAAAGAATTCTGGGGTGGAATGGGCAAGAAAAACAAAGAAATCTGAAGAAGTCAGGGCACCAGGGTTCCCCTCTCTTTGGGGGTAAAGACTGGAGAGAAAAATGATGTAAACTCATCTAGAATTTCTTTCAGTTTTCTTTTTATAAGTATATTATTACAGATTTGGCCACCTATAACACACTGCTTGATTGATACCATAGTCAAGAATGACACTGAAAAACTAATTTCACAGAAACATTATAGAGTAAGAGTGGGAGATAAAGTCTGCATTTCTTGGAAATGCAATTCATGCTGTCTTTGTGGTCCTTATTTTGTACCAAACAATGGGTTTAAAGTTATCTAAATTGACATTGCAAATACCAAGGAAAACTACCATTAGATTCAAAGAAGTATAACATTAAAAAGTAAACAAATGCTTTCTAAACAGCTGACTTGCTAGGTCTCAAAAAGTTTATTTAAAAAAATCAAACTTTCAAGAAAAATTCATGACTAGTATTCTACTCTTTAGTTGCTGACATTTCTAGATCCTCCCAAAAACCTCAGTATCACCTGGGCCTTAATAAAATAATATTGAAAACATCAGTATAAAAGGCCAGCAGATGGTAACAGAAAATACTCCAAACACTTTTCTTGTCTAGTCATTTCCTTTGAGTATTTCAAAACCAGATTCACATTCCACGTAAATTTGTGTTAATTTTCAAAAACCAAAGTGAGACCAGTTTTAAAAGGAAGAAGGAGCACAGCAAGGCGTGAAACGAAAAACCCAAGAGAAGAGACAGTGGTAAAAACTCCTATTGCCATCCTTGATATGTCTCTACGGTTCACTGATAATTTTTTTAACCTTTGGGCAAAGATATTTAACCCAAAAATTAAAGGACAAAATAAGTATCAGAAAAACAAAAATAAGCACAACGAACAAAAGAGACTTATCACCGAAAGATCACTTACCTATTTCTTCCAGATCTTCCACAAGACTTTCGAGTCAACCTTGATATGGAGCCCTAGGTAAATTCAATCCCAGCATCACATTAGAGTAGCCCTGTTAACAGAGACAAATAATTGTCACTGCTTTGAAAATTAAGTTTGCATTTATGTCCCAATTAGTTCCATGACTTCATAGAACATAAAACACATTCAAGCATAATGCATTCATTGCTTTGTGAATCTTCAAACGGGCATAAAATTACTTTTCTACATTTTAATTTAGAGAACTTTAAATCCATTGTTTGGTACAAGGCAAAGACCGCAGAAGCAGCACTAGATGCATTTCTAAGAAATGCAGATTTTACTTCCGACTCTTACATTGATTTGCCAAGTTTAAACTTTTGATGATTAAATTTTGCAACTTATAGAATAAAATCATTTATGCCTCAAGGTTCCCAACTGAAAACATGGCTGATTTCAACTGCCTCTTCAGCACATACTTAATGAGCTTTGTAGGCCTTTCCACAATTAACCAATTGGTAGTAAGCATTTTCTCCTTATAATCACAATGTAAGGGTTATTACACTAATACTTATTTGAATTTATATTTTCCATACCCATTTCCTATTTAACCACTCTCTTTTCTAGTCTCTTACTTCTTTAATCTGAATGATTTAGCTCATACATTTCTTAGGCTAAAATAAATGTTCTGAAGGTCCAACAAAATGATAGGACTTAGTGTATAGATAGTAAATGGACTTCGACTCATAAAACATCTCTGACTGACTGGTAGGGACCACACGAAAAGCTGTAGGGAGACTAAATCTAAGTCTACTACAGGAAAGAGTACTGTGTTCAATTAGCAATGTCTGCCACAGGCATTGAAAATGATGAATGACATCATATGCCATATCTGTTGTACATTTAGGCATTTCAGTAATTTTATTTAAATCATGTCCAAACACTTTTGGCTAAAAATCCTTTCTTCCAATGCAATCTTAGTGAGAGGTCAATTAATTAAACAGATAGAAATGAAACATTCTGGTTGAATCAGGACCCCAAATACTCAGTTCCACCACTATTCTCTCCCCAGTTGCCTTGGAGGTATTCCACGAAGCTTTAGTTATACTGCAAAGCATAACTTGAAATCACTGTTTTAGTTAATCTTAAGTATTAGGTAACTCAAAGTCACAGAAATGTAGGTAATTCAAACTCCTGTTGTTAACATTCTAGCATTCTTCCTCTATTGCTTCTGTTCTCTATATTTCTCTCAATGACAAAATTTTGCATAGGAGCAGGCTCCACCCTTGACTTTCCTTGTGTTAATCTTTCTTCCATAATTACTTCTTGTCTGCTATATGCCACCAAAAGATTTCTTATTAAAATATAGCAGTCTAAATTATTTCCTAACTCCATATTGGCTTATTTTCCCCCTTCCTGTATTCATGGATACCAATTTTTCCTAAATCAATCTATAAGTTCTAGATTTTTAAAGAAAACCTAAAAACACATTTTAAAGTATATGCTATGAAAGGTCTATCATTATCAAAGTTAAATTAAAAAATGAAGGGCAAAGAGAAGGAACCCACTCTACCAAACGTTAGGATACACTACAAGGTGGGGGACAGACACTGAGATATAGAGTTCAGAAATAAATCCACATATCAATGCTAACTTTATGTATAATAAGGATGATATCAAAAGTAAAAGAAAAGGTTGCTATTGACTTATTGTATGGAAAAAGAAAAATAGTCTCAGAATATGGCAAAAAGTAAACTTAGCTCCTTATTTCACACCATATACAAATTTGGATTCCACCTAGATTAGAGTTTTAAATGTGAAAGTTATCTTTTCAAAGCTAATAGAAAATATTTAGGCGAGTCTTTCTGAGAATTAGAAGTAAAAAGCAATTCTGAAACAAGACCCAAAAAGCATAAATAATGAGTCATAAAATTGATGGATTTGGCTAAGTCAAGATGAGAATTTTTCAGTGAATAATACCATAGGTAAATTTCACAGATAAACTGAGGGAAGACCTAACACAAACAAGGAAACAATATTAGAATAAATACTCAGAGGAAGCTAATAGAAAAATAAGCACAATACTTAAAACGGTATACTTTCTTAGAAGGGGAAGACAGAATAGCTCTCAAGTATAGTTTAAAATGCTCAAAATCACTTGTTATCAAGAAGATGCAAATTAAAAACCAATGAGACACCACTTGTCATCAGAATAGCATAAATTTGAATGCTGGATTCTACCCAGTGTTGGCAAGAATGCAGAAAGACGAGCACTCTCTTGTTTACTGCTGATGGAAGCATAAACAATACAGCTACTCTTAAAAGCAATCTGGAAAACCTAAAATGTCAACCTGTTTTTTATGGACCCAAAACACCCTGTGCTGAGCTCTAGTATCGCATATATCAGCTTAGTTTTAATTTCACTTTTTTATTGACATGCCTTTCTCTCCCACTAGTTTCTCCATTTTCATTAATCAAAATTAATGTTGAAAACTGATAAATCAAGAAATGGCAATAAGAATATCATTTAAAACTACGGATGTAAACACCAGAAACGTGTTGCTTCTGTATAGCTGGACTGGGCAGTGGGAAGGTACAAGAGAGGTCTGCTATTTTTCATTATAATAAGCCTTCTGTTTTATTTGATTTTTTAAACTCTGTGCATGTATTTCTTTGACCAAAGTCAATTTTAAATACAAAAGAAAAAGCAAGAAGCTAATTTTAAAAATAAACAAAGAACATATCATCATTGCGGCATACAGATTTTATTTTAATAAGCATATATTATTTTAGTAACTTAAACCTCAAGGAAAAAACAAAACATGTCATAGAATATTGATCACAGTGATCATAATGACCACTTAATTATATACCAAATGATCACTTAACTGGATAAGGGGGAAAAAGCTTAATTAAAAAAAACAAAGAAGAAGAAAAAAAAACTTAAGCCAGTAAAGAAAACGAAGAAATTGGAAAAGGCAAAAGCAGAGCTAGAGAGGCAAATTAGGACTCTCTTACATTTACACATTCACATGCGTGTATTGGTTGCTGACTATATGCCAGGCACTGTCCGGGCTCTGAGATAAAGCCACAACCCTGCTCTCATGTAGTGTGTAGTACAATGAGGAATATGTAAAGGATGATGATTTCAGTGTGTTGAGAAATATGATGTGTGTATGTGTGTGTGTATGTATATACACACAGGGGCAGCATCCAATTTAAGCTAAGACACTCAAAGGTGTCCTGGATAAAAGTTCACAATTACAAACACTCCCTTTTCTAATTTCTTCTAGCCTTTTAAACTGGACTGCAAATTTATTTAAGGTTTGCTGTGGTAGGAGAGGACAGCATCACTCAAACATTCCCAGAGAGTTTGAACTGTCTTCTTTTAAGGAACTGTATTAGATGAAGTGAACAATTACTAGGTGGTTTAATTTTGCTGTATTTATATTTTCCTAGGAGCTCCTGGATACTCAAGAAAGAGATTTAGTTTTCTAATGTGTTACTTGGAACTCTTTGTTTCTACTCTCCTGTCTTTTAATTAATAAAAATGAAGATATGTCCTAAAAGAAATACTATCATTCAATTGTTTTCTAAACAAGAGAGAAAAATACACTGTGCAAACCTTAAGTGTAAAAAAAAGTGTCTTTTGAATTCTACTGCAAAATAGCATAATACAAAATCCTCTGTCTAGTGAACATCATGATTTGGAAAAATATACTCAAAATCTGAAGTAAATAAACAAAATGCATTTGTTATATAGGTCTTAATGTGTAACTGACATTCAAAAGTAAAAATTACACTAACATTTTAGATACTGTTTTCACACAGATGTGGTTATAATTTTGAAAATTCAGCATAGGTTTTCTCAGAGAATGGTGAAACCTAAAAATTATTTTCTTATCTCAAAACAAACTAGTTAACTATAACCACATCTGAGAATGTAATAATTGACCATTGGTTACAAAGGCTGATAGTATAACCAACGTTTCAGGGAAGAGAAAATAAACAACCAAACCCCAGCAGAGCAACAAACTCATAGGTTTAATTCCAGTTGTTGGGCAATGTGGATATACGCTAATAGCATAAAAGAAACAATCATAGGCTTTGGAGGAATAGGGAAAGGTTTTTTAAAATTATTCAGAAGGGAGTCCATATTCTATATGAAGAGTTATTCCATTCCTACAAAAATCTATGAAGGGTTTGGAAGGTGTTTTGCAACCGGCATTTTTTCTTTTTGCATCAGGCATTTACATGAGAGGAACATCATATCATTATCATTTTGTACAGATGTTGCAAATATCAAGAAAGGACATAACTAAAAATTTTTAAAGCTGGTTCCGCAAAGGTTAAACGCTGTGAAACTGCCCACAGAAATATAGAGCGCTTACTACAATTAGCATTAATTAATTTAAAGGTAGAAGTAATGCTAGGTCAGTTACATAAAGGATTCTGCTCTCTTAGACTTCACTCAGAGCAAAAGTCAGAGCCGCCGGGTGGAACTGTGTAAAAATACATGACCATATTTACACAAATACGTAAAAACACTTTAAAATCAAATTTCATTTGTTTCTATTCTTCATCGTAGTAAGAACATTTAACATGAGATCTCGGCTCAATAAATTTCTAAGTGCACAATATACAGTTATCTGTAGGCATAATGCTGTACTGCAGCTCTCTAAAACCTATTTATCCTGCATAACCAAAATTTTATATCTGCTGAACAACAATGGTTAATTGCATAAAAGACTTTCTTCCTCTTCAATCATTGCAGTTACTGAACACCTCCTAAGTACCAGGTTTGCTATCTGCTGGAGACACAGAGATAAAAGATATTCTCTCTACTGACTGCTGAACGACTGGTTAAACATGCAATAAATACGCTTCTGAATGAATGATATTCCCCGAAGCCAAAGACAGATCCTAAGTTAAAATGTGATACCGTGTAAGCAAAAGTAAGCATGGGGTGATACCAACTATAACAGCAATTCGTCTTGTGAAAATAATTATGTGGCAGGAGTAGAAGGTGACACCTCTGTCTGAATTGGAACTAAAGGTCCTTCTGAATTTCTCATGAAGTAACAAAAAGAATAATTCTTATATTCTAAAAGCTGGAGACTTTTGAGTATATTGAAATTTTTCTCTATGTTTTATAAAAAAATTACTGGAAGTAAATAATTTTGATGACATTTAAAGTTAGAAAAAAGGCTCATCAAGTGAGCATAACTCACTTTTTACACAACACGTAACTTTCATAAAAAAAACTTTCAACCTTAGTGGAGCTATTTTATAATAATAATTGTCAGTTATTTGAATGAGAACTATTAAAGTCATATAAACCATAAATATTCAAATATATGCTTCTATAAATCAAACTGAATAATAAATTCCAAAATAACATAAATACTGTTTACTATTTCTAGCAGGTTGTGGAAGAAAGAAAAGCCACACAGCACTCTTGACACCATAACTAATAGAGTAAAATATTAAAAATTGGAGAAGGGAAACAAGCACTTCAGGCAATAGAAGTAAAGTATGAATTCTGACCCTAGATTCAAAAACTTTTACAACCATAGGTAATAGGTTGAAAACAAGCTCCTGGGTTCAAACACAGGCTAGAGGTGACTTTAATTAGTTCTACAGAGGCATGTGCTCAGTGGGAGCTCAAAAAACACAGCACTAAGTTAATAAAAGAGAATTTCTTCAAAAACCACTTTAGTTTTTATTGTTGTTTTTGACTGAGAGTATAAGACTAAATTAGAGGAAAATGGCAAAGAAAAATTCAAGAGTGCTACTAGTAGAATTAGTAAAGCAGGTTTAAACACTCATATTACAAAGAACACATAGATCAGATTTCCTTTCACGTCCTTCATTGTAGTAGGATGCCTAAGCCTTAAAAAAATGCATGAGACAAAAGTGCTTTCTTTCTCTGTTTCCTTTTATTCTCTCGCTCATCCCTTCCTATTATGGTAATTCCCTCCTTTCCGTTTTACTTGTATAAGAAAGTAAGTATGCTCATTCCTTTTGATGTTGACCAATAATTGTTTTTATTAATATCGATACCAAGTTTAATAGCAGATCAACATTTATGACCTTCAGAGCAAATCCCTGGATCTATAATTTTTTAATTTTCCTCTCCTATTTTCAGTGACAAGAAGGTCTCATTTTCAACAAAAATAACATAATGCTCAAGTCTGTAAACAGGGCTTGGAGAAGTAAGTGGACAACCTTAACGTGGATGAAAATGACTCTGCAACTGCTTTCTTGATGCTGGAGATGCTTGGTCCATCTCTTTCAAACCAAAAGAAGCATGATGCAGGCAGTCTAGAGAACCAGAACTCCAACCTTAGGGAAAGTCTTTAAAAGGATGTAAGAAAGATTTAATGTATTGGGAGTTGTAGGATTTCTCAGTCCTTTGAGGGATCCATAGCCACAACTATATAAGGAGTCTGATAACCCTGGATGACTTGGAAATTTCATGTTTTCTCAACCACTTGTCAAGTGATTCCATCCCCAAATCCCTTCCTTGACAAATTCATAGTCCTAATCTTATACCAGTTCTCTTGGCTTCTACCACAATACAATGCATTTATCAATAAGGAGAATCCTCTGCATATTGACGTTTGTCATAAAAATTTTTCAAGGGTAACACCAGCATATTGTCACCCAGGATACAGTATTTGTTTCATAAATGCTAAATTAATATTAAAGCTACTTAAATTTACGAACCTCTTACTTCCTGCCTATCCACAGCTTTTTATTCAATACTTCTGTTTTCTCAAATTGAATATTCAGCGGAAGTTCCACCAACACTGAGCTACTTCTATCATCTAACCTAATCTACCCAGAACCCAAAATTAAAAAAAAAATTTTTTTCAGAAAATATAAGCTCTTGAATGAAATGCAACTTGAATTGAGCAATGTTTTTTTTTAAACTTATTTTATATTGGAGTATAGCCGATTAACAATGTTGTGATAGTTTCAAATACACTGCAAAGCAACTCAGCCATACGTATACATGCATCCATTCTCCCCCAGGCTCCCCTCCCATGCAGGCTGCCCCATAACATTGAGCTGAATTCCCTGTGCTATACAGTAGGTCCTTGTTGGTTATCCTTTTAAATACAGCAGTGTGTACATGTTGAGAGCAATGATTAAGAAAATCACTTCCACTGGAATGCACTGGGTCAAGCAATGGATTCTGAAGTTAATTTATTGTCAGTAAAGAAAATAAAGTCAGAATATAGGTTCAAAGAAGCTAGATCAGGTGAAGAGGTATGCCCATTTTACAGTACTGAATCTCTCTTCAATTCTGCTTACTTCACAGGTGTACTTATTTCATCTGTTTACAGAAGCTATGCCATACATTTATTAAAGTAAAACAACACAGCTATGTAAGTTATAAAACAAAATGCTTTGATTGAATTTTCTTACATAATCTTGTATCTAATTCAGTATAGGTTGTTCAAATTTCAGGCTGGCAGCTTTAATAAAAACATTACCTTCTCTTTCTTTTTTTCTTTCACTAAAAGAACAGTCATCGTTTATCTGATAGCTAACTCTTATGTTGTTTATGTATTACTGACAATAAATCTTAATCATCATTTGATTCTGGGAGTTTATTTTATTCTATGCCCTGGGTGAATGCTTATAACTCTAAGATGAGATTCATATAAAGGCCCCCAATGCATTCAAATCACTAAGAAATAGTCCATTTCATAGATAAAACTATCTATTACGCCAATTCTTCTTTCTATTTTTTTAATCAAAAATTGGTGGATATTTTACCACCATACAGTGTGAAATAAAGCAAATTATCAGGGTCAACAAGTGATAAAATTTATGTGAGCTAAAAATCACAAAAGCATCATTAGTTTTAGAATTGAAAAAGAGATTGTGATTATATGAATATATTGCCAGAAACTTTACAAAACACTGTTTTTTCAAATATTCATGTAAACACAGCTTGAAAATTGACAGAGGAGAGCACCAATTTGACAGCGCTGTACCCTTTTCTGTGTATTTTTATTTAGATGAGAATCTGTAGGGAACTGGATTCCAAGTATAATCTGGTGGGTTCTTTTCTAATGGTTTTTAGCCACAAAAACATATCTGTAGGCCAACATTTATTGAGGATTTATGATGTGTAAGCACTGTGCTTGGAGCTTCCCAGATACCAAACCAAACTGACAAGAAGCTCACAAGGAATTCACAACAGTTAAACATATATCCCTGAAGATTCAGCAGGAAATCCAAAATCCCATTCTCATACAGTTTTCTGAATTATCTTGAAGTACTCTTCACAGCATATCAAGCCTAACATTTTACAAAACCATTTCAGGGGTACCATTTGAAGATCCACAGAAGTATACCAAAGACAAGACAAAAATATTTGCAAGTATACTCATTTAGCTATTGAAAATGTTTCTCAATCAATTATTCAACCGTGCTAGATTCTTATTAACCAATATCAGTCTTCCTTACAAAGAACTTTCCTGATGAAGTGAATTTTTTGTCAGTGTGTTCTAATTTCTAAGCACTTAGGTACCTATATGAAAGGGGAGAAACTATTTAAACTCTTTATACTTTCTTAACGTGGCTGTATCCATCATTTCAAATGTTAATTTTAGCAACTCCACTATTTATTTTTATTTCCAAAACTTCCATAGAATTATTGGATTAACAAAGATTTATTGAGATATCTGGATACAATGTGTTTTTGAAAACATAAATAGCTTTCTCATTTGGCCTATTTATCTACAAAATCTCAGAGAATGTATTTAAAGAGACATACCTTATACATGGTTAGAGAACTGCTACAGTTATTATTTGTGTGGGTCATGTTATATCATAGAATGAGAAAATTAATTTATCATTGAGCCAGTTATAGAAATATGAAGCATTCTAGATAAGCTAGCTATTTCTGCATTATATAAATGAAAACGTATACTTGGTAGGATACAAATAAATATGGTTTACTTTCTGGAAAAATAAATAGTAACTTGAAAGTTTACTGAGATAGTCGACTACAGTATTTTAAAAATAAGTGGAGTTTCTGGCTGACTCTTCAAATACAACCCAGAAAATTCAACTTTACAGAATTATCTTTCCTTCCATTAAGACTGATCACAATTTTTTGTTTTCTTGAGTTTTTTATTTGTAAATAAAAGTATCTGCCATAAGTAAGCTCTAAATATTTGTCTGAAATTGAATGAATGAATGAATGATCATTACCTTAAAAACATATGGCTCTAGATTATAAAATGAAGTAATCTCTGATGGACAACCTTAAATGTATCCCTAATGCTGGTGGGGGGAAATATAATTCTGAAATGCCTGTTTTATTGACAGTCATGAACAACAGAAGGACCAAAAGGCTTTTAAAAATACATTAAAAAGAGCTGCATTAACTCATTTAAGAGATTCATATTAGTAGAATCACAATTTAATGGTATTAAAATAAATTCTGAAACAAACCCAATAGAATCATGTAATTTGCACATCAAATATAAACTGTTTAACTCAAGAATAATATGTACTAATAAATAAGGAAAAGGAGATCTTTAACTGTCACTTCTACTTTCTCATCCAGCATCTTTAATTTTCATTACAAATGTAAAACACTTTCCTTTTTACAGTTAATTTTGTCTCAAATAATTATTTTCTCTCTTTTTATCCCTATTCAAAATATCAACAGCATGACCCTCTAAACAACTTACAACTATATACTGGTCTGCTTGTATACCCCGGGCATACCTTAAGCTCTAAACCATATCAAGCTCAGCAACTTGTACATAAAGTATATGAATTATTTGTTTATTTACCTAGAATATCCACTGGTATTTAAGGTTCAGATAAACAGTTATATGTCAATTATATCTAAATACAAAAGGTACAGATAAACACAATAAGCTAGTGTTATCTTTATATAGTATTTAATCATTGGTCTGATTGCTCCAAAATAAAGGGAGAATTATTTTGTCCTCAATTGTTGATCGTAATTCCTTTATAATACACATTCAATATAATACATACTCAACACAAGCAAAATTTTACTTCCCCTAATTTATTTTTATGCCTCCCATAATTTGGCCCTACTACTAATCTATAGCAGGGGATATCAAGAAACAAACACTGGAAAATAATCCCCTCACAGACACACATACACATAGTCCTGAGTAGTCCTACAAATGATTTTTCCAGTTTTCTCTTTAACAGCAATAATAGGGCTACAGTATCACAGTACTGAAAATGAGTGACCTACTGACATAGAAGCTGTGCCTTCTGTGGATACTTTGTGAGTCTGAAATTGATTTTCTTCATTTTAGCCTGTGAGGGGTGTAGACATTACCCATCATCAGAGTGAGTAGTGGCACTAACAGAACACATTAAAGAAGCAACAACTGTAAGAAAGAAGCAATAGTTCTAGGATCACTTCCCCAGCAAAAAAGAACTGGCTGTTTGCACCCACTATGCTGTTTCTTAAAACACTATATATTCTAACAGATGTTGTATTTTTGTTGACAAACAAAGTCTAATGCATATCTTGCATAGAAACTTGAGTGGTAGTTTTCAAAATCTGAGTATGTTTGTACTCAATCTGAATTTTTAACCTGAATTTTTATTTGCCTAGGTTCTGGCCAAATAAATATGTTCTAATATTACCCTACATGTGAGCAGATTCCCTTTTACACAAATACCTATAATCACATAATGGCCTTAACTCCATGTCCTACCAGGTAGCCTATATATATAATGCTTTGTTGATTTGATTATAATGAATTCCATACTTGAAAAGTAAAATCCCAGTTTACATATTCGTGTTCATAAGTAGATGAGTGAATAAACAAAATGTGATATATGTATACAATGGAATATTATTCAGCCTTAAAAAAGGAAATAAATTCTGACAGATGTTACAAAATAGATGAACCTTGAAGACATCAGTGCTATGTAAAATATGCCAGTCACAAAAGGAAAAATATTGCATGATTCCACTTATATGATATATCTAGAGAAGTAAAATTCACAGAGACAGAAAGTGAAATGGTGGTTGCCAGGGGCTTGGAGAGGGGGAAGTAAGGAGTTATTATCTAATGGGTACAGAGTTTCAGTTTCACAAGTTGAAGAAACTTCTGGTGATGTTTGCACAAAAGTGAAAAGGTACTTCATGCCACTGAACCATATATTTTTAAATGGTTAAAATGGTAAATTTTATGTTAGGTATATGTAACTAAAATTTTAATTTATTATTAAATTTTGTAGAACTTCATGTAGGAGTAAATCTGTGAAGTACTACAGGTAGAGTTCATAAACAAGAATGATTATGTACTGTTTTGGGTGAAGGTGAAGATCAGGAAAGGCTGATGAAGGACTTAGCATCTCACTAAACATTAAAGATAGATGATATTTAAACAGGGTAAGGTAGGAAAATATGAGCATATTTGTGAAAAAAATAACACTGGAATAGTCACATTAGGTTACAATGGAAGTTCTTAAAACTTTTTTCTCTCAGTTCACCTTTATACTTTTAAAAATTAACAAGAATCCTCTTCCCTCACAAAAAAAAGCTTCTGCTTAAACGGATGATCTCTTTCTATGAGTACTTCATTAGCTATTAAACTGAGGGACTTTTAAATCACAAGAATAGACAAGTACATATTCCATTCCTTATCAGAACAATGACGTCGATTGTCATTTAGCCTCTAGAAAACTCTATTGCATATTCACAAGACAGAAAGAATGAAAAGAGTGAAAAAGACAAATGAGATCTTAATATTAGCATGAAAATAATTTTGATTTAACAGTCACCATAAAAGGTCTTAGATTCCCTAGCCCATACTTTAAGAATTTCTCGGTTTCAGAATGGAGAAGATAGCAGAAGAATAAATACAGAGAGCCAGAATATGCCTGGTTTTACTGAAGGCCAAGCTAGAGATTTTAAAACAGAAAAATATTAAAGATTTTTATACAAAGCAATCACTTGGTGGTGAGCTGACTTTATAAGGATTCATTCAGAAAGACAGAAATGGGTGCAGAGGTATGGGAAGGCAATCTAGAGTCTAGTTAGAAACCTATAAAATAATTTACCTGGGGCAAGTAATTAGTACATGGGGACAGTGCTGGAAGAAAAGAAGAAAGCAAAAGCATCTAAAAGGAGCCACAGAAGTTACCAAAAACATCAAGAGATAATGTAGATGGTATAGTTTTAGACAGCCATACTGCCCAAAGCAATATACAGATTCAGTGTAATCCTTATCAAAATTACAAAGGTATTTTTCACATAAGTATAACAAACAATCCAATATTTGTATGGAACCACAAAAGACCTTGAATAGCCAAAGCAACCTTCAGAAAGAAGAACAAAGCTGGAGACATCATGCTCCCTGATTTCAAACTATATTACAAAGCTACAGTAATTAAAACAGTATGGTATTGGCATAAAAATAGACACATAGGTCACTGGAAGTAAATAGAGAGCCTAGAAATAAACCCATACATATATGGCCAACTAATTTATGACAAAGGAGCCAAGAATATACAATGAGGAAAGGGCAGCCTCTTCAATGAATGGTGTTGGGAATATTGAACAGCCACATGCAAAAGAATGAAACTAAACCAACATCTTCTACGATACATAAAAATTAACTCAGAATGGATTAAATGCTTGAATATAAGACCTGAAACCATAAAACTCCTAGAAGAAAATGTAAGCCGTAAGCTCCTTGACATAGTTCTTGGTCTTTATTTTTTCAATCTGACACCAAAAGCAAAAGCAACAAAGGCAAAAAAAAAAAAAAAAAAGTGGAACCACATCAAACTGAAAAGTTCCTGCATAGCAAAGGAAACCAACAACAAAATGAAAAGGAAACATACCAAATGGGAGAAAATAACTGCAAATCATATATCTGATAAGGAGCTAATATCCAAAATATACAAAGAACTCATGTAACTCAAAAGCAAAAAAAAAAATTTGATATCAAAAATGGTCAGAAGATTTGAATAGACATTTTTTCCAAAGAACACATACAGATGGCCAACAGGTACATGAAAAAATGTTCAGCATCATTAATCATCAGGGAAATGCAAATCAAAACCACAATGTGATATCACCTCACACAAGTGTTGGCAACGATATGGAGAAAAGGGAACTCTTATGCACCGTTAATGAGAATGTAAATTGGTTCAACCACTGTGGAAAAGAGTATGGAGGTTCCTCAAAAAATTAAAAATAGAACCATATTATCCAGCAATTCCAATTCTAGGTATTTATCGAAGAAAATGAAAACACTAGTTCGAAAAGATATATGCACTCCATATCCACTGCAGCAATATATACAATAGCCAAGATATGGAAACAACCTAAGTGTCCACAGATGAATAAATGGATAAAGAAATTGTGGTATATAGACACTATGGAATATTACTCAGCCATAAAAAATGAAATCTTGCCATTTGTGAAAACATGGATAGACTTTGAGGGTATTATGCTTAGTGAAATAAGGCAGACATAGAAGGACAAATATTATATGATCTCTCTTCTATGTGAATCTTAAAAACAAGCAAACAAACAAAAATCCAAACTCAGGCACAGATAACAGATTGGTGGTTGCAAAAGGCAGGGGTGGAAGGCGGGAAAAATGGGTAAACTGTTTTTTCAGTTTAAATAAGTTGAATTTGGGCTTCCCTGGTGGCGCAGTGGTTGAGAGTCTGCCTGCCGATGCAGGGGACACAGGTTCGTGCCCCAGTCCAGGAAGATCCCACATGCCGCGGAGCGGCTAGGCTCGTGAGCCATGGCCGCTGAGCCTGCGCGTCCGGAGCCTGTGCTCCACAACGGGAGAGGCCACAACAGTGAGAGGCCCACGTACAGCAAAAAAAAAAAAAAAAAAAAAAAGTTGAATTTATAAAAAAGCACACATAATAAATGTCAATATTAATGAATATTTTGATAAAAGGAATGAAACTAATGATTTCCTAATTTAGTTACAACTTTTGCTCTCTTTTTAAAAAGTCAAATTTTTCTTTCTATTTTACAGACTCCCTACGTAAATTTAATAGAGATCAAGAATTGATCAATTTGAAAACCACTTATATTGTTCAATTACTTCTAAAATAGTAGGGAGGAAATCTGCAATTACTTTATGACTCAGTCTTCAAATATTACTTTAAAAAAAACGGAAGAGAAAACGACAGAGAATGAAACCCCAGGATTCCAACTGGAATGCTAATAAGATAGTTTCTCAGGGGGACAACAAATAAAGGTTTATACTAGATCCACATTATCCAATATAGGTAGTCTGTACCCACATGTGATTATTTAAATTTATTAAAATAAAATTTAAAATTCAGTTATTTAATGGCATTAACCAGAGTTCAAATGTTCAATGACCATGTGCGGCTAGTAGCAACCACACTGAATAATGTAATATTGAACACTTCCATCATAACAGTAAGTTCTATTGGACATAGAGATGCCCTAGATGCATTTATTAGAAGGGTGGGAAATAATGCATTATATAGTAGCTTGTTACTGTGTATTTACTAGGCATCAGACAGTGTACTAAATAAACACTTCACAATGATTGCATTCAGTCCTCACAATGATCTTTTGAGGTAGGTTTTATTTCCATTTTACAAATGACAAAACAGATTATGAGAGACAAATAACCTGTTTCAGATCACTCTGTAGTGGAGACAAGATTGAACCCCAGGACTTTCTGACCCCAAGGACAGAAAATGAGGAAAAAGAATAATCTTTTGAAAGTGATAATATCCTGGTAATTTGAAGATAAATTGTATTTACTTTGGATAATCAGAATACTATGAAATACACGAGAGTAACTAGAGTAGAAATACACGAGAGTAACTAGAGTGGAAGTAACTAGAGAGTAACTAGAGTAGAGTAACTAGAGTAACTAGAGAGTAACTAGAGTGGTAATTTGAAGATAAATTGTATTTACTTTGGATAATCAGAATACTATGAAATACACGAGAGTAACTAGAGTGGAAGGCTATGTGAACAAATATAATTTATATTTAATGGAAATAAAATATCTATGTAATAGTAAAGTACCAACTTGAAACGTTTTAAATTAGAAAGTGTTAAAAGTTATCATAGCAATTTTAACTCACCCACCTTACTTTGTGAGTTCCAATCAGGTGGGGAAGTTATTATTGCCATGGAAACCACCATAATACTACTACTTTACACTTATGTAACACCTTTCATCTGATGAGCTCAAAGAGACTTATAACATTAATTAATAGTTCTTTTATTGAAAGTGCATCAAAATTTATCTAATAGCATACAACAACAATTGCAGATCAAACAAAAGGAAACTTCATTGCTCTCTAACGGATTCACATAGATTATACACCATCTCCTACTATTTAAAAAGAAAGACAGACAGTAATCTTACACAGACATTCACCTTCTTGTTTCTCCTACCAAGCTGAAAACCATCTCCTATTGTTTTATTGTCAAAAATATGCAGCTCTTCTTCCACCCACTCTTTAATTTCTTTCTTCGTGTGTTCAGCTAATTGCCTGGGAATGTCTTTTAAAATGCCATTACACAAACTAACCTGTGCAGCTCTAACCACTAAGATATTCACAAGTACAAATCTTGTTCTTTCTTTAAAAGATATACGACCTCATTTTAAATTAGGAGGAATAAAACTAAAATCTGAAGGTTTTGGGGTATGTAATTAAAAGTTTGAAAACTAAAAATAAAAAATCCTTAGCTGTTCATAGTGATTTTTGTTCTTAAGCTATTAAAAATAAAGCAAATATTTGTTTCAACATTCTAAAAATATATAATAATACTAAGCTAGAAAATTTAGGTCAGTGAAATGGTCTGTTTAGCACAGTATTTTGTTTTTAACGGAGCTGTCAAAGGATATTTTATATGATTACAAGTTCTTAGATGATTTTATGAAGTTTGCTTCAAAGGTAAAGGTAACAACAACAACAAAAAGTAAAGGTAACTTGCCTCCATTAACTAACTAGGATCTGTCACTTACAAACGTAGGCAAACAGCTTTAGAACCTTTTTATATTCCACAAGACCATCCCTGATTCAAAAGAGCGGAGAAATAGACTTTTCATGGGAGAAGTTTTCAGGTCACATGGTAAAAAGACATCCATTCAAGGATGGGAGGAATCTGTGGCCATTTTTTTTGTAACTTACCTTAAATGGAACTCTTTCTAAGATGGATTATGTTCAGACTTTTTATAAATGATAATTCAGAATCTGCTGACTCAAGATTATTGTTTGGAAAATCCAGCAATAACAAGGCCATCATTTTACAATTCAGCATTTTAAGCGTCGTCCTTTTTCTCAATGTCAGGTTTCTAGCTATCATCAAACTGCTCCTGCCTTAATGATCCTATCCTTTTCTTCCCTAGTAATCCTATTCTCCCAACATATACAAATTTAACTTGGTTTTCCTGGTGAAAACTTGTTTTATGACTGAGAAACCATACAGCACAAAAGCTGTTCATATCCTCTAAATGAAGGCTGAATTAAGAATTTAGTAGGTACCTCTGAGACTCAAACATCTTTCTCTGGTTACTATTACGTTCTGGCTATATCCTTCATTTCTAGTCAAAAAATCACTTTATATTAAGGTGATATTATGAAGAATTCCTCTAGAGAGTTTTTCTTAACCTCAGAAACCAAATCTGTTTTAAAATGTTAGGTCACTGAATATGATTGACCCAAACCAGAATTTTTTAAATGGCCTGTTTTGGTGTAAACAGCTTTAATATATCTTGGGATAATTATTCTTTTTGTGAATGAGCTTGCCTAAAATACTTGTTAAACAGCTGTTGAGTTTTGAACTCTGTTGCTGTTCATCAATAACTTTTCACGCTCATTTGTATTCTTCCAGTTATTCTACTTCTACTGCTCGTCGGGTGAAATGGTCATCAAAATGTAAGAAGTTGATCCAAGAGTCACAGGTATTACTTTAGAACAGGCTTATTCCCTTTTGTGAAAGACGCATCTGTATTTGACTTTGTAAAACAATAAATTCAGGAGAAACCCAACTGGGACCTCTAATATACTCCTCTACAATATATGAATTTTATACTAAATAAGACTATAATATTCTCCCCTTCAAATGGAAGCCACATTCCCATAGGAAATAAGATACTAAACTATTAACAGCTTACCCAGGCTTTCTCTGCCTACTATGGAACCACAGACCTCATCACAGTCTAAGCACTATAAAACAATACAGTTTATATTCATATAAGTGAAACTCTCTAGGTGTTCTTCAGCTAGTCTACGACTCAATGTTTCTGATGTTTTTAAGACAGAAAACTTCTTCACATTCAACCTGAGAAAAAGACAATGTCAAACTCCACTTAAAAGTCAAACAATATTGTCATAAGCACTGCCATAAGGTTTGTAATATTTTGAACTGAATAGTTATGATAAGTAAAAGTACTGACAGTTTCTTTTCTTAATTTTGGAATGTGCACATTGACACTGTCTTTTTTGCTATCTTGAGATCGTTTCTTTCATTGCCTCATACAGTTCTGGTATATTTGGGCCATTATAGAACTCCAATACCAGCCTATGCAACTGCTGTTTCCCTATGCTCACTCTTGAAGAAATGGTTCTATAATACTGTATTCCTTTGTCAACAGATAATTGGCATAATTGCTCAATCCCTGGCCTTCTGTTCCTGCTTTGTATAAGGACGTTAATTGATCATAAAATATCCACCAATCCACCAATAAGGTGACTAAGACACATAAGACTCCAGCAAATTCTATTGTTTCTACCTTGAAAATGCAAGCTCTTGAATTACCATCCACCACTACCTCTACTACTACCATCTAGGTCCAAGCCACCATTATATCTAATCTGGATTATTATGTTCGCTTCCCAAATGGTCTTTTTTTTTTCTCTCTTGCCCCTATTGACTACTCTCAACACAGCAGCTGATGTGATGGTATTAACGCAAAAGTTAAATCATGTTTCAAAACCCCTCTTCTCCAATTTAAACAACAGCTTTCGTTTTAAGGGGTTAAAAACCAAAGCACTTGCAATTGTCTAGAAATTCTCATAGGGTTTGGCTCTTCTCTTTCTCTGCCTTCATTTCCTACCACTCTTGTTTCTCTTATGCACTGGGCTCTAGCCATGTGGGCCTCCTTGTTGTTCTTTAAGAATAAAAAGCATGTTCCTACCTAAGGGGATCTGTTCTTGCTACTCTACCTCCCTGGAATATTTTTTCCCAAGATATCAGCGTATCTTGGGAAAAAATATTCCAGGGAGGTAGAGTAGCAAGAACAGATTCCCTTAGGTAGGAGCATGCTTTTTATGCTCACTTCCCTCATGACTCTGCTCAAATGTAACTCTATTAGAAGATCTTCTTTGGTTACTCCATATAAAATGGTAAATACCACTCTTCTCCAACCCAGGCACTCCTTTCCCCCCCGACCCCATGTTACTATCTGACATCCTACACAAATACATAAGTCACATATTTAGCAGGGACTTTGTCTTGTTCACTGCTGTATCCCCAGCGGCAAGAAGAGTGCCTGGAACACAATAAATATTTTTGAGTGATGAACTGGATAAAGTTTGAGTCCATCCTGTTTCAGCTGTTGGACTTTGGAAAAAACATTTAGCCCCTCTGTGGCTCAGTTTACTCACTGTAAATTGGAAATGTTAATAATAAGTAATAATAATATCAGCCCTGTTTAGCTGTTGTGAGGATAAAAACAGTTAATACATATAACATGAGAACATTGCCTGGCACAAAATAAGTGTTACATTAAGTTTTAGCTACTGCTAATTTTCATAAGCGTATAAAGTCAAATCCACATAGCTGTAGTCTTTACTGGGGACAAGGATAGACTTGAAAAATAAGCTGATTCAATATTTTCCTTCTTTTATCCTTATATTTTTGTTGATATTTATTTTTAAAACCCACTTGTAACTAATAGTAAGCAGAAACTCACATGTTCTGAATTAAATGGCAACAAATTTTCCAGGCACAAAGAAACTATAACCTGAATGATGATGCATTGACTTTTCTTTCAGTTTTAATTTATTTTTATCCCAGGTACTTCCAAAAGTTTTAAGATAGACTCTTCATTCTTTCACTCCTTCCAACTATTATTATATCTCCTACATGCTAGGCACTATACAATGATTGGAAAGCCAAGATATCCCTCTATTCTCAAAGAGCTTCTAGCCTAGGAGTGAACTGAAAACATGGAAAACAAGTAAAACATCAATTGCAATGGGTACCATGTTAGAATCATGCTCAGTGGGCATGAGACCACCATTCATTCTGGGACTCAGGAAAGGTTTGTCAAGGAGGAGGCAAGGTGCCAGTGAGAAGAATACTGCTGAACAGAATTGTGACTCACTCAGGCAGTAGCAAAAGGGATGGAGAGGAGAGGGAGGTGATACAAGAAGTTTTAAAGAAATAGAATAAATAAGACTTTGTCACTAACTGGGCATGTGGAAATAAAAGAAAAACAAAGACAGCTTAGCACGCATATGTCTGACTTGGGCAGATGTTGCCATTCCCAAGACAAGCATCAGAAGAGAAGAAGATCAGGGGTAAAAGATGATGGATTACCACTTTTACCAGGTTGAATTTTACATGTCTGTGAGATATTAAGGTATAAGAGATATGTTGGTAGATAATGAGATACTCTGATGGAGAGCTTTTTAAAAAGTTCTGGATTCTAAATATAGATTTGCAAGTTTCTGAAATATAATCAGAGATAAAATAAGTATACTAAGAACAAAACCATATTACATAGAATATATGGAAGAAAACGATATCTCAAATCCTGTTTGAGCAAAGCTGTAGCTTTAGAATTCTGAAAGGAATTTATCATGAGATTATTTTATAAAACACAGTGATCAATAAAAAAAATGATACCTTGAAGACAACTTTACACAAAAATTACACGACTCCAAATGTGCCTTTCGACAACACATGGAAAAAGCCATGTGTGAAATACTCAAGTAGAGTTCTGAAAAGACAGTTCTACACGATATGATACAGTACACCATAATTTTAAAAAATAAAGTATGGATAACTTACTGAAAGTGTAATTAACATATCTACTGCACCTTACCTCTCAAGTATCTGGTACCTCCGTCTACCTTTACAAAGTTACCTAATTATGAAGACAATTCATTCAACAAGGGTTCTAAAAGGAATCTTGCAAAAAGCACAAGTTTTAGGAGTAAGACAAGAATTTGAGCCCTGGCCTTGATGCTTATTAGCTGTGTGACCTGAATCCCTGGTACTTAGAACTATGTCTAGTTATAAGGGCTCAATAAATATTTCTTAAATATATTAAATGAACGAGTTAGGACTTCTTTGAACATTAGTTTCTTTAAACATAAAATGGACCAGCTGGGGCTATCCTGGTGGCACAGTGGTTAAGAATCTGCCTGCCAGTGCAGGGGACATGGGCTCGAGCCCTGGTCCGGGAAGATCCCACATGCCACGGAGCAACTAAGCCCATGCGCCACAACTACTAACCCTGCGCTGTAAAGCCTGCGAGCCACAACTACTGAGCCAGCATGCCACAACTACTGAAGCCCATGCGTCTAGAGCCTGTGCTCTGCAACGAAAAGCCACTGTAATGAGAAGCCTACACACCACAATGAAGAGTAGCCCCTGCCTGCTGCAACTAGAGAAAGCCTGTGTGCAGCAATGAAGACCCAATGCAGCCAAAAATAAATAAATTAATTAAATTAAATTTTTAAAAATACTTCAAAATAGAATAAAATAAAATGGACCCACTAACTCATAAGCCCCCAAATTCCTTAAGTTGTAGTAAAGTATAAATAACATATATAAAGCCCTGTAAAGTATCTGGACAATAAATTAATAAATTGTGTTTCTCTTTATGTTTCCTTGATTCTTTTTTGTTTTTGCGGTACGCGGGCCTCTCACTGTTGTGGCCTCTCCTGTTGTGGAGCACAGTCTCCGGACGCGCAGGCTCAGCGGCCATGGCTCACGGGCCCAGCTGCTCTGCGGCATGTGGGATCCTCCCGGACCGGGGCACGAACCCGTGTCCCCTGCATCGGCAGGCAGACTCTCAACCACTGCGCCACCAGGGAAGCCCTCCTTGACTTTTTTTAATGGTTTAAAGATGACACCTGAAGAAGAACCTAGGTGTGCTTTAAAAAATGGAGAAGTACATTACTAAATGGAATAAGCCCAAGATTTTAAGATTGCTAAGATCTTTTTTTGTTCACTACTTTACCCCTAGTATAAAGAGTCAATAAATTTTTGTTAAATAAGTTGATTAAAAGATGCTTTGAAGACAAGTCTCACTTAAAGCGGTAATGTGCCTTGACTGGGAAAAACAAAAAGCTTGTTTAACTTGAAGGATATACTTTGTAGTCAGTGGAAGCAACTTTGGCTTCCACTGTCTATTATTTCAAATCCATCATGTCACTGTACCTGTGTAGATATGTTCAATGAATCTCCAAACCATCTTTACACCTTTTTTAATGCCAGAGGGCAATCACTTTTATATTCTGTCTGTGAATAGCTCATATATGTGTTCCTGACTCATTCTTACAGTTCTTCTACAATAACCCTTTAGCGCAGTTTTGTCCCAACGTGTTTCCAAATATGAAAATGAAATACTTCTACAGTGAGAAAAAAAAAAAAGTTTAGAATGTTAAACGCTTTTTTCCTGCATCCTTTTTTTTTTTGGGGGGGGTATGTGGACCTCTCACTGTTGTGGCCTTTCCCAGACCGGGGCATGAACCCATGTCCCCTGCATCAGCAGGCGGACTCTCAACCACTGTGGCAACAGGGAAGCCCCTTCCTGCATCCTTTTTAATAGAATAAATCTCATACACTAATAAAACTTTTAAGTGTATAAATATTATTCACCTATATATTTGTAGGTCTTTTTATAAAGATGAAACAGAAAATCTTTCAGTTACAAAACTCATGTGGCAGATTCAGTATTATAAATAATATGCATTTTTATTTGTAAGATGAATTAGTTTGAAAAAGCAGTGAGGAAACTACTAAAATGTCAAGTAAATGAACCATCGGGAGACAACAGTCATATTTTAAGTGTCAAAAAATGAGCTATGGTTAACCATTATTGTCCCTCTATTTCTTTTACGTAACATTGGCTATTGGGTATGTTTGGCTGGGTTTACGGATATTCACAGCTTCTTCAACTCTAAAAGTTTTAGAGGACGGGAAGAAAACATCAACATATTTCATACATGCTGAAATTGCCAGCTCTTCCATGGAAAATTGCCCATGTATTTCCTGCACTCACCTTCTATTTTTCTCATTCTTTTTATAAAGAGGTATGAACACAGTATCCATATATTCATTCACTCACTCTCCAAATATCTGAGCCTAAATGATGTTCAAGGCACTGTGGAATTCACTTTGCAGAGTGAAAGAAAACAGGAAGGCAATGTTAATGTCAGAGGAGAAATAAAGGCAAGGAAACAAACTAGACCAAGAGGGTAAATAAAAGGTACATTCCGTAATGAAAAAATAATGATCATGAACCTTTATAAAATGAATAAAATAGAATGTATGTATATGGAAAACTGTCAGAAATGCAAAGAAAAAATGACAGGAACACAAGGTTTTAGGAAGATTGTAACGTGCCTGTTTATCAGCTGTATTAGCATGAATAAAAATATTTGATAAATAGAAATAATAGAAAAAGGTATAACAAAATTGAATTTATGTGTATGCACATATATATAATCTGTAACAAAAGTCCTGTCCCTTATGGAATATACTACACTGACTAGCATTCATACTTTTATAATATTGACCATATCATAGGACACTGAGAAATTTTCAACAAATTTCAAAAACTATATTGCATGGGCCAAATATATATATACCACAGGAAAAAAAAAAAAAGAAAACTGCTCAACCAGTTGAAAATTTTATTTTCCTAAATAATTTGGGGGCGTAAAAGGAAAGCAGAATGGTTCAGCCATCAGGAGCCTAAGGAAACATAATAACTAAATTTAGTGTGTTATTCTGGATGTGGTATCCAGAAAAATGACATTAGGCAAAAACTAAGGAAATATGTATAAAATATAAACTTTAGCTAATAATAATATATCAATATTAGTTCATGAATTGTGACAAATATACCATACTAATATCATACAATAATAATAGGGGAAATTGAGTGTGTGGGGGGGTTAGGGGGTATACAGAAACTGTACAATTTCTCT
This sequence comes from Phocoena phocoena, assembly GCF_963924675.1. Classification (NCBI taxonomy): domain Eukaryota; kingdom Metazoa; phylum Chordata; class Mammalia; order Artiodactyla; family Phocoenidae; genus Phocoena; species Phocoena phocoena. Next base: position 70,863,417 of record NC_089227.1, on the reverse strand, counting down.
ATTTTTCAGTCAACTTAAAACAAAAAGTTTATTTCGAAAAGGAAATCAGGTGAGTTAGAACATAATGGAAATGAAAATGTTATGCATGAAACTTCCTAGAAACAGAAAATACCATTGCTATATAGAAAATGTTCTAGAGACTAAGAAAGGATGGCATATGGCCTAATTTATTATATGGAAATAAACCTAAATACTGAAATTTGTCAATTATCCTCTCTCACCACCTCCTGCAAAAACAAACACAAAAGGCTCTTTATCCTGGTCTAGAAGGTCACACTTCATCTGTTTCATGGACTCCTCCTGGCTCACTAAACAGTTACCTTGGCCTTCTTATGGTTGTCCAAACATATCAAAAGAGCTTAATCTTTCCTCAGAACTTCTCTTTCACACACACACAGAGAAATTTCAAAGAAAAGAAGGAATAAATAATAAAACAGAACATTATTTTCTGTAGGTCCTTAGCAACACAACCTGGAAAGGGAAAGGAAATACTACTATTACTTTTATACAATATAATTTTTATTTGTAAATCTGAAGAGAATACACTGACAAAAACTTAGAACAAATATAAGATCAGTAGGTAGTAAGATAAACATATAAAGTCCTACAGCTTTTCTGAAAGCCAACAACTGGTTCAAAAACATAATGCAAAAAAGGTCCCAATCTTAACAACAACCTCCTCCTTACATTAAAAAAAAAATACTCTCCCACTCCCACTCCAGGCACTAGCCAGAGCATGAAGGTGACCTACTGGACACACAAAGATGTTCAGGGTAATCATCCTGGTCGCTTATTTCAAACCTACACCTGCTTTAATCTGGTTTCTGTCCTGTCCCTGATTTGGAGCTCTGTCCCGCTTTACTATCCCTCTCCTTTCCCTTATACCTCACCTTCGTTTTTGTTTTCTCAAATGCTTTTATCATCAGTGTGTTGGGCTATCTCCTTCTAGTTTTGAATGTTTCACTGGGTCATGATGAACACCTTGAGACTAAACCCTTAGTCCTAGCCCCAGCCAGCACATACCTGGCCTACCTAACCCCTGAGGAAATCAAAGAATCACTACAGTGTGGTATAGATAAATATAGAAAGGACTGGCACAACGCCCAGCCAATAATAGAATGTGCCTGACAAAAGTTAGTGAAATCTCAATCTGAATGACTTTCAAATTTCTGTACCCAGAACAGGATTCTCTTCTGAGTTTGACACCTGCGATTTTACATAGGTGCTGGATATTCCCATCTAGGAGTCCTATCAGAACCACAAACTTGACAAGTCCAAGGTCAATTGTATTAGGCAGTACGTTTCTACTTATAAGTAGAAGAAACCAGCTTGATAGTTTAAGTACAAAAGAGGATTTAATTATAGGAAATTCAGAAACAGAAATGTAGCCACTCCTCAAGAAGTATGAGAGCAGAGAGTATGTTCCCTCTCTCTTTTCCTGTCTGTTTCTCTTTGCACATCTGCTTCAATCTTCTTACTAAAGAGTAACTTTCTAGCAAGGTTATCAGTCCACAAAGTAAGTGGATTAAAGTATTAAAGGAGACTGTCAGTTCTCAAACGCACACTGTAAGGAAGGGTCCCAGCTATAAATATTTTGACCCTGCTTGTGCCAATCTTAAATTCTGGAAGCTGACCTCTAGTCCAATCAAAAATGGCCATGGGGATAGGGTCAAATTATAAATTTGACTTAAGATGCCACCTCTGTAGAAGTGACGGTGTGTGGGTGACAGGGGCAAATTATAGAAGGGATTGTGAGCTGAGCAGACATCCTAATCGGTATACGGTGCCTAATCCCAAACTAAATGTTTGTATCTTAAACTAAACTACCCATCCCAAACTACTTCTCAAATTTTATTAATAAAACTTTCATTTTTTTCTGGTAACCTAGGTTTAAATATCTTTCCTATCAGGGAAATCATCTTTCATATCTTTCATTGTTCCTTCCAACCAACGACCTATAGAGGCTGGAATTTTCAAGTTACCTCCTTTCACCCTCATCCCCACTGCCCTGATTCCAGGATAGCCCCATTGTTTCTTCATCTAAATTTCTCCAATAGTCTTACAAAAGGTTCTCCTGACTCCATACTTTCTCTGCTCCACGACTGAAGCTTCATGGGTCGAGAACAAGCTAAAAGATAGTACTGGAGAGCCACACAGGAGCCAAATCACCTATGAGTTTGTGTAAATTGGAATAAGGACATTGTGTGTTGTATTAAATACACTGGGAGGCCACTGGAAGATTTCAGGCACGGGAGTGATTTTAATTGTGGGGAAGAATGGAAGCAGGGAGAGCAGTACTGAGATTAACACTGGTAGCCTGGATTGGGCAGACAGTAATGGAGGTCATCTAATTATGTCATTCCCTATTTTAAGTCCTGTAATGGGTTCCCATTACCTACAGAATAAAATAAAAATTTTAACATGGCTCCAAATCTCTTTTTTCAGTTTTATTTCCTATCATGCCACTCTATATCATGCCCAACATTATAACCACACTAGATTTCTCATAAGCCTTAAGCTCACCATGTATTTTCACACATTTTTAGATGTGTGTTCACAACATTAACATAGCCTACAATGCCTTTCTCAACATTTTATGGCAGTAAAAATCCCACTCATATCAAGGCCAATACCTCTGTCACACCATCTGTGGAGCTTTCCACTATTCTGTCCAATAGAATTAATTCTTTAGCCTTCTGTAATCCCATAGCTTTGTATACATCTTAAGGGCAGTATTTTTAACATAGTAATAATTTGCATAGTTAATCCTTTACCTAATTTGATTTTGGCTCCTTGAGGGGAGAAAGTAAGTATTATTCATCATCAGTAACCTGCCTGGCATACTTACAGTAGATATTCAAAAAATCTTTTACTCAATGAACATATGGAACAAAAATAAAGGACTATAAACATCTTTTCCTCCTAAATTAGAATGAAAGCTCTTAGAAGGCAGAGAATATCTTATCTGTGTATATTACTTTTGTATTTAAGTTAGTAAAAGTGGACATAAGAAATACTTGGTTGTAGTAATAAAATCTAAAAATTGAATTTGTTATCAACTCTATTCTATGATAAAAAGACAACCATTTGTGTCATCAGAATACCATAAATGCATTAGAAATTCAAGGAGAATTAATTCCAGATTCATGGATCACATTTTATCTAATTTCCATTACTTATTAACAAAATCATAAAATCCTATGGAAGGAGTTAAAAAGGTCCAATCTAGAAATATCTGAAATCTTTATATGATTAATGAAAAAAACCTAAGAATTGCCAATAACTTGCAGAAGAAAAATCAATAAGCATCTTAAATATTAAATGTAGAAATAAGACAAATACTGAAGTGGTGTTAACAGTGATATAAATATTCATGCAACATATCTGTCTAGAAAGTCCTGAATCATCAGTTATCCAAATAAAATTTAAAGAAAAAAATCAACTTTAAAGAAAGTGGAAATGAATAAGCTCAGTCTAAAAGTCATTACTCCCTGGGAAGAGAAGTTTAAACTTTTAAAGAAGGGTGTTTTTAAATAACTCTTTTTAGTAACATTTATAACAAAATTAGGTATAGTTCTGAGAGCTATCATGTAAACAATTTTCTTCTCTAACTAGAATAATAAATGATTAAAACAATTCCCATAACAACCCCTCATATAATGATGCATACAATACCCATGAAATAAATAATATGTTCTAAAAGAAACAAACGAAATATAATGAAACAATGCATGGTTTTTATATTTTGAACAAAATTCTCAAGGAAAAGACATTTCAGAGTGTGTATCCAGATTTTGTGAATTTATTATTCTATTGATGAAAAGTCTGTACTTATAAAATGCAAATATTTCAGTACATGATATGAAATAAATATGAAGCAAATATAGTAAAATATGACTAATATAAGGAAATGAATGTACTTCAGACTTTGAAGGGAAGTTATTTGTAATCATAGGCTATACAGAAATGAAGTAGAGGTTTCCTACAAAAAAAAGTAAACCATATAATTCTTCTCAGTACTATTGTTTCCTTTCCTTTGCTTCTACTGAAACAAGGAAGACAATACATCTTTTAGCATTTACTAAGGTAATACGTAGGACAATCCCAACACTGATCATGTGAATATTTCATGAAGGAGGCTTGACTATGGTAAAAGATTAAATGCTGCATCTGTCTTCATACTAGATCATTCTTTGAAGGTGAACAGTTGTTCTAAGCTCTTGCCTATTTTTGGCAAAACACACGTGAAGCACATTTTGTTTTCCAAATCAGGAATGCCATATACAGACATAGACAGACATAAAAAGTTCCACGTGAATGTCACAAAATGCAGAATATGTTTTAAATAAAACTTTTTACTTATTCTAGACCTTAGAACCCCATGCAGAAGAATGGTTCCTTGTAGAAGACTTCTGTAGAGATCTTTTCTTTAATTTTTTTTTTTTACTTCTGAAACCAAAATGCTCATGTAACTATGGTAATATGATGAAATCTTTTAATTATTTTATTTATGCTTTTTTTGGCTGAGTAGGCAATCTCAGTTCCTGAAATTCCCGCTAGCATTTTACATTCACTGGTGTGGCACTGGGTGATGAAGACGGGGTCTAAAAGCAGCTGTCTTCCACCCACATTTCAACATAACCAAATCCTCAGTTTCTTCTGCAGATGCTTTTTCCTAAACCAGTGTATATCAAAACCGACTGCCACCACATTTAATACATGAACATTTCCTACCAAAACAAATAAAAATACTATATATGCATAAGACACATAAAAAGGGAAGAGGAGCTCACAAAAGTTTTTGACATGAAGCAAAACCTTTAAACACAAATTTGCAGGGACTTACAAAAACTAGCAAGAAAAAAACCCCTGGTATCTACACATTTACTGCTGGAAACTCATGACATCTGTCCTTATGATAAAAGACGTCTCAAAGAAATTATTTGTTCTAATGCAAAATATTTTGCTACATTCCAAAGAAATATCTGGCTGAATTAGTAACAATATAATATGGCAATGTATTTACTAGATGTTAACACTTTTGAATGATAAAACAAATGAAATAGATGGAACTCCAAAAATATAGAACTTGATTCTCCCTCACTTTTAAAAAGTAAACCAAGAAAGAGCTGCTGTAATACTGTTTCATTTGTGATAGTAGATTAATCAGTCAATTCACCTAACCATTAGGAAATAGCCATTAAGTACTAATTTTTGCCCAGCATTTTTACAGAATTAAAAGTTTGAAAACCTGCATTTTGGACCATAAATATTAAGTTTCTAAGGAATGCTATAAGACGATTTCTTAGAGTTTTTTTTTTTTTTTTTTTTTTTTTGCGGTACGCGGGCCTCTCACTGCTGTGGCCTCTCCCGTTGCGGAGCACAGGCTCCGGACGCGCAGGCTCAGCGGCCATGGCTCACGGGCCCAGCCGCTCCACGGCATGTGGGATCTTCCCGGACCGGGGCACGAACCCGTGTCCCCTGCATCGGCAGGCGGACTCTCAACCACTGCACCACCAGGGAAGCCCGAGAGGAGTTTTAAGGTACAGAGATTTCTCATATGCTCCCTATCCCCACACATGTATAGTCTCAACCATTATCAACACCCCAAACCAGAGTGGTATATTTGTTACAATAAAGGAACCTACATTGACACATCACTATCATGCGGAATCCACAGTTTACATTAGGGTTAGCTTACTCTGTTGTTCATTCTAAGAGTTTGGACAAATTTATAATAACATTTATCTGTTATAGTATCAGACAGAGCAGTTACACTGCCCTAAAAATCCTCTATGTTCTGCCTATTCATCTCTCTCCCCCAACCAACCCCTGGTAATCACTAATCTTTTTAACCGTCTTCATGGTTTTACCTTTCCAGATTGTCATATAGTTGGAATCATATAGTTTACAGCCTTTTAAGATTGATTTCTTTTACTTAGTATTATGCATTTAAGTTTCTTTCATGTCTTCTCATGGCTTGAGAGCTCATTTCTTTTTAGCACTAATATTCCATCGATTGGATATACCACAGTTTATTTATCCACTCATCAAAAAAAAAGACATCTTGATTGCTTCCAAGTTTGAGCAATTATGAATGACACTTCCAAAAACATTTGTGTGCAAGTTTCTGTGTGGACATAAGTTTTCAACTCCTTTGGGTAAATACCAAAGAGAGCAATTTTTGGATCAAATGGTAAGTGTTATGTTTAGTATTGTGAGAAACCACCAAACTCTCTTTCAAAGTGGCTGTACCACTTTGCATTCCCAATAGCAATGAATGAGAGTTCAGCTTCTCCCTACCCTCATCAGCAGTTGGTGTGGTCAGTGTTCAGGACCACTTGTAGTGGTCCTAATAAGCTTGTAGTAGTATCTTTGTTTTAATTTGCATTTCCCTGATGACATTGGTGTGGGGCATTTTTTCATGTGCTTACTTGCCATCTGTATATCTTCACTGGTGAGGTGTCTGTTAGGGTCTTGGGCCCATTTTTAAATTAGGCTCTTTGTTTTCATATTGTTGAGCTTTAAGCGTTCTTTATATGTTTTGGATAATAGTCCTTTCATCAGATACGTATTTGCAAGTCTGTGGCTCCTCTTTTCTTTCTCTTGACAGTGTCTTTTATAGAGGAGAAAATTGTAATTTAAATTAATTCCAGCTTATCAATTCTTTCTTTCACAAACCATGCCTTTGGTTTTACATCTAAAAAGTCATTGTCAAACACATGGTCATTTAGATTTTCTCTGATGTTACTTTCTAGCTTTATAGTTTTATATTTTACATTTAGGTCTGTGATCCATTTTGAATTAAATTTTGTGAAGGGTGTAAGAACTGTATCTAGATGCACTTTTTCTGACTGTGCATGTCCAGTTGTTCCAACACCATTTGTTGAAAAGACTATTTTTTCTCCACTCAATTGCCTTTGCTCCTTTGTCAAAATCAGTTGACTATATTTACATGGGCCAATTTCTGGGCTCTCTCTTCTGTTCCATCAATCTATTCCCCTATTCTTTTGGCAATACCACAATGTCTTCATTACTGCAGCTTCACTGTAGTAAATCTTGTAGTCGGGTGGTGTCAGTCCTCCAAATTTGTTTTCAATATGTGTTGACTATTCTGGATCTTTTGCCTTTCTACATAAACTTTAGAATCAGTTTGTCAATATCCACAAAATAATTTGCTGTGATGTGTGATTGTGCACTGAATCTATGGATACATTTGGGAAGAATTGACATCTGACAGTACTGAGTCTTCTTATCCATGAACATGCAACACCTCTCCATTTATTCAGTTCTTTGATTAACTTCATCAAAGTTTTGTAGATTTCCTCATATAGAACCTATACCTATCTTGTTAGATTTATACCTAAGTATTTCATTTGTGGGGTTCTAATATATATGGTATTGTGGTTTTTAATTTCAAATTCCATGTGTTCACTGCTTGTATATAGGAATGCAATTAACATTTGTATATTAACCTTGTATCCTGCAACCTTGCTTTTAATTGTTCATTAGTTCTACAGGTGTTTTTTAGAACTTTATTCAGATATTCTATATAGATGATCATATCATCTGCAAACCAAAAAGTTTTATTTCCTCCTTCCCAGTCTATATATCTTTCATTTCCTCTTCTTGTTTTATTGCATGATCTAGGACTTCCAGCACAATGTTGAAAAGGAATGTCAGAGGTAACATCCTTGCCTTGTTCCTGATCTTGGTGGGAAAGCTTTTAGCTTCTCACCATTAAGTATAATGTTACCTCTATGTTTTTTATAAATATCAAGATGAGGAAGTTCTTTTCTTATTGAGAGTTTTTATGATGAGCGGATGTTGGATTTTTCATGCTTTTTCATCTACTGATAGGATCACATGATTTTTCTTCTTTAGCTTGTTGATGTGATGGATTACATTGACTGATTTTCAAATGGTGAAACAGCCTGGTATGCCTGGGGTAAATCCCACTTGGTCATGGTAAATAACTCTTTTCATACACTGATGGATACAATTTGCTAATCTTTTGTGAGGACTTTTACACATATGTTCATGAGAAATACTGGTCTGTACTTTTCTTTTCCTGCAATATCTTTGTCTGCTTTTGTACTAGGTAATGGTGGCCTCATAGAGCAATTTGGGAAGTATTCCTTATGCTTCTACCTTGTGAAAAAAATTATAGAGAATTGGTATAATTTCCTTCTTAAATGTTTGATGTAATTCACTAGCAAATCCACCTAGGCCAGATTTTTTTTTTAAGGTTATTAATTATGGATAAAAGGTATTCAATAGACACAGGCTTATTTAGAAATTCTCGTTTTGTTCACGTATTGTTTTTCTGCGCTCAATGAGCATCTTTATGAAGTTTATTTTGAATACTTTGTCAGGTCATTCATATGCCTCCATTTCTTTAGGGTTGGTTTATGGAGATGTAGTTTGTTCCTTTGATTGGGCCATTTCCCCCTGTTTCTTCATGTTCCTTGTAACTTTGTATTGATATCTGTGCGTTTGGGGAAAAAAACTATGTCTCCCAGTCTTTAATGACTGGTTTCATATAGGGAAATCACCCATCAGCCCAGCCAAAGATTCTGGGAACCTTTCAAACCTGTTTTGTGGATATATCTTCTCTGCACTTGTGCCTACTAAGATTCCTAGAGGGATTTGCCAGTTTCCTTTTCTTCAGCAGGTTGTAATCTCTTGCTCCCTCTGGTGTCTGTCCATTATACTGTGGGTCCTCAAGCAGCAGCATGCTGCCCAGCTCTTTTTTGTTCTCAGCAGCCTGTAGGCATCAAGAGTACGCCAGGTCGACCTAGAAGGGTGGGATAGGGAGGGTGGAAGGGAGACGCAAGAGGGAGGAGATATGGGGATATATGTATATGTATAGCTGATTCACTTTGTTATACAGCAGAAACACACGACTGTAAAGCAATTACATTCCAATAAAGATGTCAAAAACAAAAAACAAAAAAAAACAGTACGCCAGGTCGCATCAGGACCCTGAATTGAGCTAGTCAGAAACTAATGCCTCAGACAGTCCCCTAAAAAGCTAGTACATTGGGCATATGCTCCACTCTTCTTTTTCTCTCTTAAGGGAGGGGCCCCAAAGCTGTATGGGCCCTCTGGAGCAGCAAAATGGTGCCCAGTTCTTTTTTGTTGTCAGCTAGGATATACCTTGTCCCATCAGCACTCTAATACAAGTGAGACGGAAGCTAGTCCATCAGGCAGCCCTCCCACACCTGTGAAAAGTCAGAATGCTGCACGCATGGTCCAGTCTTTTCCTCGCCAGGGAAAACCTGGGAGCTGGGTGTTTCCTCCTGACCACAGCTGTGCCAAGGGTAGCAGCTACGTTGAGAGACACCACAAATTTCCCACCAGCTGCGCTGAAGCTGGTTTTATCCTTACTCAGGGTGCAGGAACCTTTTAAGTGGTTTCTGGATTTCTCGTAAAGGGAATTAGTCCATATACTGCTGTTCAATCTGGGTTGAACAGGAAGGAGGGTCAGGGTCTTCCTGTTCTGCCATCTTGCTTATTACTTCATTCCAATCATGCTTTTGAATATCTTTACCTTAGCAACAACTAGAAGGTGTGGTTTTAAGGGTTTTTTTTAATTTCACATTTTATTTCATATTTAGTTTCACAAGACAACCTAATTTTATAACAATAACTCATATGGATCAAAATGGAAATGCATCTTTATCTGTTTACTAAATCACGGTATTATTTTCCAAACTCCTTCATCTGTTATAAAAGAGGGAGCCAGAGATTACAAGCTGCTGAAAAAAAGGAAACTGGCAAATCCCTCTAATTAGGAATCTTAGTAGGCACAAGTCTACCCACAGAAAAGGTCTGAAAGGCTCCCAGAATCTTGGGCCAGGCTGATGGGTGATTTCTCTGTATGAAACCAGTCAGTATATAAACATTTCATTTAGTAAATTTTCATATTCCCTACAGTCAGTTGTTTTTGCAAACTGACTGGAACTTTTACATTTTTGACAAACGGCTTCAAAGCTCATGAAAACATTTCATTTTGTAGGTTTTAAAAATAGATTAGAAAAGCTATTTCCAAATGTTTTAAGTGTACAAATGTGAGAGTTTTTGATATGTGACACAATACTGTTTTCAGCAAAAAGAAAGCATTATAAATAATGATGAAACATTTCCAAAATCCATTTTCAGAATTCTCTTGCCATAGAATAAGTTTCTTTCAAGTTTTTTCCTTACTCATTAATTCAATCAAAATTTAGAAATAAGGTAAGCTGAGACAAATTAGAGATATCTGTAGTTTCATCCAATTATATGGCAAACTTCTTATGACAGGGAGAACAAGAGATTTCCCAGAAGATGTGCGTTTTCTTTCACTGTTAAGAATCACAAAGGGGACTTTTATTTATCATTGTGTTTAGTGAAATTTTGTAAAATACTTGGTTGAGTATCAACTGAATCTGAACTGCTGAAGAAAATGGGATTTGGCTTCATGTTCTGGATATTTAGTTCTAAATATGCCATATAACTTATAATAGGTTCATAATACCTACTATTTCAAGGCACAATAGATACATATTTAATGATAGTGGAAGTAAATCTTTATTTCGAATAGTCCTTCTAATAATCAAATATTTTTGGATGACTTCTTGTCAGAATTGTTTAGATTGTTTTAAAATTAGTTTTGTTAATGGCAAAGGGCTAAGAGTAGAAGTAGTAGCTCTTTTCTTCTTGCTGTTTGCCGGTTGACATTATTTTCACACTACAATTACTTTAAGTCACTTATTTCACAGGTAAAACAAAATTAAACATTCCAAAAAATCCGCTTAATCAGATATCATCTAAGTGTAATGACCTAAACAGTGAAGATACCACAATTAAACTCTGTCCCTCATGGGATACCTTCTCTCTTCTTCAAGATAGCTCTTGAAACTAAAAGGACATGTGACAATCTAACCAAGGCACTGAGTACAACAGTCTCAATCTATAGAGTAAGACTACTAAAGCTTAAAGTTTATTTTTCTTTTATTAAAGCTAAAACAAAATTAAAATGCAGAAAAAGTCTTGGTATGTCATTCCAACAACACTCAAAGATACTCTTGCACATCCCCTTCTGGAGACTACACAGTGGCATACTCTGAAACTTACCTGATTTGGTCACATGAGCAGATAGTACTGCACTACAGATGGTCCCTGACTTAAGATGGTTCGACTTACAATTTTTTGACTTTACAATGGTGTGAAAACAATATGCATTCCATAGAAACCGTACTTCAAATTTTGAAATTTGGTCTTTTCCCAGGCTAGTGATATGTGGTACGATACTCTCTTGTGATAACTGGGCAGTGGCAGCAAGCTGTAGCTCCCAGTCAGCGATGTGATCATGAGGGTAAACAACCCATCCACTTACAACCATTTTGCATCCATACAACCATTCTGGATTTCACTTTCAGTACAGTATTCAATAAACTACATGAGATATCCAACGTGCTATTATAAAATAGGCTTTGTGTTACATGACTATGCCCAGCTGTAGGCTAGGCTAAGCTATAATGTTTGGTATGTTAGGTGTACTAAATACATTTCCGACATACAATATTTTCAACCCAGGGATGGATTTATCTGGACATAATCCCACTGTAAATTGAGGAAGATCCGTCTAGTAGAATAGTTTGATCTTTCAAAGAACTAAATTTGTTGATATGAGCCTTTTCTGATATGCTATCAGAATAAATTAAGAAACGTATATGAAAAAGTCCCAGTGGAACATATTATTACATGGAAGGCAGTGGTATTATTGAAAGTTTTTATTTCACCATGCCCTCAATAAGCTCGTAAGACTGGTTTGCTGTGATATAACAGATACTGTGTGAGTCACGTAAATTACCACATTTCTCTTTTGCCATCTGTGGTTAGGGAGAGCCCAGTTTGTGGCCCATCTCTTGCAAGTACATTAGACTTGATATTGTCCATGTATATATTAACTTTGCTCCTTGTTTCATTTTAAATTTCCCACTGATATTGTCCTTTTGCTCTGTTTCTTTGCTTCATAATTTTTGTTGCACTAAATGTTGTAAACCACCTCAAATATTTTTAGAAGGGTAGAAAATAGTTATTATAAGAGAAACAATAAACGAACTCTACCTAAATAAATAAATTCCCTCTAACTCTGTAAAAATGAAGTTTCACAACATAAGTAAAATGCAGAAATCTAAGACAGATATTCAAGAAAGGCTTGCAACTCCTGGTCCTTGTGTTGAATTACAATGGCAAGCAATATATTTTTTAAGTGTTTACTGAAGAAAAAGAAAGCACAAAGCTTTAGGAAAGTAAAAGCATTAGGGACTAGAAGATAGACAAATCAGAATGCTGTTTGGGTGTTTGGGGTCTTTGCTCTGTGCATAAAATGTGTTTTGTTTTTTTTCCTCTAGAAACACTAAATAAATAAAGACTGGCATTTGAAATATAAAACCTCAGCTAGAAGGGAACTGAACCTCAACCCTGAAGTCAGGCCACAAACTTTCTGAATTTCTTCCATGCTCACAGTGATTCCACCATAACAAAATGATGGAAATCTTGTAGCCTGCCTATAAAATCTGTAATTGTCGAAACACTCTAAATAGTATTCCCTATTTTTACGAATGATTACAATTATGTAACTATTCCAAACCCGCGTACCAAAATTTGTTTGAACTTCATGAAATCTGACATAGAGCACTGGTTTAGTACACCACAGTTTCAGGGGAAGAAAATGATTCCCTTTTCTCTCTTGCAAAGATTTCAGTGGCTCAAGATATGGAGTCTATAACTTCAAATAATCAAGAAGCCGTAGGTAAAATGGATTTCACTGAAGCCTGTGTTACTGCAGCTTAACACTAAAATAAGTAAGAATTTCAATCTAGGTTGACTCAAGCAGAAATCAATATTGGGAAAGACTGTAAGAGAAATATATACCAGCGATGTTCCCTGTATAAAACCAAGAAATTAACAAAATAATAAAGAGAATGATTAAGGTAAATAAGACAGACATAATAATGATATTTCTACCACATTATCTGACAAAAATGGCAAAGAGATAATGAAATGGCAAACTTTCAAAAGCTGAAAGCTTAAATGGCAACATTAATGTTTCCAAATATCCTGGAAAGCTGGAAATTCTCATTTTCTAATCTGCTAAACAAAGAAATTCTAAGATCAAGCTATTCTTGCTGAAGCACATTAAAATAAAGAAGATGAGATGAAGTAAATATTTAGAGGAACATAAAACAGCCCAGCCATTGTACAGAAAGGTGCCAAATGTTACTGGACATATAAATAAAAAGTGGTGAAGAGTTTCAAGTTTCATATGAATTGTTCCATCTTCAAGGGAGTGGCTGAGAACAACCAATGACTATATTTGGAGGAAGAAAACCATCAGGTCATTGCACAAAGGCATCCCGAGTCACCACAATACGTTCCTGTGAGTCAAACAAATGATCTGAGGTTTTATTTAGTGTACAAAGGGAAAAGCTACAATAAGAATATTTCCATAATAACATTTTTTAAAAACTCAAAATAGAATCTATTAGGATTTTCAATAATGGATAAAAATGTAAACTGGAGTGCTTTAAAATGTGCTTCAAAGTCACAGATGGAAGGCAAAACATTTTATGAGTTTTTTTTTTCCCCTCCAAGTTGACTCTTTCAGACAAATGTCATGGCTCACTTCCTTCAACTCAGGGATTAGAAAACAGACATTGTGTTCTACTGACAAGAGCCTGTGTGATCCATAAGGAAAACAAGTGCAATTCAGCTCCACCACCAACTATGTGACTTTGGGCCTGTTATCCTCTCAGAGCCGCTTATAAGTAAAATGGGAAAAAATAATGTAATAATTTTTGTAAAGATTTTTGGCAGACTGCCTGGCATATATGAAGCATTTACTAAAAGTCAGAGGGGAAAAGAGGGAGAAACAAGCAAACAAACAAAAAAAGCAACTCAGTGGGAAAGTAACAGAATAATATGAACATTATGACAAAATACAGAAGAAAGTTAAAAACTGCTAGAAAAAAATATTTACTCAAGGAGAAGGAGCAGTTTAAAGGCAAAATAAGATGAACCAGTAATTTCTAAAAGAAAAAAAAAAGAAAGATATTTCCTAAAAAAAGGGAAAGAAAAGAAAGAAAAGCCACAAAAGACCCAGATTAATTCATAAGCAAGAGGCAAAATTCTATCAAACTTTGAAGGAATTTATCTTTCCAATCTTACAAACATGCCACACAATACAAAACAAAAATAAAAACAAAATACTCCCACCCTAATAGCTCAGTCAGAAAAGTTCTATTTGAGAAAGACAACAGGCCAAAATCCTAAACAAATATTAGCAAACCAAAGACAGCAGGATATAAGAATAATAGGGAATCTATTGTGATCAAGTAGGGTTTAATCACAACATTCAGGAAAAGTTAACAACAGAAAAGCTATAATTTAAATTCAGTAGCTAATCGGGTCGAAGGCAAAAAAAAGCATGTGAGAGGGGTCACATCTATAAGAGTTTTTACATCTCTTAAAATCTATTAATATAACTTTTTAAATCTTATCAACTATCTTCCAAAAACACTGGAAATACTCTCTTTAAAATAAGGAAAAAAACAAAGATGCCTACTGTGAGTACTTCTTCCAACACTGTAAACTCTCCTCGAAGTTGGTGTCAGCTGAGAAATAAAGAAAAAAAAATAATAACAGGTAGAAGATTTTAAAAGGAAAGAATAAAACTGGTGATTTACACATAATATAATTGTTGACATAGGAAGTGTATTTTGTATAATAACTAAAAAACATAATGTATAAAGATTCTAAAAATATAAATATTTAGAAATTTGTACATGTTCTTCATAAAGAAAACTGTAAAACTCTACTGAAAGAAGCTGAGAATATATAAATAGAGAAGAATAAAATGTTCATCAATAGGAAGACTCAGTATCACTCAGAGTTCTCCCATACAAATTTATGGAATCAATATTATTTCCATGAAAATCCCAAAGGCTTTTATGCAAACTACAAAGCTGACTGTAAAATTCATATGGAAAAGCAACAACCTATGAATAACCAAGGCATTTCTAAGAAAGTGGAAGTCTTAGGAAATATATAGTAATTAAGACAGTGAAGTTCAGAGATGGAGTAATTTACTAATAAAACAGAATAAAGCACCCAAAATAGGGTCATACATAAATGGCAACAGAATAGTACAGAGAAGGCATGGACTTGCCAAAAACAGTGCTAGAATTACCAGTTAGCTATAAAGAATAAAATGAAATTGATCTCCATCATACCACACACAAAACACATATATATGTATTATATATACATATATATATATATTCCCAATGGAAGGAAGACTTAAATGAAAAAGACAGAACTTTAAATTTCTAGAAGGAAACAAAGAAAAATAACTTTGTGGTTGCAAAATTGGAAATGTTTGCTTAAATAAGAAACAAAAAATCCTAACCATAACAGAAACATGGATAAATTAAATTAAAATTAAGACTTTCACTTCATCAAGTCACTTAAAGTAAAGAGATATACCATAAATTGGGATAATATATTCACTATGTATAATCACAAATTAAGAGACTGTTTTTGCCATCTATCTATCTACCTATCTATCTATCTATGTATCTATCAACTTATAAATACTATATATAAAGAATTCCTTCAAATCAATATGCAACAGATGCATAACCCAATAGAAAAATGGGAAACGGAAGAAGAAAAAAACATAATTGCCCAATGACCAAATTAAAGGCTGATCAACCTGTTTAGTGATCCAGGAAATGCAAATTAAGAACATCATGATTTACCTTTTTTTTTTACCCATTAGTTTGATCAAAAGAAAAAAAAAAAGGGACTTGTCTGACAAATGCTGATGAGCATACACAGCACATAGAAGACTTATATGTGCGGGCAGAAGTGTAAACTGATACATACATTTAGGAAAATAATTTGGTATTGTCTTTTTTTTTTTTTTTGCGGTACGCGGGCCTCTCAACATTGTGGCCTCTCCCGTTGCGGAGCACAGGCTCCAGACGCGCAGGCTCAGCGGCCATGGCTCACGGGCCCAGCCGCTCCGCGGCATGTGGGATCTTCGCGGACCGGGACACGGACCCGTGTCCCCTGCATTGGCAGGCGGACTCTCAACCACTGCGCCACCAGGGAAGCCCTGGCATTGCCTTTTAAAGCCAAACATGCACACGTTATGGCTGAGCTATCCCACTCCTAAGGAAAGATCCTAGGGAAACTCTTGCATATGTGTACTAACAAATATGTATGAAATGTACAAAAATGTTCTACTGTTGTTTGCAATAGCAAAAACAAACTAAAAATGTCTACAGACAATAAAATAGATAAGTAAAATATGGAATTATAAAATGGAATATTAAATACTGAAAATAAATTAATGCATTTTATCGGTAATGTTCTAATTCTTTTATTGGGTGTGGATTCAGGATGTCTGTCTTATTACATTTCAGAACTTATGAAAACATTACATACATTCTTTTGTATGTATCAACTATTACATAATAAAGAGGGGGAAAGAAAGAAATCCAATAACCATAACTAAAGCAACTCCCTGCAATACAACAGTTACCCAAACCACCAGGGAAAATTTTTTCCAAATTTTTCACTGAAATTTTCTTGACTATAATAAAAAAAAAAACTGACAGCCTAATTTATTTGCCAGAGTATTTAATGCAGATACGGGAAGCCTTAGAGGATAAGAAAGCTGCACTAATTTGGGAAGAGTTAGAAAGACCAAGATAGAAATCCTAATCTGGATATGAAGAGTAAGAACAAATTTGGGGAAAGTAAGTTGCTGATGGTTTAGAGTGCTAGAGTAGAAGCACTCTTAACTCACTGATTGGATCAACAGTGTTCCTCATTCCTTTTACTAAATACACTGACTGCTGCCCATATCACAGTGAATGTGAACACATATGATGTGTATACAGTTCTCCATTATGCTAAATCAGGACTGACTGTGTTGGTTCATAAGTTTGCCAAATATTTTTCGCTTGCCTGTTCAGTGCCACTCTCCACTCTGCTCCTTCTCCCGTCTGTTCTATAAAAGTAAGCAATGCCATATACATGAATATATATCTTCAGCTTCCAGTCCGGTTCAACCAGTGAGAAGTCAGAAGGAGGCACACAACTTTAGAATAACCATTCTTGGGTGTTGCATAATCCCTTATGATTTCCCTATACCCTGCCTACGCCTTTGTTATATAGGCCCTTTATTAAACTCTCTTTGAATTACTTGAGTATGCTATTTCCTACGGTTTGAACTTGTTTATTCCTATTGAAGTTGTCATTGTGATTCCATGATTAACTTACATTCATTAGGTAATGTAATAAAATATGAATTCAAAAATGAAAAAGCAGAATACTTTGAAAACTGAATTGAATGCTTTGGAAAAATCGCTAAAGATAAGTTGACTTAAAACAACTACTATTAAATTAGATATAGATGTAAAACTGTAAAAAGCTGGGAAAATAGTAAAAATCTTTTACCCTCAGAAGAATTTTACCCTCAGATTGCTCTTCAAGGGTCTTTAGGTTCTAAAGCCCCAATTTAATGTAACTAGAAAGTACAGATAATGAATTATGGGTGTGACTAACATACAAAGACCCAACTGAAACAAACCTTTAAGCCATTTCTCAAAAAATAGGCCATGGCCCTATTATATTTAATAATGATGGTTAAAGAAACATATGATGGAAAAATGATATACACAAATCTGTAACATCTTAAGCTAAATCACATGAACATGCTTATGAACGGGCAAAAGATAATTTTACTACATTTCTAGTCAAAATACTAAATAGCAATAATTGAAAGAAATTTCTTTAATATGAAAAATATCTATTTTAAAGTACTTAAAGCACACAAAGAAAATAATTTACAGAAAAAAATAGAGTACTGTCTTTAATATTCAAAGAGATTATGCAAATTGAAACACAAAAATCCAAAAATATACAAACCAAAACAGTACTGCTGGAAGACAACATGGAAAAAAAATATCCTCGCTAGCAAAAACATTTAAATTTGATATCATTAATAATTGATTTTTGTTTATTCAAGTGCTAACAATATTATGGTAAATTACAATGCATTTGCTGGCAAACCTTCAGGAAAATTGGCACTCTCATTTTCATATATTACTGGTAAGAGTAATCCTTTTGTCCATTTATTCAATACTCTTTATAGGTCTCTGAGATTACACTATCTCCTGCCCTCATTCTCTTCTGGGATTCTTTTTCTCTTCATCTTGTAACCAGTTTTTCCATGTTCTTCAAGACTCAACTCAAATGTGCCTTCTTCCAGAACCATCATCACATCCTTGGGATTGCTTTAAACACTACCATTATGCCTTTTATGACAAAGCCACAGCTAACATCATACTCAACAGTGAAAAGCCAAAAGCTTTTCCTCTAAGATCAGAAACAAGACAAGGATTCCTACTCTTGCCACTCCTATTTAACATAGTATTAGGAGTCGTAGCCACAGCAGTCAGACAGAAAAAGAAGCAAAAGGCATTCAGTTCAGAAGGAAAGAAGTAAAACTATCACTATTTGCAGATGACATGATACTATATATAGAAAATCCTAAAGACTCCAACATAAAAACTTAGAACTAATAAATGAATTCAGTACAGTTGCAGGATACAAGATTAAAATACAGAAATCTGTTGCACTTACCATACACTAATGATGAACTCTCAGAAAGAAAAATCAAGAAAACAATTCCATTTACAATCACATCAAAAAGGATAAAATACCAAAGGATAAATTTAACCAAGGAGGTGAAAGTCCTGCACCCTGAAAACCATAAGACATTGATGAAGGAAACTGAAAACAATACAAATAAATGGAAATGTATCTGGTGTTCATGGACTGCAAGAATTAATATTGTTAAAATGTCCATACTACCCAAAACAATCTATAGATTTAATGCAATCCCTGTCAAAATACCCAAGACATTTTTCATAGAAAAAGGACAAATAACTCTAAAATTGGTTTGGAACCATGAAAGACCCCAAACAGCCAAAGCAACTTTGAGAAAAAAAGAACAAACTAGAGGTATCATGCTCCCTGACTTCAGACTAAACTACAAAACTACAGTAATCAAAAGAGTATGGTATTGGCACAAAAACAGACACATAGATCAAGCAATGGAACAGAATAGAGAGCCCAGAAATGAACCCACACACATATGGTCAATTAATCTACAACAGAGAAAGCAAGAATATAAAATGGGAAAAAGACAGTCTCTTCAATAAGTGGTGTTGGGAAACTGGACAGCTACATGTAAAAGAATGAAACAAACATCTTCTCACACCATATACAAAAATAAACACAAAATGCATTAAAGACCTAAATGTAAAACCCGAAGCTATAAAACTCCTAGAAGAAAACATGGGCAGTATGTTCTTTGACAAATGTCTTAGCAATTTTTTCTGGATCTGTCTCCTCAGGCAAGGGCAACAACAGCAAAATTAAACAAATAGGACCTAATCAAACTTAAAAACTTTTGCACAGTAAAGGAACCATCAACAAAAGAAAAAGGCAACATACTCAGTGGGAGAAAATATTTTCAAACAAATATGTCCAAGAAGGAATTAATATCCAAAATATATTTTAAAAGACTCATATAACTCAATATCAGAAAACCAAACAACCCAATCAAAAAATGGGCAGAGGACCCAAACAGGCATTTTTTTCTAAGAAGACATACATATGGATAACAGGCCCATGAAAAGATGTCCAACATCACTAATCATCAGGGAAATGAAAATCAAAACTATCATAAGATATCACCTCACACCTGTTAGAATGGCTACTGTCAAAAAGACAAGAAATAACAAGTGTTGGCAAGGATGTGGAGAAAAGGAAACCCTTGTACACTGTTGGTGAGAATGTATGTTGGTGCAGACACAATGGATAACAGTTTAGTGGCTGCTCAAAAAATTAAAAATAGAAACACCATATGATCCAGCAATTCCACTCCTGGGTATTTATCCAAAGAAAATGAAAACAATAATTTGAAAAGATACATGCAACCCAATGTGCACAGCAGCATTATTTACAATAGCCAAGATATGGAAGCAACCTAAGTGTTTATCAATAGATGAATGAATAAATAAGAAGTGGTATATATTGACAATGAAATACTACTCAGCCATAAAAGGGAATGAAATTTCACCATTTGCAACAACATGGATGGTCCTGGAGGGTATTATGCTTAGTGAAATAAGTGATACAGAGAAAGATAAATACTGTGTTTTCACATATATGTGTAATCTAAAAAATAAAACAAATGAACGAATATAACAAAACAGAAATGAACTCACAGATACAGAGAACAAACTAGTGGTTACCAGAGGGGAGAGAGGTGGGAGGACAGGCAAACAGGTGAAGGGTATCAAGAGGCACAAACTACTAGGTACAAAATAAGTTATAAGGATGTAATGTACAACACAGGAAATGTAGTCAATATTTTATAATATAATAACTTTGTATGTAGTATTATCTATAAAAATACCAAATTACTATGTTGTACACCTGAAACCAATATAATATTGTAAATCAACTTTACTGCAATAAAAATTTTTAACTTATTAATTAATGAATTAATTACAATACTATCTTTATGCTCGCGAAGCAACTCATGGAAACCCCTTTTAATGTGAAACATATTTTATTATAAACATATTTCCTTCTCTGTTTTCCTTTCCATAGACCCTTATAGCCTAGTTACTCTACTAGACCATAAGCAAACTGCATAAGGTGAAGAGACCTGTTTCTCTCCGTAGCATAGTACCTAATACCTGCACACAGCAAATGCTGAATAAATATATACACAAATGCAAATTAAAACAAATTAGTGAATGAATAAATGGATAAATTAACAAAGTATCAGAAACAATGTCAAGGATTACTCCTAAGCCACCATGTTATGCTTGAAGATAAATTCTCTCAGAAGGGTCCCCTGGAAGCAGCCCATTCTTGTCTTGGAAAATAGGGACTGGTCTGGTTCACATGACTAAATGGGTACATATACTTCTGCCATAAGTCCTTTCTATCTGCTGGAAAGTCAGCAGTATGTCCTTAAGGTGAGTGGAACTGGAGCAAGGCTTAGGAGAAGAGCATGAAGACTGAACCCAACAAGTCTTGAGAACAGTTATTTACCTTGGGTCATGGCCACAGTTGTATCTGTGGAGCCTAAAATCAGGAGCCACACAGTATCAATAATTTATCAGATATTTCAAGTCATTCAGTTCAAAAAATTCCCATGATCATGACACACAAATTGTTATCTAATTAGAGAAAGGAAGAAAGGAACAAAAGCATATAAAATTCCACTTCTGAAGAAGGATCATTTACTGCAGTGCACAGCCTTAAAGAGACAAGAGGGGCCGTAGATACCGTGTGGAGGAGTTAGAATAAATGCTACCCGATGGCTGGGAAAATAAAGGGGATAAACAGAAAATGGAGAGGATACACATGAAAAAAAAAGTTACTTGCCTGTTTTTCCTAGGACTGATGCTTATACCTTCTTTTCCCCTGGCTTTTTTGGCCCTAAGTATAGTAAATCCAAATATTTCTTAGAAAAATATTGATATTACTTATTTGTTTCTAGGCCATAAATTTTAGGACATAGTGAAGTACAAAATAAATTGTCTTGGCAGTACCCATTTCCCCCCACAACTTCCTGGAAATTGTGTCATGAAACAGAAAACCACAAAGTGAACTGTTTTTACCCATGTGAAGGACATTATAATTCAGAGCTTAATACTGACTAAAGGGCTTAGTATCAAAATTATGAAAAATAATAACAGAAGAACTAAGCCAGTAAAACTAAAATCATAGTCATAAAATGAAGTCATTTAAATAATAAAATTAAACTTCAATAACCATAGACTGCTGACAGATATTTAAAATACTGATTATAAGACAATACTACAAGATGTATAACAATCAGCTGACACTGCAAATCTGCTGTATCATAAATTTGTCCTAAAACTAATATACTTCATGCTACTACTACTCCTACACTTAATAAGAACGATGGTGATAACCATACAATGCCACTTAATTGCAACTAAACTAATTTAGAATTTAGAAGAACTTAAGAGTTTTCTTTTAATCAAAAGAAGTTTGAGTGGATGCCTTGTTCAGGTAACTCTTCAAGAAAAAATAGGCATTCAAAAAATTACATTTGTCCATTTACCTTAGGACTACGTCAATCAAGTGAATATTGAAAATTTTCTATTATTGTTGTGGTATTGGTGATGAAAGTGGTGGTATTTCTTTGACTAAAAACTTTTTGAAAAGTAAAGTCTGAACTGCCATTTTCTTCCCCTTTCCTTTTTCTCCTAAGCAGAGACCACCTGAATTATATCAAATAAGGGCTACCACCAAAGGATAAGAAAAGCAACTTGAAATAATGTCCATTTGGGTAAATGATGCTACATGAATTAATGTTCATTTGAAGTAAGGAAATTCCCACTATGAATCAGAAGAAATAGTGCATATTCATTACAGGTAATAATTATCAAAATAATGTCATACTATGAAGTTAAGGAAGCAATTAGAATACAAAATGGTAAGGCTTCCCTGGTGGTGCAGTGGTTAAGAATCAGCCTGCTAACTCAGGGAACACGGGTTCAAGCCCTGGTCCAGGAAGATCCCCCGTGCCGCAGAGCAACTTAGCCCACCCGCCACAACTACTGAGCCTGCCCGCTAGAGCCCACGAGCCACAACTACTGAGCCCACACACCGCATCTACTGAAGCCCGGGAGCTCTAGAGCCCATGTTCCGCAACAAGAGAAGCCACTTCAATGAGAAGACCGCGCACTCAATTTAGACTAGCCCCCACTCACTGCAACTAGAGAAAGCCCGCGCAAAGCAACAAAGACCCAACACTGCCAAAAGTGATAAATAAATAAATTTATTAAAAAAACAAAGAATACAAAATGGTATATACACAATGACAGCAGTCATGAATCCATGTAAATATATGGACAACAGATACTGTTATATAATAATGTAGGCTTATCAATATTTTTCCTATTATTTTCTTCTATATTGTAATATTTTTAGGAGAAGAAACAAAAAACAACTATCACCAAGTTCTACCATCAAACTTTATAAAAGACTTCTTAACACTCACAGCATTATGAAAACAGAAATCTGATGTCAGCTGTAGCTACAATGTGATTATCCTGGGCTTGGACAACGAAACTAAATAAATGGGTGGAAAAAAAGGCAGAAATTATTTACCAAATAGCAACGAATGAAGGGGCAATACGTTGGAGATATAAAAAGGTATGACTGAGTAAAATCATTTAAAATTTTATAAAGATATTTTATACAGGCAATATGTCTTGCTAATAATACCAAATAAATACAAATAGGTTTAAAAAATCATAGTCACAAAAAAAGGTGACTCAAAATTCCACGTAAATATGGAGAAAGTTTTATCTAGTAAAGTAAGTGGTTCTAAAGTGCTAACAAAGAAATATACCAAATATAGTTGTTACTACTGAAAAGAGAAACTCAAAAGCAGAGAAAAGAATATATTTTAGCATGACCAAACTAAGTATATTAAAATGTTAACAATCTTCTAAAAGGGAAAGGTAAACACTGTTCTAAAAGGGAAGGTCACATGTTATGTTGCCCCTTTAAAATTGTATTCTTATCTAACTCTACTAAGTAATAAAGAATTACAGTTTTCATTTTTTTATTGTCATTGAAATCAACCTTATGTTCTTCTTATGATTGGATAATTAATTTTTATCATTAAAATGGCTATGGCTTAAATGATAATATAATTAAAATTTACATAATCTTTTGTATTTGGAAAATTTTATAAAATGAAAAATTTGATTACTATATAACCTACTTGTAAAAATTAGTATAATTAATCTATTTGAAAAACTAGCAGCTTTTAAACTAAAATAAAATGGGACTTCGGTTCTTTAGATTTAGTCTAACCACTGAATATCAAGTTGGCTTTCCACTTCATGTGTTACTTGCCCAGACTCAAGAAATAAGGGAGGCAGGGACTGCCATTAGGCAGTGAATATTATACAAAACTTGTATGAGTTTAGGACAGAAACTGGTACCAAAATATATCAAGCATGACTTGATATAATAATATATAATTGCATAAACCTGTATACTGTTGCTATAGAAACATGAATGGCTGGAGATAAATAATACTACCCTTAATGATTGACACTGCCCAATATAAGCAACTGAAGTAGCACACAACAGAACCATATTACAATCCTGCCAGACAAGTGAAGATTATTCTTTCATAGCTAATATATTCAGTGCTTGACACTATTTCAGTTTTGCTTAGACTATTTTTTAATTTGTTTTTATTCTCTCTTCTTTCCATATCTATTCCATTGCTGCTTATTCTGTGCAGGAATAGAGAATGTGGCCTTCTTGAAGAGCCTCCTGTCTTTAAATACTACTCAACTCTGAAGAGTCACTCCCACTGCATGAAAAATATCATTTTCATATGGCCCGGGGGCATTTTCACACAGTCAATTGCTATAAGAAAGACCTACATTTAAGAGGTACCTTATAATTCTTGCTGCTTGGTGAGCAAGGATGCAGTGGAGAGAATTCTTCTGGGGGTGAGGCTGAGGGCCATCTCTACTCCTCTAACAATACATGCATCTAACCCATAAATTTGGACAGAAAAATGTCACACTGCTTTCAGAGTGTAGAAGGTACTGTAACACAATTAGAGCAGGCTTTTCCATGTGAAGGTCAAAAAATAAGCACTTTTGTAATACACACTTAGAGTACATATGCATATTAATTCTTTCTAAGCTTAAGATCATTTCAGCCAACTTTTATGAGCCTAACATTTTCTGAAGCATTGGGGATAAAGCACTCACTGTCTAGTGGAGAAAACAGGTAAAATAACAATTAATTGTAATATATGTAGTAAGGACACGCATATATGCACAAAGTATGATCTTAATATCATACAGATTTTAATAAAACTTACTATCACAGCATCCAGGCCTAAAATGAGAAGAGGTGTTACTTGGAGAGGGACCTAGAATCAACACAGGCTAATACATTTAAACTAATCTTCACACTTATGATAATGATAAAACTTTTCCTAAATTCTGGGAATTATGTTTTATAAAGGCAATGCTCTATAACTGCACTGAACAGCTTTTAAAGTTTTATTTTTAATGCCATTATTTGAGCATGAGGACTTTATGTCAAATGGTGTCCTATACTCGTTTTCTTTTACTCCATTTAGTTCTTACAGCAACACTATGAATGTATCACTATTGACTCCCATTCGTTACTGGGAAGATTTCATGCCCATCACTTTGTGAAGTATGTATATTAATTTTCAATCACAACAATACTACTGCTAAATTGATATCATCATACCCATTATGCAAACCAAGACACTGAGGTTAAGGAATTTACCAGTGATTAAAAATATAGTAAATGACAGAAATGGAATCCAAATGTAGGTGTCGGGCTCCAACCTCAACTACTTCCCCAACTCCACACTGACTGGTACTCAGATTCCAACCAGTCATTCTAGCCTCACATCTCTCCCCCATCCTTGCCACCAACCTTAGAGCCCAGAAACTCACACCTCCTCACATTTTAGCATGCTGCTCTGTGTGTGTCTAGTGACCTTACCAGCCTTTACCAGTGGTTCAAAATTTATTCATCTGTCAAAACCCAGTTCAACCACCTTCCTCAACACCTCTAAAAGAACTGATCATCTAGAGTATTTTGTTTATACTTCTGTCACAGTATGTCCATGGTGAAATCTGTATGGTAGTATGTTATATCTATCTCAACCCTTGGGCTTGGGCCAAGAACTACATTTTATTCATCTTTCTGGTGCCTGGCATGGATCAAGGTACCCAAGTATGTGATCAGCAAGCTCTATTAGTTTTATACTAGTTCACGCGTAAGGTCTTCTGTATTGTGATCATTACTCTTTTTCCACCCTTCAAGTATCCTACTCTCCAGAGCCAACAGACCACTTGATGTTTCTCCCACATGTGACTCCAAAGCTTTGCTTTGCTCACGTTTTTCCCCTCTATACATTGTACCATTTCCTTCCCAACCCTATTTACCTACAAAATCCTGCCTACCTTTCAAGATTTAACTTTATTGCTGTCCCGTACAGGAAAAACCCGTGTAAGCCTAAGTATTATAAACTTTTCCTTTTTTCTTAATGCTCTCTAAGAGTATTTATCAAATACATCATGAGTGGCCTACACTGTGGTGATATAAGCATTCTAGAGAAAAAGAATCATGTTATTCTTTTCATCCCCAGTTTTATCACAAAGACTTGCTATAGTAAACATGTATTTGATAGTAACTTGATTTAACTTTAATCCCTGCATTATAAACTACAATATAATAGAATAATGTGAAATAATTCTGCTGCCTGTTTTCCCTTTATTTTGCACTGGCGTACACTCTGGTAAGAATTACATTGCACTGCATTATAATCATGTGTATAAATCCTAAGGCAAGGAGGGGGCTGATCAACCTCAGTGGTTGACAATGTCCAATATATGCAATTGAAATATCACGTAAGCATGCTGCAATTCTACCAGAGAAGCGAAGTGTATTCTTTGAAAGTTAATGTATTCATGCATCATACTATTTGGGTAATTTTGCTAAAATTAGGTTGCTTTTTAATGTTTTTTATTCCATCTCTTTTACCATACAGATCCCATTTCTATGCATGAAAGCATAGAAGAAAACAAGTCACAGAGATAACTGAAAATGTTCATCTAAGCACTATCTGGGGAGACAGTATTTTAGACTTCACATTTGGAATATTCCTCCCCTAATTGGTAGGGGTGATAGGTAGCCAATAGGCTTTATTATTCTAATGCTAGTAGCAAGACCACACATATGGCGGATATGGCTATATCAGATTGCCTGGGCCCAATACCATAAAACAGCTGATACGTGAACTTCCTTTCAATTCTGATTCTACAATCCCCAAGCAATCTGGTGATTCTGTTGCTTTTTGGCTGCCAGTGCTGCTCTGCCTAAAGGAAAAGAAAGTTTCTAATGATCAAATTCCTCATTTTAAATTTTACATACACAGAACTCACGGATTCTTCGTATTCTAATTATTTTTGTCCCTAGAAAATAATTTATCACCATAAATCAATCTTCTTAGTTTTAAACACTAATTTCATGAGCTTGCTTAACGTGAGTCTACCTTAGAAATGTGAGTCTATTTTATAGGCCAGGGACTACATCCCAGACCATGAGAGGAAATGAATGCTAGTCTTCTGGTCCTACTAGACCTCTCTGCCAATCCCTTCCCTTGATGACAATAAGATGACAGCATTAATTTCTACAAACCATATATTTTTCTTCCTTTATGGTTAATTCCAAAGGGTAGAATGGAAGACAATATCTCCTACAATAAACTAGCTCATAATTTTACCTTTTATATAGTTTTTTTTTTTTCTTTTTTTTTTTGCGGTACGCGGGCCTCTCACTGTTGTGGCCTCTCCCGTTGCGGAGCACAGGCTCCGGATGCGCAGGCTCAGGGGCCATGGCTCACGGGCCCAGCTAATCCGTGGCATGTGGAATCTTCCTGGACCAGGGCACGAACCCGTGTCCCCTGCATCGGCTGGTGGACTCTCAACCACTGTGCCACCAGGGAAGCCCTATATAGTTATTTTAAAACATTAAGTATCTGTCCTATTTGGTGATAAATAATGCCAAACTGTTGTTATCAATGTACTTGCCAATCAGTCAGAAGGATCTTAATGTTAACAGGTTAAAATAATTATTTTATTATCTCTTATATTTGCAAACCACAATACTCTTATTATTTTTAAAAATGATGATGCCTATGATTTCATTCTGTCAAGGATAATTTACTGAGACATTTGGATAAAGCCAGACTTTACTAATATATTCCATTTGTTTTATGATGTTTTATTTTGTTTCATTGTGTTTGAGATGGAAATTGGAAATAAGGAATGTAGAAGCTGCAAATATTTTATCTCACAATAATAATCCACAAAGTAGAATACCAACTTAGCCACCAGAAATCAGAGATGTGTACATATGAGATAAACCTGAAAAGTTTTTTTCATAATGTCAGCTATAAGAATGAAGCAAATACATTAAAAATTCTTTAGTAGAAACCAAGATCACAGTGAATGCATGTATCATATATATCGTATATAAAAATGGAAATATGAATATGCTTTTCTTACTCATTGTTTTACTCTTAAGCTTACCTTGTCCAAACCTCCACTGTGTTAGATTAGTTCAATGTCTACCTATGTTCACTACCATAAACAATATTCATTTTAATGATCTGAAAGTGTTGGCATATATGACAGCAATTTAAATTGAATCTTATAAATACCAAATAAAAACTGCAGAAAAAAATTAATAGTATAATTGGTTGGAGGGATTTATGTTTAATTAGAGTATCTTGGGGAACAACAGGGAAAACTCTGTTTCTTTTTCCTCATATTTTCATGAGGAGACTTTTGATCAAGAAATGCAATTAGTTTTATTCTGTCCCTCATTTCTTACCATGAGAGTGGCAGAGACTCATCACACTGGTGAGTTTAAGAGAACATACGAACGGGCCCAGTTCAATTCCTTTTTCTCAGTTCAGTGCTACCTATAGAGAAGACACATTCAGGCCTGTTTTTATCCATTCCTCAGTGACAGAGGACTGTGGATGTCCCACTGTGCCAGCAGCTGGGAGGGTACCACTGTCTAATTCAGAGCTGAAGCCAATTTCATATGGACACATAATGCATGTCCTCCAATTCAGCCTCTACCAGTAATAAAACTGGTACTTTGATCTCCATCTGCCTGGCACCTGTGTCTGTTTCTCTGAAGTTTCCAAAGTCTGGAGGGGATGTGATTAATGTGATTTATCCAACCTCTAAAACCCCAAGCCAAGTAGACTGCTGACATAGAGGTAGAGATCTACATAGACTGAATACTGTAAGATTGCCTATCCTTATTTATTCATTCAGTAACTATTTACTGAACATTGAGTATGTGCCAGGTATTCTCTAGGTATGGGAATATGGCAGGCGAGAAAAACAAAAGCCAGTATCTTAGGAAACCAACTCTAAGCACACACCACCAGGCTGTGAGTAAATCAGCAGGGAAATAGGAAGAGGAATACACCTGTGTTTTCTTTTTCATGGACTTCAGAGTATAAATTACAGTATTTCAACATATTAATTGCAACAAAAATAATAATAGGCTGATATAAAACTGTAGATAGTCATCCATTTGACCTACAAAAATAGCAGTTGTCTTATGATGGAGACTAATAATTTGACACTAAAGAATAAGTGAGCAAATTCTATCCTCTTGGAATGACAGAAAAGGCCATATAAATAACGAAAAATCTAAAATAAAACTAATTAATGATTATAAAGAGATATTTTAATTTAAAGTAGGGTTTAAATATATAAATAATGAATAGGGTTTGATGTGGCAATACCACTTGTACAGATTGATTGAATCTTATCAGTTCTGGGTAATAATACCATATCCTATTCCATGACAAACTAACAGAAGCAGTATCAGTTTTCTTTTAATACATCTGAATATTAAAGATTAAATATCAAAAGTAGCACTGATTTTCTTTTAATGCAATTGAATATTAAGGATTCATATTAATAACAACTCTTATCCCCTCTAATGTGTTTCTCATATTTAAAGTACTTTACAAATATTAATTCCAAAAAATCATTAATAGTGTCAATCCAAGATGGATAATATTCATATGTTTCAAAGATAGTCTATATCCAAAAAGCTTTATACGTATGAAAACAGAAGACTTTACAAAAACTCTGACAAATTGCTAATACCAGCTAACAAAGACACAAAATATAACACTTTTTTGCATTTATAGAAGATTATAATCACTATGATACTAACAGGGAAGAGGTGGCATTTTGCCAACTGGTATGAGAGCTGTTCTGCTCCCTAGAAAATTAAAATTCTTAAAAAATTCTATACTAAATACAGAATTATTTAAAGTTAGGAGTAAAGGACAGCAGAGGAAAAAGAATGATTTTGTCAGTGGAACAAGGCAGAAAGGCACTCAGTGAACAGTTACCCCAGCAGAGGCAGAGCCAGCCTGCAGTAGCAGTGTGCTCCAGGTCAGACTGAGGTGTCTCACCCAATGCCATGTCTTGATGTTACTACATCTATCACAGTCTATATATGCTGAGAATAGGCGTGCTAGTTTATCACAAGTCTCTGAACTTCAAGAGAGGACACGATATATAGGATAAAAGATGATTTCCTGAAAGGCAATAAGAAATTTTATGAAATACTATGCAGTTACTTTAGATTTTTCACCTCTGAAATCTCAATTGGAGATAGGATCTTGAAAACTCTAGCATGATGATAACATTTCAGAACAAAAATGATAGTCTTAAAATGAGCATACCCTACAGAAACTTATGTCATAGCTTATCCTCTCATTTTTCCTTTCTATACAAAATTAATTGAGATGATTTAAAAGTACATTTTCAGTATAATCTGTTGCAAGGTGAGAGCTCTGTAGTTCAAATACCTACAACTATGCTCATCAAGGATTGCTGAAGTTTTACTGGCTTCCCCTAAAGCCAATCCTTTCTAATTTTTGTAACAGTAAATTAACTTTCAAAAATTAAAATATACCATTTTATGTAGCTACTTTTCTGTTATTTTAAAACAGCATTGAGGGACTTCCCTGGTGGCACAGTGGTTAAGAATCCGCCTTCCAATGCAGGGGACACAGGCTTGAGCCCTGGTCCGGTAAGATCCCACATGCTGCGGAGCAACTAAGCCCACCCGCCACAACTACTGGGCCTGCGCTCTAGAGCCCGTGAGCCACAACTACTGTGCCCACACACCACAACTACTGAAGCCAGCGTGCCTAGAGCCCGTGCTCTGCAACGAGAGAAGGCACCACAATGAGAAGCCTGCGCGCAGCAACGAAGAGTAGCCCCTGCTTGCCATAACTAGAGAAAGCCCGCATGCAGCAATGAAGACCCAACGCAGCCAAATAAAAAACCAAACAGAACTGAAGTGACACTTGAGTCAAAATAAACATTATGGTTCAGGTAAACTAATAGTTGGGTCATATTTAAGAGTCATCTGAGGATAAACTCTTACAAAATACTTAGTTTTTAAAATGACAAAATTAAGTTGCTATAAATCTTAATGTAGTTTTTAAAACTTTCTAGAAAAGATTTGAGTCTGGGAGATAAAGTCCAACCCATGGAAAGAAATTAATTACATATGTTTACAAAATAAGTAGGTCAAATAGGCATTATAGATGATGTCAACAGGCATTATAAAATTATTCTGAGTATTATTTGAGTAAACATAGACTTACATCTCTGAGATGCTTATAAACTGAAATGCCTTTTATTTATGAATTTTAAACTCTCCACATGTACAGTCTTTGTTTTAAAACCCAGAAAAGAGTTGAAATGGAAAAAAAAAAAAGAGTTGAAATGGAGAGCACATAATCACAGTGAAACCTTCAGATGCACAAAACTTACATTCTCAACTACAAGAGCATATGTCTTTCTATAACACTCCTCAGATGAGGCAATTTCTGGATGTACTTATGTAAAAAAAGATGACTTATAAGCATTTCTGAAATAACATTTTCAAATTTAATGAAGATCAGGAAAACAATGAGATGGTGTTTACAACAAATAACACTGACAGAGATATCTAAAGTTCCTGACTATTTGACTTTTAATAAAATAAAAACCTTCTAACCAGCTTAGTAACATAGGAATGCTGACAATAAAGTTCATTAGAGGATCAAGTTCAGCAATCACTCATTAAGGGCTTACCACAGACGAGGCACTGTGCTCGGCACTTAGAGGAAGCAAAAGCAAACAAGACTTCACTTTCTCACATATATTATGATTGGAGCAGACACCAAAGCTGACACCAAGTAAACCCATTTACTTCCACGGCCTTTTCCAGCTCAAATTTTTCCAGTCTCCCGGCAATATTCACTTACACGATGTTGTTGTTGTTGATTTTCTAGGAAAAGGACTTTCCCCACCCTTGTTTTTCTGTCTCATTTTATTCCTATTTTTAATTTATGCCATCTTGTTGTATTTTGCATACTCTAAGTTGCCTTAAGACCATTGTAGAATGCAGCAGGGTATAAAGAAACAAATAGAAGACAAACACAGAAGAAGAAAATCAAGTCAAGATATTGCAGGACACACTTGAAAATCAAATTTTAAATGTCCAACTCTTCTTTCTCAGCTGGCATATTGGCCTTGAAGTCAGAATATCAAGATTTTAATGCTACCTCAATATCTATAAAATTTTAGGCATGATTCTGATCCTTACTAAGCCTCAGTTTTATCATCTGTAAGTAAAGGTAAAAACAGCCATGTCACAGGATTTTGTCTGCATATTGCAGAGTAGTTGGTATGGAAGAAATGTTCAACAAAAATCAATTTTATTTCCTTCCTTTACAAACTCATTAGCTGTCTATTGCTCTAATATTGCAGTAAAATGTCAGTCAACATCATGGCATGTCTTGTTAGCAAAAACAGAACAAATGTAAAACCAGTATATGGATAAAACTATTAAGACAGTAAAACCAAAAATATCAAGATAAAAATTCATTTAAAAATTCTGCCCACATTTTCTTATAGTTACTACACCAAACTCAAATACTTTGCAGAATGAAACAGAGATAATTTTTAATGAAAAAAATGGTCCATTACTTCCTCTAAATTTCTGCTTCTTAGTCAGGGTACATATATGACCCCTAGAGTGTACATTAGGAAACCAAAGGATGAACATTTTGTCGTATTACTTTTGAAAAATTGTCAACAAACACTTTTGTATAAAATATAACTAGACGACAAAATAGGAATCAAGATTCCTTTGAATTTAGGGGCAGAGGAGGGGGAAGCTTGAGATATCAGTGATAATGTTCAGTTGCAAAGTGCTTTTTCAGTTAATTCTCCCCAAATTGATCTATATATTTAAAACAACCCCTCTTAAAATCTCAGCAGGCTTTTTGTTGTTGTTGTTGAAACTGACAGGCTGAACCTAAAATGTGTATGAAAATTCAAAGAAGTTAGATTATCCAAAACAATTTTTAAAAGGAAGTAAAAAGTTGGGGTACATACGCAATCTGGTTTCAAAGCTTGCTATAAAGCTGCAGTTATTAAAACAGTGGTACTGGTATAAAGATAGACCTAGAGATCATTAAAACAGATAAGAAAGTACAGAAATATGCCCTTAATATGCATGGTCATCAACTGATTTTTGACAATAGAGCCAAGACAATTTAAGGATAAAAGATGGTCTTTTCCACTAAATACCACTTCATACCATATACAAAAATTAACAAAGAATGGATCAAACCTAAATGTGAGAGCCAAAACTATAAAACTTGACAAATAAAAAATAATAGAAAATCTTTACGATCTTAGATCAAGCAACAACTTCTTAGACATACACCAAAAGGATAACCCATAAGGTAAAAAATAATAAATTGGGCTCAATCAAAATTAAAATATTTTGCTCCTCAAAATGCCATTAAGAAAATATCACTAATTAGGAGGAAAATTTTGGAAATCATATATCTGATATGGAACTTGTATCCAGAATATATAAAGAACGCTTACAACTCAATAATGAAAAGTCAAACAACCCAATCAAAAAATTGCCAAGAGATTGAATAGACAATTCATCAAAGAAAATATACTAATGGCCACATGAATATCATTAGCTATTAATGAAACGCAAATTAAAACCACAATGAGATACCATTATATGTCCACCAGAATGGCTCTTATCAAAAGGACCAAAAATACCAGAAGTTGGCAAGCACAAGGAAAACTTGGGGTCCTCATACATTTCTGGTGGGGATGTAAAAAACAAAACAAACACCATTTTTGAAAAGAAGTTTCTGTTTAGTAGTTTCTTAGTGGATATACATAAACTTATCATTGAACCCTGCATTCATACCCCTAGAAAACTACCTAAGGGAATGAAAATATATGTCCACATGAAGACTTATACACAGAAGTTTACAGCAGCATTAATTAGAAGAGGCAAAAAACAAGAAATCCAAATGTCTATAAACTGGTGAATTGATAAACAAAATCTGATCCATTCAATGGGATATTTCTTAGCAATAAAAGGAAAAAAATTCTAAACATGCTACAGCATTGATGAATCTCAAAAGCATTATGCTAACTGAAAGTAGCTAGACACAAAAGATTACATATTGTAAGATTCTATTTATAAAAAATTTCTAGGAAAGGCCAATCTGTGAACACCGAATACAAATCAGCAGTTGCCTAGGATGGGACTGGTAGCAGGGCTCGACTGCAAATGAGCATGAATGAGTTTTGGGGGGGTAATAAAGAAATTATAGAACTGGATCTGGTGATGGTTACACAACTCTAAATATACTAAAATCATTGAATTCCATCAACTGCAATGAGTGAATTTTATGGTATGAAAATTATACCTCATTAACGCTGTTAAAATTAACACAACATTGTAAATCAACTATACTTCAATTTTTAAAAATTAAAAAATAAGAACAAATGAGTATGCAAAGTTCTAAACTAAAGCCATAGACTATTTTTGCAATGATTAATCAATAAATTATTAGTTTAAGATGTTTATCCCAAAGAAGCGGACATAAAGTAGAAACATAACTATTTTCAAATACCTGATGTATTTAACATATGATATATGTATGCATATGTACATATATGTAATGTGCCCTTCAAAGGACAACTAAGGCTAATGGGTCTTAATTAGAACAAATAAATTATAAGGATACAAATACAAATCAATACACTGAGAACTCTCTAAAATTAAGAGCCAAAGTTTCCAAAAAATGAGCTGTGAACATTTAACAGGATGCTCCATGAGTCAGTCTACTTCTTGTTACTGAAACTGTTTTAAATGGTTAATTGACTAGCTAGTATTGCTCAGAGCCAACTCCTACATGGAATGGAATTGAATAATAAATCAGATGACCCCCAAGATTCCTTTCATTTTTAGGATATTTTTATTATCTTTATTTCTGCCACTGAACTGACACATTAAAAATGAGGGTAGCCTTGAGACAAATGGGTACTCAAAGTCAAAATTACAGTCCAGTCCAGGGCCTAAACAAAGCCTCTACTTGTCTGATGACCCTAATATATAATGGGTCTGAAAGTGAAGTTGTTAAGGTTCTGGATGAATACACTGAGTCTGGCCCAGGCAGCTACTGGGGATGTTTACTCTAACTGTTAACAGCATAGAGGGTCATCTTATAGCCAATAATAAACTGTCTTCTGATCTGAGAAGTTTTGGAGTACATCTTTTCAAAAAAAATTATCAATTTTTTTAAATATAAGGAGGTAAGGTACTGATATAAAAAGACTATTTTATTCATTTCTTTCTTAACAAAAATAACAATTTTCAGCAGGAGAAAAAAGAGTAGAATTATGTAACTATTGTGCTGTGTTATAAGTAATAGTTATTGTCAAAATAAGCCTCTTCTTGCCTTGAAAAACATCTGACCTGAGCTCAAGTAAAACTATTATTTCAAGAATAATCCCTGTAGTGGAGAGGTGATGGGGGTTCATAGGATACATCAGCATCAACTAAAACAAAATAAGGTAGATGTTATATTATAGACAGAAACGCATGCTTAAAATTTCAGTGAAACTTCTGAGACTATAGTTTTTGCCTTGGCGATTAAAACCTTGGAATTTTAATAAAGCAATACTTATTTTAATAAACTATTGCAAACAATACCCTTACTGCGACATTTTCTACCTCGTTCATAACCAGAGAATACTATACATATGCGTGCATACATATGTGTTTTAGGTTTATACTTTTCTAATTTCAAATTTTGTATTCACTAGGTCATTTTACTCTTCAAAGAGATGAGATTTTAAACATGGCAGGAAGATGTAGTTGAACTGGACAGCAAATAACAGCTACTGGCTTGCTCTTGGTTATCTATGAGCCTACTTCAGTGTGTTTCCTGTGTGTTCAATTAGCTCTTTTTTTTTTTTTAAAACAAGTTAAGATGATCATCTCAACAGACAAAGAAAAAGCATTT
Source organism: Phocoena phocoena (assembly GCF_963924675.1). Lineage (NCBI taxonomy): Eukaryota > Metazoa > Chordata > Mammalia > Artiodactyla > Phocoenidae > Phocoena > Phocoena phocoena. Next base: position 70,827,263 of record NC_089227.1, on the reverse strand, counting down.
AATAAAAACATTCAGAAACTAGGAATAGAAGAAAACTTCCTGGACCTGATAAAGGGCACTTACAAAACAAAACAAAACAAAACACATCTAACATCATATTTAGTGGTGAAAGATTAAATGCTTTCTCTCTAAGTTCAGAAAGAAGAAAAGAATGTCACTTGTTGTAACATCTATTTAACACTGTACTAGAGGAACTAGCTAGGGTAATTACATGAAAAAACATGAAAAGGCATCAAGATTTTGGGAGGGAAATATTAAATGTATCTGATTTTGTAAACAAAAACTGGGTATATAGGAAATCCTAAGGAATCCATACAAAAAGTCTGTTAGAACTAATAAATGAGTTCAGCAAGGTAGCAGGACACAAGATCGATATACAAAAGTGAACTGTATACTAGCAATGAACAATGTAAAAATAAAATTAAGAAAAAAATCAATTTACAATAGCATCAAAAAGAATAAAATACTTCAAAATAAACTCATGAAAATAAATGCAGAGCTTATACACTGAAAAATACTAAATATCATTGAAAACAATCACAGAAGACCTGAATAAATGGAAAGACATCTAATGTTCATGGATTTGAAGACTTAATATTAAGATGGCAATATTCCCAAAATAGATCTATAGATTCAAAACAATCTTTATCAAAGTCCCAGCTGTATCTTTTTGCAGAAATTGACCAGCTGATCTTAAAATTCACATGGAAATGCCAAAACAATATAGAAAAAGAAAAAAGTTAGAGGACTCGCACTTCCAGATTTCAAAACTTACTACAAAACTAGATAATCAAGACAACGCAGTACCAACAGAAGAACAGACATACAGATTAATGGAATAAAACTCAGAGTATAGAAATCAACACACTTATGGTCAACTGATTTTGGGCAAGGGAAGACAATTCAAGAATAGTATTTTCAACACAAGGTGCTGGGACTACTGGATAGCTAAATGTGAAAGAATGAACTTGGACTCCTATCTCACAAGATACGTAAAAATTAAATCAAACTGAATCACAGACCTAAATGTAAAATCTAAAACTATAAAATTCTCAGAAGAACACATCTTTGTGACCCTAGATTAGGCAATGATTTTCTTAGATGTGGCATCAAAAGCACAAGTGACATCAGAAAAAAACAAATCGGACTCTGTAAAAATTAAAAATCTTTGTGCTTCAAAGGACACCATAAAGAAACTGAAAAGATAATCCACAGAAATGGAGAAAATATTTGCAAATCATATACCTGAGATTAGTATCTAGAATGAGTTTAGTATCTAGAATGTATAAAAAAGTATTAAAACTCAACAATAAAAAGAAATATACCCAATTTTTTAAAAGAGGACAATATTTGGAATTATAAAATGGTGTATCCACTTTAAAAAAGTTTGTCAACTCCTCAAAATGTTAAGCATAGAGTTACCATATGACTCCTAAGTATATAACTAAGAGAACTGATAAGCATATGTCTAAATAAAAGCATAAGTGTTCATACCAGTATTATTCATTATAGCCGAAAAGTGGGAATAATCCAAATGGCCATCAACAAATGAATGGATAAACAAAATGTGGTATGTCTATTACAACGGAATATCATTTGGCCCTAAAAAGGTATGAAGTATTGATGCATGCTACAACATGGATGAACCTTCAAAACATTATACCAAGTGAAAGAAGCCAGACATAAAAGGCTGTGGGCCACATGATTCTATGTATATGAAATGTACAGAATGGGAAAATAGAAGGTAGAACAGTCGTTGACAAGGGCTGGGGAGAGAGGGAGGTGGTAAGAGACTGCTAATGGGTGTGGGGTTTCTTTCTGAAGTGAGGAAAATGTTCTAAAATTTGATAGTGGCCAACAGTTGCACAAATGTATGAAGAGTAAAATAACACTGAATTGTACACTTTAAAATGAAGGATTTAATAGTATGTGAATTATGTCTCAATAAAGCTGTAATTAGAAAAATAAGTCAAATCAGGTGGTCCACTTAAGATAGATCAGGACCATCATTCAGTAAGGAATAAAAAAAACTTGTCAAGGACATATTACAGGAAGAGGTGTAGATTGGGAAAATGACTCACAGAGCTTTAATTCCAACAGGGGAAGACAGAAAACATAGAAAAGAATTAAATAAATAAGACAATTACAGCTTGTAATAAAGGCCATGAAGGAAAATATAGTGACCTGACAGAGAAAAATTATTGGAGGCCTACATTAAACAAGGTAGTCAGGGAAGGCCTCTATGGGGATTTGATCCAAAGAATAAGACAAAAACCATCACATAAAAGGTGTGGAGGGGTGCATGCCTGGTTGGGAAATGGGAAGTCCAAATGCCCTCAACTAGAAGACAACTTGGCATGTTCGAGAAATTGACAGAAGGCCAGTGTGTCTAAAACATAATATATGAGGGGGAAAAGTGGAACAAGAAAATGCTACAGAAATAAACAAGAGTTAGATCAGGCAGAGCATGGAAGCTACAGTTACGAATTTAGATTTTATCCTTCCTTCAAGCGGAAGCCATGGGAAGATTTTAGGCAGAGTAGTGACACTATCTGATTTACACGATCCAATTTTAAAAGCTTGTTTGGTCTGTCATGCAGAGAACAGACTGGAAGAGGGCAACAACGAAAACAGGAAGAGTAAATAAATGGCTCTAGCTGTCTTCCTGGAGAGATGGGTGGATTGGCCCAGACTGATAGAGTCTCTTTATGTAACTGCATCCAGCACTTCAGGTTCTAGCCTATTCTAAGTATAGTGGATACTGCGATATATTGCCCAAACTCACTTCTGGGATGAAGGAATTATTTCCCCAGCTACTGACTCAGCTGAAAACAGACTTCCTGGAGCAGCCTTCATCCAGTGATCAGCACAAAGGTAGAGAGGCCTGGCCCCTTACCTGAATGAGCCATCCAGCTTCAGACCTCCCCATGAGGTCCACGATGCCTTCACTGAAACTACATCCCTCTCCCCAGTTCTGTTTCCTCCCTTTCCCTCCCGAAGCTACTGATCTCAAGAGTGTTCCTTAATCATTGTCCTCTATGATAATCTCCATCTCATAATCTGCTTCCCAGGAACTCAATCTGACATTGATTTCATAAATCTCAGTACATGGTCCTCAGTTTACCTTAATTTATAGATGGTCAATAATAATAAACTTGAAATGATAATACCATTTTTAAAAATCCTTAACAATACAGCGATACTTTGCAAATATGACTGACATTTGTACCATAACCCATTCATACTACATGTATCCTAATTAAATCTTTTGTTTGTAAACACATTTGAATTCTATTTTAGCAAAAAGGCAATAGTAAAAAATAAAATAAATGGCAAAATAAATTGTACCATTAATCACTCTGAAGAACCTAGGAACAAAAGTATACAAATTTTCTAAGTGTCTTTCACTGCTAGATAAGAAGATAAAGCATTATTTACAACTGCTGATCAGATCAATTAATGTGAACCATTATAATTGAAACATATTATCCCACTCCATACTAACCAAAAGTAAAAATTCAATGGAGTACGATGTTTCTATTAGCCCAGAACACTATTTCCTACAATCAGAAAAACATGAAAAATTTACATATGCAATTCTATTCTTCCAAACTACAGTTGCTCTCTATATTTATAAGCAGTATAATTTGGAAGGAAACTAATGCTTCCTGAGTTCCATGCACTTGGCTAAGTGGTTTACCTATATTCTTTAATTTGGCATCATTGTTTATAGCTGAAAAAAACAAACAAAATTTAAGAAACCTTCCATGACCACACAGATGGCAATTTATCCTCAGAAGCTGCAGGGGATAATAAGGATGGGTCCTGATGCAGATAATTTGGGAAGGGGTGGTAGGAAAGTCTGGAGGCATCATACCTTTATTTTTATCTATAAATTAAGTGATGATATTTTGTTAAGCCTAAAAGACTGAAAATGGATGGGGACTTGAAAATAGTAAAAAAGAATTTGTAGTAGCACAGAAATGAAAGGAATGGAAGGAGCTAACCAAGAGGAAGTAGTAAAAGGAGTGGTAAGAGGTGTTGAACATCAATTAAACAGTAATAAAACTAGATAAAATTTATTGAGTTCTTATTATGTACCTGCCACTGGCTGAGCATTTTACATGCATTTTCTCATTTAATCCCCCAGACGTCTAATTAGATGAGTATAATTATTTATCCTTCTAGTACATATGCAAATTAGAGATTAAATAATTTGAATTTTCATCACAGAGTCATGAGTCAAACCAACTTCTGTCTTTCTCAAGCTACTTAACCAGGTCTCCAATAACACTGTAATCTTAAAAATCTGAAATTCCACTCTATTATAAGGGAAGAAAGCCTCTCATTTTAGAAATGAAGCAATACTGAGGCCTAAAGAGCTTGAAGTGACCTACTTAAGAAGTCAAAGATAGTTAATGCCCATGTCAGAACTAAAATCTGGGTTTCAAAATTTCAGATGCAGATAAACAAACAATGGTGTGTGTGTGTATATATATATATATATATATATATATATATATATATATCCACACATATTGTATTACTTATGGCTAAAAAATTATGGGCCATCAATCTACGGAAAAAACATGGAAGAACCTTAAATGCATATTACTGAGTGAAAGAAAGCAATCTGAAAAGGCTACATAGGGAGACTGGTTCAAGATGGCGGAGTAGAAGGACCTGCGCTCACTCCCTCTTGCGAGAGCACGGGAATCACAACTAACTGCTGAACAATCATCAACAGGAAGACACTGGAACTCACCAAAAAAGATACCACACATCCAAAGACAAAGGAGAAGCCACAATGAGATGGTAGGAGGCGCGCAATCACAATAAAATCAAATTCCGTAACTGCTGGGTGGGTGACTCACAAACTGGAGAACACTTATACCAAAGAAGTCCAGGTACTGGAGTGAAGGTTCTGAGCCCCATGTCAGGCTTCTCAACCTGTGGGTCTGGCAACGGCTAGCAAGATTTGATTGCAGGACTTCGACAGGACTGGGGCAAACAGAGGCTCCACTCTAGGAGGGCACACACAAAGTAGTGTGTGCACTGGGACCCAGGGGAAGGAGCAGTGACCCCATAGGAGACTGAACCAGACCTACCTGCTAGTGTTGGAGGGCCTCCTGCAGAGGCAGGGGGTGGCTGTGTCTCACCGTGAGGACAAGGACACTGGCAGCAGAAGTTCGGGAAGTATTCCTTGGCGTGAGCCCTCCGAAAGTCCACCATTAGCCCCACCAAAGAGCCCAGGTAGGCTCCAGTGTTGGGTCGCCTTAGGCCAAACAACCAACAGGGAGGGAACCCAGCCCCACACATCAGGAGACAAGTGGATTAAAGTTTTACTGAGCTCTGCCCACCACAGCAACAGCCAGGTCTACCAACCACCAGTCCCTCCCATCAGGAAAGTTGCACAAGCCTCTTAGATAATCTCATCCACCAGAGGGCAGACAGAAGAAACAAGAAGAACAATCCTGAAGCCTGTGGAACAAAAACCCACATTCACAGAAAGATAGACAAGATGAAAAGGCAGAGGGCTATGTACCAGATGAAGGCACAAGATAAAACCCCAGAAAAACAACTAAATGAAGTGGAGATAGGCAACCTTCTGGAAAAAGAATTCAGAATAATGATAGTGGAGATGATCCAGGACCTCAGAAAAAGAATGGAGGCAAAGATTGAGAAGATGAAAGAAATGTTTAACAAAGACCTAGAAGAATTAAAGAACAAACAAACAGAGATGAACAATACAATAACTGAAATGAAAAATACACTAGAAGGAATCAATAGCAGAATAACTGAGGCAGAAGAATGGATAACTGACCTGGAAGACAGAATGGTGGAATTCACTGTTGTGGAACAGAATAAAGAGAAATGAATGAAAGAAATGAAGACAGCCTAAGAGACCTCTGGGACAACATTAAATGCAACAACATTCACATTATAGGGGTCCCAGAAGGAGAAGAGAGAGAGAAAGGACCCGAGAAAACATTTGAAAAGATTATAGTCAAAAACTTCCTTAACATGGGAAAGGAAATAGCCACCCAAGGCCAGGTAGCGTGAAGAGTCCCATACAGGATAAACCCAAGGATAAACACGCCGAGACACATAGTAATCAAACTGGCAAAAACTAAAGAAAAATTACTGAAAGCAGCAAGGAAAAAGTGACAAATAACATACAAGTGAACCCCCATAAGGTTAAGAGCTGATTTCGCAGCAGAAACTCTACAAGCCAGAAGGGAGTGGCATGATATACTTAAAGTGATGAAAGGGAAGAAACTACAACCAAGATAACTTTACTCAGCAAGGATCTCATTCAGATTCCATGAAGAAATCAAAAGCTTTACAGATAAGCAAAAGCTAAGAGAATTCAGCACCACCAAACCAGCTCTACAGCAAATGCTAAAGGAACTTCTCTAAGTGGGAAACACAAGAGAAGAGAAGGACCTACAAAAACAAACCCAAAACAATTAAGAAAATGGTCAAAGGAACATACATATCAATAATTACCTTAAACGTGAATGGATTAAATGCTCCAACCAAAAGACACAGGCTTGCTGAATAGATACAAAAACAAGACCCATATATATGCTGTCTACAAGAGACCCACTTCAGACCTAGGGACACACACAGAGGTGGAAAAAGATATTCCATGCAAATGGAAATCAAAAGAAAGCTGGAGTAGCAAAGAAAGCTGGAGTAACAATTCTCATAACAGATAAAATAGACTTTAAAATAAAGAATGTTACAAGAGACAAGGAAGGACACTACATAATGATCAAGGGATCAATTCAAGAAGATATAACAATTATAAATATATATGCACCCAACATAGGAGCACCACAATACATAAAGCAACTGCTAACAGCTATAAAAGGGGAAATCGACAGTAACACAATAATAGTGGGGGACTTTAACACCTCACTTACACCAATGGACAGATCATCCAAACAGAAAATTAATAAGAAACACGAGCTTTAAATGACATAATAGACCAGATATATTTAAATGGTATTTATAGGGCATTCTATCCGAAAACAGCAGATTACATTTTCTTCTCAAGTGCACATGGAACATTCTCAAGGATCGATCACATCTTGGATGACAAATCAAGCCTCAGTTAATTTAAGAAAACTGAAATCGTATCAAGCATCTTTTCTGACCACAATGCTATGAGATTAGAAATGAATTACAGAGAAAGAAACGTAAAAAACACAAACACATGGAGGCTAAACAATATGTTACTAAATAACCAAGAGATCACTGAAGAAATCAAAGAGGAAATCAAAAAATACCTAGAGATAAATGACAATGAAAACACAACGACCCAAAACCTACGGGATGCAGAAAAGCAGTTCTAAGAGGGAAGTTTATGGCAATACAAGCCTACCTCAACAAACAAGAAAAATCGCAAATGAACAATTGAAACTTACACCTAAAGAACTAGAGAAGGAAGAACAAACAAAACCCAAAGTTAGCAAGAAGGAAAGAAATCATAAGGATCAGAGCAGAAATAAATGAAATAGAAACAAAGAAAACAATAGCAAAGATCAATAAAACTAAAAGCTGGTTCTTTGAGAAGATAAACAAAATTGATAAACCATTGGCCAGACACATGAAGAAAAACAGGGAGGGCTTCCCTGGTGGCACAGTGGATGAGAGTCCACCTGCCGATGCAGGAGACACAGGTTCGTGCCCCGGTCCGGGAGGATCCCACATGCCATGGAGCGGCTGAGCCCATGGGCCATGGCCGCTGAGCCTGCACGTCCGGAGCCTGTGCTCCACAGCGGGAGAAGCCATGGCAGTGAGAGGCCCGCGTACTGCATAAAAGAAAAAAAAAAACAGGGAGAGGACTCAAATCAATAAAATTAGAAATGAAAAAGGAGAAGTCACAACAGATACTGCAGAAATACAAAACATCCTAAGAGACTACTACAAGTAACTCTATGCCAATAAAATGGACAACCTGGAAGAAATGGACAAATTCTTAGAAAGGTATAACCTTCCAAGACTGAACCAGGAAGAAATAGAAATTATGAATAGACCAATCACAAGTAATGAAATTGAAACTGTGATTAGAAATCTTCCAACAAACAAAAGTCCAGGACCAGATGGCTTCACAGGTGAATTCTATCAAACATTTAGAAAAGAGCTAACACCAATCCTTCTCAAATGCTTCCAAAATCTGCAGAGGAAGGAACACTCCCAAACTAATTCTTTGAGGCCACCATCACCCTGATAACAATACCAGACACAGATACTACAAAAAAAGAGAACTACAGACCAATATCACTGATGAATATAGATGCAAAAATCCTCAACAAAATACTAGCAAACAGAATCCAACAACACATTAAAAGGATCATACACCACGATCAAGTGGGATTTATCCCAGGGATGCAAGGATTCTTCAATATACGCAAATCAAACAATGTGGTACACCATATTAACAAATTGAAGAATAAAAACCATATGATCATCTGAATAGATGAAGAAAAAGCTTTTGACGAAATTCAACACCCATTTATGATAAAAACTCTCCAAAAAGTGAGCATAGAGGGAACCTACCTCAACATCATAAAGGCCGTATATGACAAACCCACAGTCAACATCATTCTCCGTGGTGAAAAACTGAAAGCATTTCCTCTAAGATGAGGAACAAGACAAGGATGTCCAGTGTCACCACTATTATTGAACATAGTTTTGCAAGTCCTAGCCATGGCAATCAGAGAAGAAAAAGAAATAAAAGGAATACAAATTGGAAAAGAAGAAGTAAAACGGTCACTGTTTGCAGATGACATGATACTATACATAGAGAATCCTAACGATGCCACCAGAAAACTACCAGAGCTAATCAATGAATTTGCTAAAGTTGCAGGATACATTAATGCACAGAAATCTCTTGCATTCCTATACACTAATAATGAAAAATCTGAAAGAGAAATTAAGGAAACACTCCCATTTACCATTGCAACAGAAAGAATAAAATACGTAGGAATAACCCTACATAGGGAGACAGAACACCTGTATGCAGAAAACTATAAGACACTGATGAAAGAAATTAAAGATGATACCAACAGATGGAGAGATATACCATGTTCTTGGACTGGAAGTATCAATACTGTGAAAATGACTATACTACCCAAAACAATCTACAGATTCAATGCAATCCCTATCAAATTACCAATGGCATTTTTTACAGAACTAGAACAAAAAAACTTAAAATTTGTATAGAAACACAAAAGACCCCGAATAGCCAAAGCAGTCTTGAGAGAAAAAAATGGAGCTGGAGGAATCAGGTTCCCTGACTTCAGACTATACTACAAAGCTACAGTAATCAATACAATATGGTACTGGCACAAAAACAGAAATATAGATCAATGGAACAGGATAGAAAGCCCACAGATAAACCCACACACCTATGGTCAACTAATCTATGACAAAGGAGGCAAAGATATACAATGGAGAAAAGACAGTCTCTTCAATAAGTGGTGCTGGGAAACCTGGACAACTAAATGTAGAAGAATGAAATTAGAACACTCCCTAACACCATACACAAAAATAAACTCAAAATGGATTAGAGACCTAAATGTAAGACTGGACACTATAAAACTCTTAGAGGAAAACTTAGGAAGAACATTCTTTGACATAAATCACAGGAACATCTTTTTTGATCCACCTCCTAGAGTAATGGAAATAAAAACAAAAATAAACAAACGGTACCTAATGAAACTTAAAAGCTTTTGAAAAGCAAAGGAAACTACCAATAAGACCAAAAGACAAACCTCAGAACGGGAGAAAATATTCGCAAACGAATCAGCGGACAAAGGATTACTCTCCAAAATATATAAACAGCTCATGCAGCTCAGTATTAAAAAAACAAACAACCCAATTCAAAAATGGGCAGAACGGGCTTCCCTGGTGGCGCAGTGGTTGAGAGTCCGCCTGCCGATGCAGAGGACACAGGTTCGTGCCTCGGTCCGGGAAGATCCCACATGCTGCGGAGCGGCTAGGCCCGTGAGCCATGGCCACTGAGCCTGCGCGTCCGGAGCCTGTGCTCCGCAACGGGAGAGGCCACAACAGTGAGAGGCCCACATACCTCACAAAAAAAAAAAAAAAAAAAAAGGGCAGAAGACCTAAATAGACATTTCTCCGAAGAAGACATAAAGATGGCCAAGAAGAACATGAAAAGCTGCTCAACATCACTAATTATTAGAGAAATGCAAATCAAAACTACAATGAGGTATCATCTCACACCATTTAGAATGGGCATCATCAGAAAGTCTACAAACAACAAATGCTGGAGAGGGTGTGGAGAAAAGGGAACCCTCTTGCACTGTTGGTGGGAATGTAAATTGATACAGCCACTATGGAGAACAGTATGGAGGTTCCTTAAAAAACTAAAAGTAGTATTATCATATGACCCAGCAATCCCACTACTGGGCATATATCTCAAGAAAACCATAATTCAAAAAGACACATGCACCCCAATGTTCATTGCAGCACTATTTACAATAGCCAGGACATGGAAGCAACCAAAATGCCCATCAACAGACGAATGGGTAAAGAAGACGTTGTACATAATACAATGGAATATTACTCAGCCATAAAAAGGAACGAAATTGGGTCATTTGTAGAGACGTAGATGAATCTAGAGACTGTCATACGGAGTGAAGTAAGTCAGAAAGAGAAAAACAAATATCATATATTAATGCATATATGTGGAACCTAGAAAATGGTACAGATGAACCTGTTTGCAGGGTAGAGATTGAGACACAGATGTAGAGAACAAACGTATGGACACGAAGGGGGGAAAGTGGCAGGGGGTGGGGGTGGGATGAATTGGGCGATTGGGATTGACATGTATACACTGATGTGTATAAAATGGATAACTAATAAGAACCTGCTGTATAAAAAAATAAATAAAATAAAATTCAAAAAAGGAAAAAGGAAAAGGCCACATACTCTACAATTCCAACTATGTGACATTCTGGAGAAGACAAAACTATGGAGACAATAAAAAGATCAGTGGTTGCCAAGGGTTCGGGGGGAAGTAAGCAGGAGGAACACAGGCGATTTTTAGGGCAATGAAACAACTCTGTATGATACCATGACGACAGATAGATGTCATTATATACTTATTCAAACCCATAACGTACAATACCAAAAGTGAAGCCTAATGTTAGCTATGGACTTTGGATGATTATGATGTGTCAACATAGGTTCATCAAGTGTAACAAATGTTACAATTTGTTCTAACTCTGGTGGAGAATGTCAATAATGGGGAGACTATGAATGCTTGGCAACAGGGAGTATACAGGAAATCTCTGTACCATCCTCTCAGTTTAGCAGTGAACCTAAAACTGCTCTAATACTTAAAGTCTTAATTAAAAAAAAAAAGATTAAGAGACAATAAAAGGTGACAAATACAATAGAGAAAAAGTTTTTTTTTAATTTCAAGCACAATGTTTAGGTGTGAGTATGAAATTAACTGGCTCTTTAAAAAAATTATCTGCGTGGTTGTAATAGACCTGAAACAGGTAACAGCATTGATGAATCCATGTCTTATAACCCTGTAGGATGCACATGTTAGGACAGTGTCTTGCACAAAGAAGGAACTAAATAAATATTTCTTAAAGAAAAATAAATAGAAAGGTGGATGAATGGAAGGAAAGGGAAAAAGGAAGGAGGAGAGGAAGACATAGAGAAAGAGAGATAAGAGAGAGAACAGTTTTCAGGGGAGATGTTTCATTTCCTAAAAAGTTTGATTGTGACCAAATTCTTTGAAATTCGTTGACTCAGAATTGACAAGGCACTAGAATCCAAATTTTTGACTGCTTTAGGGTACCATCAAGTATGGTTTCAGATTTATAACAAGTTAATTGCCCTACTTCCATACTCTCGCTACTTAGGGAATTTTCAGCCATTGCTTAACTACAGAATTTTCATGCTGGATAAAGTAGATGGGTCACTTTTTATTCCAATAAAATTTAATATGGTTGTAACCTTTTTAGTGACTCTATTATCAGAGTCTAATAACTAATAACTCTATTAGTGACTCTAATATAATAATACTATATTATCAGGTCTATGGTTCCAGAAATGCCTTTAATGAAAATAAATCCGTAGATTGTATACATTCTGCAGAAAACAACTATAATTATTTTATGAACAAGGTAAGGTATAACTAAATAAAAATACATCAGTAAAATTATCAGTTCAAAGTAGCTATGTTTCTTTTCAAATTCCGTCAATTAGGTTATCCATTAATTATGAAGGACACCTCTTAGAAATGGTCAGTATTTGGAAGAAGCATCTTAAGTAGGAAAGTCAAATCATTATATCAACAGAGGAAAAAAGTGACTTATAAAAGCAAATTGAAGAAAAAATCCAAGGTGCATAATTTTTAAGTTACGTAACTTAAGTGAAGTCAGAAGAAATGTGGGCTAAAACATAACATTGCTTCATAGTTCTTGGTCACATGACATCAGCTCTGAAATTCCTATTTTGTACTAGTAAGTAGCAATGATATGTCTATCAATATTGGTATTAGCTAAGCTGTTCCACACCTGGATTTTACAGAAGTTGTAGGAACTGTGAGATCCATAAATGTCACTTTTGCAAAAGAATAGATCTAGGTTTAATAAATAGTGTATTTGTTTTACAGTGTTTCCTGTATTCCTATTCACCATATGGGAAATCGTCAGACATCTCACTACAGTGTGTTCTCCAATCATACTCAGTATAGTGGACATAACAGGGGGTTCAGAATAACTTTGGATAAATTGCTCAAGAAGTCAAATATTACATCTGCGTCAGGATCAAAACTCAGAGACATACAGAAGCAGATTTAAGAAAACTTTAAACTTTACAGGTTGATCAGGATTCTACACATAGCACGCTATCAGAAAACTCTCCCTCGATGACCTGTTTGCTAGTTCACACTTCTGCTAGTTATCAGTTAATTTAGCATTAGCGAATATCACTTGAAGGTATTACTCCCAAAGCTATTTGGCAATGCCTACTTTTAAGTCAGTGGAATTAAGATTAATTGAGGGTTGATTTTGCGTGTATGGGACTAACTAGAGGATAAAATTCATAGTCTAAAGTAAAAGAAAATTTATTATAATTTTCAGCTTATTAGTTATAAGGCAGAATATGAGTTAAGTGACATAATCTTCTATACTGCCTTATTTATGACAATATTTGTTTGATTTTAAAAAGTTTTATAAGTATAGATTATAATGTGACAAATTTCTCTTTTACCCTATATTAGGCAACAGCTGTGTTGAATGTACAATCTGTTTTACCAGTTCCTATAATCTTCTGTGGTATTTTGAGCTGGTGTATTTCTAAGTGTCATTTTCATCCATACTTATACAACTTTCTTGAAACTTTAGAACAAGATTTTATATTCATTCCATTAATTTTCATCTTGCTATTCTCAGACCACTGTGCCAAAATCCTTGTTGGATCTCAATTCGGACATTCAACACAGTAGCTACACTTCCTTAGTTCACGTATTTTGCTCACTGTGATAACCTTACCAGGTAAGGCCAAGCAAAGAGCTCTGTGATTCATTACTGTGTTAGTGAATCAATGTGCTCTACACACACTTCTGTTAGCTGCTCCATTTCTAAAGTTTCCAAAAAGTTGAGAGGGCACTGAATCTTATTAAGTAATAAGGTAACATATATGGTATTGATCAGCATTATCTATTCATTCATTTACATATACATCTACTTATTTTATGTTATTTTCAGATCATTTCAAAATTAGAAGGATTACATAATATTTTAAAAGTAGAACTGACCCTAAATATTAAGTGATGCTGTGATGGCTAATTTTGTGTCAACTGTGCTAGGCCATGGTACTCAGATATTTAGTCACACACCAGTCTAGATGTCAATGGGGAAGTAATTTTTAGATGGGATTAACATCTGAGTAAAGCAGATTACCCTCTATAATGTGAGTGGGCCTCATTCACTCTACTGAAAGCCGTAGTAGAGAAAAAAAAGAGAGATCTCCCAAGGAAGAGGGAATTCTGCCTCCAAACTGCCTTTGGACTTGAACTACAACATCAACTCTTCTGAGGATCTCCAGCCTGCAAGCCTGTCCTGCAGATTTCAGACTTGCCAGACCCCAATTCCTTAAAATCAGTCTCTCTCTGTCCATCTCTCTCTCTCTCTCTCTCTCTCTCTCCATACAAATACGACACACATTCTATAGGTTCTGTTTCTCTGGAGAACGCTGACTATTATAGGGACCTTCAGCATTATTCCCAAGCCAAGGTTGGGATGCTCTAGAGGGGGCTTTTGTAACAGAGAGAAGATAGTCTGGATTATTTCTATGATCATTTTCATATTCAGTGTTCCTTCATGACTGCTAGTGACCTGTTCTTTCTAATCAGTACAATCTTTGGGTGTCACACAGCTCACTGCTTAGATGGACCTATAGCTGAAACACAGGCAGCTGACCAATGAAATAAAGAATACTGATCAAAAATTAAAATGACCTTTATTACAGTTATACTATGCGGTAATCTATACACCATTCTTTCACATACGTACTACATTTGAATTTCCCAACAATCCACGCCACATATAGCTTATATTTTTATCATAATTTCAAACAAAGAAACGACTGTCAAAAAGATACACTCTTACTTAGGGAAAGAATTAGGACTAGACTCTGGAAGTCTTTTTAAATACTTTAGCATCACCTCTTGTTTAATATAAGAAATAAATCCATGGAAACTGGACTGCTGTGGATTGAACTGTGCCCTCTCAAAATTCATATGTTGAAGCCCTAACCCCCAATGTGATGGTTTTTGGAAATAGGGCCTTTGAAAGGTACTTAGGTTTAGATAAGGCCATGAAGGTGAGGCTCTAATGATGGGACTAGTACCCCTATAAGAAGATCCATCTCTCTCTCTACCACGTGAGGACACAGTGAGAAGACAAGCCAGGAAGAAAGCTCTCACCAGAACTCAACCATGCTAGCACCCTGATCTCGGACTTCTGGCTTCCAGACCTGTAAGAAATAAATTTCTGTTGTTTAAGCCACAGAGTCTATGGCAGCCAGTGCTAACACATAGACTTGCAAATTCTGAGTGTTATTGAATACTACAACCCATTCAAAGATTATATATTAAGAAGATTTTAAAAAAGAAACAAGTAAAATTATACTAATCAATGATAAAGATCACATAAATAAGTGGAACTCAGACTCTAGGTTCATCAGAATCCCTCGCAAAGATTACTAAAGTATAATACTGCTCACCCCACACCCGTAGCGTGTAATTCAACAAGTCTGGGTTGTGGCCCCAAATTCTGCATTTCTAACAACAGTTCCCAGGTGATAGTGATGCTGAACCGTATTTTGTAAATGACTGATATAGGTTGATAAAAGGTGTAAATCACAGCCTATTAAGAGCACTAAGAGTGCATTTTACACAAACACAGAACACCAAACTGGATTTCTAAGCATTTAACCCTGGGTATCTTGAGTGGGGCATGTTTTCAAAAGGAAGTTTTAAAAATTTCTCCAGTTTGTTTTAATAATCACCAGGTTTGAAGAATTAATAGTCTAAGATTATCATATTAGAAAAGAAGTACGTTTCATTCCTTTAATCATCTACCGTAAGAAAACTAGGTTAAGAAGATAATATTTAGTAAAAAAATTCTTTCAAAATTTTCTTAATATAAAATATAAAGTTAAAATACCAAGCTTTTATTTATAAAGTACACTGTCAGAAAATAGTTTGTTATTTTGAATATATTTGATATGTATCATTAAAATCCTGTGGACATTACTCATTTACTTAAGCCCTTTCATCCTGGGCAGGATAAATGTAAACTAGTCTAAACTTAACCAGAGGGAAATCAACAGATACAGCAACAACACTCTCAAAGAAAGCACAAAATAATTTAAAAATGATCATCAGACACAGAAAAACATCTCCAGCAGTTAGCTTTAACAACAGTAAGCTTCAGTAATATTTGTTCAATGAAATTAATGAAAGAATTATTGTTTAAAATATCAATAGTGAGTTTTATCTAATAAATAATATATATATAACTTATAAATATATAAATGACAAATTGATATATTTTATATAAATATTATATAGATGAAAATCTATCATAAGCAGCAATGAAAAGATGCTTGAGAATACTATGTCCACTGAATGAACTACAAAGTAAAATGAAGCTTGAGTATGGGTCAGAATTGTAATCAACAGAATGTATAGATATATAAGATAAATGTGAAGCAAGACGATCAATAAAATAAATCTGAACTCAATTCCCAGCTGCCACTTTCTGTGTGAACTAAGGCAAGTCACTTGATTTCTCTTGGTCTCTCTTTCTTCAACTACAGAATGTCCCTCAAGATAGTTCTTGCTTGAAGCAGAAATGTTACACCCAAGATTTCATGCACTTCTGCTTTTCCTTAGAATACTTATCTGCTCCTCTCTCCCTCTGTGAAGAGTATCTGGAGCTCTACCGCACAGTTTTATTTCTTAGATGCCTAAGGACAGACTCATAAACCAACAACCAACCCAGTTTAGTAGAGTTTGGTTAATATATTTGCTATGGATCTTTCTTAAGCCCCAAGAAAATAAGTTATGAAATTAATATTTAAGAATGAGCATATATTAAACCAAATGTATAGACTGTTGGGACAGTTAAGGAAATTCTGTGAAAGGATAACAATTTCATTATAATCTCTTATTTTTTTATTATACCCTTGATCTGCACTCATAATAGTATTATAAATGTATTCCATCTAATCCCAAAGATTTAATGAAAGGCAAAATTACTTGTAGTCTAGCTACAAACAAATGTTTATGTCTCAAAAGTATATTTTGTATACAGTTAAATTTAGGGTATTAGAAAAATGGAAAATAACCGAATTTGCTATATCTCAGCACATCAATTATTTGGGCTTTAATTCAAAAACAAAGAAGAAGAAAAAAAAAGAGGAGAAAATGCGTCATATAAATCTTTCAGTATCCACACAATAAGGCTGAATAAGCACTGTTGATTTTTTTTCCACGTAGTATGGAGGATTTAGTAGTATTCTCTCTCTTTAATTCAATATGTGTAGGCAGAGTAGGTTTTCCTTATATACAAAGGAAAACGTAAAATTAAAAAGATAAAACAAAAGGGAAAAAATCAATGAAATAGCACAATGTTAAGAAGAAGCAACGTTTAAGAGGAAATCAAAGGAAGGGAGAGCAGCTAAAAAGACCAAAAGAAAGATAAAGGGCAAAGGATTTAAAAATTAAACAGAAGAGAAAAGATTAAAGAAGGAAAGGCAAAAAGCAATGCAGCAGGATTTAAGAAGCCAGTAAGAAGAAAAGACATGCAGTAATGACAAAGGGATAGCAAGTGCTAAAGAAAAGATACTTGAAGTAATGAAAAGAAGAGAGGAAAAAGGAAGTAAAATAAAAGCAGTTGTAAATTAATTTTAAACACAGTATAGGACAGATACAATGTTAATGGGCTTTCAATTTTTTTTTTTCATCTTCTTGGCTCTGTTACTGATAAAAAGAAGAAAATCAGTCTTCAGGCACAGGAGATTTAGAACAGTATTTCCAATGTACAGGGATGCAGCATGGGTTAGTAAAAAGTGCGCTGCCACCAGCAGGCTCTGTGGGGTTGCATAAGGAACTTACCTTCTCTGCCCCACACTACATCTCACAATTTTCTAATTTACATATTGAAGCCACTCTCACCTTATTTCTGATGTCCTTAGCTGACTAAATGTTGTGACTTTACATACAATCCATCACTGGCTCTGATTCTGAAGTCACTAACTTATTTTACAGTGAAATAAAATGTATCATAAATGACAAACTGAATTACAAATAGACTCACTTTTAAATAATCAATCGTTCCCAGCAACAGTAGTGCCACTGAGAGTTTCAAAAATTATTTGAGGGGGTATTTTAAGTTGTCATAATAATTGATGGGAACAGTTAGTATTTAATAGGTAAGGGTGAGGGAGACTAGATATGTTCCAATTTCCTGCAGGACATTCTTTTAGGTAAAAACATATTTATAATTATTTAGGCCTCTTTAAGATTAGGGACCACAGATGCTCAATGAATGTTTACTGAATGAGTAAACGAAGTATAAAGCAAATAAAACACCATCATTCCAACACAGTCCATAGTTCTCTTCTTATGTATGTTTATGTCTATTAAGGGGTAGAGAATATTTTCAGTATGTGGAAAATAAAGTATGTTGATATGATTACTTTAAATTTATACAGCACCTTCTTCTAATTAGAATCTTTCTTCTGGCAATGTTAGGGTCAATGCAACATCAAACAGTAATGTAGCAGTAACTACTGAAATCATAAAACCTTTATAATGAATTTTTACTTGTATAAACAATGACAAGTGAAATACAAATTACTATTTACTGTCATGTACATTGCTCTATAAGATAATCTAGATTATTTCCAAAATATAAAAACAAGTTAATCTATAGCCACTTTGGAAGACAGTTTGGTAGTTTATTACAAAGCTAAATATAGTTTTATCACAAAACCCAGAAATTATGTTCTAGATTTCACCAAAAGAGCTGAAAACTACATCCACACAAAAACCTGCATATGAATGTTTATAGCAGCTTTACTTATAACTGCCAAAACTAGGAAGCAACCAATATGTCCTTCAATAGGTCAATGAATAAACTGTGATAAATCCATGTAAGAGAAGGTTATTCAACAATAAAAAGAAATGAGCAACCATATCAAGCCATGAAAAGACATGGAGAAACCTTAACTGTAGATTCCCAAGTCAAAGAAGGCAGTCTGAAAATGCTACATATTGCATGGTTTCAACTACATGATGCTCTGGAAAAGGTAAAACTATAGACAGTAAAAAGATAAGTTCTTGCCAGAGGCTTGAAGGGGAAGGAGGGGGAGAGCAATGAATAGGTAGAACATGGGATTTCTTAGGGCAGTGATATTATTCTTTATGATACTGTAATGGTGGATACATGACATAATGTATTTGTCAAAACCCATAGACCTGTACAACACAAAAAATGAGCCCGGGCTTCCCAGGTGGCGCAGTGGTTGAGAGTCCGCCTGCCGATGCAGGGGACACGGGTTCGTGCCCCGATCCGGGAAGATCCCACATGCCGCGGAGCGGCTGGGCCCGTGGGCCATGGCCACTGAGCCTGCGCGTCCGGAGCCTGTGCTCCGCGACGGGAGAGGCCACAACAATGAGAGGCCCGCGTACCGCAAAACAAACAAACAAACAAAAAAAACGAGCCCTAATGTAAACTCTTCAATTTAGTTAATAATAATGTATCAAGTTTGGTTCTTCAATTGTATCAAATGAACCACACTAATGTAAGATGTTAATAATAAGGGAAATTACTTTGAGGATGGGGGTTATTACAGAAACTCTCTGTACTTATTGCTCATTTTTTTTCTGTAAATTTAAGAATTCTCTAAAAAAAGTAGTCTATTAAAAAAAGAAGTTAACAAATCAGGCTATATGTTCACAAAACTTCAATGGAAATTTGGGTGGACTGACACCATATGCCCTCTAAGAATTTGAGCTTAACTGTTCGGCTGCATATGTGCCTCTAGTTAAAGCTCAGTTTTTAATCCCCACCCTCACCCCAAATCACACTCTAGGGCACGGGTGAAGTTAAACACTTTTAGGCATGGGTGAAGTTAAACACTTTTATTGGGCCACAGGGCATGGTTTCTCTGAGGATTTTAAAATTATTTAAGAGTATTTCTTTCTCTCCTTCCATGTGTAACCAGATTCCTCACCTATCTTTGTCGAACATGACATGAGGCCTTCCAGTTCAAAACAGAATGGACCACCTCCCTTCTCCCTCCATAATAAATCATACAAACATGACAGCTAAAGGCTGTTCAATAAAGGAATAAACCTACAAGGATAGAAAGTTCAAGAGAGAAGGCAATAGCAACAAAATTCTGGAAGCTGGCAAGCTAAAACATGAGTTATAGTTGATTTAACAAACCTCAAAAAACTGAATCCTTGGCTAACACTGGGGACAAACCAAGAAGCTACTTGATCCATAGCATTAGCCCCAAACTTGGTAGCATGAGGCACCTCTGGAATAAGACTGAAGACATTTAAGAAGGAAGCAGACTCTCCTGCTTCCCCTCCCCTATTCCACAGAGCCAGGCAACAACCCTTCCTCATTCCCATGCAGAAACTCAGCTTACTATCTAACACCAATTTTTCTTTTTACATTGATCAATTTGCTTGTTTTCTTATATTTTCTAATATCAAATGCATTGCTTTTACGTATTTTTTGGAAGAAGGATAGGAATGGAGGGGGGAAGAGGAGGAGAGGAAGGCAAGGAGGAAGAGATAGAAGGGAGGGAGGAGGGAAATCAATAAGACATAAAAATATTAAAAATTGGGATCGGGGGCTTCCCTGGTGGCGCAGTGGTTGAGAGTCCACCTGCCGATGCAGGGGACACGGGTTCGTGCCCCGGTCCGGGAAGATCCCGCATGCGACGGAGCGGCTGGGCCCGTGAGCCATGGCCGCTGAGCCTGCGCGTCCGAAGCCTATGCTCCGCAACGGGAGAGGCCACAACAGTGAGAGGCCCACATACCGCAAAAAAAAAAAAAAAAAAAAAAAATTGGGATCAGACATAACTTCGGTGCATTAAATGATGAGGAGAGAAATAGTAGTAGGAGATGGCACTTAACATTTAGTAACAGTATACTAACAATGCCCTTGTGTTCTCAGGGACCTAAAAGGAATAGCGGGTGTATCAAATAAGCACACAGGCCTTCTTTTTCCTTCCTGTTATATCTTAACACACTTTTTTTTTTTTTTTTTTTTTTGCGGTACGCGGGCCTCTCACTGCTGTGGCCTCTCCCGCCGCGGAGCACAGGCTCCGGATGCGCAGGCTCAGCGGCCATGGCTCACGGGCCCAGCCGCTCCACGGCATGTGGGATCCTCCCGGACCGGGACACGAACCCGTGTCCCCTGCATCGGCAGGCGGACTCCCAACCACTGCGCCACCAGGGAAGCCCCTTCCTGTTATATCTTAACTGACCTAAAGCAAAACTTCCTCAATAAATATGCATTTATAAACATACATTTATCTGTGTGAATTTCTCTACAAAGACTCAAGAAAAGGACAAGCAATCAATCATGTTGAGCCACAGGTGAAATAAGGAAACAGAATACCTTCGATCATTTAGTGAGCTCTAAAGAATTAAAGGATAAAAAGTAATACAGTCAAAAACAATCACTTTTTCTTCAAGAAGAAAATTATCTACTTCTTTGGCCCACAAAAGTCCTCTAAATAATGATCAAAGTATAAAATAAATTTTATGATTTTCTTCATTTTTATAGATAACAAGGTCATGTAGAATAAGATGATACTGGTTATTTAGGATAATAAGAAAAATATTCTCAGGTTATCACTGACCTAGTCAGAGAAAGAAAACACTGTACACAAGCCTTTCTCCAATGCTACTGAATACGTTTCCCTCAAAAAAGAGGTGGGAGAGATTATACCTTCGTGGGATTTATTTCCACATATAATATAAAAGGGTTACTGTTTAAATCTATGCATCACTGAGATGTATCTTCCATTTTTATGAAGAATCAGCTCAATAAACATACTTTAATTTAGAGGATAATAATAAAAGGTAATTGCCTTACTCCGTAACAGGATAAAAAGTATTTCATTATCATAATTTTGAGATATAACTTTTTATACAAATGATAAAATATTTTTAAAAGTAAATGTTATATATGACAGAAAAGCAGTTTCAATGGATGCACACACGATTCTGGTGTATGGTAATCAATGAATCAATCATAAGACAAAGTTATCATGAAATAGAGTTAATTAGGTATAGGCTTGAGGTATGGCAGATGGAAGGTGTAACATACGAAAGGAAGTTAAGCACACTTTTTGAATTCTGATTTTCTGGGTGGTTCCCCTTGTCATATAATGAACTATTACATTTCATTTCTGAATAACTGAGGAGATTAAAGCATTCAACTGTAGCTCATGAATTACTCTGAAAGCTATTCAGAATTTAAATGTAATAGCTGGTCTCTCATTTTTCATTGTCTAGTAAATGAGTTTATGAATAAACAAATGAATTTATATATTCCAAACAGCAGACCAGTCATGTACCCCCAATTCACTCATTCATTCATTCATTCATTCAATAGATACTTATTGATCTATAAAGGGTCAGGCCCTACCCTAAATGATAGCCTAAGACAAACATTCTATGCCCCCACAGAATTCACAAGTTAATATGAAAACAGACATTAAACAAATGTATTTATGTGTTACCAGTAACAAAGTAGATGAAATGAGCTGTGGAAAAGAACAAAAGCATAGAGGAATGGGGAGTTAATTTAGAGAGGGAGGTCAGCAAAATCTCCCAGAGAAGGCACCATTTAAGCTGAGACCCAAAGGCTAAGAAGGGGCAGGCCAGGCATGGAGAGGAGCATTCCAAACAGTGGAAACAGCAAGTGCAAATGCCCTGAGTCAGGCAGGGCTGCAAGAACTAACAGAAAGCCAGTGACACCAGGGAGAATGAGCAAGGGAAAAGGAGGCGATAGATGAGGCAGGAAAGCTAGGCAGGAGCCGTTACCGAGAGCCTTTCAAAGCCAAAGGTAAGAAGTTTACATTTTATGCCAAGTACATGTAAAGGCTTTAACGCCGAGAAGTGACATGACCCAATTAACCTTCTTAGTACAGCACCATCACTGCGCTCTGTAGAAAATAAATTAGACTTCTCGTGGGGATTCTTAGCTGTTTTGGGCACCATGAGAGCTTCCATCAGTCCCCAGAAGCCTATAAGTCCCTCCTCAGAATAATATTTTTATAGATGCATAAAACAGAATACATATAGTTACAAAGGAAACTAATTATATTGAAATTTATTTCTATCAGGGACCCTTGGAGGCAAAGAATCCAGGGTGAAGAATACCTGCTAGTGAACATAAGTGAAAGTAGAGTTAGAAGGCAATGGCGGTGGATGTGGACAGGAATGGATGACTCCAAGAAAAAATTAGCATTTTTGGATTCTTTGCTTATTACATAGGTCCAAATTTTTGAGCATGGATAAAAATGTGTGTCTGTTTTCTTTTTAATCAAACTCCTCTATATTTGTGTATTTTTTTTAAACATCTTTATTGGGGTATAATTGCTTTACAATGGTGTGTTAGTTTCTGCTTTATAACAAAGTGAATCAGTTATACATATACATATGTTCCCATATGTCTTCCCTCTTGCGTCTCCCTCCCTCCCACTCTCCCTATCCCACCCCTCCAGGCTGTCACAAAGCACGGAGCTAATATCCCTGTGCCTTGCGGCTGCTTCCCCCTAGCTATCTACCTTACTACGTTTGTTAGTGTGTATATGTCCATGACTCTCTCTCGCCCTGTCAAAGCTCACCTTTCTCCCTCCCCATATCCTCAAGTCCGTTCTCCAGTAGGTCTGCGTCTTTATTCCTGTCTTACCCCTAGGTTCTTGATGACATTTTTTTTTCCTTAAATTCCATATATATGTGTTAGCATACGGTATTTGTCTTTTTCTTTCTGACTTACTTCACTCTGTATGACAGACTCTAGGTCTATCCATCTCATTACAAATAGTTCAATTTCATTTCTTTTTAAGGCTGAGTAATATTCCATTGTGTATATGTGCCATATCTTCTTTATCCATTCATCCGATGATGGGCGCTTAGGTTGTTTCCATCTCCGGGCTATTGTAAATAGAGCTGCAATGAACATTTTGGTACATGACTCTTTTTGAATTATGGTTTTCTCAGGGTATATGCCCAGTAGTGGGATTGCTGGGTCATATGGTAATTCTATTTGTAGTTTTTTAAGGAACCTCCATACTGTTCTCCATAGTGGCTGAACCAATTCACATTCCCACCAGCAGTGCAAGAGTGTTCCCTTTTCTCCACACCCTCTCCAGCATTTATTGGTTCTAGATTTTTTAATGATGGCCATTCTGACTGGTGTGAGGTGACATCTCATTGTAGTTTTGATTTGCATTTCTCTAATGATTAATGATCTTGAGCATTCTTTCATGTGTTTGTTGGCATTCTGTATATCTTCTTTGGAGCAATGTCTATTTAAGTCTTCTGCCCATTTTTGGATTGGGTTGTTTGTTTTTTTGTTATTGAGCTGCATGAGCTGCTTGTAAATTTTGGAGATTAATCCTTTGTCAGTTGCTTCATTTGCAAATATTTTCTCCCATTCTGAGGGTTGTCTTTTGGTCTTGATTATGGTTTCCTTTGCTGTGCAAAAGCTTTGAAATATTTGTGTATTTTAAAGGACATTTTCTCTCATATAGAACCAAAAAGTTTATATTGGAGAATTTTTCTAATAGAAGTTGTCCTATAGGCAATCCTTCACTCTGTGAGCATTGACTGATTATAATGATAAGCACTGATGACAAGAGCTAGCATTTATTGAGCACTTACTATGTTCCAGGTACTAAGCAAAGTGCTTTGTAGTGCAATGTCTGGTTTAATTCTCATAACAACCCTTTGAGGTAGACGCTTTATTGTTATCCCCTTTTTTACAAATGAGAAAATTAAAGCTCAGAGATATTAAGTAATATTTGCCCAATACCACACAGCTGGTAATTGTCAGTACTGGGAATGGAGGCCTGGACTAAATCTAGAGTGAGGGATTACTGAGCATCTAGTAAGTGTTCAGTATTGGGTTGGCAATAATTGGAGCCCAAAAAATGTATAAGCCAGGGCCCAGATCTTAAGGCACCAATAAAACAGTTTATAAGTATAACAAACACACATATGTATACATCATTAGTGGAATATGGGAGACCATAAAAATATGTACTTACTTTAGTATCACTAGCACTAAGTATTCAGCAAAAGGAGAGCTCTGAATTTGTGGGGAATGTTTTAGGGCAAGTATAAGACTTGAACCGTTTGTTTAAAAAATTCGGTACACTTTAGATAAGCTTAAAGGTGGAGGAAGTAATTTTGGTAACGAAAGCAATGAATCATATGAAGTATTAGGGTACAGTCAAAAGATAAACTTAATGGCAGAACGTCTAGATTTTTAACCTCCTAGAAGTGACATTTTAGAAAGTTACTTAACTCCCTTGATACTCAATATTCTCATTGGCAAAATGTGTTTAATAACCTCTGCTTGTGAAAGTATATGAGTGTATGTGGCAAACTGAAAAGCAACTTCCCTTAGCAGTTTTATACATATAGTAAACATTTCATTTGGCCAAAAGGCAGGGACCTCATAAAATGTTGTTTTTGTTTCTCTTTTCCGACCTAGCCCCAGTGAAGAATGCTGTGATACATTATATGATTCTTTGCTGCGTTTCATTTGGTTCTTATTTCTACACATCTAGGAAACGCTAAAGGCAAACCTAACCCGAAGCACCTCCTTCCTCCCAGTCACCCTCTTCTTGGAATCCAGTCCCATCAGACCAGCTTCTGAGTGATGAGGATAATGGCTAATAATGGCTTAATGTGTTATTCCTTCCATAAAGCATTTACGTTTAATAATAGTCCCCAATGTCTTATAGCTAAAAATTGGAAAATAAAATAATTTCAGATCTTACAGAAATAATGAGAAGGAAAGCTGAAATTCTGAGACAGAAGGGCCACTGGGTCTTCTTTAAGTCACACTGCTCAGGAGTTGCAGCCTTTCTGAGGAAGCTACATTAACCAGTAGTACAATAACCAATATTAAAATCAGAAAGAAATATCAGTTAAGAGCCTTAGGATGTTGCTGTCAAATAACCAGTTCATAAATGAGCATTTCAAGACTAAAAAGGAAGGCTTTGATCTTTTAAGATTTCTTAATAAAGAGACCTAATATTAAAATGGCAAAATAGCAACATTTATGAAATCTGAATGGTGGGTGCATGGATTCTGCTAAATTGGTTTATGTATGTTTCTGTATGTTTGAAGCATTTCTTAACCTGAAAGTAACAAATCATAAAAAGCAAGAATAAAGAAGCTCTTATTACAATGGACACAGAAATAGGTTCAACAGCTAATTCCAATTTTAATGTTTCTCTTGTTTTGTACTACACTACTACACTACTACTACACTACACTAGTACACTACTGTGCTACACTACTAACCCTCTGGCAACTGGGTATGACAGGCTGGATAAAACACACCTGGATGCAACAAAACACTTCATCCCCAATTCTCATGAATTTAACACTAGGTCAAGATAAGGCTTTGCAGACTTTTCCTAAAACCAAAAATTATAACAGAGCATCACTAATTAGTGGTTTTTTAAAATCTAATAATATAGCCAACAAAATTATGCTGATACGATTTGCCAAAACTTGAAATAAATAATGTAAAGTACACAAATAATATCAAGTAAACCAGATAGTTCAAGAAATGTAATAAAGCTAATTTATATCTACGCTACAATTTACAGTTTTCAGAGAACTTACAGCTATGTTATTTCACTTAACTGTAGAAACTGTAACTTGTATATTCTGCAGGGAAATGATACAAGTGTTAATTCAGCACAAGTCTTGACATGCCAGCTGATAACACTAGCCTTTGGCGTATTTTCAGTTAAAGAAGGCATTCCTAAGAGTCTTAACTTGTTGAAATTGCTTAATATGCTAACTGTATAAATGATGGTTGAATGTATGAGTGTGAAATATAATTTATTTGTATCTTTCTACAAAGTTTGACAGTTTAATAGTCAACAGTTCTATGCTTCCACATTTGAACATGTAAACCTGAATCTGATAACAAATGATTAAAGAACAAGAGGCAGTAAAGGCTAAACGAGAATGTCATCTGATTACCGTACAGATTCAAACTGGATGCAAAAGTGCTATATGTAAAATATACTTAAATGATACCAGGATAATTTCCAAACAACTTTTCAAAAAGGCGCAAATATTTTTTTAAAGACAAACACAGCCCAACAGCCTGGACTTCTGTGATACAGACCTCTACCACCACCCCCAATTCTGACGGTCCCTGCAGGCAACCAACTGCTGTAACTGTGGAATGTGCTCTTTGAACTGTACAAAAGCCTTCAGCCTTTCCTGCATTCTGCAAACAAAAACTGCCAAGTACAATTATTTCTCTGATTTAACATAATACAAGTGTTACTTCTCCCCCCTCAACTTCCCTAGTGCCAGCAATGGCCTATAATGTCTACATTTATAAATGCACAGAAAAACAATCATTTTTCATAATCAAAATTAAATTTATTCTAGAAGTATAACAGTTCAACTGAACATAATATAAATTCAACAGGCACCATATTCCCTTTTGTGTATATGTTTCAAGAATTCTATTTCTATAGATGGATTCAGGATTGAATGGGATTAGTCCTTTTAATTATATGCCTAGGATCTTCAGCTTGAAATCTTTCTTACCAAAAAAAAAAAAAAGACAAACACAATAGTTGTTTATATTCAATTCATTTACCAAAACAACTCATTAAAGCTAATAAGAATATGTCCTTCCAAATGTGAATGTCTCTTGATGTTCAAAAGAAAATGAAAAGTAAAAGGCAAAATAAGTCCTAAGATAGAGTTGCACAGATATTTGAACTTACCTACTAGTTAAATGTTAGAATAGAGAATTCTTCTAGCCTAGATCCAACACAAACTGCTTTTCTTCACTGAGTATGTCCTTGACATTATGCATACCTGAGTATTTTTCTTTTTAAAAAGATAATATTAAACCCAGTACTGAAGAGTTAGTTCCATTTTTCATGTACATTAATGCTTCCAGCTGTTGGTATGTATAAACTAATTATCAGCTGCATTACTCTACCTGAAAATATTTGAAGTTTTATAAAATTAAGTTATGAACAGATAAGACACCATCATTTATTTAACACACACAAAAAAATTATCAAGTAGAACCAACCACTATAGGAGATGCTAAGAAAAGATAAGGCATGCTTTTGTTCAAAAGAAGCTAACAATCAAGTTGAGGGAGCAAGACACATGCACAAAGCAATGAAAGTTTAAGAAAAAATAAACGTGATATATATATTTGCCACTATTAATTTAAAGGAATTTGTTCATTTCATGGCCTATTTAAATGAAGTTCAACCTCATTCCTTTTTTGAGAACCAGAGACATCTCAGGTTGTTACAAACAAGGCTGAAGTAAACTGGCTTAGAAGTTGAACCATCCTACAGATAAGGATTTCTTTTCTCTTTCTATCAAACGTTTTATTTTCTGTCAGTCAAATCACTTCTCATTGATGCCATAAAAGCTTTTTCAGCTAATTAGTTCATACAGTATTTTATCTTTTTATTGATGCCTATATTTAATAAGTACTTATTAAATACTGACTGTGTCTAGCAAAGGATAGTTAAAGACTGATGCTTCCAAGTCTGACATATGAAGGTTCAAATTCTGGCTCTGTCACTTAGTAACTGGAGAAACTAACTTTTCCAAGTCTCAGGTTCATCATCTGCAAAATATACATAAGTAACATAAAGGAAGCTGTCATCGACAACTCTGCCAGCTCATAGCTTCCCGGAGAATCTGTGCTTGAACTGGGTTTTGAAGGACAGTAGGGGGTTCATCTACCACAAAAGCAGTGGAGGACTTTCCATACAAAGAGAACAGAACATGCAAAGAGGTATGGAGTGCAAGATATCTTTGGAGAATCACTGCATGAAGTTCTGAAATATTTCAGGTTGCAGAAGGTTAGGCTAGAGAGGGCTTATATGCATGTTATACTTCGATGCTTAGATGGTATATATGTCAATTTACTAGGGTAAAGTCTATGACAAAAGAAAATAGAATTACTAAGTTTGAAATCTTAGGATCATCCTGATCTTTTGCCCCATGCATCCATTATCAAGTCCTAGAGAAGGAACAACATGCACAAAAGCCACAAGGCACAAAAGAACTTGAAGCCATCAATTAATGAAATTAGGCCAGAGTAAGTGGAGCAAGAAAGAAGAGTCTAAAATGTGCTGAGTAGAGAAAGATGATGCTAGAGCAGCAGGCATGGTCTAGTTTTTGCAGGGACTTATAGATCACTGTGAAGAGTTAGTTTGGGTCTTACCCTAAGTTCAAGGGAAAACAAATGCAAAATTTTAAGAAGAAAATAAAAATCATCCAATCTTTATCTTTAAATGAAAATTGTTCCCTAGTGAGTTAGAAGGGATAAAGGGTACAAAGAACTGAGTAAAACAGGTAGTCACTGCAGTGGTCCAAGTGAACATTTTAAAACAGGGTAGTGTCAGTGGGATGTGGAGAAAGAAACACATTTTGATCAAATCTGGAGGTTGAATTAATGAGAGTAGGAGAGTGGACACGAGAGAAGAGAGATGTCCAGGTGGCCCAAAATTGGTGACCGACATTTCTGACTTAGGCAACTGGGTATATAATGGTGCTTGCCATTCACTAAGACAGAAAACAGCATAAAAGAAGCATATTTTCTATCCTATTTTGATACGTGAGACAGGAGCTGGCAATGAGCTTATTTTAGATGGATTCCTGGGGGACATTTAAGTAGAGATATCAAGAAGACAGTTGTAAATGCAGATCTTGAACTCAGAGGAGGAATACGAGCTAGAGGTACAAAAGTGGGAGCCCCAACACTAAAAGTGGTAGTCAGAGCTTTGGAAGTAAGGGAGCTCATCTAGAATAATGTACATACAGAGTGAGAAGATAAAGCGGGAGGAGAAAGACAGAACACAGGAAAAGACCTAAATTTATGAGGTGGGCAAAGAAAAGACTCATAAAGGAGACTTAGGAAGGAGAGTAAGCGGGAGGACACGCCACAGAGAGAACATGAGATGATAAAAGGAGGAAGCAGTCAGCAGTGTTAAAGACTTCACGGAAGGCGAGTGATGGAAACTGTCCTAAGATTTAGCAACGATAATAACATTGAGGGACTTCTGGTTAAGCATAGCAGTCTAAACACATGCAATTACATCCAGTGCTTTCCAAAATACTAATACAGTGGCAATAGACGAATAAAAAGTTATGAACCCATGAAAAAGTCATAGCCGAAGGGGTGACACCCAACAAGACATGACAACACATCTCTGTATGCACTACATGGTCTAACACAGATCCTCAAAGAAAGTTGTTGAAGGAATCAATCAGTACTTTACTCAATCATTCAATCCTCATCTTGTAGAAAAGGAAACTGTTCCGGGAGTCAAAAAATGCAGAGGAGAAATTACACGTGAGTTACACCCCAGGAAAAATTCTCAGAGCTGATGAAAATGTCCCTGTCTCCCTCTGAGTGAACTTAAACTAGATATATTTACATTTGTAGATTTTTTAAGGTAGATAAGAACCTACTGTAATACAGCATAGTTTTTTGGTTTGCTCTTTTTTTTTCTTAACTCAAAGGTTCTGCTTGAAGAAAATGATCTTATTAATTAAGCCAAATATAGTTCCTCTGAGTTAAAAAAAAAAAGAGTAAACAAAAAAACTAAGCTGTATTACAGTAGGGTCATTGTCATCAGTTTTGAGAATTTTTTCTGGTGTGTAACTCCTGTTACACATCAGGATGTTAACTGATCAGCCATTATAATTCATATTCATTTCATTTCAACATGGTATTCCAAAGGATTACACTTCAAGGCAAAAGACTAACATTCACCTTGTATCACAGCATAAAGAGGCGATGTCCTTTTCTGAGAGAGAACATCAAAATCAATTCATTCACCAAATACGTATTAAATGTGGACTGTGTACCAGTACTATTCTGGGCAGTGGGGACATAGGGTTGAATGAGGCATAAAGGAGTTTATACAACACTGTATGGAAAGGATAAGAGTGGGAAATAGGATGGTACCTTATGACACTGATTCTTAAAATCTAGTGGAAAACAAAAATTATTATTTTCAGTATTTCCATATAAACATCATATCTATTAGCATTCATCTCTATAATGAAACTATTGAGAAATTATACCACCTCAAATCATGATCTATATAAATCCAAATATAACTAGATTTAAAATAATAAAAACAAATTCAATCTCAGATCACTTTAACCATAAGAAAACAGAAACACAATAGAAATACTATTTTAAAACTGCACAACAAAGCCAAAATTGTCTTTTGCACAAGCCTTCTAAGAACGAGTCAAGTGTAAAGGATTTTGAAAAATTAAGAAGTTGGCAATAATTGAGGACTCAGTTAAAATTTACTGGTACAAGTTTGCTCTGAAAAATCAACCTGAAATTTTGAGTTGATATTTGGTTTGCTAATTCAAAACACACTTGGTGGAGAGATACCCACAATGAAGAAGAAGGGGAGAGAGAGTGACTGAAACAGACTCTGTGTAGCAACATGCATTTCCCATCTGAAGAGAGAAACTAGGGGTTGACTAGATCAAGACTAATTAAGGATCCTGTTTCTGACTTACTTCACTCTGTATGACAGACTCTAGGTCCATCCACCTCACTACAAATAACTCAATTTCGTTTCTTTTTATGGCTGAGTAATATTCCACTGTATATGTGTGCCACATCTTCTTTATCCATTCATCTGTCGATGGACACTTAGGTTGCTTCCATGTCCTGGCGATTGTAAATAGTGCTGCAATGAACATTGTGGTACATGACTCTTTTTGAATTACGGTTTTCTCAGGGTATATGCCCAGTAGTGGGATTGCTGGTAGAGGGGTGGGATAGGGAGGGTGAGAGGGAGGGAGACACAAGTGGGAAGAAATATGGGGATATATGTATAGCTGATTCACTCTGTTATAAAGCAGACACTAACACACCATTGTAAAGCAATTATACTCCAATAAAGACGTTAAAACAAAATACTTCCTGGGGGTGGGGGGAAAGTATCCTGGAAGCGGGAAAGGGCAATGAGAGAAATGGAGATTATTTTTTAAAGTAATGGTAACAAACTAATTACATTCCTTCTTTGAGACAAATGCTGACCCACCTCACTGATAGGGTCAAACCTAAGAATTGAGATTAAAAGTCTTGCTTTGGTCACCCTACCAACACTAACTATTCTTACGTCAACAGAAAAGATAAATATCTTCGTATTACTGACTAAAAACTATAAAATAAAAGTACATGCCATTTTCATAAAACTCAGTGGGAGCTGGCAAAGCAAATGTTGGCTCCACTTCCCCATTTTGCTTAGGATCAAATCTCCAATAAGAATGTCACGAAGGTATAAGTCTATTAATCAAATCATATAAACTTTCCAAACCATCTCCATATATAATGTCCCTGGGTGATCGAAAATCAAGATCAGATATATGCAATGACTCTGTTATGCAGGGAAAAACAGATTTTAGTAAAGAAAGAAATTTCAAAGATTGGAAGAAGCTACCTTAAATGGATCGTGGGAGAATTCACATGAATTGTAAGGACTCTAGAATAAGCATTGTACGGCAACATAATGATGAGTAATCCAACAGTGAAAACAATAATAATGGAAGCTTTACATAATCTATATGCCAGGAGCTGTGCAGGCTGTTTCATCTCTCCCCACTAAATTTTCCCCAAATCATCTGGTACTAAGATTTATATAATGCCTTTAAAAAAGCAACATTTATACTCTGTACTTGATGAGTATGATTTATAATAAAACAAAAATTACCACTTTGTGATATAACCCCATTAGAGAGACATTTAGCAATATTATTATAAAAATAAAGGTGTAGTATTCTAAAACTCAGACATTCTACTACAAGTTATAACTTTAGAAAAACTCTCAAACATGCACACAAAAAGTTATATACAGATATGCTCACTGCTATTAGTGTGTGGAATAGTAAAAAATGGAAAACAGCCAAATTGTTCATTTACTGAGGAAGGAATTTTAAAATAACTATGCTTTATTCAAACCATGGAATGTTACAGAGCAATTAAAACCTAATTATTACCCACAACAATGGCAAAATGAAAAAAGACAATCTCAGTTTTGGAAAGATGTGGAACAACTTGAACTCACGTGCATTGATGGTGGGACAGTCAACTGGGATAACCACTTTAGAAGACTGCTTGGCAATGTCTACTAATGTTGACACTGACACTAATTACAGATAAGCTAGGATACAGAAACTAAGCTGATACAATGATGTAGATATCTTATCATACAAAATTTCTCCTCCTAGCTATACAGATATGCATAATACGTAACAGATATGCACAAGAATCTTCAGAGCAGTATTATGCCTAATAGTCAAAACAAGAAAACAACACAAATGTCCCAAAACCTAATGGAAATAAACAGTGGTATATTCATGTAATGGAATACTAGCTAGCACTCACGATAGACATTTAACTACACACAATAACATGGAGGAAGCATGTAAACCCAATAGTAAGAAACAGAAGCCAGATACACACAAAAGACTATGTACTAAATGATTCCATTTATATAAAGTTCAAAAACACAAAACTAATCTATGTTGTTAGAGGTCAGAATATGGTTTCCCCAGTGGGGGGTGGGGAGAGATAGTTAACTAAAAGGTGGAAAAAGGGTCGAAAGGCTTCTGAAGCACTGGTAGCATGCTACTTCTTGAGCTGGGTACTGATTACACAGATGTGTTCATTCTGTGAAAATTCATCAAGATGTACAAATATAAGTTTAGCAGTTTTCAGTATACAACTGCAAAACTCATAAATGCACAATATATACTTAATAAAAGCTTACTTAAAAAGAAAAAAAACTAAGAAATCAGACCTGTATGTATCACCATGGATAAGTTCCCTAAACATAATTTTTGAAAGCAAAAATTTTTCAGAAGGGCAGATTTAATATGATGTCACTCACATAAATTTTAAAATCACACAAAAAGTGTAAGAATACAGATAAAAACCAACTTCAGTATAGTAAATACCTCTAGAGAGAGAAAAAGGAACAGGACGAGAGCACACAGCTTTTGCTATATTCGTGGTATTGTATTTCTTAAAAAGAGAGAGATCTGAATATAACAAAATATTCACGTATGTCAAATTTGAATATGTGAGTGCCTATTGTGTTATCTTCTGTATATCTACAATATTTTTAAATAAAAATCTTAAAGAAAGCTATCACTTTGGATTCTAGAATGAAGAGAATCTTTAAAATAATTTTCAGTGAAAAACATTCTTAACCATTTGCCCAGATCAGCTGATTAACAAATGCTTTTATATATAGCTTAAGTATCTGAGATGGCTGATGGGTGTTTATTCTAGGTAAAATGTTTATTAAAATACACTCTATATATAGAAAAACAGTACACTCTTATTTGCAAAAAGATAATTTGGGCCTTTTAAGCTGTACAGTAATAAAATCATTCAACATTTGAGAGAGTTCAGCAGAAATGGTCTTTAGGAGAAAATATACCTTCAAACTAATTCTTTAAAACCCAAGGCAACTTTGTTGCTCCTTTATGCATTCCACTGGGCTATAATCAAAATGAAGTATTTAAGTAATAATGGTTGCATGGGTAGAATCGTCAACTCCACAAAACTAGATCATCGATATACCCACTAAAAAGAGTTATTCATCCCAGGAATACTCAGTCCCTTTTCCCAGATATCACTTTGCGTCATTAACTTGGAAGTGGACTCAGTGGTTAGCTAACTGGTCCTTCAAATGGATTTGGAGGTTACCATCCATTTTGTGTTTAATAAGAAGTTTTGTCTTTAGTGTCTTGTCTTAAAATCAAAGAGGTATAGGGAATAAATAGAGACACATAAATGGGCAGAGAGAGAAAAAGACAGAAACATAGAGATAAATACACATACATGTATATATAAACACATACATATATGCAAACATACACACACTTATGTGTACACACACATTTGTACATACATAGGAAGGGCAAGAAAGACTACTACTATTAAGTGTCTACTCTGTGCCAGGTATTTTTAAGTTTGATCTTTTAATCTTCACAAAACCCTGTAAGAAAGTTATTATTATTTTTTGCACATGCAAAACTTACCCAAGATCAAAATAAAAAGAATACGTGGCAGAGCAAACCCGGGTCTGTCAAATGCAAAGATGAGCCTCTTTCCTCCATAGTATGCATAAAATAAGTTTTAGGTCGATTGTAAGTATTGCTTTGTATCACTTTAACATAGAAAAAAATTCATTTTGGCACTATGAAGAAACATAGCTGGTTTTTAAAACAAAATCTGATTTTATTCCCAAAATTTCAATATGGCAAAGGAAAAGTTGCTACAAAGATAATTCTTAGTTGAATATGTTCAAAATTTAATTCCCTGGTAATCTGGGTTTTGGCCAAGACAAATCAAAATCATAGATATTTTACAAATGCCAAGTTTTCAGAGAAACAAAAAAAATGTAATAGCAACAGATGCATTCTCCATAGACATTTGTGTTGAGCCTAGCTATATCCAGAGTCTGAAGAAAAGGGGGATTTTTAAATTTCATTTTAATGAATAATAAATTCCTGATATCTGTTCATGTCAACCAGTTAAATAAGATCATATTCAGTCCTTGGAAAATTAGATGGTAGAATATACTGAGAAAGAAAAAAGAAAATAAGGAGGAAAAAGAGGAGGGGAGGGAGAAAAAAGAAAAGCGAGAAAAATTTTAAAGAGACTAGAAAAAAAACTATATCTGGTACTTCTTGAACTAAAACTATATTTGAAAATTTCTATTCAAAGAAAGAATACATAGTGCATTTGTTTTTCATTTCTTTTACAATATACTAATATTAACATTAACAAATTAAAGTCCCACTTGTGTAAAAGCAAGTGTGTCTGAGGATGATGGACCATTGCATAAAATGCGTTAAAATTTAAGGAAAGAAGCTACAAACAACTCAGTAAAGATCAGTAGTTCATTACTATAGAATGGGTTTTGGTTATACTGTAAAAAAAATATCCATTTTTAAATTCAAAATTGAAATATCTATCTTAAGACAAGTTTATACTACATAAATAAATTGTCATTAAAAGTTACTAAATATATGCAAGCATAGAGGTTCCCCTCTGTGGATATTAGCACTTTCTCCAAGTAAAACACAGTACTTTATAATATCACAAAATATTGATTTTAAGACCCTATCTTTTAAAAAAAATTTGAATATTCAGAGTAGACAGATCAAATATGAAATTATCTCACCCTTTCTCAGAACTCTACTTAACAGAATCATTGAGATTGCTTTTTTAATTCTTTTTTTCAGTTATATTAGACATGCAGAAACATATCTAAAATAAAGCCTTAATTTTCTAGAGCAGTTTTATTTTTACAGGAAAATTGAACAGGAAGTACAGAGTTCCCATGTATATCTTCTTCCCCATTCCCAATAGACATAAAGTTTCTACTGTTATTAACATTTTGATGACTGTGGTACATTTGCTACAACTGATGAACCATATTAAAACATAGTTACGAATTAAAGTCTAGAGTTCCCATTAAGGTTTATTGTTTGTGTTGTATGGTTCTACAGTTGTACAGCTGGCAAATACATAATGCTATGTATCCATCATTAAGTACCATGCAGAATAGTTTCACCACCCTAAAGATCCCCTGTGCTCTGCCTATTCGTTCTTCCCTCGCCTCAACCCCTGGCAACCACTGAGCTTTTTTTTTTTTTTTTTTACCACTGAGCTTTTTACTGTCTCCATAGTTTTGCCTTTTCCAGAATGTCATATAGTTGGAATCACAGGATGTAGCCTTTTCAAATGACTTCATTCACTCAGTGATATTCATTTAAGGTTCCTCCATGTCTTTTTGTAGCTTAATAGGTCATTTCTTTTCATCAACTGAATGACAGTCAATTGTATAACTATATCACAGTTTGTTTTTCCATTTATCTATTGAAGGGCATCCTGGCTGCTTCCAAGTCTTATGCATAAAGCTTATATAAACATTCTTGTGCAAACTTTTCATAGACATAAGTTTTCAACTCATCTGGGTAACTACCCAGGAATGCAATTA
Organism: Phocoena phocoena; assembly: GCF_963924675.1. Lineage (NCBI taxonomy): Eukaryota > Metazoa > Chordata > Mammalia > Artiodactyla > Phocoenidae > Phocoena > Phocoena phocoena. Next base: position 70,790,366 of record NC_089227.1, on the reverse strand, counting down.
CTAGGTTGTATAGTAGTGAATACTGTATGCATGTTTAGCTTCATAATAAACTGCCAAACTATTTTCCAAAGAAGGTATATCCATTCCACCACCAGTGAATCACAGTCCTTGCTGCTTGCTCCACATCCTTGGCAGCAGTTGGTGTTGTCAGTGTTGTGAATTTTAGCCATTCTAATAGGTGTGTAGTGGTATCTTGTTGTTTTAGTTTGCAATTCCTTTATGAAATAAATACCAAGCATCTTTTCATAAGCTTATTTGCCATCTGTATATCTTCTTTGGTGAGACCCATTTCTTATAGTTGAGTTCTTTGTATATTTTGGATACAACTCCTTTATCAGATATGTGTTTTACAAACACTTTCTTCCAGTCTGACTTGTCTTTTCATTTTCTTAACAGTGTCTTTCTCAGAATAGAAGTTTTTAATTTTAATAAAGTGCAACTTATCCAACTTATCAGTTTTTTCTTTCATGGATTGTGCTTTTGGCGTTTTATCTAAAAAATCAACTTCTAGATTTTCTCCTATGCTACCTTCCAGCTGTTTTATAGTTTTACATTTTATACTTAGCTCTATGATTCATTTTTAATTCATTTTTGTAAAAAGTATAAATTTTGTGTCTAAATTTCTTTTTTGCATATGGATGTCCAGTTAGCTGTTCCAGTGCCACTTTTTGAAGTCACTGTCATTTTTCAACTGAGCTGTCTTCACTCCTTTGTCAAAGATCAGTTGCCTATGCTTGTGTGGGTCTATTTCCAGCTTCTCTATTCTGTTACAAAGATCTGTCTGTTATTTCATCAATATCATACTGTCTTGATTACTGTAACTTTAAACAATGTCTTGAAGTCAGGTAGTGTCAGTCTTCTGACATTGTTCTTCTTCATCAATATTGTGTTGTCTATTCTGGGTCTTTTGCCTTTCCATATAAACTTAAGATCAGTTTATCAATATTCACAAAATAACTTACAGGGATTTGATCGGGATTTTGTTGAATCTATAATCTTCAAGTTAAGAAGACCTGACATCATAACCATATTGAGTATGCCTAGCCAAGAACATGGACTATCTCTCCATTTATTTAGATCTTTGATTTTCTTCCATCAGAATTTGTAGTTTTCCTAATATTGTTGTTGTACATATTTTGTTAAAGTTATTCCTGTGTTTCTTTTTTTGATGCTAATACAATGGTATTGTATTTTTAATTTCAAAATTCCAGTTGTTCATTGTTCACATATAGGAAAGCAATTGACTTCTGTATATTAATCTTGTTTTCTGCTACCCTGCTATAATTGTTTATTAATTCCAGGAGCTTTCCTTGGTTGATTATTTTGGATTTTCTACATAGACAATCATGTCATCTGCAAATACACAATTGCATTTCTTGCTTCCCAATCTGTATGCCTTTTATTTCCCTTTCTTATCTTACTACCTTGGCTAGGATTTCCAGTATGATACTGAATAGGATTGTTAAGAGGGGACATTCTACTTTGCTCCTGATCTTAGTAGAGAAGCATGTAATTTCTCATTGATGGTTTTTCATAAAGCAAATATCCATGCAACCACCAGCCTAGTGAATAAACAAAATGTTGCTGATACGCCAGAAGCTCCTGGAACCTCCACCCCAATTTCTACCACCTATATACAACTTAACCATTATCTTTGGTTTTGTTGTAATTACTTCTTGCATCCCTAAACACTAAAGTCTAGTTTTGGAACTTCATATAAAATAAATCATACAGTATTATTCTTTTGGGTCTAGGTGTTTTTTATCAACATTATGCTTAGGAGATTCAACCATGTTATTGTTGCCATACTTTAACCAATTTCATTGCTGTAGAGCAGAAGATGAGAAAATTTTTTCTGTGAATGACAATATTTTCCAATTTGTTATCAAACTCAAACCAGTAAATGAGAGTTCACTACTGACCTATCAAATTTAAATAACTCTTTAAAGTTTCATCACACTTCTCAATAATAAAAATTAATGTTTTAAGTGAAAAGCAACTGTTTCATGTCATGAAAGCAATACTAATGTCTGTAGTCTTTCTCCAAGTTGTCTATTCTAGTTCAATGATGGAAAAATTTTGAACTGAACTGCTAAAACCAAAAAAGTTTCTTTTTTATGCATAGTTTCTGCTAAATTCAAGATTCCTAACTCACAATTATAGACTGTCAGGAATGGCAACAGTGTTTCCTGGCTCTATCAGATGTTCCAACCAACAAGATTAAACATGAACCTAGTAATTTTGAAGAATTCTCACTGTAGACTACTTTGACAGTTTGTCAGATACTATGTGATTAAGAATATCACATTCAATACCTGTAAAGGTTCATATTTCAGTTTTGGAAATAATTGGGAGAATGTATGATTTGGTTTTTTTCAACTCTAATAAGCATTCATTTTCTATTGCATAATTTGGACCTTTTAAAATCAAAACAATACTCTATCACTGAGTTCTTTCACTGATGAATGAAAAGTGTTATCAATTATAAGCCAAAGTCAAATTTCTGGCAGTTATCAAGTGCCTTATCACAAGGATGATGCACGAGGTAACTTTCCAGATAAAGGTAGTGATGATAAGAAATTTCTTCCCAAATAATTTTCCTAAAACAAGCGTTGCCTTTAGTCATCATTCTTTCTACCAGTTTCTGAACAGCAACTGAATTCTATGTTTCTATAAAATCATTAACAGACATCTTTTAAGTTCTTCCTGACAAAATAGGAAATCAGTCTTTCCAATATACTGAGCTGACAGAAGTTATATATATTTTATAGTAGATTATGGATACAAATTCAGTCTAATTCATTTTCACCATGCAAAGTGAAAAAAGGACTCAACGACTCTCTTACTGGAAGGTGTACTTAAATAGATATGTTAAGATAGCCTTATTCTCAGACATGAAGAAATTTAAAAGAAAAAGAGAATCAAAGTTTAGCGCATAAAGGGATTATGATGGCACAATTGCACATATTAAATCAAATGAAGTTACCTTCTCTTCATCAGAATACTCTCAAAATTCTTAACAGTTCTCTGCCAGAAGGTAAAATTGAAACTAATCCATTTTGCATTAAATGCTATTATTGTACGGCATCACCCTATGTTATTAGTTAGAAAATGTTAACACAAATAGAAATTTAAGTTACCTACCAAAACACCCGTATATTTTGTAGAGAAAAAAATCCAAAGAATATTGTCATCGCGTAGTTTTCTATTACTAACACCTGAATAGCCACAAAAACTGAGAGATGGAAAATATAGAGTGCAGATGACTTACATATGGAGGGTTAGACTTTCATCCTCTCTCCCAGGATTGAGGAGTTTTATTCTTTGTGCTTACAATGCTCCTTTCTCCAGGGTATTCTTCTACTTCCAGAATAGGTCAGGACAAAGCTTCAACAGACTTCTATTATTTGTTTGATCTAGGGGGAAATTATACTTTTAATCAATTATTACAAAATGCATCAAACTTTTTTCTCACTGTGCTGGGGGGTGGCGGTTTCTCATTATTTTCTCTTGGATCTGAGGTGAACAGAGAGAATAGGAATTGCCATTGTTGCTTATTACAATAAATAAATCAAGTAGTTTAAATTAACACCACTAAAAGAAACCCACATCTATCTTCTTTTTCATTTTTATGGCTAAGCAGTACAGCAAGAGAAAATTAATATTCAAAATCCAAATGACTACAAAAGCCTACTCAAATGTATTTTTAAAAGACTTTAACATCATTTTGCAAATCCATGAGTTTGAATGGACTGGCAGAGATGATTAGGTATCAAATATTTTTACTCATTCATTTTAATGTCTTAGGGCTAAAGAATTACAGGATGATTAGGAAAGTGTAAAGGGAAATCCATTTTAAAAAATTTTAATGGAATAATAAAAAAGATGATTTCAAGAGCATGAGACAGACCAGAAACAGATAGCAAAGGGCCTGTAGGCAGGGCAAGAAATCTAGAGTAAGAATTTTGGAGATGGTACGAAGGTTGGGAACTGCTATTCAAACAGAGCATGTTGGTCAAATTAAAGCATATAACATGAGTACATTTTTAATATGGTTTGATGTTAACTCTCTAAGAAATCTATAAATGTAAAAATGCAACACATCCTACCTTCACAAGAACACAGAAACATAATATACGATTATTTGATCTTTGGTCGTATGAACATTCATAACTTTAAAGGAGTTAATTGTATTCTACAAACTTCATCAAATTGTAGTTTTCTAATAACGGATATTTTCTGCCTCATTAAAATGAAATATCAAGATAAATGTCTTCAACTTGTGCCATACCCTGGATCACACTCTCTTGCCTTATCTTTAAGTCATTCATATTGCTTTCCATTAAATAATAAATTAGAATGTAGGGGGAACATTTAGAGACATTTGGAAATAAAATACAGATGGGGGAAATGTGTCTGTTAGCACTTTAAAGCCAGTTTTCGTTCAGAAATTTAAAACTATTACACTTGTGATTACTATTCCAAAAAAACTATAGTGGCAATATAGTAAACAAATGAAGCCAATTAATAGCTGTATCGGAATAGCTAAATACAAAAACCAAAATGTATGTGGGCAGAAGAATGTCTCTTTAAGCCATCCATCTGGTCACAAACTGATACTTACGTGAGCCCCTTCTGATTTTAATCAGAGTTAGGGGTACTTGTAAGTATTTACCTGGAACCCCTCAAAATTATTTCAAAGTGAAACAAACAGAAATTTGACTATCAGAAATTAAAGCTATTGAAGGAGAAAACTCACTCAAGACTAGATTTTAGAATTACAGAAAACTGGTATATTTTCTTTTAGAAAGATACAACTAATCTTGGCCTAACAGTCTTACTACTAAAACTTATCAATATGCATTCTATATGAATATTTCCATATGGCTTTTCAAACATAGGTAGCTCTACCTTAGTTTGAAGAACACAGAAATGATTTTGCTATATTTTGGATCAGTGCAGATCAATGCACATTCCTTTAGGGAAGCCTTTTGAACTGACAAAGGGTGAATGATTGACATCAGTAACAAATACTTTTTGTTGTCCTGGACTGACATGTCATTTATAGCAATACCTATGCTAATTAATGCCATACATATCTACCAGATGTGTCAGAGAAATATGCCAGACCCTTCACAGAATACTCCGTTTGAGTGCGGCTAAAATTACATTATAGATATGGAAATGCATCCCTTTGTGATAAAGAACTGATCGCTCTCTCTCTCTCTCTTTCTCTCTCCCCCTCCCCCCATGTATCACACACACACATATATACATATACATAGAATATACTTCCTGTGATAGGGAAAAACCCACTTATATGTACAATTAGCTATACCTTGTCTATTCCATTGGTAAAACTTTTTACAAAGAGCAAACTCTACCTTGCCATGTTCAAATACACTATAATCTTAAGCTTAAAAAATACAGAACATAATGTACTAAAATACTAGTCAGGGTCTTCAGAAACTACACTATCATCTTGACACTTTACATTGAAATGTGTTCCCAGATTCTCTCAACTCCACTGGTAGACTGTTAACAATGGGAACTATGTTGTTAATCATCTTCATCTCCCCATTCCCTAGGACACAGTTTGGTATATAGTGGGTACCAGCTTTTTTAAAAAAAAATTGAGTTAAGGTCAGTAGAGACATCAAAATTATGTATCACATTTTTGTCAGTGAATTCAGTATATACAAAGAAATAATTGTTAGTGTTGGCAACTGAAACCCTTACTCATTAAATCAAATAAACTGGTAAAGAACTCATCTCAGTGTCTGGTACAGAGCTAGCACTCAAAAAATTGTGAACTATATAATCAGACTGAACATTCATCCTGCCTGGAATAGATGGGGTTCGTACTTACTGCAATTATTAACAGCTACCACTTTTCTTCTCAAAAGTGTCCCAGTTTAGATGGCAACTTTATTCCTCCAAAGTATCATTAATTTATTATAATTCATTTATATGATTATTTCTTTTTATCAACAAGTTATTCTTTTTCTTGTTTTCTATGATGCTGTTACATGACAAAACTATTTTATTGGGATTGGGATGAACAACATTCCATTCTTTTAACATCAGTACATTCACAGAGAAGGTCAAGGGTTTATTAAATCCTCACATACTTTTTTTTTTTTTTTTTTTTTTTTTTTTTGCGGTACGCAGGCCTCTCACTGTTGTGGCCTCTCCCATCGCGGAGCACAGGCTCCAGACGCGCAGGCTCAGCGGCCATGGCTCACGGGCCCAGCCGCTCCACGGCATGTGGGATCTTCCCGGACCGGGGCACGAACCCGTGTCCCCTGCATCGGCAGGCGGACTCTCAACCACTGCGCCACCAGGGAAGCCCTCACATCCTTGAAGCTAAACATTTCAACATCAACAAAGGAATTATCTCCTAGCTGACCAATCCAATGTGACTTCTTAATTCCTGGTTTGCTTAACTTTGCTAATTCATTTAGCTTAGTTTTCATTCTTTCCTTCATAAAACTCTACCTTTGGCCTACATGACACCCCTCTTTCTTGATTCCCCTCCGACCTCTGAGACCTCCTTTTTGCAGTGTCTGCTAGTTCCTATTCTTACATGTATTTCCTCAATGTCAGTTTTCTCAAGACTTCATTCTAGTCCTCTTCTTTTCCTAATCTGCGCTCCAGTTCTTGCACAATTTATTGCAAATGATTCCCAGGTGCGTATATCCAGTCCACACCTCTCTCCTGACCTGCAGATCGAAAGTTCCTACTGAATATACAATCTCCTATCTGTCCCCACTTCCTCCAGTTTTAACTCCAAGACCAAGGAAGCAACCAACAGTTAAGGAGAAAGTGAAGTCCTACAAGAATTCACAGGCAACGGAAGACAAGGCAGGGAAATCCAAACCCACTAGAGTGAGAGGCAACCTGTTCCTGGTATCTCATTTGTAATCCAAGCATGTTTCACTTATAAAAATTGTTGCATGTAGTGGACAGGTTTCAAGGCAAATATTACTAGAAAGAATAATATGATAAACGTCAAATATATCATGAGGATCACAAAATAAAATACCCAAAGATAAAAGTGTAAAGCAGCTAGGTGCAAGATAAAAGAAAGTTGTAGGGTACTGTGGCAAAGTCTCTAAAGAGGTGTTTTTTAACCCCCATCAGATTACTGCATATGCTCCTGCATTTGCTCCATAGGAATGCAGTCTTAGCCCTGCCAAATGTGAGTTTTCAAGAGAAGTTAGAAAAGCTGTGCATGTGTGTGTGTGTGTGTGTGTGTGTATGTGAGAGAGAGGGAGAGAGGGAAGAGAGAGAGGGAGAGAAACAGAAACAAAGAGAGACAAATCCAATTTTTAAGATTTAGTAACAAATTTCATATTTTAAAAAATAATAAATATAATAATATTTGCAAGCTAAGGACATAAAGCACTCCTTTTTGACCTCAAGGTTAAACTGAAGGGCTAGCCTTTGACTTAAAAACCATGTGTATATAACATGGCTTCTTAAGGAAAGTGTGGTCTGAGTTCTGAGCAACCAACACAATACAAAATCTTTTGTTATACAATCCATTTACATTTTGCGAAAAGCTTGCTATTTAATTGTATTGCCTAAAACATCCTATGAATGCAATTTTCCACCTTCTCTTTGGCTCAGCTCTTTATCCTCTACTGCCTCTCAAACATCTTCACTTGAATACTACGGTTCTGACCCTTCTTCAAATTAATCATGGTTTATATATCTTCAGAATTTTATCTCAAACCTTCTCTTTACTCAAGAACACTCAAGTTTTCTTAAATATATACCAAAATATTTATTTATTTATTGGATCTTCTAACAGGGAAAATTTTGTGTGCCTCTGGCTTTCCCTCCAGTTTACAAGGAGAGATTTACAGAAGAGAGAAATTTATCCAAGATCTCAGAGGGTGTGAGTGGCAGAGATGGAACTTGAGCTCACTTTCCTTTTGAAACCAATGCAAGCCAAATTTACCCAAAATTTAATTGATAGGTAAATATACACATATAATGTTTAATTTCTCTAACTGTATTTGAAAATAACTAATTTCCGTTAAATAACATACACTGTAATCAAAATTAGAAAATACAAATATTTGTGTATGTCACCTCAAAGTATGCTTATTACAACACTTTAAATTTCACATTAAACATATTTCACTTATGTATTATACATGCTTATAACTGCAGAGTCAAATGAGGATATCAGACTTCCAAAACTAATAATCATCCACTCTCAAAAGGGCACAACCAGTATCAGCATCACTAGGTTCACATTTAAAAGAGATCGACTCATTCTGTACACAATTTCTGAGTAGTTGATTGTATATTAGCTTACTTATGAAGTGGAAAAAATCTCAGAACAAACGAGCAGGCGAGGGGGGGGGGGGGGGGGGGGGAAACTACCTTATCTATATTGCCCTGACAATTGAGTTTGGACAACAGTATTTTCTAAATGTACCCTATTCAGGGCTGGATATGTAATTACCTTCAGTTCATAGTCTAGACATTAATGCTTTCATAGTATTTAAGACTCCTTGTAACATGCTTGCAGCTTTAAGTAAGCAAGGCTAAATCTTGACCAGATAAATTAGCAAAGAATGCAATAAAGGCTGCAATAAAAGAACTTTATCCTACAAACCTTCAAGTTGCTGCTAAATGAGATTTCTTTGAAATGCAGATCAGTTGAACTAGATTAGTGAATTTTAGCTCCTGTCAACATCATAACAAAATACAAATACAATTGTTCACTGGCCTTATCTCCATGCTTCCATCTGCTGCCTTGTTATTTACTTTCCTTGATTTACTATGCAGATCTAAATAAGGCACATCAAGGAGGGCTTACAACACAATGGCTTCTTAAGCTTTACATCAAGGTATTTGAAACTGAAGCCAGGAAAGGGCTGCCATCAAAGACATATCTCTAATGAACTTCCATATCAGAGAAGGTTTGGTATTTAATACTGCTGTGAAAAGAAAGAGCTACAAATCAGAATGGCCTATGAAAGAAAATGCCCACAAATCTTGATGAGATTAGCACCTCTGAGAATTAATATCCCAATAAAAATGATGTCTGGTACCTTGAAGAGTTAACTTCCAACCTTTGCAAATATAATGCACTGTGTCAAGAGCAGGGAAATCATTTGACAAGGTTAAAAGGTCAGGGAAGAATTTTTAATTTTTCTCCCAAAGCTAGAAAATTATATTTTTTATACCTGCTTATCGTAAATCCATGTCAGAATAAACAAACTTCAACATAATTAACACAATTAACAAATTTGTAACATTACTTTCTATGGTATACGCATTCTGCACTATTTTTTCAAAAATGAAAATTAGGAACAACTTCACAGTAAAATATGTAATATAAAATGACAGCATGCAACATTTGTTCATCAATTCTAGTATTTCCTTTTTCTGCCCCACAGCAATCTATGGCAACACAGTAAAATCTTCAGTCATTTTGCAAATCTTGAGGTGCCATTTTTATTACATGCTGCTCACCTTTTAAAGAGATACAGTAAATAAGAATTTCTTTTCACCCTCTCTTCCTCCCTAATTGTGTTTTCCCACTTTTATTTATGTCAAAGTTGAACAAGACAATAATTCACAAACATTAGTGAAAGTTTCCAGCAAACTCTACTTGCATTACTATTTGACAATTTCTTCCCCATAAGCAGTTAAGGTCCATAAACAAATGATAATTTTGTTTTTCCTAAAGAAAGCATTTCAATCATTTATGTCCTTCTATAGCAAGGGAAGATCCCACAAGCAAGTTCTGCTCCGTGGATCAATCAGCTCCAAACCAAAGTAGACATGTTGTCGACTCCAGTGCCTGGAAATCCTGCTGCGGGCTCACCAGATGATGAAAACCGAGGTATGCAGCAGGGGGGCCCCACGTGGCATTTGGTAGCTTCTGGGCATGTCAAACTTCACAACAACCCCACAGTCAATGACAGCAAACACCTTCCCTGTTCTTGCCTCCAAACATAAACTTGCCTCTCTACCCTCCCTCCGAATTACGGGCAGTCTTCCAGAAACAAAGCCCCAAACAGAAGAAACCTCCCATGACTACACAACAGAAATCACAGTTGTCTTTTTGCTGGATTTCATTTCATGTAGGCAATGTTCCAGACTTATTTACAACCACAAGAGACTGTTACCTCTTCTTGTTTAACACAATGACAAAACAACAGATTTACATATGCAAAAGCAGGTGCTGTAACAGGTTTGACTACTCTTGACCTAAAGCATGTAAAAGAGGTTTATCTGCAACAGCTGTCTCAAAGGTATTGGTGCTATGATGGGCAGTCAAAACTCCACCATCTGTAGAAGCGTGTGCTCAAAATGACAATATGAATTAAACAGTGATCAATAGGCCTTCCCTCATCTTTATCCATACACTGAAATCCCAAGATGTGTATATATTGGGCTATTTTACCTATCAGTCCTAGATAAGGAAAATAGAAATGTTGACATGCAAAAGTAACGTGTTCAATTGATCATTTCAGAACAGTTCTTTTCACCATGCTGACACACTGTGAGATGCCAGGTACTGAATTTTAATCACAGTATTATTTTAGAGCAAAATTTTCACAGGATTAATAATTCTAGTTGCAGTAATAATAACCTAAATAACTACTCTGTTGGATTTCTACTACCGTAATTGTTTTCCTTAACTATTTTTACATTCAAGTTGTAATTTTAGATCTTAAAAGTAATGAAATTGTAGGCATGGGTATCTTAATCTCTCTTACTTTGAGCTTCAATTTAGAGAGGCACATTTTTCTGACATTCTGAGATTACAATTTTCTTTAAGAGGCTACTTTTTCCCTTGCACACCAAGGTAAAGAACCCGAGTCTGAACTTACTGCCCCTTACTGAACAGAATGACTTGTTTTTGAGTTATATTTGCAGAAGGTAGCGCCATATGCCCCAAGCTCCAAGTTGGATGCTCTTTCTATGGTCTAATTTGCTTGTCAGAAGATGTTACAGTCACAAACCTACAATGTCTAGATAAACTTAATATCGAATGGAAAAAAAACAAACAATTTTCCTCACTTTCTTTAGAAATAACAAATTAATCTCAAATAAATGCAAAAGGTTTGTAAAGTTCAAGCAACCTCCGAATTATAAATAAAAGAACCAGGTGCCACATGATTGAAAAAAGAAAATCACACACGTGTACAAAAGTTTAAATTAATTATTAGGAACAAAAACCTCGTCTCCTTTTTGAAAGAACAGAAGCAGCATGAAGTGCACAATTTTCAAGCTGACTTAGAAATAAACTACTTTTTAAACAGAAGTTTCACAAAAGACATTTAAATCAAACCACAGTTCATTATATAAAGTAACCTTTCAAATTTGAGTGAAATACATCCACTTATTTTAAATGTTTTTGCAATTTCCATTGTACATCTTTGGAATTTTGTTTTAGCCTCCAAGAACCTTTAAACTCTGCTGCAATATTCTTTTGTTTGTTTGACTTGATTTTGTTTGTCTGTTTTTTCATAATGGAGAGATAGTATCATGGGAAGGAAGAAAGAAAGACTATATCTGCAGACAATTTGTTTCAATTTTTTTCTTTTTTTTTTCCTGTCTTGTTGCTTAAACACTAAAGAATTAAAATACCATTTAAAGAAAAAAGCAAGGGTATTCAGTGGCTGTTTCTCACAACTGAGATGAGACATCATTATGACCCTTTCAAAGCCTTTCCAAATGTTTAAAAACTAAAATTATTTACTCAATAGGTCGTAACTGCCTTTTGTGAGCCACAGTAATCCATCATGTGAATAAATATTTAGACAATATTTTAAATGTGTGTGATATACTTGACACAATGCTGCAGTTCCAGGCTGTCCTGTAAATACAATCTGATCAAAAACATTCTGCTTGTACAATAAAAAAAACCCAGCTAGAAACACAATAGTCCAGCCAAGGAGAGAAAATTGATATCTAGGAAAACCTCAAACAGTGAAAGTGACCATCAGTGACATAAACCACTGTAATTTTAAGAAGTTTGAAAAGCTGTTCTTGCTGAGGTAGATATCATATAAAGAATATACACCTATCTTAGGCAGATATTAACAAAGCTTCTTAAAAATGTACCACTTGTAAATAAAGATAATATATCTATTTAATAAGCAACATTATGCAGCAGAAAAAAAACAACAGAGCAGCACTATACATACTGATGTACTGAGAGAGAGCAACTTCCAAGGTACACTGTTAAGTGAAAAAAGCAGGATACATCAAAGTGTATATGTTTATATTACCATCTGTGAAAAAGTGACATATAGAGATACATATATGTTTATATATACATCATTATTTCTAGAAGAACACTAAGAAACTGGTTGGCGTGACTGATTCTTGAAAAGGGAAAACGGATACTTAAGGCACTGCTTCTCAAACTTTTTCATAACTACATACACATAAAAACCAATACCAATTATATGGCACACTGGGACAAACGAAGGGCCATCTGTCACAGGTCCCACCTTGCTTAGTTGGGGGTTAAAAACATACCTATCTCTTCATACCCTTAAAGTAGCTGAGACACAGTAAGCTAGGAGGTATTATGTATTACCTGTTTTTAATAATTAAATTAAAGTTGAACAAGCCAAATTGACCATTTAAAGCTTATCAGTGGAGAATAAACTTGAAATATCTACCCAATCTTTTTACAGTTTAAATTTTTTTAAACTAGCACCTGCTAGAAAATCTCACTGCACATTAGATGGTACTCCAATAATCTCTCAATTTTTCTAATTTTAAAATGCTGCTGATTACGATATTTCTAGAGTACACACCAAGAGTCTTCAAACCAGAGTTGCTTGTACTATGTTGCACTATGATATGTTTACCACATCCTTAGCATTTCGAAAATTTAAACGGAAATTATTTTTTCACTCAAGATAAGGGTACTGAAAATTAAGTCAAATTTTATCCATTACTCTGCTATATTTTATTTTTAATTTATTTTGAACACATATAAAGCAGATAAGTCAAAAGTCTCACTTGTTAGCTTAAGAAGCTCCAGTTGACATTTATTTTTATTTGATTGACAAAGGTGGAAACAATTTATTATTTTATTACTTTAATGAATGCAAGTTGTTACACAGATAAAAAATACTCGAAGCATAGTGGGAATTAATAATAAAAGAAATTTTTGGTGGTAGTTAAACGCCTACTGCTGCTGATATTACTTATAACCTCAGCAAATAGCAGATGTGTGCTAGAAAGCACTTTTTTGTAAAGAAAGTATGATTTGCACCTTTCAGAAGGACATTTTAGTTGGTTTTCACAGTGAAATTATATAATAGCTTTTTTTATTACTTTGTATAAAAGAGCTTATGCTAAGAATCACACATCTATACATTTGGCAATTTTGTATTTATGATAATATGTCAGATTATGGAGGTGTTCCAAGGAGAAAGAAGTCAAGATCACTTCCAAAAAATCACAGGTAAAAGATGAGGACTCGGGAAAAAAGACAAGAAGAAGCTATGTGTGATTAGGAAAAAAGATGGATTCAACACTTTTCCCAATGGAAGAAAGAGCCAGTATTCTAGGATAAAATAAGGAGGATTCATTGGCATTGGGATATTTAAGGAGTTTTTAATACTGACTCCCATTCTGCCTCTAACGCCTAATCACTCAGTCAAAAATATCTGTACGTACACCATGTCCAGATGCTGTGTTTAGCACTAGAAATTCAATGATGTAGCCCCACAAGCTGTATAAAAGCCTGGGATAGAAGGTGGAACTGGGGAACAGTTGGTGTCAAATATTTTGCACAGAAAAAGGAACTATAGGCATAAGAATGAATAAAAAGTAGTAATCCAAATAAGAAGGAATGAAAATCTGAAGGAGGACCATACCAAAGGAGATGAAGCAAAGAGGCCATATTTGATAGACATTTATATTAGTGTCCATTTCACTTTGTGATTGACTAAGAGAGGGAAAATTGAAAATGACTTTCAGATTTTTGGGCTTGGTTATATGTCGTAGATACCGCAAGGAAAGCAGTCTAGTGGGATTTATACTGTGATAGCAGCCTCAAAGATTCCCAATGATCCCAGCCTCTGCTACCTCTGTCCCATGCAATCCCCTCTTCTGGAGTGTGGGCTGGATCTAGTGCCTTGATTCTAATCAGCAGAATATGGCAAAATGATGGCATCTCATTTCTATGATTAGGTTTCAAAATAACTCTGACTTTCTGTCTTTTCACTCTCACGTGCTCACTCTGATGGAAGCCAGTTGCCACGTTGTGAGTTTTCCTATAATTAGGCCCAGGTGAATGCCCAAGTGACAGGCCCACATCTTCTATGTGAATAGCACAAAAAAACTGAGGAAATGTTCTCCCAATATTCAAAAACCATTATCTGGTTCAGCAAAGGAGTTACTCACACAAATGATAAATTATTAAGTTCATCTCATTATTATATTATTATTAAGTTTCAATATACAACTTTGTTATTTCACTCATACCTTTCCCCTTAATATAAGCAAAATATTAAGCAACATTCATACTAGAACTAAACTCATTCATTCATCAATTGCAAACATAAGTTGGCTGTAGATATAAGAGTTCAGCAAAAGTCAATGAAAGCATTCAAAACCTTCGACAAGGCGCTTGAGTTTTCTTGAGCTAAGAATAAAGTATTTTATAGTTGCAAAAGATCATCCTTTATGTGTATGTGTTTCTGCCTTTGTTTGTATTTATGTCTGACACTGGATAGCTTCTGTAGAGTGGTGAGTTTCATTTGCTTTATAGCCAAAGAGTAAGATAAAGTAAACCTTGTACCTTCTAGAGTTAGTCAATTTATCTGGATTCAGAAACCAACTCATTCATTTTTGGTGGTGGATCTGATTCAGATACTATGTAACCTTACTGTTTGTTGCCTAATAAATACATGTTGAATTGACATGAATTGATTCCTCTGCTTTACCACCCTGATAGCTAGTAAGATTCTAAATCTTGTCTTGTATTTTCTTAACTACAAAGAGTGCTCTGCTCATAGATTCAATGAATGTCTACAGAATGAGTGGATGAATGAATGAGTCACTTTATTAATCAGTACAGGCAATGGTAGATTGAGGAGGGTGTGAATGATGAAGCTTGAAAGGAAAAGAAAGGGGAAGGAATCAGGGATATTGCTTTAGGGTATGTCATCCATCAAAGGAATTTTATTTGCACACCTTTTAAAATGAAATTTTTGGCAGCATTTTTAGACTAGATTTGAACATTATAAAGGTAAGAAACTTTGGGAATGCTAATTGCTAATAGGACACTATGATATAAATTTGTCATGGCATATAAGGAAAACGATGTTTATTGTCACTGCTGTGTGTGACAGGCAGAAAAAACAATAGACACGTTACTTGGCAACACGCTGAAACAGCATCATTATCACCATAGAGTCATGGAATCTCCGAATTGGAAAGGATATTAAAGGTCATCCAGTCCAACAGCAAGCTCGACAGATGGCCATCTAGCCTCTGCCTAACCATTTCTAATCATCGTTGCTTTCTGTGGTAGCCAGTTATACAGTTGAATAGTCTTAGCACTTACAAGGCGCCTTAAATCCAGCAAAATCTAGCTATTTGAAACTTGTCATTGTCCCTGATTGAATACTTGGCATTTACATAAATGACATCTGCTTCTTAGGTGGAAAAGTATAGAGGGAATGGCACTGGACATAATGTGTGAGGATTTGGATCTGTCTCACAAATCAGCCACTTGGTATTCTTGGTCAAGTCATTTAACCTCTGAGCTTTACATATATATATATATATATATATATATATACACACACACACACACACACACATACATATATTACGTATATATATATACACACACACACATATAAGATAGGGTTGTTATGGGGAATCACAAAGTTAATATATATGATAGGGCTTTGTAAACTATAAAATGCTAAAGGTACTGTATTTCATTTTGACAGCCTTTGTATATTGAATATAGTTACTGTTTCCCTCCTCCAGGTGTAACCACAGTTATCTTTTGTAGTGTCATATAGTTTTGTGCAGAGGCCAGGAGACATACCTAACCTGTCCTGACCAATACACTAAATCACTTCCTTTTTAGGAGCAAGGGCAAACTGTGAAAGAAAACTAAATCTCAAGAGAATCTAATCACAGTGCTTTATAATATTACTCTGATAAATTATGCCTTTTAAAGTAGTACTAGAAAGTATATTTTCAAATGTTAAAAAGATTGTCAATCATTTTGGGGATATTGTGGGACACAGCTTAATTTCTCTAAGTTGAAAGTGGGCTTTTAAAAAATAATATTTTAATTTTTCTTTCAGCATGCTTTCTCAAGGATACATAACAGTTACATTTTATTTATTTATTTTTTTTTTTATGATTTTTTTTTTTTTTTTTTTTTTTGTGTGTGTGTGTGGTACGCGGGCCTCTCACTGCTGCGGCCTCTCCCGCCACGGAGCACAGGCTCCGGACGCGCAGGCCCAGCGGCCATGGGTCACGGGCCCAGCCGCTCCGCGGCATGTGGGATCCTCCCGGACCAGGGCACGAACCCGCGTCCCCTGCATCGGCAGGCGGACTCTCAACCACTGCGCCACCAGGGAAGCCCTACATTTTATTTTATCTTTCATTAACAGCAATACTTGCCTAGTAGTTCAGCCTATAAATGATTTACAAACCAACATGGAGAAAGGAAAAGAGGGAAACACCATTTGCTGAGACCTGACGATATGGCAGAAGATAGACGGAGAGCCTTGAGTTAAGGTGGAACTAATATAGCAAATGCCATCCAATTCCTTTTGAAGAGATTTTTTTTAGATTAACATAAATGGTATAATACCATCTATAAGTTAAGCTCTTACTTTTCCAGACTATTCTACTTGAAATGGATCTTCTGGAAATTATTCTAAGTGTTCCTGGATACTTGAAATTTTAATCCACCCCCTCATTTAAAATTCATAGCTTATACACTTTTTAAGTTCTAGTGATTCTCTGGAATTTATAATAGTAACAAAACTGATATTTACCTATAAACAATACTGTGTATGAAATATCTGTGCTTTCTAAGCTTACTGTCAACCAAAAATAGAAGAAGAATCTGATTTTTTTATGATTTTATAAAATACTGATAAATTTCCTAAGTCATTAGCTGGAAAAACTTCAGTATGAAGTACTCTTTCAGGATATATAAGAGAGGCTCTAGTAAGAGCCCCTTATAAGGCTCTATTTTCTCTACTCGTATGTAAAGCGTTTTACTTTTCACAGCTCTCCACGATTAATGATGGCCAATCACTTAATGGTACTGGTGATTTTCTTCCCCACACATGCTGTTTCCTGAGAGTCTGTAGAGAGCTTACTCACATAACCCCTGCAAGTTCTTGGTCTTCTCTCAGTCTCTCGGTCTTCCACCTCTTGCCAGGGAAGGAAGGGTAATCTTATTGGGAAACATGGGCCTCTCTTTTATTTCTCATTTAATTCAGAACATAGATGGGAAAGAAGAATGATTTATTGGGCCACATAAGACACGCTCCCCACCCAGAATAATGAAACTGTCCATGGAAATTGTGAAGAGCAAGATTCAAATCCGTCTCAGAAATTATAATGCTATCTGTCCTCTATATAATCCAGGTTTCAGTGTAACTATTTTTGTAAAAAATCTTTAACAACGTGGTGTGGAAACTAAGTACACAGGGGAAAACACACCAGTGCATGTCACAGAAGAGTGCTAAAGCACCTGATATGTCACAAATATGTTACAGGGATGCCAAGATGCTGATCCCTTCTGCCCTCAGGGTGGCAAGAGGAGCCTGGGGCAGCCAGAGCCCTCAGGCCAATCACCCCTGGCCACAAGTTAACCCAAGGCACTCTCCAAATACCATCACTTTCTATGTGTGTAAGGCATGAATAAAATCAGGAGGCACGACCACATAAGTAGTAGCTAAATAAAGGTTAAGTGGGACAGCTTAGTTACCTGCCAGTGGCATGGCGATCTCTAGTCAGAATGTAATGGGCTGCAGGTATAAAAGGATGGACTGCCTTACTGTAGGTTAAATTACAGAATTTTAATACAATTCACCAAAAAAGAAAATACTCTGGCAATATTTCTGTGTCCGATAATAAATAAGTCTCACTAGGCCCTCACTACTCACTATGTGTAAATTAAGAAACTGGATTGTGAGGCATCCTAAAGATTTAAGCCAAGGGCAAACAGTTCACCTCAAGTGACAGAAAAGATTCTTCTGGGCAGATATTCCTCTCTGCCTATTAGCGTCACCTCTACTTAGATTGCAATTATGTAAATATTAAATAATTTTTATAAAAATAATAAAGCTGAGCTCATTGTCCGCTGCACTCTAGAAAACTGAGAATTGTTGGGAACTAACTTTATACTATTTCCATGTCACAGAAAAGCACAATAGAAGTGTGCAGGATTACATGTTTTGGAGCTCTTCATACATAAAGTTGTCCAACAAGCTTGATTTAATGTTCTTAGGCCTCAGTTACTTTATCTGTTATTTGAAGATTACAAAGTCAACAAAACCCAAATGCTGTTGTAAGAAAGGATGTAGTAAAAAAAGAGGAGAAATACTTTAAAATACTGTAATACAACGGCAATGCTAAATAATGATTATTTTGCCTAAGGTATTATTGTCAGAGAGTATTTGCTCAGTTACTGAAATACTAGTGAGTTGGGGACTCCAGCGATTTGTAGAATTTCAGTATACCTGACATATAAAAGGACAAAAAGTATCAGGAAA
This sequence comes from Phocoena phocoena, assembly GCF_963924675.1. Lineage (NCBI taxonomy): Eukaryota > Metazoa > Chordata > Mammalia > Artiodactyla > Phocoenidae > Phocoena > Phocoena phocoena. The sequence goes on along the minus strand of NC_089227.1, from coordinate 70,771,605 downwards.
ATGAACATGAAATAATCACACATCATAATCTAAAGGAGTAAACTTTCTATTGTAGTTTCATTATATATATATACATATATGTGTGTGTGTGTGTGTGTGTGTGTATATATATATATATATATATATGTAAAGTCTTCTTATTATGTTTTATCACCTACACATACATATCTACCAACCCTGGTGACAGAGGGGAACTGTTTTCTGCAGCTACACCCAAAACAGCCATTCTCAGCAAAGCCTAATAGTTAAGAGAAGAGGATCTAGAGCCTGGGTATTAATGCTTAGTCTTGGGCAAGCCATTTAACATTTCATTTCTTCAGCTCTAACAAAAGAATAACACTACCTGCCAAAGAGTTGTTTTAAAAAATTAAGACATGTAAAATGTTTAAAGAATCCCTGGCCTACAGTAAGCTCTAAATAGTGTTAGCTATTTTTATTATTCAATCCTACCACAAGTCCTCACCCCCCAATCTCCCACCATACCCATTTTAGCCACCCTAAGCCCACAGATGCAGAAATGCCAACATTAAATTTTTTTGAACATTAACTGAAGTCCACATCATGCTCATATTTCCATAGTTTTTACTTAACGTTATTTTCCTGTTTCAGGATCCCATCCAGGATACCATACTGTATTTTGTCATTATATCTCCTTAGGCTCCCTCCCCTTGACTGTGACAGTTTCTCAAACTGTATTTTGTAAAATGTCCCTAGGCTGGGATCTGTCAGTTCTTCTAATGATTAGATTAAGCTTATAGATTTTGGGGGGCAGAGGACCATAGTAGAAAATTGCCATTTTCATCACATCATATCGTTTATATACTATGAACATGATATATCACTTACATCACTGTTGCTGTTTACCTTGATGACCTGGCTGAGGATAGGTTTGTCAGGTTTCTCTAATGGAGTTACCCTTTTTCCCTTTTTCCATACTGTACTCTTTGTTAGAAAATCACCATGCACAGCCCACAATTAAGTCAGGAGTTATGCTCCACTTTCTTGAAGGTGAAGCATCTACATAAATTATCTGAAATTCTTCTCTTCTGGTAATGTCTGTTCTCCCACCTATCTACTGAACCCTTTATCTATATAAGTATGGTACGGACTCATGGAGATGCATTTTACATATTGTGCTTTTTTGAACATTTTCTTATTTTCTGGCATTACAAGAGTTCCAGCTGAATCTTGTGTATTTCCTGCCCCAATCTGAGAATAAGCCCCATTTCTCCAAGGATCCCTGGTTCTTTTTTTAGGAGAATGGTGTTAGAAACCAAGATACAGGCACTAAGTATGCTTGTCGCTTTTAGGTCCTCTCAGTTGACAGAGCAAGGAAATAAGTGTGTACATGAACCAGTGTATATGCAAATATCTATAAACACTTCTACTTGTAATCATGAATATGTACATTAAGCTAAAGTTTTTATTAAGCTAAACCTGAAGTCTACGTCTCCAGCTCTAATCTATTACCACATGGTAACAGATTATTATTATTAATGATATTAATTAATATTATCATTATATTATTAATATTATTTTCTTCCTCCTCCCCTTGCTTAGCCATAAACCCTAAAATAAACTTTTGATTAACACCTTGTCCCATTAAAATACTTCATAAATAAGATATTTTTTCACTAAAGCTTCTTGAACTTCTCCAAGTGAAACTAAACTTTTCAGCCAGGGTATAACTTAAACAGAACTGAACAAAACTCAAAAAGTGTACAATGTAATGTGTCCAATAGTGATACAGAAAGCACCTCTCAATTACCGGTCTATGTAAGCATTTCATGTATAGAAGTTTATTGAAAATATGTCTCTAATCATCTAAAATTATGTAAAGAAAACATTTGTTTACTTATAATACTTGTCACAGATAGCCCAACATGTATCCTCTGAGATGTTAAATAAGTAAACTCAAGAAACCAACTTTCTCTATATGTAAATGTCAGTCATTCCCTTATAGACTCACAGTAATGAATTAACCCAATACTTGTTAAATCTGCCTTCAACTATCTTAATCTTTATTTCCTTTTCCTTAAAACTTAACACATCACACCCTTTGCTATCCTCCTTAGCACAGAAATATATTCCTAACAACTGTAGACTTGAGTATCAAAAAACAAATACTTCAGTACAAGACTACTCAATAATTCAAGCTGGTGTTATTTTATTAATTTTTGGAATAAAGCATGATAAATCTTGATGAAAGGCAAACTCATAAAACTCATTAAGTTTTTCTAGTACTATTTTATTTTAAAATCATTAATTTAAAATTTATAAATGAGGTTCACATCCCTCAGCATTTTCAGCAAACATCAGTCTCTTGTTTGGATTTTTAAGGATGTCGCTGTATACAATCTTTAAAGAATCACAGTAGCTCTGACTCACTAAGGAATAATACTGGCTTATTATTGTTGATGCTATGGTGTTGGAGAATATGTCTAAAGATAAGTCTCTAGCCTCTACTGCAGTAATAAAGGTATAGCCAAATTAGAATGAATTTTTAGAATGCATGAATAATTCATTATAACAGGTTTGATTTTGCTGTTATTTCTAGTGTTACTTTTAAATTTGCTTTTTTTTCCTGATGCCTAGCTTAGACTCATTTTCCTAAGTGTCCTTACAATTCTTGGAAGACAATATGAGGCCAATTTTTTCAAAAAGGGAAACTATATCCTCAAAAGGCTATTGCCCATTTTTGGAAAGCAACAGAATTCATAGTCTTGCAAACTTTTTATTAAAGAAAAGCTAGGGACTCCCCTGGTGGCCCAGTCGTTAAGAATCTGCCTGCCAATTCAGGAGACACGGAAAGATCCCACATGCTGCAGAGCAACTAAGCCCATGTGCCACGACTACTGAGCCTGCGCTCAGCCCATGTGCCACGACTACTGAGCCTGCGCTCTAGAGCCCGCGAACCACAATTACTGAGTCCACATGCCACAACTACTGAAGCCCGCGTGCCTAGAGCCCGTGCTCCGCAACAAGAGAAGCCCACACACAGCAACAAAGAGTAGCCCCCACTCGCCACAACTAGAGAAAGCCCGCGTGCAGCAACAAAGACCCAATGCAGCCAAATAAATAAATTTATTTATTTATTTTAGAAAGCTAACTTTTATTATATAACTATAATCTTTTACAACATAAAAGTATTTTACTAACTTTTACTGTGTAAACATCATCAAATTTTAGGTTACAACCTACTACCTTCTATTCAAACTCTGTCAAAACCTGAAATTTGAATTCTGTCAATAAAATGAAGCTAAAAATAGACGCTGTAAGTTAATCAATTCAAGCTAGCATATCTAAATGGCAAAGTGCAGTTAACCAAAGGGGTAAGCTAGAGCTGACATCGGTATTTAATAAAAGTTTTTCAGAAATTAAAAAAACAGAGGACAAGATAAAAGTAACTGTTCTAGGATACTGAGAGTGGAGGACAGATGGAAGTATCATGAAAGTTGCAGTGTAATACATGGATTAAGGTCCACAGTTGCAGAATGACATATACACACTACTATATTTAAAATAGATAACCAACAAGGATCTACTGTATAGCTCAGGGAACTCTACTCAATATTCTGTAATAACCTAAATGGGAAAAGAATTTGGAAAAGAGTAGATACATGTATATGTATAACTGAGTCACTTTGCTGTGTACCTGAAACTAATACAACATTGTTAATCAACTATACTCCAATATAAAATAAAAATTTTAAAATAAAAAGGTACACAGTTGCAGAAACCTTAATCTCTAGCAGCAAGGAGAGAATGTCAAGGGCCAGACTCTAGCTAAACCTCGCTGTTCCAGTTTCTTCTACCACTCCTGAATGGTGTATGTCACTGACAGGTATATCTTTGTTTGGTTTTATATTGAAAAAGAAGGGGCAATATTAGGTACATGGAAGACATTCACGTAGTGTTGTAAGAAAGTCATGATTACCTATAAAATGTCTTGAATACATATGAAGCATATCTCTCTCTAATTATCAGTGATTTGAGCAGAGACTTAGAAAGGAATTATTATGTGGGGAATGGCATATCAAATCTACGGGCACTGCCAGCATTTTGTAGATGAAATAATGTAGACTTTGCAGATAATCAACTTTTTTAAAATCAAAGAGAAATTTAAAACATCACAGATTTCTCTTTGATCTAATACGTAACACTACGTGGGCCACTGAATCTACTGCTATATATATTTTAAATTTCAAAGCTACTCTCGATTTACATTTACCAACAAGCTATATATTATTAGATCATCTTTAAATTTCTTTTACATATTTTTCATATAAGCAAGTAAAAGTTTATTTCTCCTTCTGAGACTTTACTTTTAGAAAGTGAAAGTGTGAAAGAAGCTGAACAGGAAGTGAATATATGTTCTAAAACCTATACTGTTCATCAAAACTAAGAAAAAAATCTATAGCATGCCTTGCATAGCCAACAGCAATGAAAACAGCACCTTTGGTTTGTTATTCTGGTTCCACTCGGATTTTCCTTGTCTATTTTCTTTTTTTTTAATTTTGCCTTTTCCTACAAAACAGGCTTTAGTGCTAAATTTAAAAATTTAGCTGAAGATCAGGAGCACAAGATTAAAATGATTTTATCATAAGGTAAATTTCCAGTTGGTCATCAAATTAGCAGCAAGGTTAAAAACCATAGTATCTGATTCAGTGAAAATCAATAAAAGATGTATCTATTTCTAGAGGGATTAGAAATAACTCATCTGGGAAGAAATCTGGCAACGTTCCCCATGTTCTGCTCCATAATTCTACCTCTAGAAATACACACTAATGAAATACTCAAAAGCTGGACAAAAATATATGCACAAAAACTGTTAATAATAGCTTTATTAACAACAGTGAAGAACTGAAAGTAATCTAACATTATGGAGAGAATCTGGTAACTGTGGTATATATTTACTGGTATTTATGATATGTTATACATGCTCTACTGACCATATGATGGTCATAAATGATACTCAGAGTTTATTTGATCTCAGTAAGTATTTATGACATGTTAAGTTTATATATATATACTAGGAGAGATATCTATTAAGCTGATCAAAATGAACAAAGACAATGATTAACAGTCTCTGGAGAAGAATAAAAAGATGTGTAACAACCAAATCTACCAGAACTCAGTAAGAATACAGGAGAGTCGTGGAGTTCCAGCCAGGGATGACTCCCGTCCTGGATGAGCTGGCAGCCAGTAACAGTATCCATCTCCCCCAGCTTCTAGGTGGGGTTAGACATTGGCGACTTTTGGCAATCTCATTTCCACAGCTCTGTGCTGCAGAAAACCTACACCAAGCACATGGAAGCAGCTGGGTGGAGGTGCCTATTCACTCGCCCCCAGTTCCCACTAGGCAGGGAAAATGCTTTGGGATGCAGTAGTAAGCAGTGCAGTCCCCCCAGCCCCACACAGCTCCATACTACAGGAAAGCAGCCTCGGGGGGCTTAGCAGCTGAGTGGCAGCTCCCAAATAGCAGTAAAAAATTCCTCATTTCTAAGGGGCTAGATAAGGAGGAAATGGCAAGAGGAAGGGCTGGACAGAGAGGCAAGAATAAGATAACAAAGAATTTTGAAATTTCATATTATAGAATCTATTTTGCTCCTCAGACATTAGAACCCATAGAAAAAGCCTAGCAAGGGGAATGGCATTATTAGGTTTATGTGTGGAGTGATTATTCTGGAAACAGAGTAAAGATTGGTGGGAAAAGGTGGAGATAGAGAGAGGGTAAGAAATCTGGTGAGAGGCCATTGGATTAATGAACTAGAGGAAAGGCAGTGAATATGAAGAACAGTAGAGACAAAAGATATTCATTGTGTGATCACGTAATTTATTGTCCAAAGAGGTTCCCTGTAGAGGGAGAAGGGGGCACTCTTAGTTACGCTGGGGCCAGGCATAAACTGGGACTGTTCTGGCCACACTGAGGTACTCGCCCTGCCAGAGCTTGGGTAAGAGAACACATTGGCCTGTTTCTCTTGAGGAGCCCTCTTTTGGTTATCTTTCCTAGCTTCACATGGTTTCAAATAACATCTACGTACTAACTTACAAGTGTTTCCCTACAGCTCACATCTCTGCTCCAAACTCCAGGTTCCTATATCCAATCGTCTATTTACTATCTACAATCGGATATCTAATAGAGCTCTCAAACACGTCCGAAATTGAATTTTTAATGTTCCTCCACAAAACCCATTCCCTCTACGGTCTTCCCCAACTCAGAAAAAGGAAATATCATCCTGTCAGTTTTCAGGCAGAAACCTTGGGTCAACTTTAACGCCTCTCTTTGCCTCAAACACCACGTTCGATCTGTCAGAGAATCTTGTTGGCTAAATCTTCAAAATACATCCAGAATTTGATCCCTTTCCTCACCTACACTATGATTTCACTCTTGTTCAAGCTACTACCATCTCTTGTTTGGATTCCTGCAATAAATTCCTAACTGGTTTCATCTTTGCTCCCTTCCTTGTCTTCAGCCCTACCTCTCTACAGGTTATTTTCAACACAGCAGCCAGAGTGATTTTGTCAAGAGGTAAATAATATTGTGCTGCTCGTCTATTCAGTGGTCTAGAGTGGCCCACAAGGCCCTATGTTCTCTATCCCTTAATCCCCAATTCTAGCTCCTACTATCTCTGCCATTGCTTATTCTGCAGGAGCTGCACTGCCTGCTCGCCGTTTCTCAAACTTCAAGACCGTTACATTTGCTTTCCCTCTGCTTTAGCATGCTTTCCTTTCAGGTACCAACATAGCTCTTGCTTTCACCTCTTTCAGATCTTTGCATAAATGTCAACTTTTCAATGAAGACTTCCTTGACCATCCCATTTAAAATTGCAAACCCCATTCCATCTCTTTTTTTGTTTTATTTTTCTCCACGGCACTCACCATCATCTCATATTCTTTACCTTTTACTGATTTATTTTATCGTTGACTTCTCCTCATGAGACAATAGCCTACATGAGAGAAGGGATTTTTGTGTTTATTTTGTGCTCTACCTCAGTGCCTAGAGTGCATGAGAAGAAACAAGTGAATGAATGATTGAATGAAAGAAGTAGGTTTCAAGGTCATTTCCAAGCTTCTGGCTTCTAAGACAGAATGGACGATGATGTCAAGACAAAGACTGAAGAAAAAAAAACTGGAAAATCAGAATTATGTTCTTTAAACTAAGATAAAACCATATATTACTTTATAGAAATGTCTTCATTGATGTTAATACATTTAAATAGGTAATTTTAAAGAAAGCAAGGATAATTTTTGGTCACAGAAAGTTATGATTTAATACTACTTTAACAAAGTTGATGAAAACTAAACTATTTCCTTTTCTGAGAAGACATGTGATAAAGCTTAACATCTACATAGTCATACTATCCGAGAAAATTGTCAAGCTTTATTTTAGAAAGTATTTACTTTAGAAAGTAATGAGGTTTTTTCCACATATAACTCATATATTTAATATGCCCTGCCACCTTCAGGTATTGGACAATGCTGACAAGTGATCACGAAGACAGTTACAGAAGAGGACAAGTACACCATCCCTGAGTGAATATCTTTCCTCTCTTGTGGAGCTCACACAGCTCTGGAGAAACTTCACAACTCCAGTCCTCTTTATAAGAACATATACACAGATGCTTATTTCGAGAATCTAAAAGTAGGAAAAGTTTTTAATGTGCCTCTATTTTAAGAGTAAACAGGGGGAAGTCCTCAGTTCCCCGATCAGCCTGGCAATTCCTGTTTGAAACTGCAAAATTACCTTTCCTCTCTTTGCACATCTTTGGTAGCAGACTCTACTGATGTAGTTACAATATTCTAGGGGAGTGAGTGATTTAAGGAAAATCCCTAAAACTGCCCCAATAACCTTTTCCAAAGAGGTCACTTAAATGTTGTTTTTTGAAACGTACGTGTGTGTGTGTGTGTGTGTGTATGCATGTGCATGGGATTTTTCGGGGGTGAAGGTGGCATTCGTTAAGAAGTAAACTTAAAAGGAATTTCAGTTTTTTTATGGTCAAACAAAATCAAGATCCTCCCAGTTTTACTCAGCATAATACTTGGTCTTAATAAAGTGTAATTTGTAGCGTACTGAAGCAAATGGACTCTTCTATACTGATGGGGATAATTAGAGTATAAGAGCTTCACAGACTAGAAATTCTAATGCAGCCTTTTATCAAAAGCAGTAACTCTACCTCAGTCTGACAGTTAACAACATATGATCTGATAAACAAATACTTTCACACAGAACAAAAGTGCCATTAAAGGCCAAAACTGTCAACACAAATTCCATTCTTACAAGAGAAAAAAAATACGTAAACTGTTGATCACCTCTGGTTGTCTTAACTAGCATGGAGGTTGTCATGGAAACATTTCTGCGAAGTTCACAGTGATGAAATACAAACACTTTCAGTTTAATTGCTATTAGGTTTAGCATACCAGAGTTTTATTTATACTCAGTGTGCATTATGATAAAATGTAGTAGAAATAAAGCTTATAATGATTTAGCATAACAAAGCCAACATTTCCTTTTAAAAAATTAAAGGAAAATGAAATTCAATGGCAGTTTAAATTTTTTCCCAGAAAAAAATAATAAATTCCCAATTTTCTAAAATACCTACTCTGATGTCTTTGTACTTTTTTCTGTAGTACATGATTTATAAAAATATTTTTGTATTTTTACTTCTATAGCATGTGATTTACCAAAATGCCTACTTCACACACTAAAAATTAACACACAAAATATGTTAAAATAAAAATCCCAGAATGGCAGAAATTTAAATATTCTAAGTTACTTTTTCATATCAATAGTATGCAATTATTAACATTTAACAGGGCATTTGTTTGATTTGTGGTGATAAAATACTAGGAATGGTTTGCCTAGAAATTTTCTTTTTCTTAATTGCTTCCTCACAAAAAAAAAAAGAAATCTACAAAAATACTGAGGAAAAATAACATTATAGGCATGTATACAAAAAAATACGTTCATGGAATCCAATTAATGACATGCTTAATTGTGTGGAATTTTTAATAGCAAATCTTTCTGATGTGTTCTAGAGATAGATTTTTTTGCTAAAAGTTTGAACAAAGTTTTTCTTTTTCCCTCAAGAGAAGTATTTAGGTTTCCTTTTACTACATTTTAATGACATTCAAAGAATATACTTTAAGACTTAAAAATAATTTAAATTTTTTTTATTAAATGCCTAATATGTGCCCAAAAGTAAGGTAATTACTACATACAATACAAGAGAACAATAAGACAGGTCTTGTCTTGGCAAAACTATAATTCTAGTTAATGACAGAAAAAATAAAGATATAGAAAGCAATTACAGAACACCACAAAGCAAAATACAGTTAGGGTTAAACTATGAAGTTCAGCCTACACTCTAGTGCTAATCAGTAGTAAAAGTGAAATGAACTGGCATAGGCTTCCAAGTTTTCACAAAAAAGGTAAGATCACATGACTTGCAGTAATTAAACATCAAATTAAAGGATACTTACTTGAAATATCCCCAAAACACACATAAGAGTAGTAAAAGTGCAATTTTATTATAATTCTCTAAAAACACATTTTTTTAGTTTCAAGTTACTTGCCAGTCAAAATAAGACCTGCCACCCGGCATTGACTCAAAATTGTCCAGTGGCTAACGTACTAAATATCTACAATATCACTCAATAGCCAATAAAAAATGTGTGTCATTATGGCAAAGATGCATGAACAAGTTAGTATCAATTGTGTCACCAGGTCTCACTAAACTACACGCAACACACACAAGATAATAATATTATCCTGGTTCACTAAGAAAAAAATATAGAGCTTGCAGTTCAAACATTTGGATTTTTAGTCAGGGGTTTTCCACTAAATATCTAGGCTCAGTTAAGAATGCTAGACAGTGTAGTTCCTAAGGTACCTTCTTGCTTCATAACTGTAACTGAGTTCTCAACTTCCTCCCCACATTCCTGAATGGAAAGGACAAATGAGAGTGGAAGATGTGATATCTCCAACATAACCAAGTCAAAAGGAAAAGGTTCTGGCAGCCAGAGATCTATGGTATTTCAGATAAAAGAAGCACAAAGAGTGCTTTGTTTTGTTTGTTTGTTTTAATGTCTTAATAAGACATGGAGAGGATGAAAAGGGACATAAGGCTAAGTAGCTATGAAGAAAGAAGTCATTTCAGAATACTGGAGAATCTTTACATTATTATGACTCTGTATTTGGTTGTTTAAAAATTCTGGATTTCCTCAGAAGACTTTTAACTGGGTTACCATCATCAGAAAGCATTTATTGAATGCCTAATGGCATGAAGTTCTACACAAAGATATTTACATAGTGACAGTCCTTGAGTTCCTGGGCTTTTTAAATCTAGGTCAAATAACACTAAAATGGGCATGTTCAGGACAATATAGATAATATACTAAATATATTTTATCAATACATTTTTTAAAATTCAATCTTTTGAGTGTTTGGATCCCAGACTATGAGTAGTTTGAGGGTAAAAAGAAACTTTCAGAACTAACTAAATAGAAAATAAAGTTTTAAAAATACATTAATAATAGAATATCTATACTGAAAATGTAATAAGAAAGGCCAAGGCTAAGAATCTGCTCCTTAAACAAGAGATGAGTCATTTTAGGGGGAGAAAGGACCCTTACAAGAGTTTAGTAGTTTACAAGAGTTTTAGTAGTTTATATTTGGATAAGAGGTAGTGACCTGAAGTTGAATTCCCTGCTTTTGATGACTATATTTCTTTCATTTCAGGGTAATACTGGGCCATGATCAACCACAGACGATCTTGTTAACTAAAGCAGGAGAAATGTATTGATTAGGAGTTGGAGAAAATCCCCTAGGTTTGGCTGCGCATTAAAATTGAGGTCTTTTACTAACTCTGATGGTGAAACAGCAATGATCATTGGAATATTCTTAAAATTTAAAAGGTATTAAGAAGCAAACAAAGCACAAGAGAATTTATCACATACAATTCTCTGATCATCATTCAATCCAATGTAATCATTAACCCAGTGGCCTGTCCCTAATATTCCAACATATGCAAATAACTATGTCACGCACCTGTCAATTTTCAAAACCAGCTATAAGTTTTATATCATCACTATTTTGTTACTCATAAAATATTTAACAAGGAATATGTTCATTTTATTTCCCTATTTATTTTATTTATTTTTATTCTCTAGAACTGACTACAAACACATGCAGCTACTGTGATACATCAAATAAGGAGTACTCTGGAAAAGGGAAGAGGGAAAGGAATGGTAGGAGAAGTCATGATTTCAAATTGTTTTCTAATAACAATAAAGTTATAAGTCACAGGCTAGAACATCTCTGAGTACAGCCTCCACTTATCTCTATGTAGTTGAAGAAAGCACTAAATATTTTAGATAAAGATAAAATTCATAAACTGAAAAAACATCTGTCCTTCTTTTCTTTGAATGTTCTAGCTTAATGCAATCGTTTCTTTCTAACTCATCAATCCAATGCCTTCTTAGTCTCTTTATATTCTCTGGACATTAAAAAAGGGAAAACCCTGGGCTTCCCTGGTGGCACAGTGTTGAGAGTCCACCTGCCGATGCAGGGGACACGGGTTCATGCCCCGGTCCGGGAAGATCCCACATGCCGCGGATAGGCTAGGCCCGTGAGCCATGGCTGCTGAGCCTACGCATCCGGAGCCTGTGCTCCGCACCAGGAAAGGCCACAACAGTGAGAGGCCCGTGTACCGCAAAAAAAAAAAAAGGGGAAAACTCTGACATCATTTGCAATTATTCACTGACAAGTGAAATTAACTATTGATGAGTTTCACCCTTCTGAATTCTACATCTTTTATATATCATTATAGAAAAGGTCTATCCCACCCAAAATAAATTTTAGGCATTGTAGCAGACAGACCCTAAGGTGGCCCACAGTGATCTCCACTGCCTGGTATTTATGCCTATAAGGCATACTTAATCCCTTCCCCTTGAGTGTGGGAAAGACCGGCGACTTACTTTTAACCAAGCAGGTATACCAAAAGTGATGGGATAACACTTCCATGATTGTGTTACATAAGACTGTAACTCCCATCTTGCTTGTAGACTCTATTGACCCTCTCCCTTGTTGACTCTGATAAAGCAGACTTTCATATGCAGAGACCTACATGGCAAGAAACTGAGGGCTGTCTCCAGTCAAAGGCCAGCAAGGACCTGAGGCCCTCAGTCCAACAACCATGAGGAACTGGATCTTGCCAAAACCACATGGATTGGAAGTGGATCCTTTCCCAGTTGAACCTTCAGATGAGACTTCAGCTGTGATTGGCACTGTGACCGCAGCTTGTGAGGGTCACTAAAGCAGAGTACCCAGCTAAGCCACACCCAGATTCCTGACTCAAAGAAACTATGAGATGATAAATGTGTTCTCCTAAGCTACTGATTTTTGGTAATTTGTTATGAAACAATAGAGAACTCATATAGGTATCAACAAAAAAGTAAAGAGATTTGGGAAGAGCGAACTAGAAGCATCTAAAGGAAAGACCTACTTTAAGGGTAAACCAAAGAATTACTTTGGTTTAATCATTTCAAGATGACATGGGTAGGAATACACGATCTATAATGTCTTCCTCCATGTAGCTTCCTACTTATCCAGGCTAATCTGAGTTAACACAATTATTGTCTGAATGCCACAGAGCTGCCAAAGTGCTGGACTTAGGAGCCTTCCCAACAAAATTATGTATGTCCCTTCATGACCAGGTTATTCAAAATCTATCAGTTATTTCACCTTAGCACATAGCCATATGTCGCTATAAGAACTGTACAGGTTACTATACTATTTAATAATGACTCCCAAGAGTTTTAGTTGCTAAACTCAAGATCTAAGTCAAAATAATATTCCAATAACATCAATTAAGGGAGAGAGATTTTATATATCCTTCAATAGAGTCACATTTCATGAAAAAAAATTATTTAAGAGGAGTACATGCTAATCTCACCATGACTATGCATTTGCACACACACATACACACATCTGTACAGACCACATGTATATCAACATATATTCATACTGAGAATGTGTGCTATTATATGCTTGAATAGTTACATAAATAAACCTATTAAGCATCTAGTTTTGCATTATTCAAAACTCAGGTCAAGTTCAAAACTCCATATTTTTTTCCTGAAGTTCGTATTAGAACATTCCCATAGTTTGTTCTGCATTATACGTACATAGATACACACACACACACACACACACACGTGCACACATATATATCTCCCACTATATTTTAAGCTCCTTGAGAGCAATACTAGGTACTCTTCGACTTTAAGTTCCCAAAGACCTAGCACAGTACCTTCCTTGCATTCAGAGGCTTTTTAGAGAAATCCATATGAAGTTCAAATGAATTTTTACTTCTTCTTATTAATCTCACTAAAGAAAGGTAACATTCTTCACTAAAACCAAGTGTCTTTTTCTTGATATGCACAATTTTCATAGTACATATAAATGAGTGTTTTGTGAAATAAACGTGATGGACATGTACCCAAACTGGCATGTTATCAACCTGAGACCAAGAGAGGGAGTCCCTCAGCTGGACAACCTGCTCTAAAATTAAACAGTGGTTAGGCTTTCTTTGTGTAGGGGGACTGTCTAGTGGGGAGGAAAGGCAGGAATTCCGATTCACTGAACACCAGGGACCCAAGCTATGGTGAGGCTTTATAGTCTACAGCCACATTAGATAACACAGAAAAGATTTCTGGAGAATTAGGCCTCTCCAAGGACTTTCAAGGTCTCTGAATTCTCCACAGTCATCAATATTATTACCTCTCCTGGAAACTTCTAGGCCTAGAAGTCCAGGTTCCTTTGCTGCCACTAGGGGTTCATATTTTAGATTAACATAATATGCATGAGCTACAATCCAAGTCCAAAAGAGAAGATTCACACTTAAGTATGCAGTTACTTAAGAAGATGCAAGAATACTTTATAGTCATTAACTTACTATTGATTCTGCATACTGGCTAGGAGAAAACATTCATTTCTTACATTTTAATACTGAATTAAAAGATCTTTGACTATATAATAGGTTATATAATAAAACGCAAATATGAGAGCCATTTATTCATTCATCACTCACTTATTCTAACTTTTATTTAGTGTAAGATATAAGGCCATGTGAAAGATGGTTTTAAAAAATTTAAATACTAGATCATGCATATTTAGTGACAAATCCACAAATTGGCAAAGGCTGAGTCTATGATTCCTTGAAGTCAGTAGTGGTTATGAGCACAGACCTAGGGAACAGACCTGGGTCTGAGTTCTGACTTCACTACTTATCAGTTGGGTATCACTAGGAGAGATATCTTAATGTTTATATCCTTGTTTCCTCATTCATAATATATATGCCTCATAGAGTTGGGGTAAGAATTAAAGTAATCATGAATTCCAGCAATTATCATAGTTTCTTGCATATGCTCTATAAGATAAAGATGACAATGATAATGGTGATGGTGATGGTGATGATGATGATGTAGGAGAAGACAGAGAAGGAAGAGCAGAGGATAAGGAAGAAGGAAGAGAAGAAGAGGAGAAGACAACGAGGAAGAAGAAAACATATCCTATTTTGAAGCTGTCTTTAACAGGACAGCCATACTCTTACCTCACTGCCTCTTAATATACTACCACTCGGCCTTGGACAAAGAAAGATGAAACATAGTCCCTGACCACAAAATCTCCAAGTCTACTGGAAAGCAGATCTATAACAACAGATTGTGTCACGTTATAATATAGATAAAAACAGAGTCCTTTGGGAACTTAGAAATGGCAACACACTATTACAACCAAATAAATCAATCTCCAGATATTACAAGAAATTCCAGGAACCTTGGGAATCCACCCTAAAACATAATTTAAATTTTAAAACTAAATTATAGAATGATTTTAACAAAATCATCATGATTTGATCTTCATGATTAGAATAAAAGTCAATTGCTTTCAATAGGCTAGTTATTATTATATTATCACTTTTCAAATCCAGGCGTGGATAGCATTTAACATGAGAATGACCCTAGGCTTATTAGAATTGCACAATTATGTTTGTAGTTAGGAGTGAGGGAGGATAGATGGTGTTACGCAATACCCAGTATTCTTTTTCTTACAAACCTACCTACTCCCCAGGGCCAAACAATACGTCTCCAAATAACCACTTTGACTGTGGTCGGAAGGTATGCCTCCATTATGCAAATTTTCTAGGCAAACACACACACACACACACACACACACACACACACACACACACACCACACGAGATGGGCTAAAAATGGAAGAGAAGTCCATAAAAGGAAAATCAAGTCAAAAATATTTTGATAAATCAGCTCTTAAGAATGTATGCTCATTTTGTAAATTCTCCCATAATTTCATACAGAAGACTAATTTCATCTTGTCAAAAAGTCTTTTAATGTATGTAAACTTCCCAGAAGCATGGATTCTGTTATAGCTTAACATAATGTCAAAAATCTGTTTAATAAGAAAATGCTGTATATGGTAGAAAACTCAAATACTTACTTTACAAGGCTTTTAAAAATATTCTACAAACATTTATGTGCTTCAGAATAAACACAAGACCTTTATCAAACTTTTATATTCCATACTGAATATTTTGTTTGTACACAAAGCTGAGAGAAGTAGTAAAGTTGTCCATCTAACATTTATAAATGTGTAATATGTAGCTAGACACAGAGAACCAGACTATGTTTGAACAAGCTACTGACACACTAGCAAATATCATGCTATAAAAAAATCAATCTATAATGATAAAAGATCTTTATAATTAAAATATATTTTACTAAATAAGTGATAAACTTATAACAGTTGGCTTTTCCGTATTGGTACTTTCATTAATTTTTTAAAAATCAACACTTCTATTGCTATGCAATATATGTAGCTGACCACACAAGAAGTGGCAAAACCTCAAAAATATCTGTTTATTCTAAAATTTCTAGTGATTTATTAATTTATTTTGACTGTAAACTGTACTTTACCTCAGTTCAATACTAATTTTCAGCTTCAAAATAAATCAGAGTAAGAACAGGCAAACAAACTTGTGGAAAAAAATCAAGAAACCTAAAACATTAATTACAATATTGTTAATTACACTTTCTGGAAACATACAAATGAGTCATTTCTGTATCAAACTGATAACTGATGAGTTCTTTACCACTCCTTAAAACTTGTATATATTCAAATGCTACCTATACTATAGCATATAAAAAGCCTTAGATCTACTAAGCTTTCAGGCTGATCCACCAGCTTAGGAAATGTTTGCAAAATTTTTAAAAATGCAGTGTAAACATTTCAGCCCTGAACCTTCTTTCTATGCCTTTGAACCTTCTCTTTCATGTGCAATACCTGAAGGCCCACTGAGAATAGCTGCTGAAAGCCCCAAAGATGGGTAAAACAGAATTTCTGACTCAGGAAATAAAGATCAGCTGAATAGGATTCCCATATGGCAATCCAGATCAATGGAAAAGCAAGGCCAGAATTTTACAGTATCTATCCTATACAGTACAACATGAAGGTTATATTTCATTGCCGGTAACAAAACTCCCAGTTGCCAAGAAAAAAAAAGGAGATACAAAGATTGTAAATCCAGTAATGAGAAACTACACTTTATTTTGACATTTTGCTGTAAGTGGAATTAAAAACTCCACTACCTTCACTTGGAATCACTGATATGGTAAACAATTTCTGCAACCAAACAACTGCATTCTGCTAAAAGAACTGAAGCAGTAATGAGAAGCGGATTAATATTTAGGGAAAATCCTTACACATTTCCAGCAACTATCATCTTAGATGGTAATGGTTTAATGTGCTTTATGCCAAGAAAAATAATGATTTACTTTGCTTTCAAGTTTTGTGAAGAAAAACTCAGAATACACCTATTAGTAATCTACAATCAAATTATAAAACAACCCCAAACATTTTATTACAATGCTGTTAAGTTCTGATGGACTCAACAATCCGTGCGGAACAGGAATTACCTCTACAACACCCCTACTGCGTGGCACTCCAGTTGGTATTTCAATATTTCCTTACATAGGCACTACCTCACAAGGCAATCCTTTCCCATTTCAGACATGTTTTTATTCTCAGCATATCTATAACTGAATAACTTGCATCTATTTGGTCCTATTCTCACTACTAATGCTACATAAATTCCCTGTTCTACATAACTATTCTTTAAAATATTGTGCACTGGGCTTCCCTGGTGGCGCAGTGGTTGAGAGTCCGCCTGCCGATGCAGGGGACATGGGTGCGTGCCCTGGTCCGGGAAGATCCCACATGCCGCAGACCGGCTGGGCCCGTGAGCCATGGCTGCTGAGCCTGCGCGTCCGGAGCCTGTGCTCCGCAATGGGAGAGGCCACAACAGTGAGAGGCCCGCGTACCGCAAGAAAAAAAAAAAATATATTGTGCACTATCAAACCTCCCCAAGCCTCCTTAACTCTGTACTAAACAGCCCAGTTCTTCATCCCAGTCTTCTTACATTGTTTCCCAATCCTTTGAAACCATGTTTACCTCCAGATAAACTTCAGTTTCAATTAAAGTGACTTTCAAAACTGAATACAGTACTACAGACATGGTTTATCCCACACCCCCTGCATCTAATCTAGCCACCAAGTTCTTAAGAGTTTGCATTAGATTTTTACCATCAAGATCCATATATTCACTGACCAGTAGACCTCTTCTCTTGGATTTCCTACAGATTTCTCAAACCCAAAATGTCCAAAACTGAATTTATCCTCTCACTTGCCCTTCACTTCTCTACTTCATCACACTCCTAACACACTTCTCCTCCTAATTTTCCTATATCAATGTCTAGACTACCTCCTTCACCTCATATCTATCACCCAATTCCACAGGTCTACCATGCAGTTTAAGAGTTTGGGCTCTAAGCCAAACTGCTGGAGTCTAAATTATTGCTCTGCCCTAACCAGTTGTGGCCTTAACAAGTAACTGAGCCTCTCTGTGACTCAGTTTCCTCATTTGTAAAATGGAATTAAAATAACATTTTCCTCATGAGGCTGCTGTAAGGACTAAATTCATATACACAGTGTGCTTGGTAGAGTCATCAGCCCACAGCCCATAGCCCATAGTGAGTGCACAGCAAATGTTAGCTGCTATTATAATCATTATTACCACTGCCTTAGTATCTCTCACATCTGTTTATCATTCTCATCACTGCTTATTATTTAGTTCAAGTCCTTCATTGCTTTTCACCCAGATTATTGTTGCAGCTTCAAAACTGTTGTCTCTGCTTCCCTTCTTGCCACACTCTTGTTTTTACAACTTTGATCATGCCATCCCCCAGTTCCAAATGCCTTGATGGTTTACTACTGTTCTTAGGATAAATGTAAATTAGTGAGTATGGTATACAAAACCCTAGATAATCTGGTAAATTTCTCTAGCCACATTGATCCCCTCTGTTCTCCTAGCACATGATGCTTGAGTCACACTGATTTATCTCCTCTGTTTTTCTAGCATGTGACGTTTGAGCCACATTTGATCAACTTTAATTTGTTCGCAGAGACTCTCAATGTTTTTCTTTTTTTTTTTTTTTTGGTGAGTTACTAAAATTGCCCTAAATACTCTGAGACTCTGCTACCCACCCACCTACTCATCCCATCTTATGAATGCTTATCTTCCAGTAGAAAAGGACTAAATGATAGGAGATGCCATTACACTGGAATGTTTTCATGGGTTGTCTGTTCATCTGCTTTAGCAAGGATGATACAGATCGGTTTTATTCAAAGTATGGCTGAAAAATCAGCAGCATCAGAATCACCTGGGAGCTTGTTAGAAATGTTAATTATCAGGCTCCACACAGACTGTACTGAATTAGAATTTCTGGGTGTGGGGCCCAGGAATCTCTTTTGTAACAAGCTCTCTGGGTGACTCCTACTCATGCCAATATTTGAGAAGCTCTAATGAAAATGATTCATGGTTTATTTTTCACTCATGATTTACCACCTGTAAGACATGCAAGAGCCAAAAAATACTATTGATACAAATTAACACATTAAGTAAAGGATACAATCCTGAGAAAAATATGATGAATCTACATTAATCATTTATAATTCACAAGCAAATCAGCAGCATTTAAACACCATGACCAATTTAAGACAGTCCACCTGATATACTGATAACAAAACGTTCTGTGAGAAAACACTGGTAATTCCAGCCACCTGTTTCTTGGGCGTGAGCAGCTGGAGTTCTACAATTTACCAAGTATTTCATAGCACTTCCACTTCTGATAAATTACTAGTATCTTCAGCAGACTCTAGTAATGAGTTTTATTTTGGCAATGCTGTATTTCAGTAAGCTTTCATATCCAACTTAGGTTTACTAGTAAGTAGTCCTTAGTTGTTCATGGAAGCAAAAAGCTGTGCAAACCTGTGCAAATTTTTTTCACTCGTGAAAATGAAAGAATGGATTTGCATTTGGGATTAATTTAATTCTAAAATGGACTGTCCTCCCCAATCAGGAGGTGGCCAACCACTTTGACAATCATTGCTTGAAAGAGCCAGAAAAACCTTCATTTCCAGCACTGGTACATGAATCAGCCTGCCTGTAACAATTCAGGGTTTTCTTCTGGGAAGCCTCTCCTCTCCCCATACACCCATTCTGTGGTAGTTGTCCCTTCTCTATCTTTAGCATGCTGTGCAAACCTCTGTAACTGTACTCACGGGGTAGTGAAAAATCTGTTAACTTTTGTGTCTGTCAAGATCTTTTCAAAGCTTGATTCTGCCTATGTAAAGAAAGAAGTAGTCAAAAAAATTCTAGGCTGATATATAACCAGTCATTTACTATACCTGTCTATTCTTAGCTTCATCACATACTTTTTTCTATCTTCAGTCATTTTGAAAACCATTAATTTTTCCCATTTTGAAAATCATGCTTTAATGATGACAAATTTCACAGAGAGTAAGAAATTATGCATAAGGACAGTATGAGTGGCATAAATTCTCTATTAATTCATTCATAATCTAGAATGAGAACAGTTTCTATTAAAACTTCACATTCTTTTTTGCCATTCTTATTCATAAATGTTACAAAACATTAAACCACTGTGAACCCAAGAAACAGTAAGTGGAAATACAGTAAGAGGCTATGGTAGAAACACAACTATACAGGGACTCAAAAGATCCAGGTGTTAACCTCAGCTTGACTAATAAACACTGAACTATCTTATCAAGACCTCAGATTCTCCAACTCTAAAATACAAGTTTAAAGTAATTAATGGGAAATAATGAAGGTAGTTGT
Source organism: Phocoena phocoena (assembly GCF_963924675.1). Classification (NCBI taxonomy): domain Eukaryota; kingdom Metazoa; phylum Chordata; class Mammalia; order Artiodactyla; family Phocoenidae; genus Phocoena; species Phocoena phocoena. The sequence continues at coordinate 70,751,330 of NC_089227.1, read as the reverse complement.
CCCAGAGGTAGCTATCAAGATCAAATAAAGTAATGCAAATAATGTATATTGTAAACATTCATACATGCATTCACTATTATAATTATATAACAATAAATAAGGGAACATAGGGTGACCCAAAGTAGAATCACTTGTAGACCAAAGTAAAAGTTTTCTCTTGAAATAGCAAAATTATTTTCACCAGCCAGGTTTAGAGAGTTATACAGATGCAGGTTCTTGTTAAAGCTTCTGCAATTGACTCTGAGCACGTGTCGTGTAAAAAAACTGGGGTGGGTCGGCGCTGTCCCAGCTTCCACAGGTATCCGCCAAAGGATAATCTTAGATTGAGACATGGGGAAGGCATGAGTGCCCTTGAAGGATGGGAGACAAAAGGTCCAAAGCTTTAGTAAGAGGTAATTCTCTTGTGAAGACGACTCATCTCCAAGCTCCTCACAATTGCCTCTAATCACTCTTCTTCCACGTGCATTCTTAATCAAAATCACCCTATTTAAAATTTTAATCTTATATACTTTACTGTTATTTTTGCTTATTGTACACTATACTTCCTTATCCAATGTTCAGCTTCTAATTTTTGTGTCACATTTTTATTCTATTAACTCTTACCCCTATTTTCTGGAATTGTAGTTCTAGTCTTTTTTTTCCCCTATTGTTCTCATTTATAGCTACCATTTTAAATGCGTTAAATGTTTTCAAATGTTTAATTCAATTTCTGATTTTTATAACATTCTAGTCTTCTTAAACTTTTTCCCTTTGTCACTTCTGCATTCTATTTATTATTATTTTTTATGATATGTGTTTTTGGGGGGAGCAAAAAGTCTGGAAAAGAGCTAAAAGTAAAGAAAGTCATTATAAACCAGAAGGGATGGTAGTTTCCTTCCTTGCAACTGCTTTTTCTGCCACTCTGATTCCCCAAAAGATTCCCCAGCCTAGTCCTGGATGGCTCTCCAAAATATCTTTAGCTCCCAGGGGACAAAGCCAACTAATTCCCTCCCCCAGGACCATAAGGCTCATTCTGCAAATGGCATCTGGTTTTGCTCCAGTGGTGTCATTTGTTAACTTCTCACGTTATCCAGGCTTTATACTAGCCATTCTGTCTATTTTAAAATTCGTAATTCCAAAATATAACCCCAATAGACTTGGGGTCGTTATGACCTAAATGACCTAAAGGAAATAAGGAGACCTTATAACCAGAGGGATGATATAAAAATAAGTGTTTTATAAGTATCATTCCAGTTGCTATGTTACAGAACCTACTAGAGAGGTATAAAAGTGTCCATGGAGAACTCAATCATTCATTCAACAAATATGTATTAAGCCACTACCATGTGCCTGTACTCTGGTAGGCACTGATATAGCAGGGGGAAAAAATAAGAAAAACCACATACCGGAAATATGTACAGTTAATACTTATTTCAGAAGACTATATTGCATTAGCCAAGCAAGAGCTGGGAGTGCCTTAGACACTGACGGTGGTTCTGGACATGGAGAAAAGTAGATTCACTAAGGTGATACTTAGAAAGTCAAATGGACGCTTAGTAATCACTGATTCAAAACAGAACAAAACAGTTATATGTTACGTTCTTTTCTGTTTCACACAAGGTTTATAAATTTTCAATTGCTTAAAGTAGAGAACTCTATTTCTTTTCTTTCAGTTCTTCCATGAATTCAGTCCTTCTATTCGGTTACTGTATTCAATCTCTGATTTCTCTAATATAAGTCAGAATTTTAGAATGACATAACTTTAATATTTTCAGGCAATCAGGCTCTAAAATCCACCAGCCATCACTATTAGGTTCATTCTGAGATCTGAACATCAATAACTCTAAGACACTGTGGCATTAGAAATAACACAATTTAACCTTCTTGAAGGAATTTACATTCCAACCAAGAAACTCAAAGAAGAACGATTATCCAGGAAGAGATGCGGAGTACACTGTTGAAAGCATTCAAATCTGTAGCACAGCACAAGGAGAAATTAGGGGTTTAAAAACATATATTTGGAGCTGTTGTATCAAAGGATTTAACTGAAGTTGTGGAAATGAATAAAGTCAAATAGGAAACTGTATAATAATAAAATAAAGAGTACTACATATTTCAGTCCTTCTCATAATCAAACTCACAGAGTTGTACTCTGATGATATATCTTTAGGCTTTACAGAAATACACAAAAGAGCCCCTTCAGAAAATCTATTGCTGGAATGTGGTCGAGGACATAGCCCCTTACATAGCACTCATTACTCTCATGTAAGGCCTGACATGAGAAATCTCTTTTAGAATTTAGGCCAAGGAATGGCATTCCCTTTCCTGAAAAATGGTATTCTTCCTTGTTTTTCAAAATGGATATTCTAAAACTAACTACATTCCACTTTAACTGACGGGAACCTCAGAAGCAAATTAGGAGCTTAAGTATAGGTCTCTGCGTCTTTGCTTTTGGTAGACATCTGTCATTGTAGTGACTTTCTGTGCTGCATCCTGTATCTGCATGAATTCCTGTATCCTTTTATCAACTGCTGCATAACAAACAACTCCCGAACTCAGTAGCTTAAAACAACTATTTCTCATGATTCTGTGAGTAAGCTGTGTGGTTCTTACATGGATCTGGCACGGGCTCACTCATGCAGCTGCATTCACCTGGTAGGTCCGCCCTGGGCAGAGTTCCCTTGGGCCTATTGGGCCTTGAACAAGCCAGATCTCTCCATGTGGCCTTTCATCTTCAGGAGGCTAGACCAGACTTCTTTATGTGGTGACAACGACATTCCAAGAAGGCAAGCTCCAACGTGCAAGCACTTATCAACTGTCTACTTGAATCATATCTGCTTATGTCCCACTGGCCAAAGTAAGTCACATACACAAGCCAGAGTCACTGTGGGAGGGTGTGGATACTGGAAGGCGTGACTCATTGCAGACCACTAGGGTAACTATCTACCACAGCAGCTTCCTAATAAGGCTGTTACTTATTCTTCTTCCAATCCTTCTAATACTTGAATGTTATTCTTTAACAAAGTTTATTTCCTCTCCGCTCCATATCTTATCTTTTTCAGAGCTAAAATATCCCTTATGGGTGTTCTAAGCTCATACTAGTCCAACATATCAGTGAATGAATGCTTATGTAGGATTCAAGAGTATTTTAAAATTTTAAATGCACCATATGCCACAGCAAATGCTCACTCCTAAATTCTTAAAGCTCTCATAAAAGGAATAAAAATTCCTTTGAATTTAAGTTGCAAAAGCCTTTCCAAACATCAGGGCCAATTAGTTCCCCCACCAGGAAGAAATGCATCATTCCACTGGTGATGTCCCACACTCAAGCTCTTGAGGTACTTTGTATCTCTAATCAATATTGAATGTATTATCAAAAAGTGTCCAAAATGCCTGAAATCTTAAAGTCAGAAAAAGAACCATTATCTACACTGAGTACTTTTACACAAAGTACTCCAATTAGCAAGACAAGAAGATGCTGAAAAAATATAAAAATGTTAATCTGAAGAACAGTAAATAATATAAACAAAATGGCAAAAAAAAAATCACTAAAGAAAAGGTGTAAAGATGAAAAGAATTCATTAAACTTGTTTCATCTTACAAGCTGTTACTATTTTTAAGATGCCCTATGATAATTTAAAGATAAGTTGAATAGGCATTAAAAAAATAAAACTCTTAAGGACATGACTACACTTCTTGTGATTAGTTTTAATATGCACTTTTTATCCCATTGGCTGTTTTAAAACACCAACTGCAAATTCAATTAAAGACTGTAAGTTTTTGTGAAAATGAATGTGTTTTGGAAAAAGGTGTGTGCATATGTGACTTGAAGGGTAACTAGACTGATATCAGGTAAGGCAGGTCTCTTTGGACTGCCGAGGTTTGCACTATGACTGGGGCACACATAACTAAAAAAAGTCAAAACAGACCTTCTGGCTGCAATTATGATGCCAAACAACATGTTGTTCTGTGAATAGGTGGCAAAACGCTTCAGAGATTTTCCACCAGGGGAGACAAAATGTGGAACTTTACTTATGCACAGAAGACTTTTTTTGTTGTTGTTAAATTAGGCCAACAGCAGAGTTATTTTTAGATTACTTACTTCACTTTCTCTTCTTAATGGGCTGGTATACAAAATAGGACAGAAAACGCACCATATGCCACAGCAAATGCTCAAATCCTAAATTCTTAAAGCTCTCATGGAAATAAAAGATATCTCTATCTTAAAGTATGAGGTTTGCATTCAGATGCAATTAAGACTATAACTAATCTGACAGATCTTTATCGGTTAACAACAAATAAATCATATATACCTGTTTTAAAAAACAATATTTTGGAGATTTTTTCCTTTAATCATTTTTAGTAAAATAAATAAGTTGTAAGGGAAGAGATAAAGTGTGAATGAATGTGTCGACTTACATTTATGATTAAAAGTTAACATTTAAGTCATACAGCATTTTCAAATTCTGCAGTGACTAACGTAGTTCTTGATTTCCTAAAGTTACAAAATTTAGATGACTCAGCCACTTGCTCTTTCATAAAATCAACCTAAAGTCTCTTCAGGCAAGCTCCATTTTAGAGAAAGTTAAACTTCCAAAATTTACTCTTTGTATTTCAACATGATGCATTCTCATTTTATGACTGCACTCATGCTCCACAAAACCATACTATTATTTTGATTTATACTACTATTATAATTACGAAGATGGCACAGAATGCATAACATTAAAGACATATATATGTACATAATATATGCTATTGGAATTAAAAAAGAACTGATTTAAAAAGAAATTCTCCTCACCTTTATTAATGACATACATAATTCAAACTATATTATGAAATAGGAAAAATTATTTTAAAAGAGATTAATAAAGTCAACAAGTATCCTTAATATAGCAGAACATTCACCATGTTCTTTGAAATGCCCTGATTTTATTGAAGCAATAAAACTGCAGGACAACAAAAGAGCTGACACCTTTTTGGTGTCTAACCCACTGTACATAGTGTACAATTAGGAGGAGAAAACAAAGTGCTTATTCCCTTTAAAAAAATCAAGTAAAATATCTAAAGTTTTGATATTATTTTATTATTTTGTTATAGTATTGTGAGTTCTTCATATGTTAAATGTATAAGTCTATTTTTTCCCTAAAAACAGGGCAGACAAATATTGCTAGATATAGTTCACCATTCTAAGTAACCTAGTTTTAAAAAGATTAAATATAGCAATTAAATGAAACATGTTTAAACCAATATAGATATTTAGGCATATAAAAATTAATTTCTAAATAACACTGGTATGCTGATAAGTTGGAATTTGCCAACAAAACAATTTTAACATATAGCCTAAAGAGACAAATATATGATGCAAAATTAGGAAACTAAAGAATATTATGATTGTTTTAAATGTTGCTAAACTAATAGTACTAATGAAATTCCATTTATAAAGACTAACTTACACATACATAATTTTTACATTTAAAAATACACTTAGATAATCTGCATTTTGATATAATCCTAAACACCTTAATTCTGACATGTAACCTCTAATAATTATCAGGTCTAATGGCAGGAAGAAAAATACTAGGTTGGACACACAAAAATAGTTCTTAAAACTTTAAAGAAATCATAATACCTTGCCAATAAAATTAGTAACAAAAGCAAAATACTAAATAACTAAAATTTTAAAAGGCTGCTTTTAGAGAAGAGTAGACTTTGATTGGGAAAGAGAAAGAGGTATATGCATTCAGAACCTCTCCACACTTTGTGGCACACACTGGTCTTGTTCCTGAAATAAATTCCATGTCTAAACTGCTGTTAAGTAATCCTTCATATAGTCGGGTCAATTAATTTTAAAGAGACCAACCCTGAAGATAAGAAACAAGGAAGAGGCTATGTCCTCTAAATAAAATTTTAATGCTAGACTTTTACTGAACATTAAACCTGCTTCATATGCTTTTTTTTCCCCTCAAGTAAATAATCAAGTTGGCAGGTATATGGAAGAAAACTTTAAAGTAGCAGCAAAATATACTGATATTCTTATCAGGTGACAAGACTATGTCTAACTAGTTTAGTTTTATTTTTATCTTTCTCTGGTTGCTAAATTCACATTTAAATTACTTAACACCAATTCCACGATATATTTACTTTAGACTTTCACTAACGTTGACCTCTAAGACAACGGAAGCCCAATTTTCTATATTTTATGGATAGATACTTCTAGGGCTGGACTAGATCTTGAAAACTACCATTACAGAACTTGTGTACTGGTTTCAATTCATCCATTATTCCCACTCAAAATGAGGCCCCTCCCATAACACAATATTGTTAGAAGAGTTACCAAGCACACACAGTAAGCACCTTTTGAGCACGTGCTTTTTATTAGGGGATCACTAACATATGCTCCCAACATCCACGAGCTAAGGAATATGTACCACTTGCCAAACCTTTCTTCCACTGAGCACATATCTACTCAGTAAATAATGATTTCCAGACAAATGGGGAAGGAAATTGTGCTTCTCTGACTAAATTATCTGTTGTATTTTCCTAGTACTGAAGGAGAGAGAAGAGACATAAATGTGAAACATCTTCAAAATATTCTTCCTAGTGCTTCCTTAGTGCCTGAAACCTATAAGGAAAAGTCCAATATTTTCAACCTCATTTCCTCAGTGTGCACATGTAAAATGGTGGTCAACAGTATACACAGGATAGTGTATTACAGGATACAGCAGTACTCTGTGACGAGCTCACATCATAGAAAACAACGGTCTGAGCCATGAGACACAAAGGAGAGGATCCCAATTCCAACAGAAACTAGTAATTAATTAGCCTTATTATAAAAATAGAAAATTACTCCATTTCAGAACCAGAAAAACTGGCTTCCTAAATTTAAAACACAGCCAAGTTAAGAGTAAACTTAGCTTAGCTGTAGGCTCAGGAAGAGGTCCTCAGAACGAGAGAGCAGCGACTCAGTGAAAGTACCTATGATTCCAAATTAAATGATATGCAGATCATGTTGTCCATATACATTACTGAAATACAAGAAAATGATACCCAGAAAGGAGGAATCTTTTAAATTTACTACATAAGACTGCTTACAAAACATATTTCTCCAGAAAATGGGAATTTGTTTAAATGATGAATTTATTAATTTAAAAAATCATGTTTAAAGTCATATATATCAAAGCTTTATACCTTATTGATTATATATATATATGATATATATATGAAAAAAATACTCTAAAACTGAGACAACCTTAAAATAGGGCAACATCTAGTTTTGCCACATCTAATAGCTTCAAAGAACTTCATGAATAAACAATTGTAGCTTCACTTACAAATACCACAAACAAAATTCAAAATTAATTTTTAAGTTTCAGGTTTCAAGTTTCCAAGGATATACTGGTTCAGGCAGAGACAGTATTTGACTTCTGAGCACATCCACAAAAATCAGATTTTCCTCTAAAGAATATTCCTGGATCAGCTGTTTGTAACGTAACCGCCTAACCAAAGGGGGCAAGAAATGAGGAACAGAATATGTTTGTTTCTGGTAAACTGCCTATTTCCTTTTCTTCCAGGTCCTCAGAATTCATGGAGTCTGGTATGAGGGATGTCCCCTTAGCAGAACGGATGGCTCCATCCTATACCCTGGTACTCTTTTTTAAGATGAAAAACATACAAAACAAAGCCAACAAACAAAACACCCCTGAAGGAAAAATAAATAAATAAATAAAGTGGAGGAAGGAGCTAGGAAAAAGCACAGTCATAAGATCCATAGTTACCGTTGAAGGAAGGGCATCTACTATCTGGCAGCTACTGTGTAGGGAATCTTACAAATGTTATTTTTAATTCATACACCAAAAAACCCACTATATAGAATTTTCATCCATATTTTACAGATGAGAAAATCAAGTTCAGAGATCAAATAACTTGCCCAAGTTCACACAGTCAGCATATGGCCGAGCCTCGGATTTGCTCTCCATCTGTCTAATGCCAAGCCCTCCTCTTGCCATGATGTCAAGCCCACATCTAAGTTAACAAATATTCCTGCTGGGCTTCCACTGTGTGTACCCATGCTACAAAGAACTACAAAAGAAACAGAAGACATCGCCTTTGCCCTCCATGCGGTTAACATCTAAGAGGCATTCTGAAGGTTCAGGTGCCCAATTCATGATAGGCAGTGTGGTTACAGACAGGGAAGAGCACTAGACCAGGGGGAGGGAGATGACTCACTCTGGGCTGTGCTACTTACTAGCCGTACAACCTTGGGTAAATAAGCATTTCTATTATTTCCTCATCTGCAGAGAGGAGACACTATAACATCTGCCTTAATTATCTCACAGAATTAGTTCAAAGATCCAATTAGATAATAAACCTGTGGAATGGGAGCGACTGACAAGGGCTTAATTTCCAAAATATACACACAGCTCATACAGCCCAATCTGAAAAAAACCCAAACAAACAACCCAATCAAAAAATGGGCAGAAAACCTAAATAGACAGTTCCTCCAAAGAAGACATACAAATGGCCAACAGGCACATGAAAAGATGCTCAACATCCCTAATTATTAGAGAAATGCAAGCCAAAACTACAGTGAGGTTTCACTTCACACTGGTCAGAATGGCCATCATTAAAAAGTCTACAACTAATAAATGCTGGAGAAGGTTTGGAGAAAAAGGAACCCTCCTACACTGTTGGTGGGAATGTAAATTGTTACAGCCACTATGGAGAAGAGTACAGAGGTTCCTTAAAAAACTAAAAATAGAGCTACCATATGATCCAGCAATCCCACCCCCCTGAGCATATATCCAGAGAAAAATGTGGTTTGAAAGGATACATGCACCCTGCATGCACTGTTCACTGCGGCATTGTTTACAATAGCCAAGACATGGAAGCAACCTAAGTGTCCATCGACAGATGAATGGATAAAGATGTGGTATATATATACAATAGAATATTACTCAACCATAAAAAATCAATGAAACAATGCCATTTGCAGCAACATGGATGGACCCAGAGATTATCATACTAAGTGAAGTAAGTCAGACAGAGAAACACAAATATCATATGATATCACTTATATGCAGAATCTAAAAAGTGATACAAATGAACTTATTTACAAAACAGAAATAGATTCACAGACATAAGAAACAAACTTATGGTTACCAAAGGGGAAAGGTGGGGAGAGGGATAAATTAGGAGTTTGGGGTTAAAATACATACTACTATATATAAAATAGATAATCAACAAGGATCTACTGTATAGCACAGGGAACTATACTCAATATCGTATAATAACCTATAATGGAAAAGAATCTAAGAATGAACATATATATGCCTGAATCACTTTGCTGTACACCCGAGACAAGCACAACATTGTACATCAACTATATTTCAATAAATTTTTTTTTACAAAGAGCCTTATTAGCTACTAAATATTTTAGAAATATGAAATGCTAATACTGCTTTGCAAGTGTCCATAGTCTTGTCATTACAGAACTTTGGACAGATATCTGAATTCAGCAATAAAAGGATTAGCTGACTCACTTTTGTGTCCCCCTCCTTTTTGTTTTGCTTTAGTTTGTCTTGTTTAGAGAGTTAGTGCTGTAAGGGTGAAGGATTAACCAACTGGTGCTGGTTCTGGTTCTGGCTCTTGCTCCCTGCACGGTTCTGAAGGTGGGACCCATGATGAAACCACTTTTCCTTGCTACAGCTGCACCCAAGCCCGTCCAGGTGCAAGCTCACTGTTAGCCGAAAGGTAAGGTAGCCTTATTTCCCTCTCTTCTCTCCTTCATTTCCTTTATCTCCCTTCTTCATAAGCCATCTTATAAAATTAGAACTCCATGCTCAAGTGTCCATCCACTCTCTAACCCAAAGCTGTACCTCAAATTATAAATTCCTTCTTTCTGTCAACTCAAAGAAAAGTATGAGAGACCCATTCCCTGAGAGAGACTGGAGGAACTAGGTTCAGAAACCAGGTGATGAAGAGATTCTCTGAGGAGGTGGAGAATTTGCAAAACAAGAAACAGTCTTTTGCTGACTGGAAAGTTTCCGTTTAAACTAGGCTGTACCAACCACAAGCATTTAAAATAAATGAACTAATTTTCTGTCTTACATGCTAGTATTCAAACATAATTTCCTATCAACTTTTTCACTGAAAATTAATCAATATTTAGAACATTCTTTTTCAATGGGAAGACTTATTCCCAATTTCAAACAGCCAATTGACAAGCTTTAGAAGGCTATCTAGATTCCAAATATGTTTGATAGAAAGAGAGTTACTGTAATTCTTCAGATAACTCCCAAATCTTCATTTTATTTTGTGTAATTTTAATCCAACCATTATGATACAGCATAAATGTAGCTCAATGAAGACAAAACAAAAAATTTCATTTTAACTGAAATGTCACAGGAGAAATATACACACAACTTGACAAACTTAAATGTCTCAGGCTTTAAACACACACACACACACACACACACACACAACACAACTACCTCTACCTATCTCTCTCTCTCTCTTTCCCTCTCTTTCTCTCTCTCTCTTTCTGCTCCCCCACCCTTCCACCCCCAAACCTCCTCCCTTCTGTCTCTGTCTTATTTAAAGGAAGCTAACAGTATTCTCTCCTTTCTATAATTTCTTTTCTACATGTGAAACTGTAGACTCCTATTAGATTACAACAGAAACTCAAAATGCTCACTGGATCAATAAAAAAATGGAAGTGAAAACCATTAGACCTTTAGAGGTTATGAATTTATTCTTATAGGAGTAGTTATAAATTTTATATTCTAAATCACAATTTTATTTCTGATAACCAGTGAAATCTGGGTTCTATTTCAACTCCCTATTTTCTGGGGAAATAAAAAGCTTTAGAAATGCCATGTAATATTTTACTCTGGTGTTTCTAAAGCATGGTCTTCACACCACCTTACCTAAATCATGTAGAACATCTTCTAAAAAGGCAAATTCCTGATCCCTCTCCAGAATTACTAATGAATCAGATAATCGAAGTCAGATTGGTCAGCACTGTGACAATTTTCCCCAAATGATTCTTATGACCAGCAAGATTATCACAAATGAGTTTTTTCACTTATTTATATTATGTTTAGGACATTTCCTCAACAGCACCATCTATAACATTTTATAACCTTACTATGTTAAAACATATTAGCTCTCTTTATTTGAATAAATGTTATTTTCTAGCAATAAAAGATTATTTCTTCAACTAATAATATATTTAGTTTGGTTTGTTATAATTTATTTATGCACTTTACAAGGAGAATTCAACTGCCACATCAAAAGACACACTAAATTTACTTTAACTTTTATCATGACATATTGAAATGTAAATTAAGAACTAGTTAAAATGATTAAATATTATTGTTGGAAAATGTGATTAGAAAACAGAAATAATGGTATAGCTCTTCATGAAAATAAAGACTATAAATACACATATTTATACTTTTTCAATTAACTCTTTTTAAAATTTCTATCACTATGTCATCAAACAATATTTTTTAACCTCTCATTGTATTTCTTCATACTCTATTAACATTTTCAAAAAAATAAAAAGGGAACTTCACTCTCTGAGGAAGACCATAATAGTTCATTAGCCCTGCAGATCTCAGCAGCCCCACACCTGACTGCATTAGGTCTCTTTGCACTTTTCATTTTTTAGGTCACAGAAATACTGTAAGTAATGTAATGAAACCACAGGCTTGCCTGTATTTTCTCATACAGCCAAGCCCTGACTCATAAATATTTCATTTATTGTTGTCTTAACTCTAAAAGAGATTTGTCTGTATTTTTCAAGCTCTGTTTTGAAACCTCTCTTTTCTGAAAGTGATTCTGACCACGACTTTGGTAAACTAATACACACTACCTCATAGAAAGAACTCTGATTCAACACAATGGCAACTACCCAGACCAATGAACCAAAAATTTTTAAGACACAGAACTATAAAATTCACATAATTCTGAAATAAGTTATTTCACAAGGAAATTCAATATTGTATGATTGAAGTATGTTTTCTGAGCTTTAAAATGGTAAGAATACTGTTCACATAAGTGCCTTTAGGTCAAAGAAAGCAAGGAAAATACAAGATGAGTTCAGAGAGGGAGTTTCGGGAGAATGGGTATTATGGGTTAGTTGAGAATTAAAAATCACAAATCGCTTATTCAAGAAGTTGAACAGTGGAAGCAAAAAAGATTAAAATGCCAAGAAAGAAACAGAACTGATATTGTTCAATTTACAACTCTTTCATATGATAAAGTAACAAATGTTACCTCTAAATCAGGCCTCCTGCCAAAAAGAGAGATATGTATTCTGAAGGAAAAAAAAAAAAAAAAGAGTCAAATAGTTTACTAAGCTAGCTGAGTAGTGTGGATTTGCTCATAGCAAGGAAGAAAAACATCAAGGGAAAGAACTTTACTATTCCTCATTCTTAGTCTTTTTCATCCATCTTCCCATCTCCTCCAGCTGAGATTGTATAATCTACAAAGTTTACATCAAATATAAGAACAGAAACATTCCCTAAAACAGACTCTGCAAGGTTGGCTATCTTAAAAATATAAATAAAGAAATACCAGAACACATAAAAACCCTAAAGAGCCACCATGAGTAAACACAGTAGGAGATCCTTCTTACCCAAAAGCACAGAAGCAAACCTAGTTACATAGTCATTCTGGCTGATTGAGAGCCCTTATGTGATAAGTTTTCAAATTTCTGATTCCAGCCAGATACTTCACTCATCAAATCATACCCTAGGCGCCTGATCTACCCATACCCTCACTTACCAAGGGGTATATTAAAAGCTCTGGGTCGTGCCAAAGCTTCATCTCATACTTAAAGTTGCCTCTGCTAGTCATGATGCTTCACAACTCTTCTACCTGTCTGGGGACCTTCAGTACATTTTTGTTTCGCCCTGACCACGGAGAAAATGATGTGAATGTTGTTCTTGGTTCACTACCTAGACCACTGATGACTCAGCTGGTCACTGCACTTTATTATCCAGATGGACACCTAATACTGATAATGACAAAAACTGAGCATCTAATGAATTATTGGCTTACTAATAATTTCTTCTCTCTGAAGGCTTAAGAAGCAATAAGGAAAAAAAAAAAAAGAAAAGAAAAAGAAGCAATAAGGAGAGCTACTACTTAACAGCAGTGAAAAGGGAAGAACCAAGATGAAAAATTTTGTCACAGAATTCTTAGAAGTCCATGTCAATTTTAAGCTCATAATTCCAAGCCAATGAACAAAATGTGACATGGATTTCAGAAACAGAAATTTTAAAAAGATATGTCTATATTTATATGAATAACTCTGTGTGTGTGTGTGTGTGTGTGTGTGTGTGTGCATGCACTGGGCAAAATATAGTCCATGGGCTAAAACTGGCTCACCACCTGATTTTGGATGGTCTGTGAGGTAAGAACAGTTTTTACAGTTTTAAGTGGCTGAATCAAAATCAAAAGAAGAATATCTTGTGAAACATAAAAATTATATGAAATTCAAACTTTAGTGTCCATAAATAAAAGTACTGGCACACAGCCACATTCATGCATTTAGGTGTTGTCCATAGCTTCTTTTACACTACAATGGCAGAGTCAAATATTTGTAAAGGGACAAATGGCCCACAACCTGTATTTACTATCTAGCCTTTTACAGAAAAAAATTACCAAGCCCTGCTTATATACAATGGCTTGACATGAAACTCTAAAAAAAAAATGGTTTGGGATAAATATCATATCAATTGAAATTATGAAATCTTGAAAGTGAAATTATAAGCTTCCAGTCTCAGAAAACACTAACAAAAAAAAGAAATTAGAAAATATCTTAAAAAAACACAGCGTTACACAGGGATTATTCAACCTCAGAAGTGATATTACATGGCAAGAAATAGTACAGAAACATGACTCAAAGCTTCAATAAATGCTTGAAGTGGGCTGAAGAAAATCCCGCCCCCCCCCAAAAAAAAAAGCTAGGAACATTTCAAGATATTATTTAGATATGGGGAAAATATTAAAAATATAAGCCTACTGTTTGGGGACAATGGTATGTTATCAGATAACTGAGAAACGCCAAATTTCTTGATTCTTGGGTGGTTTTTACCTTCTGCACCAGAAAGCAGTGATGAAACTAAAATGGAAAATCAAATATGATTAACAAGAAAATCAAAGCTCAGGAATTAGTAAGAGGACTCTGAGTCACTTTAAATAAGTTTACGTATACAGGACCAATAGATTACAATTTCAAGACATTTTTAAAAAGTGGCTTGTATATGTTATCACGGAACTACAGTTGATAACCTTGACAGAGTTACAAACAACAGAAGAGCAGATGTAATACATAAGAGGGACAAATGTTATTTTATTTTTTGAAGGTAAAATGATTCTAGGAAATGAAGATCAGTGATCTTGACACTATTCCCCAACATTCTAGAACAGGTTACTAAACAGATGGTTTGTGAGCACTTAAATTTTTTTTTAAAACCTGCCATGGATTTGTTAAAAATAAGCCATGCTAAACCTCGTTTCCTTCTCTGACATGTTATTAGATGAGTGGATGAGAGAAATGCATTGGCTGTATAATGCCTGGACCAAGAAAAGTATGGAGTAAGTCTCTCATGGCCAACTGGGGTAAGTCCACTCACTATCTGTGTAATTTTGGGGAAGTTTCTTATCATCTGGGATTAAGAGGCAAATGTCACAGATCTGTCAAGTTTCTGCACGTTTTGTGAGCAGAGGCACTGGAAGCCTTTGTTCTAGACTGTCTTTTCATGGATGTTTGTATAGCAAATAGCATTTGAAGACCTATAGTGTCTCCCTCTGGAACAAAGGGAAGGTTTGCTTATAGCCCATTATAAAAGATCAGGGCTCCTAAACTTGGAGCTCCTTAGGTGTGATACATAGTGTGCAGTGTGGACTTGAGCCACCCTGTGGAGCCTCTGTGGGCCTGGGGTACAAGGAACCAAAAAACACATGAGGCTCACGCTGCTCGCTGTACCAGGAGCAATACAGTCCTTGTCTCTGACCTGGAAGCCTTCTGTCTTCTATAATCATCCACAAAACAGTGGCTGGCTAATCTGTCAGCGTACAAGTAGGGTAAAATCTCAGATACTTCACAGTGCTTGACAACCTGTAACTCAGCTTTGCCATTGGTAAAATGGGGAAATAACAGTAAGTCCTCATAAAGGTAGTATGAAGAATGAATTAA
Source organism: Phocoena phocoena (assembly GCF_963924675.1). Lineage (NCBI taxonomy): Eukaryota > Metazoa > Chordata > Mammalia > Artiodactyla > Phocoenidae > Phocoena > Phocoena phocoena. The sequence goes on along the minus strand of NC_089227.1, from coordinate 70,736,140 downwards.
TTCATACACAAATTGCTTAGAAAAGTACCTACTTAAGCTAACTGCTCAACGAATGTTCGCTATTATTATAATGATAGTTATGATTCATTTCAAATGTATATAGGTAGGTAAATAATCCCATCCAAAGGAGTAATGACAAGGCAAAAAGTCCATACTCACTAAGATCAGAAAAGGCTCTATTCTTAACCCTGTTCTGCTCAATATTTTCATAATTAATTAAGTAGCGCTATAAAAATGTATTAATGAAAATTATGGATGACACAATTGCTAACACAGATAATAGAATCAGGATATTTAAAAAATCTTGACATGCTGAATACACTAAACTATAAAGAAACAAATTTAACAGACATACAAATAAAGTATTCAAGTTGTGTATTAATTGCAACCTACATGAAATGAATTACAATTCTAATAACAATGTAACACGACTGAAAAAAAAACAAATTTGCCATTACGTCAGAGAAAAATGGAGATAAATTTTCATTGTGTTCTGTGTTGGTTAGGCTACATTCATGCTATGATATTAGCTCTGGATATACTTTAAAGGGAAACTCCAGCAAAGAGAAGCATACCCAGAGGAGAGTGATCAGAGCTGTGAAGGGTGAAATAAATCCATATAGTATATATAAAGTATAACTGAAGAAATTTGACTTATTTATCCTGAGAAAGGAAAGGTTTATTGAGGATGAAAATTTTTCAGACATCTGCAAAATTATCTGTGTGAAACAGTCTGTGTAAAGCCAAAGGGTGGAGTTAGAAAAATGGCTAATTGATTTCAATTCAGTGTAAAGAAGAACTTTCTATCAATTAAAGTTTTCAAATATTGGGTATTAAAATAAGTTCTTCATTCATGGAAGTTTTTGAAAGCCACTAGCCAGGACTATGAAAATGGGGATTGCCTCTTTCACGTACAGATGTCTTTAAACTGCTCACTTCTTATCTGTAAAAAAAGGCAACCCACAGGGAGTTTGTCCAGGCCTCTTGTGTATTTTCACTCCTGTCTTGCCTCCCTGGTTTCTGTTCCATTTCAGCCTAGCTGGCCTCTTCAAACCGATGATTTGCTCTTAGCTGCCCAGCTGGCTTTTTGATTTACCTCTCTGATTATTTCCTTTTTCCATACACTGCAGCCCATAGGCCATCTCACAGTAGCACCTGGGTAACAGACCCTGGCCCCATCTCCCGTCTGCTTTGGAAGGGAGAATAAAAAATTAATTTCATGATCTCAAAGGTTTCTTTCAATTCTAGGATTCTTGGATCCTTCTTACTTCTTTTGCCACATACACAGATTGGTGGATGATCAGTAATTGATGAATAAGTGAATGAATAAATGAGTATTATTAAGAAATTGATAATGAGCTTCTTTCTTCTTTAAAAACTAGGTACCTGAATGGGTCTCACATCTTTCAACCAGTCAAACAGATGACAAGGAGTGAAAAGACAAGAAGAGCAAACACCTGTGGAAACGAAGGAATGAAGTATGAGAGCAAGAGAAAGATTAGGGGTGGAAACAGAGATGAGGGCAGACAGCTATGGAGAAGACCACAAAATTAACTCTCAGAAATGATTAACTAGCAAAGTCTCTAGTTCATAAGCCAAGCCAATTTATAAGCCAAAATAAAATTTAAGGATATATTAAATTAACATATATTTGAATAAAAAAGTGAGAGGAGAATTCTAAACTCCTCAGAAATTATGACAGGAGCAAGCAACTACATTCTTGCAAAGGCAAAAATGATATACACAACAATATTGGTGAATCTCATGCATTAAGCCAGGTGAAAGAAACCTGCCTCAGAAGGCTACATACTGCATGACGTATAAATATAAGCCAGAGTTGAATGTAATACATACATATATATATATAATACATATATATACATACACAATGTAATATTATTCAACCTTGAGAAAGGAGTATATTCTGCCATTTGCAACAACATGGATGGACCCTGAGCACATTATGCTGAGACAAGTCAGAGAGAGGAAGACATGTACTATATGACACCACATATAAATACGGAATCTAATAAAGTCAGACATGTAAAAAACAGAGAGCGAAATGGTGGTTACCAAGAGATGGGGATGGGGGATAAGATTGATGTTGTTTAAGGGTACAAACTTGGAAGCAGTAGTAAATACGCCACAGAGATCTAATACACAGTATAACGAATACAGACAACAATATTGCACTATAATTTTGTGATGTGATAGATATGGCTACAATACCAATCATCTATGATATATAACATGCTGGACAACTTAAATGTAAACAGTGTTACATATCAAATTCATTCAATTAAAAAAACTGTTCCCCTCCCCCAAAAAACAGACTTGGAAAAAACAAAACTCTAGGGATAGAAAATAGATCAGTGGTTACTAGATACTACAGGATGAGAGGAGGGGTTGACTAAACACCATATGAAAAAATTTTGGAGCATGATGGAACTGTTCCTAATCTTAACTGTGGTAGTGATTACACAACTATATATGTTTGTCAAAATATATAGAACTGTACATTAAAAAGAAGCAAATTTTTCTGTATGTAAATTATCTTTAAAAATGGAAAAAAATTAAAGAGCTTAAAACAACTCTGTAAAGATGAGCAATTAAAACATGGTTTGTGTTATTAATAAATCACAATAAAATCATAGCAATATTTTCTTAGATCAGTCTCCCAAGGCAAAAGAAATAAAAGCAAAAATAAACAAATGGGACCTAATCAAACTTACAAGCTTTTGCACAGCACAGGAAACCATCAACAAAATGAAAAGACAACCTACGGACTGGGAGAAAATATTTGCAAATGATGTGACCGACAAGGGCTTAATTTCCAAAATATACAAACAGCTCATACAATTCAATATCAAAAAAACCCCAAACAACCCAATGAAACAATGGGCAGAAAACCTAAATACACATTTCTCAAAGAAGACATACAGATGGCCAACAGGCACATGAAAACATGCTCAAGGTCACTAATTATTAGAGAAATGCAAGTCAAAACTACAATGAGGTATCACCTCACACTGGTCAGAATGGCCATCATCAAAAAGTCTACAAATAATAGGGAGTTCCCTGTTTGCCTAATGGTTAGGATTCCAGGCTTTCACTGCTGTGTGGCCCAGGTTCAATCCCTGGTCAGGGAACCGAGATCCTGCAAGCCATGCAAGGGGTGACCATATTAAAAAAAATAAAAGTCTACAAACAATAAATAAGATATGGAGAAAAGGGAACCCTCCTTCACTATTGGTGGGAATGTAAATTGGTGCAGTCACTTTGGAAAACTGCAGGGAGTTTCCTTAAAAGACTAAAAATAGAACTACCATATGATCCAGCAATCCCATTCCTGGACATGTATCCAGAAAAGACAAAAACCCTAATTCAAAAAGATACATGCACCCCAATGTTCATAGCAGTGTTATTTACAACAGCCAAGACATGGAAGCAACCTAAGCGTCCATCAACAGATGAGTGAAGATGTGGTGTTTTTAAACACACACACACACATACAATGGAATATTACTCAGCCATAAAAAGAATGAAATATTGCCATTTGCAGCAACATGGATGGACTTAGAAATTATCATACTAAGTGAAGTAAGGCAGAGAAAGACAAGTATCATATGACATCACTTATATGTGGAATCTAAAAAATAATGCAAATGAACTTATTTACAAAACAGAAACAGACTCACAGACATAGAAAACAAACTATGGTTACCAAAGGGGAAAGGGGGAGGCAGGAATAAATTAGGAGTATGGAATTAACAGATACATACCACTATACATAAAATAAACAACAAGGATTTACTGTATAGCATAGGGAACTATATTCAATATTTTGTAATAACCTATAATGGAAAAGAATCTGAACATATAACTGAGTCACTTTGCTATACACCTGAAACACAATATTGTACATCAACCACAGTTCAATTGAAAAATGGAAAAAATTAAAGGTATTAAAAGAACTTGGTAAAGATGAGCAATTAAAATATCATTTGTATCATTAATAAATCACAGTGAAGGTAACAATTTTGATAGAAACTTATCAGGATCATTTCTACAATACAGTGACCAATATCTTATTTAAAAATGAAACATCAAATATATAGCCAAATAGCTTTTTTAAAATAAATATATTTTCACTGTCTTATAAATAGGTAACATGTAAAAATAAAATTAATCATTCACATTCTATTTTTAAATGTCCTCTCATAAAAATGTAATTCTAGTAATAAGAAAATAAACATTAAATATTTTATTAATTATGTATTCATATCTTGTTACCATATATTCTCTATTACTGTACATTTGCTCTTAAAATTTGATCTTATATAGTCAGAAAAACAAGTTGTCTCTCAAAATAAAAAAAAACTTACAATAACGATGTTCCTTTAATATAGTTATATGAGTAAGCATGTACTTGGTCATATTTTAGAATCTGGCATCGTTTCAGCCAAGTGGGAACGAGATATTTCTAGGACACAATTAGAGAGATATCAAGGAGAACAGATATGTAAAATCAAATACCTATTAGAAATGACAAACTGCATTGCCTTTCTTCTATTTGTGGAATAGTCTGAGCAATAGACATGTGGGACTAGAGATAGTTTGAAATTACTGAAAATTACAAAAGAGCAAAGAATTGGAAGTGATAAGAGGGCAACTTAAAAGCATACTTTTCTGGAAGTAAAGAAATATTATAAATAGATCAAGAAAATACATATTTAAAATTATTATATTTGGGACAACACAAAGTGAGACTGTCAAGTGAATTTTATTTTTAGTTACAGGAGTATACATTCTCTGTAACATACAACAAGGTAAAATGTATTGAAAAGTGAACATCTGCAAGCTTACATCACTGCTAAAAACGACCACAGTTTATAATCCCCTGCCTTCTGAGAAGTAATCTGTAGCTACACTCCTGATTTGTCTACATAGCAGGCTGATGGTCAGAATGAGAAAAGAGACAACACCACGCATGGGACGGCACACTTCACGGGGTATGTACACTTGGTGTAACTTGCACGCATTGCATGATTGGGGGACGGGATAGCAAAACGGTGAAGGAATTAACCTAGACGAGGCTCTAAAGACTTTTCAGCATTTCCCAGGAGAAGAAAAAAAAATGTCTCAAGAAACGTGGGACCAAGCTTCCTATGCGGTACACTGTATAAAACCTCGGGTCACACCCTTTAAGCCAAACTACAGCCAAGACACGCAGCACCCCTACAGCTGGGAGTTATGTTTCCTTTTAACGTAGCACAATGCACAGACTGGACCATGAGGCGACCCAACGTTTCAGGTGTGTGTGTAAGGTCCATTAAAAAGGAGAGCTCTAATTTTAGAAAGACAAAGTTTATCAAACAGCTCATCTAACTCCACATTTTATTTCTGGATTGGTGCCACCAACCGCTAAATATATAAATGAGCACAGGACCGAGGCAAAATTGTGAAGAAATTAATATTTATGGGATGTTAATGGTATGCGCTTCAGGGAAGAGGATGCCAGGCGGTTATTTATTTTTCTCAACCCTAACATGACCAACTCCACATGCACTCACTTCTCCTCTCCTTGTTTCATCATCCTGGTTAAATAAGGGGAGGCTCCATTCCTGACTCAGAAGGAGGGGAGGGATGTGAAAATCCCACGCGGGCTAAGACCACTGAAGAAAAATACTCACATTTTAACTGAGCCTCCTGAGCTTCATAAACAAAGTTATCTGCGGTAATTTTTTGCTGGTTTTAATTGTTTTTATTTTAGGAATTATCTTTTTCTCCCAGTCACTCTTACATGTGTGTTTACATGGTAGTAAGAGAGAACCTGTTCACAGCTTCAAATTTGATTCCATGTATTTCATAAAAGGTTTCAGTTGAAAGCAACCTAAAAACGAATCCAGTCTCTTTTTAATTTTGGAGGAAATGACTCACCCAATATTGCACAATAATTAAAGTCAGACCAAGGACCAGAATGCAGGTCTCCTGGCACTTAATGTGGAACTCTGAACAGTAAACCAAGCGGGCTGTTTTACTATCTGAGATAATAATTATGCTTTCCAGAAGGAGTCATTTTCGTTCACATTCTAATATGCATTATTATTATCAGACAAGGCCTTTAATACAAAATTTCCTTCTTGGAACAAGGAAAGGAGAATACACTGGGACTTGGAATAGCTAGATGGCAACATAGAGGGCACTGGGTACCTAAGGACCAGGATAAAAAAGGCAGAAAGCATAGGTTAGTAATTTTTTAAAAAGGGAAAAGTGGGGTAATTATGTAATAAAGCCCCACTTTGCCTTGCTTCAGCTTTCCAAGGACCACACATTCACTCGTGACATAATAAGAGATCAGAAGTATTCTGAAAGATCTCATAATTCAGTCAGGAGGAGGGAAGAAAAAGAGAAAAATGAGATGAAGTAGGCGAAGAGAGACCTCCTTCATTACCAATAGAAGAGATTATAGACTCCTTTCTCTTCCTCAAGGTATTTAGAACAAAACTGCTGAGCAAGCTAATGCAGATTTTAAATATGGACATAGTGTGTGAGAGAGGGCTCTACAGGACATTAGGTTTATGAGAACATAATCTGTGTATGTGGGTGGTGTTATATGGAGAGTTGTATCACTTATTCAGGCCTTAGCTGAAGATGTCCCAAAGCAACGTGAGCAAACTAAAGAGTGGGACTTTAAATTTGCAAAGATGGACTTTCCAGCAAATCATAAAGCCACAACCTGCTCTGTTTAAAGATAGATACTGAAAGGATGAAAGACAAGACACGTTGTAAACTATGATGTGTGTGCCGATGCAAAAAACATAAAGCTACCTAAATCTAAAGGTTTCACAACAGACCTTGACTTAACCCATTTTCCTCCCTCTTTCCTCACAGAAGAGCCCCAGAATTACTTGGAATGCCCGTGTTGTACTCATAGTGTAGCCATTAGAAACATCTATATACGTGACTTATGCTAGTCATATTAAGATATAATGATGAGGTATATGATTAAATGTCAAACAGTGCTAAGCATTATTATATTGAAGCACTCAACTATTGAGCATTTGTCATACAAAAGCACGAACATCCACTCACAACTTTCAAGTTAAACGTCATATTGTTTCTCAGATCAAGAGTAGTTTTAGAGCTCCTACCAAGTACAAGGCATGTTCTAAGCACTGGGTTAGAACAGTGCCCAAAAGAAAATCTTTGGATCCATGGAATATACAATCTCATTGAGGGAACAGATGATAAACAAACAATCTTTTTAAAGTCAGCTGATAGTGCTATGGGGGAAAATAACGTATAGTAAAGGTGACAGTGCATGATCAATGAGGATTTGTTATTTTATATAGGGCGGTCAGAGAAGGCTTCCTTTATAAGGATACGTTTGAGCAGAGACCTGAAGTTAGTGAAGATACCTGAGGGTAGAGCACTCCAGACAGAGAGAACAGAGAGGAAAACTCTGAGGTGGGAATCAGCTGATCCCATTTTGAGGAATGTCAAGGAAGTCAGTGTCTAGAGTTGACTGAATAAGAGGAAAATGATAGAAAATACTGTCAGGTAGCAGGTGTCAAATAATATGGACTTATGTAAGGTCTTTGTCTTTTATGCTGAGAGACATAGAAGCTGTTGGAAGGTTTATACAAAAGAGTGACATAATCAAACAGATATATCTTCAAAAGATCACTCTGCTACATGGAGAATAAACTTGTGGTGCCTGGAGGGAGAAGAAAGGGGATAAATAAGCAGCTGCTGCAACAATTCAAGGAGTTGCTGATGGTCTATCTGATCAGACTGGTTGGGGGTGTACTAACTAGATGTATAAAACAAGATTTGGGGGGACCATTTAGCTCAACTAAAGACAGACTGAGAAAGGGGAAAAAATGAAGACAAAAAGGAAGTGAAGAGTTAGCTGCAGGCACACAGATATAGCTCAACCAAATCCTGGAACATAAATTTGGGTGAAGTAATGGTGAGGAATAGCTTTTAAGGATGTTGGGGATCTTTTTTTTTTAAATGAGATGATTTTATGACAGTCTACATATGCTAAGATGTTAAGATATTTGGATTAATGTACTATAAGTTTCTCCACACTACTGCCAGCAAGACATTTTATAAACGCTTTCTCTGAAATACGCCTACCACAGATTTTTTTCTTACCCCCTAAAATACACTTTAAGAAACTTTTTTTTTTCTTAAACGGAGAAAAAGTTGCAAAATGATGGTTGTGGTTCTGTATGTGTACCAAAACAAAAATAATGCAAAAAAAAAATTTCACGGAAAATGCCATCATAAAAGTTGAGAAGAAAAGAAATAAATGAATACCAGGAAAACTTTAGGTTCTTTGTAGTAGCATCCTTTCTTTGAGGAATTTAAAGTTAATTTCCTTAACCTGTTTTTTTTTTTAATTTTATGATATTCTCATGGCACAAATCTTTTAGACTTATGTTAGAAAGAGCTTTAAAAAGAAACACTAAAAACTTAAATAAATTTCAAATCAACATTATCTTCCACGAAGTATATTTTAAGGTTTCCAAGATAGAAATCAAAGGAAATTGAGGAACATTAATAAACTAAAAATGCTGAGAGCTTTTAAACCCTCGGGGACTCATCTGCTTCACAGCAATGTGCTTTTTCAACATTTAAATTTTATTGACTCCTGCTAATGAAAATAATTTGCTACAGCAGAAAGGAATGAAGATGTCAGCTCCATATGACATATTTATCAATATAATGGTAAGGTATGTTCTCGAGACCCTTGGTGGATTGTAGAAAGAAAGAAGTGTACAACTGACTGGGAAGCTGAATTCAATCAACAGAGTCTATTAAAGTTAAAGAACACATATCTCAAATATCAAGGAATTCAAAAGGTTGAACCTGCACTCCACAGATAATTTGTGGAGAAAATGGATTTTTAATAAAATTTTACACAAATCATATAAATTGAGGGAATTTTAGAATTCAAATTGTTCGTGGTAAGAAAGCTAAACAAATGAACGACTACAAGTCAATTTAGAGAAAGTGAAGCAAGTTCACAATCACAAAATGAAAAAGTATTACGATTCAGTGTGAACTGTAAGCTATAAATTGTTAAAATATAATGTTGCTTTAAAATGAAATAGGGGTGATACAAGTATACCTCACTTCAGAGCACAGGTATATTCTGTTAATTTGGCTGCTGGGCAAAATTCTGTATAGATAAACACAAATTCCTAGTCACTCCAATTACAAAATTGAGATTATGCTCCTAAAAATAATTAGGTCAATACTTAACAATATCACGTTTGAGAAAACATGAAATCACTGAAGCATCTATTTAGAGAAAAAATAGTTTAAATGAATACCATTACTGAAAATAAGGCACCACATACACATAGGTTTACTTTCTCATTTTAACATTAATAGTGTTGGAACATAACAAATCTAAATATTCTCTAAGGACCTCTCTCCAGCAACTCAATATTCTAATGTTAACCTCTTAGCTATAATATCTCTTTATATTTCAGCAAAGTTACTCTCTTTTTTTGTTCATTTTGTTTGGAAAATTGCAGACAGGGGATAGATGAAAACACTGTGCAGAGCAAAAGAGTATATACAAAAATACATCAAAGGTAATGACAGGGCAGAAGGAAATAAGCAAGTGGAAGTAAGTACCATTTATTTTAGTAGGTAGGAACACCTACAAGGAAAGGCTATTCTACTTATTAGTATTTATGAAATTCAATAGTAGTGAATTTTCATATAACCAATGCTGGACTTAAAAACAAAGTAATGTTATTTTTAATCAACCTTCCTAACTATTCTTAGTTAAGGTGTTAAAAAACAAAATAGTTATGGGACAAATGAAGAAGCTAAAGTTTGGAACAACTCCATAAGAAAGCACTGAAAATGACCTAAGCCTCATGAAAAAAACAAACAAACCTAGAGAACTTAAATTATTTTTACCTTTAAATTATTTTTACCTTTACCTGTAAAGGTAAAGTGTTACCTTTACAGATAACACTCTGTAAGTGATATGACTGGAGTCCAAGTATATTAAGAGATAAGTAGTTGGACCTAAGCAAATATTCATGTCATCTAAAAAAAAGAAGAGACGTAAACTATGGCATATAAAACTCAAATTAGGCATTAGGTTATTTGTGGATCATAAGCACTGGAATATGTTTAAGGGAAGTTTCAAGCACCTTTCAGAAGGCTTAAGAAGATAAACAACAATCTTTCTGGGTTGGATTTGACCAAGTTTGTTAGAACGCTATGAATTAAGCATTACATAAACAAGGTAGCTTTCAAAATCTATGCAAATCTTAAAATACACTAATTAGGGGGCCTAATTTAAGAAATAAACGTTCTTTTATCAAAGGGCAGTATGAATCTGGGCACTGGTTAGAACATTTTAGATCAATTCATTTATCACTAAGATCACTACCATCTGTCACAAAGTTAAAGAAAAAAACAAACAAAAAAAAAAACTGTGCCATGAATTAGTATTCAGTGACTGTAATGCAACTGATATTATTTTGGAATTCAACTGTGATTTGCAATTTTATTTAGCAACACTCATGCCAAGAGAACTTCTTAGTGATATTCTCTTACAAGTCAATGGTCTCTTTTTTTTTTTTTAATTTTTATTGGAGTATAGTTGCTTTACAATATTCTGTTAGTTTCTGCTGTACAGCAAAGTGAATCAGCTATACGTATACATATATCCCCTCTTTTTTGGATTTCCTTCCCATTTAGGTCACCAGAGTGATGACTAGAGTTTCCTGTGCTATACAGTAGGTTCTCATTAGTTACCTATTTTATACATAGTATCAACAGTTTATATATGTCAATCCCAATCTCCCAATTCATCCCACCCTGCCATTTCCCCCTTGGTTTCTTTTTATTTTAATTGAGAGAGACAGAAAATACATAACCACTTCCAACATTCAGTTTTCTATCAGTATTATAACTAATAGTTGACACAACATGAGACTGTCCACACAGAAACAGACAAGGGCGATGAGGCAGAGCAGCTATAAATCTTTAAATATAACACAAACAATATCTCTTTTATGTAATGAAGTACCGTAACCCTCACATTTTCTCTTCAAATAAAAATGTCTGGTAAATTTAGCTATGTTCAATATATTATTATATGCTCTAAAAGTCTCAATCAAGCCATGAAGGTATTTTCACATATTTAAATATACTTTTCATAAAGTACATTTTTAATAGTTACGCAAAGAGAGTTGTTTTGTGTTTCTGAGTTTTTGCTTGTACAAAAGGAATATAATTTCTCATTACAGGTTTTCTGTAATTTTAATGTTCACCTTTTTTCCTATTTTTTGGTGTGTCACATACAACAATTTCCCCTATTTTAGGATTCTAGAATATCACTAAGATTTATTTTATTTTATTTTTAAAGCAAAGCCACTGCACTACCATCAATGCAAAGAAATAAAACTCTAATGACAGTTTACTCAGATATAACTATTCATAAATCTATTCCTATCATAATGTAATTATAGGTCTCTTTTCACTTGAAAACAATATTCAGTTCTAGAATTTCCATCATCTGAATCCTAATGTATAAGTTGAGGAATTTTGAAAGATAGTTTAAAATAGCTCATAACTGTTATTTGTATACATTTCCCTTTGATTGCTCTATTTTAATATTCATCATAGTGTAATAGTAACATTTAATAAACTATGTATCAAAAAACTTGTACTCACATTTAAATTGAATGTTAAAAATTATTCCCTTAATTTTTTTTTGTATTCTTGTACTTAAAAGTGAAATTTAAGATGATCTTTTAAAATTGAGTGTCTTCTGTCACTTACCAACAGGGATGTATCATCAGGTTTCTAGTCTCCTCTTTAAAAGTCAGTAACTTTATCACAGTTAAACCTTTCTTTCACTTAAGTTTTAGATAACAATGAAATAGTGGGTTTCCTAGAGAAGAACTGAACTGAACAACTACTGAACGTGGGTGTAGTTTAGTAATAAAAATGGAAGGATGGACGGAAGGAAAGAAACAACTTTTAAAAGCTCTAAAGCTGAAATGGTTTTATGACCCTAATGACCATAGTGTATATAACTTTATACCCACTTTATTAATACATATACAACTAAATCGAAATTGTAAGTTATTGGTTAGCAGTATTAAACAAACACTACATTTTAAAATTCCAGGACACTGAGAATATACTTATCCATAACTCACAATGACAGAAAAGATAAACAGGCCTTTTGACAACATAAAACATTTCCTGAGGTACACCACAATGCAAAATTGAAGACGAAAATATCTGAAAGCTCATCTTTGAGTTTTGACCTCTAGCATAGACGTGCTTATTAAACACACCCCTCCTGTCTCCACTGAAGCCTAACCAAACTATTTGAGTTAGGAGAGTGTGCAAAGATGTGCCTTCCAGGCAAACTTTTGTTTTCTAAAAGTTAATCTCCCGAAATACTTCCAGTTGGAAATCGTCCACTTGAGCTACTTGACACCAGGGCGTCACTTTCTCCCCTTGGCTTACCTGCTACTACTTAATTATTCTTCTAAGCAGGCTCTGGACAAGTTGGGGAGGTAGCTCTTTCAGCACTTCTGAGTCCATGACGACTACAAATGTACACACCTAACACACTCCCACAGGTCTTTCACACGTCGCGAAAGCCTGACCACCTGGGAGCAGACAGGACTCGAGGAACAATCCTCAAGATCAAGAAACTGACTGGATTTCAACATGTGGTGAGAGAAAATGGGCGGGGAGGGGGAGATAGGAGCACTACAGACAGCAGCTGTCCATTAAGTGGTTTAAAACTGTTGGTTACAAAGCTGAATAAACAAATACACAGATGGGTCTAGTTCCTTGGGGACTCCGGAGTCTGAGGAGCCGCCCCCCCCCCCCCCAGCGGTGTCCAGTTGGGCCTCTCTTGCCTAGTCCGCGTGCAAAGCGCGCACTGGTTCCGCTCTCAAATGCCCCAGACTCGCACGTGCCTTTCCCTCCCGTTACTCCTAATGAGCTTCACCCGCGCGCCAGGTGCCCTGAGAGACTTACCTAAGGGATCTCAGGGTCTGAGGATAGGAGGGCAACTTTCCCTCCCTGCTCTAGGCCGACCCGAACGCCCGGGACAAGCGAGGGTCCACGCAGACGCTAGTCCCTAGGTCCGGGTGCCCGGGCGTCCGGGCGCTTTGCGGCCCGAGGGGCGGGGAGAGGCGCGCGGGAGACGTGCGGACGGCGGGCGCGGCCACCTAGCGGGTCCAGCCCGCGCAGCCGCCGCACGTGCGCCGCCGCGAGCGCTAAGGGACGTCGGGCCCCGCGCTCCCCCGGGGTCAAAGTCAACCCTGCGCGCCCGCCCTCCGCTCGCCCGGGGCCTCCGCGGATTTACAGGTAAAAGCCAACCGAGAACACTCCCTTTCTCCGAAAGGTGTCTGCGCCCCTCCCTCGTGCCCTCCCTGAAGAACCGGGAAGAGCGATTTCACCCCCAAACCCACCCTCAGAGTGGGGAGACCTTTCCAAAGCTGAATAAAAATAAGAGCAGGACAGACCCCGGGTGAAGCGGCTCCTGCTAACCGTGGACAGGGGAAAGAGCGCGATCGGGGGCAGCAGTAGAGATGCACGATCATCCTGAAGCGTCACTAGGGGCCAGGAGTTTCTTCGCTGGAGAAGCAGGACTGTCCCCTCTCCGCCTCCCATTCCAGAGAAGTACTTGTGAATTGTACGCTGAAGTGTCTAACTTTGAGACCAGAAGCGTGCACTTGCCCCATTGAGTAAATAAAGGTCAGCAGTTGTATCAGTAAAGTTGGTCCAACCGCCAGATGTTCTTACTCTCGTTTCTCCTCTCGGGGAGGGGGGGGGCGGGAGGAGGGGTAGGAAGGAAGAGGAAGAGACAACAAACAAGAGAAATAAAAGAGTAAACGAACACAACTGGCGTCTCAACACACATATTCCTCCAGCCGCGGTCTCGCCAGACAAGGCAACACTTGGCACATACAAAACTAAAAATCGTCCGTGAGGCAACAGCAACCTCCCCTCTCTCGACTCCCCCTTCCCCACATCACAAAGCAAAATGAAAAAGCACAAGCGGTGATGTTGGGTCCGGAACGCGACCCGGATGCCGAGCCGAAATTTGACACATGTCACACCCGCCCCGCCGCGCCGCGCCGCACCGCACCGAGCGCAGCGACTGGGGCGAAACTTTGCCGCCGCCGCCGCCGCCGCCGCCCTGGGAGGAGCGCGGAGCAGAGTAAAGGCGCACGCAGCCCGGCCCTGGGTGGCGGTGGCTGGGACAGTCTGGGGGGCGGAGGTGAAGCGCGCCACAGTGAGGGCAAAGAAACTTACCGCGACCGAAGACGCCTGGGCAGCGTCCCGGGAGGTGGCACCCGCGGCGCCGAGGCAGAAGCTCCCAAACAACACACCCACGCGCGATTCCTGGCAGCTGCTGCCGCGAGTGGGGGCGCGCCCGGGGTGGGGGCTGGAGGAAGCCGCAGCTGGCGGACGCGGCCGCCGCATAAATAACCCGGACCGGCGCTCAAGGGCGGGCTGCGCTGGGCTCAAGCCGGGGCGCTGCGGCCGCCGCAGAGCTGCACGCGCCGGCGTGTCTCGCGCTTTCTCGGAGGCTCGCGCTGTCTCGCGCTGCCGCTCCCCCCACCCGGATCTGTGTGTGTGTGTGCGTGTGTATGTGTGTATGTGTGTGAGTGTGCTCTGGCGGGCGCGCGCACCCGGCCGCGCGCGCGTGTTGTTGGCAATGCAAACTGTACACACGCTGCGCGCCGAGCCGCCTCTTCTCGGAGGGGCGGGCGGAGGGAAGGGACGCCTCCGAGGATTCTGAAGTACTGTTGGGCCACTTGTTTTTGTTTTACTTTGCGTTGTTATCGTTGACTGTTGTTGTTGATCCCCAAAGTGGTTTGGAACCAGCTGGTTAGAATGCCTGTCACCCCCATCCACCTATCTCCTCCCCCGGCTCCCCCAACTTCTTTAAGGGAGGGGGAAGCGCGGAGTAGACCGTTGTTCCGATTTGCAGGGGAGCCTCCTGGCTGACGTCAGGTCCACCTGCTCTGTAAACAACTCGCCGGAGAACTTGTTTGTTCTGCGCCGGTTCCTCCCCCACCCCCACCCTTCTCCCCACCTCCTGCTCCGCCTCCTCCCGCTCGGCCCAGACAGCGAGTCGAGGAAGGGGGTTGGGGAGGGAGGAGAGAACAAAACCGTATGCTGTATTGGCAAAGCCGAGTTGTGTCTGCTGCTCCTTGGCAGTCCCCAAAGTACGTCCTCTCAGCAGACGGAGCTGCTGGCAAATGAAACAGGGGATTCCAAGCGAAGTGCAGGAAGCCTCGAAGGGATCCGAAGCCCTCGGTGGCAAGGAGTGAAAGTACTCGATAGTCAGAAAGGGAGACCCAAGCGTGCGTTAAAACGCTGATTGGCCCTTCTTTTCACGGTGTGTGCCTCCGCGGCCTGGGGTGGAGAGAGGCCGAGTGTCTTTCTCACTCTTCATTGTTGTCGTGGCTCCTGTCTCACTTGGGCCCGGGAGTTCTCGGGCTTCCTCGTGGTCGCACAGCCCTGGTCACGGGCTTGGGGCCGGGCTGCGGGCCGGCCGGGGCGGAGCTTGGAAGGAAGGGGCCGCCGAGCTAGGACTCTTAGGGTCTGCGGCTTTCGAGACGGGCCCTATCAGTGGCTGAGGGGAGCAAAGTAACCGGAATGAAAGGAAGGAAGAAACTGCCGGAACTGCCGTGCGCACTTCAAAGCCGAGGCGCCGGCGTGGGGAGTGCGCAGGCCTAGATTCCAGAGCCCGGGTCTCCGCTCCTGTCCGTGGGGTGTGACTCGGCCAGGTCCCACGCGGGACCGAGGGGATGACAAGGGAAAGGCCGAGGGAGGACGAGGACGGGCCCGGGTGGGACATGTGACCCGAGGGGAGGGTGTACCGTAGCCCCTATTCCACCGCCGCTCCTGGCAGGCCGTTCCTCCCCGCAGGCCCCCACCAGCCCCTCCCTTGCCCGCGGGCCGCGCGACCCTCCACTGGCCGCGTCCCCCTCGCGCCGCGGCGGAGCCGGCCGCTCTGCCAGCAAATCCGTCGCGAAGCGTGGTGTTCCGAAAGGTGCTGAAACTTTCCTCCAAATAGCTGCAGACGAGAGGCCGTGGCGAACAGACCCCCGGCTTCTTCCCGGCCAACTTTAACATCTCCAGTGGCAGAAGAGGGGAGGGGGTGACTGGGGAGACGGGCGAGCAGGACCAACTTACGCCTTTGAGTCTTTCTTTTCCTCAAAGAGCAGCGCGCCCTTTCTCTAAAGGGCAGAAGCGAACTCACACACACACACTTGGCACCAACTCTTCCCTCCAGAACCCGCAGTTCTCCCGCGGAGGAAGCAGCCCTGGCACCCCCATCTATAAACACACCGTCGGGTTTTCTAGTGAAACCAATTAAGTCAATAAGCCACGGGGCTGGTCGTGGGAAGACGGCCCCTGCCAGGAGGACAAGGGAAGAGAGGTAGAGTTGGGCTTTGAATTGCGGTGCTTTCTGTGAGCTTTCAAAACTCCAGGCAGTCCGTAAGTGCTCTGCCAGTGGATTGTGTCCTCGCTCTTTTCTAAACTGTCTTTTTTCGAAATGCTGGCTGAATAGTGGACAAATAAACCGAAATTTTTTAAAGATGGGAGCGAGGAGAGAAGGATGGAGCAGTCATTTAAATTATAATACAAAACGCCAGATGTAAATGACCACACCTCGCCCTTCTGAAAGGTGGAGATCATTTTATGATAAGTAATTTGCGTTTATACTTCACAAGCAACCCTAAATAAAAAGCGGATATTCTGAATCAACCTGAAACCATTTTGGAAAAGAGAAGAACAAACGGCGTCGAAATCCTTGGAGATCCGAGGATGTATCTTTCCACTGGGTTTGTGAATAAAGGCAACAGAACAGTCTAAAGGTCTACAGCTCCTCACTTTTTTTCCTTCTTCTTCCTCCCCCACATACACCGACCCCACTTACTTCCCTTTCTCTCTAGGGGTCCGACGGAGGAAGTGAGCGGGAAAGGTTTATTATAAATGAGTCTGGGCAACTTGGAAGAGAAGTTCAAGTTCCCAACGAGGAGAAAAGAAAGAGGGTTATGCTCTCGAGACTTGGAGAGAAGCGGATTTAGTTAGCCTTTCACTTTTCTGTACACAAAGACACGTTTTGGTGAAATTCACAGCCACTGACGTTTCCTTCCTGTGAGTACAAATAGCCAGGCGCCAAGAGGTGCAAACGGATATCTCAGTTGGAGGAGCATATCTTTCTCTACCGGCCGCGTACCCTGGCAGGGATCTTTCTAAGCAGGGCTGAGCTCGCAGCCCCCTTGGGCGCCCTGCCTAGCTTCGCCCCTGTTATCTATCTCCTCTTCGCCTGCTGCCATTCCCGGGCCACCCACTCTTCCCCCAGGGAAAACGCCCCGGGAGTTGAGAAAGCAGATCCTGCCAGGAGCGGCTGCCCTCGGCGGACCCCTCGCCCGCAGCCAATGGGCTGGGCCCGGGTTCGAGAGGTGAAAGTTCAGGCCCGGGGCTTGCGGCTCGCTCCCCCTCTGCCGTCGCCTCCCTCCCAGCCAGCGCCCCGGGCCACACTGCAGACCCAGCCCTGCTACCAGGGGCTGCCATGGTGGCATGTAGTTTGTTGATGGGTGGTCATAAAATATATTTATTTGCAATTCCTTTCCCTCGCCCACCACCCCCGCCCCGACATGGCCCCGAACACTGCAGGCTTTGTTCGCCTCGCTGCTGCTGGAGCCGGCCGGGGTTTAGCGCTCCATGCTAACTCCAAAAAAAGTTGAAGTATAATAATAGGAAAACCGGGTTTCCCCAGCCTAGGGAAATGCTGAAAGGGCAAACAGCGAACGAATAGTTTTCTTTTGCACAAGTCACTGGTCAGCCCACTGGATCAAGGCAGCCTTGAAACGAAACACTGCATATCAGAGAGAGGAGGGAAGCCAAATTCTGTCCCTGTAGTCGCTGCGCAGGGTCGTAGCCACAGTTCAAGTCTCCTTTGCAGCACGTGGGTCTGCAGAAGTCATTTCAAGAGGTTCCAGGGGAAAGTTAGACAGGGCTACTGGGTAATTGAGGAGTTTCACCAAGTGGCCCTCGAAGTTCTCTCACTAAAATTTATTTGATTTCAAGTTTATTTTATGATGGAACCGCAAATCAACAAATTCCGAGCCATTGCTCTATTACGGTCCAAGCAAAAGATAAATTCGTTTGAAATGGTCCCAGCCAGCGCATCTTCAGCGAACTAAACCACCCCAAACGAGACTAAAGCCAGGATGAAGGGAAGCAACTGACGCGAATGACATGTATTAGAAACGTTGGTTAATGCTTCTCCGAGTGAACCGCTTGGATTTTTAGTTATTTGCTATAAGAATATAATTATTCACACATTTAGGTCTGTTTTCTCCAGAACTTTCAGTTAAACAACAATTACATTTTTCTTCTTCGGAGTTGGTTTATTGGTGTAATTGTGACTAATACTTAAAAATGTAACTGCAGAGAGATTGCTAGCAGAGAGGGAAAGGGGAATGATTTTTTAAATCATTATTTTTTCTATTAGAGATATCATCTTCAAAGTTGTATTACTCACATCAAATAGACTAACAAAAGTCTTCTTTAAATGCAAGGTAAAACATTTTTTTTTTCACGTATAAGAACGGGCACATATCAGGTTCCTATTTTTCACATCCACTACAGTTTTCTGAAGAGAAGCAACTAAACAGACTCCTTTTAGACATTCTCCTATCCTTACTCTCCTCCCAGACACATTTTTAGGAAAAAAGAGAACATTCCAGTTTCACCGAAGTCAAATCAAGGATAATCTATGTTACGACGTTAAATTGAATGTAGAGGTTGCAAAATTGGTGGAGTTACACCACCATCTGTCGTTAAGCTTCGGGACTACAAAATTTGGGACCTATAATAAAATCTTAATGAGCTTTCCCAACTTTTTTTTTTTTTTTTCCAATCGCAGACTACTCTTTCCGTTTGTGTTTTTATAACACATGCCCTAAAATTACCTGGATCCTGAATGAACGAATATGTCTTCATAAGCCCAATGCTTCTACCTGGGTTCTCTAGTCATCTCGTCTTCAGAAAAAGAAACAAAAAACAAAACAAAAATTAAAATAACAAAACCAAAAAACCTTCATCTGCCAAACTCCAGATACAGATTTTTCAAATCACCTGTGGGACTGCACATTTTCACCCCTCCCGCCTTCCTTGCTTCTAATAGGCTGTTGATAGGAAAAATGGAGCCTAAACTGCAGGGTCCACCCTTGTCCTGGAGTGAATAATAGGCTCTTAATTCTCTCTTGAATGTAGCCTAGTTCTCTGGTAGTATATCTAATCTTGAAACGTGTAAACACAGCATATCTCTGCTAAGAGGCTGACTGTGAGTGTCTTTAAAAACTGATTGAAAGGCAGTTAATATCAGGTTCCAGTTCTGGTTGACCTTGCTGTGGAGACAAAGATCAATTGCTCTGGGCTACAATCTTACCAAGGAAGCCTTTATCCAAATGAACACAGAAAGGGGAAAATTCCTGGATAAAGAATTCCATCGCTGACTCAAAAGCCTCCATTAAGCAATGAAAACTTTTTCCCACAACACTTCAATAGCACGTATTTATATATTACATCTATTTTTTTAAGGCTCTTCAAATATCTCAGTATCTATAATATTGCACCCCTTTCCATGTTAGGGATTTGATTATCAAATTTCTATTTTCCAGAAAAGAATTTAAAATAAAATGTAAATGTACTTCACTAGAAATAATAGTATGAAGCTGAATCATACTAAATTGTCTATATTTGGCCAAATTTGACCCACACAAATGAAAATTTCATATGCTTAAATTAATAGAACCCAGATTTTTTCTGCGACATATTCTGTCTCTGTAAGAGTAAGCATTAGTTAAATTGCCCAATCCCCAATATTTACTTCCTGCCACATTGATTCAAATATGTTGAATTGCCTGGTGCAGGGGCCCTTTGCTTGTTGATGTTTCTACAATTAAATTAGCCTTAGAGTTTGTATGTCTCTGAGTTACTGTGAAATTTTAGAGCTGAAGAAAACTTCAAGATATTCTAGTATACTCTCTTCATTTTAAAAATCATAAAGCAAAAGTCCAGAGGTGAAAGCAGGATCAAACAGCTAGTTAATAAAACTCTGATTACTATTATTTAACTATTTCATGTTTCTAAACATTCAATGACCCTCCTTCCTTACTCCACAAAAGACATTTTTGCCGCACACCCCCAGCTTTTTATGTTTCCTTCATATCCATCAAAACTGACATGGCTCAGTGGTACCTTTATTTGGATATCAGTACAGTATTACAGATGGTTAGCTGTCATGTCATGTCCACTGTAATACACAGGAGAAAAAAAGTCTGATGACTTGTTTCTCTTGAAAGAGTCTATAAGATTTCTTCAATAATGCAAAGAGGTTCATCACTGTTGATTGCAAGTGTTCATCATAGAAAAAATGATGGCAGGAGGTGCTAACACAAACCACAGTTTATGATGTTTTTCAGGGTTAATAATCTTCAGGAACTCCTAGGGGAGCAAAAACCACTCCTAGGGGGCCTTCACTACATTCTTAAGAAATAAAGCTATGAGACAAAATATAACCTTGATTTTTTTTAAGTTATGAGCAAAAATCACTATATCAAGATCCTGTGTCACTGTAGATTTTTATTTAGTTTAACAACTACATGGCTCCAATAACCATCATAGCTTACCCAAACAATGTACTGAAGTGGTTAATTGTCACAAATCATATACAAGTTCAGCCATTTGTTCTCTCCTCCTTCCCCTTCTGCTCCTCCTTTGGGTTCTCCTTTTGTATATCCCCCTCCTTTTCCTTTTCCTTTTCATTTTCTTCCCTCTGCTGTGATCTTTGTTACCACCCTCACAATAACAACTTCCAAAATTCCCCATAGATGTTTCTCTTCTAAGCTCTAGGTTTATTCAATTGCTTAATGATAGCACCATTTGAATTGTGAAAAGTTACCAACTTGCCCTCTTCATTCCCTGCCCAGCTACTCCTTATGCTGTTTGATTAATGGTTAATGACACCTTAATCCACCCAGTTCCCAAAGCCAGAAAATGCCACCTCCTCCATCTTCTTATATCCAAGCAGTGTTAGGTTTTGTTCACTGTTACCTATTTAATCTTCCATTGTCCTCTTCCATCGATTCCCATTTCTTACCTGGTCATTCTTTATAACTTTCTCATCACCTTCCTGCTTTCAGTTGCTCTTTCAGTTCATCCTCCTCACTTCTTTCTAAAACATACCTAATATGTATATGTATAGCTGATTCACTTTGTTATACAGCAGAAACTAACGCATCATTGTAAAGCAATTATACTCCAATTAAGATGTTAAAAAAAAACTATAAGAAAAACAAAACAAAAAAACATACCTAAAACACATGTCACTTAGAATTATGCCAAGCTTCTCTATAGCTAATGGAATTTAATCTTAAATTCTATAGTCTGACAGAGCAAATATGTCTGGCAAGTATGAGATAGCCAATAATCTTTTTTGGAATGGATGAATGAATGAATGCCCCAGACAAATATATTTTAGATGTTAAGTATATTCTGTCAGACGTTGTCAGATATATTTTTAGCTGTGTATTATTTTCAGCAAATTTTAAGTCTACTTTGCTACCCAATCATTTGGCTAAAATAGTAAAGTAATAACAAAAGATTTTCATTATTTTTATATGAAAGAACTTACCAGACAGATATAAAAGTATATTCAACCTTGTATTCAAATTCCCAACTGTACTGTTTAATGGCTCAACAAATATTTACATACTAAGCACTGGGGTAGGTATTCTGAGATCTAAAGATATATGAGATTAGGTCTCTGCCCAGAGCTTATATTCTAGTAAGAGATATAAGATATATAAAAGTTTATTTCAATAAAACATAAATTTCAATACAACATAAGACAGAGGTATATACAGGATACAATGAAACCAGGGAAAATACTTCTTAAGGCTATTTTTTTGTTTGTGATGAAAACTTAAGAAATAAATATATCTTTTAATCAAAAATTTATAATCAAATAGCAGCTTCAGAAAACATAACTTTTGGATAAAATTGCAAAGCTGTGGTAAAAACATGGTTATATCAAAGACAATGGAGGGTTTAACAATTGTGAAGAGGTATCAGGCAATCCCTTGAATTATCTCATAGTACTCTTAAATACAGAATGCACTTTTATGGAAAGACTACTTCTAATTTGTCATGATTTCACTCCAGGAAAAGAGTTTTGTAATAGATAGAAAAGAAAGAAAAAGCAAAAGAAAGTAAAAAGAACTGAAAAAAAAGTAAGAGAACATAAATATTTGGAGTTTAGAAGGGATTCACGTGTTTACCTTTCTTATCAGCCTCTAACTCTGAGGTGAGGAAAGCACCTGATCCTGGGCCAATATGGTTCCCTGGGGACAGTTATAGGAAATTGCTGATTGGTGGGGGAAATCTGTTTCCCCCACCAATCACCTTTTTCTGTTTCATCAAGGTGCATGCTGGTTTCCTTATGTCCCTCTTTTTTTAACCCCACTCTCACCTCATTAAATATAGTATTAGGCAATACTTTCCCAGTTATATACTACCTCCTCTCTAAGTTCTTCCCTCCAACTACACATTTCTGATTCTTTTTCATTTTAACTCAGGAAAACATTTCTCACTAATTCTGTCTCTATCTTTTTTTTTTCTCCCTCTCTTCCAGGAAAACACACAAGTGCACATACATACACACACACACACACACAATCATGGTAACATGCTTAAAAGCAGAACTAGTGATTCAAGAAATCAAAGAACAGGGAAATTAACATGAAAATAGAAAAAAACCTAAAAACTAGTACTATTAGCTTCTAAAACCTTGAAAGTCCCCATATAAAGGAGCAGTGAAACAGACACTGTTATACCCCTCTGTGAGTTAAATCAATACAATCCAATTGGAAAGCAATTTGGCAACTTGTGTTGAGGCTTTTTAAACAAGTCTCATAGCTAGACAGCAATCCAAAAGAAATGATCTGAAATACAGATGGAAAAGCTTCATGCAAAAGCTGTTTATCACAGAATTATTTACAATAGTGCATATTTGGAAACAATACAAAAAGTCAACAATATATAATGTAGTCTAACCACTAAAACAATATTATTAGATGTTTTAACAACACATAAAATGTTTTAGTTATATCATTTGGTGGAACAATAGTATATAAAAATACAAAAAAAGGCCAGAAAGAAACATACCATTTTGATACTGCTAAGCCGGCCCACAATGACCCCTACCATCCTGAGGGTCACACTCTGTGTAGTCCCCTCCCACATTGCTTCAGGCTCCATCTATTTGGTATAAATGATGGTATGTCACAGTTGAGCTTGGGTTATAAAAGACTATGTGACTTCTGTCTAGGGCTCTGGATCTGTCCCTTAGGTCACTTGCTCAGGCAAGCTGCCATGCTGCCAGCAGCTCTGTAGAGAGGCCTATATGGTGAGCAAGTGCTGTCTTCGGCCAACAGCCAGGGATGAAGTGAGCCTGCCAAGAACCATGAGAGTGAACTTGGAAGCAGATTCTTCTTTCCCAATTAGGACTTCTTGAAATGACTGCAACCCTGGCCAACAACTTGATTACAACCTCATGAGTGAAACTGAACAAGAACCACTCAGTTAAACCACTCCTGGATTCCTGACCTTCAAAATCTATGAGCTAAAAAAATGTTTGTTGACATAAAACTGTTAAAGTTTTTTTTTTTTGGTGGGGGGGATTTGTTACACAGTAATAGATGGCTAATATAAACAAGATAAGAAAGGTTATATTTAAATAATAGAATTTCAGGTGATTTTTTTTCCTTTCTATTTTTCATATTTTCAAATCCTCTGCAATGAAGATTTATTACTTTATAATTGGGAAAAATACTTTATTAAATAACTGTTTTAAAAATTATGTTTGAAAAGACAGTGCCCTAAAGTACTTTTTAGAATTGCTACAAATTTAGTTCCCCCAATCAACATTCTCTAAGAAAGCTGGATTTATCTCAAACACAGGACATAAATATAAAATTGCATTTCAATTTTCCTTTGTACTTTATTTACTGAAGCGAGATACAGAGTAGTATTTTACATTTTGTTAATACAAATAAACAGCATATCCACATATAAGTATCTTTCATGAATCAGCAGGGTATCTGAACACCATTCACAACACTGTTTCTGAGAAAATGCATTCCAAGTTTTATACAACTCACTTACAACGTAATCTATTTTAACTATCTTCCTATACAGTTCGTTCTTCATAAGTAACCTTGGGTTCCACATCCTCAGCTTCAACCAACCGTGGATTGAAAATATTTGAAAAAAAATTCCAGAAAGTTTCAAAAAGCAAAACTTGAACTTGCCTCTCAGCTATTTACATAGCATTTACACTGTATTTACAACTATTTACATAGCATTTACATTGTATTAAGTAATACAGAGATGATTTAAAGTATACTAGAGAATTGCGTAGGTTATATGCTAATATTACACCATTTTATATAATGAACTTGAGCACCCTTGGATCTTGGTATGTGCAAGTGGTCCTGAAATCAATTCCCCTCAGGGACTGAGGGACATCTGTACATGCCAATCAAAAAATCACACAGGTAAAAGACCTTTTAAGCTTTGATTATAGTGAACAACATAAATGTTAAAGTACTTTCAGTCTTATTCCAGGTAAATGAATAAAAACAAACTGTGAACTGATAAAGACTAGATTCTCACTTCATATTTAATCATAAGAAACAATGATTGTCTCTTGAGGTTTTCCTAATTAGGTTATAGCACAGTTACAGCAGTTGAGTAGAGAAGGTCAATGCAAGCTTTAAATTAGTTTAGCAAAAATTAGCAAGTCAATAAGCATGTTTTTTCAAATTACAATAAACATGCTAAAACAAATGGATTGCCTAATCTGTTAATAATTATGCCCTTTTCTCTACATATTATAAAAACCTCAAATAACAATTTTATGCTCAGTTGATTTCTCAAAAAGTTTAAGTCATTAAAAACCATAAAAGTCATTTTTGGATTTTTATAATATTTTTATATAATCAATTTTTGATTATATCTAGATTGTCTTATGGATTTAAATGTTGATAAAATAGGTATATTAAATAATGTTCATAACATTGGAATATGCAGTGTGGGTATGTTATTTAGTTATGTTGATAATAGCTATGAACATCAAGTACATAGTTGAGTTTACTTCAGGAAACTATTATACAGAATATTATCATTGTGTTCATGATCATAAATACATATAGTTCCTCCCATAAGAATATATCATAAGTATTAGACAGATAATTTTCTGCTAAAGCAAGATTTCATTTCCTTATCCAAAGATTCTCACATTTTCTGACTTATTTTTTGAAGTTAAAAAATCTTTTCATTACTTCTATGATCCTTTGTCCATCATGTTGTTGATTCATCTTCTATAACAATTCTCTTTTCCACCTCTTCACTAAATTCTGTGAATCAGGATCAAAGACAAAGATGTCTGAACTGGTGAAAGAAATGTATGATATTTTAACCAATTGAAGAAAACTCCTTGATACCATCCATGTTTTTTTTCAAATAACTAGGTCATTAAGGATCATAAATCATAAAGAATCTTTGCTAGAAAAAAATCGAGTATCCATTAAGCAAAAAGTCCATGCCCATTAGTCTATGATCCCATATGGAATCAAATTCAGGTAATTTATTTTCAGATAAGAGATATGAAAACTCTACGTTGGGACATAATACTGAGGAAAAGACACAAAAATGAACCACCGAAGGCAACTTGACCTCTAAAATAGGGTTAGTAAGATGAGCTCTACCTCACAGATTTTAGCAGGGAAATGTGGTGAGCAAATGTAAGACTTTCAAAGAAAAGGAAGTTCATACAGCTGTTTGTGAGAATTAAATAAACTGTGGTCATAAAATATAGACCCTTTTACTTCCTGAATTCAACTCAGTTCATTTCAGCAAATATTTATTAAGTCTACATTATTTGTCTGTCAATATTAACATCTTAGAATCATAATCTTTAAGTTAGATAAGGGCTTAGAGGTCACCTAATCCAAGATTCTTCCCAAGGAAGGAATTTGGATTTGGATTTTTGTAACGAAGTGATATTTCTTGGAGACTTTTTATTAATAGCAGCCAGGAAATAGAGTCCAGAGGTGGCTGGCTTCCCAAGATTTTTCCAAAAATTCTTGCATTTCAATGAGTAAATGTCTTCAGTGCATTTCTCGATTGCATGTTGAACAATTTACCTCTTGACATTTGTAGCCTAAACTGAAGCTGAACATACTTATTTCTTGGAAATAGGTATGCTTCCTGCTTCCCCCAGGCAAACCTAGACTCCCTCCTGTCAGTTTCCTAAAGGTTTACTTCTTCCTAGAGGTTTATCCTGGAGCTAACTCTTCATCCCTCTAAAATAAAGTCTGGAGTCAGACTCCCCTTAGGTGATCTTGCTTTTGCATTGCTTCTTCATTGTTGGCTCTGGATATAGCATAGGATACATATTTTGGTTGCCTTGCTTAGCAACCATCCTTAACTTTACACTGATTATTTGAGGGCAGTCCTTAATTCCACAATAATCAAGTTCACCAAGCATTCGATATCTCATCTTTGACGAGGAATCATCAAAGATGCTTCTAACATCAAGAGCTGACTCAGCTGGAAGAGAAGACAAATGCTGAGCACATTTGTTGGAACAGGCCTACTAGCCCAGTTCTTTCCTACAGCAGAACCTCAAGAAGTGCTTCCCTGAAAATATTCTGGGCTGCAGACCTTTGCAGTGGGTGCTTAAGTTTCCTTACCTTGCTCATTCTAAAGCAGTGCTTCTCCTAAGGTACTCACTGGCAAGAGCAAATCATCTTGAGGTGGATATACAGAACAATCAGGTACATTTGCTTCTCCACATACTAGTTGCTAAACATAAGATGAAATCTAAGGGGCTTGTAAGATGCACGATCTGAGTGGAGATTTGGTGGGGCAGCCTCAGTTAAAAAGTGTTTTAGGGAATTCCCCGGCAGGCCAGCGGTTAGGAATCTCCCCTCTCACTGCAAGGGGCAGGGTTCAATCGCTGTTGGGGAACTAAAATCCCGCAAGCCACGCAGCATGGCCAATAAAAAAGTGTTTTACACAAACCCTGTCTTTACCATTCATAACCATTAAACAGAATAGGTGACACTATTATTTTGCCGACTACAGTCAGCCCTCCCAACCTGCGGATATGGCGGGCTGACTGTACTATGCTACTTTATGTAAGTGACTTGAGCATCCTTGGATTTTGGTATCTGCTGCATCCTGGAACCAAACTTCCCTGGGTACAATACTGAGGGATGACTGTGTAGACTTAGATTTCTAATATACAAACTGAGAAAAACATGTAAAAAGAGAGATGACTGAACATATTGAATCTTAAATATTGTTTTTATAATAATGATAGAAACAAACAAAAAAAATCACCATGAAAAATGGTTCACCTCAATTAGAGAGATTTGAGATTAACATATAGTAGGCATAAAAAGTACACTGAAGGGCTTCCCTGGTGGCGCAGTGGTTGAGAGTCCACCTGCCGATGCAGGGGACACAGGTTCGTGCCCCGGTCCGGGAAGATCCCACATGCTGCGGAGCAGCTGGGCCCGTGAGCTATGGCCGCTGAGCCTGCACGTCCGGAGCCTGTGCTCCTCAAAGGGAGAGGCCACAACAGTGAGAGGCCCGCGTACGGCAAAAAAAAAAAAAAAAGCACTGAAAAAGTATTAATTGATTTTATGTTGCAAATTTTAAAATCACATAAGGAAAGTATATTACTAATACATTTTCATTTTTCTTCTGTGTATTCTGACATTTTCTACAAACTAAATCTTTCTATTTTCAGTTTTTGTTTATTGATTCTGGTTTTGGTAGATTTCTGACTTTCATGAAAGGTAATAAATTTATGGGTGTTTATTGATGTTTAAATGATTACACAGCTAAATTTTGTAATACTTATTTAAAGTAATCTGGTTACTTATTAGATTGGCCTTTCTTAGGATAGGTTTAAATTTTTTTGGGGGGTTTCTTTTTTTTTTAATCGAAGTATAGTTGATTTACAATGCTGTGTTAGTTTCAGGGGTACAGCAGAGTGATTCAATTATACATATATATCTATCCATTCTTTTTCAGATTTTTTTCCTTTATAGGTTATTACAAAATATTGAGTATAGTTCCCTGTGCGATACAGTAGGTCCTTGCTGGTTATCTGTTTTATACATAGCAGTGTGTACATGTTAATCCCAAACTCCTAATTTATCCCTCTCCCTCTTTCCCCTTTGGTAACCATAAGTTTGTTTTCTATGTCTTGTTTTTTACATCTGTTTTGTATATAAGTTCACTTGTTATCATTCTTTTTTGTTTTAGATTCCATATATAAGTGATATCGTATGATATTTGTCTTTGGCTTATTTCACTTAGCATGATAATCTCTAGGTCCATCCATGTTGCTGCAAATGGTATTATTTCATTCTTTTTTATGGATAAGTAACATTCCATTGTATATATATACCATATCTTCTGTATCCATTCATCTGTTGATTGACGTTTAGGCTGCTTCCATGTCTTGGCTGTGGTAAATAGTGTTGTAATGAACAATGGGCTGCATGTATCTTTTCGAATTATGGTTATCTGCAGATACACCCAGGAATGGGATTGCTGGATCATACAGTAGATTTGATTTTACATTTTAAGGAACCCCCATACTGTTCTCCATAGTGGCTGTACCAATTTACATCCCCACCAAGTATGTAGGAAGGTTCCCTTTTCTCCACATCCTCTCCAGCATTTATTATTTGTAGATATTTTGATGATGGCCATTCTGACCGGTGCGAGGTCATACCTCATTGTAGCTTTGGCTTGAATTTCTCTAATAATTAGGGATGTTGAGCATCTTTTCATGTGCTTCTTGGCCATTTGTATGTCTTCTTTGGAGAAATATCTATTTAGGTTTTCTGCCCATTTTTTGATTGGGTTGTCCTTTTTTTTTTTTTTTTTTAATGTCGCTTCGTTGGTTTATTTATTTATTTTTGGCTATGCTGGGTCTTCGTTTCTGTGTGAGGTCTTTCTCCAGTTGCGGCAAGCGGGGTCCACTCTTCATTGCGGTGCGCGGGCCTCTCACTATCGTGGCCTCTCTTGTTGCAGAGCACAAGCTCCAGACGCGCAGGCTCAGTAGTTGTGGCTCACGGGCCTAGTTGCTCCGTGGCATGTGGGATCTTCCCAGACCAGGGCTCGAACCCTTGTCCCCTGCATCAGCAGGCAGATTCTCAACCACTGCGCCACCAGGGAAGCCCGGGTTGTTTGTCTTTTTGATTTGGGTTGTTATATTGAGCTATATGAGCTGTCTGTATATTTTGGAGCTTAAGCCCTGGTCAGTCCCATTGTTTGCAAATATTTTCTCCCATTCTGTAGGCTGTCTTTTCATTTTGTTTAGTTTCCTTTCATATGCAAACGCTTTTAAGTTTAATTAGGCCCCATGTTTTTATTTTTGTTTTTATTTTCATTACTCTAGGAGATGGATCCAAAGAGATATTTATTTACTAGGTAGACATTTGAAGAATACCTCGAAAATGGAAGAGAGCTATTTCTTGGACAGAAGCACCCATATAAACCAAAATGATAGCTTATTATACTAAAAATAAATGTGTAAATTGGACTTCCTCAAAACTTAAAGAAAACCTTTGTTCTTCAAAAAACCTGTTAGAAAGGCATGAAAAGATAAGCTATAAACTGTGAGGAAGTATTGGCAACCACATATCTGAAAAGAGATTTGTATCTAGAGCATATAAACTATCCTCAAAAATTAAAAGTAAAAAAAAGAAAGGGAAGGAGGGAGGGAGGGAGGAAGGGAGGAAGGGAGGAAGGGAGGAAGGAAGGAAGGAAGGAAGGGAAAAAGAAAGAAATACAAAAAGAAACAAAGGAAGAAAGCAAGCAACAATTCAACTAGAAAGCTGGCAAAAGACATGAGGAGACAATTTATCAGAGAGGATATACAAATGACAAGCACATGAAAAGATGTTTAACATCTACATCTGTAGATGGCTATTACACACCTTTTAGGACTGATAAAAAATTTAAAAATAGTGGCAATGTCAAATGCTGGCAAGGATGTGAAGAAACTGGAAATCTCAAACATTGCTGGTGGGAATGTAAAGTGGTACAGCTACCCTGGAAAATAGTTTCTTAAAAAAGTAAACATAAACTTATCACACAACCCAGCAATTGCACTAGTGAGCATTTATCCCAGAGAAATGAACATTTAGGTCCACCAAAAACCTGTACAAGAATGTTTATAGCAGCTTTATTTGTAACATCCCCAAACTTGGAACAATCAAAATATCCATCAATAACTGAATGGCTAAACAAACTGTTACATTGATACCATGGGTGCATGGAATTAAAAGGAAGAACTATTGATGCACACAACTTGGGTAGATCAAGGGCATTTTGCTGAGTGAAAAAGAGTCACATAGTGTATGATTCCATTTATGTAACACTCTCAGAATAACCAAATTATAGAAATGGAAAACAGATTAGTAGTTAACAGGGCTTAGGGACCATGGGGTGAGGGGGGTGGTTATGATTATAGAGGGGTAGCTCGAGAGATCACTGTGATGGAACAGTACTGTATCTTGATTGCTGTGGTGGTTATACAAATATATATGTGATAAAATGTCATAGAACTATACACATACACTGTACTACACTATACACATACACTGTCAGTTTCCTACTTTTAATGTTACACTATAGTTATATAAGATGTAACCATTGGGGGAAACTGGGTGAAGAGAACACAGAACCTCTCTGTAATGTTTTAAAATCTTCCTGTAACTATTTCAAAACAAAACGTTTTTAAAAAGTAAATATGTAGAACCGATAAAGAAAGCCAAGAATTAAAGGGGAAGACAATGGATTGTATTAATAACAAAGCCACAGCATGAAACAGTCTATTTGTTTATGTTCGTGAATAGTATTTAAGAAAAACAAATCCTCATTCTTTTATTAAACACAGTTATGCCTATTTCTTCATGCCTAAATAGGTAATAGGTTAGGTTAGATTTTCCTGTTACAGAACTTTATATGAGCTGACTCATATAATAGTGTTTTGTGTCTGTTTTCTTTCACTAGAATAATGATTTTGAGGTTCATCCATGTTACGTGTGTCAATAGTTCATTTCTTTTCATTGCTGAGCGGTATTCTATTGAAGATATATACTACAATTTCTTACTCATGCATTTTTTGATGACTGTGTGGGTTGCTTCCAATAACAGTAACAGCAACAACTATAGTTACAAACGCCCAAACAAAAAGAAAACCCTTGTGTCATTTAGGAATTCTTTTGCCTTTAAGTAATAGCACATTTAATCAACATATGGACATTTATTGTGCCTTAACCAAAAAAAAAAAAAAAAACCTCTAAAGACGCATACTTCCAGGGTTGGTCTAGCAGCCTAAACATGTTACAAGTGACTAGATTATTTTAATTTTTTGTCCTATCATCCTTGGTGTGTTGATTCTTCTCCATATGCTTGTGACCTTATGCTTGAAAGTTGACTTAAATTCCTGTCCACAGCAAGAAAGAGAGGAACAGGGAAGTTCTAGCATATTCCCTCCTATGTCTTTTTATAAGAAAGAAAAACTTTGCCAAAGCTCCCCAGCAGATTTCCCCTCATGTCTCACAGCTCTGAACTGTTACATCACTGGCTCAAGAACAGCTGGGAAAGAGGGCAAAATTCTAATGATCAGCTTCCCTGAAACAATCATATTTCATCACTTGGGATGGAGTCCATTGTCAACCCAGACAAATTAGGGTTCTGTTAGCAGAGAGACAGAGGAATGGCTGATAGATACGGATCTAATAGTGTCTGCCATAGTACCTTCCCTTGATCTCTTTTTACTAATTTATATTTTGTTTCCTCAGGTAAGGGTTCTTCTTAACTTCTATCACCTCAAATATTTTTAAAGAAATGCAATTCTTCCAATGGCACTTGTATAGATATATACTATAGAATTTTTATTTGTTTTAAAAGAGACTGTAGATGAACAAAAATCTACATTTAGGGTAAAATATAGTCACCAAAATAGTTGTCTCTAATTGTGATATCCTGTTCATATTGAAGAGATGCTCTAGAAATACGATGATACCATTCCAATTTTACCATGTCCATGTCCCAGGAGGAAATGTTCCCAATTTTCTGTTCAACTTTTCTATACTTAGACCAACCATTTGTATATGACCCAAATATTATATTTAATATATACCAGCTGTATAAAAGTAACCTTGAATTTTAAGATATGATAAGACTAAAAAGAAAAGCTTTTATCACAACTTCCTATGTACATTTTCATCAACTCATATGGTGCACATCTGGGTCTTTGATAGCTATGTGTTTAAAAAAAAAACCTAACAAATTCAAAATTAATTTTAAAATCCTGTGTTTTTCTCTAGTCAGTCATTTAAAAATATTATTAGCATAATCATAAAGCTATCTATGAAAGTAATTTGAAGATAGAGGTAAAAGTGCATTCTTAAAATCTAAATGTTTTACATTAAAAAAATAATAATCTCATTGAAAAAGAAAACATAAAGAAGCTAATAATTATTGAACACTTAAGATATTCCAAGCAATAAACCTGGTGCTTTGTACACTGCCTGTGATTTAGTCCTCTCCAAATATCATGAGAAAACTAAGAGGCAGAGGAGTTAAGTAATTTGTCCTAGGTCACATTAAAAAAATAAATCCAGTTCTGTGGATTTATTATCCAGATTTTTAAAACTAATGAAGAATGAACAACCAACCAACCAAACATCCCAAGAAGCCAAATGAGTGCAAACCTTGATAATATTAGAGAACTCTTTATTTATGTTGGATAAAATAGAATCTAGGAAACCCAAGAAAACATAAAATTTAAATGTGGTGTATTTCTCCCACTTTATCATTATTGCCATCAGCAGTTTCTAATGATTTAACCTCTAGCAATGCTCACCTTCTCTTCCACCAAAGGCACATGCCAGATGAATTTAGAAAGGTTTAATTGAAGAAGATTTGTTCAATAATCAAGCAATTAAAATGGGCAGGAAAAACACAGAGTACTAGAAAAGCAATGAGAAAAATTCACTAGACTTTGAATCCAGTGAAAATGTAAAACTAACCTAAAACAAAAATGTCATACAACTTGGGCAGAGAAAGCACTTGAAGAATCATCAAAGGATTTAACCCCAGTGAATTTTATGAGGCACTGTCAGGCAAAAAGGAACTATGATAAAAGAATAGACAATAAGAGTGAGAAAAAGGGTGAGGGGGAGTGAAAGTATATGCTGAAAGAAAAAAAAGAATAAAGGGACTGGACTGTGTGTATAATAATGGGAAAATGAGGCTCTTTTCATACAGATGGCGATCAGTGGCCAGAGCTTTGAATACAAAGAAAAGAAGTGTGATGGTGTAATTATAAAAGAAAGTTAATGGACAGATGAGAAAAGCCTTACCATGGTCAGAGTAACAGGAGGACAAAGCCACCTTGGAGGAGGCCTTTAGGCCAAGTGCATAGCCAAGGAGCAGGTCTGTGCTGTGCAAACTGAACAGCAAGTAACCTCTGAGGCAGAAGTCAGTGTTTGTGTTTGTGTGAGTATGTGTGTGTGTGTGTGTGTGTGTGTGTGTGTGTGTTTTGGGGTGGCGGATGGGGGTGTCTTAAGGCATAAGAGAAACAGAACACATTTTCCTGGAACCTCAATTTTACTTTCTGGTAATCAAAATATCATTGCTAATTATCCTATGGTATAGAATGTCAAATTCACAAGAATTTTTAAGATAAATTATTTTTCCCAACTTTATTTAGATATAATTGACCTATGACATTGGGTAAGTTTAAGGTATATAATTTTGATTTGATACACTTACATACTGCCAAATGCTTACCATGGTAGGGTTAGTTAACATTTCCATCACTTTAAATAATTACCATTTCTTTTTTGTGGTGAGAACATTTAAGATTCACTCTTCTAGCAACTTTCAAATATGCAATACAGTATTATTAACTATAGTCACCATGTTGTACATTAGATCCTCATGACTTACTTGATAACTGGAAGTTTGTACCTTTTGATCCCCTTCACCCATTTCACCCACCCTTCCACTGCCCACTCCCTTCCTATCTGGCAACCACCAATCTGTTCTCTTTACGACTCTGTTTTGTTATGTTTGTTCATTTGTTTTGTTTTTTAGATTCCGCATATAAATGAAATGATATGGTATTTGTCTTCCTCTGTCTAACTTACTTCACTTAGCATAATACCATCTAGGTCCATCTATGTTATCACTGACAGGAAGATTTCATTCTTTCTTTTATGGCTGCATAACATTCTTTAACCATTCATCTATCAATGCCCACTTAGGTTGCCTCCATAGCTTGGCTATTGTGAATAATGCTGCAATGAACATACGGGTGCAAATATCTTTGTGAATTACTGTTTTAGCTTTCTTCAGATAAATACCCAGAAGTGGAGTTGCGGATCGTATGGTAGTTCTATTTTAAATCTTTGAGGGACCTCCATACTGTTTTCCATAGCAGCTGTACTAATTTACATTCCCACCAATAGTGCACTAAGGTTCCCCTTTCTCCATATCCTTGCGAGACCTTGTTACGTGTTGTCTTTTTGGTGACGGCCATTATGACAGGTGTGAGGTGATATCTCATTGTGGTTTTGATTAGCATTTTCCTGATGATTAGTGAACATATAGTTTTTTGATTGAGAAGAAATATGATCTCACAGATAAGACACTGATTCACATGATGCATTTTAAAACCCAAAGAGGCTGGGACGGAATCACTATCACGTTCAAAATTCTTCAACAGCTCTGCACAGATGCAGAATGAAATTAAAAATCCTTTTCTTAGCACAAAAAGCCATTGTGCCTGCTGTTTACCCTTGTCTACTCTTGTCCCTTCTCCTTACTTGCCCCCTGAGACTTTCCTTTTTCAAAATTACAGTCTTGGGGTTTCCAGAATTTGTCATGCCCATAGTGTCTCCTCTGCCTAGACTTGTTAACCTGGGGGAAGTTTTACTTGCTCCTTCCAAGCTCTCACTGCACTTTGCCTATATCCCATTAAGGAAAATATCTCCATGTATTTCTCTGAATAGTTTTCTCTTCATGAGATTCTAAGCTCCTAGAGAGTAGGGACCAATTCTTTTCTTTCACTAGAGGCCTCACAGAAAGTATATCACATATGGACAGAACCTAATAAATATGTATGGAATAAATGTACTTTAATAAGTGAATTAGGCCATCTAATACAATATTTGAATATAGGTATGGGATAAAACTTATTAAATAAAACTTTACTGCAAACAAAAGCCACAATTCATTGAAGTAATATGCTGGAAGAAAGGGATATAGAGTTAAAAGAAAATTACATAAATACTAATCATATGTCACATTTTTTCCCAGAATGCTTTAGGAAAATGTTTTAAAAACTTTAAAGGAGCTCTTCCCTTCAAATCAAATCCCACTGAGAAGTGTAAGTGAATGAAACTGAACAATACAAATTTTCTCCAATGCATGTGGGTGAGGCAGTTTTAGGGTTCTAGCGAGAAAAGCAAATGAGAGACGCACTGTCAAAGACACAGAAATATAGTAACTTACTTTTACATGGGACTTTACAGCTTATAAATTGGTTTGACATTGTGTCATTTGAGCCTCACACACAGTGTTAAAGTTGGCAGGGTAGATACTATCCCAATTAACCAAGTCAAGGAAAGCTTAAGTGACTTGCCCAAGTCTTGCCAAGAATTGCTCTCACTGCAGTTATGTACTGTAGCTACTCATTAAAACCAGGTCCCTAGGATATACAGCTGATCCTCTCGTGTAGAGTTGCCATTTGAATACACAAATACACACACACATGCACACACATATATGTCATGGTAACACTGGAAAGTTCCCAGTGGCATTCCTCAAGCATAGTAATTGCATATCCCCCGGGCGCCCAGCTCTTTCTTCTTTGCCCTACTGCTATGGAATATGCCCAGACAAGCTGTTTCCCAGTCTTGCTGATTCTAGGGCAACAGAATTTTTAGTTTTTTGTTTTTTTTTAATGTAAGGCCTACACAATCCAGATATCCCTCTATAAATGCCTAGATGGAATCTTTCACTTGGAATTTTATACATATAAGAAACTGTTTGTTCAAAACCACAGGTCCTACAATGTAACATGGGAATTTCACACATTTAAAAAATATAGAAATTCATAAACAACAAAGAAATTAAGAATTCCAAGGAATTAGGCCCAACTACACAATTGGAGGGTGCCATCTCTAAGACCACCCTCATTTCTGACACCAATTACAAGATCAGGGTGCTCCCCAAACCACTCTCAAGTTTGATAATTCTCTAAAAGTACTCATAGAACTCATTGAGAACTATTACACTCACAGTTACAGTTCATCACAGGAAAAGGATATGAATTAACTGGATTAAAATCAGCCAAAGGAAGGGACACATAGAGCAGAGTCCAGTAAGGTTCCAAACATGAAGCTTGCATTGTCCGCTCCCCATGGAGAAGGATGTGTTACTTTCTCAGCGTTGATGTGTGACAATATGCATGAAGTACTGCCAACCAGGAAAGCTCAGCCAAGTTTAGGAATTCAAAATTTGTATTAGGACTTCATTCTGTAGGTATTATGGATTGACCGACGTCCCACATGGTTACTCTCATTCTCCTGGTTGACTGACAGTAGATGATCCAAAGTCCTCACCCTAAGTGACACTGCTGGTCTGTCTGGCATGTCCAGCCTGTTTCCTAGGACAGTTGAGTGTGGCTGGTCACACCCTAAGTCTAGTGTGACCAGTCCCCACACTCAACACACTCAACAAGGACACTTCTATCGTGTATGACATAGATTACTTCCTAGAAACTGAAGGCTAAATCCAGACCTCTCCTTGGGCAAGACCAAATTCTTTACTACCTAAGCCACAACCAGTCTTTGGTCAAGGCTCTCCTACAGCAAAACAATCAAGTTTGAGCATCTCCACTTAATATAGCATTTATGACAGACAGAGAAATAGTATCATTATAAATATGCCTAACATTTGGAGGAGACAGTGTAGGGGTAGCAATAGATTTTAAGAAAAAACTAATCCATCTTATAAAGCCATCACATTCATTTTCATATTTTTGTCTTTTGATCTACCACTGTTTGTATCTTGTGATAAATTTGCGTAGAACTACTTAGCATATAGATTAGCTGATGGTTAACTAAATGAAGCTCTTTATCAGGCCAGTCATTTTCCAGCCATATTATATCCTGAGGAGGTTCTAACTTAGTTTCCCAATATATTTGATCATCAATATCATATTATAATCCTACCAACAGTGCTAGTGTTAAAATATATCACATTATGGTAGTAGATATAACCTGAAAAGAACAGTAAAAAGATATTGGCATATTACTATATTCTCACTTGTCATTAACAGTTAGTCCAGTCTATAATTATATTAAATGACCAAAACATCTCCCAGAGTGATGCTACTCAGGTCTGCAGGCTTCTAGTCAACCTTGTAAGTTTCCAAAATAGTTTTCAAAAGCAGGAGTAGCTTCATTCTTTCAGATACGTGGCATAATTAAACTAAGAGACAGTATCATCTCTTGCTACGGGTCTCTTGAGTAGGCAATATAATATTGGATTTTCCTCATTGTAAAACCCACTTATTCCTTCTCTTATCATTAGCTACTATTCCTCCTTCTCTACATTTATACCTACACTTTTTCATCTTTGGAAGGGATGTTAGGTTGAGACACTGTGCGGGTTCAGGTTGCAGTAGCAATACTAGTCAAGCCAATGCCTCCTGTTCAGTCCACTTCTGTTCATGTAGAGTTGCACAGGTAGAGAGCTAGTGTGCTGTCCTGACCACTAGGCAATATAACTGCATTGACTGTCAACCTAATTTTGCCAGATTGGATGAAGGCACATTTCACCCCATCAGACCCTAGTCCCATTGTCAGGAAAAGTCTTATCCCACCAGAGGAAGGAACTGAAAATGGATCATCATTTTCTGAGAGACCTGACGCTTCCTGTGTAATACCGTTAAAGGTCCCCTAAGCAACTGCATCTCTAGTCGTGTATTTTACTCACTTTGGATTACTTAAAATTATAGTACAGTGGTTCTCAAAACTTTATCAAAATCATCTGGAGAGAGTCTGATTCAGTGGGTCTGTAGTGCAAACCGGGAATTTTCACGTCTAAGTTCCCAGGAGTCACTAATGCTACTGGTCTGCAAACCACTCTTTGAGAATAACTGTTAAACCCCATGATTTTAGAAATCATCTGTCTATTTCTGTTTCCTTTCAGGAACATAAGCTTTTTAATTACAGGAAAAGTTTTATTCATCTATATGTTCCCATGACCTAGCAGAGCATTTAGTAAAGAATCAATAAATATTTGTTGATTAAATGAATGATAATGCTGTTTCTAGCTTCATGCTACTTACATTGATACTGCTTCTACTGGTGAAATCATTTGCATATTTGAGGACAGCAACATGACTTTATTTTTCATACATGTAGTTTAGTGTTTTAATATATAAATATCAATAATAAAACATTATTTATTATACTTTAATAACATCAGCATGATATATTGCTAATGATCTTTGCAGAAATATCTTTTTACTAAATCACTATGTATATATGTTTGTGTATGTGTGTCCACGTGCTGGGTTTATAAGAATACTAGTTTTCTTTTATTATATGTGAATTGATAGCATAAAATTGTTACATGAAATATGTGGCAGCTGTATACCTTGCAGGCAAAGTTAATGAAAAAGAAAAAATTATAGAATCTAGGCTAATTTGAAAGTGTGATGAAACATGTCCTCACAAATTAAAGTTTGGAGAATGGTAGAAAGTACAAAAATCATTGATAGTCTTTCTGAAGATTGCTCCCCATTCTGTCTTCTGCTCATTAATTGTTAATATTCATTTAGATTCTAGTTGGCCTCTTTAATGCCAGGTTCCCACACTCAAGTGGAACTAAAGGCAAACTACCTTAATTTTCTCTCTTTTACACCCCTCTTAAAGTTTTCAAACAAGTACTACTAATTTTAAGAAATTAGCAAACCAAGTACCCTGGGGGCCATGATTTAGTCCAATCTCATTAGCTAAGTGAGGCCTAACCTCAGTGTCGCCCATCTTACTTAGGAGATGTAATTAAGAGGCCAAGGAAGGGAACAGTGTGGTTGAAGCTATGCCAGAACTTACAAGTGAAATGATGAGAAACTACAGCAACTGGGATCATTTAAAGTTGCAGAAGAGAAGGTAAGTAAATAAAATTAATGCTATAAATGATGTAGCAAAAGCTGATGAGTCTCTTCTTTGAATCAATCCAATGACATGTCAAAACTAGTCACTGGTTGTTATTAGTGGCATATAAATGTAAAACCAATAAAAAGAGGTACTTCATCATCCAGCACAAAACCAAACTATGAAATACTTAACCACTAAAAATTTAGTGTTAAATTCCATAGTTAGATTTTTTAAATGACTTAAAAATTCATTTTAGTTTGATTTAAAAACTCGTAACAGACATAAAACTAAGGTTTAAGGGCACGTGTTAAGTTTTGTCAACTGAAAAGAACCACTTATTCAACTGAAGATGTTCAGCTTTCTGATAATTTTACCTAATGTGGAAACACCAGGCATTACTGATAGATAAAAGCAATGTGAAAT
This sequence comes from Phocoena phocoena, assembly GCF_963924675.1. NCBI lineage: Eukaryota > Metazoa > Chordata > Mammalia > Artiodactyla > Phocoenidae > Phocoena > Phocoena phocoena. The sequence continues at coordinate 70,696,331 of NC_089227.1, read as the reverse complement.
GTGAAATATCCTGTTTGTGTCCTGTTTGAGGAGATATTTACAAAATGAGTCAAAACAAAAATCCCTGTTATTGCAAGAGATTTTTTTTCAACCTTGCTGAGCCTAAAATATTAGTCTTGATTTCATTTTGGAAAATGAAAACTACACCAAATGTATTCAGTTGCAATCTGGTCCTAGTCAAAGCTGTGAACTAGGTGAAGTTTTCCTTTGAGGCTAGCTCACTTCCCGTTGGTGTCTAATGCAGTACTCTCATTCTATTTCAGGGTTGCCCATTTATGGAACAGGCTTCCAAATCCTGCAGGGTCCAGATCTCTAATAGGTGATGACTTGCTAATCCTATGAAGTAAACTGTGCTAATAATTGGGTAGGGTGCCATAGACTAAGACTTCCTAATTCAGTTAGTGAAAATTGCAGCCTCTTAGGATTATAGGAGACCTTAGAGGTTACACTCCACACAGTGCAAGAATCCCACCTAAGGGACCTCTTCAGTAACAGTTCCTATTATAGGAAGTACACTACTTCACCAGGTAAGGCAGTTTTAGATGTTAAAAAGTTATGTTTTATATTAAGCTAAAATCAAGGGGTATCAGGATGTAGAGAAAAGAACATTTGCTATGGAGAAGGCCCAAGGCCACATGCCAGCTTCACCATTCACTATCTGTATGAATCTGAGCATGTTTTTGTTTTTGACTTCACTGACCTCAGTGTCCTGATAAAGAGGAATAAAAGAAAAATCTCAAAGAATCATGATAATATTAATTACTAGTTATTTGTAAGACATCATCTAGTGCTGCGTACAAAGTGATGATCCAATAAATCATATACTAATTTTATCTTTTCTCCTATTATCCCTAGTCTAGTTCTTCCTATAGGAAACAAAATTGTTCTGTTCCTTTTATTTCATGACAACTTTCAAAATGTCTAAACCTAAGTGTCGTATTTCTTCTTTTGCTCTTTTCTTTTTCAGTCTAAATATCACCATTTCCTTCAGCCATTCCTTGTATGGCCATGTTCTTCCAATCCCTCACTATTCTATTTCCTTCATGTAAGTGCATATTGTACTTTATAAATATCTTTATGGAATGATGGTGCCTGTAATCGGGGACGGTTCTCTAGAGATGGGTTATATAAAGTAATTTTTGAGATGTTTATTCTCCATTCCCTACACCATCTTATCTTTATCAGTCCCTTTGCCCTGCTTCACAGCACCTTATCCTTATTGGGAATATTTTCTTTATTAATGAGCTGACTAATTAATTCAATAAGTATATGTTTGTTTATTATTTCTCCCTCTTACCTGAACACGTCACATGATGGCAGGAATCTAGTCTTTTTGTTCACCCTTTTATAACTGGTACTTAGTACAGTCTCTGGCACATCAAAGACGCTAATGAATATTTGATAAATAATAAATTCAAAAGCAGTCTGAGAAATTATTCTAGGTAGAGATGATAGTAACTGTATACATGGAATTGACAACTCACAAGTCTTGCATAAAAAAGTAATTGCTTAGAATTTAAAAAAATTTTATGGCAAAAATGTATATATGATAGGAAAAAGAGAACAATAGAGGGAAATGATTCTGTCCTTCATTCCACTGATCAGGCCTTCCTTTTGGTTAGGTTCCAAGCGGCTGCTCCCCAGGCATGGAGACTACCCTCCACCTAGAGACAGAGGAATTCCCTCTGCAAACAGAGCAGTATACTTGCCTACAACTGAGGGAATTCTCCTCCAAACGCCAACTTTGGTTGGTAGATAAAAAGGAAATTCTTGTGCCCTGGCATGCCTTAGGTAAGCAGAGTTGTGGCCATATGTCCTTTGTGAAATGAAGATTGCAATAAAAAGTACTGTAGAGAGGTACTTTGTAGTTTAACGAGGTAATTGTTCAGGTACTATTTAAGGGGCTAATTTAATATATAATGGTCTATGAGTACTTAAACTATCAGAGAAAATCATTTTTTGGTATCTCATTTTAAAATGAGCGTCAAGCTTAAAATATTACATCGACTCAGTGAAAATGTCTAATTCAAATGTATTCAGTTGCATCTGGTATTAGTCTATTCTTTTGTTACATATAGAAATAGGAGCTTCTTTCAAATATTATTTAGTAATATATTAAAACAACTTGTATCATCAAAAAAACCCCAAAGGGGTGGTTCTAAACTATTTCTAGAAAAATATATTGGTATTTTTGGAAGGAAACATTTGACAATACCTTGTTTTCCATTTATATTTTGCAAATGAAGTAGGCTTGGTGATTCATTGGGTTAATAACGAAAGCAAATAAAAGGTTAATTTTTAATTTTAACAAATTATGTCAAAATTTTATATGCTTAAGGAATAGTTAGTTCAGGTGTAGCCAAGTCAAATTGTCTAAGGACTTTGGAGGAAATAAAGCTGAGAAACTCAGGCCACCTTAGGGCAATTGGGAGAAGGCTCACCCCATCTAGGTGATATAACCGCTGCTTGGTGTCACTGCATTGTGTCACTAAGAAATAGAGGCTTAGCGTTGCCAGATCTTAAGATTTTTTTAAAGAAAAGCTGTAAATCTGTATTTTTACCTAAACTCCTTAATACTTAAACATTGGTAAAATATATGAAATGTAAAAGAAATCACTATATTACCTGAATATGTTATGTCTGGGTTATATCTAGTAATGTATGAAGCTAGAGAATGATAAAGTTTCTATTTTACCAATAAACAGAAATTTTCTCTCCAGTATTCAGAAATAGGGAAAATAAAACAATCAAATATAATTTCCCACCAGATCAGCAAAAGAAAAAAAACCACCACAAACCTGAAATTGATAAATTAATTTTAGTGTTTGTAAGCACACAGAAAACTATGCATTTTCATTACAATGTTGTTGAGCGTATAAAAGGTAAAAATCTTTTGGAAGAGTGGTAGCTATCAAAAATATTTAAATTATGTATATGTGTATATATGCGTATACATATACATACATATATTTTATATATACTCTTGGACTAAGCAAGTCCATTTCTAGGAATCTATTTTAAAGACAGACTCACGTATGTGTACAGTAATAATATGTACAAGGATGTCACTTTCAGAATTGTTTATAATAGCAAAAGTGAAGATATCCTATATATTTGTTGAGTAGGTGAGGGATTCAATAAATGTGGTGTATCTAAATTATGAAATATTGGACAACAGTTAAAAAAAAGCGGAAGACCCATATCTACTTATAAGGAAAGCGTAAGATATATAATTATTAAAAAAATTGGAAGAATGGGTATAGAATAATTATGATTATATGAAAATAATATTTCTATGTGTATATATACATGTGTGTTAGATATTTAAAAGAGTACTGGAAGAACTGGCATAGTATAATTATATTTTCATAAGATATTTGTATGTGTATTTGTGTTAGTTCTTAGCAAAAGGACTGAAAGGCCATAAAGCAGAATTTTAACATACGTTGTCTTTCAGACAAGACATTGCAATGGAGAGGTGAGAGGGAACTTTGATCTTTTATAACTATTGCTTAAATCTTTTCCAATAAGGATATATTCATGAATTGTTACCTAAATAAAAGGAATAGTAAAGACAAAACAAAACAAAAAAGCCAGTAAATGGGATTATCATAGTGATGAAAGATAATAATATGAAAAATAAATCATTGCTTATTGGTTAAAACTATTAATTAAGAGGATATGAAAGCTATGCTATCACATACAGAGCTCTATATTGAAATGATTTAAAACACAGGTTCTTTCATGTGACTGGGTTCAAATCTAAGCCAGTCAGCTGAGTGACATTGCCCAAGATTTGTGTATATAACAAATTCCTACTTATAGCACCTTACCAATAATAATTGGTAATGGATATAAAATACTTAGCATAGTTCCTACTACACTGAGTAAATTCTCCAAAAATAATGGCCATTATTATTCATTGGAGATTAATGTTATGAAACTAAATCCAGAGGATTTACTTAAAAATCTCTGGATACATTTTTCAGAGGTACTGGTCAGCTACTGAGATCTTGTTAGCTGTAATGCCTCCACCCTTTATTGAATCAAAATAATTGGGTTTTTTTCTTAGTTTCTTTTGAAATTAACTAAGTTTCGGGTGTACAACATTATAATTCAATATCTGTATACACTACTAAGTGATCATCACCACAAGTCTAGCTGACCTCCATGTCCGCGCAATTGACCCCCTTCATCCATTTCACCCACATACCAACCCCTTTCCCTTCTGGTAACCACTAATCAGATCTTTGTACCTACAAGATTTTTTTTCTTTTATTTGTTCATTTGTTTTACTTTGGTGGATTCTGCACGAGTGAAATGATATGGTATTTGTCTTTCTCATTCTGACTTATTTTACTTAGCATAATACCTTCAAAGTCCATCCATGTTGTTTCAAATGGCAACATTTTTTTTTGGCTGAGTAGTATTTCATTGTACATATGTACCACATCTTTTTTGCCCATGCATTTGAAAACATTTTAATGGTATATTTTTAATCAGAAATCCACGCTATTTTTGTAGTGGGTCAATAGCAGTACACAGGTATCTGGTTATGGGAGAGTTATGTATTCAAGATGATGTATTTGTGAAATTCTCCTTCCCTCTTTTAGCTGTTTTGGTATTAGATAGTTCTATACATTATACGCAAAATATGGTAGCAAAATATAGTCTACCTCTGAGACCGCTGACTTTGCAACAGAACAAATTTCATCAGCTACTTCCATGCATCCTTATAAACATGCAAGGTCATAATACCACCTCCAATAAGGCAGCTCTAGAGAGAAGTCGTTGTTTGGCCACTGAAACCAATAGTGAATATTAGTCAGTTTTTCTGTCAGTGTCAGGGTCAGCCTTATGTGGAAAATGGATGACACCCAAACTGAAACTTAACTGGATAGCCTAATAAACATTAGGCAGAAGTGTTCAAGGGTGTATTTTGTCAATACAACATTTCCATCATTCCTGGAGAAGCATATGCTGAAAGATCATTCTGGCTGAAGATAATCAGAAAACCAAATATAAAACTATTTTTGATTCAGAAAAGAGAAAACCACAAGTAATGACAGATACTGAAAGGAGAGATAATAAAAGCAACCAAAACGGGAGGGACCTCAGAGTAGATCTGGCACTCTTTTGTTGTATAATAACTTAAGAGCCTTTTAATAAATGAAATTTATTAAAATAAGCATTGCTTCTATTTATACAAAAATATATTTTCCATTTTAAAGTGATAATCTTTCCAAAAGTCATCTCACTGACAGTTTAAAAATTCTGTTTACTATTCCTACTTCTGATGAGAACAGAATTTTATCATTAAAATCAAGAAATGTGTAGGTATTAACATTTCATTTCTCCACTGCAGTTTCCCCAGCCATTTTTTAACCTATTTTTTTACTGACAAATGTAGAACCTTTAAATTAACTAATGTTTGGAAGTAGGCAATCACAAGTCCCATATATGCTAGACTCTGGTCAGGTAAATATAACCTTTAATTTACCCACTTTTCTTTTGCAGGTCATGGAAGAATTTGACACGCATGCCTCTGGAAAAGGCACAGATTTGAAATAGAATACCTACTAAGCCCTTGTTTTCTTCTAATCAGTAGTTTCTGATTGAGAAAATTAGACATGCACACAATACATGTGTGTTACATGTTAAGCATACTCAAGCTAATTTATTTGTTATTCATATTGAATTTAGTTCCCAGATCTCTCAGTTGCTTAAAACGCAGGCAAGTTTGTAATCTTGAGACACTTACATCTGTCTTTATTTTATATTCTACCAAAGCAACAACTTATTTGGAGAGATACTGTATAATTCCAATGTAAAACTAGTAATTCAATATTACTGTTTTATATTTGCTACAATTATCCACTTTATAACAGTATAGCTTTTTATAATTGGCTACAGTGTCTTGCAGTTTATAACATAGTATCTTAATCATACTCAACATTCAAGAAATGCCTGCTAAATGTAACCATAATGAACTGTGGTACCTTTAAGCTAGTTTTGCTATTCTGTTAATTTCTTTTTTTTTTTTTTTAGTAATTTTTGTTATAGATATCTATTACTGAAAGATTATTTCTGCTAGTTGTGAAAACTGAAAGAACCCTGTGCTTTGGTAGTCTCTATCTTTTTCTCCACAAATAAACACTATTTATAGACTCTAAATTAAGGACCCACAGTTTCAAGGAAATTCTGTATTGTGCAAAATGAGTTCTTTTAAAGCCAGAAAATGACTTCTTTTAAAGCCAGAAAATGACATTGAGTGTAGAATCCAGGACCTTTAACTTTGAGTTCATCATCGCATCTTAGGAACTACCTGGTAAAATGCCTTAACTGCCAGGACAGGAAATGAGGATGTCATATAACTTACTTATAAGTCCTAGGCCATAGAGAGCTTTATAAATTAAAATGAACACCCAGAATGACTGTTGGAAGCCAGAGCTATGCACAGAGCATCCGTATAATGTGCTCTGTGTGGTTGGCATTGCTAAACAGACAAGCTGTCACATTCTGTACTAGCTGAATATTCCAGGGCTCTTCCTCTGTCAACCAAGGTAGAGGACATGGCAGTAGTCAAACCTCGAGGTGACAAAAACCTAAAGTAGTGTGGTGAGCCCTGTATTACAGAGAGAAATTTACAAGTGTAGATGGGAAGAAGCACCTCTTGCCACAGCACCTATATCATAATCCAAACTCTTCCTTGGACTGAGAACATCACTATTAAAATAAAGGCATGTTGTGTAATGACAGGAAAAGAGACCTCAGTAAAGGAGATCTTAAAAAACAAAAATAAAACCTATAAAAAGGATCATCTTACATGCTTTTAAGCAGATATAAAAAAATATATTTATAATACTGCAATAATTTAATGGGAGAAAAGAGTAACATATTTTGAAATTCAACAAAGAATTTTACCATGAATTTATTAATAGACCACACGAATATACTTCAACTTATTTTTTAAATTATGTTCTATTTACTTAGGAAAAAACTGTGCTGTATTTCTTATTCTATAAAATCCCAAATTATTTGTATTTAAAAATTTTTAAATATTGTCTTCATAAGCAAAGAAAGAATAATCCTTTAATGGCCTGTGTATGGTTTTAGGATACAATCTATGAATTATGGCTATTTGGTGCCACCTAGTGGTAGATGGCTTTTAAAATCAGTTTAAGTTTAAATTTAGAAAATTTGTAATGAAAAATAATTCACAGATGGCTAGACTGTCTCCTTAAAGAGATAAAAGTTAAGACAAAGTATATTTGGCATTCATAGACATTAAATGAGATTGTCTCTTACCCTCAACACTGGAGAAACGAATGTTTTCTGACTAAAAAGAGATTTGGGGTTGACAGGTTTTTATGTTATTTTTATTGTTTTATTCTTTGTTGCTCGGTTGATTGGTTGGTTTCTAAGGTCAAGGCTAGATCTAGGATTGATATAAACTTAGAGATGGTGTATCATCTCAGATTTAATTATTATTAATTAAACATTATCAATATAGGAAATGACATAATCATACCATTCTGTGGACAAAGTGAAAATAACATATGCCTATAGCATACAGAACGTATAAAAGTGCCAGATTGTTTTTCACAATTCGGGAATAATAGGCATTCCCATTATTTTAGTGGTCACATAGACATACCTCCTGCCCAAGTACCTTCCTCTCTAGAGAAGCTGATCTACTCACAGCATCCAGAAGGAGAGGATGCACAAGTGCCCATCCCTGGGGTACAGTTGATTGGCCTGAGTGGATACTGGGATAAAACTGAAATAACTGAATTCTTTCTTCCGACCTTTGGGATGGGGACACTGAGAGGCTACATCAAATGAATGAAAGTAAGCGTTTAACGTGAAAATTCCTGATAAACCAAGGATGAGACTACTAAAATGGAATGTCAAAGTCATTTTCAAGTTACAGAATCCACAAAGAAACAGAATAGGCCAGTCTTCAGAGAAATTAGAGTAGTCAAGCCATATGGAGGGGAAAACAAAGATGAGGAAGGACTATAATTTATGAGAGAAAGGAGCAGTCTCATTCTTGACTTTCAGTTCCTGTGCTCAAGCTAAAAGCTTGTGTCTTGTCCTTGTTGCCCCTGACGACACCTTCACATAACTTGCTTCTTACTTGATCTAGGAATTTTTGATCCTCTCAACCAAATGATCCCACATTACAGAGTGGGATATTTCAATTCTGAAATACTTCAAATTTGGTGAAATATATTTCACTAGATGGGAATGATGTCTTTCCCAAAATGTCTGTGAATATTGGCTGTCACCAGGAAATTACAGAATATTTGACTGAAATTTTAATTTTATACTGAATTTCCAGATCTTTAATTGTGGCTTTGATACTATGTTAAGACATGTGTTTTTTCTCCGGTATTCCCCTTTCCATTCCTCCTGTTTAGCAAATACCTAACTTGTTGCCTCATAGGAGAGGTATTTGGGTGTATGGTGTGTGTGTAAACATTGATGTTCCTGGCTTAGGTTTCCAGAAGCTCTAGGCTGGGGCTGTGTTTGTTGAGGGGGTTTGGATTTAGGATTGTTATATGGCATAAGCCCATGTCTTGGAGAAACAGAAGTGAGAAAGAATTTCTCTAGTCTCTAAATACAAAAGATATACAGTCTTGATGAATCGAATTTCCTAACTATTTTGATTTTTCAGAGAGAACTACTAATAAAAATCTAAGAAGATGTGTCCTGCTGTGACAATTTCTTTATTGCCTGGGGCTGTTTTACTGAGGGGTGGAGGTGAGTGGGTGGGGTAGGGATTTCCTGCTTACATTTGCTGGGGATGGAGCAGAACCTAACGACTGATACTGGGAAGTGGAAAAGAAAGAGGTTTTTAGGACTAGAAAACAGAGGGGCAGTTAAGCCCTATTTCTTGAAAACATTGCTGAGAGAGGGGATGGGGTAAGGTGACAAGACCCCAGGAAGGAAATGGCTGTATATTTGGTCTAGGCAGAAGGAACCATAAACAGCCACAAAAAATCCTTCCTGTCTCCATAATACCTCAAAAGGAGCAGCAAAGAGCTCTGGGATGTCCAGGGCCATGTGGCAGAGAGACCTGTAGTTATGACCAAGACCAGTTGGTCCCTTTTACCCCATCCTTGACCCTGTGTAAGATCCTAGAAGTGGATCCAGATCCTAGAAGTGGATTCTGGAATCCTAGGAGGATTCCAGAGAGGGCTGAGGTTAAGTCTTCAAGATCCAAGCAGAACAGGGGCTAGAAGCTAAAATGAAGTTCTTCCATAAACAACAGTCCTTGTACTCCTCGTGCATGAGTTGAGATTCCACTACGTAACACTAGAATATAAAGTGTTCCGCTGCTCTTTCATATCAACCAGTATTTACATTAGTTTTACAAACATGTTAAGAAAGGTTTTATTTTCTACTTTAGTGGTATCTCCAAAAATTGTCTGCTTCAGTATCACTCAAGTGCTTATGAAAACAAATACAGACTCCCAGGCTGCACCCCAGATGCCCTCACCCCCTGCCCCACCAGGGTCAGGGCTTAGGGGAAACTTTTTGAAAAAGTGCCCCAGGTCCTTCTGATTTGTAACCAACTTGGGAACCAACACTCTAGCTGATTAAATTGTTAAAAATCACTCCATAGTTAAATCAGTCTTTATTACTCAAACCTCTTTTGGTTAACTACAATTAATTTGGAGGACTTTTATACTGGAGAAAAATTTGTTATCTTCACTAAATTTACTTTAAAATCACTGTGTAAATGATGTATGCATAATTTAAATGTTAAAGATAACTGTTATATGGTTATATGGACTTCTCTGACATAAATCACTTTCTGGACAAGAGAAACGCTATTTGAAATACCTAAATAGAGCAGATGTGGATTTCTCGTTAGTTGTGAGCTCCTCCTTTTAACCTAAAATTGACCATGTCCCAACCTTGAGATCTGAAGGGCAGGAAAGATGGAGTGTTACCAGTGGCCCCAGCCCTTCCCACTACTTACCTTTCAGTGCTACGGGTACGACTGAACCACAAAAATGATTTTAGGGGTACTATTGGATCAAGCGTATCTTTGGCACTAAAATGTCACCATACATACCTGAATTTTTCACCATAAATTGCTAATTTAAGATAAAATTTTTTTCCCAGAAGAGTACAAGTTAGGAAGAGAAAAAAGGTGGAGAGAACAGATAACCTAACACCCCCAAGCCCTCACAATTAGCACAGTGATAGAGATTCATTTTTGAACAGAACTATTCAAGTCATGGGATATAAAGTAAAAACTAGAATATAAGAATATTTCTCAGACCAAAGTAAAGGGGTAAGTGGGTCCTAATATAAGCCACTGCCCTGGCAGAGTGGGAGGGTAGTACTGTCAGCGTTTGCACAGCCCAGGCACAACACTAGGCTAACAGGATAGGACAGAGATGACAAACAGGGCAGAACTAAGTCTTTCAAAGCTTTGCTTCCAACCACAGGGCCTCAGTCTTCTCATGCTTGTATTTAGAATATATACAAGGTGCCCAATGTAAATCTACTGAATTAAATTGGATGTAGGAACTCCCAGGAGAGCTCACCTCCCTGTGTCTGAGGTAAACAGAAAGTACCAGAAGTTCTGGGACTCTGCCCCTGGCTTCCAATACTCATCCAACAGCCTTTGCTTGCTTTTATGTGGCAGTGTAGTTCATGTTCACATCCTTTCACTGAGAATCTAGTCATCATCTAAGCACTTGAGATACAAAAATGAAAAATCCAGTTGAAGCAAGCACAACTAAAAAAGTCCAATATAACTTCATACATACCACGCCAGAGGGATACACAAAGTATTTTGGGTGCATAATGAAAAGACACTAAGCCAATCTGAGATTTTGGGGAAATTCCCCAGAGAAGATGTCAAAAAGAGTTAATTTTGGTTGATCTGGTAAAGAATGGGAGAAGGGTATTCTAGGAGATGGACCTCTATGACTCTGTGGGTAGAAATACAACACTGTATGGTGTATATAAGGAACACTCAATCCAACACAGATGACAAGCATTGAGGGCTCAAGGCACTGGTGATAAGGGTAGAGAAGATGCATTTGAGAAAAATTTAGAAAGTAGAATTGAAAGGCTTTAGCCTATCACTGGATATTGTGGGGAGGGGAACGCAAGATGTCTCACGATTCCGCCTTTACTGATCGGGTAGAAGGTGGTCTCATAGAGACAGGAAATATGTTATGACAAAAGGGAGATTTAAGGCAAAGATAATAAGGCATATTAGATGAATTGCACTTGAGGTTCCTGTAGGACATTTATTTGACTACAAGAAAACAAGCAATTGAATATGGAGGTCTGAAGTTCCAAAGAGATGTCAGGGCTTCAGACACACATTTGGAGCATTTAAACTTACAGATTTTAAAGGTATTTAAAAACATGAGAAAGAATGAGTTCATTCAAAGAGGTTTAGAAAGAGAAGAACAGGGCAAAGTGGAAACATCTCTGTTTATGGGAGAGTGGCTGCAGGGTGAGAGGTCACAGACTGCTTGCAAGTTAACTCTTGATTCATTTGGTCACTGTTGCCTTGGTTGACTCCATTTTGGTCTGTACTTGGTAATTGTCTGCCTGCTTCTCCTGAACTCACTGGCCTCCCAGACTCTGGGTATAACCCAGGCATCCTCTTGTTACTCTTGTTCATTAGGGATGTCCTGACATCTCTAATGAACAAAGCAGCTGACAGAATCTCAGCTTCTTTGGCTCCATACTACTTGTAAAGTCTTTATTTATCAAACCACTGGCTTCAATCTGTTGACTTCCTATACTTGTACCATCTTCCAGGTGCCTAGGCCTCCCTGACAAACACAGGGAAATACACATGGTAGAATGCAGTGGTCTGTAAATTTTTTTTTTTAATCAGTGGGATCAATGTTTCAAATGAGCTCTAATAGATGAGAGATAAATCAGGGTTGTTCTAATTAAAGCTGAGTGTATGTCCCAGAACAAGGCTCACTCAGATCCCATTTTATTTCTATAGTAGTCCCTTAGGCATCTCCTTAGGACCCTAGGGTTTTATAGGACACAGAAAATCACTGTTATAGGTAAACAGTATGCACTTTATGAAACAAATTTATGAACAAACTGCTTAGGCTTTCTCAGTCTTATGTTTCTCAGCTATAAAATATAATTACTTCATGGGCTTGTTAGCATCAGATGAGATAATGTGTCAGTGCAAAGCTCAAAGGGCATGGGAGCCTCAATAAATGTTAATTTTCTTGCTTTCACCATATCTTGGCCCTAGTGGACAATTTATGGAATCAAAATAAAATGATAGAGTCTCACAGTGGGAAGGGGTTGAAAGCTATCTAGTCCAGCCACCCTGGGGAGTTCCTTTCAAAATGTCCACATCAGTCATTTAGTAACTGCCTGAAGATTGCTCAGAGACTGCAAATTAATTTTTTTTAGTGATGGATTCTCCTACACTGATGTACACCTGAGTCAAATATGTGACCCATTCTTTTAAATGTTGTTCTTTAGAACTGCACATATAATGGTAGTCATTCAAGTTTTAAAGCCAGATTATCAAGTATTATGTAAACTGTGATGCTGTTTTGGTTAAAAGATATATAAACATACTCACATATGTATATATGTATGTGTACAGACATCTGCTAGATTTATATAAAATTTTAATAGCTGTTAACTGTGCATTGGTATTATAGAAACATTTCTTCCTAATAAAAACTCTATACTAAATCATTTTTCTCTTTCATTAGCACACATTTTCAAATATAATATAGTCTTTTATCTATTTATTTATTTGGTCTTTTTTGGTTTTTTTTTTTTTTTTGGTTGCATTGGGTCTTCATTGCTGCGTGCAGGCTTTCTCTAGTTGTGGTGAGGGGGGCTACTCTTCATTGCGGTGGCTTCTCTTGTTGCGGAGCACGGGCTCTAGGCACGCAGGCTTCAGTAGTTGTGGCATGTGAGCTCAGTAGTTGTGGCTCGCGGGCTCTGGAGCGCAGGCTCAGTAGTTATGGTGCACGAGCTTAGTTGCTCCATGGCATTATTTATTTGGTCTTGATCTTCATAACAATTTTTAATGAAAGACAGGGGAGATGTTATTTTTGTTCTGTACACACACACATACCTGGAACCCAGAAGAATGCAATGATTTTATGAGAGTGATTTTCTGAGGTTTGTTGAGAATGGTGGAACAAAATTTAAGCTCAGATTTTCTAACTATTATTCTTCCCACCACACCTTTTGTTTTGGCTTGGTCTTTTTTTAATCTAAATGTCTCAGTTTCCTCAGCTCTGTCACTTCTGACATAACTCTCAGACTTCCTATAATTCAGGTCATTCTTCCCTGAATGCGTTCCCGCCTGTTAATTTTCTAATTAAGATGTGTATTTGGAAGTGTGTGTAATATTCAAGAGTAATCTGAAAAAACACATAATAGACTGGATTACCTTCCTTGCTTAGCACATCACACATGGATTAAATTAAGATACAGTTCTTTTATTAAATATGCATGCCTTTCAGCAAATTTTAACATAACATTTTATATTTCCATTATGAATGTCATATATATTCACTGTACGATGTTTGCTAAGTACAGAAAAAGCAAGAAATCACTCATATATCACCCAGTTCGTCTACCCCAAAATAACTTCTCTAAATATTGTGTCTTTTCCCACCAGAAAGGAGGAGCTTTGTGGGCAGAACTTTGATTTATTTTGTTCAGTGTTTACTCTGTGCCTAGAGTAATGCCTGACATATATTATTAGGCATTCAATTAAAATTTGTTGAAGTAATGAATAAAATATTGAAGTGTATACATTATTTTTGAGTACATATTAGGATCTCCTAAGTTTTGTATCCTAACGTTTTTCAGTTCATATTAAGTTATTAATAGTACTAGTATTTTTATGTCATCATAAATTCTAACTCTTACCATAATGACTGCATAATACTCTATTGAGTGAATATTCTGTCCTTATTTTGGACACTTAGAGTGTTTTTAATATTTTGCTGCAATGACAACATTATCACAAACATTTCTTCGTGCATATTTTTATAATTTTTGAGAAATCTTTTGCAGGTATTTCCAAAGTGAAATTATTCATCCAAAGGTGTGAGAAGTTCAAAACAAACATTCTTCTTCCCTCCCCAAGGTTATACAAAATCTGAGTACATACTGAATTTATGGTCATCTACTGTCACTGGGCTCCCAGCTCTTTTCCACTTCACAATCTACATAGACACTAACCGACAAGTTTTAGGAGTGTTGCTGACGCAGGTATGAATTCACGTTACTGTAACATCCTTGTCTATATCTCCTCTCACTTCTCAATACCAACCACTTCTTCCCTTCCGGTCAGAATAAAGTAGCAGTTCCACCTTTTGCTTCTACTACCTTCTGAGAGATGAAACTGTCAGCAAGACAAGTCAAGAATTTGTCTGATTCTCAGCTTTTTAGTCTAATGAGATTTCTAGCAGATGTCTTTATAGTGGAAGTGCCCCATTACTGTTATATCTTTTCTCTGCGACAGATTTTTAATCTGTGTTAAGAAAGCGATGCCCGTATCTTTTGTCAGACTGGGCAGACTATTGTAGACTCTTCTAGTGTATTCCTTTAGTTTCTCTTTCTTCATGAGGCTTTCATCTTTACCAGTCCACAGACTTCCATCTAGAAGCTATCTTTGTAAGAATCAAAACATAAAAATGTTTCATAAAAAAACCATAATGCATATTTAGGCTTCAATTTTAGAGGTCACACTCGTCAATTGTAAAAAGCCTAGGAAATGCTGAAAAGTACAAAGAAGAAATCCCCAAATAACTCATAATCCCACAACTTTAAAGATAGTATTTGTTAACATTTTGCCATGTTTTTTTCTAAATTTGTTTTTTCTGTGTAGGATTGTATTAAGTGTGTGTGTGTTAGATGTAACTGGAGTAAGAGTATGTGCAACTCTTGAGATTATATTTGATACCATATTATAAGCGTTTTCTTATGGCTTTAAAAACTTTTGGAAAAAAGGTTACTTTAATAATTACATAAATTTCTCATGGAAACCATCTATAGCTAATTTAATCATGTTCCTGTACTTCTCATTTGTTTCAATCTATCCCTAATATAGATAATTCTTCCACAAACATCTTGGTAAGTAAATCTTTACATACTCCTGCAATGATTTCTCCCAGTTGGATTCCTAGATGTGGATTTGCCCGAGAACACGCTGCACTGCTTTAGGCTGTATCTATGTGCTCCTGTATTCATGCACCCTTACCAACACCGAGCTTCCATAGTCTTGCCTAATTTTATAGGTGAAATTGAAGTCTTATAGTTTCAATGTTCATTAGATTATTAGTGAGGATAAACTTTCTCATCATATAGGCCGTTTTTCTTTTTTTTAAATTTGAGCTTTGTTACCTTTACTGTGCTTCTTCTTCCCATGCAGGAACTTGCTATATCTGTTATTCGTATTTTTCAATAACTTGACAGTTTTTAACTTAATTTTTATTTTATCATATGAATTGATGCATAATTTTAAAAGTCACATTGTATTATAAGGTTTCTCACCAACAACAGCAGTCCTCGGCTCACTCCTACCTACCACCGATCCTATTTTTTCAGAGGCATCCACTGTCATCTCTCTTAGCTGTGTTATCTGCTACTTTGTTCCACATTACTGAATAATGTGCTAAGACGTCTATTTAAAATATTTTAAATGCAGATTGACTTCCTGTTATGAAATTAGCTATCTTATGCACTCCCCATCTCCACTGATATGTAATTCCTCTCCACTCCACCTCTCAAGTATAATTATAACATGATTTTTGGCTAGAATCAGTAGTTGATATTTTCACTAGTATGGCTATGTAACTGTTATTCATAGTTAATTATATTCTTGTACATGTTATATTGTCCCCTTTTGTTGTGTGTTTAGTTTTACATCATTAATCACTAACTTATCCTCAAACCATTTGGAGCTATAAAACTTGTCTATGTGATCAAACACACCAGATAGACTTTCTTCTCCCTTCCCTTGGCGGCATCCCTCGTGGGGACCCTCTAGCCTCCTGTCGCAGTCTAAACTATTCACTTGCTAGTCTTGCTTCACATCTGTCACCCAGCGCTGCCTTTGCCCCTCTCTTGCCTAGAATTCCATGTGTTTTTTTTCTTCTTGAATTACTCCCTTCATCAGTTTCCTAGAAGAGGATGTACAGTATAGGAAGTTTTTGTGATCCTGCATATTGTTTAACTGACCCTTATACTTGATAAATGGTTTGGCTTTTTACATAATGCTCTATTGGAGATAACATCCTCTCAGGACTTTTTACTTTTTTTTTTTTTTTTTTTTTTGGTGGTACGCGGGCCTCTCACTGTTGTGGCCTCTCCCGTTGCGGAGCACAGGCTCCGGACGTGCAGGCTCAGCAGCCATAGCTCACGGGCCCAGCCGCTTCACGGCATGTGGGATCTTCCCGGGCCGGGGCACGAACCCGCGTCCCCTGCATCGGCAGGCGGACTCTCAACCACTGCGCCACGAGGGAAGCCCCTCTCAGGATTTTTTAAATGGCTCCATTGTGATCCAGTTCCAGGGTTGCTACTGAGAAATCTAACATATTTCTCTTCCTACCCCCTGTATTTGTCCTGTATTTTCTCTCTCCATGCAAGGTCTAAAATCTTTATCTTACTTCTAGCGTTCGGACATTTCATCCTTTTTGGTATGGCAAGTCAGCCACCCACTCAGCTGCTTCTGGCACTCTGCATCTTTAATGTCCCCAGAAAGTAAACCTCCTGTATTCTGGGTGGGGAAGGAGCAGTCATCTAGCTTAAGAAACAAGCATGGGGGCGGGATGTATGGAGGAGAAGGATGGTTTCCTTTAATTTTATTCATTCATTTGTTGATTCATTCTTTTTCTGTTTGTTCAGTTATTCTTTATGCATTCAACAAACACTTATTAAATAATAAAAATGTGTGAAGCATGGGGCCTGGCAATGCTGATACAGGGGAACATGCTTTCTCCTCTCAAAGAGTTTATAGGCTTGGTCCTTTTACCTCTAATTAGCATCCTGATTGTGATGTTTTTCTGTTCTTTCAGTTGAATATTACATCTTAATACATACCTATGTTTTAACAGGAGTTTTGACTTTCCTCCAACCAATTAGTGTATCTTTTTGTCCCCCATAATGTTATTCAACAAACATTTATTGGTAGCCCACTCTGGGCATACTCGGTGCTTGGGGCCAGGGATACACAGGTGAGTAAGGATGGAGTCTCTGCCTGTACATTACTCTTCTGCTCTCTCTCTGCCTCTCTTGTGCCCCAGAGGCCGAGAGAACACTATGAGAGATTTCCTTTCCTCAGAGCTCCTGAAAGTAAGTAGAGAACACATCTTTTCTCTTAGATTCATAATCTTAGGTGGAATTTTATTATCTCACTCCAATCCCAGTAACTCCACCTGAGGGAGTCTCTCTCTTCCTTCTCTGATCAGATGTGTGTGAAGTTTGGTGGTTGCACTCAGAAGGTGGAAGGCAGGATTGATGCTACTGGAAAGAAATCTCCTTAGACAGTTTTATTAAACTTAAAAAGACAAAAATTTGATAACTTAGCTCTCTGTTACCCTTTGACATAATGGAGGCTGGGTTCAACCATGAGAATGGGCAATGTCCCAGGGCAAAAATGAAGTGTGGAAAGGAACATTCAATTAGTAACATTCCACGTTTTTCTTCTCACAATCACTCTCTCCATTTCTTTGGTAGTAGGATTGACAAATGTCTTGTCAGTTGCTTTACCAGCTCTGACCTTTACGATTAAATGACAAGACAAAATTTTCCCTGACTCTTGCATTTTCATGCTCTGTTACATGCACATAAGTTTTGGGGATTCCCGAATTCTTCTACTTGTCTATTAAAATTTAGAAAGCTTTCTCAAAGAATTTACTTAATGTCTTTCAAAGGAATATTTGAGATAGGATGATATCATACCACGTTTAAAATTATTTACTATATCTGCCAACATCTGTATTTCTTGTAGTGTTTCTTTTTTATAGGACTAACAGTTCAGAAAATTTATAATTTCATCCTTGTGTGTAAATAAATTATAATTTGAAAGTAAATAATTAAAATGATTTAATATATGTTAGGCATGTAGAATAATGCCTGACACATGGGAAGCACTATACAAGTGTTTGCTCTTATTCTTATATTCATTTATTCATTCTGTGTCTTTTATATGCCAGGAATTATACTAAATTTTGGGGATACAGAGTTGCATAAGACTCTATCTTTTCTACCTCCAAGGAGTTCAGTTTAAAATAGATGTAGAAACATGGCAATTAAGCTTTTGCAACAAGAGATTTAAGTAAAATACTCCATACTTTATAATTGATGACAGATATATTATTTACAATGTGAGATGTGACTAAGCATTGTAAATTAAGCAAAATTTATCTCTAATATTTCTCACATCATCTTTCTGCTTGCTGCTTTCCTTTCACATCCTTCTTCTCCACTCTCAACACTAAGTGTTTCTTGAGTCCAAATTTGCAACACATGGAAACTGTCTTCAGCCTAGCCCTTCGGGATTTGAACCTTTTCAGAAAGATTCTCTTTTTCCTGTAGATCTTACGTCTTATTTTCTAATTGCCTGGACAACTCACTGGCTAAATAGAAAAAAATATTGTAAATTTTAAAAGGCTGGGGTCCACTGCCGCCTCCCCCATGTATCGGACCTGGCGGTATACAAGGAGAAGGAGAAGAGGGGTCAAAGAGCAGCCGTCTGAGAACAGACGATGTCAGAGAGCGGAAATCAGAAGCCCAAATGTTGAACTTGAGAGAGGAAAAACTGAGGCACATCAAATTCACGGGCTGGAACAAGGTGGTGAATGGAACACCGTTACAGAGGACAGCCCACAAGCAGGAGTTCAATGTCCTAAACAATTCAAACGAAGATGAATATGGGATGAAGTAGGAGAGAGAGTGGGATGAGTGCAAGGACTGGATCCATGCCCGCACGAGCCTGAACGGAAATGCTCCCCATGCCCTTTCTCTTTCCCCTTAAGATGTGGTGATACTCGCTTACCAAGTGGCTATACTTCCTGAATTTGAATACGCAAAAGGACAAGAAGCAGCCTATACTTCAGTCCTTTGCTTAGCAGTGGATGTGACAGTGTGCAAGAGGACCCTGATTCTGGGAAGGGCAAAAGCTTGTTAATAGGGCAGCTAGAATTGGCTTGTTTCCTAATGCATTAGGAGTTATCTACCTGGAACCTCCAATCCATGATTATTCTTTCCATGATCTTGTCTCATGATTTGACTAATCCTTCTCTCAACTTTGCCTGTTTTTAGAAAATGCTCATGTTCAGTCTGTTTCTAACGCTATATGCTTTCATTAGAACTTCTCATGACTTACATACCTCCATACACTGATGATACCTGTATACATATTTCCATCACTGAACCAATTTTTAAGTTTGAGTCCTACATTGATTTGACTGCCTGACATATCTACTTAAATATTCCCCAGGCACCTCACATATAATATGTGTAAAAGTGAATATATTTAATCCATTTCAGACCTTCCACTTTCAGCCACATCTCAGTCAACTAACCAACCAAATATCAAAAGTTGGAAGAGACTGGCACCCGTGGGAGGGAGCTGTAAAAGAGGAAAGGTGCCCTCACCCTGGGAACTCCCTTCACCAGCTGAGAGGTCTGCCAGGACAGATAGCGGAGCTGGAGGGGCCTGAACTCTGTCCATGAGGAGTGCACCTGTGCTGGCTTGCTAGCCATCAGGGCGGAGGGGGGACAGCAGCGCGGACCGCTGCCATGTCGCAATAATTCCCAGGCTGGGAAGGGCTGCTTCTGCACACAGCGGCAGGGCGCTACAACTCAGGCTCCAGCAGGTGGACCCCGGAGAGGACTCAGTCTAGCTGCACAGAGACAGCTGGAAGGATCACACTCCAGGCCGCCACTGTTAGCATGTGCAGGGTGGCGCGTGGGCCCGCCACAGGAGCCCCATCGGCAGCCTGGCTACGGCAGGGCCAGGGCTTGGTGAGCACACACACGGTGGGGGCCAGGGCTGACATTACAGCCCATTATCAGCACTCCCACAGCAGGCGCAGGCCGGAGGGCAGTTCTAGCAGCTGCAGGCTTTGTTGGCGTGCACACGGGGCGGCATCACAGGATCACACGGCCTGGGCAGGCAGCCCCTGGGGAGGAGTACTCAGTGGTTCCTTTCCGGGCAGGAGTGCTCCATTCCACCTACCTCACACCGCAGCTTGGAGCCAGATTTGGGGCAGACAGGCCCTGGGAGCAACCTCCCATGTAGGCAGCCCAGGTCTCAGGTGGCAGCACAACCACTTCGATCCTCAAAGCCACAACACCCTGGCCCCCAGTGTCATCCTAGTACTAGGTCTGGGACAAACACAACGGAGAAAGGGTCACAACCTTGGGCTGCTTCTCGGCAGAACCTCGGATGCCTGCACAGGTGGCGCATAGGTTTGCTGTGACCACACAGCCCTCACTAGCTTCAGTGCTCATCTCCTTGATGCACTCCAGAGCACACACTGAAGGGCAACAGAGCCTTATCAAACCCAACCCTCAAGGCTTCCACTCCAACACCTGGGGAGCAGACCCTGCCCCTGACAGAACTGTGACAGCACAGAGCAAAGAGGAGGCCCCACCCAACATCCAGCGTAGGCTCTGGTCACAACCCCAATCACAACCCCATCAAGGGGATAATGGCCAGCACACTCTGAGGAAAGACATGGCAGGCATCCATACCAAAAACAGCCCTCACACCAAAAATACTGGACTCACACAGTCTCCCCAGGGATGTTCCCACATAAAAACAGTGCTTCGAGACCACAGTAGATATTCATAGAAAAAGAGAAATTTAGGGAAAATGAAAAAGCAGAGGAACCACGCCAAATTAAGAGAAGAGAAATCCCCTGAAAGAACGACCAATGAAATAGACATCTCCAGTCTACTACACCCCGAGTTCAAAAAGGAGGTAATAAAAATGCTAAAGGAATTAAGAAAGATTATTGATAGAAATGCAGGTCACTGTAACAAGGAACTAGAAACTATAAAGAGGAACCAATCAAAATTAGACAACTCAATTGCTGAGATAAACACTGATCTAAAAACAGTGAATAGCAGACTAACTAATGCAGAACAATGAATAAGTGATACGGAAGACAGAATAATGGAAAATCACCCAATCAGAACAGCAGACAGAAAGACAAAAAACATGAAAGTGACATGGCAAAAAGAAAATTACAGGGCAATATCTCTGAAGAATATAGATGCAAAAATCCTCAAGAAAATATTAGCAAACTGAATCTAACAACACATAAAAAGGATTATAATATATGTGAAACGAAATATATATATTTGGGTTTTCCATAACCTTGTATGGAAAAACGAGAATGAACTTTCTGGCCAACTCAATAGTACTCAGCCATAAAAAATAATAAAATATTACCATTTTCAGCAACATGGATGGACCTAGAGAATACCATACTGAGCAAAATAGGTCAGACAGAGAAAAACAAACATTATATATCACTTATATGTCGATTCTAAAACAGAGTACAAATGCATATATACACAAAACAGAAACAGACTCACAGACATAGAAAACACACCTATGGTTACCAAAGGGGAAAGCAGTGGGGGAGGGATAAATGAGGAGTATGGGATTAACAGATAAACACTACTACAGATAAAATAGATAAACAACAGGATTTACTGTATAACACAGGAACAATATTCAATATCTTTTAATAATCTACAATGGAAAATAATCTGAATATATATAACTGAATCGCTTTTCTGTACACCTGAAACTAACACAATATTGTAATCAACTATACAACAATAAAAAAATAAATAAAATTGCATGTGTCCCTTTCATTAAGCTAAGAAATTAACATAACAAATATACTTGTAAGTTCTCTGTGGAATCTTCTCTGATCATACACCCTTACTCACTGTGCCATCCATTCTCCTATCTCTCCTTGTTACCAATATACTGAATTTCATGTTTATTTCTGTGCCTATATTTATTTCACTAGATTGTATGAGTCACCAAATCAAAATAGAATAGTATTTAGCTTTATTGATAACTGGTATCATATGATATATATATATTTTTTGCAACTTGCTTTTCTCCCTTAACGTCTTGCTTGTTAGATTTATTCCTGTTGATACTTATAGCTCTAGTTTACTTCACTTCGGTGCAATAGTTAAATATACTACACTTTATTCATCTGTCCTCCCTTGACAGGCTTTTTACTAACTTTTTACTTTTACAAATTATACTATTAGAAACATCCTCATATACATTTCCTTGCGTTCTTTTGTAAGAGTTTCTCTAGAATGCATGCCTAGGAATGGAATTTCTGGGTTCTGGGTTTTATTATGTATCTTCAACTCTATCAGGTATTGTCAAATTTCCCTCCAAAATTCGTATACCTATTTACATTCTGATAGCATAGAAGAGTTCCCATGGCTCCACAACCTTTCTGGTTCTTATTATTGCCACATTGTTTGCCAATCTGACGGGTATGAGATGGTGTCTCATTGAGGTTTAACTTTGCATTTTCTTCAGACTGAGCTTCTTTTCATGTATCTATTGACTGAGTTTCTGCTTATGTCTATTTTCTTATTTTTATACTATAACATATACTACTTTCTTAAAAATAACAGTAGAGGAAAAAATGGAAATGTAATACTGTTAACTTTCTCCACGACCCCCAAACTCTCTCCCCATCACCCCCAAATCCATGGCCTTATCAAAACAGACCTGTCCTGTCTTCTGCCTGACTTTCATTTGGGCCTCTGTGCATGCATTTCCCTCTGCTTGACTGAGCCTCCACAAACTCTCTTGAAGTATCCTTTCCTGATGCTCCTGCAGTACTGCTCTATTAATATATGAGGCACATTATATTTGAATGACTTATTTTTATGTTTATTCCATTCCTGCCTTTCCCACCTCCCTGCAACTGGACCTTAATCTCCTGAAGACCAGGGGTCAAATATAACTAGGTTTTGCTTTCCCAGAGCTCATCATATTGCCAGATATGAAATGAGTTTAACCTTATGGAGAGTTTACTAAGATCTGGGAAGAAAGTGTGCCAGCCCCACAGCTGCTCCTCGGTGGCCCAATAAGAAATCTGTGAGTAGATGCTATCTAGTTATGTTACTAAAAGGGTGATGCTGAGAAGGCAAGCTATTCACAGAACTAAGACTGTTCTAGAGTAGTGGTTCGCAGTCTTGGCTTCTCATTAAAATCACCTGGGGAGCTTTAAAAACTACTAATATCTGGCTTCTGCCTCCAGAGATTCACATTCAACTGGTCAAGGATACACACTTAAAACTGGGATAGTTAAGAGTGCCAGGTGATCCTAATGTGACCACAGTTTTTAAAAATACTATTGTTCTAAGGATGCACTGTTAGAATTGGCTACAGGAGGAGCTCCTTGTAGCTTTAATATCAAGAAATGGCCTCCGTGACAGACGAGGGAAACAATCTGAGCAATCTTAGATTGCTTGCAGGTGTGAACTGCTGCCCTTCTCATGACCACCATTAGAGAGCCACTGCTATCATAGGAAGGGGCTGCCACGAGGTGATGAGAAGATGCTGTTCACATAGTATCACCTCTAGTTGCCGCTATAAATATAAGGCTGGGGAGACCTCAATGCACCGAGGTTTCTTTTCCTCCTTTCTATTCTAATGAATAACACAGAGCAATGAGGGAAGACCAGAAATCATATGCCTTCTCTGGTGGCAATTTTTCCTGAATAACCCTATCTAAACGGTTATTTGAAATAGTAGAAAAGACTTTGAATCGTAAGACAACCTTTAGCTTTTCAAAGAAAGTGGATGACTTTGAAAAAAGTGAAGTACATAGAGTGTAGATTAAATTTAATGTTTAACACAATTCTTCAGTATAGTTATGACAAAATTCTCAAAGAAAAGCTTTGTTATAGGACCCACAATAAAGTTAAACATGAACTATCCTATTCTCTAATGTCTACGTCATGTTTTATTTCCTCATTGACTTTTCCCGTTTCTTCACCTAACGGAGCAAGAAAGAGGTATGTTACAGGACGAGTAAAGTGGCAGTCATATTAAGTTCCGGTTATATATTGCTGCATAGCAAACTACTCCAAACATTTAACGGCTAAAAACAGCAGCTGATTATTATCTCACGGTTCTACGTGTTGACTGAGTCTACCTGGGTGGTTCTCATTTGGTGTCTCCCGGGTTTCAGTCAGTTGGAAGCTGAGGCTGGAGTCTCTGAAGGTTGGACTGGCCTGGCTATTTAGACTCACGCACAGGCCGGTGCGCTGCCGCGGACAGTGTGTGCGCGGAACTCAGCGGCGCGGGCTGTTGACGGAAACGCCCACGGCTACGCGGTCCCTCCACGTGACTTGGTTTTCTCACAACATGGCGGCTGAGTTCTGAGAGCGAGTGTCCTTGGAGGGAGCGTTCCAAGAGGCCGGGGATAGAAGCTGCCGGTACTTTTTAGACCTAGGCCCAGAGTTCCCAGAATGTCACTTTTGCCTCAGGATACCGGTCAAAGCAGTCACAGTGTCCACGCAGTTTAAAGGGTGTAGAAAATAGTCTTCATCCCTTGATGGGGGGGTGTCAGGGTCACATTGGAAGCAAGCAAGGGACCATCTTAGGGAGCATAATCTATCACCAACAGCTCTGTTTTTAAATTTTTATTGCTGTTAATAATTTGACCAGAGAAATGTCTCAGAGTTACTAAAGAGTTCACTATAAATGGTGAAAACCCGTACGTCGTTAAGACTATGTAAATTGTGACATGATGAGCTGCCTTCATGTTGTTATGAAATCAGAAACAGTAACCTCAGAGTTACATCTTGAGATTAGTTTTGATAAGTGAACCTCAAATGTTTTGTTTAGTTAATGAAATAATTTAGAAATTATTTGGTCTTTTCAATAACATTATTAACAAAGTTATTATTAGCCTTTAAATGTTCAGTATGATATTTAGCACATTATGATGACTGCATTATCTTTTTTGTGGGAAGGGGGAAGTATGGAATGTTTAGTGGGAAATTCAATTTACTACATATATTATTTTCAAAGATGAAATAGTAATTGTAAACTAATTTATTCTTATATCTTTAGAATCTTATAAAGTGAAGTTATGGAATGGCCTCAGATATATCTTTTTTTGTATGAAACATGTATACACACATATATTATTGGAGGTATGTCTTCTTGGTATGTAAGAACAAATTTGTTGGATTTATTAGAACGATAATTGCTCCATGTAGTCAACTGACTAGTGCTTTGGTGTTTTATAATTGATGGGGAGCTACAAAATTCCCACATAACTTTATGCTGTGATAAGACTGTAGAAGGAAATATGTAATTATTCAATGGGCATTCATACTTGCTACATTTTTCTGTCAAAAGAAAAAAAATAATGTAACTAAACTCTATGCTCTCTTTTTCCCACACCATCTCTATTTTGTTAATCCCTCTGACAAGCTGTGCACATTTTTGTCAGTATATGAAGGGATGGAAATAGCATTTTGGCTATAAACGTGTCAAAATGATTGTGGTTAAAAAATGGCAGTTTATGGGACAAGGGGTTATTTTCTGAAGTAGTATTTAGAATAATCTGGGAATTGGGAATAGATACGTCAAGAAATCTTTTGATGTATTGCAAAAAGAGAGTCATTTTAAAAATACATTGATTTGTAAGGTCTAGAAAGTCACTGTGGGAACTGGGGGGCTCAATCATAAAAACAACAAAATGGGAAATACTTTGGCTTTCACACTCTCTTTTATTCAACTCATATCTCATTTCTTCCTCCAGCATAAACAGGCTTCAAACTTCAGTGAAGCACTTTTGTTATCATACCATGCATCAGATTTCCCTTTATGGGACACCCTTGGGAATACCTGAAAGTGAGACGCTGTATAGATGCACAAATTCAAAGGCGCCACTGCCTTCTCAGAAGAGAAGAGACAGAAACAAACTTATTAGCAATATACGACATCCAAATAGCTAATACGAAAAATTAATGCTATTAAAAGCTTTGATAAAAAAATAATGAATTGGCAGAGATGAACATTTCCTAATCAAATTGGGCTAAACTGGTTAGAAAAAGTATTTACCTTTTTAAATTTCTAACTTTTTCAGGAGAATATCAAGGTGAATTTTGTACCTTATTCAAGAGTATAGAGGTAGTCAGTCCATAGTTCATGAAGGAAAATTCTGGAACTGAAATTATTTCTTCTGGCTAAATCTTAACCACATGCATCAGTAGACAAGAGTTTTTTTCCTTTGGGAGCATGAGAAATGTATGAGGCTTTTATGTCCACACAACTATAGGGCAAATGTCAAGGCTCATTTTAAAAAGCAACTTCATGTATTCATTCGTTCATTCATTCATTCATTTACTCGTCTATATATTCTTGAGCACTTATTAATGGTAAGCCCTTTTCTGGGTGATTGGATACATCACTGACCAAAACAGACAAACATTCCTGCCGTCATGGAGTTTACATCCTAGCAAGGACTGAATTAAGTGTTATAACCTCATTCTTCCAAAATGATAGGTTGGAACAGAAAAACATGGTTTATGCTGATTAAGGTAAAGATATTTGCAGTAAAAACAAACAAGCAAAAAAGCCTCTAATTAAATATTAGTTGTGTATTAAAAACTAAAAGTGTCCCATTCATCTGACCTTCGCCTGCTATTCTACTCCATTCCTCAGTGATGTTTGCTTCTGTAAATTTTATATGGCTTTATAAGTATGAACCAGTTTTCCTTGGTTTTAAGAGGTCACCAATTGTAAGAGGCTCCATTCAAATAAAATATTTTAGCAAAAATATATCAATAAAAAAGACACTACCAATAGTGAGTAGACACTACTACTGATTGCAAGACACATTTCAGGGAAAAAAATGAGCTTTAGTTTTAATAAATGCTGTATGTGTAACCTGAGTAACCTCATGGTCTTCACCGTTATTTTGTGTAGTATAGGGAAGTCCCATCCCCTTGCTGGAGTCACTCCGAACTCTTTTTCCATATTTCATTGTTAAGTGCCTCAAGCAATCTTGGCCTCCGCTCTGTTAGTAATGATGTAGTTAAGGCTTCCGGCTACTTCCTGCCAGAAGCAATGGCTTTCCAACTGTCTTTAAAGGCTGGCAGCTCGGACCTACTAACTTCCTCTAGAAAGTTTTTTTTATCTCCTTGGTTTTCTGAGTCTCAGCACCCCGGCTCTTGCTACTTTGTAATATAGTTTAATACCTTTCCTTGACTCAAATTTATCATATTAGGGCCTAGAAGAAGTCCAAATGTAGTTAGCTTTGAAAATATGAATTTTTCTGATTTCCATATATAAAGGATTATATTTATTAAGAACAAATGGAATCATGTTACATATTCTGTTCTAATGCACACACATATGTGTATATGTATATGTGTGAATGTTTGTATATTTTGTGTAACTAAATATTATAGGCAATTACCTTATTCATTTTACTGGGTTGTATAGTGTTCTACTATATGAATATATAAAACACTAATTAATAAATATGTTGCTTCTATTTGTTATTACAATATTGCTACAATGAATATCTTTTACACACACATATATGTGAAGATGTATATGTGTGTGTATCTTTGAACACTAATGTGAGTATATATATATAGTATATATATATATATCTTAAATAAATAAATGAATTTATTTGTTAAATAAATTCCTAGAGCTAGATCTTGCAGGTCAATTAATATTGCTGTTTTGAAATTTTGATTTTTTTGCCTAAATTGTCTATCATATAACTTTGATAGCAATTCTAAAGTCCTAGGATGGAAGTCACAGAGGAAGCAAAGCCTCCTGCTTTGCAATATTTGTCATGGACACTGCATAACATGAAGAAAACATTTACATCTGCTTTTCTTGGAATAGTAGTATATTGATTAAAAATCATACTGAATAGAATAATTTTGGTTTAGTGGTTTGGGACATCAAATTTTGGGGGACATCAATTTTTTGGGACATCAAAAAATTCTATTGGAATAGTTTCCTGTATGTCTGTCTTTTAAGACTAAAGGGATGTTACTGTCATTGGAAGTATTTGATAGATGCTGATAAAATCTAAATGGTGATTTGGGGCATGCCAGTAACAATCATGAATAAAGATTTAGAGGCCACTCCCACTTATTGAACCTATTTTTATTGTATTTGCTGTATTGTATGTACTTATACAAAATTTATTATTAATTCTATTTTTTTTCTATTTTCAAGTAACTCCCTAAATGTGCAGATAATGGCAGAAAATCAGCTTGACACAGACAACCGTGCTTTTGCAGTGCAGTGTACTCATCAAGCTGACTGGTGAATTATTTCATGATAAGATAATTTTCCTTCAAATCTTAATACCATAGAGGTCACATGGTCTGGTGATATTCATGAGGAAACTGTCACTTTCAGGCTCCTAGTATCAGTCACTCTTCTATCTATATTTGGTCTATGGATTCAGGAAAGTGTGATAGCAGTTATTAGCTGCTCTCAGAAAATCCTCTTCCAAGATAGATTTATTTCCTGATTAATGATGGGAATGATCCCATATTAATTTCAGTTTTTGATATCAACAATTTTATTTTAACATCATTCTTGTTATGTTCACCTTTCAAATTACTATGATCATTCTAATGATTAAAAAGCTATCATTTGACTTAGATTCACTCCATAATTATCGATCACAGCATTTCTGACATTTCTTACTAAATTGGGGTTCAGGAGGTTGTACTCCAACTAAAAACAGCTTTTCCTAAAGAAACTTTTTTTAAAAAATATGCATATTCAGGTAAATTTAAAGCATAGAAAACCAGGGAAGTAATATTAGTCATACATTCTATCCTGAGTATGATTTTTGATAGATGCAGTGAAATTTGTTTTATTGCTTTTTATTCTTGAAATTAGGATACCTTCTGCAATCTTGTGTTTGTAGTCATAGTTTTCTCAACATTTATGTTATAACAACATCAAATTGCTTTTTCCATTATTCTATTTTTAAAGTTGCATTCTTAGACCGTTCTAACTATATTCTACATAATTCACTATGATTAATGAGTTAGGGCTTTTAATTGGAGCATAAGAAAACTACTCTCAGTTAGTACCTAAAGAATATAATAATTCCCTTAATACTTCTCCCTTTTGGACATGTTCTTATGAAGTAAATCTATGAAGGCAGCAAACAATTTAAAAACTAGGAAGTACTATACAAAATTTTCTACTCCCTTTTTCTTAGTCGATTCTGTAAGTGTGAATGACAAATGTTTGTAAAATTTTTTCAGTTATATACAAATCTTTACTTACTGGATTTCCTGTTGTTTATCTATTGCCAGTTTTGTTTTGTTTTGTTTTCGAATACCATAATATCTTCTCCAATAAAGTATCTCTTCTTTATTCATTGTTTTGTTACGGTGGATTCAAGTAATGTCTCTTTTGTTCTAAAAATCTGAAAACTGCAAGTAATAAGACTACATCTTATTGATATCCTTTGGTCATTTACACTTACCAATATTTTAATATTGGAGTTACATCTTTTGAATTTTCATACTCTGCTTTTAATGCATTAAATATAACATCAACAGTGGATCTTCATTATGGAAACATCTGTGTAAATTTTAACAGTTACTCTTCTTACACATTGGACAATCATTGAAGTGAGATCTTGAAGGTCATTCAAGTTCCTCTGACATCTGCCTGAGTCTTGTGATTAGATGTCTTTAAAGAAGCAAGGAACTAGATAAGGAATTGCAATGGCATTGAAATTTAGAAGCAGAAAATATATTTTGGGAAGTTTGTTCCTAATGTTATTCTGCACAGCAACAAATGAGTGTGACATCAATAATTATCCTTGGTTTTACTCAGTGGGATCAGAGCCACTGGTTGGTAACCCCTGAAATGTTTTCTGAATATTATTACCATGAGAAATAAGTTTTTAAGATGGAAACTGGTCTTCACACTGGATCAAAACTTTATTTAAAAAAAAACTGTTACACTAAAGAGAATTTTCCATTCAAGAGCAGTAAAGGAAAGACCAAACTTACATTCTGCCTTACTTGGATATACTTTTAATCCCTATATAGATTTAAAAAGAAAGTGAAAATAGTAACTTAGATCACACCATAGAGGACAATTTAGTAAAAAATGCTTATTTAGTAAAGACACAATTTAATGGTCAGAATTCTCTTTAGAGTTGATTGATTTCTAAAGTTCAGATCCAGAAGACATTATCCATCCTCTTACATTATACTCAGTTTATTGACTCAAAAGAATGGAACTGGAAATGACTGCAAAAGGTTCATAAATTTTAATAGATAACAAGCTACATAGTGTTAGAGGCAACTCTGAGAATCAGTTTCCAGGTTCTTAGTCAAGTGTTCTATTAAAATACGCTGCTTTGACTCCTTGTAACCCATCCCTCACATAAACCTTCCTTGCTTATTTAACATAGTCCCCTGAATATCCCTTTAATTGTGTTTTTTAGCCATTATCATCTGTTAGAAAATACAATTAACATTAAATTCCTCATGATGCAACCTATGCTTATTTTGTTCTTTTTTTAAAAAAACTTTAGACATACTGACAAGTAGCATAAACTTAAATATCTTCTTTTCTTCCTTTAATCTAAGTGATATTCTAGTTTATGATACTAAACTTGCTTCACATTTCTTTTACTTTGTAAGATCTTGAAATCAATATAGAAATCTTATTTAATGATTTTCAGTGTAAAGTATGTGACTCTTTTTCTGTCTTTGTAAAATATATGTAATATAGGTAATAGCATCCCTGTCTGTAATGCTTATGGTAACAAATGTTATATATAAAGTATTTTTATCTAATCTCTAGAGTATACTCTGGTTGACAGATTTTCCTTCTAATTTTGCCATCTTCTATTGACAACAATATGTCACAGATTTTTTTAATTCATTTCAAATAAATCATTTCTTCCCACCAAAATTTTCATTTTGTCCTGACTTCGTGCTGTTTTAGATTAACATTCTACCTAGAAAGCATTCCATCTACTTTATATATTCCTGGTACATAACTGCAGGTTATTAAAATTTTTTTGAGTGAAATAAGAAAAAGAGGAAGGGATATAACATTTATTTAGTGTCATTGTATCAGGCACCACCATGCTTTATTACCACGTTGTTACAAACTAGGCAGATTCCCAGGTAAAATAATTTGTACATGACAACAGTTAAGAAGCAGCAGATCCAAGATTTTAACTCCAGTCTTTCTGACTCTAAATCTGCTTTCTACTTCACCAACCTGCCTTGGTAGAAGTACGTAATCTACAAATCTTTTGCAGTGATTTCTTAATATTAAAATAAATAAAATAGATCTGGTAGTACTATGAATGGTGATTCTATTTCTGCACCGAATCTTGCATTTAACCTATTCTTATCATTCCTTCCACTGTTTTTCTATTTCAAGCATTTGTTACACCCCATTTCGATTTCCATAATAACCCCTTAATTATTCTCCTCTCTCTCTGGTTCCCTTCTACACCGAAGTAATGTTCCCAAAGCATATCTTTTATCATGTCATTCTTCTGTTTGAAAGTGTTTCAAGGTTTCTAATTATCTACATGACAAACTTTAGTTTATGCTCTTCATTGATGTGGTCTCACTGTGCTCCCTCAAACACTTCTGCTGAACTCTTTACATCTTTGGGAGCTAATCATTCCTTTTCCAAATTCATACTTTGCTTTCTCTGCTCACTCCACCTGGAATAATCCCTCCTTTTCCCATCATTTATAGAAATGCTTTTCACCCGAAAGTGAAATGCTTCTTATTCAATAAATACAGCTCAGGACCCCACCTGGAAGTATTCTCTCCAGCCTCTGTTTCCATAGGGCTTTGTAGCTAGGTGACAACTAAAGTTATTGAGGATGCTTAGACTCTACAAGAATTTGCTGTGACAACTGTCTTCAGATATTTGAAGAGCACTCAGCTGGAAGAAGGGTAGGCTCTGGGAAGAACAAGAACCAGATGGATATATTATGGTGGGATAGGTTGCAGCAACTTTAGTATCTACTTCAAGAAACAGTGAATTATTTCTTCAAAGGAAGCATTTCAGCGAACTCTGGATGTTCCCTGAGTGTGGATATTATAGGATTTATGATTCAATCACCATTATTTATCTTATAGTAGTTTGTGTTCATGGTATTTTCCCTACTAGACTTGAGCTCTTTAAGAGTAAGGACTTTAAAAAAAAAAAAAAAAAGAATAAGGACTTTTGATTATAGGTGTGTCTCCCATCGTGTTTATTGGTTTGGCTTTGTTACGCCAAGAAAATATGAGCACATACCCCTAGTACCACATGGTGTAAATATAAAATAGATTTTATTAGGAGAAAATCTTTCAAGCAAAGAAATAGCAAAGTGTACCATCTTTAAAGTCTCACAATCCCCAGTAGAAGTGGGGTTTTATTGTGCCTAGCTTGGCTGTGTGCACCTTGCAAAGTGCTCAGCTGAAGAGGCTTCAGTGGTAAGATAAATCTAGGCAAGCATTATTTCCCTGCTGGAGGAACTGGCCTTGTTAGAAAGGAGGAGCCTCTGGATCACAGCCTCTAATATCAATCTATTCTTCTCTTGAGCTAAGACCCGCTGAGCTAATTTCTCGCTAAATTATCCAAAGCGAGGTAATGAGTCACCCAGGTCTGTTTCTTCATATACTTGCAATGCCTTTGCATGAAAGCAAGTACTCCTTAACAGCAGTACTGAAAGAGAGAGAAGGTAAATAGATCTCTATCATGTTCATATTTTTATTTGACACAAGAAAAAAGAGTAGAAAATGGAAATAAACCTTTGGACTTTTGTATCCATTTAGAAACTAATAATGTGCCCAGTAAGGAAGTGTGCCAATTCATCATCAGTTCTAAGAAACAGAAACCAGTTTGCAGATGACATGATACTATACATAGAGAATCCTAAAGATGCTACCAGAAAACTACTAGAGCTAATCAATGAATTTGGTAAAGCAGCAGGATACAAAATTAATGCACAGAAATCTCTTGCATTCCTATACACTAATGATGAAAAATCTGAAAGAGAAATTAAGGAAATACTCACATTTACCACTGCAACCAAAAGAATATAATACCTAGGAATAAACCTACCAAGGGAGACAAAAGACCTGTATGCAGAAAATTATAAGACATTGATGAAAGAAATTAAAGATGATACAAATAGATGGAGAGACATACCATGTTCTTGGATTGGAAGAATCAACATTGTGAAAATGACTCTACTACCCAAAGCAATCTACAGATTCAATGCAATCCCTATCAAACCACCAGTGGCATTCTTCACAGAGCTAGAACAAAAAATTTCACAATTTGTATGGAAACACAAAAGACCCCTAATAGCCAAAGCAATCTTGAGAAAGAAAAATGGAGTTGGAGGAATCAGGCTCCCCAACTTCAAACTATACTACAAAGCTACGCTAATCAAGACAGTATGGAACTGGCACAAAATAGAAATATAGATCTATGGTACAGGATAGAAAGCCCAGAGACAAACCCATGCACATATGGTCACCTAATTTATGACAAAGGAGGCAAGAACATACAATGGAGAAAAGACAGTCTCTTCAATAAGTGGTGCTGGGAAAACTGGACAGCTACATATAGAAGAATGAAATTAGAACACTCCCTAACACCATACACAAAAATAAATTCAAAATGGATTAGAGACCTAAATGTAAGACTGGACACTATAAACCTCTTAGAGGAAAACAGGAAAAACACTCTTTGACATAAACCACAGCAAGATCTTTTTTGACCCACCTCCTAGAGTAATGAAAATAAAAACAAAAGTAAACAAATGGGACCTATTGAAACTTAAAACATTTTGAAGAGCAAAGGAAACAATAAACAAGACGAAAAGACAACCCTCGGAATGGGAGAAAATATTTGCAAATGAAGCAACGGACAAAGGATTAATCCCAAAATATATAAACAGCTCACGGAGCTCAGTATCAAAAAAAAAACAAACAACCCAACTAAAAAAATGGGTGAAAGAACTAAATAGACGTTTCACCAAAGAAGACATACAGATGGCCAAGAGGCACATGAAAAGATGCTCAACGTCACTAATTATTAGAGAAATGCAAGTCAAAACTACAATGATGTATCACCTCACCCTGGTTAGAATGGCCGCCATCAAAAAGCTACAAACAATAAATGCTGGAGAGGGTGTGGAGAAAAGGGAACCCTCTTACACTGTTGGTGGGAATGTAAATTGATACAGCCACTATGGAGAACAGTATGGTGGTTCCTTAAAAAACTAAAAGTAGAACTACCATATGACCCAGCAATCCCACTACTGGGCATATACCCTGAGAAAACCATAATTCAAAAAGAGTCATGTACCACAATGTTCATTGCAGCACTATTTACAATAGCCAGGACATGGATACAACTTAAATGTCCAACGATAGATGAATGGATAAAGAAGATGTGGTACGTATATACAATGGAATATTACTCAGACATAAAAAGGAACAAAACTGGGTCATTTGTAGAGATGTGGATGGACCTAGAGTCTGTCATACAGAGTGAAGTAAGTCAGAAAGAGAAAAACAAATATTGTATATTAACGCATATATGTGGAATCTAGAAAAATGGTACAGATGAACCTATTTGTAGGGCAGGAATAGAGACGTAGACGTAGAGAATGGACATGTGGACATGGGGGGGAGGGGAGGGTGGGATAAACTGGGAGATTAAATTTGACATAAATACACTACCATATATAAAATAGATAGCTAGTGGGAACCTGCTGTGTAGCACAGGAAGCTCAGCTCTGTGATGACCTAGATGGGTGGGATGGGCGGTGTGTGGGAGGGAGGTCCAAGGGGGAGGGGATATATGTATACATAGAGCTGATTCACTTCATTGTACAGCAGAAACTAACACAACATTGTAAAGCAGTTTTACTCCCAAAAAAAAAAAAAAAAAAAGACCTGCGTTTGAGAGTTGAATGTGACTTTCTTTGCAAACTGAGGCAGGTCGTCTGAATTTTCTGTAACTTAGTT
Source organism: Phocoena phocoena (assembly GCF_963924675.1). Classification (NCBI taxonomy): domain Eukaryota; kingdom Metazoa; phylum Chordata; class Mammalia; order Artiodactyla; family Phocoenidae; genus Phocoena; species Phocoena phocoena. The sequence continues at coordinate 70,661,246 of NC_089227.1, read as the reverse complement.
TCCTGCCTCACAGTGATATTATGCAGAGACTCATACAAGTATGTTATGATATACTTTCTGTTTTTTGTTTTATGGAATCTTCCTCAAGAGACAACTCTATTTTCTCAAAATACTGCTCATGGTTTTAATGTTGTTTGAGGTAAAATAAGGAAATATAGAAGCCAGTTAGTACCACAAGTTACCTATTCTAAGAACAAGCTTATTCTGCAAATTGCTGTCCTTCCATTGGCAAAATCACACGTTTGCTTCTGTTGTGGGGTGGAGGTTAATCCAAGAACCAGTAAATTTCGACTGTGGCTGCCACTTACTGCCAGCCTTCATCTCTTACTGCCTCCTAAACACATGCTTCACTCATAGTAAGGTTATTTAACACCGGTTCTTAGTTCTGCCAAGTGATCTTCAGTGACACAATTCCTGACAATAAAATAAAATAGAAGCCAAAAGACAAAACCAGCATGAAATCTGTAGGTAGCACGATACAACACTAGGACAATGGGGATGGGACTGGTAAAGGTCATTCTCTGGCTACACTATCAGTTGAAAATATATGGGAATGGTAATACTAAATTACAGCTGGAGAGGAGTTGGCCTTCACTTATTCTATGTCGTGGTGGGAAATGGGGTGGGAATTGACAGGTGAGTAGTAGAGGGAGGGGAAGAACAGTAAAGGAGACTAGAGAGACTGGGCGGAACATGAGGAATGGGAGGACAAACAGTATAGGCATCCAAGCGCAACTGAGTTTTAATTAGATTCTATTTTAGATTATGTCAAATAACACTTTTACCCATGTAGCAATTGGGAACTGACATTTAATTAGTGAATGACAAGCAAGATATAGCAAGGTGACATGGAACCACTAAAGAATAAAGCCATCATTATTTCTCTCGCAGTTTATACTTGCAAGAGTTTTGTATTGTCCTTTATTAAACCTTTGAAATATTACTGTGAGAAAGATGGATAACGAGAACTAGCTATTGACTCTCTCTTGTGGGCTAAACAAAAGGAAATTGGCTTAAATTGTAGTCAAGTAAAAATGTCTTGGCTAAAAAGCCCATATCTGTGCTAAAAAGTATTCCTAAATGAATTGCCCTTTCAGTAAACATCTATTGAACCTACTAATTTTTATCTTTACAATACATCAGCTTTAAGCCAGGGTGATTACATTGGAAGACCCAGGGTTGAACACAGACGTAGAAGGCAAAGGCAGCTTTCTACACTGTATGTTTAACACTCGCTTGCCCTCAAATTTTTCCCAAAAGACTGCCACATTTCCTGAAATTTTCACATTTTTGACTCTTTGGGATGAGTCACTGAGGACCCCCACCGTGGAAAATTGTATCTGGACTACACTGTACTTAATTTTAGTCATCTGCATTCACCTAATTTTTTTAAGAATAATTCCCAATCATCTAAAAAAATTCCAAGAGAATGGAACATGGGAGTGGGGAAGTGAATGAAGAATTGTTTAAGACAAAAGTTACCAGGTAAAATTCCCCAGTGGTGGCTTGTGAGCATGAAAATCCTAGAGAAGGAGGCCATCCATTTGAGATTACAAAGAACATGTCCAGTAATTGAATTATTCACTCAACAAATATTTATTGAGCCCATATAATAATGCAGAAGACACTGTCCTTGGTGCTGGGGCTAGGATAGTTAATAAAACAGACAAAAATCCCTGTCTTCATGGACCCTTAATTCTAATGGGGAAGACAGACAAAAAACAATGATAAATGAGCCAACTATATATATAGAGAGAGAGACAGACAGAGAGAGACACAGAGACACAGACAGAATGTGTGTTAAATATTGACATGGGTTAAGGAGAAAAAGAAAGCAGGGAAAGGGGGCAAGAAGTTTGTATGTATGTGTGCTTCCCAGAGAGGAGCTTGTAATTTTAGAGAAGAATGTTGTTGTTGATTTTTTTTTTTTTTTTTTTTTTTTTTTTGTGGCATGCGGGCCTCTAACTGCCGTGGCCTCTCCCATTGCGGAGCACAGGCTCCGTACGTGCAGGCTCAGCGACCATGGCTCATGGGCCCAGCCGCTCCGCGGCCTGTGGGATCCTCCCGGACCGGGGCACGAACCCGTGTCCCCTGCCTCGGCAGGCGGACTCACAACCACTGCGCCACCAGGGAAGCCCCAAGAGAAGAAAGTTGTTTTATAGTTAAGGTTAAAGGAAGCCAGGGAATGAGCCATCAGATATCTGGGGAGAAGATCCTTCAAACAGAGGAAACAGCCAAAGGCATTGGATAATCTCGTGAGGGTAAAAGGAAAGAGGAATTCCAAAAGGAATCAGGAATGCTGAGTTAGGACTGGTTCCAGAATATGATACCTATCTGGGTGCAAACCCCTCAAAGGAAGGTAATCTTTCATTTTAAAATTCTCAAGTAACTTTTCCTTAGGTAATGGGCTGCTTGCCTGCTTTCCTAAGGATGCTACCCACAGGGACTCCACGGTGACTTGTCCCCTAAGGGAGGTTCTAGGTAGGAGGACTTGTTCCATGGTGACTTGTCCCCTAAGGGAGGTTCTAGGTAGGAGGACTTGTTCAAGGATACAAAGGTCATTCTCTGGCTACACTATCAGCTGAAAAAATCTGAGAAACATCCTCCTCATCACCCTCCCACAATGTATCAATTTCATCTCTCCTGCGGTGCCCAGCCTCACAACAGTAAAAAGGAGAATTGTTCTAAATTTTTAAGGAGTTTACAATCTAGTTGAGAAGACTAAGGTTAACTTACCTTAAGGGGAGGAATGCTGTCTTTCTTCGCAGTCTTTTCAACCAAAGTTCTCAATTACTTGCTGAGGCTATTGCCACATAAAGTAAATAAAAGAAGATAATGTATTCAGTTTCAGATTTGTAAAATGTATCCAAGGCCATTCAAGTGGAAACATCCAAATAAATAATGAAGATAAGCAAGGCATAGGCTAGCTTTATGACCTGAAATGAGGACTAGAGTGTCATCAATATAGTGATGAGAGGAAAAAAGGAGTAGACTGTCATGCTAACGGAAGTTAGTTCTAGTTAAAGATTACACTGCAAGAGGTTTCAATATGTAATAATAAACTCTGTTTATTTTCTCCCCTGGCGTTATCGCACTTAAACCTCTCAACAATCTTATGGGGTAGATGGTATTATAATCCCTGTTTCACAGATGAAGCTCAGAGTATATGGGTTACTTTTCCAAGACCATACAGTATATGGCAGAGATTAAGCTAGAACCTAAGAATTTGAGCTTCAGAGCTGCACTGAAAAAGACTAATGACTTGATGGCTTCTGCAGTTTTGTACATTGCCATATACTGTGAATTTTTTTGTTTTATATTATGTGTATGTATGTGTATATGTATGGATGTATAGGTGTTTGGTTCTGCCTCTGATCCTTAAACTAATCTTGTCTCTAATCAGAGGAAATGTATAAGATCCTAGACTCGTAGCACAGAGCCTTAAACTTGTCTTCTATTCTTGACTCCTTCAGGTCTTATACCTAATTTTAGGGATGGAGTTTTTGTCTCGTGATCTACTTCCAGGACCTTCTTGTCCCTTTTTATTTCCATTTTGGCTACATGGGCAGCATTCCCATGACTATTTGCATAGTCTTTTGCTATGAACTTGAAGTATTCAAGTGTGTGAACTCGAACCTTAAATATGTGAATCTTCCAAGTATTCAAGTTTACACAAAGCTCAGTTTGATCAACCCCTCTATCATGTGAGAGAATAAATCTAAGAAACTTTTCCAATGGTAATATCTACCAGCTTTGGTGACTGATTGCATTGGGTGGGGAGAAAGTACTATCTACATTGCTACTATCACTTTCTCTCTAGCTAGATAGATGGGATATTGACATGAGCCTGCTCCACATTTCTGGTCTGAATTGTTGGATGAATGTTGATGCCTCCATTTGAGATACAGAAGGAATAAATAATAGAAGATGAGGCCAAGAAAAGGACTAAGAATGAAGCCAGTCTGCTGACTGGCTGGCTGGTGGTGCCATTAACTAACTAAAATAGAAAATCTGAAAGAAAAAAATGTTTGGGGAGACTGTAGTAAATTATGAACATAATTTTGGACATAAGTTTAATATGCCTTTGAGAATGAAGGTAAATATATAACTCTTGACTTTAGGAGAGGGTTAGTATTAGAAAGATATGGGAGTTATTCACACATGATTTTATGTGTCTACAGTGGCAGTACCACTGAATGGCTTGAGGGAGGGAGAACATATTAATTCCCAATAATATTTTAAACTGTATCTTACATAAAATTATGGTTGACTCTGTGCATCCATGAGATGCAGAAACTGTTGATACATAAAGCCGACTCTAGTATGCCATAAGAAACTCCAGTATCGTCGGATTTTGGTATCTTCGAGGTGGTCCTGGAACCAATCCCTTGCAGATATCGAGGGACAACTGTAATGATAATATTTTTCATGTGAAGATTTGTGTTTTCTTAAACTTATGTAAAAGTCAAATAAAATTTTATAAAATATTGATGTTTTTATCCACTATAATTAACAGCCCAAATAAAAGTAGTGTACTTGCTCTGCAAATGTAACTTCAACACAAGACCCTTGGCTTAACCAGATTTCTGTCCTAAAGCCCCACTTATGTAGAATTTCAAAGCCACCATTGATTGTGTTACATATAAATTTCTGGGCTTCATTTTCTTCAAGATATTCAAGACTTTGCTGGTTACAAATTCAGTATAATTCTTTTTTTTTTTTTTGCGGTGCGTGGGCCTCTCACTGTTGAGGCCTCTCCCGTTGCAGAGCACAGGCTCCGGACGTGCAGGCTCAGCGGCCATGGCTCAAGGGCCTAGCCGCTCCTTGGGATCTTCCTGGACTGGGGCACGAACCCGTGTCCCCTGCATCGGCAGGCAGACTCTCAACCACTGCGCCACCAGGGAAGCCCTAAATGCAGTATATTTTAAGAGGAGGTTCTACTTTTATTTGCTGTTGAACAGTATATGAGATAATTCATGAGGACAGTAAGTAATTTCTCCCTAAAAGTATGGAGTCAATACAAGCAGAATACAAGTACAGCATTATTTGTTTCCGAAACCCAATCTTGTCCCCACCAGTTGCAGTAATGATGAAAGTTATAGAATGTCATTGATTTAAAAATACTTATAGATGATAATTTTAATACTTTATTGGTTGGTTAATCAGACAATATTTGTTTTCAGTCATAACTATTACTCTATAAGCTAGTTTTTCTACCTGCCTCATTTCCATTTATATCCTGTTACTTTGTATTCAATAAAATACATTTTACATAAAAAATAGTATTATAGGTTAAGAGAAAGAATTTTTACTCAATAAATGGAAAATGATTATTTACATATTATACCTTCAGAATTGTATTTTGTGAACTTTTCTTACAATGTTATGAAATTAAAGAATAATGAGTGTAAACTTATAAACTTAAAAATACCTATTGGACAGGTGATTAAAAGTCTTAGTGATTATTGTAAATAGAATTTCAATAATAAACGTGTGCCAAAATATACCCTATTCTACCTATAATCCTTCAATAAACTTTCCTATACTGGTCATAATCTTTCAGCATGTTTCTTCTCATGGAATGCAAGGGAGGTGCCATCTGTGACTCTCTGAACAACTGGATAGATGGGACTCTGATAAAAGGATTAGTCCTGATTTTACTATGAAATACTTGACTTTCATCATTTGGAAAATTATTTTTTAACCCTACTCAGTGATTACAACTCTTCTTCCCTTCTAAAATGTGTGTGCTGTACTGCAAGCCAAGCATTTTCAATAGTATGCTTGTATGTTGCCTGATAATAGGGAGTGTGTCTTTTCCATTTTTGGTAACACCTGGCACAATTCATGGCATGTAATAGGTGCCTTATAGTGCCTGTCAACTAATGGAAGAGATTTTCAGATTTACTGAGTTTGATCCATAATTGTCAAGTGTTCTTGTTGCTGTTGCTGCCTATTCTCTGGTGATATAAAAATGTGCCCAGTTTAGACAAAACCCATGGTTGTGCATCTTTAAACTGAGCCGATCCTAAAAATATTTTAACAAATATTCCTTTCTTCCTTCTAGATTCGGCACAAAGGTTATCTCTTCTGGGAAGCATTTTTAAGTCAGAAGCAATCATTCACCTCTAGCTACTCAGCAAGAGTATAATAGGATCTATATGTCGAACATTATTTACGTGGCTTACTCTTTTGCCTTTCTGAACTATATTCCACCAAAGAGATCCTTCTGCTTTGATTTGGTTAAGGTTTCTTCCAAAAGGAATGAAAAGATACAGTTTGAGGTAGAAATAAAGGTTCAAGAATAGAATTTGTACCAAGGCCATAGTCTGGAGCTCAGTGATTGAGAACTGGACTGTCCAAATTTCATTATTTATTATTAGCATAGACTTAGGAACTTAGTCCATAGATATTTACATAAGCATTCTAGACAGGAAGAGGATGGAAAAGAAGCCTGTCCCTTTCAAATCTTGGAGAAATGTGTCAAGAAAAAAGAGATGTGGGAGAATATGATGAACAGATCTATCCTTTCTATGAATGAATATCACTGGAGGCAGAGTGAGGCCTCGCCCCCATCCCCAATTGGAACTTTGGGTGGAGGGCCCCCTCATATTTCTCTTTGTACCATCCTGTCGGGGACTCAGCCATAACAGAATTATTTTAAAGGCACAACTTGATATTTTATTTTTCCAATTCACTTCTACTCTTTCCTGTGTAGCACAGGCCCTTGGGTGGCTAAGAGAAGTGTACTTCTGTGAGCGGACCACCTAGGCTTGTATTGAATGCGACATTCAGCTTACTGTTTATATCAGCAATATGGGCAAAACTGAGGCTGAACCCACTAAGGGAGCAATCTGTACATTGTAGGCGCCAAAAGAATGGTTCACAATTTTCTTGCTCACATTTTAGCACTGGAGGCCCATAGAGCATCCAGAAACTGGGCACTCAAGGAACACCACCAGGAGGCTGGAAGAGCCAGACTACTTCACCAAAAGAACTTCCCACCCCTGCCACCCTTACGCCACACCCAGATGCCCTGTTGGAGATGAACCTGAGAGGCAGAACAAAGAGTAATAAGTCTGAGAGACTGATAACAGTTTCTTGGAGTTCCTGAATAGTACCCCACTATATTACTTCAATTGTTGGATTAAGTTTTAGACTGGATTAGACAATTAGTTAATGCTTCTCTCAATAAACCAGAGGGGGGGGGGGCTCTTGAAGAAGACCATATCAGCTATAGACAAAAGTAAAAAACTGCATGCTCTCTAGGGATTAAATTTTGTAACCCATCTTCATATTTTTATTAGAAAAAAAATTAAATTTATTCTTTCCAGATATTTGATTTATACATCTATTCTTTTCATATTCTTTTATAGAAAATGATACATGTATCTGTCTTTGTACTAGTCTTCAAAGCTGCCCTAAAGAATACCACAGACTGGGTGCCTTCAAGAACAGAAATTTACTTTTGCACAGTTCTGGAGCCTGGAAATCCAAAATCAAGGTGTTAGCAGAATTGGTTTCTGGTGAGACCTCTCTCCTTGGTTGCTTCTCACTGTATTCTCAGATGACCTTTTCTCCATGCATGGACCCTCCTGGTATCTCTTCCTTTTCTAATAAGGACACCAGTTGTTTTGGATGAGGGCCCCACCCTTACGATCTCATTTAACCTTAATTACCTCCTTAAAGACCCTATCTCCAATACAATCACACTGAAGAATAGGGCTTCAGTAAAGCCCTATTCAGTAGGAATTTGGCAGGAGGTGGGGGGAACACATTCAGTCCATAGCAGTCTCCATTACTATATTAGTTATCTGAAGACGGGAACCTTATCATTATATCCCTAATCCCTAGCTGACACATTTTAAGTGCTTAATAAATAATGAATAGACACAAAGGAAAGTAATACATGCAAAATGCAGTATAATGTGGTGATTAAGGACACAGACTTTTGAGGCTTTTCTTCAAGTTCCAGCTATACCTCTTATACAAACCCAGTTTTTAAATCTGTAAAATAGGCATATATAATGCCTCTCTTTTTTAATTGTTAGAAGATTAAAGGAGTGTGTCTGGTAAATTACAAATGCTCAATAAATGTTAGTTGTGATTGTTATCATTTAACTGTGCTTCATTTGATCAGCCTATTTTCATTTGCATGTCAGCTAAAACCAACATCGTTCTTGTCTGAAAAGCAGGATCAGAGCACCCTAGGTTGTAATCAAGGGCTGCAGACAGGAGAGTAGAGTGAGCATGTCACAGAGCCATCATCCTGGGCAGTCATTCTCTAGGGATTGTTTCTGTCTGCTTGGGGGCGATACTTCAGCTCTTGTGATGGGTAATATTCTTAGTGTTTTCAGGCAAAGTTAGGCTGCATTAATTTTAGAACTGACCCACTTACATATTTTTAAACTTTGGGCTACGGCAGCTGAACAGCTAAGTTGGACAATTTACAAACTGTATTATGGCTTATATGGGGCAGGCCACTCTCAAAATAGGACCAAGAGGCTCGGGAGTCCAAGTGAGTGTGGTTCTTGACCAATTCAAAATATCAATTAAATACTTAACCCTTAGTTGTCTGCTGGAAATCAAACACTTTGGAGGAGGAAGTAAACATGCTATAGGCTGTTTGAGGAATAAAAAACAAAAAAAAATCAAATCTAGAATGTCACAGTATTGTTATCAAATAAATATAAATTTGGGCAAGTTTCAATTACACTGAACTATATTCACTTGCCAAATTTTGATTTTAAAATCTGAATTAACGTTGTAAACCTGCAGGCTCTTCAAGTGTTCAGGGAATGATATAAGACTGATTGTCAATGTGAAAATAGTACTATTTCTTCAAAGAGCTGAGACTTATATAGAAAGTTTTATCCATTTTTCTTAGAAAATATATTACAAAACACATAACCATACAAACTTTACACGTCTAATATCACAAAGGGCTACTATATTTAGAAGGAAATTTAAAGATATTAGAATTTTGTCTCATCAATCAAACTAAAGAATAAATTTACCTCATATGCTAGGATTTATTTAATGGCAAATAGTTTCTTCCTGTCAAAATTCTATTAGGATCTGATTTTCTAAGGCTATTAAAAATAATAGGTAAATCAATAATAATTTAGTGGACAACTTCTTTCCACTTCAACATTCTTCACATAAAATGAATAAGAACATTCCATTTGACCACTTATTGAAAGAGGAGTAAAATCATAATCTATTGACATAGAATCAATGTCTCCTGTTTGCCTTGCACTTGCTATTTTACCTAAAGCAAGGAGATATTACCTTGTGAAAATATTTTGGCTTAAGTACATGCATTTTTTAATTAATTGGTAAGCCTTTCTAGTCAACTAAAGAAAGTCATAAAAGGGACACTTTAATGATGCCAACATTTTGCTAATAGTGAATACTGTTGTCAAAATTCCTGAAGTTCTCAGTGCTTATCAATGGCATTGGATTAATATCTGATTATGGATCACATTTTGATAGTATGTTACTAGTAACAGCTGTACATAGTTCTTCTAATACAGGGAAAGAACAAATTGCTTCAAAGACATGTTCATAGTTATTGGAATTTATTGATAGGTATTATATATATCGTGTGAGAAACACTTCCCAAATACTTACCAATATAGACTAAAACCATTAATCACTAATGACTGATGGAGCAGATTGCCTAAAAGCACTTTTCAGTGACAATACAAAAAGTCTATAATTAATAAATGGAAGTATAAATGCCATTCAAATTTAAAATTACTGACAAAGTAATACAAACCCTTCTGCATGTGGAGGCTGTTTTCATTCTTAATGGAGAAATCATGGGATAGTAATTCACTTCTTCATTTAAGTATCAGTATACCACAACTTTTATCTCCTTTAGAAAAATGACTTTGAAAACTAAAATCACATCCATTCTCAACCTTGTGTTTTTATTACTGTTAAAAAGTGCTATATTACTTGGAAGCTTGATGAAAATTTTAATCTATACCAGCTGTAAAGTTGTGGATGATATTTTTGTATTTCTTTTTTAGGTAAATGAATTAAGTGTATGAAAGACAGAAAGATACCAAAGGACTCTAGAACATCAACATTCAACTCTCCTCTGCCTTGAGCCCTGCCTTGTTTTTAGTCCCAAATCTGTTTTCAGTTCTTTCTTTGCTCTTAGGACATATTTTGAACTCCACATGAAGACCTTACAGGGAGTCCAGGCATGGATCATGACTGCCACATGCTGGGCAAATAGAACCCACTGTAATTATCTCTATTTTATAATGGATGAAACTGAGATGCAGAAAGGTTAAGCCATTTGTGAGAAACCACATATAAGTAAGCATTCTTTGAGATAGAGATAGAAACCTTTAATCAAGAAGAGGTTAAAATGTCACGATTCCAAATCTGAAATAAATGGTCTGAAATGGCAGATTCTTAAGAGAGAATAATTAAAGGAGTTGATGCCTCATTGTCTTTAACGATATTCCTTGCTGTTCCATCAAACCATTGAACAGATAAGAGGTGAGCAATAAGTTTCAAGCTGATCTTTTGTGTCGCTAGATAATTTAGACAAAAGCTCATAGGGATGGTGTAGAAAGTAAATTCACCTGCCTGGCCTCCAAACTCCTCAACTTTCAGTAGAGGGTGAATGAGTGACACCTGGACACATAGAGGAGACTAAAATGACTCTAGATTTTTACTTCCTTTTTGGTATTTGCAGTGTTAGGCCACAGACCATGTATGCTGATTGTAGTAACTTGAATCCTGGAAACCGAGATTGCTATGCCACTTCTGAATTTTAGACTGGGCAAATGAACTTTATTCATATTCTATTTTCACTTCACCTATGCTCAGAAGACTTAACCTATAATTATATAAGATGGTTAATCCTTATTCTTTGCTGCAGTAATTATAATTTCTGGTGTTTAAGGATGGAAAAAAATATTGCCTTCTGAGTAAGCTAGGACTTTTTTTTTTACCCTTCATGTCTGGGAAGGTTCTGGATCAGAAACCTTGTAAACCTTCCCACCTCCAATTTAAGTTTTGATTAGTCTCCTGGGGAAAGGAAATGGCCAGACCTAAATTTAAAACTTTTACAATCAGGTGGAAGTAGTGACAGTATGTATTTATCACATCTTCTCTAACGATTCTAATTCCTTAATATCACATTTAATGGATCATTTCCCTCACATCTTTATATTTTATTTATTTATTTAAAACTATACTTGAAAATGATCTAACGTTAGTCTGCTTGTCCATGTATTCATAACTCTGTTTTCTACTCTATTCTTTAAAGTTTCTTTTATCTTTTGCGAAGTCTATATACTACATGATGCAAATTTATCCCATAGGGCTTCTTATATAAATGAGTATGGTAAATAGCTTCATATTACATTAACACATGCTTATTGTTCTTTTAAAAGGATTTCTTCAGAAAGATAAAAAGCACTCTCCTTTAGACTCCAGATAGGCAGTGGAGAAATCGCCTCCAAGTGAGGATAAGCAGAAAAATGATGACATATCAGTGTTGTAGGAATCCTTTATCAATTGAGGAATCATCTTTGTACTTTCTCACTGCAATGGAATTTGATAATTATCCCAGTGTGGTTTACTTCGATTAAGAGGATAGATACCACTTCCATTAAGGGGACTTGATTGATTCTCAGAGTTCCATTTTATAGACCATCCCTGTCTCAAGTACGGATACAATAAAAATATCTAGAAAAGAAGGGTTCAGCTACTACTGATCTGGAGGACTCCTTCAGGAAAGGCACAGGGACACATTTCAAGCAGTCCTCTTAATTATTAAACAAGATCTGCTTAATGAATTTGAGGGAAAGACCATTGAATTGTGAGCCAGCTGATGAAGTGCTGGCTTTGCCTATGCTGCTAGTGCACTCATAAAAGGAGGGGGGAAATTCCCTTCTCTCCTATAGACCTGCTTCTTTCCACAATAAAATGAAGCAGAGGATCAAAATGCTCTCTAGAATCCCTTCCAGTTTAAACATGTTCTAGTACACAAACATCTTCTAGTAAGGCTGTGTACTTGGAGCTGTGGGAGACATGATATCATACAAATGCTTTTCCAGCCCTTCAATAGCTAGCTCTAACTTCATCATATGTGAAAATGATGGAGATGAACTGAAATTTTGAGCCAATCCTATAATACTATGCAAGTAATGGAAAAGAGCTCATAATGTTGTCTGATCTGAACCTAGTGACAACTATGATACTGTCTTCACGGTCTGTTTCTTGGATATGCAGATCTCCTAATAAGAATAAAACACCATTCACCACAGCAATCCAGTGTGCTTCAACCTGATGCATATTTGATGTAGGCAACTTACCTAAATAACGTGTGGAAAGCTATGCACTAACATTTTAAAAATTAAAAGGAAGTCACAGGCTGATAAACTTTTAAGGAAGTAAAAGCATGAACTCTAATGATTGCATACAAAAATATTTGTCTAATTCACAATGGAGAAGTTATTTAAGTTACATTTTCTGTGATAAATTGTGGTGCCCTTGAAGGCAAGGGCATGTTCTTATTCACCCTTTCACGAGGTTAGAGTATCAATAAATATTTACTGAAGTGAATCTTATAAAATGGAAGTTCTGGGCGTCAGTCAATAGTGCCTGTCCCAGCACATACATGTACACACACAATCAACAAATTGGCAAAATTCAATATACAGGTTTAAGCACATTGCAATAAATTTCATGGGGCATAGAGTCAGAATCAGAAAATTAAAAAGGACCTTGGAGATCAACTAATTGTTTTATGATAGTGAAATTTTGTTTTAATGAGAGAACATGATGAGGAATCACATTCTCTTTCTGTGGGAGCTGGGGATGAGAAAGAATTTATATTTATCCTTTCTGAGGGAATTATCAAATTGAAATAAGTTTAAATTCCAGAAGCGTAAAAAGGGTAGTATCATGGAGCCTTCCTATCCCCACCTCTTTACACTTTAGGCCTGTAGGAAGTTCTTGTGTTCTGTTAGGCTATTTTGGTGTGGTTTGAGAGTATAGGTGGGTGTTTTGCAGATGGGCTGATGGGATTTGGGAGTGGAGATAGGAAGATTGGGACTTAACATCTTCAATGAAACAAGATACAATAATTAGGACTCTTCTTCTACGGTTGTTCAAGTGCAAACTAAGCACTACAAGTTATTGTCTTTAAACGAAAGCTACACAGAAACAGAATAAAATGTTATAAAAGTGATAATATGTAATGAGTATTGTGCTTTAAAAAATGTAATATTTTTACACGAGTTTAAGGCAATGGACTACCTTATTTTTATTTTTATTTATTTATTTTTTTGCGCGGGCCTTTCACTGTGTGGCCTCTCCCGTTGCAGAGCACAGGCTCCGATGCGCAGGCTCAACGGCCATGGCTCACAGGCCCAGCCGCTCCGCGGCATGTGGGATCTTCCCGGACTGGGGCTCGAACCCGCGTCCCCTGCATCGGCAGGCGGACTATCAACCACTGCGCCACCAGGGAAGCCCAAAATTGCCTTATTTTTAATTTCCTATACATTATTGCTACCTGAACACCTGCTATGTGCTAGGCACTGCGCTTGACCTTTAAAAAAAAAACCTCATTTAACATTCGTAACAGTATAGTTATCATCTTTGTTTTACATATGTAAAGAAAATGAGAATCTTTAGAAAAGTTAAATACTTGCCCAAGTTCACATGACTGGTAATATATGAACCATAGTTTGAACAGAACTTTCCAGACTCTAATGCTCTTTTCATAATATGCTGCTCTCTCCCCAGTGGATTTCAGCTGAATTGAATTTATTGTAAAGCGGTGAGCAGATAAAAAGTACTAGCTCTGGGACTAATGCCATCCTTTTACTAACTAGCTGTGATGGGGTCAAGATATGCCGTGTACCTGCCCTTTAATATCTACATTTCTAAAAAAGAAGGGTTTTAGCTAAAGTTCTTTATTGCTCTAGAAATATGTTCTATTTAATTTTTTTCAAAGACTTTCTTGCTGGAGACCATCTAAAAAAAATGGAAATAGCTTTTAAGTTTTTTCTTTTTATCAGAACAATCTCATAGATCATCATTACTAGTTTACTGGAAGTTTGTACTTGTATGGGTGAGGAAGTTTGGAAATATTGCACCTATAAATCTATAGAATATATAGATGTTAGAAAATTATATCCTACCTAGGAATGCTTGTTGTAACAAAGCTGAATGCTATAACTAATACGAAAGCTGGATGCTATAGCAGATGAAAGAAGCTGACAAGAATAATATTATCTTACATTTAGGTTCATAAAATCAATTACACTAATACACATTGAGGGAGAATTGGTATATTTAAAAGACAGAAAAATTAATTTCCCTTTCTGTTACGATGCCATATATCTTGTGGCAGACTAATTATCCTGCCAAGACCAATGAGAAAGAAAGAAAAATGGTTATCAGACATGGATTTTAAAATCGCTGTGAACATAGTGTGAGAAAATAGGGCAAGATGGAGAATTTCACCAGAGAATTGTATCTTTAAAAATTGAGACATAATTCACATATCTTCAAATTCACTCTTTAAAGTATACAGGTTAGCGAGTTTTTAGTATTTTCACAAATATGTGCAACATCAGTATTATATAATATTTTCATCACTGCAAAAAGAAACCCAGTGCCCATGAACGGTTATTTCCCATTCCCCTTACCCTCAGCCTCTGACAACCACTAATCTACTTTCTCTCTCAACGGATTTGCCTATTCTGGACATTTCGTGTAAATGGAATTACACAATATGTGGCCTTTTCTGTCTGCCTTCTTTCACTTAGCATAATGTTTTCAAGGTTCACCCATGTTGTAACATGAACTTCATTATTTTCTATTGCCGAATGGCATTTCATTGTATATACCACAGTTTCATTGTATATACCACATTTCATTGATACACTGCAGTTTGTTTATCCATTCAACTGCTGATGAATATTTGGGTTTTTTTTTATCACTTTTGGGCTATCATTTATAAGTTTTTGTGTACATAGATGTTTTCATTTCTCTTGGGCATATACCTAGGAGTGAAATTGCTGATTCATATGGCAACTCATATTTAACCGTGTGAGAAACTGCCAAGCTGTTTTCCAAAATGGCTATAGCATTTTACATTCCCACGAGAAATGCATGAGACTTCGTATTTCTCCAAATCCTCAACAACACTTGTTATTGTCTGCTTTCTGATTATAGCCATGCTTGTGGGTATGGAGTGGAATCACATCGTGGTTTTGATCCATATTTCCTTAATTACTAAGGAGGTCAAGCATATTTTCATGTGCTTATTGGCCATTCATAAATCTTCTTTGGATAAATGCCTATTCAAATCCTTTGCCCATTTTTGAATGGGGTTATTTGTCTTTTTATTGTTGAATTGTAAGAGCCCTTTATATATTTTACATATGAGATCTTTATCATATATTATTTGCAAATATTTTTCTCTCATTCTGTAGGTAGTCTTTGCATTTTCTTGATAGTGTCTTTTGGACACAAAAGTCTTTAATTTTGATGAAGTCCAGTTTATTTTTTTCTTTTATCATTTGTGCTTTTGGTATCATGTCTAAGAAACTATTGTCTAATCCAAGCTCATAAATATTTATGCCTATGCTTTTGTGTAAAAGTTTTCTAGTCTAAGCTCTTAAAATATAAGTCTTTTTGAATTAATTTTTGTTTATTGGGAGGTGGGGTCCAACTTAATTCTTCTGCATGTGGATATCTACTTTAACCAAGGTTAAATTTCATACTTGATGGTGAAATATTGCAATCTTTACCATATAGATGAGATTTACACAAGGATGCTAGATACAGCCACTACTACTGAACACTGTACTAGATTTTTCTTTTTTCCTAGTGCAATAAATCAAGAAAGTAAAGCAACAGATAAAAATATAAGAAACTAAGAAATAAACTTCCAGTATTCACAGATGATGTGACATTGTACACATAAAACACAAAATAAACTAAATAAACTACTACAATTAATAAATGAATTTAGTGAGGTCACTAGCTACAAGGTCAGCTTACCAAAGTCAATTGCATTTCTATATACCAACAAAAGGGAAAATAGAAATGGAAAAATAGAAAATTAAATACTTAGAATGACATTATATACACTAGCACAGCAAATTAAATACCAAGAAATGAATCTAATGATATATGTGAAAGGACTCCTCACTGAAAACTATCAAGTATTATTAAGAGAAATTTTAAAAGAGCTAAAAACATAGGCCATACAATGTTTACAGTTTGGAAAACTCAGTATTGTAAAAGTGTCATTTCTCTTCAAATTCTCTTCGAGTAACCTATAGGCTCAATGCATTCCAAATAAAATCCTAGCAGACAGAATTTTTTGTAGAAATTAACAAACTGATTTTAAGGTTTAAATGGAGTTACAAAGGGTCAAGAAAATTTTGAAAAAGAACGTTTGGATTCACTTTAGAGAATATGAAGACATTATGAAGCTACAATAATTAAAATGTGATATCAGCACAAAAATAGTAAGATAGAACAGTTTTCTTTTTTTTTAAAGATTTATTTATTATTTATTTTTGGCTGCATCAGGTCTTAGCTGAGGCGCTCAGGATCTTCGTTGAGGTATACGGGCTCTTCTCTGCGGCGTGCGGGCTTCTCTCTAGTTGTGGCGTGTGGGTTTTCTCTTTCTAGTTGTGGTGCACAGGCTCCAGGGCACATGGGCTCTGTAGCTGTAGCGTGTGGGGTCCAGAGGCAGTGAGCTCTGTAGCTTGTGACACACGGGCTCTAGTTGAGGCACACGAGCTCAGTAGTTGTGGTGCACGGGCTTAGTTGCCCCACGGCATATGGGATCTTAGTTCTCTGACCAGGGATGGAACCCGCGTCCCCTGCATTGGAAGGTGGATTCCTTACCACTGGACCACCAGGGAAGTCCCTAGAACAATTTTCTAGATTAGAGAGTACAGAAACAGACTCTCACACATATGGTCACTAATTTTATTACAAAGGTGACACCATGGTGTAGGAGAAAGAACAATCTTTTCAATAAGTTATGCTGCACGCACTGGATATTTTTATGCAACAAAAATAAATCTTGATTCTCCTACCTCATATTGTATCCATAAATCAATTCCAGATGGACTGTAGATTTAAATGTGAAAGGTAAATCATAAAGAATTCACCTCAAGGACTGGCAAATGAATTCTACTTAAAATAAATTCCATGTATCAAAAGACACCACTAGGGCTTCCCTGGTGGCGCAGTGGTTGAGAGTCCGCCTGCCGATGCAGGGGACACGGGTTCGTGCCCCGGTCCGGGAAGATCCCACATGCCGCGGAGCGGCTGGGCCCGTGAGCCATGGCCGCTGAGCCTGCGTGTCCGGAGCCTGTGCTCCGCAACGGGAGACGCCACAACAGTGAGAGGCCCGCGTACCGCAAAAAAACAAAAACAAAAAACAACAACAACAAAAAAAGACACCATTAAGAGTGAAAAGATAGGTCACACAACAGGAGAAATAATACACATATAGACATGCACACATGTATTTATGACAAAAAAACATTAATATCTATCTATCGATCAATCGATCTATTTATCTGACTTGAACAGTCACTTCACAAAAGAAGACATTCAAATGTTCAAAAAATGAAAAGATGCTTTACTTCATTAGTCATCAGGGAACAACAGTAAGATACCATTTTATAACTACCAGGGTGACAAAGGAAACTGTTGACAATACCAAGGGCTTGCAAGGACTTCAAGTAACTCAAACCCTCATACATTGCTGTTGGGAGTGTATATTTGTCCCACCGCTTTGATAAACTGCTTGGTACTAGCTATTAAAGGTAAATGTACACATACCTTAAGATCCAGCAAATGCACTCCTGGGTATATACCTAACAGGGATGCATACACCTGTGCACCAAATGACATATACAAGAATGTGTACAGGGTAACTGTCTTTAGTGGTTCATCTATAAACAAACCCGTGTCTTTCAACGGTAGAACGAATAATAAATTATGATCTATTCATAAAATAGAAGAGTATACAACAGAGAGAATGGATGAATCTCAAACATATAATATCAAGCAAAAGACAGTAGGCCAAAGAGTTTGGTTCCGGAAAAATTAATCTTAAAAACAAGAAAAACTCATCAGTGGTGATTGGAAGTCAAGACAGTGGTTACCTTTAGAGGCAGCTATTGGGAGAAGTATGAGATGGATTTCTTGCTGGAGTTGGTAATCTATTTTTCAAACTAGTTGGCTAAATGGCTAAGATCACTCTAGGAAAAATTCAGTGGGCTGCACACGAATGATTTGTGAAGTTTTAGAATAAATGTAGTATTTTTAAAAGTTTTGCTTCAGTTGACACAAATTTTTATGAAGACTTTGGTTAAGGCAGTAAGTTCTTATGAAGATACCAAATCCTGCTTCTGAGACAAGAATAAAAACAAAACACAAAAACTAATATAAATTAAACCATAGCACAATATAATAGAACTTTTATTAATTTATCAAAGTAGAATGTGATGCCTCATGCAGCAGGGAGTTTGTTATCACTGGATTTATACAAGGTAAAGATAGAAGCATTCCTATTAAATAATCTTAAAAGGGAGCCTTTAAAGGGTGGACTTTGGATAAAATGATTTCCAAGGAGCTTTTCAACTCTAAGACCAAATAATGTCAACCTTACAATGAACAAACACAACCTCCCAAGTGGGTCATACCAAACAATTTGCCAAACACTGTTCATCAGTGAGCAAATCATTTAAACTATCAAGCTGATTCCACTTAAAAGAAAATATATTTCTCACTTCCTTATATGTTTGACAACTTTTAGTTACATAATTTAAAATATATACATTAAACTACTGAGTTAAGCAATACATTAAATTACGCCTAGATTTTTTTAATATTCTTAACAAAAACCTAAAATAATCTAGTGACAGTTGACTGCTCTATTGGTCAAAGATGTTTTGCCATGGGAAAATCTAGGATGTTGCTAACTATATCTATTCACTGTACCAGGACTGCCTTATGAAAAATTAAGCAAGTTCTATTTATTGCTCACCTAAATAGTCAGATTAGATACGCATAATGTGTGTATGTGTTGATATAAACACCATCGTGTATTTTTCACACTACATAGCAAAGAGATATTTATAATGGATACTGATTCAGTTTGGGCTGAACTTTAGGTGCATGAAAGGCAGAGACTGGCACATATTCTACTTTTAATTCATAGGACCAACTCCTCCTGGTTGTCAAATAATTATTTGCAGATATCAATAATTCTTAAATTTTTTGGTTCAGGACCTGGAATAAAAATTGTGTATGGCCAACACAGTAAAATGTAGACATAAATAAATTTAAAATATAATTTTAGAGACTTTTCACCCTTTGTTTTCTACCCACATATCTGGCAGTGTCCTGTACACATATATCACAGGTCCTGGCCTGGTTAACTAAAATAATGTATAGTTGGCACAAACACTGACAATGTTGCTGGCTTTGTTATAATATTAAACACTATTAGGCATCCTACCCTGCATGGTGAATTCAGTTTGAGATTCTTTAAGTTGTTGTGGAAGCATTAAGTATTTATCATCACCCAAAATTGCGCCAAGCATTGGATAAAGCATTTACCTGTCTTTGAAATTTTCAGAGAAATCCACAGTTAATGCTGAATTTTTGCCTATATTAACCAACTCAAATGACATAAGACATAAAAATGTAAGTCACATATATTACAATACTACCCTGTAAGTAGACTGGAAAAAAATGTAGTTACCTACATGCTTACTTCTGTAGCTCCCATAGTAAAAGCCCAGAAACTCTTAATTTCCTTCCATGCCCTATGTTGTTTCATTCTATCTTAAACAATTTATTGAATTCAATGACTACAAGGAAGGACTAGTATGAAGTGGAGAAGAAGGCAAAAGTCTTCTAGTGGTTTGAACCTATGGTGACTCAGTGGAAAGAAAATATATACCTCTAAAATAATGTAGTAGAAAATGAATCTGAAACAACTAATGCAATTCTTTCTTCTGCTTTTATCTGGATGTGCACATAATAAAACGTCACCGACCGCATCGCATGCATTGGTATTTACATTCTGTTTACTATGGGAAGTATCCAGCCTGAACAAAGAATAGAGTACTCTGCTTAACCAATTATTTTGGCAGACGGAGAACTGCCACGTATTCCACATATGAATAATTATTTTTAATAATTTAGAAGTTACTTCAGGATCTTACATTATAAACATTGATTTTTACTATATTGCAGAAGTACAGAAATAGTAATAAAAGGTATACTTGAATTCCAGGAAGATGATGGCTTATGTTGAAGTCATTCATTCTGCCTACCACTCATCCACCCATCCATCCAGCTATCCATCTATCTTTCTATCCATCCATGCATACACCCACTCATCCATTTTACATAATATGGGATATATGGAAATACAGTGGTACACAAAATGGATAATTTTTCTCATGAAACTGTCATGAATAAAAATGTAAGAAAAATACACAATGACTATACTAGATGATTGGATTTTTAAAAATTTAGTGAGATATAATTGACATACAACATTGTTCAAGTTTAAGGTGTACATGTTGATTTGATAAATTTATATTTTGCAATATGATTACCACCATAGCGTTAGCTAACGCTTATATCATGTCACATAATTTAGATGATGAGATTTCAAGTGACCTTTTTCCTTGTAAATTTTAACCACCATAATTGTATATTTTTTATTGCGTCATAAGCGTTCCATTCATTAACTATTTGATCCTTGTAACAACTCTTGGAGGTAGGAACTATTAGTATTACTTATTGCACAGATGCAGAAATAAAAGCACAGAAAGGTAAATAATTACCTAAAGTCACTCAGCTAATAAATAGAAGCAGGATTTGAACATATGCAGTGCATCTCCATACACTGTGTTCTCAAATCCCACAGGTGTATTATCTCTCAAGAATGGAGGTATGTTAATATGATCAACAATATTGCAATATTAGCATCAGCAAGAATAACAATAATGATATACACAATTTTTATTGTTTTATAGACTTGTCACTGTTGACAACTGCTTAGACACAAGTTCTAGTTTAATCTTTACAACAACCCAATGACTTAAGCGTTATTGTGCTCCATTCATAGAATGAAAAATGAGGCACAGAGTAGTTAAACATCCTGCCCCAAAGCAAAAAGCTTATAAGAAAAACAGCAGGCATTTGAACCAGGTTTGTTTGACTCCAAAACTTACTCTTAACCACTTTATTAAACTTCCACCATTAAATATGTTTAATGAAATAAACATTTGTGTCTGAAAAATACGACAAACGTGTCAGAGTGAATCTAGATAAACATTATCTAAAATTTAACTACTAGAATTTATAATTTTAAGTATTAGGTTAATATTTAAAATAATTTTTGATAATTCATATTAATATAATTAGGGGGAAAAAACCCTTGAATTTGCTTTTCTTAATTGTGTAAAGCAGCAATTCTAGGCTAGGGCTATCTATATCATACCAAGGGATATTGCGCTCTCAGGTGGACTCCTAAGTATTTCTTAGCTGATTCCCTCACCTACAGGAAAAATGTGGGGTGAAAATTGAGCAGAGCAGGTTTGGTTAACATTCTAACACTAGAGTCTCTGAAAAAATAGTCAATAAAATTAACAAAGTAAATAGCAGCCACAAGAATCAGTATTTTGTAGGATGTGGAGTCTAAACTTCTTTTAAAAAAGGGATAGATCGGTCCTGGCTGCAGATGAAAGAATTTAAAAACCTGTCTACGAGACAAGAGTCCAATTCTAACACAATATACTTCTAACACAATAAAGAGAAGAATATTGTAAGCCAAGTTCCCCAAATTTTCCGATCAATGACTAAGGATGTTAGGGCAAGAAAGTGAGCTATATTATGATGAAGGGTATCTATTGTTGCCTATCTCTCCACCAGATGCTAGGCTATTGAGAAAAGATTGCATATTTTATATTTAACTTTGTAGCCTTAGGTTCTAGCACAGTATGTGGCACAGAGAAGGAAGTCAGTGTATGTTTGTTTCACATACAAATGGCAACTTGCAAAATAAAAGGCTCAAGGGTTTGCAGATGCCCAAGTTTTGAGGAGATCTTAAATAAATGTCCAGGTATTTATACAAAGCAGGTAAATAATTTCCAATGTTATACAATTTCCTAGTGATAAACGTGACTCCAGAATTCAGGCCTACTTACTCCTAGTGCAGTGTGCCTAGCTGTACTTTTTAATATCAAAACACATACACTATGAGCATGCTTTTTATGGGTCAATCAGCAATTTACTAAGATATTATCAGATGGTATCTGTCTTTCAGAAGTTTACAATATGATTTCCTTCTAAGGTTAATGCTGAAATCACCCACAACCCAAGGTAAGAATCCAGTTGACCACTTAGATTTCAATTTTCTTATATGTAAAATGAAGGGGGTAGCCCTGATGCTTGCTTGCTAACTGTCCTTAAAACTCTAGATTTCTATAACTACTCTATACTTACATGCCTTTATTTTGATCAAAGGAGATTAAAGCATATTATACAATACATATAAAATAAGCACTTGGTGCTTGAGTATGTTACTAGTTTTTCTTTTATAAATTAAGCTAAAGAATCTAGATGCTGCCTTTGGTGGCAAACCCTTCTGTTGTAACATGATCAATTACGTATACTGAATTATTCACCTCTCCACGGAATAAATGACACACCCCTTTAAACATTTACCTTCATATGGCAAAGTTTTCATTTTCTGCTGACTTATCTGGGTATGCTTTATTGGTAGATGTGTACATTTTCAAAGGATTTTTTTTCCAGTGACTGGGATCTGATGAACAAATCTGCGTCTCAAGCTATGTTTGAAGTAGGACCCTTTAACAGTCCTTTAAAATAATAAATATCAATATTAGTTCTAAAGGGATCATATAATTCATTTTTATAACTGAGACCAGTAATTACCAAATAGGAGTACAGCAAAGTCTCTGAGGGAGCAAGAGAAAACAGTGTAAGATATTATATTTACCAAAGGAGCATAGGTTAAAAAAGGTTGAGAGACTCTGCCACAAATAAAAACTATCTGGACACCTCTGGAGATATTTCAACAAATGGAAAAAAGAAAGTTCACAAAAGTTAATTGATTAAAAAAATAAACTAGATCTAGAACAAAACAAATTTTAATGACTATTTTTCAAAGAATGATTAATTTGTTAATTATGAATTGGTGTATGGATGGTATAATGTGGAGAATACAGGACTGAAAGCAAGAGAGAGCTGAGTTCAAGTCCCAGCTCTGTTATCAAATGATGGGGTCCTTCATTGCTCTGGATTTCAGTTTCCTTATGTGAAAATGAAGGGACTAGACTAGATGATTGCTAAATGCCTTAAAGTTCTGATACTCTGAAACTCAACTAAATTTTTATGTCATTTTTTTTGTAAAAGTATTTTATAGCCTCTGTATTAAAAAAAGCATGTGGTACTTGAGGTATGATAGCTACATCTCTTTCTAACTAGAACCTAAGTCCTGGACCCTATGGGGACCATGCCTTGTAACCAGTCTGTATACCAGAATCACTTGTGGGGCATCATCAACCTGGAAGCTCACATTCAGTAGACCTGATAGTGCACCTGAGCCTGTGGAGTCTGAACATCTCACTCAGTGATTTTTACTATGTAACTCTTGTTAAGAATCACTGTTCCAGGTTCTCTTTTGACAAAATTTTCTTGAGTTTAGGTTGCAGACAAAGACATGCTAACAAGGGAAACAAATGCAACGTTATAATTAAACTCAAAAAGATCATTTCTTTCTTAGTCATCCATGGATAAGCTCAATACTTCTTATGTGGCTTCCACTGGATCATAGCTTAAAGATCTTAGATATTTGAACTTTTTTTGCTCGGATAATAAAAGATCAGGTAATAGAAACTCAGTTGGCATTGAGATGGAATATGTATGAAGAAAGAGCAACACATACATATGCTTAAATATTACGTATAAGCAGATAAAGATAAGTAAATACAAAATCTTAGTCTCCAATATCTTTTGTTTGCTCTTCCAAACCCACTCACCACTTTTTTCACCCTTTTCCACCCTGCTCTCTGCTCTGGGAGACTGACCTGAATGAACTGTAATAGAACCCATAGCCTCTGGCCAATGGGTAGCCCAGGCAGGATAGTGTAGGAAAGAAGAGTGAATTCAGTGTATTTTTGCCCATCGATCACTCCTGGCAAGGTCATCTTCAGCTGGCTGTGTCCCTTGACCAAAGATCACTGATCCCCTTCAGGCCGGTATATAGTTTATGGCACTCTGTGCTTTCAAGTTTTGATGATTGTCCCCTTTCCTCTTCCCTTGAGGAATGTAACAGCTCTGATGAGATTGGCCCCAGTTTACTGCACTAACCCTTGTGGCTTTTCTGCATTTACACGTTATAAATAGACCCTTGTAAATAAGCCCTCCTGGAATTATCTTATTTTGAGCATGACATCTACTTCCTGTTTACAGGGATCCTTATTGAAAGAGCCTTTTATGTTAAAGGTAACGTTGAGAATGTTTGATTAATACAAAGGAAGTGGAATGTGTGGAAACTTGAGCTGCCGTTTGGTAAATGAACAAATAAATAAAATTTTTAAAAAGTCATAACTGATAAAACCGGTATACCTAAGGTATTGAGGAAGAGTGTGGTAAAAGTCACGTTAAAACTGAGGTAGTAGTGAGTATGAGAAAATGAGATGTTGGTTTGATCTATGATATGGAAAAAAAGCAAGGAGATGTGAATTTTAACTGATACAAACACCAAGTCACAAGGCTGAAATTGGCAGAGTTTCTTTACATGCCCCAGAGACACTCGATCTGTGCTACTGCATTCATCTGGGGGCAGCTCATTAACAGAAAAATATAGGCAAGCTGGAAGGAGTTCACAGAGGAGTAACAAAACGATAAGAAGTGCCAAAGGACTGACATGTGAGAAGAGACTGAAAAGATGAAATCACTCTGCTTTAGCTAAGTGGTGACTGAGGGGGAACATGTCAACCGTCTACAATTACGCAAAGGTTATACACTCCAAAAGATAGGCAGTGATTATTACAAATCAAGGGAGTATTGCTCTGTGGGAAGAGAAATTAAGAACAGGAAAGTTAAGCTCAAATACAGGATCATTTTCTAATATAGAGCTATTTTATGTCTTGTAAAGCTAAATGTTATATACTATAGCCCTTAAAAAAAGACAAAAATGACGCAAATTATAAACCATTACTTAATATTGTATAGGTAGATTCTCTATGTCTGTCCATCTATCTATCTATCTATCTATCTATCTGATCTACCGGTGTATCTTAAAATCAACCTTTCACAAACATACATAGAAATAAAAATAATGATTGCTTCTATTACTATAAGTTTTGTGCTAAACATTTTAGCAAGCAACTCATTTAATTGTTAACATTGCATTTTAGCAATCAGGGAAACTTAGGGTAAGAAAATTTGAGCAACATTTGAAGGTCACCCAGCTAGTAAGTGTCACAGCCAGTGTACAAACCCAGGGGTCTTTATCTCCATGTCTCTGCTTATAATCCCTGGATGTACTACTTTAGTACATTATTCTATCTGCAAAATTTTATTATTCTATTGTTTATATGACTGTATGGATTATTTACAAATTCTATGGAGTGCTTTGTTATGAATTTCCTTGACTAGCTAATGATATATTTTAGGTACCTTGGAATATGGCTACTCATGGCTCATGGTCATTACATTTGCAAGGGACAGTCATTTCCACAGCCATTTTCCATTCTTGAACAATCCACGTGGTCATCACCCATTCTAGCTATGTGGTAAAGCCTAAATAATTTTATTCCCTCATCCTAGACACTACTTATTTTTAATTTCAAAAATAATTTCTTGATCCACTACTGTATTCAATTCAAACTATTCAGTAAGTTATAATGTATTTATAAAGCTGTAATTTTAAAGAAATTACGCTATTGAGTTCTCTTTTTTTAAAAAAATAATCATCTCACACTTATTAATTTGAGTTGAAGATATATTGAAAGAAAACCTTTCTCATGGCTAATATTTCAAACAGTACAGAGACCATAAACTGAAATGAATGAGTCCTTTTCCCTTAGAACCTTCAACCTCTGTGGTTAGAGACAACCACTGCTAATAGTTTCTTCTGTGTCTTTCCAGAAATTTTCTATGCACATATTTGTTCACACTTTCCTTTCTTCACTTAGCCATTTATTTTGGTTGCCTTTCCATATCAACACATAAAGTGGTACTTTATCCTTTGTAGTGACTATAAAACATTCTACTGAATGGGTGTAACATTATTTGTTCATTTCCCTGTTGATGGATAATTTAGATAGTTTCTAGAATTTTAAAAATAATCCAATCCTATTATGAACATATATCTACATTTATCTTTGCATACTTATCCCTACTGATAGGGCAAATTCATAGCTGGAGCATTTTCTGGGTCAAAGCATATGTATGTTTAAATCTTTTAAGGTTTTTCCCAATTGCCAATTCCAAAGTGGGTTTTACATTAATACAAAAAAATATGAGAGTCTAAACAGGCTGCTCACACTTTAAAACTCACACAGAACCCCAACATGTCATGGTATTAACTTCTGCTCTGTGGGCATAAAATGGCAATTTGCCAAAGAAGAACATTTTATTCTACATAAATATTTTACTCCTGGGCCAGGTTTACCATTGCCCACTTATATTTTCAAGTTAATTAAACATTACTTGTTTGTATTTTTCCATGGCTTAATTGAAAGAAACAATAATGTTTAAAATAACAGATTTGACTAATTATTTGTTCTAGGCCTTGGCTTAGGCTATTTCTTCCACCTGGAAAATCCACCTCATTCCAACCCTGGATGTATATATTCTACCTGCCCTTCATGGTTTATTTCAAATGATACCTTCTCCACCTAAATCATGTTTATTTCCTCAGAACTCCCAGCACCTCTATTTAACCTTTTAGAGTTCACATTATATATAAGTCCATGATAAATGGTAGCTATCATTATTATTAGACACTGGATCTTTCCAGGTCTATAAATGTTCTCATTCTCTCCTGTCTTCCCTTGCCTGCTCCAATGGATGGATTTAGCTCAAACTACATATTTAGTATTGTGATACTAATTTTATTGTCTTTTAAAATAAATGGTTCAAGTTTTCATTTTTAATATCAACTGGTTAAAATAATATTTTTATTCTAAAGTTTCAGATTGTTGAACACAGCAGAAAATGATTTAACATGTCTCTTTGGAACTCATAAACATATGCAACTTTAAAAACAGAGAGTTAAACCTGAAACATGCTGGTGAGAGTAACATGGATGCTATCATATTAAAGGCCTTTGGAGGCAAGCGAGCATAGTTTACACGCCATCAGACCTATTTATAGAGCTGACTCCTTTCTGCAATGTCAACTGTAACCTTATACTTATTTTAAGCCTCAGTGTCTCAAGTATCAGCCTCTACTAGTTGTACAGTTCTCTCTTATTTGATATCAGAGAGCCCAATGGAGCCTTCTGAAGAACCTAGTCAGATTAGCAAAGATAACTTTTTAGAAGTTCCTAATTTATCTGATTCTCTTTCTGAAGATGAAGAAGTTAAAGCTACCTTCAGACCTGGTTTCTCCCCTCAACCTAGCAGACGAGGTTCTGATTCATCTGAAGACATTGACCTGGACAATCCACCTTCAGGTGCAAGAAGAGTTTCATTTGCTGACAACTTTGGGTTCAATCTTGTGTCTGTTAAAGAATTTGATTCCTGGGAATTTCCGAGTGGTTCAACTGATTTTGACTTAATGAAGGACATTTTCCACACAGAAGAATATGTTTTATCTCCACTATTTGACTTGCCTTCTTCAAAAGAAGACCTTATGCAACAACTTCAAGTACAGAAAGCAATACTGGAATCAACTGAGTATCTTCATGGATCTACAAGTATGAAGGGCATTATTCGAGTTTTGAATATTTCTTTTGAGAAGTTAGTATATGTGAGAATGTCCTTAGATGACTGGCAGACATATTATGACATATTAGCAGAATATGTCCCAAATTCATGTGATGGTGAAACTGACCAATTCTCCTTTAAAATTTTATTGGTTCCTCCTTATCAAAAAGATGGCAGTAAAGTCGAGTTTTGTATACGTTATGAAACTTCTGTTGGTACATTTTGGTCAAATAATAATGGCACAAATTATATACTGGTTTGTCAAAAGAAAGAACAAGAGCTGGAGCCTGGAAAACTACAGGAAGAAGTTCCTAACAGACAAATAAAAGGCTGCTTAAAGGTAAAATCAAGGTGAGGATATATCTTACATTCCTTACTTTTTTATAATCTTAAGGTTATTTAAGGTCATTCTTTATTTCACTGGTTGTAAGAAATAGCCATTCTGTTTAAAAATATATTTTTGTTATGTATAAAACAGTGGTGCTAGGCTTTAATAAGGTCAGTGCTATTCAAATAAAAGCACTGTGTTATCTATCCTCCAAATGTAAGGAAAATATGGGTATAATGTAACAGATGGCAGGGGGACTGCAATGTGTATGTTGCCTACCTAGCGAGTTATAAATTGCTTAAATTCAAACCACAGAATCTAGATTCTTAACATATAAAACTATTTATTTTGTCATTTAATGTATATTTATTTTCAGTGGTTTTTAAGTACTTTTGCCGTACTTCAAAACATTTCTGATTAACATAAAACTGTATTTCAGTATGTATCTAGTGCTCAGAAATTCACAGACTTCCCCCCAAAGCTGTAACGAACTTTTTAACGACTGATTGAGTCATACAGGGATGTTTGGAGTGATACAAATTAAGTTAATTCGGAAGAGCTATGACTTTAATGATAAGCTAAGAGAAAGACAGAAGTATATGAGTGATGGATGAATTACACATAAAAGTTTATAATTATAACCAAATGTAACATTATAGAACACAAAGTAGTATAATTTAGTAAAAGTAAATGGAGCAGAATAAAAAAATGACCCAAATAGAAATAAGGATATTAGCTTTATAGATTAGAGATTTGGGATTTGACCCCTCATTAGTAACCTTGCTCTCTTGTTAATGTAAAAAATAAAGAAAACTGAGTCTTCAATTCTATCTCTTGTAGAGTTGGCTAATTTCCATGACAGTAGGCGAGTAGATAAAACATCCAAGAGGAGACAGATGTCTCCTGTTCCTCCGAATCCACATGCTCTACCAGCCACAGGCAAATGTTTGATTATCCTCCGGATGGTCCACCATAACTGTCGCTGGACCCAAGGATTCTAGTAACTGCACCAGAAATAGTGTAAGATGATGAAAAGGGAACTGTATTAAGAATCAAGACACCCAGATTCTAAGTGGAATTAAATAAAAACATAAAGAATTACATTGGGAAGGTTCTAACCTCTTATGCTTTAATGCCTTGATCTCTTATACAGCAATAAATAATAACTACTAAATGTGTTATTCTAATGCATTAATGAACTAAATATAATGTAGGTGAAGCAATTCAATCATATAAAATATTTCTGTTTTCATTATCCTTTAAAGTCATTTGAAAGATTGGTTTATCTGACTTCGTGAGATATGCTACATTTCTTAGTCCAAACAAAAGTTTCTCAGTTTTAACTGATGCTATTGAGAGATAATATAATCATACTCTCTATGTGCTAAAGTAATAGTTTATTAGTTTATGAAATTATTCAGCAACATGTTAGCTATATAGATAAAATAAGTTCAACACTATTTAATAAACTATTTATATACATAAACATACACATATTAAATACTTTACAAATAAGATCATCATCTGTGAATATCTAATATACATGCTGCAAGTTGCCCTATATATTAGAGAAAAGTGAAACTTAAAAAAGGCGTAGCCTTATTGTCAAAGACCTCATAAAAGAAGCAGCATTTAACTCTGGATTTTTCTGCAAGTTAAGAAATGCAGCTTTAAAATTACAAGCATTACATGCTGAACTATGGTAAAGATAGAGGATTCCTTTGATAGAGCAAACTTGACTTGATAGCAAGAACAAAAAAAGGATAACTGCTAGGCCTAATCTATCCCAGTCATGATATTATTGAAACTTCTCCTAGTCTAAGATATGTATAACTGGATATATATCAATACCCACATTTGTATTCAGAACAGTAACCATTGGATTCATAGCAGACACCATTCAAGTTTTAATATTGCTTTGGGGAAAAACTTGAGAAGAGCTAAACCACAAAATGGTCTAAAGGCCTGTAAAGTTTCCTAATGAGTTATAAAAATGGAAAAAATCTCTCTCCTTCAAAACCACAAATACATTTTCTGCACTTCTATAACTTAAAAATGACCAACATAATTCAAACCACATTTTGAAAACAAGCATTTGCCTCTGGAGGAGGCCTTTTGTGCTGAATTTCAGTCCAACGTGAATTTTTACATCTGATTTATATACCACTCAAAATGGAGTGTATAAAGGAAATCCTGACAGATCCTTAGAACAGCATGTGCCATAATAGAATATTTATACAGCTTTTCCATGATATAATTTATATGCAATGGGGTTTCAAATATTCCTAAAACTCACACAAGAGAGCATTATCAAATTTCTAAATGAATATTGCAGTTGGATTTCATTGTGAAGAATTTGGTTAGGGAAAAACGGCACACCTTATTAGTGTTCTTTTACAAAATGTGTACTTGGCTAAAGCAAAAATGGACTAATACTTATTTGATCAAAAAGTTATAGCTTCTAAAATATCTTCCTCCCATCAAAAGTTACAGAATCTAAATGGGTCTGTTTTGAGCATTTCCACACTTCCTATGTAACTTAATTTGGAGGTCACTTCTTTGAGAAGGTAAATGCAGAAGAGAAATGTATGTGAATTTTTACTTCATACATGCAAGTAGATTAATAGTAGTGTGTAACAAAAGTCAGAGTTAAACTGAAAATAAGTCTGTCTTAATGTAGAGAGTAACAACTAACTTGAATTCCTCTTGATACCAAAGTTAATTTGCTATCAGGGTCTCAGAGATTGTATCTTCTAGAAGTGTCAATAATCCCTTCTAATAAGTACAGAATGAACTGTGGGAACACACTGAGTGAGGTAGGATTTCTGTTATGTTTTCTCTATGGAGATTTTTTTTCAGGTCAGAGTTTGCAAACCTCCACATCGATGGAGTTGTCTGTTTTCTTTGATTCTTATTCATCTATCCACTTTGGACAGAAAGAAATATCTAGAGGGAGAGGGAAACAGTTTGTAACGCATAGGCATATGACTGAGAGTGACCCAAAGGTATTTAATTGCACTGAAAGGCATGCATCATGAAATACTTGGTAAGTGTCACCACATATGTGGCACTGGTGTATGTGTTAGCAAACAAACTAAGTAGATTTCTGATCTACATCTCAGGGCCATCATTTCAAAATAAACGACCAGGGGTTTCCCTGGTGGCGCGGTGGTTGGGAGTCCGCCTGCCGATGCAGGGGACACGCGTTCATGCCCCGGTCCGGGGGGATCCCACATGCCGCGGAGCGGCTGGGCCCGTGAGCCATGGTCGCTGAGCCTGCGCGTCTGGAGCCTGTGCTCCGCGACGGGAGAGGCCACAGCAGTGAGAGGGCTGCGTACCAAAAAAAAAAAAAAAAAAAAGGACCAAAAGAATTAAATGACATTGATATAAATAATATTAAATGTACATAGATAAATAAACTAAAAATAGCATGCATACGTAGTATAACTTCAAAGTTAAAATTTGGGGCTTCAGAATTAAACATGTCTGGGTTTGAGTCCAAGATGCACCACATGCTAGCTGTGTGACTTTATGCAAGTTAAACTTGGTACTCCTTCTGTTAATTGTGAATAACAATAGTACTATCTCATAGACATTGTTAGAGATTTCCATAAAATAATACATATAAAGTTTTGGCATAGTGTCTGGAACATAGTAAGTTATCAGTAAATAATAACTCCTGCAAAAAGACAAGGCTAACTCTAGCTTTAGGTGGATCTGAAAAACCCTAGAAAAGCCCAAACTGCCCCAAAGTTCCTTTTCTCTTTCCTCTCACGGGTTCTAAATTTTTACCTTTAGAGAGCCATTTCTTTGTCTTTTGCAGGATTTTAATCAACAAGGGAAACTCACTGAATTCTAAATTCTCTTGAGATGTAGTCACCTGATATCTAGAACATCTTAAAGTTGGAAGAGATCTTAATGACTATTAAAATTTCCATGTTTAATAGATGAAAAAATGGAGGACCAGATCAAAAGGGTTAAAAAAGGCATTGATTATGGCATTGAACAGACACATATATTAATCCCAGGTAATATACATTTAACTATGTGGCCATGGACATATTACTTTACATCGCAAAGCCTCAGTTTATTCATATGTAAATAGGGGTAATAGTGCCTGCCTAATGTTGTGATGATTAAGCTAAAATAAAATGAGATTATATTTTAAAAACTTCTAGTAAAGTGTTGGGCACATATAAAGTAGTCATTAAAACCCAAATACAATTGCCGTCATTATTATCAAATTGTGTTCAGCTAACTAATTTCTTGGTTCTTGGGCTTGTGTTTTTTCTCCTGACATCATAGTCTTCCTTGTTCAGGTTTCAAAATTCATTCCAAAGGTGTTTATTAAGGGCCTGTGTGTCAGGTACTGTGTTGTTAGGCATATGGCTGGAAACATGACCCCGTGAAGACCAGAGGCCCCAAGGGAACAGGGCTCACAGGGGCTGAGAGCAGTTGGGGTGGGGGGGAAAGAACACCAAAACAAAGCTCAGATTCTTTGGGTATACCAGGGAAGCCATGGATGAAAAAGAACTACTTACATTACATTTCAGGTGTTCTTGGATCTGTGATCTATAACTGATCTTGTGTTCTGGACAGCGGACTGACCTTTTCAGCATCTCTTTTTTCCTCCCAACAGCTGCTAAATGTTCCTAACCATTGGGTACACAGACTGACTTCATATGGCTTTGTATTTTGTTAAGTGAAATCAACTTATTATTTTAAGTAATGAAATGGCATGATATAGGTGTTGGATGGTATTTATAACTTGGCCAAGTGAATGCAAATAAATGCCCGAAAGATTTCAATGCCAAAGGAAAAAAATTGATCAGTCTTCAATTTTTGTCCTTGAGGAACAGAACCAGGTACATTCAAGAATGGGAAAGAGAGAGATACTTTCTAAAGCATGACTTTAAGATTAGAGAGAGTTTATCTTTCAGGGTGGGAAAATCATTAAAATGAAGCCAAGAAAAGCACTGGAAAATGGTGCCTAAGGCATGGTCCTGTTGCATGTTCCAGTCAGAGCTTTAGGATTGTGAGACTTCCTCAATTTTCACTTACAGTATAACCTGGGGTCCTGGAAGTAGTGCAAAGAAGTGTCAATAGCCCCATGAGGCCTTTAGGACTTAATGTATTCCATAACTAACCTGTTTTGAGTGCACGCTAATTGTGGAAGCCGGGTCTGTTTAAGGGAGGGACCTCTGGCAGGGCCATATGGAAACCCAGAACACAGCTGCACAGGACCCATCAGGAGGACTGTTTGGAAGCTGCCAGATGGTTGACAGCAAGGAACCAACTAGTTTAGAGTTTCCTTGGAGATCTACCAGGGCTTTGTGGCTTCCTGGTCTTGTGGGAAATCCATACCCCTATAAGCCTAGACTTTCCCTAGAGTAGTTTTGAATCTTTTCTGAGAGCAGAGGAAGAAGAGGGTCTCACCACTCAGGGTTTCTCTCAAGCCCTAGCTGAAGGGAATCACTATGGATGCCAGGCCTCACATGGATCCTCTGGGATCTCGACAAGCCTAACTTCCCACCTGAAGCCCATGTGCAGCCTGTAAAAATGGAGCAGGGCCCAAGAACTCTGAGCCAATAATGCTCCAGGCAAAAGATGACTGTGAAGTGGGACACTTAAGTGTTTCACCTTCTTCCAATTCTGCTCACTGTGACTCTTGTCCTTGTTCCAAGGTTTTACCCCAGCACCCCAACAGGAATAGTATAAGAGAAGTAACCTCAGGGGCAGTCACCTGAAGTGGGCCTGATTGTCTACTGCATTGTCAGACTTAAAAGATCATACATACATAAGTGTGTGTGTGTGTGTGTGTGTGTGTGTGTTTATATGTGTAAGCACATATTTATATAATACACACACACATAAAAATTCCTTTCCTTAAATGCAGACCTCCAGGCTGGCAGGGACTATCTCTATCTTACATCCAATTAATGCACAAATGGGCTTTGAGTTTGGATTGAGACAGTGGAAATGGATAATTTTAGAGCTGGGAGCACTATGGGGTACAAGGCAGATTTGAATACAGAGTTTTGGTAGGAGATCCACAAAAGCAGGAGGACCCTGGGGGTCTGGAGTGTGTGTGTGTATTTGGGAGGGAAGGAGGATTCCAAAAACAACAAGGCATATTGGAAACAGCATGGGCTTTAAAGTAGGGCAGATTTGGGCTTTCATTCTAACTAATTAGTAGCTGTATGAACTTGGATAAATTACGCTTTGTATCCATTTTATTCAGGTATAAAATAGGGATAATAATCTCCACTTGGAAGAGTTGCTATGACAAATACATTAGCTAACATATATAAACATCTATCCCAGTTGCTGACACTTAGTAGATACTCAAAATGGCATTGGTGATAAATTCCATATTTTAAAATCTTGTACATGGGCTAGTCCTATGCCCAAGATTAACGGAGAGATGATTTTTCCCCTCAGTATCATTCCTGCTGCCTGGATCCACGTTAGTACAAATACACAGTTTCAAAATTATGGGTTCAATAAGCTTTTGGGCACTAACCAGGGAAGCTAATATTTTATGGTATTGCTACTATGGGGAAAAATGATTCCTAAATTCCAGCAACTTCTGGGTTACAAAAAAATTTTGAAACATCGACTGGATTTTTTAGGTGTTTTTTTAATGAAGTACAACATTTTTTTTCTTAAGGTAGTTCTTCTTAAGATGGTTCTTTTGGAGTAAAAAACTGAGTTGGCTATACACAGTTTCACCTTATCATCCCTGTATACATATGAATAGAAATTGAATTTTTTTATTATATCTCTATTGGAGTATAATTACTGTACAATGTTGTGTTAGTTACTGCTGTATAACAAAGTAAATCAGCTATAAGTATACATATATGCCCATATCCCCTCCATCTTGAGCCTCCCTCCCACCCTCCATACCCCACCCCTCTAGGTCGTCACAAAGCATTGAGCTGATCTCCCTGTGCTATGCAGCAACTTCCCACTAGCCATCCATTTTACATTTGGTAGTGCATATATGTCAATGCTACACTCTTACTTCGTCTCAGCTTCCCCTTCCCCTTCTGTGTCCTCAAGTCCGTTCTCTACGTCTGTGTCTTTATTCCTGCCCTGCCCCTAGGTTCATCAGTACTGATTGTTTAGATTCCATATATGTGTGTTAGCATATAGTATTTGTTTTTCTCTTTCTGGCTTACTTCACTCTGTATGACAGACTCTAAGTCCACCTACCTCATTACAAATAACTGAGTTAATGAAACTGAATTTGATATAATTATTTCCTCTAAGAAGATCTATTATACACCATTGAATTTTGGTCATTTCTCTGCTTTTGAAGCATTTTCTGTACCCCACCACTATATAAAAAGAAAAAACTCCTCAGGGCATAACTCTCAAATCTTTTCTGGTTTTTTATTCTGCTTCCCTAATAGCTTTACTTGGGTAACTGGCATGGTAGTGTTATTATCTATTATATAAATAATAACTGGTTTTTAACCTCAGTTTATAACCTCAGTCATACTATCCTGCTGTTTAGAGGTTTTATGACAAAGAGAAATAGATTGCCAAATTGGACTGTTATACAGCATTGTTTAGTGACAGAGACCAATTGTACATTAAACAAACCTGTTCTAGGAAATTTTACTGTTCCCTCCCCCTCTAGTTATTCTGAAAATGGTCTGTCTGTGCTGTACATCAGTGTTATTCAAGTCACAACTACAAATGGGATTCTAATATCATAAGACAATGATTGTCCTGGGTGCGGTTGTAGATTTGAATTTCATTCACCCCTTTTGAAGTTTGCAGTAGTAAAAAAGATCAAAATATTCCCCAAATTTAAATCTGTAAAGCATGCCAAATTGTAGATGCTTTTCCTAATTATGTGAAACAGATTTTATACCCATTTAACACTGATGGTACTCTGCTTGTTTTACAGAATTAAACCATGATACAAAGCTAACCTATTGACTCTAAAGCTGTGATAAAAACCCTAAGCTGATTTTCATTCTTAAAAATTACTGTGGATGTATTCACACAATTACAAATTACACAGAACTGCTCAGGTAACTTTCAGCTTCATAAGCCACATATGATATAAAGCTGAGTATTTTCACATTTTACTAATATCTCCTTCTGAGGATTAATGTTTATAAATAATTTTATAATAATATATTGTTACAACTTAAATCTCTTGAGTATTTGCCAATGGAAAAATCTCACCGAATTTTAAAATCACATTCAGGTACAAGCAGAAGAAAATATGATCTTCCCATATAATCTTGAGTAAGTGTATAAGACTACTGTGCTTAGTGTAAATAAAGTTATAATCATTTTTTTCCAATGCTAATACAGCACTTGATTTCTGAACAATCTTCCTTGAATTGTATTGTAGGAGAGACCATCTAATTCTATCCTTTGCTTTCAGGCAGAATTATTCTGAAAACTACCCAAGCCAAATGCTTATAATATTCTCTTTTTAAACATCTCCTGGGAAGACTGTGTTCTTTAGTAAAGTATTCGATCAGGAACGTCTATGTTTTTCATGTAGCCATTCATGTTGTTATATACCTTTAATCTTGTCATTTGTTTACTCCGATTCTCAACTGAATTAAATGTTGGAGTTCCTATACTTATACTTTAAAATTAAAGTATTTAATTTCTATTTTCCATGTCAAATAAGCTCAACAACATTAGATTTCCCCCCTGAGTTCCTAATGATCAAACTAATAAACTAGTTTGTAGTATTTCAATGCAAAAGTCAGAGAAGAAAAAAACCATCAACAACCAGTGAATGAAGCACTGTTACAAGGACCGTGCACTGCCGGAACCAAGGTATCAGGGCAGCTGGATAGGTTAATAGGCTAGCTAAGAAGCTTTCCCAATCCTGCCCTCTTTAGCTCTGAGTCCTGAGTATTGGACTCCTGTGGGAGTCAGAGAAGGGAAAGAGGCTTTATTTTACTAAATCACAAAATTAAAAGTACTTCAGAAGATCATGTCATTTATTTCTCAATCCTACCTAAAAAGATAGCTGCATTAGAATTGTTGAAACTCTCTTAGACAAATAATGAATAATTTTGAATGATGGCTACACCCTTTTCTAGAAATCTCATTTTTAATACAATTTCATTCAATAATATAATTTTATAAGTACATTGAAAAGAAATTATGAATAGATTTGTAAAAACCAAATGTAACACTGACCAGCTGAAATTTAAACTGTTGTAAGTGTACCTTTTTGTAGAAAGGTTAATACTGTGTTCACAAGCAGAAGTCATTTGAATATATGTTAAAATTATTGATTCTGTGTGTATGCGTCTATGTGTGTGTACAATTTTAACTAAAAGGCATTGTTTGAAGCAATGAATATGTACAGAGGACCGGTACAGTCAATCGAGCTGATAATTTATTTAGTAAATTGAACATAGGGAGCAGTATAAGTAATATTGCCCACCTCCATTCAAGTTATCCTTGATGCATTGCTTTTTTGTGCGGAAAGCACATACGCATATGTATATATAAGCTTTTCGCTTTTCACAAAGATAGTTCATAATTTTCTAGTATTTTATATTGTTTGTATTAGTAATACCTCATTCAAAGTTACCTTTGGCAAACCAAGTTAAGCCTTAGACAATGGCAGTTATGTGAACATTCAAGGCATTTGTTTACAAATCTCATAAAACTCGTGTAGTTCACCAGGGCTACTCCTACTGTCGATTTATCCATGTTATGGAACTTGCTTTTGCCCTTTCATAGCTTCACTATACTGCCTTAAAATTACCAGTTTCCGGCAATATTTTCCCATGGAGTAGCTACTCCTATGATGCAAAATAAAACAACTTTCCTTAAATAAAAGGGCTGCTGTTTGCCATGCTTGCATCTGATGCAATTTATAGGCAAAGAAATTAACGTTCAGTGAAACTTACTGCTTATCAGATCTTTTTATTTGGAAGAAGAGGACTTTTGTCACATGTCCCTCTATATCTGTTTAGCCAGAATTCTTCCAATGGTGGCCTTTCAAATGGTGGCCTTTTCCTGCACTTTTAAAAACTTTTATGTGTGTGCCATCTTCTCAAATGGATTGCAAGATCCTTGAGGTCAGCAGTGGTATATTAGTTTAAGCATTACTCCCCACTGTGACTAACAAAGGGTTTTGTGTGGAAAAGCTCTGAAAAAATATTGATTAAACCTGATAAGCGTAGAGCCTGGTAAAATCCTAAAGTATCCATTCTGAATACTTAAAGAATGAATTATACTTTTTATAATTTTAATGATGAGTGCTTTTATTGTTTTCACAATCTTTAAAAATCAGGGTCCTACTGGTCATCTCCATCTGGATATCCATGTGGCAAATTAATTCCCTTACATCCCAAACCAAAGTTACATTTCCCTTTCAATCCTAATCCTTCTTCCTCTATCCTGTACTTTGTTTAAAGTCATAATCATCATTCCAGTCATGCAAATAAGAAACGTCAACATAAGAACTTATTTCTCTTTTGCCAACTCCTATTAATTCTACACTCATATTCGATTCCATTGCCACATAAGTAATGATTGTTCATTTGAATAAAAATAAACATTGTTTCTGGGGCTTCCCTGCTGGCGCAGTGGTTAAGAATCCACCTGCCAATGCAGGGGACATGGGTTCGAGCCCTGGTCCAGGAAGATCCCACATGCCACAGAGCAACTGAGCCCTTGTGCCACAACTACTGAGCCTGCGTTCCAGAGCCCTCGAGCCACAACTACTGAGCCCGCATGCCACAACTACTGAAGCCCGCGTGCCTAGAGCCCATCTCCTGCAACAAGAGAAGCCACCACAATGAGAAGTCCATGCACCGCAACAAAGAGTAGCCCCTGCTCGCTGCAACTAGAGAAAGCCCGCACGTAGCAAGGAAGACCCAACGTAGCCAAAAATAAATAAGTTAAATAAAAAAATTTATTTTAAAAAACACATTATTTTAAAAATAAAGAACAGAGTATACAAAAAACATACTTACACATTATAAAAACAACAGCTAAGAGGGAAATTTATTTCTTCAATAACCACATATTTGTTGTCTAAATTGACTCAAAATTAAATATAGAATTGAACATATTAACCATATTAACATCTTGTAGTAGTCTAAATTTACTTGCAGTTACCAGGGTATCAAAGAAAGATCAAATTGAGAAATAAGTTAATATAGTCTACTATAGGACACTTTATTTAGTCTTTCCTTCTTTCCTGTCTTCTAAAGAGCTGATTCATTGAGTCAGTACAATGTTACTATTCTGTAATGTCAAGTAATCTTAACATCCCAAATAAAAGAAATACTCATTGGTCAGCTTTTGGCTTCCTTCATATCACAATCCAGACCAGTGGGACAAGAGAAAAATCCAACAGGCTGAATAATAAAAGACCAAAGGCAGATATTGAATGTCCACTGATCAGAATTGAGTCATTCATTCTTTCTCTTTGCCAGGGCCAGGACCAGGGCCAGTACTCATGTTAGTTCTGCTGCCGCTGCTTGTGGCACTCACTGATTCTGACACCTGTGGATTCTGGGTCTGGCTGTTGTTCTGTCTGCTTTTCTTTACCTTAATGACTTCCTTTGACTGGGCCTTTTGCCTCTACCAGATTCCTCCCCTGTACCTAAAGCTAAACACCTAAACCACGTCCTCTCTGTCTTGAGATTGCAGATTCTTCACCTTTGCTTATATGAAACCATAAAAACAAAAACAATTAAAGAGAAAAAATGCAGTGCATGTAAATGTTTAACCTTAAAACCTACAAAAAGGTAGTATGATGAATCTGCTACATTCTGTTGAGTACTTTTTAAAAAATATATTTCTTTATTTAGCTGTGCTGGGTCTTAGTTGTGGCATGTGGGATCTAGTTCCCTGACCAGGGATTGAACCTGGGCCCCCTGCATTGGGAGCGCAGAGTCCTAGCCACTGCAGGGAACTCCCTATTGAGTACTTTTTTAAAAAATTACTTTAATATAATTTTAGATTTTAAAAAAATTATAGGAATAATATGAAGACTTCCCATATTCTTGTATATAAATGTTTTAAAACTATATAAGAGGAGTCCAGTTACATTGATTCTTATAGGCAAAAGCTTTTACCTTTGAAAACCATAAGCAATGGTGACTTTCTAGTTTGTAGCTAACTGCTGATTTTTGCAGAATATAAACTACAATTAAAATGTTTTGTGAAAATATTAACAAACTCAGATGGAAATAGTACTGTTATTATATTATAATGCTTTAATTTTAAAATTATATTTTTCTTTTTATGATATAAGAATTGGGAAACAAATATATGTTTTAGGAAATTAGCATAAATAATTATATATTTTATATGGCAAATAATAATATACCCTGTCTATAATGACACATCAATTAACTCTTACATCACTACCCTCAACTATCATCTCATAGTTTTCATTAAGAGTTTTACTGTAATTTTCCTAATATCCTAAAGAGCTTTATTGTATAAAACCTGAAGTTTCCACCCAAAGTATAAATGTATTATTGAGGTAGGTAATGCATAGCATTTGTAAATAGTTATGTTTCACTTTCTCAGAAGATGTGTTTTAATGAAACTTGCTGAAAATTAAAGTTTTATCATTTACGTT
This sequence comes from Phocoena phocoena, assembly GCF_963924675.1. Taxonomy (NCBI): domain Eukaryota; kingdom Metazoa; phylum Chordata; class Mammalia; order Artiodactyla; family Phocoenidae; genus Phocoena; species Phocoena phocoena. The sequence goes on along the minus strand of NC_089227.1, from coordinate 70,620,316 downwards.
TGTTGTTGTCCAATTAACTTTTAGTATACAAATATGGATGGGTTCCTATGGAAAATGGCATTTTTGAGACTGAGTTAAACAATTTCTGGGGAAAGCTTAGCTGTTGACTGAGCATCCTGGAGGGGTATTCTTATTAGTACAACAGAATACTCCTGTCTGTGACTAATTGAGGCAATTATTTTTTTTGAAAACCCTCAAAATTATGTTGGTGTGATTATAAGATTCTTTTTTTTCTGTGTTATTCTTCAATTCCTGGGGAATTCCTTGACCACTTATGGTAATTTTGGACCAGTTTGCTTTCATTCTTTTAATTTTTATCTGAGCATCTGTAACATTTATCAGAACTTGTCTACAAAACCAGGTGGGACTCTCATCTTGTGCATGGATTGTAGTCCATTGACAACTTTAAATTTATGATATTTTACTGCTTCAACAAGTTATCTTGTTCTTTGGTTTAGAAATTTCTAATTATATAAACTTAAGGAATACATACTTTAAATGTCTCTATCATTATTTCTTAAGTGATATAAAATTACCTCCTACTAGATCACTTTTATACATTGTAGTCAACAGGCCAGTCCTATTTACATAAGAAGAAATTTAGGCAAAAGGGATTTATTTGATCAAGACCAGGAAATATATAAGAGGAAAAGCTCTTTTTGTGATTTAAGATCTCTAATTCCCTGTGGCTTTGAACCATAGTGCCCCAATCAGCCAATTAACCATAAAGAAATTACAGAGTCCTTAATTTATGTAGGATTCTTCTAGTTAGCTTCTATTTTCAAGCATTAATTTGATAAATGGATAACATTTATGCACATGAGAAGTTAGTTATCAACATAAGTGGAATGACACAGACTTAGAGGAGAGCATAGGAGATGCAGGGCAACAGGCTTTAGAGAAATGATTTACTGCAGGCGGACCTGATCAGAAACAGCATCACAGAGGAATTGAACTTGATCTGGAAATGGTAAAACTTGGGTAGGTGGAGAAGAGTTAGGAGACTGTTTACATAGAATAAAAAATACTTGTGGACACGGCAGCAAAAAAGATAAGTCGGAGATTTTGTTGTCAATTTGACTGCCTGGAATGGAAAGAATTGTGAGAGTCAAACTTGAAGAAAAAGGTTGAAAAAGAATTGCACAGTCTTGCTAGACCAAGGATTTTGAACTTTAGTTCCTATGCTCAAGGATAAAGTATTATTTTAGTTATATCAATCCAGAAAGCATATGCAGAATAGAGTGAAAAGTATGAACTAGGTCACTGTCCATAAGAAGGGATATTGATTTTCTATGTTCATAACTGTTTTTTACTTACTGTTTCTGTATGTTAGAATGTTTAAAACATAGGTTTTACCCTTTTCTCATTATCAATATTAACTGAATTCTGCTATAGGTCATCTTTAACGTAAATAAACACATATATATATTATGGCACTAATTTTTAGGTATTTCTATACTATTTCATGGGTGATTTATTTTACTACTCTGGTGACACTTAGGGGAAATTTATTTCTATAATTGTTTCTCACCCAAATTCTTCCTTCAAAATCCAAGGTTTATGTTTTAATTTAGTGAAAAAGATTAGTCCAGGCATCTCAGTCTTTATCTTCTTGGATGGATACATGGAAATTACACCAGTATATTTTTTTCTATAGTACCAATGACCTCAAGATTAAGAGGGTATGAATCTTGGTTCACATGAAAAAAAATAATCAAAATATTAGTATCAAAGTTCTAACTATGCTTTTCAGCTTGTGTATTAAAAGAGAGTAAAAAAAAAGATCGATGACTAGAAGAAATGAATACAGGATCTTCATACATTCAACAAATCTTTGTTGAACACATACTATGTGTCAGGTACTGTTCTCAGTATTAGAGATACATCATGAAAGAAATGACAATCCCTGTCCTCATGTAGCTTACATTCTAATGGAAGGAAAACTAATAAGTAATAAACATAAAGAATAAGTAAGTTATTTTAGAAGATGACATATGCAATTGAGAATATAAAAAACAGAGCAGCATAAAAAGAATAAGGAATAAAGACTACTTCATTGAGAAGATGACAATTGATCAGAGACTTGAAGAAAGTCAGTCATGAAGAAATCTGGGGGAAGCGAGTTCCATGCAGAGCAAAGCAACCAGTGCAAATATTCTAAGCAAGTTCAAGTGATGGATCTCCCCTTCTGTTTACATTAGGTTCTCATGCTCTTTAGGTCGCCTGTACATTCTTGGGCTTATTTCCCAAAGGACCCATCACTACCCACAGGGTCTCTGAGAGAAAGGGGCAGGGTAGCAAAGGTACAGATGAAAATATGTCAGCAGCAGTTTGTCTTTGACTCTAAAGTCTTTTAGGGTCCCTTTCTGCTTTCTCTGGCTGCCCAAATCCCTATATCCAATCTTTTAGATTCATCTTTGCAACTGAAGGACTGAGTTGCAATTTTGTCTTGGTGAAGGTGCAGTTGTGTTACAGGTAATCTAATCAAAGAAGAAATTCCACATTTGAGTTATCTTAAAAAGCACTGAAAAATTCTATCTATTATTATTTTATTTCAATTTTTTTCGATTATCCTGACAATAGACTATAAGTATTGTAGATACTGGATAAGTTTATGTAAATTGATACCTGTAAGAAGAAAACATTTTTCATAAATTAACACTGTATATGTATAATAAATCAAGCAAACCATTGTAAAATGATGATTTGGAAAGAGCAAGTGTAATCTTGCAAGTGCCTTTACTTATGTAGCAAATGAGGAAAAAAGAAAACCGGAATATAAGCAGTTTTCAACTTTTTATATGAAACATTATTTTACGTATTATAAACTCCAAACACATTAAACTATCAGCATTATCCACAACTTACATTTAAGCCACTACATTGCGTGTTCTGCTTTTTTAATAACTGTCACCTCATTGCTACCATTTTCATCTCAAGACTAATTGTCTCTTTTATGGGATCTAACCAACTAGTGTCCTTGGCAGTACACTTTACGGTGCTTGCATTTACAATAATTGTTTGGGCAATTTGCCATAGTACAACTGGAAAACATTTTACCATCCCAGGTCTAAATCTTAACAAACATGATCAGTGTTAGGGTAGAAAAGATTAATGTCTCTTACCCTAAACAGCATCTAGATTTCATTTCAGTTAAAAAAAATCAGTAAATTTAAATTCACTGTTGTATGGATTGGTAATTCCCATGATGAATAAAAATTAATTGTGGGCTTCCCTAGTGGCTCAGTGGTTGAGAGTCTACCTGCTGATGCAGGGGACACAGGTTTGTGCCCCGGTCCGGGAAGATCCCACATGCCGTGGAGCGGCTAGGCCCCTGAGCCATGGCCACTGAGCCTGCACGTCCGGAGCCTGTGCTCCACAATGGGAGAGGCCACAACAGTGAGAGGCCCGCGTATGGCAAAAAAAAAAAAAAAAAAAAAATTAATTGTTTAATAGACCTAACAGTAGCAGAAGTAAAATCCCTAAAGAATTTACGTTATTGCTAACCTGCTTGATTATGTATACCCTCTCCTCCCACCCCACAGAAAATCTTAAGAGCAGAGTATTTTCACTGAAGGATTTATTTTCCCACTAACCATACTTTGATATAGTAAAAGCCAGGGTAGAATAGTAGTGTAAACCAGTGTTTCTTAAACTTGGGTGCACATAGGAAGGGGAAAAATAAGGCACCCACACCTAGATCCTCCTATAAGACCCCAATTTCATTGGTTAGGGGCAGGTTGCAGGCACTGGTATTTTTAAAAAGCTTCCCAGCTGATTCTGATATGCACCAAGGTTGAGAATGATCTAAACAAAAGACTAAACACATGTGTTTTGAGTTGTAACTTTTTTTTTAATTTGAAAATCAATTAGTCTCAGTATCCACTAAAAGAATAATGCTATTAAACAAAGAAAAATTAGCAAATAAAATAATGCTTTTGCAAATATGGCCTGAGGGATTTTTAAGCATTAATAGCAACATTAAGTACTGTGGGAATTACGATACAAAAGATAAGCTTTTTAAATAGGGCATCTATTAAAGAAATTTTGCCCCATCATTTGTGATGACTTGGGGAAGGCGAAAAAGACACTTTAAATAGCATGGTAAAGTTAATTTCCATTTAGAATGAAGTAAACTTTCAGAAAGTATTTACTTTTCTTTTTGAAAAGTATATACTTTACAGTTCAGAAAAGTCAAACTTTTAAATATGATTTGTAATCATATTAAAGGATATGATCTTCCTTCAGTCTTCTCTCTTTACAAGCCCATGTATATACACAGTTGCTACTGCCTTCCCTGAGTTTGACTTATGGATTTTATTACAATTGACCCTGTATGGATCCTGTATGGACCCTGTTATGGATCTTATTACAACGGGGATATCAGGGGTGCTGACCCTCTTTGTAGTTGAAAATCTGAGTATAACTTATAGTTGGTCCTCCATATACTCAGTTCCTCTGTATCCATGGTTCTGCATCATCAGATTTAACCAACTGCAGGCCACGTAGTACTGTGGCATTTACTATTGAAAAAAAATCTGCATATAAGTGGACCCACGCAGTTCAAACCTGTGTTTTTCAAGAGTCGACTGTATTTTCTTCTATAGCACTCCATGCTTCCCCAATCATGAAATGTACAGCTGTGATTTTATACTGCCAGTTTTCATTTATCATTCTTTAGACTGTAAGCTCTGTGAAGTCAGAGTTGGTTCAATCTCAGCTTGTGCCAGTAGTTTAACGTCTAGCATGACGCCTGGCACAGATTAACTACTTGCTGAATGAATACATACTAAATTTTGTCCAACGTTATTCTGACTTAGCATGATGTCCAGTAGAAGGACTGAATCATTTTAAAGACACTTGATAGCTGTAGTCTTCAGAATGTTGACTGTAAAGTCTTGTGCTGCCTTGTTAAAAGTGTGGCAGAGATCCCCATCTATGGCAACATAACTGCATCCCTTCAGGATTCAGCCCTTGCATTTGACTCGTTCAGCAATCCCAGCCTGTGGCCCAACTTCTTCAGCCGCTTGTTCCTTGCCTTTTAGTTCATACTGGTTCTCAACTTGTCCTTCCCAGCATCGTATTGCTCTTCTATTAATCTCTAACCATAGTCTGTCTTAGTGAGACCTTCACACTTCATCTTCTTAGGTTTGCTGGCAATGAATTTTGCTTTACTTAATCAGGGATCCAAAAGCCTTCAACTGGGAGAGCCATCTTGGCAGTGATGAGCTCCTCCTACCTATTCCATCTCTTCCAGTGAAAGGCACCAACCAGAGGAGTAAGGTGGTGTTTGTACTGTAAGCTTCTTAAATCAGTTAGACTTCTTTTCTTGACTCTGTAGGTTCATTTTCATCATCCCTGAATCTGCTTACATCTTCTCCAGTCTAGAACTTGGCTAGGACCAATAACTGGTGGACATTTTCTAGCATTTTAGTATTGAAATTAACATGAGCAAGAATATGAAATGTAGTTGGTTGCATGTGATAACTACACTAATAAAGATTATTTATATTAAAAATAATATTGCCTCTTATTTAAAGAGTTTTAATCAAATAGATTCTATGAAGGATCTCTGCAAGTTAGCAAAGACCTTAAAGCTAATTTAAAAATTCTATTACTTGGACATCATCCAGATTAAGAACTCTTGCACTCAAAGACACAGTCAAGACAGTGAAAATGGGAGAAAACATTTACAAATATATCTAATAAGTGACTAATCCAGAAGAACTCTTACAACTCAATAATAAAAAGACAGCCTAATTTTAAAATGAGCAAAGGATTTAAATAGATATTTCTCCAGAGAAGATATATTAATGACCAATAAGCACGTGAAAAAGTATTCAATATCATTAGTTACTATGAAAATGCTAATCAAAACCACAATGTGATGTCACTTCACACCCACTATAATGACAACAATCAATAAGACAGATAATAACAAGTGTCGGTGAGGATGTGGAGAAACAAATTATAGGATTATCATAAACCCAGCAATTTCACTTCTAGGTATCTACCCAGGGGAAATGAAAACATGTCCACGCAAACACTGGTATGTAAATGTTCACAGAAGCACTGTCCACAAGAGCCAAAAGGTGGAAACAACTCAAATACCCATCAACTGGGAAATGTGTAAAGTGAGTGCATCTATACAATGGAATACTATTCATCAATAAAAATGAAATATTGATACATCCTACAACACTGATGAACCTCAGAAACATTTTCCTCCATGAAAGAGGCCAGACACAAAGAATGCATATTGTATGATTCTCCTAATATGAAATATCTAGAATAGGCAAATATCTCAAAACAGAAAGAAGATTAGTGGTTGCCTAGGACTGGGGATGGGAGTAAAGAGTGACTCTAACAGGCTTATTCTTTTGGGGGTGCTGGAAATGCTCTAAAATTAGATTTGGTGATAATTGAACAACTCTGTAATTATGTTAAATATACTAAATGTCACTGAATTGAACACTTAAAATGGGTGGATTTTGTGGTATGTAAATGATACCTCAGTAAAGCTGTTAACTTAAAAAATTATTTTACTAGTTTTGTATGGGGATACTAATATTTTATGATAAACAGATATAGATTTCTATAGATGGACTGTAGAATTTAGGGTTTATAAGTTTAGAAATAAGGGTCTGAAATTTCTCCTGAAATTTAGTAGAGAAATAGTAGTAAAAGATTGTTTTGTATTTTAGATGAGGCTAGAATAAAATGGCAAGAAAATGAATATAGGTTGCATACATAGTCCCAGATGAAAAATTATATTTCCCATACATGGTATGTGTATAAGCTTTGAAAGATACTTGAGTACCTTTCCATGAATTCTGTAGATAATTCTGCTGCAGGAATAAGGACTATAAGTTTGATCCCCTTCTTCAGAGTATGTTAATTCAAGGACTGAACAACTTTCACTCCATAACATTTTTCTTATTGTTTCAACAGGGAATGTGGGTATTAATTTTATCTTTTTGCAAAGTGTCGATGTAATAATAATAGGTAGTGTTTATTGATTGCTTGCTGTATGCCAGACAGCAGTTTAAATCCATTTCCTCATTTAATGTGTTACATTGGTACGAACACTTACTCTTCTTAGTTTAATTGCACTTTTCTTTCTTGTGTCCTCTTTCATGGCCTTTCTCTGCTCTCATTTTCTTTTTTCTATTCCACTACTCTTTCCCTACCCACCTTCAGAGCAAATTATTCAACTGCTGGTTACACTATTCATGTTTCAGAATCTCATTTTTTAAAAACAAGTGATTCGTTCACATTGTTCTGCCTTTAGCCAAAAAGCAATTTGACATTGCAGAAAAATATCAAATCAGATTTTGTGCTGAATTTTGACTGATTTAGTCAAAATGTTCAAGTGGTTTGTATATATAAACCTGCCTTAAATCAAAGAAATGTGGGCTGAAGGGGAGGAGGTCTTTGAATATGAAGTGGTAGATTCCACAGGAGTGCAGAATCTTTTGTGAAGAAATCCGCAAGAGGACAGAAAGAAAATACTAATTCACAAAAGGTGTGGGTGAAGGGCTGGCAAAGAAAACCTGTAACACAAGATGTGGACATTTGTGAGTATGCCTCAGTGCATTGCATTAATAATTTGCATATTAAGAAGTCACGAGTCTTCACGTTAATGAATCCCTAACTAGTCTCTGACACAATAGAATGAGTGTCCCTGGAGGAGTCATTATGGCCTATCATGTCAATGATCCGCATATTAATGACTCTCTTACAGGCTCATCAACAGGTAGCCTAATAGGCTTCCATTGAGTTCTTTTTCATTTGCTTTTTAAATGTATCCTCTCCTCCCTTCCTTTTGTAATCCTATTGTGAAGATTCGACAAAAAGGTGCATTAAGATGATTTTAATGTGTGACGTAAGTTCACAAAAGCATTAAATTTAGAAATAATGCTTTAAGACTTCCTGAGTCTGCCTAGAAAACTTTTCAGATGCAGTTAAATACAAATCCAGTTTGATAATAGGGTTCTTATTTGGAATTTAACACAAACCATCCAATCCAATTTACCATATTTCTCTTTTCCCTGATATATCAATTTATGCTGTGATTAGCATAAGTAGAGTAGGTAGTTTAAAAATGTTTGTGAAACTGAATTTCTTGAAAATGGAAATGAATTCCACTGGATTTCATATGATAGAGGTTACTAAACACTTATTAAAACTAAAAAGCAGTAGCTGATAATATTAAAAAATTTTAAATATAAAAGAATTTTAAATTTAGAGAAAATACGTTTATTAATTGCATAGCCATAAATAAAAGGTCCTAGGATTTTGAAAAAATGATTTCATAACTTTTAATTTTAACATTTAATTACAAGCAATAACAGGAAGGCAGTACTTTAACATTTCTAACTTGATTTGGCATGCCCTGACTTTTGTTGGCCCTAATTATTATATTTAAGATACTTGGTGATTTTTCTTATGAACATAAAACCTACCATCTCCTATACGAAATACTGAAGAACTGCTTTACCAATATTTTACTGAATTATACATCATTTCATCTGATTTACTCTCCAGATAAGGGGAAGAGTATTGATATATGCTTGAAATTCTCTGTCAAGAGCCAGGAAGAGGAGAAAAGCTGCGGAAAGAGTTGGAGAAGTTTGGCACTTTGTTCCCCATTAAAGAAAAAACAAAACGAACAACCCCATGTAAACTTTACTATCTTGGGGAACAATAGAGGGCACAGGTGCTCAGGGGAGTGGCTGCCACCCTCAGCTGGGCAACAGATCCTTTTGAGAAGTGTCACTTCCGAATGATTTGATTTCAGTTTGTAAGTCTCATGCTCCTTTGTTTTCCTTCCCGCTCCTAGCCCTTCCAAATACAACCTTTCCACACATACACTGGGAATATCAATTTACATTTTAAATTACCTTTCCTTAAAACAGTTTTCAAAACAATATTTAATACAAATTCTGTAGAGCCTGGATGTCAAATCTCAGTATTTAACAGACCAAATATCTTAGGTGATACTTACATGTAGATTTCACAGAGAAAACATGTTTAATCAGGATTTCCTTAATTGCAGTTAGTTAGCTCATAGTCATGATTTTGTGATAATGACTTTTTACACGAACACAAACAAATCAATATCTTTATGAAGGAAATAATGCCTGAAAATTAGTATCCTTAGGAAAAAATAGATATTAACAATTCTCTGATAATTTTCAAAAGATGGATGCTGTATAAAGTTCTTAGAAATCACTTTGTAGGGGAATTGTGGAGAATCAGAATGTCAGAATTCTGAAGTAGTAAGAGTCTCAGCTGGACAATGACTAATTTTTCTGTCACCCACATGCTCCACGGATAACAATTACTTCCATTAAGAACTCAGGTAAAATAAGGACTTTAGACCAATAAAGTTAAGAATTCTTTTCTGATATCTGTCTGATGTACATTCTTTAGTTTTTCCAGTATCCATCACTTAAAAACATTTACATTTCTCTCTTGGTAGAATATAATTGGCAGATTGTGGCAGAGAAGTCCTTTGGGCCAGGTTTACCTATAACTCTTCTTTCACTGAAAATTCACGGATTCTGCTTGTAATTATGTCTCTCCCAAAGCAACCTGCAATTTTTGTTGTTGTTCATACGTGAACCTCCAAGGTTTGACTTAATTAAGCACTAGATTCTCACAATTTAGTACTCCTTTAGAAGACACTCTAAGGAGATCCCATCTCTACAAAATTGCACATGATGCCCAGATTCAATCACAGAATTAAATCCAAATAATGTTTTCTCCCTGATTTCTGTGGGGTGGGTGAGCAAGAAAAAATCGCACCCACTGCTTTGACATGACAAAGCAGATTTGAAAACAGCAATCCTTGGCAGAAGACAAAGAGTTAGGAAATGAAGCAACTTTGGAAAAGAAACTTACCAAAGAATTCTTCAACAAGGTTATGCTTTTTTTTTTTTTTTTTTTTTTTTTTTTGCGGTACGCGGGCCTCTCACTGTCGTGGCCTCTCCCGTTGCGGAGCACAGGCTCCGGACGCGCAGGCTCAGCGGCCGTGGCTCACAGGCCCAGCCGCTCTGCGGCATGTGGGATCTTCCCGGACCGGGGCACGAACCCGTGTCCCCTGCATCGGCAGGCGGTCTATCAACCACTGCGCCACCAGGGAAGCCCAGGTTATGCTTTTTGGTTGCTTCTTTCTCTGCTATTGAAATTTCCTGCATCAAGAAGGCATCATACCATCGTTTTCAATATATTTTCAAGATCAAGCACTGAGGCAATAGGGAATGTTCTAATTTAGTAAAAGAAATAGAGAAGATTTTTAGGAACATAGCAATTCAGGTTTGTGGAAAACAGGAAAGTGACTCAATAAAACCATCTGGTCACTAATGTGGTGATATGTTCTTAGTTACTGGAATACTTGAGCAGTTCACTAGACTTTACTCAAGGGGCTTGTGGTTTGCTGTGGTTTATGCTTACATTTTAAAAGTAATAAATTAACTTATATCATATGTATTATCCAATATATTCATTTATCCCAATCATTTGTAGATATTGATAATGTTCCACTATTTGAAAGGTTTTACCTGGACACAGTAAAATAATTTGGGAATAAATCATTGTATAATCTGCATTATAAATAATGTAAGTCTAGCTCACAAATTGTGTGGGTAGGATTTCTGTAGGTATTAAATTTGAAATGCTGACCATAAGATTTAATTGAGAATTTATCTTTGTATTGCAAAGTTAATGGTCATTTCTATTGATCCTACTAGCATTTATATCTTTTGAAAACAAATTTAAGAAACTTCCAAATTACATTTCAAAATTATATTTATGGAATATTATTAGTTACATAAATATGGAACTCCTAAAACTGGAATTGGAGGAGGGAGGATTTGACATTGATTTAATGTCAAAATTGAGAAAGGCAAATTGTTTCCATTTTGAGCAATAAAGGGGTTGAGAAATAAAGGGGTAGTAGCTGCCTGGTTGTATAGAGAAGGATCACAGCGCTCAATCTGGTCTCAGCTAGGAAGTCCCTTGATCTGTTATCAGTGCTTGCCATGGGTGCGAGAGAAAGAGGCCAGCATGAGAGTATTGTATTTGATATCCCTAATCTAATCCAGAGCTTTCACTTTGAAGATGAGGAATCCCACAAAAACCATGTTCTTTACCATATTAGTTCTTAGTCTCCAGATTCAGCATCTAAAGGAAATAGAAGCCATTTAAAATATTTGATGTTTTTTCTTTGAGATTATTTCTTGCTTCTTTCAATCCCCGTTATTAATGCAGAACTGTCTTCATTTTGTTTTCCTCTGTGGAATTATTATCAAGGAACTGAATTTTAATTCATCTTTTCATCCTAGATTCCTTCTTGCATTATGCCTTTAAACTTTTTCCTTAGACACTTCTGTTCACAATTAGACATTTAGTGCTCTAATTGTCTCTCTTTTGATCAAATATTTCTCTTCTGTTCGGTTTTATTCCTGATCAAAAGAAGACTATGGGTACTGTAACACCAAAGGAATAGATACTAAGCCCTAGTAGTTGGTTAATGTATTATGAACTTTACCTCTCATTAAGTACAAGTTTCTGCTTTCCTCCCTCCTCCAATTCATGGCTATGAAATGTCAGAATACTAGAAAGTCCATTTTTAGAGAAATATCACCATAAAATTATGAAAATAAACAGTACACAATATGTAATTATTTATTCCAGGAAAACCTTTTCAGTATTTCTGTAAGTATCCACTTAGCAATGCCAATCCTGATATATTCTTCTTAAGTGTCTTTAAAAAAATTTCAAGTGAGGTACATAATATTTTTAACTTAAGATCTCTCCATTCATTTAGGGAGAGTGGGTAGAGGAAATCAAATGAGAGCACAAGCTTCGAAGTAAGAAGGCACACTTAACGTCTTCTTGAAGAGTTCAATATTGACTTTTTAGCTGTTTATCAGAGTGAGAGGTGATGCCTAAGAATTCCAAGTTGGTTTTCTTTAGGCAATGCTGAGTACTTTCAAGCAGTGTTAAAGAGACACAAATGCAATATTCATGACTCATTTTGGAAATGATCCTTTTTTTATGCCAACTTTTTGATTCCTCTTGGAACAGAGTTACATTTCTGCCACCTACAACCTAATCCTCACATTTACCCTGACTAGTTGGGTAATTCCATCACTTCAGACTTAGGCTGGGTGGAAAAGGTTTTACTCATATTTTAAGAGACATATGGGCTTTTAGCACAATGGCATTACAGAAACCCAGGAAAAATGATATTATTACTTATACTAAAACTACTATATTTTGACAGTGTTAAAATTAACCATAACTCCAAAAGCGTAAGTGCCACATACCCAGAAACTGCAAGAATATTAACAGGGCGCCTAAATTCTGACAGTGAATAAATCAATTGGGTAATAGCAGAAAGTGTGAATTTGCATTCAAATGCACACTGTATTTGTATTTTAAATAAAAAGTTACTTTCACTGATGATCTAGTGATCTTTCTTTGGAGGGTGGTCCTGATAATAAGAGTATACTTTAGAAAGACTAATAAGCTAGTATGTCATCATGGGCTGCAAATTTTACTCCTGAAAGTAACTTGTGGAAAAATAAGTAATTTGTGAATTAAAGATATGAGAGAATGGAGTAAACTTTAAAAAATATACATAATTCCAAGTAAAAGGAGAAACACGGGAATCGGGTACTGTGGCAGCATAGAACTAATGATCAGTGTGGTATTTACTACATGTCACTAATAATAATGGTAATAACAGTAGTGATAATACATTTATTAAACACTTCTACATATTGAAAATTATGGTAAATAATTGCCCTGTGTAAGGACTAGGCAATATTTTGGAGAAAAATGAGATACAGAGAGGTTAAGTACCCTGTAGGAGGTTGCATGGCTAGTAAGTGACTTAGTAAGGTAAATAACAGGAAAGACTGTGATTTGAATCCAGGTCTTTCTGCTCTTTTTCGCTATGAATTGACTAGAATAAAAGCCAGGAAACTAGGTATAACTTGCCGATGCACTGTCCAGGCACACGTACCAGAGATTAGAGGAAAAGGCTGAAAGGTGTCTACATGGGCACCTGAGAAGCAGATTACCCAGTGTGCAAGACATCAGAAACCAGCCAGCAGACTAATTCAAGACCTTACCGACTTAACAGTGAAGGAGCCGTGGTTAACCACCAGACTTAACTCTCTCTTGCTTAGGTCTTGGAAAGGGCAATACTTGATTTCTAAATCTCACGAACACAGCCAAGGTCAGGCAGAAAGAAGGCATTTTTAAAATCTACATTCAGGGAATTGATCAACAAATCGCATTGATGCTACATCAAAAGTTTAACTCAAACTTGATTCCTTTTCTCTTTCCTCATTGCCATCACCTTTAACAGTCATTATTTGTGCCTGAAATATTGAAGGAGCCTCCTGACTTGTCTTCCTGCTTCACTATGGCTCATCCCATCCAGGCTCTCCTAAAATAGATCCTTAAATGTACTTCCAGAGATTGGTCCCTAAATGTAAATCTGATGGTATCTCTCTCCCATTTAACTCCTCCACTCCCCTCGCCCGCAACGGGAGCACTGGTTTAAAAGTACAGAAAGAATTCAGTCCCACATTTCCTGGCATGCTAAGCCGTTTAAACCTGGCTCAAACCAACCCCAGTTCTATTCTTTGGCATTCTTTCCTCAAAACACAGTCCAAACCCTCTGAACATCTCATTGTTCCTGGATGGTTCTCTTCTTTTTGTGCTTTCTTACCTGTACTTCTTTGAGCACTTCTTATTCTCTCTGCCTGAAATGACCTTACCATTTTTCTCTATTTGAGGAACTCCTATTTCCCCTAAAACCTAATTAGAATGTTACTTCCTTCGTGAAAACTTCCCTGATTCTTCCAACTGAGTGCTCTCCTCATTTGTTATTTTTTCTCTAGAGAATATCATATCCCATTATTTATTATAATATTTATCACATTATAATAATTGCCTGTTGATGTGTCTATTTCCATCATAACATTATAGCTTCCTTGAGGTAAGAGGCTACATATATATTATTCATCTTTGATTTCCCAGTGTTTATTAGAACTTATGGCATATAGTGGATATTCAAAATATCTATTAGAAGAATGAGTGACCCCTCTTATGATTAAATAATACTAGTGACTATATTATATGATTTAAGGTGCACTAGAAATGAACTACCCCTCCACAAACTACATACCTTTTTGACTTTTTAATTTCTAACTTTATATTAGAAGATTTTAAAATTTTTGTTTAGCTATTTAAACCCATAATTAAAAGCACTGCTTTTAGCTTTAGAGTGGGAGGTAAACATAAGACACACAAAAACATGCACATTTTAATTTATTAGAATCTTTTATGAAAATAAATTTTAATGAGGAAAGAAGAAAAATGTTATGATAATTTTTTTTTTTTTTTTTTTTTTGCGGTACGCGGGCCTCTCCCATTGTGGAGCGCAGGCTCCGGACGCGCAGGCTCAGCGGCCATGGCTCACGGGCCCAGCCGCTCCGCGGCACTTGGGATCTTCCCGTACCGGGGCACGAACCCACGTCCCCTGCATCGGCAGGCGGACTCTCAACCACTGCTCCACCAGGGAAGCCCTGTTATGATAATTTTGACAAGAGGTGGACAGAAGGGAAGAGTAGAAAGGACACTGCATTTATTCAGCAGCATTTATTATGCCACTATTATGTGTCAGGTAATGTATTAGCCACTGGGAATACAGATCAATAAGAAACTCCCCTACTCCAAAAGGACTCAGGGAATATAAAGGGGAGACTAGAAATATTCACTAACATATTTCACTTATACCACAACTGTATATAGTTGTGGGTCCTATCTTCATCAACCATCAAGTTCTTTGCCTTTTTCCTCAAATTTTCTGAAGTGGTTTTAATTAAACCCTTTAAATGTAATTGGTCATATAACAGACACTTTGGATTTTGGAGTGGGATTTTATCTATAAACATTATGTAATTTTGGCCAGACAGCAACCCATCTGTCTTAATAAATTATCTAAAACTAGAATTTAACCATTTAGATATTTTAAATAATAAACACCTGCAAAACTACCACTCAAAACAATCGATTTCTCACCATTTCCTTTGCTCATTCCTTTCCTCTGACACACCCCACTTGATGTAACCATAATCTTGAAAATCAACCTTTCTTGTTATATTCTATATATTATATTATATGTATTCCTTGATAAATATATTTAAATTATTTTAGTAGGTTTTAGCTCAATAAAAAAGAACCTCCTCTGATGTAATGTTTCAGCACTGTTCATTCAACATTATGTTGCTAAGATTTATCCATATTGTTGTATGTTTCTGTAGTTTATTAATTTTTAGTGCTTTATAATATTTCTTTTGTGGTATTCCAAGTTTTGTATCTACTCTTCTGCTGATAGGCATTTGGATTGGTTCAATTTATGCAGTTGACAGCAATTTTTACCAATTAAATAAGTATAAGATAGCATCTCCTTGTGATCTTGATTTGCATTTCTCTGTTTTCTAATAATGCTGACCATCCTTTATGTGCTTATGGGCCATATGTATTTTCTCTTCTGTGAAATGTCTGCTCCTCTCCCCTGATTCTATTGAAATGTTTGTGCTTTCTTACTGATTTGTAGAAGTTCTTTATATATTCTTGATATTTACTTTGTGCTGATTTTGTATAACATAAGCATCTTCTCCCAGTTTATTTATATTTTTCTATTATAAAGATGTCTTTCAATGAACAAAACTTTTTAATTTTAATAGAGCTAAACTGACAATCTTTTTTATAGTCACTTTTTTTTTCTTATTTAAGAAAACATTTTCTACTCTGAGGTCTGAAAGATATTTACATATTCTACTAAGAATTTCAAGGTTTTTGACATTTAAGATCTTAATCCATGTGGAATTGATTATCAAATATATGTTTTACCTATTTCATATTTTTTCCATGAGGGTAGCCACTTTCCCCATCTCCATTTACTGAAAAGTCCCTTATTTCCCTGCTTGGTGACATGCTATATTTGTCATATACCAAAGTTCTATATAAGTAGGGATCTGTTACTAAGCTCTCAATACTTGCCTGTCTCTGTACCAATATAACTGTCCTAATAACTATATCCTCATAAGAACTATTGAAACTAGGTAGAGCAGTTTCCTCTACCCTTCTATTTCTCAGTAGTCTAGCTATTTTCAGTCCTTTATTCTTCTCTTTAGAATCATATTTTCAACCTTTGTGAAAACATGTTTTGAAATTTTGATTAGAATTAAATTGAATCTGTAGATCAAATTGGGAGATAATATCTTCACAATCTTCTTCCTATCTATGAACATGGTATATCTCTCAATAATTTCTAGGTCTTTAATATTTATTGATACAATTTTATTCTTTTCCCTGTAGAAGTCTTACACATTTTCTATTCATTTTTTAATATATATTTGATATAACATTTAAATATCATCTATTTCAGGTTCTCTTTCTTGTATTTACCCCTGAATCTAAGATTTCCTTCCTATATTTCTGTATTTATATGTTTTTGTAAGAAGTCAATATAATAATACATGGTTTGATACCTAATTATTTATCCCCAAAGTGAGCTAAAAGCAGGTTTCTTTCCTTTTGATGCAATCACTTTAAAAATTAAAGCATTTTAGAGAATTTAATAAGAAAAATGATTAATAGCATTTTGCTTAGGCAAAAACAAAAAGCTTTAAATGGTTATGATCTTTCCCTCTACAAATGAGATTTTCAGCATTGCTATGGGACTAAAGATAAAGAAGGGATAATTAAATGCTGTTTAATGGTTTATATATTTTTAAGAGTACACAGATTTTCTATGTACTCTATGAAAGAAAAATGTGTCAGCTTGCAGTTGGATTCCACAAAAATTGAATCTTTGCATAATTATAGGCCTCATAAACAATATAGATTTATAGATTAAAGCAGTATCACTTATTGGAAGTACAATATTTTTCTAATAAAATTATACTTAGGTAAAAACATTATTTTCATTTCTGGGCCCACTTCAAGGTATCAAATAGTACCTTAGTAAAGCTAAAATTAAGCATCATAAAATGTACACAAAGCTGAATTACTTCTTACATGGTCAAGATGGAAGAATTTGCAATTTTCTTGTGATTTGCTGAAACAAGATTAGCCTTCCAGGGATTTGAATCAACATTGTCCATGCAACGAAAACTAGGCTCTATTACACAAATTTATCAGCCCTTGTGAACTCTCTGTATTTCTTTTATTGCAGAAAAAAGTCATTGAGAAAAGTCACTAGGAGAAAATTCAGCTGAGACAGTACAAGAAAATGGGGAGACTGGGCCAATCATTTCTGATAGACTGACTTGTGACATAACTATACACAAAGTGAGCTCTTCACTAACTCTTTTCTTGCTGAGTGTCATGGACAAATCTAAATTCTTATAATTCCACAAATACACCTACAAACAGATTACATTTGAAAGGAAATAGTATTTATCTTTCTCAATAAGCATGCAGAATATGAGAGAAAAGCTAGTATAACCTGAATTATTTTAAAGAAAGAAAATGTATGCTTCCATATGAATGATCTAAAGCCTTGGTTGTAAAATTGGCCTTTGGCGATACATGAATTCTTTAAACTGGATATAAATTTAGCTGCCTTTCAGTTTCTAGTAAGTTTGTTTTTTTTCTCCTTTTCTAGAGAGAGAGAGTTAATAATATGTCAGTTCAACTGGAAGAATTCTGAGTAAAATGGAACACAAAAAAATAACTGGAACGTTAGAAAGTAATTTCAATGACCACAAATGGACTGTCAGTTCATAAAACTTCATAAGTTAAAAGAAGAGAAAATTTTTTTCACTTGCAAAGATTAAATTCATGAATGATGGAATAATCTACACTTACATATATTTTTCCTTTGGTTATGTGTTTTAATATGAGTAAAATAATTTTATTTAGAATTATGGAATTGTGTAAATAATTTTTACATTTTTCTACAACTAATATATATTATTGCATCATTCTAAGAGATCTATTTAATTTAAAAATATACAAAGTAATGTAAGAAAATGTGAAAGGTTATATAATATTTGTTTGGCTTGTAATTGGTTTGAATTTCCTCCTCTATAAAAATACTTAGAAATATAGTCCCAGAAAAAAGTATAACATTTTGTTTTAAACTTAACAGTAAAGAAGAATCATTGGTAACATCAGATGAGAATAACTCTGAGAATTCAAAGATTACAGGTAATATTTCTTTAATTTTTAAACAGAATATATTTATTTTGTTAAAGCCTACAATTATAACAATCTTACATAGGTGCAATTATCTTAACTTTTCAGACACCTATATCCCAACAATTGTTTTTTCTCATGAGGACAAGCAAGACTTGGAAACCAGTAATCAGAATGTAAAAGATGTAAACACAGAACATGATGAACATAATGAAAAAGAATTAGATTTGATGGTAAGTGTTCTGTTTGCCTCGGTATTAGAGAAGATGAATCCATTTATGCTTCAAAGATGCTGCAATGCCTGCCTTTCAATAGCTTCAACTAATAAATAATTTGCAAATGTGAAAGTGCAGCCTATTCTGTCCTTGCATCTCTAGTTTGATCAACAAGGCACTTTGATTTCAGTATGTTGCTTCCGGTCTCTGCAATGGTAAATTAATGACATTCATTTCTTACCTATTTACCAGTGGCTCTGAGTAATAGTTTGTAGGAATTACAGAAGAGGTAGTACTATCCTGATGTGCATTTCTAATCTTTTGACAAGTGTACACTTATCATAAACTCGTCTATAAAATGAGAGGGCTGGACTAGATGATTGTTAGGGTTCTGTACAGCTCTACAAGTCTGATTCTTGCATTTAGCAGCTTTTTTTTTTTTTTTTTTTACTTACTTACATCTGTGAGAATCTCTAAGCTCTATATCATTGGAAAGTATTAAATTACCAAATGAGGATAAAATAGCCTGTGCCATATTTTTCAAACAGGAAACAAATTCAGAACTGTACAATTTAGTATTAAATTTGTTATCATAAATTTCACACTTGGTGAACATTCAATCTATTTGGGATTTTTAGGGGGATGGTTTAGATAGCATTTTTATCACAAAGGAAGAAATAGAAGTAAATGAGTCACATAATGCAATTTATCCTTTGCTGTATTTGGTTGGAGCTCATATCATTAGGATACATGGATTCATAATCATCTAAGATTAAAATGACATTTGCCTCTTCAAGTGTCAGTGCTGAAACAGAAAAGAAATGGAGCTCACCTCTTTCCCCACACATTCCACCCTTTCTATAGTGATATGGAAGCTGCATCACTAAAGTATGCAATTTACTTTGCTCCAACTTTAAGAAACTACAAAGTTGTCATCCATTGTGAGAATTCTCACCAGCTGAAAGTTAACATCGCCATCTTTTTCAAACCACAGAATATAATGAAAGGGCCCTGAAAAATCACATACTTCACCAATATACCTCATTACAATCAGCAGGCTCAAATACAAAAGTTTGTTTAGAAGTTACTGAGATTGTACATCCAATAAATGAATAGGGAGCTGTAATTTAGATGCTAATTTGCTCCATGCTGATGTTAATGCATAAAACAATGAAGCTCTATAATAGATGGAAATACAACCAAATCTGTGGAACCCACAGGCATTGGCTTACAAGACAGCTGTGCAGTTGACAAGTAACATGAGCCTTATGTGAGAAGAAGGGGAAAACGTAAGATTTGCATATAATTATTGAGATCATGCAAATGTCAGTTATGAGGAAAAAAAAAAAAAACACAGGCATCTCACTGTTAAATCCTGACAGTTGGCATCACTGAAGAGCTCAAATACATTTGAGCACCAGTTGGCAGAGGGTCATTAAAACAGAATTTGCAGAGACATTAACTCCCTCACTTTTCTTTGAGTGACGTTTTGCTATTAATAGTTTGCAGAGGCTTTGCAGAAAACATATTAATAAGAGAAACTGTAATAGGGGCACCTACAGCAAGTGTAAATGCAGAAAGGGGCATCTAGGAAGCTGCTCTCTAATTGATTAGCATGGAGCTATCAATGTGTATATCCTAAGTGAGGAGAAAGTGCAATGACAAGCAAGAATAGTTGAATAATACAATGTGATATTTGGAAGCTAGGAAAGAGAGTGATTAATTTTGGCCCCTTTTCTGATTAATCTCATTCCCAAGTCATAGCCTACATGGATCCCCCCAAAACATCCAGCTTCCACAATTTGTGCAAAATCCACAAATGAAATGAATCAAGGATATATACCAGATAATTACTAGCCAAGTTAATGAAACCTATCTCATTTGCTTTGTATATTTAAAATCATTTGATCATTATTTTTTGTGTTTTTATCCCTTAAGATAAATCAACATTTAATAAGAAGTACTGCTTCCAGAGATGAAAAGAATACAGTCAATTTCCCAAATAAAGCTGAGGGGTTACAGAAGAAGCAAATCCATGATGAAGTATACACTGACTTGTTTAAAAGGCCTTTGTCTTCAAGTTCATCAGCAGAAAGATCCTTAAAGGGAGAGTTTTACCACAATGAAAAATATTCCTCAGGAAATAAGTGTAGTTATCAACCTTCAGAGGAAATTACTTCAGATATGGGAGAAATCAAGCCATCATTGGGAAATACTAGTAGTGATGAATTAGTGCAAGTACATATTGGTAGCAAAGAAGTACTGGATAATAATGCTAATCCAGCCCAAGGGAGAGGCAGAGTGCAAATATCTTGTCCCTCTGCAGATCAACTAATGGCAGACAACCTTAATCAAAAACTTGAAGAAGAAGCTAAACAAACTGAAGTAAAAGATTGGGAATGTTTAAGAAGTGATTTCCGTTTGGATTTCCATTCAGAAGAGTCTATAGAAAAAGGATCTTCCAAGAAAGCTTATGGCAATGGTAAGAATGAGGAGGGGCAAAGAATATGTTTAGGTGTTAATGAAAAACACAGCAAAGATTTACAGTCAATCTTACATAACCAAGAGAGGAAGATAAGCCACTCTGAAATAAGTGGGGAAGGGATGGGAGCCAGTAACAGAGACCTAACTGCTCTGCCGAGTAAGGATACCCCAATTCATGACCAGTCAATCAGAGCAGATATATTTCATTCACCGAGAACAAATCTAAGCTGGGAGGAAGCTGTGTTAACAACCTCAGACCTTGATCTCTCGACTAGTGAAGGCACTATTTTAGGAGGGATGCCTGGTCAAGCTTGTTTACCAAGAAATAGAAATGTTTTAAGGAATGAGTATCTTTTCCAAGTTGAAGAAGAAAAATCAGCTTGGATTAATCCCGAAGATCAAAATAAGAACACCCAGCATAAACAAAGTTGGAATGTTCTGGAAAGTCAGGGAAGAGCAAGAGAGAGTAAGACAAATATAACAGAGCAGACCAAAGAACAAGCAGATTGTGGAGACATGTGGGAAAAAAGAGATAATACAAGGAATTTGAAAGCTAATCCTACAGAAGAATTGTTTACCTGCCAAGAAACAGCAAGCTGTGAACTGTCTTCTCTAGCTGATCATGGTATTACTGAGAAAGCAGAAGCAGGTACAGCTTATATAATTAAGACAACATCAGAAAGTACTCTAGAAAGCATGTCTGCTAGAGAAAAAGCAATAATTGCTAAGCTACCTCAAGAGACAGCAGGAAGTGACAGGCCCATCGAGGTAAAGGAAACAGCGTTTGATCCACATGAAGGGAGAAATGATGATTCACATGATACCCTTTGTCAACGAGATACAGTAGGTGTAATCTATGACAATGATTTTGAAAAGGAATCATGTTTAGGTATTTGTAATGTACATGTAGATGAAATGGAGAAGGAAGAAACCATATCTATTTACAATCCTGGGGAGACAAATGACAGGAAGAAATGTGTCATTGGAAATACAGCATCTGTAGAAGAATCCTCACAGGTCATTACAGACTATCAAAAGGCAGCCTCAAAACTAGATTTACATTTGGGAATGTTACCAACAGACAAAAAAATATTTCCAGAAAATAGAGATCATGGGCAGATCCAAGAATTATCAAAGAAAACGAATATAGATGCCATTATTCATTCTGCTTTAAACTCGGACACTAATAGAGCTTCTCAGAATGGCTCTCACATTTCTAATCACCATGTTAAAACTTCACTGCCATCTCATGAACAGGCCACTGCTATAGAGAATGCAATTACTACCATGACTCTCCAATCTATTTCTTCTAAATCAAAATATAATTGTAATCCAACAAGTGAAATCCAGGGTGCTGAGAATCTCCATCATCCTGCGTCTACACCTGAAGAAGTTTCCAAAAGTTCAAGAATAGTGACATCAGGTAGTAGGAGGGAAAGATGTATAGGCCGGATTGTCCAGCAAGGAGAATGCAGTGTGGAGAAATCTCTAGGGCCAACAATTTTAATCAGTGAAGCTTTTGAGAACATGGAAGAGGCAAGGAATGAAAAAGAAGGATTAATAAACTCTGGACAATCACTGTGCTCTTCAGGAGACAAGGAATCTGAGAGCCCTGATTCTGACAATCTCCCTGCCCAGGAAAGTCAAGCTCAAAGGGAATCTCTGCTTTCGAAATACACCAACTCTAAAATACCTTATTTCCTTTTGTTTCTGATATTTCTTGTAACCACCTACCAGTATGACTTAATGACCGGCTTGGCATTCTACGTTTTTTCATTGTACTGGCTGTGCTGGGAAGGGGGAAGACAGAAAGAGTCTGTCAAAAAGAAGTAACCTCAGCACTATTATTATTCTCTCTTGAAAGATAAGCTATTTAGCCCCAAACATTTGGATTGGTGAGAGACTATTCGTTGTTCAAAGAGCCAGTGCAGTTTTTCTCTTGAAGGATCATTTAGAAAGGAATGCGTATGAAGTTTGCTCCTTCATATAAGTAATTATTCTATATAGGACCATTATGTTTGGATCATTAAATACCTATATGAATATGAGATCTGAAGCACGTCAAGTTGAAATTAGGTACAGCTGTTGCTCCTTAGCAGGCTATGAAGTTTCAATGCTTCATGTCTCTTCACTACTTAAAGTGCCATTTCTTGCATTCATTTCTTTTGCAGTAAAGCTTCATTTTTTTTTTCCTGAGTGTATTTTCCCCTCTACTGTTTCTAAAAATAGATAAAACATGGACAATGGCAGAGGACTTTTTTTTTGTCTTTTAATACTGACCATGAAATTTGCATTTACCACTGTATCATTTATCAGCACATTTTGATAAATCGAATCTTTCAACTTTGATTACATATTTTTAAGAACAACACCGATGCATATTGAAATGTGTAGATTTAACCTGAAGAAACACATTGTGTACTGGAATAACACTTAATACACATACACATGTTTTATATCCTGCATACCTACAAAGTCAGGGCATTCGTAACCCAAATTTGACAAAGACTGAAACAATCAAGAGATGATCTTTCAGTTCTACAAAATTTGGGGGATGGCCTGTCTTTAAGCAATATTTTTCTCCTTTACAGGGAGACTGTATAACACAGCTGAACAATTTTGATGCCAACTATTATTCAGTTGGAAATTTAAATTAAAAGTTCCAGAAGCATTGCTTCAGAATGAATTTGTACCTATAAAGCATAAAGCATTAAATGATAAAAATAATTAAAAAAAGATTTCCTAATGAACTATTTTACTTGGTAGTATTTTTTGTCTTCAAACAAATTTTTAACTTTTCTCATTATAAAACAATAAATTATTCCCCAAGGTGCATTTAGAGAACAAACAACTAATCATTGGTGATATTTATTATATAGTTATCAGGTTGTTAAATGATAACTCAAATTTTTAAGGAGACAAATAGGTAGACATGGAGATCTACTGAGAGAGAAATGAATATCCAGTATAGCAGTGACTTCAGTTACTGTTATTATCTATGGCTAAGTATATGAAATAATGGAACTAATCATTTTAGCCACATAGTGGTAATGCAAATAATCTTACACAATTGATTTCAACAACTATTTATTGTATGACTAATATATGCAAAACCTTGTGCTCTGTTCTATGGCAGAGCACTTGCTTTGATACCCTGAATGGCTAGTCCTCAGGGAGGAGGCATCGATATGTATTTTGATGCTTTTGACTTGGCCAGAAATATGGGAGAAAGTCACATTGAGGGAGCCCACTTGGGTGATTTCTTTTTAACAGGAACTTCTTTTATGGAGAATATAACATTGATCTTCAGAGAGAAAAAGTAATCTATTTATTAACCTGTAAAGGTAAATTCAATGACTAACACTTGTATATATTATCCTACACTCCTAAGAAACATGCATGCATGGGAAGACAACATGAGAATGAAGCATTTAAACTGACTTTCATGTGGTAGTAAATGATTTCCTTAATTTTCATTAGGTACACAACTATTTCCAAATCCCCTAATTGCATGCTTGTCTTAAGTCCCATTGAAATTGAATGCTTGACTTTAACTTTTTAGTTGAACAAATACAAACATCCTGAAGTAGAACTTAGGGCAAATATTTGATTGTTTGAGAGAGCATATTTTCATTAAATACAAGTGGGATACTGTAGGCTGTACCTAGAATATTATCTCTAAAATTGCTATCTTGATAATTTTGTTGACAGGTCTAGATTACAACGAAGTTAGGGTTAGCATTTCTTCAGTTCCTAATGGCTTGGTTTTTGCATTCTACCTTTAAGAGTTTCAGTCAATATGCCATATCTTATTAATGCAAAGAACACTATATTACTTTATGAACACAGGTGCCCAAACTGTAATTGTTCCCTTATACGTAAAAGAATGTAACTTTTTTTATCTCTTTTATTTGACTTTTGGTAACATTAACTTACTATACCTTCTCATGCATATTTGTAATGTGACAATAGAAGTTTCAAAGGATTTAAAATACTCCATTGCGTACTTTTCTGCAGGCAAAGAAGAAATAATTGGTGATTTAACTGACTTTCCAAACATTACTTATGAAGAATTAGAAATAAAGTCATAAGAGCTATGAAACTATTGCCAGGTGGAGAGGTAGATTTTTGCAACCTGTTTTGGTCACATCACTATGTTGGACAAGAAAAGTGGATCTCAGGAAGAACTGGCAGCCCCTGGTTAATAAAGATTTGACTGTGAATCATCATGACAAGGGTCAACTTTATAAGCAAAGCTGCCTTCATCGTGTCCCCTCAAGTATTGGTTAAGGGCTAAAAGGGTGTGGCATAAGAATAAACAAAAAGAAGTGTATTGTACATCTGCTTCTATAGTGGGTAAGAAATGTGATGTAATAACCATCACCTTTTTATCTTGCTGGGCTTCTGACTATTAGAAACAAAGTTCTAAAAATTAATTGATGAGTCAAGCAAGTGTAGGTAGTAAAATCAACTATCTCAAAAAATCACACCTGTATAAGCCACCAATATCTCAACAGATTTTTCAATGTAAGAGTAAATAGGTCAATGAGATGACATTCACCTCTCAATATTCAAGAACATTGGCTTAATGCAATTGTGTTTCCCTGCTGAGTTCCAATATTTTGATAGTGAATTTTTTCAAAGAATATATATATATATATATATATATATATATATATATATATATATATATATATTCTGCACCATTTTGTGAGAGAAACAGGATCATCTTTTGTCATCTTAAACCAGTCTTCTGGTTAAATGGAAAACTTAAAAATATCCAGACCAAATTTGGGGAAATAAGTATTTTTCACAAATAGCATTCATGATACTTTCTTAATAATGTTTTCAGTCATGAATATTATTTTATCTCACTAGACCTGTTGTCTTCTTTATTAGTCTCAATTTTTACATATAAATTTTTGCAAAAAAGCAAAACAAAAAACTAGCAGGAAAACTAGTAAAGATGCAGGCAGGAAAGCTGTCATCCCCAGAGCCAGTACATCTACTGATTTCTGATGTTATGATCTCTGACTTTTTAAAATTTCACTGAGTGAATACAGAAATTGAACGATGCAATAAAGATCGTGGTTTGTTAATTTAAGTCCTGTCTTAGCCAATTCCGTGGAACTGAGGAATAGGACTGACTCTGATTCAGAAACAAGGTATGAAAGGACTATGACAGGCCATGCTCCTCCAGCATCTCCACAGTTGTACTCCTACACAAAGAGAACAACTAAAAAAGTTACTTTTATTTATTGGATTAAATTAATTTGCTTAATTTTTTTCTACTTAATTTTTTTCTACTTTCAGAAATAATTCATAATAAAACTCATGGCAACATAAGTTACTTTTCATCTTTTAAAAATAGATACAGTCATTAATACATTTCCATAATTTTACCCAAACCTCTTTAAATAGCTAATCAAATTTTCACTAGAATTTCAGCCTAGTTTGAACATGTTTTATAAGAAATATTATTACAGTGTGTTAAAACCTTATTAAACAAACAACTCTTTAAAAAGTTCAGCATTTTTATTTTGTGTCATTTCTATATTTGTTAGATGCATACATACTACCTTCATTCATCAAATATGAAGCAATGTAGTATGTGAAAATTTAAGGAAAAATTCCCTAAGTCTTTTCTTAATATATTCGGCTCTTTGTATTCATAATAGTAAAGTAAAGAGTATCATGGGTAAATCAATAGTGGATCACCAAGAAATCACTTTTATTTGTCTGAGACGATGCAAAGATCTGATTTTGCAGCATATTTCAATGCCTAATTAAGTTACTGGTCTTGGTTGGAATCAGTGCATCGTCATTCTTATCACCCCATCTGAACCACGCAGCCCTAATTCCCACTGCTCTTTGTTTCAAGTCCTGTCAGTCAAGCAAGTCACGCTGTCCCTAGAACATGCCATGCTCATCCATTCCTCTGTGACTGCTCGTGTACGCCCCTCTGTCTAGAAATCACTTTCAGTTATCTTTCCTCCTCTCTTCCTACCCAACTCTGTACATTTTTCTATGTACTGTTTTAGTCCCCATCCTTTTGAAGTCTCCTAATATTTCTGTTGGTGGGATCTCTTCGTTTTCAGGTCTCTTATGACACTAACCATCTTGCATGTGCTAGGTATTTGACTGATTATACTAACTGGACCATCTGCTTGTTCAAGACAGGAATGTGGCTTCTTCCCTCCAATCACCTCACAAGGTCTAGTTTATAGGAATCCTCAGTCAATACTTGTGGATAGAATTGAATTGCAGTGATGTCTCCTTCCTATGCTGTCC
Organism: Phocoena phocoena; assembly: GCF_963924675.1. Lineage (NCBI taxonomy): Eukaryota > Metazoa > Chordata > Mammalia > Artiodactyla > Phocoenidae > Phocoena > Phocoena phocoena. The sequence continues at coordinate 70,593,095 of NC_089227.1, read as the reverse complement.
CTGAAACGTGGACAGGATACTTTGAGGTCTGATTTTAAAATGAATAAACTTAATCAAAGCAAAGCTGGAATGTTTTCATAAACTACCAAAGACAATGTAGAAAAACGCAAAGAGAATGTAGCTACAAGACAGAGTGGTGCAGTGGATCTGGGATGCGGGAAAGAAAGAAAAAAATCCTTCCTCTCCACTCTTTTTAACAATTAAATTAGCTTTCTATATATATTAATTCTTCCTAGCACAGGCATCATTCCCTTCATTCTATTTCATGGGAAATACTATACAGATTATATATTAAAAGAATAATAACGCATAACTTAATTTGTTGGCTAATGTGAAAATTAAGAGAACAAGGCATGTCTTCAGATAAAGAAGTTTAGTAGATTAAAAACCAACAAACATCACAAGATATGAAGTGTAAGAAACTCAATCTTCCCAACTGCTGCCATGCCCTTTGAAAATGGCTGATCTCTGAATTTCACACCTGTTCTGCATGTCAACTTTTAGGATAAGCAAACAGAACAACTAGCAAAAATAGTAAGTGGATTTTTAAAAAGGAAACATTTGCCTGATTAGCCTATATATACTGAAACACACACACATATACATGCACACATACACACAAAGGCACACACATACATACATGTATTCCAAGATCTGATAAATGACAATATGGCAGTAAACAGTCTACTAATACTATGCATAATGAATATATATAATGTAATATATAAAGGGTTTATCCTTTCTTTGAAGAGATTCATTCTATCATATTTAGATATGAAATTAAAATGATAACACAAAGATATGCCTGTTTGGGGGGGCAGAGTCTAAACAAAAGCAGTATATGGCCTAGAGATGTAGTAGCATGCCATATAACAGCTTAAGACCATTAGCAATTAGTCTCTTAAGACTTAAAGAAAAGCCAGATACATGTCTAGTCTATTGTAGAATTCATCAGTATCATGCATCGGTTGAGTTGGTTCTGGGTGGAAACATTTAAAATTTCCTAAAGACACACTCTATAAAACATAATAGCAGAGAGAGAGTTTAAAAATCACTATACGAGGTTAGAGATTCTCTTTGTAAACACTTAAATAACCCATAACCTACTTTTAATAATTAATTCTATGTAGGTTTTAATGTACAGTTTATAAAATTTTTTAGTGTGGGGTATTTATGAATATATCCCACATGTAAATCATTTTTACACATACATTCTACAAATGATATTTTGTTACTACACATTAAGTGACTCTTCCCAGTTAATCCATAAATCTTTGGGAAAATTCAATTGTCATTTTTTATTATGCACATAAACTTTCCCTGTGTTTCTCACTTCTCAGTCCTGCCTAAGAAAGAGAATAAAGGTTAAAGAAAGGATAATTTATTTCCTACCTTCACAGATATGAGTGGGTATATTTTAAATACATTTCTACACTTTGAAAGTTGGAAAGGAAAATGACATAAGAGATTATAAATGTCCTTCATATTTATTTCATAGTCTTTAATATTTGGGATCAGGCATATAGACTTCAATTTAAGTCAGTTGTCTTCTCCCATATAAATTCTTTGGCTTACATGATCTTACTCCCATGCTTAAATTAATATTTAAGTGCAACGTGTTGATTTTTCATTATGTGAATAAGTAAGGAAACCAGTTGCAGCCTGAATCTTTGAGTATAACAGCTACATCTGTATCTTTATTGATCTATGCATGTGAGGTTCAACCTTTAATAATAATAATAGTAGTTGTAATAATTATTATTGTTATAAAAACACAATTGCCAACTTTTGAGTGTTTACAATAACTGGGCACTGTTTTAAACTCTTTATGTGAAAAACTCGTTTATGTTTTATGACTTCATGAGAGAAGTGTTATTACTTTCCCATTTTACAGATAGATGCACAAAGGCTGGTTTTCCCAAGGTCACATGCTAGTCTAGATTCAGACTCCACCAGTCTTTCCCCAGAGCTGATCCTCTTAAACTCTGTACCATGTTGTTCCTTCAGTTCAGATATACTAAGTTATCTTACAAATTGCAGTTATATGTTAGCATGCTGCATGGTGCTATACTAATATATAAGTACATTACATACTATGAGATATGAGTATACCACTATATCTTGCACAGATAATCCTATCTTTATTAATGCTCCTAAAAAAAGAAAGCTCCTAAAAGTATTCTGTTCTTTTCAATTTATTCAAATGACCTCAAAAAATACACTTTGACTTCCTTCCAGGACACAAACATTGCACTAGTCCCAAATCTTGCCTAGCTTGAGTATAGCGAAGGAGTTAGAGACCAGTAATTGCAATATCTTGTGACCAGTTCAACAATAGAGGTAAGATCTAAGCACAGAAGTGGCACAAAGAAAGGAATGTTTGGTCCTGTAAGCACTTTGCTTCTTATATTTCATAAATGTGCCATCTTTTTAGCACAATAATTTTAGGTATCAAGGAAATCAGAATAAAACCCTCCAAATGCCTCATTACAACTGGTGTTTTACAGACATAATAACTACAATGAGAATACATCTTGATGTGACTGGTATAGTATTTATTTATGCCTGATGTCACTTTCAAAAGTAAAATGATTTGGATGAAAAATGCTAAGGTCAGCCTAAAAGTCCAAGAAAATATCTTAGCCAGCAGGTGTATATCACTCTGTGTCACAAGAATAAAAGGGGAAACTTCCAATATGAATGCCATCTATAACTTACCGGCAGAATTCTTGTCCTTAGGGTTGTAGAATATAGCTCAGATGTACCAGTCCCTGGTCAGCCTAAGTAAAGAAGAGCAACGTTTTTGCAGATTCAGTATTGCAGAGGGCAATGATTTTTTTTAAAAAGTAGGGACATTTTGTAAAGAATGTGCTGGTCAAAATCCATTAGAAAGAAGTCATTTACATTACTGACACTGGATAACCGTAACTTTGTGGAACCTGATACTATAGCCTATAGCCTATTCAGAGGGCACAGGACATGATACTTCCACCATCCAGGATAGTCAAAGTGGAACAAGATGGAAGAAACTTTAGCAAAAGTTGTGGAAGCCACTGTGTGTTACTCAAAATTATAATGGCGTTATGTTTCTGGAAGCTGTATTATGAGTGTACATGCTGCTCATCATTTGTAAGAGAAACAAATATTTTTGGAAATTAAGCTACATATTACTGGCATTTAACAATCATGAGACAAGCTAATAGTATTTCAGTAGCAAAAATAAATTAAAATATAAACAAATGACCCAAGATTTCAATAAGAGACAAGGACATTTTAAGGCAGAACCAGTGTCACTCCATCTAGTTTTGGCCTTTGCAATAACCATTACTTTTGGCCTCACTTCACACAGGTGTGCTGTGCTGACACTGTGAATGACAATAGATCAGCATTCCTTTCACTTCTGCTTAAGGGATATGTGCACTGGAACCTTATCCAAAGAACTACTACCATAATTTAAGACCACAAAATATGTTCATACTGAATGAATGACAAAAGGCTAGCATTGTTGCCCTAAAAGTGTTGTGCCTCTGGTGACTTCAATCCAGCCTTACACTTACAGGGTGTAGAAGAACAGTTTTTAAATAGTGGTCTTTCTCTATGTATTCTTTGTTCATTTAAAAAATGTCACTGGGGTCACTTTTATGTACCTATAAAGCTGTCCTATCACTGAAGGTGTAGAGCTCATGATATTTTATGAAGTTGCATATTATCATTTTTAATTGTTAGGGACAAGGGAATTTTGATAATAGTCAATGTGCATTACTCAAAGCCCTTTGGTTGGAAATAACCAAAACCTTTCAAAGTAGTTTAAGCAAAACAAAACAAAACACACAGAAAAAATCATATCTTAAGGAAACAAGACCACTACACCAGGACTAGATGTGAAAACAGGCATCAGTAGGGACAGAAGCCGGGTCATGAAAAGCCATCAGAAATGGAATCTCTCCCGACTTTCCTGTTTTCCCATCTTTTTTTCCCTTTTCTGAGTCTACTTTATTTTCTGTCTTTTGCCAGTGGATTTTCTCTTTCAACTTACTCTTCAAGATGCATGGTCCCTAAAGTAGAATTTTCCAATGGCAATCTTGCATCCTGATTATATATGTCCAAAGGTTAACTGCTTAGAGCTACCTGGATCTCAGTTCTAAACTCCTAGAAGACAGAAATTTATTCAGTTGTTCGTTCTACATACAATCCATTGTTTCCCCGTAACTGGAGGCACAGGGTGATAGAGGGACTCACTGTAACGGAAATGCTTGTAGGTTCTCGAAGGGTAGGTGGGAATATGGAATTTTCGTATCTCTAACGTGCCAATTGTCATATATTTATGGATTTATTTCTGCTTCTCTTTTTCCTTTTGTAGATCTACATGGCCCAAATTTCTGTAGATTTATAGTAGATCTTGATATTAGGTGAGGCAAGTTCCTATACATTTTTCTTTAAAACTCTGTAACTCTTGGCCCCTTGCTGTTCCATATGAATTGTAGGATCAGCTTACCAAGTTTCATGAAAAACTTGATTTTTAATGGAATTTTACTGAATGTGTACATTAATTTGAGGAGAACTGACATTTAAAAATATTGAGTCTTTCCACCCATAAGAATAGTATATTTCTTATTCATTTTTTGCTCCTTCAATTATGATTTATAATATTCTCCATGAATACATTGCATATTTACTATCAGATATACTCCTAAGTACCTCATGGATTTTCTTACTATTGAATGAATCACTTTTTCCTATTATATTTTCTTTAGGGAAATTATTGATATTTCATAACATTTGATTTTTATTTGTCACTTATTCAACTATTTTGCCAAGGTTTCTCATTAGTCCTACTAGTTATTAGTTTGATATTTTGGTCATTATGCCAATAATGTATAAGAACAGTATTGATTTTTGTATGTTCTTTTAAGCATCTTGCCAAATTCTATCATTAATACAACTAGTTGGTATTATTTTTAATTCACTTGCTTCTATTTTCTTTTTCTTGTCTTCTTGAGGTAAATGTATGTCTTATTTATTTTTAATCCTTTCCCTTAAAAAAGTTCATATAATACTATAAAATAAACCAAGTATTTTTAACTGCATTGAATTGATTTTGAGATAATTACCTGTAACTCAAAAATATATGTGTGAATACATATATATAACATTTTAAACATTTTTATTCCCTTTTATTTCCTGTTTCCCTCTATAATTCCCACTGTAATTTAACACATGAGTTATTTAACAGGACATTTAATTTTTTATGATCTTTAATAATAGGTACAAATTACATTAGACTATTGTCATAGAATGTGGTTGATGTGCAATTATTTGAAATGGGATAATACTTCCTTTGTGATCTACTGCACTGTCAATGTAATTATTATTCTATGTATTCATTCTTTTGGGGGGTACAGAGTTCTTTATATATTTATTAGGTCATGCTTCATAAGTCTGTTGTTCAAAACTATATTCTAAGTCCAGAGATAATCCCACGCACCTGTGGTCACCTACTCTATGGCAAAGGAGGCAAGAATATACAATGGAGGAAAGACAGTCTCTTCAATAAGTGGTGCTGGGAAAACTAGACAGCTACATGTAAAAGAATGAAATTAGAACACTCCCTAACACCATACACAAAAATAAACTCAAAATGGATTAAAGACCTAAATGTAAGACTGGACACTATAAAACTCTTAGAGGAAAACGAAGGAAGAACACTCTTTGACATAAATCACAGCAAGATCCTTTTTGACCCATCTCCTAGAGAAATGGAAATAAAAACAAAAATAAACAAATGGGACCTAACAAAAAGTAAAAGCTTTTGCACAGCAAAGGAAACCATAAACAGAATGAAAAGACAACCCACAGAATGGGAGAAAATATTTGCAAAAGAAGCAACCGACAAGGGATTAATCTCCAAAATATACAAACAGCTCATGCAGCTCAATATCAAAAAAACAAACAACCCAATCCAAAAATGGGCAGAAGACCTAAATAGACATTTCTCCAAAAAGGACATATAGATGGACAACAGGCACATGAAAAGCTACTCAACATCATTAATTATTAAAGAAATGCAAATCAAAACTACAATGAGGTATCACCTCACATCAGTCAGAATGGCCATCATCAAAAAGCTACAAACAATAAATGCTGGAGAGGGTGTGGAGAAAGGGAACCCTCCTGCACTGTTAGTGGGAATGTAAATTGGTACAGCTACTATGGAGAACAGTATGGAGTTTCCACAAAAACCTAAAAATAGAGCTACCATATGATCCAACAATCCCACTCCTGGGCATATATCCAGAGAAAACCATAATTTGAAAAGACACATGTACCCCAATGTTCATTGTAGCATTATTTACAATAGCCAGGACATGGAAGCAAACTAAATGTCCATTTACAGAGGAATGGATAAAGAAGATGTGGTACATATATATGATGGAATATTACTCAGCCATAAAAAGAATGAAATAATTCCATTTGCAGTGACATGGATGAACCTAGAAATTGTCATACTGAGTGAAGTAAGTTAGACAGAGAGAGACAAATATCATATGATATTGCTTACCTGTGGAATCTATAAAAATACGTTCATTTAACCTATTTACAAAACAGAAATCGAGTCACAGATGTAGAAAACAAACTTATGGTTACCAAGGGGGAAAAGGTGGGGAGGGATAAATTGGGAGATTGGGATTGACATATACACACTACTATATATATAAAATAGATAACTAATAAGAACCTACTTTATAGCACAGGGAATTCTACTCAATACTCTGTAATGATCTAAATGCGAAAAGAATCTAAAAAAGAGTGGATATATGTATAACAGATTCACTTTGCTGTTCAGCAGAAACTAACACAACACTGTAAATCAACTATACTCCAATAAAAATTAATTAATAAAAAACCTGTATTCTAACTAATATTTAGTGTGCTTTGACTACCATTACTTGAAATCTCCTAATATTATGAAAGTATCCATTTCTTCTTGTAATTGTGTCAGTTTTGCTTTAAATATTTAAGACTCTTAATTCTTAGTTGCAAATAAGCTCATTGTTACCATTTCTTAGTGAATTTGTCCTTTATTACTGTACATGATATTCTTATTAATATTCACCTTAAATTATATGCCGTCAGATATTAATATTGCTGCACTAGTTTTCTTATGATTAATATTGACATAACATAGCTTTCCTCATAACTTTATCATATCTCTTGCCAGAAACTTATAGCTATATTTTAAAAAATTCAAAAAAAAAAAAATTCAACCTATAGTCTGTCCTTTAATAGAGGAGTTTGAGCCATTCATGGTATTTCGATAAGCTAATACATTTGGACTTATTTTTACCATGTTATTTTGAGTTTCTATTTTATATTGTTCTCTCCTTGTTCTCTGTCCTTCAATCTTAATTTCTTGAATTATTTTTCTAATTTACTAGTTCTCTCTTCTACTTTGTCTAATATAGAATTATTTTTCATTTCAATAACCATGACTTTTATTTAAATATATAGAATTTGTTCTTTTTCATACCTAGCCATTTTTTTCTTCTTTAAAAAAATAATTCCATACACCTGAAACTAACACAATATTGTAAATCAAGTGTACTTCAATAAAAAAATAATTCCTTCCCATTTTAAAAATAAAAGTTATTCCTCTATTTATCACTTTGAGTATCTTAAATGTAGATATTTAAAAACTTTAGTAGAATATCCCATTAGTTTGAAGTGAATGTGCCAATTCTTGATTTGGTTTTAGCTGTATTTGGTATTTGATTCCTTCACGTGTTTTAGAATTTTTATTTATAAATTCATTGTCTCTCTCCTTCTCTGAGTTTATTTCTCCCTGTCTCAACTCTGTTCATCATTGTCTTCACCTGGCTTCTTGATCCTCACATGTGGAGCCTAATAATATTACCAGAAGTGGGGGCTTCCGTACTATGGGGAAAATAGAAATACTGCAAATTCTGTCAATTGCAAAGTCAGCTGGTTGTTTTGTGCTATTCTTAGTAGGGAGGATATGATATGTCTGTATTCTCCTTAGGTCTGGAGCTTGTTAAAGTTACATTTTAGGTTTTAGTTTATTCATGAAAAGGAGAGACCACTTTAATCCATGGTTTCAAATTGAACATGCCTTCTGTACAGCAGAAACTAACACAACACTGTAAAGCAAATATACTCCAATAAAAATTAATTTAAAAAAATTAACATGCCTTGAGTCACACTGTCAAATGCTTTCAGCTATTGTAATTTTGTATGTGTCATATCCTAGGAAATGGCAGGAGTGAGAATTAGGAGGGAGAGAAATTCAGCCCTGTGTATAAGCTAAAAAGGATGTTAAAGGGATATGAAGACATTAGGTACACTGGCTGTCTCTGTTTCAATACTGTATATTTAGGATTACCTTATAGCCCAGTTTACTCCAAAGAAAGAATCTGTTTATAAGGCTTAATTGATCAATGCCAATTTTAACAGTAGTAAGAGATAGTGGTTGAGTGTGTTGTCTCTTATTCTCTTTGACAGGTGCTAAGAGTATCCTAAAATTAATAAGAATTTAGAATTAGATCAAAGATGATATGTGAAATTAACTTCTCAAATATTTATGATGTATCCATAAATCATACCACTACATGTCCTTTTATGGATTGCAAAACATGTAGACCTTATATTTGAAAATCATTATGTTTGAAAGAGAAGGAAATGACCTATTATTAGGGGCCCTTAGACACTTGACAAAACGCTTGTTTCATTGTGATCCAAGGATTCTCTAGGGCTTGAAAGGTGTATGTCTGAATTACTGGTGGAATCAAACACCCTTTTGTCATGAAATCCAGGTACATGAATTTGAAGTAATTGACATTATTTTTCTCATATTCCTCACACGTGTAGCAGGGAAACTGAAAGTGGCCTGTGCAAGAGAAAACAATTTCATTGAGAAATCTGAGAGAAAACTCAGCTTTTGGATTTTTAGGCTTTATCTTTTCCACTTTCATTTTACATCCAACTCTCCTCTTTTTTCTTTCTATCTTTGCCACTATGAGTATTTTACAAGTCAAGATGATCTCAGACATTAAATATATATATGTGTATATGTATACACACAAATATATATATATATACACAGTTTCACAAGATTTAGGACTGAGTCAAGGAAGATTTGTGTTTGCTATGGTGCAACTAAAGTATGATCTCACTAAAATATGAAATAATACCTAATATTATATAGATTATTCTCATTAAATAACTAGAGAAAAGAGATGAAAAATTATTTCAGTGCTAAAAACCACATTAGCCAATGATTGACTTAGATTACTCTTATGTTTCAGTTTCAAAAGGCATCACCAAATCTGGCAACATCAAAATACTTCATTGCAACCTCACTGCTGATTATTTGTGCCACTCTCCTGAACTACATCATGGAGTATGGCTGAAATAATAAGCTATCGAGTCCTGACAATTGTAAAATCCCTTTCACCTTATTCAGGGAAAATGCCTGGTATATATTTACTTTTCATTATAGGAAAATACATTTTTATGGATTACCTCATCAAAAACATGCCTTAATATTACCTAGAAAATTGAGTATGGTTCCTCAGATACCAAAACAATTCCTGCATGGGAAAAGATTGAATTAAATTGGGATTTTACTAGAGTATTGAGTAAACACTTCATCTTTGATATGTTAATGCTATCTGGGTACCTTGAGAGATTTTTTTCCTTCCAATTTATAAATTAAAATTCTGCTGTAGTTGTGACAAAGTATAGAGTTTTGTATATTCCCACTCAGGTTTTTCAGAGTATCCTACCTACCACAAGAACAGTTTTTAGAATAACTTAGGCAAGTCAGTAGAAAGATTGAATTCAAAACACAAGAGTTTAGACAATAATGTTTTTTATAATGAGAAAAAGTTGATAACTCTATAGCAATTTCTTACATTATTGCAACTATAGTTGACTATAACTATTTCCTGAAGTAACTTTTTTTTTTTTTTTTTTTTTGCGGTACATGGGTCTCTAACTGTTGTGGCCTTTCCCGTTGCAGAGCACAGGCTCCAGACGTGCAGGCTCAGTGGCCATGGCTCACAGGCCTAGCCGCTCCGCGGCATGTGGGATCTTCCCGGACCGGAGCATGAACCCGTGTCCCCTGCATCGGCAGGCGGACTCTCAACCACTGTGCCACCAGGGAAGCCCCCTGAAGTAACTTTATAGTCAGCTGCTATATAAGGTTACAAGTGTACAGCTCTGTGAAAATAATCCTGGTGGCATTGGGAATGATTTCACAGAGAAGTTAGCTCACAGACAGGTTCTTAAAGCTAGAACAGGATTTTGATAGGAGGTGAGAAAGTAAGAAGTGATTTACCTAAGAGGGTTGAATTAATTTAACTCAACAAATACTTAGAACAAACTTGATAACATGAATTATCTAATTTAAAACAAACCTTGATAACATGAATTATCTAATTTAATCTATTAATTAATTAATTTAATCTATTAAAAAACCCATGAGTTAGATGTTATCAATATTTTCATTTTATAGATAAATCCCTGAGGCACAGAGAGATCACTCAGCTGTTAAGTGGTAGAATCAGGATTCAATCCTGAGCAGCTGACCCCAGAGCCCACACTTCTAAAAACAAGAATCAACTGCCTGCCCTCAAATTCTGACTTCATCTATAACACTTAGGTTAGTGCCTACCCCCACTGGGTAAGTGCCTAATAAATGTTAACTATTTTAAATATGTTTATTGTTATTACTAGTGAACTGCTCTGTCATTGCTACTTCTCTGTGGCTATGTGTAAGTTATTCAATGTATTGCAGATGATGCAAATATGCTAGATTGAAGGTCTCAGTCTTCAATGAACTTTCAGTTTTTTGGGAGCAATAGATATATACCCCAGAGGTATAATAGGCTAAATATGGGGGAGATTAATTTCAACTGGAAGAGATGAAGGAAAACCCCAGAGGTGGTTTTTGAGCTGAACATAGAATGGATATGCTTGCACTTGAAGAGATAAGAGGGAAGGCTTACAGGGTGAAAGGACCATGTGCACAAAGGCACAATGTTCAGAATGTGTTTGGAGAATAGGTTAGCTTATATTTACTTTGTATAAGAGAGGGAAGAGCAGTGAGAGGAAAGGCAGGAAGGCAGCCTTTGGAGCCTTGAAGAGGTCTTTAAACAAATCAGTGACAGTTCAAAGGCATTTTTGGAACACATTTTATTAACAAGGCACAGAGTGGAGGAAAGGAGGGCAGGGCTATCACTATAGACATGAAAAAATTCAGGTTTGCTGCCACCGTTTTCTTCTACCTTCATAATTCTAACAGCACACTCTATTATTAATTTTTTGTGTGTGCTGGACAAGTCACTTACTATTTCGGTCCTCTGTTTCCTCACTTATAGAATAAGGGAGCTGAATTGATAAGTATATGATCAACAGTTTTGAGAAGTCATGGACTCTCTGGCTTGACTTTGTGCCTATATATTTTCACATGTAATTTTTGTTCATGATGGTGGTCACAAATATGAATATCTTCCATCTCTTAGTAAATACCTATTTTTATTTAATATTTCTATTCATTTAGCACATACTATATTATTACTTTTCCCTTATGTTCATTTCTTCTCAACTGTTAGTTCATTGAGAAAAAGACCATATTTTATACTTTTATATATGCTTTATGTTCCTTTACCAGTGAGGTGAAAAATTTACCAAATCCAGCTTTTAGAACAAATTTTATATGTGAAATTAAAAGGATAATTTATTTTACCATCACTGTTTATGTAAACTAAAAAATTGATATTAATTTCCATTGTGTGTATTTTTATCTCTCATATCCAAAACCAGAAAACATACTATAAAAAAGAGTGGAAGAGGATATGTTTTCTTTTTCTCAAAATAAATATACAAATCCATAGCATAAGAAACAATTATACAAAGATTACTTTTAAGATTATGAAAAGTCTAAATATATTATCTATTCCAAGTAAGGAGAACTAACGTCAAGTTAAATAGCTTCTATTTGGGAACTTTTTCTATGATTTTTACAGTATGAGCATATTTTCACATAGCTTTTTGGACTAGAGTAAGACATAATATCCCTTGATATTTGAAGCCTGAATGTCCCCTAGATACTTTAAGATGTTATAGCAAACAAAGTCCCGTTGGTCTGAGAAGCCACTAGAAGTAAATCTTAAAACTAATTATGGTTCTCCTGCTGAGAGTTTCTTCAAGAGCCACTTTCCAATTTCTGTCAAACATTTGCAGTTCCAGTACAAATACATTTATTTTTTTTTCAGAATTAATTCACTTGCATTTCAACTTCAAGATAGTGTTTGCCTTTCATTGTGAAACAGAGAAAGGTTATGAAGAAATTTCCAAGGAATTAAAAAATTAACTCTTAAAATCCTATTTTAATTTTGCAAAAACCTAATAGGCCCAGTCCTAACCATAATAGAGTTACACAATTATCTGATAGATTTAGAATGGTCTCATTGCCAATTTGGGCTTTGAAGAAAACAAAATCAGGTTCATAAAAAATTCTCTGAACTGACTGCATTGCCAATCTAAACTTTAGTGGAAAATTACTAAACATCCTTTATTCTTTTGGTTACATTTATTATTTCCCCCCACCGAAGACAAACATAGCAGCAATGGATTCCCTGTACTGTTCTCTGACCAACACAGCTGAGATAGAATTGCCTGTGAATGACACATCTCCCCAGTCAGGAGTTGGGTGGAGACTTTCTACATTTAAGGTGTCTCTGGCTGACATCATTCTTTTGTTCTAGAAGAGGAAGAAAATTGGACTTAGTTCAATTTGTCTCTAACGTCGGTATCTTAACATTTGGTCAAAGAAAAGAAGCAGAATCAATAATAAGTCTAATTGGGCCATTTTCACCAACTAGAAACTTGTTATTCAAAAATCAACATTTGATACTTAGGTAAATACCATATATATAAGAATTATATGAATACAAAAATTTAGTTTGTGTTAGACTGTGAAATGCAAAGGTTTATTGTCACCATCTCAACTAAATAATTCATGGAAAGCATCTCTTGTGGCCACTAATATATTAACTACCTGAATGAAATGAAGGCTACTATTTAGAATTTACTAACATATCCAGTAAAATGTGTAAAGTTAGTTCTATTAACTAGGTTTACATAATGCATTTTTCTTATGACAATCATACCTCTTATGACATTCAAAGATATATGTGTTTAATAAATTTTAAATGAATTTTTAAAATAATTTTTAAATTTTAAATAAATTTTTTCTTGGTTCATTGTCATTTGACTGAACCCCACAGTTATATCCAATAAGAACTAAGTTAAAAATGAAGTTTCTGTCAACTATTTTCCACTAGCAAACATAGTGACTCACCTTCCAAATAAAAGCATATCAACATGAAAGTTTCCCAAGGGTATATTCTAGGTCATAATCTTTATGTTAATGAATTCCTTACTGAATAGTAAATTATAAGAATATATTACCTTATTCCTCTAACACATTACCTGTCAGCAGGTAATTACCCATCAAAACCTAAACAGAGAGGAAGATTGCCCTGTGACACCAGTGACCCCTACAGGTAAAATTAAGGAAAAAAGTACACTGTAATTGGACAAAAGATACCACTGCATATCTGAATGTAGCTAGATAATGCCAAAGCATAACATTTATCAGTAAGTCCCCATAAGACTTATTATTATTTTCTAATTGCCATTGGAGATTTTGTAAACTGTGGAATAAACCAGGCATACCTTTTTGGATTTTATTAGCTATTATTGAACTCATTCACATTTTGCATATCACTATAGTTTCTAGAGAACCTTGTCCAGATAGGGCCTTTAAAAAGCCGTTTAGAGTTACCTGGTTAAGGTTCTGGAAGAGATCAAATGACCATCTGGTTTATCGGCATGCCTGATAATTAGTTTCATAACCAGCTTATGGGTGCTTATGATACAAAGTATTGCATATGCAGTCTGAAGAATTCCCAGTGAGATAAATAATATTATTCACACATTATAGAAAAAGGTGGCTAAGTGGCAATAAGTTGCAAAGCTGGAAAACATCCCCCAAGTATCTGCTCCTGAGCATTATACTACAGGGACAGGGTGAAGGCCAGGTTTAGGAAAGGTCACACAGACACTACGTATACTTCAATTCTCAACTTAATAGCATACATTCAATGGCCACTCATTTATTTAACATGTAGGGAATGCTTACTTATTATGTCATTATGGACTGTGTGCTGAAGAGGTATGAAAAATAGCCAAAATTAAGCATGGGGGATTTTTTTTAAAACAATAATCTATCACATTCATAGTTTAAATAAATGCAGTTTGATACTCTAACTGATGGTAATAAAGAGAGTAGACACCAGTCCAACCATTTCATATACATAATTGAGTCATTATTTGTAGTACTTATATCATTAAAATTCCCCAGCAACCTATGAAAGGTATGAACAATTTTTATAGCTACACATATTTTTCACCTGATTCCTTGTATTATTTTCAGAAAATATAAAGAGCTATCTTTTTAAAAAATATGTGCTTTGGAGTTTACTATTAAGTATATTTTTCTCTTTTATGTTACTTCATGTAAAATGTAATGCACACACAGAAGGATGATTATTTTTGTTATTTTTAGAAAATACTGATGGAGGGGTGTGGTCAAATATTGTTTTTAAAAGAGCTATCAATCAACTATAAAACTCCTAAAATCTTAATGTTACTTAACCACATAACAAGAAATAAAAGCAGAACATTCAGTGTCTTGGTATTTCTTTGACTTCTGTCACACAGTAGTAAGCAGATTGACAAAAACATAAATAGTATTAAAAATGCACCAGGGTTTCACAAGGAAACCAAGTATTATATATCTATTTATTTTTCCACAAATATTTAATAAACACCTAATATATGCCAGCCAATGACTTAGAACCTGGGTGTACTGTGGTCCAAAAAAACAGACATATTCTCTGTATTCACAAAGCTTACAGTCTAAAGGGTGAACTGATAATAACAGGTAAACAAATGAATAGTAAAAGGTGTTAAGTGTTCTTAAGGAAATAAACAGTGCAAAATGTTAGAGAATGACATGGCTGGAATCTATATACAAAGAATAAGCCAGGAGGGCATCCGTGAAGAAGTGTTGCAATTTGAGCTGAGGCCTGTAAATAGAAGGAACAGCCCTGGAAGAGCAGAGGGAACAGCGTGAGTGGAGGATCCAGGAAGGAAAAGAACTTGCTCTTGTTAAGGAACTAACTACAGGGTGGCTGGTGTGGCAGTGTGGTGTGTGCTGGACAGCAGGACAAAAGAACTGAGTTAAGACCAGGCAGTATCTCATGAACCATGATGGGGAGTTTGAATCTCATTTAATGTGTAATGGGCTTCAGGTAGAGACTAACAGAAACTTCCCTTGCTGCTGTGTAGTAATAATTTATGGATGGAGATGATTGGAATAGGGAGAGAAGAGAGAGGATAATACAGTAGGCAAAAGCTAAATCTTACCATTACAACAAATTATTTATTCAGGTTCCTGTAAATGGACCAGATCTATTTTTACTCTCTTAAAAATATCAGATTGACATGTTAATTCTAAAAGCAAAGGTTTGTATAGCTTGAATTGATTCGATATTGGTTATACCAGGTAAACAAATGCATTGACATAGTATAATGGTTTTAAATGCTGAGTGTGTGCTCTACAATCAAGTAAAATAAAATTATATCCCTTTTATCTTTAAAAAAAGCAGAAAAATATTTTACCAGTCTTCTGAAAGACTAGTGGGGAAATAAATCTTCCAAAAGGTAAATTAAGGATGAATTTTACCTTCTATAATAAACATAGCCCAAACATAAAACAGTAATGAGTCAGTCTGCACATAATGCCAAAAAACCACTCAAGTCAGTAAGGAAAAATTAGGGAAGCCATTTATTTAGCTTCAGGGAGAATTCAAAAGGGTGGGTTTTCTGCATTTAACACTTTATAAGAAGCAGTTGGCCTCATGTAACTATGATTACTTTGTTCAATTATATGTAAGATGCATAGAATAATGCCAGTATAATGGGATTTTAGGGAGAACTGTATGAAAAGCTTCTTTCCCAGAGCCTGGAACATAGTAGGCATTTGGTTTATAACCAGAGTTACAGGCCCATCTAAAGAGAATCTGAATGACAGAATTAGAGGTTATGGAAGCTCAGCTGATTCATTAATATTCCAATATAAAATAAAAAAATTTAAATATATATAAATAAAATTTAAAAACCTACTTTGTATGATATTAATATAACTACCAGCTTACTTTTGGCTAATCTTTTCTGTTATATCTATTTATACCTTTTTATATTTGATCTTTGTCTTTATCTCTTTTAAGCAGTACAGAATTAAGTTTGTGGGCTTCTTTTTTTTTGTTTTTTCATTGAAGTATAATTGTCATACAATGTTAAAAAAATTTCAGGTTATTTAAAAAATTCCATCAAACAAATCATAAACTAAGAAACTCTGTTCTTCAAATATTCTATAATTTTTAAAATATAACAATGTGAGAAGAATGCTGTAATTAGATTGAGAAGGTAAGAGAGGTGGTGAAATTCAAACATAACTTCAAGTACTCCTACAATTTTGTTCCTTACTGAAATGTACTTCTCATCTAAATATATGATTCAACGTGTATCAGGTTTAGGAGAAAAATAATTGAGAATTGTATGGGTTAAACTGTGTCCTTCAAAAAGATATGTTGAAGTCCTAACCCCCTAGTAATTCAGAATGTGAACTTACTTGGAAATAGGGTCTTTGCAGATGTAGCTAAGATGAGTTCATTCTGGAATAGAATGGGCCTTTAGTACAATATTACTGGTGTCCTTATAAGAAGTGGAGAACACAGAGACAGAGACACTTAGGGAAAAGATGGCCATGTGACAACAGAGATAGAGACTGGAGTAATATGTCTACAAGCCAAGGAATGCCAAGGCCCGCTGGCAAATAGCAGCAGCTGGAATAGGCAAGGATGAATCGATTCTCCCCTATAGATTTCAGGGGAAGGATGGCCCTGCTGGCACCCTGATTTCAGACTTCCAGTTTCCAGAACTGTAGGACAATACATTTCATTTATTTTAAGCCACCCAATTTGTGGTACTTTGTCACCGGTGCCCTAGGAAACTAACACAAGAGTAGAGCCACACAGAGACCTAGCTGACTGTAACCTTCAATGTGTAGTTTTTGCTCCATCAAACAAGATAAGCTAAAAACCACATGGAATGAGAGGGTACCAATACCATTTTATTCTTAACCTTGATTTTGGTCTGGCCAACAGCATGTTAGCAAAATCAAAACAAATCCCAGCAATAAAGCAAGGCAAACAAACACCCCTCCACATACACATTAATTGGATCTTCCCTGCTGAGTCATTTATGCCTCATTTAAGCGACAAATGTTTATCACTGCTAGACTTCCAGAGCCTCCCCAGCTGTAGAGAAATAAGGTCTATTCCATTGACTTCATGCATCTTTAACAAAGGTGCCATTGCGGTCCAACCCCAGAAATCTCTTTTATTGGTGATGATGTACGCAAGTAAAAGAACACAATCTGATTTTTTTTCAGACCCAGGTACATGAAATTGAGCTTCCAGTGCTGCAAGTTAGGAGAACCTTGTTTTTAAGGCTGTAAACTGCATATAACTTTGTGAATGTATTCATAAGCATGATATTAAAATAGCTTATCTGTGCCTAAAATCCTAGATTATAAAAATAGCATCTAGCTAAGAACTGGATTTTTTTAGTTGATACTCTTTCTGTGACCATTATAGTTTTCTGTGTCCTGTCTTTCCTGCACAGTCTTATTTGCCATCAGTCTTAATTCATTTTCACAAACAAATTAAGGCAGAGAGCCAGATGAGGTATGCAACTCTACTCTCTATCATCCACTTCCCTATGCTTCTGTCAGAATCAATAAATACTCATTCAAAGGAAGGGGGCTAAGCAACTCATTATTTCTCCTGCTCACTGCTTCCAAAATATGGGTGGCTTGTTAGGTGCCCTCTGAAATCCACAGTGCAAAGTGCAACTCTTGAGTCCTGTTAAAGAGCCAGCAATACAGGCGCAGAGCATGAGGAGAGGGACTTAGCAGTGATAATTAGACTGGTGCATGCGTGTTCTGTGATTTACCCACTCACAGCATTTTCCAAATAATACTTTTTTCTTCATAAAAGATATAGGTTGTCTTTGTTTTCAAAGACTCTTCCAAGCCTGATGTCACCTCATTGTTTAAATCTGTCCTTGAACATAAACAACTCCCTGGAAATTTCCAATTTTATACAACATTTTTCAAAGCACATAAAAAGAAAGTTCTTCAAACTTAACAGAGTGAATAGTGATTGCTGATTTGTTTGCAGTGAATATTGAAGGAGAGATGCTGTGTAGAAACTCCTTTAGCAATTCATGTGAGGAATGTGGCTATCCAACACCACAGAAATTCACAGGTAATACTGGGGGTTAAAGGAAGCCAGACAAATAAGACTTTGAATGGATCTACATCCTTAGGTTTCTCTCTCTCCTTGACCTTAAAGTTAGAAGTATGATATCTTGGGTTTACTCTGCTAATTCTTTTGTTGCCTCCAGTTTGGGGGATTTTATTGTTATTCCTCATGGATTTTCTAACTCTAAGAGAAGTGACATGAAAAATAACATCAGTCTGAACTCAGTAACCTCTACTTTATTTTTTTTAGTTTGACTTGGCTAAAAGCCATTGTAGCTGCTGTTTATTAGTTCAAAACACCATGAATACTTACTATGTGATTCACTTCCATGTAAATTTTTCATTTAGAGATCTTTGATTTAGAGCAATGTATGCATTAGCAGGAAAACATCATATAATTATTTACTCAAAAAACAAGAGAGAGGAGGGTTGAAGAAGGCATATCCCAGGAGATTTAAGACTGACAGATTAGCAGCAGAAAACCTTTTGTCTGAAAAGTACGAAAATGATCATAAGAACTAAGAACAATATACCTCTCATCTTATCAAAACCAAAGAAGGTGCTTTACATGTGCAAAATGTCCAATTCTGTATTCTCAATACACAACTAACTTGGAAATTCATCTGACTTGGAACATAACCAAGTTGAAAATAAAACCTGCAATCATAAACACAATATTTTTATAGATTAAAAACAAACAACCGTTGGATTTTTTTCAGAAGTAGGATTTTGCTGCTCTATACCTTTAAATATTTATTCTAGTATATCAACTTATTGGTAATGTATAACAAGGTGATAGTTTACAGTTAGAGAATATAGAGCATCAAAATTTTAAAGATAAGGAGGGGAAGATGGCGGAAGAGTAAGATGCGGAGATCACCTTCCTCCCCACAGACACACCAGAAATACATCTACACGGGGAGCAACTCCTACAGAGCACCTACTGAACCCTGGCAGAAGGCCTCAGACCTTCCAAAAGGCAAGAAAGTCCCCACGTACCTGGGTAGGGCAAAAGAAAAAAGAATAAACAGAGACAAAAGGATAGGGACGGGACCGGCACCAGTGGGAGGGACCTGTAAAGGAGGAAAGGTTTCCACATACTAGGAAGCTCCTTCGCGGGCAGACACTGCGGGTGGCGGAGCGGAAAAGCCTCAGATCACGGAGGAGAACACAGCAACAGGGGTGCGGGGGACAAAGCGGAGAGATTCCCACACAGAGGACCAGAGCCGACCGGCACTCACCAGCCCGAGAGGATTGTCTGCTCACCCGCCGGAGTGGGCAGGGCTGGGAGCTGAGGCTCGGGCTTCGGCCGGAGCGCAGGGATAGGACTGGGGTTGGCAGTGTGAACACAGCCTGCAGGGGGTTAGTGCACCACGGCTAGCCAGGAGGGAGTACGGAGTAAAGTCTGGACCTGCCGAAGAGGCAAGAGACTTTTTCTTCCCTCTTTGTTTCCTGGTGCGCGAGGAGAGGGGATTAAGGGCGCTGCTTAAAGGAGCTCCAGAGACAGGCGCGAGCTGTAGCTGAAAGCGCAGACCCCAGAGACGGGCATGAGGCACTAAGGCTGCTGCTGCCGCCACCAAGAAGCCTGTGTGCAAGCACAGGTCACTATCCACACACCCCTTGCTCCGGGAGTCTGTGCAGCCCGCCACTGCCAGGGTCCAGGGATCCAGGGCCAACTCCCCTGGGAGAACGCCCAGCGCACCTCAGGCTGGTGCAACGTTATGCTGGCCTCTGCTGCTGCAGGCTCGCCCCGCACTCCGTACCCCTCCCTCCCCTCCTCCAACGACCTACACGCAGAGGTGGGGCCAAATCCAAAGCTGAAGCCAGGGAGCTGTGTGAACAAAGAAGAGAAAGGGAAATCCCTCCCAGCAGCCTCAGAAGCAGCGGATTAAATCTCCACAATCAACTTGATGTACCCTGCATCTGTGGAATACATGAATAGACAACGAATCATCCCAAATTGAGGAGGTGGACTTTGAGAGCAAGATTTATGATTTTTTCCCCTTTTCCTCTTTTTGTGAGTGTGTATGTGTATGCTTCTGTGTGAGATTTTGTCTGTATAGCTTTGCTTCCACCATTTGTCATAGGGTTCTCTGTCTGTTTATTCAAAAAAAATTTTTTTCTTAATAATTATTTTTTATTTTAATAACTTCATTTTATTTTATCTTACTTTATTTTATCTTTCTTTCCTTCTTTCCTTTCTTTCTTCCTTTCTTTCAATCTTTCTTTCTTTCTTTCTCCCTTTTATTCTGAGCCGTGTGCATGAAAGGCTCTTGGTGCTGCAGCCAGGTGTCAGTGCTGTGCCTCTGAGGTGGGAGAGCCAACTTTAGGACACTGGTCCACAAGAGACCTCCCAGCTCCACATAATAACAAATGGTGAAAATCTCCCAGAGATCTCCATCTCAACACCAGCACCCAGCTTCACTCAACGACCAGCAAGCTACAATGCTGGACACCCTATGCCAAACAACTAGCAAGACATGAACACAGCCCCACCCATTAGCAGAGAGGCTCCTAAAATCATAATAAGGCCACAGACACCCCAAAACACACCACCAGACGTGGACCTGCCCACCAGAAAGACAAGATCCAGCCTCATCAACCAGAACACAGGCACTAGTCCCCTCCACCTATATAACCCACTAAACCAACTTAAGCCACTGGGGACAGACACCAAAAACAACAGGAACTACGAACCTGCAGCCTACAAAAAGGAGACCCCAAACACAGTAAGATAAGCAAAATGAGAAGACAGAAAAACACACAGCAGATGAAGAAGCAAAGTAAAAACCCACCAGACCTAACAAATGAAGAGGAAATAGGCAGTCTACCTGAACAGGAATTCAGAATAATGATAGTAAAGATGATCCAAAATCTTGGAAATAGAATAGACAACATGCAAGAAACATTTAACAAGGAACTAGAAGAACTAAAGATGAAACAAGCAACGATGAACAACAAAATAAATGAAATTAAAAATACTCTAGATGGGATCAATAGCAGAATAACTGAGGCAAAAGAACGGATAAGTGACCTGGAAGATAAAATAGTAGAAATAACTACTGCAGAGCAAAATAAAGAAAAAAGAATGAAAAGAACTGAGGACAGTCTCAGAGACCTCTGGGACAACATTAAATGCACCAACATTCGAATTACAGGGGTCCCAGAAGAAGAAGAGAAAAAGAAAGGGACTGAGAAAATATTTGAAGAGATTACAGTTGAAAACTTCCCTAATATGGGAAAGGAAATAGTTAATCAAGTCCAGGAAGCACAAAGAGTCCCATACAGGATAAATCCAAGGAGAAACACACAAGACACATATTAATCAAACTATCAAAAATTAAATACAAAGAAAACATATTAAAAGCAGCAAGGGAAAAACAACAAATAACACACAAGGGACTCCCCATAAGGTTAACAGCTGATCTTTCAGCAGAAACTCTGCAAGCCAGAAGGGACTGGCAGGACATATTTAAAGTGATGAAGGAGAAAAACCTACAACCAACATTACTCTACCCAGCAAGGATCTCATTCAGATTTGATGGAGAAATTAAAAGCTTTACAGACAAGCAAAAGCTGAGAGTTCAGCACAACCAAACCAGTTTTACAACAAATGCTAAAGGAACTTCTCTAGGCAAGAAACACAAGAGAAGGAAAAGACCTACAATAACGAACCCAAAACAATTAAGAAAATGGGAATACGAACATACATATTGATAATTACCTTAAATTACTTTAAATGCTCCCACCAAAAGACACAGATTGGCTGAATGGATACAAAAACAAGACCCATATATATGCTGTCTACAAGAGACCCACTTCAGACCTATAGACACATACAGACTGAAAGTAAGGGGATGGAAAAAGATATTCCATGCAAATGGAAACCAAAAGAAAGCTGGAGTAGCAATTCGCATATCAGACAAAATAGACTTTAATATAAAGACTATTAGAAGAGACAAAGAAGGACACTACATAATGATCAAGGGATTGATCCAAGAAGAGGATATAATAATTGTAAATATTTATGCACCCAACATAGGAGCACCTCAATACATAAGGCAAATACTAACAGCCATAAAAGGGGAAATTGACAGTAACACATTCATAGTAGGGGACTTTAAAACCCCACTTTCACCAATGGACAGATCATCCAAAAGGAAAATAAATAAGGAAACACAAGCTTTAAGTGATACATTAAACGAGATGGACTTAATTGATATTTATAGGACATTCCATCCAAAAACAACAGAATACACATTTTTCTCAAGTGCTCATGGAACATTCTCCAGGATAGATCATATCTTGGGTCACAAATCAAGCCTTTGTAAATTTAAGAAAATTGAAATTGTATCAAGTATCTTCTCTGACCACAACGCTATGAGACTAGATATCAATTACAGGAAAAGATCTGTAAAATATGCAAACACATGGAGGCTAAACAATACACTACTTAATAACGAAGTGATCACTGAAGAAATCAAAGAGGAAGTCAAAAAATACCTAGAAAGAAATGACAATGCAGACACGATGACCCAAAACCTATGGGATGCAGCAAAATCAGTTCTAAGAGGGAAGTTTATAGCAATACAATCTTACCTTAAGAAACAGGAAACATCTCGAATAAACAACCTAACCTTGCACCTAAAGCAATTAGAGAAAGAAGAACAAAAAAACCTCAAAGTTAGCAGAAGGAAAGAAATCATAAAAATCAGATCAGAAATAAATGAAAGCAAAGATCAATAAAACAAAAAGCTGGTTCTTTGAGAAGATAAACAAAATTGATAAACCATTAGCCAGACTCATCAAGAAAAAAAGGGAGATGACTCAAATCAATAAAATTAGAAATGAAAACGGAGAAGTAAAAACTAACACTGCAGAAATACAAAAAATCATGAGATATTACTACAAGCAACTCTATGCCAATAAAATGGACAACCTGGAAGAAATAGACAAATTCTTAGGAATGCACAACCTGCCAAGACTGAATCACGAAGAAACAGAAAATATGAACAGACCAATCACAAGCACTGAAATTGCAACTATGATTAAAAATCTTCCAACAAACAAAAGCCCAGGACCAGATGGCTTCACAGGCGAATTCCATCAAACATTCAGAGAAGAGCTAACACCTAGCCTTCTCAAACTCTTCAAAAATATAGCAGAGGGAGGAACACTCCCAAACATATTCTACAAGGCCACCATCACCTTGATACCAAAACCAGACAAGGATGTCACAAAGAAAGAAAACTACAGGCCAATATCACTGATGAACATAGATGCAAAAATTCTCAACAAAATACTAGCAAACAGAATCCAACAGCACATTAAAAGGATCATACACCATGATCAAGTGGGGTTTATTCCAGGAATGCAAGGATTCTTCAATATATGCAAACGTGATACACCATATTAACAAATTGAAGGATAAAAACCATATGATCATCTCAATAGATGCAGAGAAAGCTTTCGACAAAATTCAACACCCATTTATGATAAAAACCCTGCAGAAAGTAGGCATAGAGGGAACTTTCCTCAACATAATAAAGGCCATATATGACAAACCCACAGCCAACATTGTCCTCAATGGTGAAAAACTGAAAGCATTTCCTCTAAGATCAGGAACAAGACAAGGTTGCCCACTCTCACCTCTCTTATACAACATAGTTTTGGAAGTTTAAGCCACAGCAATCAGAGAAGAAAAGGAAATAAAAGGAATCCAAATCGGAAAAGAAGTAAAGCTGTCAGTGTTTGCAGATGACATGATACTATACATAGAGAATCCTAAAGATGCTACCAGAAAACTACTAGAGCTAATCAATAAATTTGGTAAAGTAGCAGGATACAAAATTAAGGCACAGAAATCTCTGGCATTCCTATACACTAATAATGAAAAATCTGAAAGTGAAATCAAGAAAACACTCCCATTTACCATTGCAACAAAAAGAATAAAGTATCTAGGAATAAACCTACCTAAGGAGACAAAAGACCTGTATGCAGAAAATTATAAGACACTGATGAAAGAAATTAAAGATGATACAAATAGATGGAGAGATATACCATGTTCTTGGATGGGAAGAATCAACATTGTGAAAATGACTCTACTACCCAAAGCAAACTACAGATTCAATGCAATGCCTATCAAACTACCACTGGCATTTTTCACAGAACTAGAACAAAAAATTTCACAATTTGTATGGAAATACAAAAGACCCCGAATAGCCAAAGTAATCTTGAGAACGAAAAACGGAGCTGGAGGAATCGGGCTCTCTGACTTCAGATTATACTACAAAGCTACAGTAATCAAGACAGTATGGTACTGGCACAAAAACAGAAATATACATCCATGGAACAGGATAGAAAGCCCAGAGATAAACCCACGCACATATGGTCACCTTATCTTTGATAAAGGAGGCAGGATATTACAGTGGAGAAAGGACAGCCTCTTCAATAAGTGGTGCTGGGAAAACTGGACAGGTTCAGGTAAACGTGTGAGATTAGATCACTCCCTAACTCCATACAGAAAAATAAGCTCAAAATGGATTAAAGACCAAAATGTAGGGCCAGAAACTATCAAACTCTTAGAGGAAAACATAGGCAGAACACTCTATGACATGAATCACAGCAAGATCCTTTTTGACCCACCTCTTAGAGAAATGGAAATAAAAACAAAAATAAACAAATGTGACCTAATGAAACTTCAAAGCTTTTGCACAGCAAAGGAAACCATAAACAAGATGCAAAGACAACCCTCAGAATGGGAGAAAATATTTGCAAATGAGGCAACTGACAAAGGATTCATCTCCAAAATTTACAAGGAGCTCATGCAGCTCAATAACAAAAAAACAAACAACCCAATCCAAAAATGGGCAGAAGACCTAAATAGATATTTCTCCAAAGAAGATATACAGACTGCCAACAAACACATGAAAGAATGCTCAACATCATTAATCATTAGAGAAATGCAAATCAAAACTACAATGAGATATCATCTCACACCAGTCAGAATGGCCATCATCAAAAAATCTAGAACCAATAAATGCTGGAGAGGGTGTGGAGAAAAGGGAACCCTCTTTCACTGTTGGTAGGAATGTAAATTGATACAGCCACTATGGAGAACAGTATGGAGGTTCCTTAAAATACTACAAATAGAACTACCATATGACCCAGCAATCCCACTACTGGGCATATACCCTGAGAAAACCATAATTCAAAAAGAGTCATGTACCAAAATATTCATTGCAGCTCTATTTACAATAGCCAGGAGATGGAAACAACCTACATGTCCATCATCGGATGAATGGATAAAGAAGATGTGGCACATATGTACAATGGAATATTACTCAGCCATAAAAAGAAACCAAATTGAGCTATTTGTAATGAGGTGGATGAACCTAGAGTCTGTCATACAGAGTGAAGTAAGTCAGAAAGAGAAAGACAAATACCGTATACTAATACATATATATGGAATTTAAGAAAAAAAAAAATGTCATGAAGAACCTAGGGGTAAAACAGGAATAAAGATACAAACATACTAGAGAATGGACTTGAGGATATGGGGAGGGGGAAGGGTAAGCTGTGACAAAGCGCGAGAGTGGCATGGACATATATACACTACCAAACATAAAAGAGATAGCTAGTGGGAAGCAGCCGCATGGCACAGAGAGACCAGCTCAGTGCTTCGTGACCACCTGGAGGGGTGGGATGGGGAGGGGGGGAGGGAAGGAGACGCAGTGGGGAGGAGATAAGGGAACGTGTGTATGTGTGTGGCTGATTCACTTTGTTGTGGAGCAGAAACTAACACACCATTTTAGGGCAACTGTACTCCAATAAAGATGTAAAAAAAAAAAAAAACAAAACATGACAGGGTAAAGAAGATGTGGAAGATGTGGTGTATACATACAATGGAATACTACTCAGCCATAACAAAGAATGAAATTTTGCCATTTGCAGCAACATGGATGGACTTGGAGGGCATTATGCTAAGTGAAATAAGTCAGACAGAGAAGGAAAAATACTGAATGATATCACTTATATGTGGAATCTAAAGGATAAAACAAACTAGTGAATATAACAAAAAAGAAACAGACTCACACATATAGAGTACAAACTAGTGGTTACCAGTGGGGAGAGAGAAGGGGGGAGGGGGAAGATAAAGGTAGGGGATTATGAGGTAAAAACTACTGTGTATAAAATAAATAAGCTACAAAGGTATATTGTATAACACAGGGAATATGCAATATTTTATAATAACTATAAATGGAATATGACCTTTAAAGTTGTGAATCACTATGTTGTACACCTGAAACTTATGTAATATTGTACATCAAATATACCTCAATAAAAATATTTAAAAAAATTTAAAGATAGTGAAAATAATAGATCCACCTTCTAATCATTTACAATATTCCAAGCATAATGCTAAACTCTTTATTTAAAAATTTCCCTCTAATCCCCACAATAAGCCTATGGATTTAACAGTATCGTTTCCATTTAATAGATGAGGTTATCTTAGAATCAGCTAGCTTGCCCAGGATCACATAACT
Source organism: Phocoena phocoena (assembly GCF_963924675.1). Classification (NCBI taxonomy): domain Eukaryota; kingdom Metazoa; phylum Chordata; class Mammalia; order Artiodactyla; family Phocoenidae; genus Phocoena; species Phocoena phocoena. Next base: position 70,566,074 of record NC_089227.1, on the reverse strand, counting down.
GAAAAGTGGCGGAACTGGGGGTCATATGCAGGTTCATCTACCCTGAAATACGTTTTCTGTCTACTGTGCCCAAGTAGCTGTGCTGACCAGATGTTAGAGATGACATGTCTTACCAATTCACTGGATTTTCCAAACTCAAAATGACCCCCCTTCTTATTTCTCTCCCTTTCTTTTTTCCCCCCTCTCTCTCTCCCTCCCACATTCTCTCTCTCCTTCCTCCCTCCCTTCCTTCTTTCATCCCTTTCATTCGACTCCAAAAATGATTAGAAGGAACTTACAATGAAATACATGTATAACTGGACAACTGAAAGCTCCCCCAAAGATTATATGTCCATAAGTGTGTGTGATAACAAAGATTAAGAAATAGAACTCCTTTTAAAACACAATATTAACAGAGCAGTACTGTTTACTCATTCGACACAATATATTGAGCTGCTCCTATGTTCTAGGGATTGTGATGAGTCCTGGGAATGTGAATATGAATATATGTAGGCCTTCCCTTCATGCTGTGTCCTGTATTATGACAGTACACACAGAGTAATGTACGAAAGTGGTGGATATAGAGGACCTAAGTAAAAGTGTTCAGGACAATTAATAAGGCTCGACAGGAGAGTGAGCATTTCAATGGTTCATAAAGAATAAGGAAAGACTTTCCAGGAGAGAGACAAGAAACATGTCGTCCTGGAAAAGGATTAGTGAAGGCTTAACCAGCTCTGAAGCTAAAACATGTGGTTATTGCCAGGGAAGTGGTAAGACGCAAGGTAAGATACAAAATTGGAAAGTCTGTGGATTCCATGCTAAACAACTTGGGTGTTTACTAAGCCTTGTATAATTCAGAAAATCAACATTGATACATTACTGTCATGTGATTTTCAGACTCCATCCAAGTTTTCTCATGGTCTTGATGATGCTCTTTACATCAAACACACCCAGTTCAGAATCACATGTTGCAGTTAGCCCTTCTGGTCAACTCCAGTCTGGAACAGTTCTTCAGTCTTTCCTTGACTTTAATGACTTTGACACTATTAAAGATTACAGGCCAGTTATTTTGTAACTGTCCCTTAATTTGGTGTCTGATGCTTCCTCATGATTTGTTTCAAGTTATGCATGTTTTGCAGGAACATCACAGGAGAGGTGCTATGTTTTTCTCACTGCATTCTGTCAGGTGGTGTGTAATTTTAATTTGTCCCATTAATGATGATGTTCACTTTGATCACTGGATTAAGACAGGGTCTTCCAGGATTCCTATCTGTGTAGTTCCTTTTCTACTTTTGTACATAATAAATATTTGCATGGGGAGGTAATTGGAAAGTGTGTATATATCCCATTCTTCACTAAAAGTTTTATTTATTTATTTATTTAATTCAATGGGTTATAACCAGTTACTTTCATTATTTTGATGTTCAAGTGGTTCCAGAATTGGCCAACGGAGCTCCTTTAAGCTTTCCCCTGTGTCCTTTTGACAACCCTCATCATTCTTTTATTTCTGTCACAAGTGGTTCTAAAGTCACCTTGTTTTTTCTCTAGCTCTTGAATCAGCCATTTCTCCAAGGAGCCCTGGTTCCTTATAATAAAGAGTGATATCTGGAAGTCAAGATCTGGGCACCAGGTGTGCTCATTGCTGTTGAAGTAGAGTGCAGTTGCTGCTCTTGTGCCCTCTCGTTGGACTTAGTTAGGGAATGTGCACACAAACACACACATGTATGTGTGTATATATGTGTATGTGTGTATACAAGCGTACATAATGTGGCAAATTGTATTTTGCAAGCTAGCTATAACAAGATCTCCCATTCCATATAATCCATATGTTCTTTTTACAATATAACGTTAATGCTCCTCCCATCCAGAAGTGAGAGCCATGCTTGTCTCCTACCTTGCACCAGTGGTTGCTAGGAACTGAACTGTGTCCACACAAATTCATAAGTGGAAGCCCTAACCATCCAGTGTTATGGTATTTGAAATGGGGCTTTTAGGAGTCAGTTAGGTTTAAATGAGGTCATGAGAGTGAGGCCTCATGATGGGATTAGTGACCTTATTTAGAGAGCCACCAGAGAGGGTTCTCTCTCTCTCTCTCTCTCTCTCTCTCTCTCTCTCTTTCATGTGAGGACACATTAAGAAGGCAGACCCCCCAATCATGCTGGCACCCTGATCTTGGTCTTCCAGCCTCCAAAGCTGTGAGAAAATAAATTCCTGTCATTTAAGATACCCCATCTTTGGTATTTTTTTATGGCATCCCAAGCTAATTAATACTTGTGACGATAGCGTAAATGAGGCTATGAGACTTCCCAGTCTAGCACTTAAAAGATTATACAACTTCTTTCTGGTCCTCTTGGGATGTTTGCTCTTAGAATCCAGTCAGCATCCTATGAAAAACCAGACAGCTACAAGGAAAGGACAGGTGTACATGCTCTAGTCAACAGCCTCAGTGGAGACCCCAGCTAACAGGCAGCATCAAACTCTAGCCTCTGGATGATTCTAGCTCCCAGCTGCAAAGTCATCCCCAGCTTTCAAGCTTCGCACCTGAGCTCCTGGGGATAAACTGTCCCAGTCCCTGGGACAGTTTATTTGCAAGTTCCTGATGCACATAAATCATGAGAAATAACATAATAATTGTAATGTTTTAAATCACTGCATTTGGGGGTAATTTGTGATGCATTAATACATAGCCAGAACACATACCTCCATTATAATGCAACACCACAGGGTTCATTCTAGTTGTCTCCCTTTCCTAATTTGTAGCCCACCCTTTCAAAAATTGGGAAATCTGACTCCCATTTTCCTTAATATCTTTAGTTGTTTGATCAATCCTCCTGTATCTAACCAATCTTTTATAAATTATATTGCCCCTTCTCTTATGTGGATGCTCTCCTGATTCTACTTGGATATTGCTACCCTGAGATGGATCTTCTTTCTTTCTCATGGGACTCAGACACTTGATGCTAGACTGCCCCCCACCTCTGTGTGGATGCCTTACTCACCCTGCTTGGGCTCTGACTCTCCACTTTGGTCAACCCCTCTGCACAGATACCTGCCTTACTCTGTCTCATTCAATAGCATTATCATTGACTAGTTTAGGAAAGAGAAGGAAATGAAGGAAAGGGAAGGGGAGGAAAAAGAAGAGAAAAGAAAGGAAGGCTAAGACATGGAAGAGGAACCATGTGGCCAAAGTGAAAACTTTGGAAATTTTTACATAGATGACTATTAAGATCCAAAATGCATTTTAGAAATATCAGCAAGACTGTTTTCTAACAGTTTACTGCTAATAATTTTTTCTTATGAAATGTTTATCTAATGATTGAATAGAGTAACTGATGGAAATAAAGATGATCGTAGAACAAATAACTAAAACTGTGGTCCCTAGGCCAGAAATTTTCTTCATAGGAAAGAAGTGGGAAATATATTTTTATTTGTTTGTTTGTCTCTACTTCTTTTGGTTTGCTTATTTTGTTCAAAGATACACACATGGGATCAAGTTCAAAATCAAAGAACATTTTGAACCTACCCCCTACATAACACATACCACATTTCTACTTGTTTTCTTCTGCATCTATCTACATGTAAGGCCAAATTAACTAAAGAAATACAATCAATTTCTCAGTATTAAGTTTACTGCTTCATAGTTTTACTACCTAACACAGTACCTGGCATAGAGTAGGCATTAGATATAAGAAATTGAATGAATGAGACAATACAGTAATAAGGCTGTAGCTCAGCAATTCTTTAAAGTTCCACAAATGGGACTGACCTCAGAAATTCCATAAGGATACATTCCAGTACATACTCAAGTCATCCACATCAGAAGAAATAGTGGGAGACAGTCTAGTGATAATAACCAGAGCTGGGATCACTTTTAAGGCTCTTAACTATTTCTAACATCTCTATTAATACACGGAGCATTTCTTGATTTATCTTTTTGAAACATGTATTCAATTCCTGGGAAGATAGATGAGAGATTTGGCTGTTATACGACCTCAACACCTTGCCTCACCCATTCTCCTGTATAATTATTTTAGTTAAATGAGTGAAGAATATTTTCATAATTAAGCCTGCATATATTGTACACTACGGAGCCAAGACTTTCAGTTTTATTTCTTTTCATTTATCATTTTACTTTTTGGTTTTCATAGTGTTGCTTCTTGCATTTCTTTTTTCCTACACTGTATGCCTTTGTCATATTTCTTTTTTCAAACTCTCTGTCATATCAGAAATTCTGTCATACGGCCTTTCCCCCCAAGATGTCTTTCCATTTTTCCTGCTTCAGTTAGGACTAGTTGCTTTCCAGGTCTGTTGCTCCTGGGCTGCATCCACTTCTCCTGGTTCCTATGTCTCTCTCTTTCTTGATTTCTGGTGTCACTAAAGCTACTTCCTAATGTTAGATGTAAGAGAATTAAATTTTCTGAGCTCTTACATGTGTGAAAATTTCTAAAGGATAATGTTTACATAAAGTCTAAAGTAACTGCTAGGCCACTACATTCAAATATATGTGTAATAAAATAATTGCCTTCTCTTAGCTCCTTTCCCTTAACCAGTTTGACTGAATTATGAGCAAAATACGAGAGAAATGATGACTACTTTTCAAGATCATAAAAATGACTTGGAATCTCATTTATTAATAATCTTGGGATTCAAATTTTAATTAATATTGAAGCTTTTATTGTATATTAGAATTCATTCTCTCTGGAAATGGTTTTTGTACCTATTATGCATAAATATACACTTGTATTATATACATAAACTAATTTTCACTTAAAAATAGTTGCCTCTGGGCTTCCCTGGTGGCGCAGCGGTTGAGAGTTCGCCTGCCGATGCAGGGGACACAGGTTCGTGCCCCGGTCCGGGAGAATCCCACGTGCCGTGGAGCGGCTGGGCCCGTGAGCCATGGCCGCTGAGCCTGCGCGTCCAGAGCCTGTGCTCCGCAACAGGAGAGGCCACAACAGTGAGAGGCCCGCGTACCAGAAAAAAAAAAATAGTTGCCTCTGACTCTTCCTCTTGTTCCCATTTGTTCCCTCCTCCCCAATACTGCTGCTGAGAGAATGAGTGTAGGAAAAATTTTGGAGCTTTTAAAGAACTATTTAGAAGGGAAGAAAGTCAAGGAACTTGAAAGCAGAATTAATTTAGAAGGCTAACCCTGGAAACACTTGTATACGTAGTGATTCCCAAGTCATCTTATTATATTTCAAGTCACACTTTATTAAAGTTATGACACTCTACAGATGAAAATTTCATTTGGGTTAACATGAATTCTCCTTTAAAGATGTGATATGGCTTTTAGAGTTTAGTAAGTGGTGTCAGTTCTCCACATTTTAAAGAGAATTACCTCCCACCTTCACCCCCCTCGATGTTTCTCTAATATCTAGCTGAGGTCAGTAGCACTGGGCCAGAGAAAGTAAAGATAATTTTAGTGAATGGTTCAGCAGACTCAGGGCAATGCCAAGGCACCCAAAATGTGTATCAAGCTAATGTGACTCTGGCATCAGTATCAGGAGGTAAAATTTGTCAGGTAAACCCACGAGAAATAGAAGTGATTCTAATGGGGTAATTGATAGTTGAGGCAGCCGCTCCATCTCAACAGGATAACAGATAGTAGCTAGCGATAAACATGACCTAAACTGGCTGTGATAAGACTAAGACTTTCCCACACATTTCCAATGGCCTCTTATGACACTTAAAACCACACTCTTTCCCAGGACCTATTCGGCTCTACTGAATCAGGCATTTGTTTATTTCTTCAACCCCCATTTCCTACTACCACCTTCTCAGCTCACTAAATTTCAGCCACACTGGCATTCCAGCTATTCCTTGAACATGCTAAACTTGTTCTGCCTAGGTCTTTGTACTTGGTGTTCCCTCTGCCAGGAATGCCCAGCCCCAGATCATCTGGTGTCTTTTTCATGTCATTCATGGTCCAGCTCAGAGGTCACCTCCTTAGAAATGTCTTCCAACTTAAAATAGACACTCTCCATTTCTACCAGCCCTGCTTCCTGCATTCTCTATCTCTTCACTCTGTTTGTTTTCCTAGCACTTATCCCTTTTTGAAATTGTCTTATTTTCGTCTTGTTGCCTGACTCTGCCCTGAGTTTATATGTGCTTATGAGCAGGGACTTTGTCTTGTTAACTTTTTGTCCCCAGTTCCTAAAACCAAGCCTGCCCTGTAGAAGGTATTCAATAAATGTATGCCAAATGAATAACTAAATAAATGAGCTACAGAGATAATGGAGCACGAATTAAGACAGAACCTCAGTGGGCTAGTCTGAGAGGGTGGAAGGAGGCAGGGAGGGAAGAACGATGATGTAGTAGACAGTGTGTTCAGGATGGAATAAAAGCTCAAATTTGCCATTCTGTGACATGGAAAAATTACTTACCCTTGCTGAATGTCAGTTTTCTCAGCTTTGAAATGATAATCACTATTGTATGTCCAATTTAAAGATTCCATTAGGTGAAATTATGAATATATAAATGTGTATATAAAGAGAAGAGGCACAGAGAAGGTTCTCAACATATAGTAGCCATTATTACCATCAATATTGGGACAAATGAATTTTTGAATGTTCATTGTGTTGACACTGAAGAAGGGAAAGCTTAAGTACTCTCTATTCAATTTTCTTATTTTTCTAAAATATCCCTTTTTATAGGATTTATTATATGTTTATAGAAGTAACAGTAACTTTAGTGTATTTTGCATGTAAAATAAAATATTCATATAGTCTTGGTTTTCAGATGCAGCCAAATAATAAATTGGACCATAAAGTATGAATACCGTACCTAGCAATGAAATAGTTGTATACATGAATAGAAGAGACATAATGGTTGGTCATAAAATATGATTAACCCAGTTGAAACAAAAGGCCTCAGTACCTCACAAGTGGTGATATCATTAGCGGGTTATAGGAGTTCCACATGAGTGAAGAAATCATGTATAATGGTTGTTCATTACACACCCTATTTATTCTTAGGGTGACTTTTTTGAAGCTTGTTTTATTCTATTAAGTTTAAGCAAGAAGAGAGAAAAGTATGATATAAGAATATGCCAATTATATTTTAAAAGAATATTATTATTATAAGTTGGTTTGTATTAATCAAAAGAAACTTAACCCTTAATAATAAAATGAGCTTGGTGTGTATTCCATGTATGACCAGGCCATTTAACATTGCTTTCAAATCAAGACTTTTATGAAGCAGAACCTTTTGATGGGCTATTTCTGTTCCATCTCTCCTTTGTATTATTACCAGTACTGCTTCTATAGCCCCAGTTTCACCATCACTTCCGTGACTTTGGATAGTATAATTAACCATGTTGGGCCTCAGTTTCCACGCTTGTAATATAAGAAGGACATCAATGTGGCCCACCTCATAACTCAAAACGTGACAATACTTGTGAATGCTGGAAGCACTTTAAATTACCACATGCAAACAATGTGCTATTACAGAGAACTTAGTGCAGTACCTTTTGTATAATGGGTGTTTAATAAATATTAACTGAATGGACAGAACCATTGTGATAACAAGATCAGTCTTGTTATACAGCGACTGGGAGAGTAGGACTCTGACTTACCTTTCTTACATGTATTTTATATCTGTAAGTGCCAGGTGATAAAGATAGGAAACCTATAAATGTTTACCTCATATCTTCCTCCATTAAAATATTTTGAGGATTAATATTTAGCTATCTTTCATCAATGCTGAGGGTTTTTTTGTACACAGTAGCAAATGCTTTATATTTTTCTTTAATTGAAAATTTTGTATCTTTTAAACTGGTTGTTAATAGGATTTAGTAGTTTAGTAGATTTTTAAATGTATTTTAACATACTATAATATCTGCTGAAAATGTTCATATTTGAATAAGATTTTGTATTTCACTATTAGACAACAATATGGTGTTATCAGAATGCTATGTACTCAAATTGTTGAGTTAAATTTTTTTAGCCCTGTTAAAATAATCACAAGAAAAATCTATGGTAGTTTATGACTCAAGGGCACAAGTAATAGACTAGGCTAATTAAATTAGTGATCAATTTTCTTTTAATCCAATGAAGTAGATTAATATAGCCTATCCATCTGATTAATTCAGGCCAAAATATTTTATTTTCTCAAAAACAAAATTTCAATCTGAACCATCCAGTTACCCCAAACCATTCCTTTAACTTGTCAGTGTGTTGCACTGGTCATTCCATCACTTACCTTTTCAACAAATTTTTGACTGTGCAACAGAAAATACATCAGGTTCAGGAGAGTAGAAATATTTGAGTGGTCCTTATGCTGGAAGAGGTCACAGTCTTACAGGCAGTGCTAATGGAAAATAAAAAATTGTATCTAGTTAATATAGGCAAAAAGACTTTGAAGATTAATTTTCAAAATAACTACCCCAACTCAAAATATCTTCTTTGGGTTGGGCTGTTAGCTTAACTCTCCACACTGGTATTTCAAGTGGCTTCATTTAATACCTGTTTTGTAAAGGCAATATAAGGTAAGATTTGAGAGCACAGACCCTGGAGCCAGACATGTGGGTTTGAATCCCAGGTCTAATACTTATGAACTGTGCAACCTTGATCTTATTATTTAACCTCTCTGTGTCTTAGTTTCCTCATCTGCAAAATGTGGATAATAAGACTACTCACCTCACAATTGCAAGGTTTAACAGCAAGGTTTAACAGCAAAGCACTTAGAACAGTGCCTGATAAAGTGGAAGTTATAGAAGTGTTAACTATTACCAGCAGAAATAAAATATTTATTTAAATATACCATGATCTGTGTAATTATAGCATGATACATGATAACTGCATATATCATACAGATATCTATATACCTACACATACATACAGATGACAAATGAAGCAATGTTATAATAGTAGTAAACTATAAGTTATATCTTAGATGAGGAATACACTGCTTACGTTGAGTTGGAAGAATAAAGAATAAATAAAACCTCCTCTCTTGTTTTTCCACTAAAATTTAAAATTTACCTTTTTATAATGCATATGGCTCAAAGTGAAGTTGTGTTGATATGGACTGGCATACTTTAGTAACCACTGTTGCACTTCTTAAATAATGATGATAAGAAGGAAAGATGTAAAATCAAATAGAATATTTACTAGCCATAAACATGAATATTTTTTTTATGAATATTTTTAATAACTTGATTTCATAGGATTTATTATCTAGCACTACAACACTTAGATCTATTTATAGAGCTTAAAAAATGAGTTCTATAGCTCTGAGTCTAATTTAGGGCATATGAAAATTCTTAATGTTTTAAAAACACCTCAGAGAAATAGAGCAGCCTCCCTTATCAAAATAAAATACTAAATCTCCCAAGATTTGAGCCAGGTAATGTTTTAATTTTAATGAAATTGGCCTTTGTCCTTGAAAGGGACAAAATAAACGGATCGGCTAGTTCCTGAACGCTGCTACATCCAGAAATTTTTTTTTTTTTTTTTTTTTTGTGGTACGCGGGCCTCTCACAGTTGTGGCCTCTCCCGTTGCGGAGCACAGGCTCCAGACGCGCAGGCCCAGCGGCCATGGCTCATGGGCGCAGCCGCTCCGCAGCATGTGGGATCCCCCCGGACCAGGGCACGAACCTGTGTCCCTTGAATCGGCAGGCGGACTCTCAACGACTGCGCCACCAGGGAAGCCCCAGAAATATTTCTTAATCCATGAGTAGGCCTTAGGAAAGGAAAGCAACCCTGGCAGCTAGTGGTGATAGTAAGTAAGCAGCTCTAAGTACAACATAAAGGCAAAAGGAAAAGCTCAAAAGGAGAACATCACGACTGTTCTCACTGACAAATCTCCTTCCTGGTTCATAACTGCTAAATTCTTATTTAAGCATTGTTTTAATAGAAAGACTGTCCTTCGTAAACTTTTATTTCAATTTTATTTTTAACTACATAGAATCCATAAAAGTTTTAATTATTATATTTTCATACCTTGCAGTTTTACAAAGTAGGTAATAATTCATATTCTCTATTGCTATATTAGGCTGTAATTTTTCTGGCTGTGTAATATTCCTTTAGGAGACTATATCATGATTTAGTTATTTTGTGGATAGACATTTATGTTCTAGTTTTATTTTTCAATTTTTTAACATATTTATTGGAGTATAATTGCTTTACAATGGTGTGTTAGTTTCTGCTTTATAACAAAGTGAATCAGCTACACATATACATATATCCCCATATCTCCTCCCTCTTGCGTCTCCCTCCCATCCTCAGTGTCCCATCCCTCTAAGTGGTCACAAAGCACCAAGCTGATCTCCCTGTGCTATGTGGCTGCTTCCCACTAGCTATCTATTTTACATTTCGTAGTGTATACATGTCCATACCACCCTCTCACTTCGTCCTAGCTTACCCTTCGCCCTCCACATGTCCTCAAGTCCATTCTCTAAGTCGGCATCTTTATACCTGCCCTGCCCCTAGGTTCTTGAAACATTTTCATTTTCATTTTTTTTTAGATTCCATATATATGCGTTAGCATACGGTATTTGTTTTTCTTTCTGACTGACTTTACTTTGTATGACAAACTCTAGATTGATCCACCTCACTACAAATAACTCAATTTCATTTATTTTTATGGCTGAGTAATATTCCATTGTATATATGTGCCACATCTTCTTTATCCATTCATCTGATGATGGACACTTAGGTTGCTTCCACGTCCTGGCTATTGTAAACAGCACTGCAATGAACATTGTGGTACATGACCCTTTTTGAATTATGGTTTTTTCACGGTATATGCCCAGTAGTGGGATTGCTGGGTCATATGGTAGTTCTATTTGTAGTATTTTAAGGAACCTCCATACTGTTCTCCATAGTGGCTGTATCAATTTACATTCCTACCAACAGTGAAAGAGGGTTCCCTTTTCTCTACACCCTCTCCGGCATTTATTGTTTCTAGATTTTTTGATGATGGCCATTCTGACTGGTGTGAGATGATATCTCATTGTAGTTTTGATTTGCATTTCTCTAATGATTAGTGATGTTGAGCATCCTTTCATGTGTTTGTTAGCAATCTGTTTATCTTCTTTGGAGAAATGTCTATTTAGGTCTTCTGCCCATTTTTGGATTGGGTTGTTTCTTTGATATTGAGCGGCATGAGCTGCTTGTAAATTTTGTAGATTAATCCTATGTCCGTTGCTTCATTTGCAAATATTTTCTTCCATTCTGAGGGTTGTCTTTTCATCTTGTTTATGGTTTCCTTTGCTGTGCAAAAGATTTTAAGTTTCATTAGTTCCCATTTGTTTATTTTTGTTTTTATTTCCATTTCTCTAGGAATCTCTTGATGTGATTTATGTCATAGAGTGTTCTGCCTACGTTTTCCTCAAAGAATTTTATAGTGTCTGGCCTTACATTTAGGTATTTAATCCATTTTGAGCTTATTTTTGTGTATGGTGTTAGGGAGTGTTCTAATTTCGTTCTTCTACATGTAGCTGTCCAGTTTTCCCACCACCCCTTATTGAAAAGGCTGTTTTTCTCCATTGTATATTCTTGCCTCCTTTATCAGAAATAAGGTGACCATATGTGCGTGGGTTTATCTCTGGGCTTTCTAGCCTGTTCTATTGATCTGTATTTCTGTTTTTGTGCCAGTACCATACTGTCTTGATTACTGTAGCTTTGTAGTATAGTCTGAAGTCAGGGAGCCTGATTCCTCCAGCTCCATTTTTCTTTCTCAAGATTGCTTTGGCTATTCGGGGTCTTTTATGTTTCCATACAAATTGTGAAATTTTTTGTGCTAGTTCTATGAAAATATGCCATTGGTAATTTGATAGGGATTGCATTGAATCTGTAGATTGCTTTAGGTAGTACAGTCATTTTCACAATGTTGATTCTTCCAATCCAAGAACACAGTGTATCTCTCCATCTATTTGTGTCATCTTTAATTTATTTCATCAGTGTCTTATAGTTTCTGCATACAGGTCTTTTGTCTCCTTAGGTAAGTTTATTCCTAGGTATTTTATTCTTTTTGTTGCAATGGTAAATGCGAGTGTTTTCTTAATTTCTCTTTCATCATTAGTGTATAGGAATGCCAGAGATTTCTGTGCAATAATTTGTATCCTGCTACTTTACCAAATTCATTGATTGGCTCTAGTAGTTTTCTGGTAACATCTTTAGGATTCTCTAAGTATAGCATCATGTCATCTGCAAACAGTGACAGGCTTACTTCTTCTTTTCTGATTTGGATTCCTTTTATTTTTTTTTCTTCTCTGATTGCTGTGGCTAAAACTTCCAAAACTATGTCAAATAATAGTGGTGAGAGTGGACATCCTTGTCTTGTTCCTGATCTTAGAGGAAATGCTTTCCATTTTTCACCATTGAGAATGATGTTGGCTGTGGGTTTGTCATATACGGCCTTTATTATGTTGACGTTAGTTCCCTCTATGACTACTTTCTGGAGAGTTTTTATCATAAATGGGTACTGAATTTTGTTGAAAGCTTTTTCTGCACCTATGAGATGATCATATGGTTTTATCCTTCAGTTTGTTAATATGGCTTATCACACCGATTGATTTGCATATACTGAAGAATCCTTGCATTCCTGGAATAAACCCCACTTGATCATGGTGTATGATCCTTTTAATGTGCTGTTGGATTCTGTTTGCTAGTATTTTGTTGAGGATTTTTGCATCTATGTTCATCAGTGATATTGGCCTGTAGTTTTCTTTCTTTGTGACATCTCTGTCTGGTTTTGGTATCAGGCTGATGGTGGCCACGTAGAACAAGTTGGAGAGTGTTCCTCTCTCTGTTATATTTTAGAAGAGTTTGAGAAGGATAGGTGTTAGCTATTATCTAAATGTTTAATAGAATTTGCCTGTGAAGCCATCTGGTCCTGGGCTTTTGTTTGTTGGAAGATCTTTAATCACAGTCTCAATTTCAGTGCTTGTGATTGGTCTGTTTATATTTCCTATTTCTTCCTGGTTCAGTCTTGGAAGGTTGTGCTTTTCTAAGAATTTGTCCATTTCTTCCCGGTTGTCCATTTTATTAGCATATAAATGCTTGTAGTAATCTTTCATGATCCTTTGTATTTCTGCAGTGTCAGTTGTTACTTCTTCATTTCTAACTCTATTGATTTGAGTCTTCTCCCTTTTTTTCTTGATGAGTCTGGCTAATGGTTTATCAATTTTGTTTATCTTCTCAAAGAACCAGCTTTTAGTTTTATTGATCTTTGCTATCGTTTCCTTTATTTATTTTTCATTTATTTCTGATCTGACCTTTATGATTTTTTTCCTTCTGCTAAGTTTGGGGTTTTTTTGTTCTTCTTTCTCTAATTGCTTTAGGTGTAAGTTTAGGTTGTTTATTTGAGATGTTTCTTGTTTCTTGAGGTAGGACTGTATTGCTATAAACTTCCCTCTTAGAACTGCCTTTGCTGCATCCCATATGTTTTGGGTTGTCGTGTTTTCATTTTCATTTGTTTCTAGGTATTTTTTGATTTCCTCTTTGATTTCTTCAGTGATCTCTTGGTTATTTAGTAGTGTATTGTTTAGCCTCCATGTGTTTGTATGTTTTACAGGCTTTTTCCTGTAATTGATATCTAGTCTCATAGCGTTGTGGTCAGAAAAGATACTTGATATAATTTCAACATTTTAAAATTCACCAAGGCTTGATTTGACTCCCTCCTGGCTCGCTGTGGCACACTAGCCCCCTTCAGGCTGTGTTCACACAGCCAACCCCACTCCTCTCCCTGGGATCCGACCTCCGAAGCCCGAGCCTCAGTGCCCAGCCCTGACCTGCCCCGGTGGGTGAGCAGACAAGCCTCTTGGGCTGGTGAGTGCTGGCCGGCACTGATCCTCTGTGCAGGAATCTCTCCACTTTGCCCTCCACACCCCTAGCAGAGCAACTAGGCCTCTGAGCCACAGCTACTGAGCCTGCGCGTCTGGAGCCTGTGCTCTGCAACAAGAGAGGCTGCGATAGTGAGAGGCCCACGTACCACGATGAAGAGTGGCCCCTGGTCGCAGCACTAGAGAAAGCCCTCACACAGAAATGAAGACCCAACACAGCCAAAAATAAATAAAATTTATTAAAAAAATAAATAAATAAAATGTATACCCCAAGAGAGAACTTTTATACTGATAATTTCTAAAGAGGCTATGATCAAAATGAAAATACAGATTTGAAATATTACTGTGGAAATTTTGACCTTGAAATTGTGTGCCCTGTTTCATTCCAAGTTTTCCAGAGATCCTGGGAAACCAGTTTCTGAAACTATGCTAGACCAATTCTCTTCCTGGTGAGAGAACTATTTTTACACAAAATATGTGGTAATAGTTTACCTTGAATTTTGTTTTAACTTTCTATTTTAAAGGAACAATACTTTTAAGAGCCAAATAAATGGAGCCACATAGGCACTTTTCTATTAAAGAAATCCTGACCTTTAACATGTAAAACTATAATTTAGAAATTTTAAAATTAATTTTATCTACTCTCCGATGTACATATTTAAAGCCCTATAATTTTTCCCTCTAAGTATATTCCCTCTAAGTATAAGTATTGCCACTGTGGCAAACTGTCAATCAGCCTCTCTGCTCCCCTTTTAGAAGGACTGTCTACATCAAATGGCCTTGACATGTAACAACTGGCAGATGACAGTCTAGGATTACTGCATACTACTTAAACAAATGATTTGCCCATATTGCACCCAGGAACTCCCAGTTTTAAAGTGGGGACATTTAATTGAATACTAGGGGGAAACTACTAATAAGTTGATTTTGCTTATGATGAATTTTTTAAAAACCTGCTTTTTCCAAAAAAAAAAAAAAAGTGCCATCTCTGTCTTAATTAGTGTTAACGTTTGTCAATACTAGGCAGGATTTTGTTGTTGTTGTTTTGCTTATCTGTGTATAATATATAGTTAATATATTTGAAAATTTAGTAGGATGAACTTACAAAATATGATAGGAATGCATAAAACAAATGATCAAAATCAAATTTCTAGTAGACTTTTCATCCCTCAGATTCATGTTCATGCCTTTACAAAATAATTTACTGAGACTGGTCCTGAACAAACCAACAGAGGAAGCTATTTAATATTTGCCAGCTGGTGGTAGTAATTTATAATGTAAAAGAACTAAAGTATAATGTATGCACTATTTACAGAAATTTGGACATATGGGAAAAAAACACGCAGAAGTATATCTGGCACCTAGGGCTTTTTGTCAAAGAAGTAGCAGAAGCTGGGAGAGGCATGCAGGTGGGGTAAAAGGAGAATTTTACCACAGAAAAGCCAAAGCAACTAAAATATATATTCTGTTCAGGGTTGTAAATGCCAAGAATGCACAGCTGAAGGAATTCCTAAGGCACCAACTCTTGAAAGATTTGTGGATTTCAGATTGTTGATATTAAATCTAAATATGCTGGGATGAAGTTGTTGGATTTTTTTCTTTTTACGCAGTTTGGTTACACTTTCCTGATCCATGCATACATATAGTATGTGATCCATAAATGTGGATTTACTAAAATACAAGAATCTTGTGGCCCTGATTCTATTGGAAAGTACACACGTTAGCTTTTCTACTCTGAAGAGAAAGGTAAAATCAGTGTCGTTTAAGGCATCAACGGCTTTAATGAGGGTGAGTCATAGCACTCAGGGAGGTGAACCTATTTATTTTTATTACACAACACTTTTAACTGGGACCATTTTAAAAAAGCCAAATGACAGACAGGGACCAAGATTAGATGCATCCTCAGTAGACAGCTGGCATGCCCTGCCAGAAGGAGGATTTAGTGGAGTGTGGCTGGTAAGAAATAGTCAACAATTGGGGGAAGGGGAAGTGAAAAAAAAACTCCCTGAAGAAAGTAAAAAAACAGGTCACAGTAATTTCCCTCAGGACTAAAATGTGTGACATGAGCTTTTGCATTAAGTCAGAAATTTCAGAGTAAGAGGAACCAGGAAAGAACCAAAACCATGTGGAATAATGTTGCTATTGTATTTGGGAGGGCTCAAATAATAAGTTACTGAGAAAAAAAAAAAAAGCTACTGAGTCCTTTCCAAACTAACTAGCTAAATGGTGTGCTATTTCTCAAAAAGAACTTGCTTCCAGGAAAAGGGAATTAAACTTGTTTTCCTATTTCAGATTGAATTATAGTAGTGAATTTGTTAACTAATCAACTAAGGTACATATGGCTAAAAAAAAAAAAAAAAACTTCCTCATACTGCAGCAAAAAAATGTATTCTAAGACTTATCAGGTGACAATACCTTATATTGGAGACATGACATCAATGAAGCGAAGTCACTCTTGACCATCCCAGAAAGTTATAATACTGTTTCTAGCTTCTTCTAAAAATGTCCTGTCTATAGCCAGCCTTTCCAAGAATGTTATTCTCCTGCATTTAAATTAGGCAATAGTTTAGTGCATAAGTTTGCATTGGGGATTGGGGATATTTCCTTGAAAACACTGTATTTTTTTTCCAGAAGCAATATAAAAATGATTGTCTAAGAAGCCTAAAATAAATGAGTAGCTCCCCAGGAGTAAATGGTGTACTTCTCTGAGATATGTGAATTCCAAAAGAGGCAAGGGTTTCATGCACAAAATAAATGGAGAAAGGAATCAACAGCATTTTCTTGATCCAAACTACAGAAGTTGCAGGGGAAGCAGGAGGTGCATTTTTATAGCCGTGCACCCATGGGAAGAGAAGAGGCTCTGCCAGGAGATCCTTAGGGATACAGGGGAAAGAAGTGATGTTTCGGTATTGTCAGAAACTAATAAGTTGTCTGGAACTCAATAAATGTTTGTTGAAATAATAAGGAATGACTTTTGATATGGCAGTTATGAATAATTCTGCACAGTACAAAAAATTGCTACAGATAAATTTTAACTATAAAGTCATACAAAAGTTTTCTAGTGGGTTGAAATTTGTATAGTTGTAATGTCTCAATAATGATTTTGGGAAAGATTGAGGAAATAAAATGGTGAAAATAATTTAAAGTGATTTTTAAAAAAATAAAACTTATGTGATGATTTTCTAATTCAGAACTACTTAAAGATAATTGTTTCTTTGATGATATACATTTTTTCTTATATATATATTTTAAAGTATATCCTATATATTTTAACAGCAGCCAAAATTAATCTTTATAAATTAAAAATTTTAAATAAAAACAATATAATCATTCTTAACAAACTGATTTGCTAATATATGAACGGTATAAGTCAATGAACTTTATCAAAAACTAAGATTTTGAGACTATATATTTAATACATAAGGTAATGAATTTGTAGCACGGAGAATTGATTTAAATTTAGGGGGATATTTCCTTAAAAGAAACAAGTTCATGGTCACTTTGTATGTAGAAACATGGTTCTCAAGGCAGTCCCTCAATTAGTAAGGAGATAAAACGAGAGAGAAAATTATTCTGCATTAAAAATTCTTTAGTTTCCTGAGAGAAGTGTTGGTAGGGCCCAAAGTAAACAGAGAAAAGAGTGAAGAGGAGGATGAGAAGAGAGGACTTAGGAAGAGCATTGTCTAAGAAGTGATGGGAAATGTCTAAGGAATGTGAAAGAATAAGGGTCTGATCTTGAGCTACAAACTGTTTATTACACAATCCTGACAAAATAAACCTTGTCTTTGACTTCAGACTTTCAGAGCGTGGTACAGACATTGCCTTTTATATCACAATTTAAAATATTCTATAGTAAAATGAGCTTCAGACTGACAACTATATTTTTTAACATATATTTGATGTTCTTTTGGAAACATTAATATGGAAAATTTCTATAACATAAAAAGGAGACATTAATTTAATGAAGTTATCGCCTAACATAAACAGCGATCAACTCATAGTCAATTTTGTTTTATGTATACCACCTCATCATTTGCTGCCAGCCTGCCCAGATTATTTTGAAGCAAATGCCAAACATCCTATCATTTTATCCATGAATATGTCAGTGTCTTTCCTCAAAATACAAGGACTTAGTTTAAAAAAAAAACACACACAATATAATTATCACACATAAATTTTACCAAAAATTTATTTTCATAATTGTCTAGTCAGTATTCAAATTTTCTGATTGTCTCATGATTCTATCTGTTTTTCAAATTGAAATCCAAATAAGGTTCAAATTTTTCAGTTGATTGATGTATATCTTTGGATCAATGTATATTGATCCATCTCTCACTCTATTTTTCCTGTCAATTTATATGTGTATGAAAGTGGGTTATTTTTCCTTTTGAGTCTAGATTTTGCATTGCTAGCAGATAATAACAAAATTTTGAATTTTGCCAATTAGGTGAGAAACTGTATCTCAGTGGATTTTATTTTATCTTACATGTGATATGGAATATCTTTTCACATATTTGAGCACCACATTCACTTATTTCTTTTTCTGTGATCTTGTAATTCATGTATTTTGTCCATTATTCTATTGTATCATTGATACATTGTTTTCTTCTCTATCTTTAGAAGTCCTTTATATATTGGTATTAAAGATATTAATTCTTTGTGATATAATTTGCAAATATTTTTGTACTATTTTGTCATTTACCTTTTGACTTTGGTGGTGGTTGTGTGTGTCTTAATATATCAAATAAAATTTTATTTTTATGTTGTCAAATTTATCCATTTTTTTTTTCTTTTTTTCTTTTTGCTTCTAGAGTTTGTCACTGTTAGAAATATTGGGTTGGCCAAAAAGTTCGTTTGGGATTTTCATGAGATGTTATGGACAAACCCGAACAAACTTTTAGGCCAGCCCAATATTTTCACCTCTCCCAGGTTATAGAATTCACCCAAGTCACAATGTGTTGCTGGTAGGACTCTCAGAAGTGAGTAATTGCTTTTGTGGAATAATATGATATAAAATAGGAATGGCATGAGTAATAAGTGAGACACAGAGCAGAGACAGAGAAGCTGGGGAAGCTGAATTAAAAGTTAACATTTAAGAAGCCCCCAGAGAATCTCCTTATCTATAGGGACACTGAAGTTTCTTCTCTAGAAAGGGGGATAAAATCACTTTTATCTGAGGGTCACAGCAAAGAGTATTTCCAGAATGCTGGAGGCCTGAGGCTTGGGTACACCCAAGGAGTGGACAACTTGGTCACATTCAGCCATGTGCAATATAATTATTCACAGCACTTTTCCATGGCCTAACCATATCACGTCAGAGGTAAAGTGACAAGTAGACTGTTAATTTAACCTGCATCTAAATATCAGCATATTGAAAAGAAAGAAGTATTTGATAAATGAAAAGCCTTGTTTTCAAATAATGAAAGCATTCTCTTTGTAACTTAATATGTCAAATAGACTATTTTAAAATCAGTTAAGCAAGGTAACTCTGTGGTGCTAATCCTATGACTACTGACTTGACTATCTTTTGGTTCAATCTAATTCAGTGCTAGATCTGTGGTTATGAAACTATGCTGCCTGAGTGGTCTTAAGTACATTCATTAATAATATAGGCAAAATGCTTTTCACATATTTCCCCAAGGCTGACACATACACAGGCACACATACTCTATAGTTATTACCAGGCATACCTATAATCATACTGTTTATGATGAAGAGATTACAAAATAATCTGAGCTTCAAATTTTCATTTTAAAATAGTGTATCTTCTCATTGATGCACATGAGATACATCACATCTCATCCACATGAGATACATTAAATTATGGGATTCAAAATAGAACCTACTAGAAAATTTACCTTGAAAAAATATGTGAAAGGATAGCTATTATCTCAGCTAACCCTGTGTAACTTCCTCTCTTTCCCTTTGGTCTATTAACTAAAGGACATGTTAACTCTTGATAACAGGTTTTGAAGGATTCCAATCATAACTGGTTAATGCCCTCTATGTTGGAGGCTACATACTGTGAACAGCATGGCCTAAATCTCTCTTTTCCCAAAGCCACGTTGATTCTTCTGAGTTTTTCCTTCTTTCTTTTTAAAATTTTACTCTCTTAGAAAATGTCAATGATACAATACAGTGTTATCAACTATATTTCTTTATTTGTTTAATTAATTTGATAAGTTGACACTATATACCTTGTAGGATCTTGGTGAGTATGAAGTAAGGCTGTCTGTGTAAAGTTCTTATCACTTGCTGGCTACATAATAGCTGTTCAATAAACACTAGCTCTCTCTCCCCAACACTCTTTTCTATACTGTATATACACAGCCTATAATGTATATTTGAATGAACCATGTATTTGCCTTGATATTCTAGGGAAGAATAGATTTTCCTAGGGTAAGGTCATTATACGTCAAATATTGTCCCAGGAACCTGAGCTGCATCTCTTAACCTTTTCCAGTTTATAAAAAATCTCTTTGGATTGCCAAAATGGACAGGGATATTTACTGCCTCTTATGAAGCATGAGTCATCAGTTTAATTTAAGAGCTCAAGTGTTTCAGAGGACATTTGTCAGTTGAATCAGAAACATCTCTATTAACCAGCAGACCTTACCATAGCATTAGCTGGCTCTATAATTAGACACTACTAGGAGTTATGGGGGAAAATTAACAAGGTAGCAATAAAAATAATAGTGAAGTTTGCTCTTCTGATGGATACAAAAATTAATGTTCCTTTCAAAGCTGCAGGAAGCTCTGGTTGATTCTGCATCACAATGTCTGTTTGTAAGGAGACACAACACAAATGCCCACGACCCACTGTGTCCTCCAAAGTTATTCATCAGTTATGAAAATTGGATGTGGGTTGATCTGGAGATTTCCTGAACAATATCTATAAAGAAAAAACTTTTTGATGAAATAAATTAAAAAGTGAGATGTGTATTTAACTTCAGAGGTTATTTATTTAAAGAAAGTTATTAGCACATATTTAAAAATGATGGAGCTAATTACAAATGAATCCCTTCTCATTAAATTAGGTTTTGAAGGACCTTTACTTGAAATCCTCATTTTTTTTTTTTTACATCTTTATTGGAGCATAATTGCTTTACAATGGTGTGTTAGTTCCTGCTTTATAGTGAATCAGTTATACATATAAATATGTTACCATATCTCTTCCCTCTTGCATCTCCCTCCCTCCCACCCTCCCTATCCCCCCCCTCTAGGTGGTCACAAAGCACGGAGCTGATCTCCCTGTGCTATGCAGCTGCTTCCCACTAGCTATCTATTTTATGTTTGGTAGTGTATATATGTCCATGCCACTCTCTCACTTTGTCAAAGTTTACCCTTCCCCCTCCCCATATCCTCAAGTCCATTCTCTAGTAGGTCTGTGTCTTTATTCCCGTCTTACCCCTAGGTTATTCATGACATTTTTTTTTCTTAGATTCCATATATATGTGTTAGCATACGGTATTTGTCTTTCTCTTTCTGACTTACTTCACTCTGTATGACAGACTCTAGGTCCATCCACCTCACTACAAATAACTCAATTTCATTTCTTTTTATGGCTGAGTAATATTCCATTGTATATATGTGCCACATCTTCTTTATCCATTCATCTGATAACGGACACCTAGGTTGCTTCCATCTCCTGGCTATTGTAAATAGAGCTGCAATGAAAATTTTGGTATGTGACTCTTTTTGAATTATGGTTTTCTCAGGGTATATGCCCAGTAGTGGGATTGCTGGGTCATATGGTAGTTCTATTTGTAGTTTTTAATGAACCTCCACACTGTTCTCCATACTGGCTGTACCAATTCACATTCCCACCAGCAGTGCAAGAGTGTTCCCTTTTCTCCACACCCTCTCCAGCATTTATTGGTTCTAGATTTTTTGATGATGGCCATTCTGACTGGTGTGAGATGATATCTCATTGTAGTTTTGATTTGCATTTCTCTGATGTTGAGCATTCTTTCATGTGTTTGTTGGCAATCTGTATATCTTCTTTGGAGAAATGTCTATTTAGGTCTTCTGCCCATTTTTGGATTGGGTTGTTTGCTTTTTGGTTATTGAGCTGCATGAGCTCCTTATAAATTCTGGAGATTAATCCTTTGTCAGTTGCTTCATTTGCAAATATTTTCTCCCATTCTGAAGGTTATTTTTGGTCTTGTTTATGGTTTCCTTTGCTGTGCAAAAGCTTTGAAGTTTCATTAGGTCACAATTGTTTATTTTTGTTTTTATTTCCATTTCTCTAAGAGGTGGGTCAAAAAGGATCTTGCTGTGATTCATGTCATAGAGTGTTCTGCCTATGTTTTCCTCTAAGAGTTTGATAGTTTCTGGCCTTACATTTAGGTCTTTAATCCATTTTGAGCTTATTTTTGTGTATGGTGTTAGGGAGTGTTCTCATACTTTTACATGTGCCTGTCCAATTTTCCCAGCACCACTTATTGAAGAGGCTGTCCTTTCTCCACTGTACATTCCTGCCTCCTTTATCAAAGATAAGGTAACCATATGTGCATGGGTTTATCTCTGGGCTTTCTATCCTGTTCCATGGATGTATATTTCTGTTTTTGTGCCAGTACCATACTGTCTTGATTACTGTAGCTTTGTAGTATAATCTGAAGTCAGGGAGCCTGATTCCTCCAGCTCCGTTTTTCTTTCTCAAGATTGCTTTGGCTGTTCGAGGTCTTTTGTGTTTCCATACAAATTGTGAAATTTTTTGTTCTAGTTCTGTGAAAAATGCCAGTGGTAGCTTGATAGGCATTGCATTGAATCTGTAGATTGCTTTGGGTAGTAGAGTCATTTTCACAATGTTGATTCTTCCCATCCAAGAACATGGTATATCTCTCCATCTATTTGTATCATCTTTAATTTCTTTCATCAGTGTCTGATAATTTTCTGCATACAGGTCTTTTGTCTCCTTAGGTACGTTTATTCCTAGATATTTTATTCTTTTTGTTGCAATGGTAAATGGGAGTGTTTTCTTAATTTCACTTTCAGACTTTTCATCATTAGTGTATAGGAATGTCAGAGATTTCCGTGCATTCATTTTATATCCGGCTACTTTACCAAGTTCATTGATTAGCTCTAGTAGTTTTCTGGTAGCATCTTTAGGATTCTCTGTGTATAGTATCATGTCATCTGCAAACAGTGACAGCTTTACTTCTTCTTTTCCAATTTGGATTCCTTTTATTTCCTTTTCTTCTCTGATTCCTGTGGCTAAAACTTCCAAAACTATGTTGAATAGAAGTGGTGAGAGTGGGCAACCTTGTCTTGTTCCTGATCTTAGTGGAAATGGTTTCAGTTTTTCACCATTGAGGACGATGTTGGCTGTGGGTTTGTCATATATGGCCTTTATTATGTTGAGGAAAGTTCCCTCTATGCCTACTTTCTGGAGGGTTTTTATCATAAATGAGTGTTGAATTTTAGTCTGTAGTCATCATTTTAGCCATTTCATTGATCACCATGGAATTAACCCCACAAATTAGTCTGGATCAGTGTGGATTTACATTATAAACTACAAAAGTTGGTTTGTAGGCCTGACAGACATGGCAAAAGAAATTAACACTTCAAAACACTACCAATTTAGTGACCTACTTTAGGGAAGATTAACCTATATTGAGGATGTGAAACTAAATTAAATTCCAGTTAAATACAAATATTTTTCTTCACATACTGAGTCATCTGATTCAGACCCCACAGGGTGCAGTGTTACCTTGCTTGGTGAACTGCATAATTATTTATAGATTTCTCTCAACATTAAGCTTACCCCTTATCTAACTTTACACAGGCAGTCTAGCTAGTGACTCTCAGAGAGATACCCTCCTGCATAATATGGTCCCACATGGTAGGTCAGGGGCCAGGTGCCCCTTTTTCCATTCTTTGTTGATGGTTTGAAAATATCAGGACAATGACTGCATGCCACACTGGTTTTATAATTCCTAATCAAATGTCTCTACAGGGGGCTCTAATTCCACATAACGTGTATAAAACAAAGAGATAAATGTTACTTATTATTAGGAATGGAGGCTCAAGGATCTATTGTGAAGCTTTGTACTTATTGATGGAATTCTAAAACTAGGCTATAAAAATGTTATTTCTTGATGAAACATTAATGATAAATAACAAGCCTTCAAGCGGTTAAATACTTAACACTCAAAGACATTTCCATTTGAAGCATTTTTAAGAATATGAACTAATGGAATGCAAATTGTATTTCTAATAAAGTACAATATTAGTTCTACAATGAAACTCAGTGTTAATTGAGTGAAATCTTTAAGTTCTTAAAAGTAATAATTTGTGTGTGTGTTTGTGTTTTAAAGAGATTAATTTTGACTTAGAGGATGCATATGGTTGACTTTAGGCCAACTAGACATGTTTCTCTTGTTTAAGAATAGAGAAAGATAAAAACTTCTTAGAAACATACTGGTGAGAACATTTACTTACTGTTCAGTGTAGAAATGAATCAGAGAAGGAAGGAAGTGATAATAGTGTCATCTAAGGGCAAGCCTCCTGGAGCCAGACAGAGTCAGATAAAGTACAGATTACGCTGCTCATTCTTTTTGAAGGCCATAACACTAACTCA
Source organism: Phocoena phocoena (assembly GCF_963924675.1). Lineage (NCBI taxonomy): Eukaryota > Metazoa > Chordata > Mammalia > Artiodactyla > Phocoenidae > Phocoena > Phocoena phocoena. The sequence goes on along the minus strand of NC_089227.1, from coordinate 70,541,727 downwards.
AATATAGTCTTAAGAAAATTCCTGAGGATAACTGGCATGCACAATAGTCATGAGGGACAGATACCAGAATGTCAATGTATTAATTTGCAGTTAGAACTAGTTCAATCGCATGGGACTAGAGTACTCTACTAGCCTGATTAGCATATTCTCTCTCTATAGTCAAGCTACATAGAGAAAGTAAATCATAATCAGAAAGATGCTATTTGAGAGTAGAATCAGAACAAAAGAAGTTAAACAATATAAATATGGAATTGCCTCATTCTAAGGTGGTTTAACATACCCCTCTCACAAAGTAAAGTGTTTGCCAATAAAACCAGAAATCAGTAAAGTCCACCAGTTATCATCACCTCCATCCGTCTCCATTGGAGGGATAGACTTGTCATATGGACTGAAAATACCTCATGGCTGGAGACTAAGTTTTTCTCTACCTTATGGTGTTTGAGTAGGCACTGCTAACAGCTGCCTCTCTGACTCTTCTTATTTTTATGCTGACCAATTGCTTTTCTAATAGACATAGTACTTTTGAATGGGTGTGCATGTATGTGTGTATGCAAGCATATGTGTGTATAACTGGATTAGAATTAAATCCAAATGTATGGCCTATAAGCCATCCTGTCTCTTTCCAGTGATTGCGTTATGTCTTCTCTGATCCATTACTTGTTGCTTTTACAATTTACTTCTCCATGGACAAGTTCATTTTACTTATTTCCAAGTTCCTTGAGGGACATCTCTGTGTAAGCTCATACTTATTAAGAAATGTTATCATATACTTTCTCTCACCAAAAAAATAGATAAATGGCCTTGGCATAACAATTTTGACAACTAATAAAACTGTTCTACCTCTTCAAGTAATGAAGTCTTTTTGGTAGTGCTAAGCAAATTTCTATTAGATGGTTGCAAAGATTTAGTTAATGAATAATTTGAATTATCTGTGGTTAACCATCTATTGAATGGTTTATAGCATTTGAGCACTACCTATATAAATCCTGTATTAATCATTATACGAGCTGACTTATGGCATAAGGGAAAGCAAATTTGATGTTTGTTCCCAAGTTTAGACTCCATATTATCACCACTTAGACCTTGTCTTTGTTTGGATACTATGATGTAAGCACTATAACATTATTATAGAAGCAAAAAAATTATTGAACATTAAGAAGTGGAGTTTTAACCAGTAAAAACACACTATTGCATTTAATTTTTCACAAACTGTGCTCCTGGGATTTGTTTGAAAGCATCACTGGATAATGCTGAGTAATACTGCATGAGTAGGGCTTGGGGGTAGTACTTTGAATTACCTCCTGATGTTTGCTTTAAGAGGAGTAACTCTGCTTTCTAAATTCTATTAAAAAATCAATTTGGTTTCCAAAAACAGTATTCTAATTTAAAGTTTTCTCAAGACATTAGTCAATCTCTTTGCTGATAACTGATTCCTTACAGACAAATATCAGCACTTTATATGATACCTTATTGAAACCACAGTGCTGGCTGGCAACAGACAGCTTTCCAGCATCACCTCTAGTGTCACAGACAGAGTCCTGGACTAGGGGTTAACAGATCTAGATTTTAATCCTGACTAACTGTGTGATTTCAAATTATTTAATCCTTGGCTATTGACCTCTGTTGGGTTGGATTGTTTCCCTCTCAAAATTCATATGTGGAAGTCCTAAGCCCCAGGACCTCAAATACAACCTTATTGGATATAGGGTCTTTACAGAGGTAATCAGGTTTAAAATGAGGTCAACTAGGGTGGGCCCTAATCTGTTATGACTGGTGTCCTTATAAGAAGGGGAAATTCGTATACAGACATGTACACAGGGAAAACACTATGTGAATATAAAGACAGTCATCTATAAATTCAAGACAGAAGCCTTGATCAGATCTCTCCCTCACAGCCCTCAGAAGGAAAAGACCCTGCCAACAACTTGATTTCAGACCTCTAGACTCCAGAACTTTGAGACAATAAGTTTCTGTTGTTTAAACTACTCAGTTTGTAGTACTTTGTCACAGCAGCCCTAGCAAAATAACACAACCTCTTAGGCCGAAAGGAGATGATGAAATCCTTCTACAACAGCCCTCTAGACCCTTGTTTTATCTCTTCTGCGTTAATGAAATTATTCTTTTATCTCTGTGCTTTGCAATCATATTTCTGAAATAAAGATCTGATCTTGCCAATGTGCTGCATAAAGCCTTCAAGGGAACACCTCCATTTATGGCAGACACAGCCTTTCCTGGTCTGTTCCAAAGCCACAATTTCAGGTAGCCTCTCTGTCCCCAAATGCCATTGTTGTCCATTTCCTCCCTGGACAACTCTGCCCTTTCTTTTAGTTTGGGAGATCAAGACCAAGTGCAAGAGAATTATGGCAACACGACCCTGGACAATGTTGGAGCAGATCAAAGGGAGAGCACATGGGAAATGGGAAGAAGGGAGAAAAATGGTAAATTTACATAGTTTCTGTGTAAAAACTTGTTGACTAATGTTTTAGGTCAAACAAAATGAATCAGAATGTTTATATATTCAGATTTTTTGTTTGATGTTGCCAAAATTTTTTCAGACTTCTAGTGGCATGAATGTCTGCTTTGTAAACAGTTAAAATTGCAGGTTTTTATATATGGAAGCAGATACCTTAAAGAAGGCTTTCTATATATCCAGGAAAGACTAGTCAGCTTTGCTCAGCGTTGACATAGTACACTGTCTAAACCCCTTCTCCATCATGCATTACACGAGGCAAATATAGTTTCTTACCTCACAGGACTGTCAGTTATTTGAGGTCAAGTACTGCAACTTAAATATTTCTTTCAATTCACTATATATAGCATAGTACTTGACACTTGGTATATAGGAAAACTAAACAAAACCAAAGAAAAAAGTGTATTGAGTTTGAGCTTGGTTTAGGTCTTGATTTCTTCTCTTGAAATTTGCATTGGTTCTTCTCCAGAAATATTTTGGTCCAAGTGTGAAACAACGTAAAGCTATCAATTTATACCATTTTGGTAAGAGTATAAATAATATTTTTGAGAAATTAAAGCTACAACATGGTATTGTCATATACCAGCTGGACACTCCAGAATCGCTTGGCATAATCAAAGACTATCTTTAAATATAGAAGTCCTTGCTACTGCTCACTTACGGGAATGTCCACAAGAAAGGTAGCTCAACTGCAAGGCAACCCCTGCCTTTTGGGCTCATATTTGAAACCACTGTCTTCTTTCTGCATAGCAGCCTTAAGGGTCACTTTCAGCTGCAATCTGCAGATGACTGCCCACTCTTGGAGATGCCCTTTATCACCATCGCCAGCCAGGATGCTCCAAAATGAATCTTGTACATACCATACCAAACACACCATCCAAATCCACCCAGCCATTTTCCTGTGACCCAATAACCAATATAGACAGAAACTTGATTTCAATAGATGAAGATGATAACCAGAGTTTACTTAGGAAGAGAAATAGCTTTTTTCACAGCCTATCAAGTCCTTTACATTCAGTATTTTGCGACAACGCATTCAGACTTTAGGAGACCCAGTTAATATATAATTATAACAAAATTGAAAAGATTATCAGCAGCAAAAAGTGACTTAGAGAATAGGTTAAAGGATAGGGTTGGGGAAGACGAGAAAGGTGGAGGCTGTAAATGGAAAAAAGAAAAAATAGCAAGGCTTACAATTTACGCAGATCCTTTGTATATATTTCTTGACTGTTCAAATGAAAATTGAATTATGGGGGTTTTTATAGTGAAGGAAAAACCCTCCAAACTTTAGCAGCTTAATTGGTAGCTTTTAAAAAAATTGTAAAGGGTTTTAAAACTAAAATTCCACATTCTATGAAATAGAAACATTTTAGTGCTTTTATACCCTATTATGTTGAGCTTTAATATTTTTTCTGGAACTAAGTGTGGAAGATTAAGATAACAAAATTTGGCTTCTGGGTCTGCCTTGGCATTCTTCACCTTGCTCAGATGTATATGATTACATTTTCTATTATGCAAGCCATGGGGACATATGGTATTTTCACCAAAAAGTGATGAAAGAAACATCTTTAGGAAAGTTGAAAATATTGTCTAACTTAGGAAACAAACTTCTGAGACTGGGGATATTTTTTCTGCTTGGCTACCTGGCAGTCTAAGTGTTGCATGTATGCGTAGAGTGTTGAGGGAAGGGGTATAGTTAGAGAACAGGCATGCAAACAAATAACCAAAAATATGTAACTCACAAAATTTGGTCAAATTCTAGATTGTTCATGATTGAGTGATACATGTAGAAATTGATCAATTTTATTTCTGAAAAACTTTGGCAAATGGTAAAGATGCTTGCTAAAAAGTAAGACTACTTACTCATTCTCCATTGTTTCTGGACTTAACTCTTGATTAACTCAAAAGTAGGCTGAAGACTATGCAGCCGTTCTGCTATCTGCACTTTGACTGAACAAAAGTTAGGCTTCAACTCCCTCCTCTGCCTAATATGTTAGGAATAAAAAATGATAGTTACTAGCAGGTCCCACAGTGAAGTTTGAGTTCAGCCTTGGCTTCCCCATAAGCACTTTATGAGCTGAGCACCCAGCATGTAAATTTTGGTCATACAAAGAGTCACTACATCGTTATAAAATGATTGCTACCCTTTTGGAGAATTTGGTATATGCTGGATTTAACACTCATCTCACATTCTAACAACAACAAAGCATAGGATTTTGTTCATCAAAACATCTAAATAATTAAGTGAATGGGAGACAGTATTAAGAATATTTTCACCACACATTCTTCTTTTTTTTTCTGGTCCCTCTACAGCCAGAGCATTTCTTTTTTCCTTAAAGTGAAATGCAACTAAAAGTTGTATCAATGTAGCATCCATTTAACAAAACTGGGAAAAAAGATATGATCACATTTTCTAGGAAATAGTCTTCTTTGAGAACACATTTTAAAGAACTGACACAAAAGCTTTCTTCAAGGTAGAGGTAGTGTTAAGACATTAAGTAACTGGGACGAAGTGAGAGAGTGGCATGGACTAATATATACTACCAAATGTAAAACAGATAGCTAGTGGGAAGCAGCCGCATAGCACAGGGAGATCAACTCGGTGCCTTTGTGACCACCTAGAGGGGTGGGATAAGGAGGGTGGGAGGGAGACGCAAGAGGGAGGAGATATGGGGTTGTATGTATATGTATAGCTGATTCACTTTGTTATAAATCAGAAACTAATACACATTGTACAGCAATTATAATCCAATAAAGATGTTAAAAAAATCTATTTCCAGTACTTTGTTATGCAGGAACCATTTCTAAATAGAGCATTGGGTCTTTCAAATGAAAATACTTTTCTCATGTGCAGACCAATTTGTTCCATTGCTTCTGAAATGATAAAGTAATAGAAAACTCAGCCCAATACAAATATTGAATGTACATCAAAGTACTTACTTCAGATGGATGTGTTCTCAAGAATAATTTTCACCTTTTCCTTTAAATATTTTTTCTTTCCTAAGAAGCAAAATATTAGAAAATAAATAACTTTGGGTAGAAACATAAATAATGTTCCAAAAAATGTAGAAAGGGTCAAAAATCTTTCAAGAAAACTGCAGATTTAAAGATGATTATAATATTAATAGAGAAAAACGAGATTCAAGAGTAAATATAAGAAGCATAAGAGAATTTAATAGTAATAAAATTACACTCAAAAAACAATAGTTATTCTGTGTGTTCATTATGTATTTGTCTTTAATGCATTGAATTTTAGTGACAGTTCCTTCTTTAGTACTTTTGCAATATGCTTTGGCTCTTGCACTCTGAATCTATATGTTTGAGCTAATTTCTTGTTGATAGCAAGTAATGCTTATAAGCATACATAGGTCCTCTGCACTGGTCTTAACAACTCATAGAAACAGTGCATCTGTTTTGATCTAATCATAATTTTGAAACCACTGGTTCATGATTATGGCTCACTTTTCTATTCAAATACCTGTTTTGAACTTTGATAAAGTTCTCAGTGCTATTCTTTTTGAATAACTTCTTTCAAGGCACCAAATATAAAATAGTACAAAATATGGAAGGTTAGTAATATCCATTCTTTATATGAAAGTGGCTTGCTTTAAGGAGGAATAGTTACAGATTTGATAGTAACATTAAAGGAGTAAATTTCAAAGTATAATAATTTTCTCAGCATAAAGTGAAATGGAAATTTGGTATTTTTTCTGGTAAGTTTGACATATATGCAGAAAAATTTGAAAATTTCACTTTTTAAAATGTGTACACAGTAACTGGTTTTAGAATATATTTGAAATTGTTCTTTTTATCTCACTTTACTCACTGGTTAAAGTATTATTCTAGAGATAATTTCACAAGAAGTGTCTTCAGAATATAGTTACAGTACAGAAACCTGATTATTTTCTTGGGAATATTCTGCAAGCCCTATGAAGGCAAAACTGCCTTTCAGAAATATTAAATATTTATATATTAAACATTTATAAAATTAAATATATATTAATTAAATTTATGTATAATTAAATATACAATAAATTAAGTATTTAATATATATATTAAATTATATATTACATGACATTTCCAAAGCAAATAGACCATTAATAAATCTAAAAGCCATTTTTAATGCTTATTATCCTCTCCTTTTTATAGTGTTTGCTTTAATTCACCAGCTCCGTCTATGTGAAATGCTGGCTTCCGTGACACTAGAACCCTTCTGTTTTCTTGTCACTGTTCATTGCTCCCTCTCATGAGAAAGACAGTGTACACAGTTCAACTACTCTTTTCCTCTGACAGCTCTGCTCATTCTGTCCCTGTTACCTTGGTAGCTTCTTTTCTTCTTTCTTCTTTGACCTGTTTGTGTCTTAAGGGTGCATGCTTCGCCCTCTTTCCTTTCACACAACTCACTCTTCCTTAGTAATCTCATCGCTCATATTACCAGCCCTAAACTGGTAACTGCCAACACATCTTTTATCTAGAGTAGAGGATGCAAACTTTTTCTGTAAAGGCCCAGATAGTATATAATTTAGGCTTTGCAGGCCATACGGTCTCTGTCACAACTACTCAACCCCACTGTTGTAGCACAAAAGCAGCCATAGGCAACGTAAATGAAGGAGCACAGCCATGTTCCAATAAAACACTGGAATTTGAATTTCATGCAATGTGGATGTAGTCCTAACTCCTAATACCTCAGAAGGTAACTGTATTTGTAAATAGAATCTTTAAAGAGGTAATTAAAATGAGGTCATTATGGTGGGCCCTAATCCATTATGACTTGTGCCCTTATAAGAAGAGGAAATTTAGACAGAATGATATAGAAGGAAGACCATGTGACAACACAAGGAGAAGACAGCCACCTACAAATTCAGGAGAGAGGCCTCGGAAGAAACCAACCCTGACAATACCATGTGGACAACTCAGACTTCCAGCTTCCAGAACCGTGAGAAAATAAATTTCTGTTGTTTAAGCTATCCAGTCTGTGGTACTTTGTTGTGACAGTCCTATAAAACTAATGTAACATATTCTTCTTCTTTTCTAAATTAATTAATTAATTTTTTTACAGTAGGTCCTTGTTGGTTATCTATTTTAAATATAGCAGTGTGTACATGTCACACTTCTTCATTTTTTTTCAACCATTTAAATTAGGCAAAACTATTTTTACATCACAGGAGGTACACAAACAGGTGATGGGCAGGCCCTCGTTTGCTGAGCCCTGATCTAGAAGTCCCTTTTCAAGCTTTGTTTTATAAAGCAGACAACTACGTCTTCACTTCCTCAGACTTCCTCAAACTCAACCTGTTCCTAGGGCAGGTCATCCTGTCCTTCTCTGTTATCTAATCTGGTTTATACTTTCTCCTCTTTTGTGTTCCCTGCCTTGCTGAGTGGAACCACCATCTACTTTGTCACCCAAACCTTAAACCTGGTAGTTATCCTAGATTTCTCATTTCCTTCATTTCCCACATCTAATATGGAACCAAATCTTACTGATTCTGTTTAATATTTCATTGACTATGTGGTGTGTCCTATCACTTATTCTTTTATAATACTGTGCAAATTTGTCCAGATCTTTAGTCTTACTGTCTACATTGCTGCCAGACTGTCTAAAGTCTAAATCTAATTACATTGTCCTTCCAGTGAAAACCTTTTAAAGCTTCTCTGTTATCGAAATCCTAAGCTTCTGAACGTGATATACATTGTTTTCCACGAGGTCTTTCTTCATCAAATTCATTCCCTAATGGACTCCTCTTTCAACAACGGTTCAAATGAAATACTTGCCATTGTCAAGAAGGGGCACAAGGTTACCTACTTCCCGGCCTTTATTTATGCTGTTCTCTTTGCAATACTTTACCTTTCCTTCTTCACTTGATGGACATTTGCTCCTTGACGATGGGAAATATTTTTCATCTTTAGCTCTTACACAAGGCTTAGCAAAAGGTAGACTCTTCAAAAATACATTAATTATTAACTGTGATCAAAAGAGCTGTGTGAAAGATAATAACATATATATATTTGCACATACGTATGTATGTGATGTTAATGTCTGTGTGTATGTGTGTGCTTATGTACATAAATATGTGCACACAAAATCTCTGCTTTCTGGCCTAACTAACAGTGGTGTAACAGGTGCAACAACTTTTAGAGCTGGGTTGAAGGATAATTGGACTCCAAAGAGTTTGGGTCCAGAACTCCATCAGTTCAGGATGTATCCCGAAGCATCAGGGAAAACATCCCTGTCCATTTCCTGCTCACTCTGTCTGTAGCCCATTCGAAGCATGCATTGTCTTTTGCTTCCAATTACTCAAGCCCTACATGACCTTCAAGGCTCCACTCAGAGCTGTACTCCTTCAGGGATCCAGAAGCCTGTTCCCACTATTCCAAAGTTTAGTGACTATTCGTTTCTCTCTTGTAATATTTAATAACGGCGTTTAGCACTCGCTTTTAAAATTTCCTTCTGATTTGGAGGTTTGTCTTCCCTTGCTTTGCAAAATACTTTGTTAAATGGTCATCTCAGCACATAGCTTAGTCCCAAGCACCATGTAGCCAGCTGGTAATTGAAGGACCAGGTCAGAAAGAGTCCTTTGTTTGATCACTCTTATAGCTCTGAGAGTCTACCCTGTATTGCATACATGAATTTTAACATTTGAGGGGTCACTGAACTTTTTGAGAATCCAGCAGATAGTGCCCCTCTTCTCAGAAAAACCATAAATGTACACACACACACACACACACACACACACACACACACCATCTCTGCAAACAATTTTGTATATGATTTTAAGGATTTATCAACTCCAGCTTACCAGACTGCAAGTTCCTTTACCTACAGATGTGTTGTATTTTTTAATCCTTAGCACAGTACCTAGCTGTTCAATAAATCTTGTCTAAAATAAACAGTACTGAACTCAAGCCTTTACTAGACAACATTTCCTATATTTGTATTCCATACAGTACTTAGCACAGTGTCTTGGCCATAATAGTAATTTAATAAATATTTGAATCAAATTGAATTCTGCTTTCTTTGTATCTCAGAGAATTACCAATTATAGTGATATAGGTAGGTGGGGCTAAATAAATATTTACAATGACCCTTTTAACACTTAATCTTATTGTTTTAACATTCTACAGACCTGAATCCACTAATTTGAGTATATTAGTGTTAATAGATATACTCTTTTAATCTTTTTTCATGAAGTGTTTAAATTTTAAAGCATTTAGAAAAAACACAAAGAATTCATCTGTCCTTTTATAAATGTCACTACATTCTATTTTGAGAATAATGTGAATAAGGACCAGGTCTGAGAAGTCTAAAATAAAGCATTTCTACCAGTGAAGGGAAAGTGTGAGGCACCTTTTTCTTCCACAATCAACCCAAATGCCTCACCACTTAAAACAGATTCTCTTCTGCTTGGGTAGCAATCCTGTTCTTAGCAGTTTTTGGAATAATGAACAACCCTCTTCATAATGACAGAAGTTTGAGACTTAAAAATAAAATAAATAATTAAAAAGGAGAAGGGAGAGCTGACTGATTGGAACGACACCAAATTTTTATTTTCAATGGCATTTGTAGCTGCTAGAAGTGACACAATTTATGTCAGTCTAGGAACTCGAGGTAACCAAACATAATAAGTTGTAATTGACCAAATTAAAGTCAGAAGAATTGTAGTTAGTTCATTAAATAAATAATGTGGAGAATTTCCCAACTTAGCGGTGAGGTACAAAACAACAGATCATCTATACAGTAGAAAACAAGATGAAAAGGGATAAAATGAGAATAAAAACCTAACTTTCTCTTCAAAGAAAGCAAAGAAAAGACAAAGAAAAGAAACATTAAAAAAGGAAGATTCAATTAGCAAGGAAGGGAGAAAAGAGAGAAATCCAAGTGGGATTCTCTACGAAGGAAAAGAACGTGATGAGAGTTTAGATCATAATCTATAAATAGTCTTTTATTTTATAAATCCTTCATGTGGTGCATAGATTACACAGTGAGCCTCCCGTGTCCTTAAAATGTATAGTCTCACAGCACATCCCTTTTAAGGCAATACCAAGCACAAAGAATTAGGTCTGGAAAATGACTTGCGCTTCTCTTGATGAAGAGGGAATTTGGGAATATGGCACAAATTGTCAGGAGAGCACAGGAGGGATAAGGCTTAGTCGTCTATGAAATATTTCGAAGAAGTAGTATGCCCCGCTTCTAACTTACCAGTGTGAGGGATAATTTTAATTACCATTCTGTAATGAACCTTCCTCCAAATAACACAGAAGACCACTTTACCTGTCATTCTTCACACACGTGTCAGGTCCTGTGTTGTTTGTCTCTTCTCATCCCTTTGTTCTGATTTTCAATTCGATAAGATGCTAGGGGTGATGGAAGGGGGCTAAGGATGGAAAAGCAGAGTGTGAGGGGGTCAATATTTTACAATTAATTCTTTGATATGTTTTGTTGTCTTTTATTGTATTTTCAAGAACTCCTTTCCATAATATTTCCAAATGCTTGAAATAAAGAAGCAGTCTTTCAAATCCTATATCAAACATAATACTCTTTTTCAGTTTTTTAGCAGGGCAAAGAATTGGCAAATGTAACCACCATCATATTTGGCACTTCTCTAGAATATTCTTTATTACTGGCCTTTATGATTTATTTTTAAAAAGAACTGTTATTTTTAAAGAGGAATTAAAATAGATTCTGACATGCCTGAGCTAGGGATGAGTTCTACACATCTGCATTCTTAGCTCTCTCTTCCCATCTGGCCCAGAGAACCAGAGTGGCTGAGGAAAAAGCATTCATCCATAGTTGGATGAGCATGGTCAATGGATTTCCCCTCCTGTCAGACAGGTATCAAGACATTTAAAAAGCTATGCCATCTTTTTTTAGGAAGATAAATATATCACATCTTCCTTCAGTCACTTACCTTGAGAATCACTGTCTTCTGAACATTTCTTCTTGCCAGAAAGATTATAGAGTTTTATTTTTAGTATTTTCATTACAAAAGAAATGTGTTGTACTTTAACAATTAAAAAAATATATAATCTATACTCCTCACTACATTTTTTTCACCCTAAATATCACTGAGTTTTTCAAAATGTCCATGGAAACAATGATTTAATATAATAAAGTTATGTGTGTCGATAAGAGTTGTACTTCTCCAAGGATTATCTTCCCTCTTCTTCGGAATAAGAAGAGTCATTCATTTTAAGAGTCACTTTCTAAAAGAGTTCTTTCTAAATACAACATCCCTACTTTCACTGTCTAAACTTCTTTTGCTGACCACAAAAAATGTTGCTTTGTACATTTCCATCTTCAGAATTTTTGTCATATTTCATATACTCTCTCTGAGAAATCTCATTCTGTACCATAATTTAAAATCTTTTCTTTGTATCAACAGCTCCCAAATCTACACTTCCAGCCCAGAACTCACTCATCAGCTTTAAAACTATAGGACATATCCACTTGTTTGTTCAACATGTTCTTAAAGAAGGTCATTATTCAGTAGGAACCTAATCCAGGCCCATTCCCTCTCCCAGATTCCACCTCTTAAATAAGATATCACAATTGACCTGGGTATCATCTTTAACATCTTCTTCTCTTTCACCATTTCCTTTCATCCCTGCCTGACATAGTGGCATCCAAAGATATATCATATCCTGTTAATGTTCCTTCTGATACGTCTCTCAAAGTCATCCCATCATTGCCACCCCCACTGTTAGGTTCTATTACAGTGTCTTACCATCTCTTGCCTGGGGTTGCTTTTAGAGAGAAGAAAAATTCATCATGCCCAGTAATGACTCATACTCCAGAATTATCAAAATATTTCTACATACTCCCCTCATTTTGCCCCGATCATTATGATCATTATACAGGAAGTGGCCAGCGAAGATGATCCACTTTTGTAGAAAGTCATATTCAGTGACCAAACTGTCTTTCTGAACAGTGTGGACCAGGACAAGGTAAGGGAGAGTCAGAAAGCTTCTGAAGTCAATGTTTTATGAGACTGTTCCAACACTCAGCAATACCAGATGATTGTGAATGGCAGAGTACATGGAAGACCATCAAAACCTTGAGTATTATCCTCTTGTTCACTGGCTGTTGCATGATTTTCAAACTGCAAATGGACTGGAAAGCTGAAACCCTGATACCTGTTAGTGGCCAGTTGGCTGATTGGACTAGAACAGCAACATCATAATCTGAAAAGGTGTCAGTGATGGTGAGGCACCACTAAAAACCCTGAAAGGGTACCAAAGGCTAGATGTAGCCAATCTGCCAGGAAGATGCTTATAATCTGCTGGATTATAGTTTCCCAAGTGGCAGACTAAACATCTAGCCTACTTGGCAATAGCCCAAGATTCATTAAAACTATAACTATGTTCAGCAAGGGCTATAATAGCTAGAGCTATAAGAACTGCCACACTAAAAGGAAAAACCACAGATATCTTTGATTCTGTACAGCTGGCACTGAGGTTGAAGAGCCACAATACCCCAGTGGACACCACCAGGTTTCTGCTCCGCTGAATTGCTCAAAGAACCAGGCCTAGATATTTAGGGGAAATTCTGTGAATTCAGGGTTCCATTCAGCCAGAAGCTTTGCTTTAGGCTGCAGGGATGACAGAGAGATGGGTTAAGAAGTATTTTATGTGTCCCCCTAGCACTTCTCCAGATGTAGATCTTTTTTTTTTCTTTTTTAATTAATTAATTTATTTATGGCTCTCTTGGGTCTTCATTTCTGTGTGAGGGCTTTCTCTAGTTGTGGCAAGTGGGGGCCACTCTTCATCACAGTGCACAGGCCTCTCACTATCGCGGCCTCTCTTGTTGTGGAGCACAGGCTCCAGATGCACAGGCTCAGTAATTGTGGCTCACAGGCCCAGTTGCTCCACGGCATGTGGGATCTTCCCAGACCAGGGCTCGAACCCGTGTCCCCTGCATTGGCAGGCAGATTCTCAACGACTGCACCACCAAGGAAGCCCCAGATGTAGATCTTTTTGATCAGAAAAGTTCCCCTAGACTTTATGAACATTCTCAGTACCATCATGTGAAACACCAGTGTCAATTATACATTCAGCAAGGGAGGTCACGACAATACTACATTAAATTAATGTAGCTTACTCAATTTCAACATAAAGGCTAGGGGAGTTTTCTATGGTGTCAAGGCTGACTACCAGATTGTCAAGGAATCCCCACCCTCCACCTTAGGAGAAAAATTAGCAGCAACCAGGGCACCATTCATGCATCTATCTCTGAACTCAAAGTGTCACACCCATACAAGATCACTGTTAACTTCTTTTCCCCACTGCAAACCTTGCCCAAAGCCTATCAGTTGAATTTGAGTGTCCCTTCCCCCCATGGGACTGTATAGGATAGTAACTTTCTCCCTATACCAAACAGAGCTATAAAAATTTGAGTCCTTACCCTCTCCAAAGTTCCCCAGATTACTAGGATGGGTATGTATGGACTTCAGTTCCCCTTCGGGACAAGGAAGTTCCCCCTAATTATCTTTCTTTTTAAAGCAGTTGTGTAAGGCTAGAGAAGGAGAGAGGGAACAGGGAATGTGCAGGGTGAGAGTGGAACTAGGCTATTAAAGCACATTTACCTTAGGTCTCCAGCAACATGGTGGCTGTTCATGGCTCAACCAAACAAACTTCCAATGTTATTGGCCCACCAAAGGCCTATATGGGGCAGCAAAGTCAGCATCACTGGCACCAATATTACAGATTTGGGGGCCCTTTGATTCAGCCATGGACAAATAGCCTTTGAGCAGCCATAGACAAATTGCTTTGAGACTGTGACCCTGAGGTTTGTATTCCTTGCTTGACTTGGGCTTAACTCACATAGAAGTCTTCTTTTTAAAAGGAATCTACCTTAACCTACACCATTTGCTATCCCATTATCAAAACAGTATATCTTAAGTGCTTACTCAATTTCAACATAAAGGCTAGGGGAGTTTTCTATGGTGTCAAGGCTGACTGCAACAATTTATCTACATGTCTTTGAGTGGGTTTCTAATTCTCCAGTGGGGTGAACTCCATCACTCCACTGGTATTGTCAAGTCAATCAGGGCAATAACAGTCCAAAGTTTAGTCAATGCCTCATCTGGGGTTTCTCAAGGGAGCTTGTCTGTCTCAGGGAAATCTCTGTAAAAGGGCCATATCTCCCTTATTAACAGCCATGAACCACTGCAACAAACAAACAGAAAACGACAACAAAAAGACCTTTGTGACCCTTTGCTGTCAACTCTAATGGATCTAAGTTAGTCATACTAGACTGTGGGTGGGGCTGAGCTATGAGCCTGCCCAGCTGTTGCATTCCTCCTTAACAAGCAATTAAGTCCCCTGCCTCTCATTTCCTCACGTCTCAAGTAAACCAGCCAACGTTCTAAACTTTGTCTGCGTCCTGTCCATACTATTCATTAATTTTCCTTCTTTCAGCCAGTGTAGTGTACATTCTTTAGTTATTGTCTGAAATGGATTGGAAACATCTGCCTACTCAGGATGACCCTTAATGTTAGTTGTCTGGGTGACGATGGGGCAGACCTGAGACTGACTACCAGATTGTCAAGGAATCCCCACCCTCCACCTTAGGAGAAAAATTAGCAGCAACCAGGGCACCATTCATGCATCTATCTCTGAACCAACTTCCTGATACTTGGCCTACAACCACCCTCCTAACGTTTCCTCATTCATAAGTAATAAAACAGAACACCATTTACTGACAGGCTGGCCATACAATTTGGTCAATATGTTTACTACTGAGTCCTATGGACCTCCCTCAGATACCATTAATTGCCCTGTGGCACTAATTTTTACTCTTCCAGAAAGCATGTCTTTGTCAGTATCATATTCACCACCAAACTGTCAAGAACTGTGAAGGATCTGAGCTTTACTTTACAGGGGGTCTATGGATGCTTGCAGTAGATGTGAGGCTCCTTTGTCAGAGTCAAAGAACTTCATTACTCATGGCACAGAAACCAGCATGAAAGTCAGCATACATTATGCAGAGTCTCCGAGCCCAAGTTTTCACAAAGAGGTCCAAATGATACCTGCAGGTGCAGTAGGTCGCACTCCAGGAGATGAACTCAGAACTTGGGAACCCAAATCTTTTATAGTGGGCAGGAAGCATACCTGCCTATGCCCTGGAGGGAGACATTATCTTTATTACCCCAGACAGTAAGCAAATCTGCCTCTTCCTCTGGAGGGAGATACCATCTCTATCTTCTAAGGCTGCTTTCTATACAAATATCCTTAAAAAGATAATCTGGGGCAAAGCACTCTTCTCCCAAGATATGCAGAAACATGGAAGACCCATGGAGATACTCTCTTACTTTCCTCTCTACACACTCCACCACAGCCCAGGAACCAGGTGCCAGATTCGAAGATTCAGAATGTTTAGCTCTGACTCATTTCACCACGGCTAACATAGTACTTAGATAGTAAACCTTTCCTTTGAGAGTTCCTGTTATATTGGGACATATGCCAGTTCAAAAATCAAGGCATTCAAGGCAAAGTTATGTTGCACAGCATAATTCCTTATTCACTTTTCTAGTTTTCTTACTTCCTCTTTTCACCCCTTCTTTTACCCTTTTCATGGGTAGATTATACTTCATGATAGATTATATTCCTAAAATTTAAATACTGTTTTAATAAATGAAATAGATTTTATTTTATTAAATATTATACTCACTATGTTTAGAATATGACTAGGGAAAAACCTACTTTATTCTGGACAGCTATTTTAAAACCTAGAAAAGTATAGCCAGTACTCAAATAAAGATGGAGACAATATGTTAAGTTTATGAGCAAATGAAGATTTACACTCTGCACAAGATTTAGTATTTTCTATTTCCCCTCAAATCTGAGAATTGCATTATAGAATGAAGTTGAGGAGGGAGGACTCTGCCTCATATTTCATTTATTTGATTAAGTTTTTACAGAGGAAATAAGATTTCAATTCAATAACCCTAAGATACGTTGTTTCAGCCCTTACCTTAATACCTTCAGTCAGATTCTATATAAGATGTTTATATAAAGGGACGATGGAATACCAGGGTTTTGGTATAAGATCAGAGTAAATGTTAGGACATCTATAGCAGAATATACTAATGGTTCAAATTAATTCATTCCAATGGGATGTACTTAAACTGGGTCTAGCTCAGTCATAGAAAAACATGAGAAGTCCAAAATATATGTGCATATCCAGCAATGCATGATCACAAAAAAATTCTTTATAAAATAAAGAATTGAGGGAAAGTTTCCCTTCATCATCCTAAAAGTATATTGTATTGTAATTTAGAGAATTATAAACAAATCCTAATAGGTTAATATCAACCACTTATCTTTTGTCAGACTACCCACGAGTAGGCTGCCCATTTACAGAGTAAAAAGGATCTAGAATAATCTTTTTTTGCTGCTTTCCTTTTAATGAAGTGCAACCATTTCTGAGATGCATATATGACTTTAGAAATACTTAACATTTCTTTAATGATGAGAAATCTCAGCGCTTACTGACAGTGAGATGGAAGGTATTACATTTTACACCATAAAACTTGCTTTCTGTTCCAGAATTCAAGTAATATGATAAGTGAGGCCTATGACATGTCCTTTAAAGATACAAGGACAGAAAGGCATGCCATTTGCTTCTAATTTTAATTGTTCTAGTGAGCAATAATTTTCGAGCTCCTTGTCAAAGAAAGGAAAATGGTAAATTAAGTTCTTATGTACAAATCCATCCAAGACCAGAATTCTCTAGGCTTCATGTAGAAACCACTGGATCATCACAGGGTTTACCTACATCCCATGGAGAAAACTATTCAAACTCATGTTTGGATTACACAGGTGATCCCATCTGTCAGTCTTTTGAAATCCTTTCTGCTCTCTGGCCTTACCTGTTCTCTATTTTCAGCGAGTCTTCTGGCAAGAGAGCAGTAGTCAAGGCAAGCTGGGAACCAGAGTGTTATCAACTTGTTTGTGATGCTTTCTCACCTGGCTTTCTGCAAAGCTCTAATAACAAGAGGAGGTGGTATTGGCCTGTTAATAATTAATAGCACCCAGTGCAAATGAAGCACTTCTGTCATAGGGCTTCATCAGTAAGGTCATGGTACAACAGGGGCTGCAGGTTTTGTAAGCGTGAGTGGTATTTGCATATGTCAGAACAGACCGTGCATGCTAACAGCACAAACACTTCACATCTGCTTCTGTTTACTCCCATGCTAACACCCCAAAGAACAGAGGTCCTGTGTTAATTGCTCAGTTACATACTGACTGTTGATGTGTTCTCCACAGAGCTTTTCCTAAGTGCACTGTTGCAAATAAACTGCTAATGACTTTGCTTATTCCAGGCACCCTTTCAAGGAAATCTACAGCACATACTCAGATTAATGATTCCTCTATTTAGCAGTGTGTCTTGTGACTAGGGTTGCATAGAAGCAGCATCAATTAAGTAGCAATTATCTGCAAAGTGGGAAAAAAAGAGGGAAGATATAAATAAATAATGAGCATGACGCTAAAATCTCTGAGAACAACTAAAATTGAAGTCTGAGGCAAGGGCACTGACTAGTGAACATATTTTTCCCATATTTTCTTACCTGAAACCCACAGAGCCCCTGCAAAATCCAGAACAATTACAAACACTTATGTTCTTAAGTGATATTTTTATATTTGATATTCAAGGTGACCACTATTTTGAAAGAGCAAAGAAACGAGAAAACAGAGTTGTATCTAAACACCACTAACAAGACAGTTTAGAAAATGAGGGAGAGAGGGAGAGGAAGGATTGGCCTATAAATGTTTATTTTGTGAAAGGACTCGACTAAAACATATTTTCTATGTGCCTTAGTAACAGAGGTCAGCACCATGTCTCAATTTATCCCTCTATTCTTGTCAAGCAATGGCCTTCATTAGTACCTCATAAGACTTATCTGGAAAACTCTACATTATCTGCCTGTAAAGAAAAAGAACAAGTGGGGTTCTGAGGCAATACAAAGTGTTCAAATTAGTAGTCTTGGTAACAAACTTTATAAGATTTATTTTTCCTTACTAACCTTGGCTTATAACAGCCAGATAGGTTATTTCAGCTCAGGATCCCCTTAGGAGATACACAGAAAGGCAGAGACCCTGGTGGCATCCATCTGGCCTTGGTCCTTATCAACCAGGATGTTTTTGACCTCAGTCTCTTCCATTAACATGGACTGGGCAGAATGTGAATTAGAGCAGTAGCCAAATGTTTTAAGGTTTCTCCAGAAGATCTAGAGCCCAGTAATTCCTTTGATAGCTTTTTCCCCTCAGGGCTCAATGACTATGATAGTTCAAAAGTGTGGTCTTTTTTCTTTTTTCACTTACAGTGATCATATTTTCCTGCTCCTAAATGATGACATTTAGTTTGACAAATATACATGAAGAAAGACAATTACAATTGTGTAATGTATTGACTAGAATACCATTAGGCTAATATAACAAAGAGACCCAATAAAACAGGAGTTTACAGAACAAAGAAGATGTTTCATTGTAATATCCCAATCCAAAGGGAAGCTCCTGGCTGCTGGGCTGGTCTGCCCCATGTGGTAAGTCATGGACTTTGGTGACCATGAAGGGGCACCCCCCAGATTTTCTTAAAGAAAACCTGCTAGAAGACAAGCTGCTGCACCTTCGGATCCTCCAAGACATTCATGTTGATGCCATACTAGCCCCCCCAGGCTACTCCCAGCCAATGACTAAGCATGGCCGGGGGTGCCAGAGCCAGGCCATCTTTGCCTGATGCAGGACCTTCTCATGGGAAATTCTGTTCAGGGAGTCCACATTGGCTTGGCTGACATTTCTCAGAGATGTTCTTTAGTTTGGAACATACCCTGCCCATCCTTCTTACCTCCTGCTCTCCTTTCACAGGTGTCAAAACCGCGCTCAGGCCAAAAGGCTCTCCCCACCTCTTCTTCTCCCTCTCCCCTTTTAAATACCTTTCACAAATATTCCCTCCAATATTTGTTGTAGGTCAAGCTCATTTAGATGCACTATTTTCTTGCAACTGAGAAGTCTTTAAACATCTGCAGGTACTCATTCTTTTACCTGAAACCCTTTGAGCCAAAGGGTTTTCTGAATTCAGAATATGGTGCATCTACCTTATATTATATACTGACCCCATTTGGAGTATTATGCAGTAAAATCCAAACACACACACACACAAAGTTGGATAAATAGAGGCTATACATGATATCACATAATTATAGGTCACTTTATTGCCAATAAATACATCTAGATCAGGGTGGGAATGGTCTCTAAATAAATTACCAAAAAAAAAGGTGTTTGGTTTTCAGAATTGTGAACCTATATCTTTTGCACTATTGTTAACAGTTACTGTAGGCTCAGATCCATAATTTCCCCCTCCTTACTTTATTGAGCTGTTAGATCCCAGTCCAATAGTTCTCACGCTTCAGCATCAATAAGGGGGCAGTTTTCAACTCCTAAATTTTTGTTCAGTAGGTCTAAGGTAACACCTGAGAATCTGCCTTTTTAACAAGCCAGGCAGGCCCATCACCACCTGTGATTCTGATGCAGAAAGCCTTGGGATTCACACTTTGAAAATATTGTCCTAGACTTTATGTTTCATTATGGTAAACTACTAATGTGCTTACTTCCAGGTGTAATCTGGATTTTGAGGCTTTTTGTTTTTTAAACGCAGAAACAGCTAACTCACTTATTCTCTTGTTCTTCCTCTCTGAGTCTGGCTACTTCTGCAGACAAGTCCTATAGCCATTGACTTCCTAGTATGATATTAATTTCACCAATAACTCTTCAGGGATGTTTATCTTGCAATGGCAGGAGTTAGCTTTTTGAACTGAAATAGAGCTGAATAATTTCCACTTATCTTTGAATATGTGTCTCACCAGAGTATCAGCTTGAGCTTACCGAGTCGTGCAAAGAGGGCCCTGTTCCCCTTATAGTTGGAGTTATAGGTAGAAAAACTTTAGATAAACTCTAATGGGTAAATGAATCCACAACAGGTGTAGCAGAACAACTGGCATGAAATAAATTTGTAAGTGTCCTCTCAACTCAGGACTACTTTTAGCTTGGTTCTCTTGAAGGACCAATTTTCTTTTGAAGGAGTAAAACAGTTATATTTCTAAACTTTCCTTTCCCCTTCCAAAGATATTTCTGATTTTCTATTTTAAGCTGAGTGCTTCCTGAAACTGGAGACTAATCAGAGACTGGAAGGTGATATTTTAAGAGGACAGGTTAAGGGGAAAAAAAAACATTGTTTGTAAAGGGATCTGGGTATTTATTTGGGCAGTATGTTTTCTGCAAATAAATGTTTGCTCCCCTCGTAATAGGAATTTAAAGTCCTCTGCTAAGCACAGCTTGAATGGTTATTAATATTAATAAGGGAAAACACAAGAAAAACCATGTCCAAAAGCATCCTTTAGAATTACATAAATACCATCATTTCTACAGTTTTACAATTATCAAACTGAAGAATATGACATTTTGCCAGGATTTAACTGGAATTAGAGGTTAAATGTGGTGTATATCCCTGGAGAAACAATTTTAAGAAAATGTTAGAAAAAAACTAATAATTTTATGCTAAAATAAACACAGGCTTTATGGTACAGAATACAAAGTTTGTGTGCTTTAATTAGTAAAACACATGCCTGTTAAGAAATATCATAAATAAAAATGCCTCTTTAGTCCAAGACCTCACATCCTATAGAGGTCTGTCTTCTTTCTCAGTGATTCAGGGTAAGCTGGTGGGTAGAAAACACTGCAGTTGATTGTGACATGTGTGGTTAGGTATTTCCTGTAAAGAGTGTAAACGTGCCTACTTTGTTATTCTAGTGCCTGCTCTTGAATTCTCCATCTCAACTGGCAATATATGGAGTTGAAAACTGTATGAAAATTGTGTTTTAGTTATGCTACTAAGGATATGCAACAGGATGTTAAAGTTGAACTATTTCTGACTCTGTTTTGGCTAAAGCCCCAAGACAATATTTGCCAACTATTCCACATTCTAAAGCTAGACCACCTATGTAGGACTTGTAAAGAAATGGAGGAAATGAAGAAGGAATCCACAAAGCCCTTTTCCCCCTTCAGGTAACCACCTATAGGAGTCAATAGGGGCTGAGGAGAAGCCCTAATTTTAGATGACTGGACATTTTAATTGCTGAAATGAAACTTTCTTTTTGTGACCACACGTGATCAGAAGACTTTTTATTAGCTATGAGTGACCCCAAAGTCATAATATTTCCTTTCAATTTCATCTGCATAGCAGAGAAAATAACCCTACAAAGTGGGTTTTAATGAACATTACAAAATAAATTTTTTTAATTAATACCTGTGACTAGGACATGAATCAGGAAAAAAGAAGCCATATGAGGCAAAATTCAGAGCTTTCTAACAATTCTTTTCTTTTTGTTTGCTTACATTTATGAACCCTAAGCTTCCACCAAAACAGGACTTTTCCTTTCCACTTTACAATACATTCTCTGATTCCCTCTCCTACAGGTCATGAACTCTTTCCCCATTCAATGCTGTACTTGGTGTTCTTTTTATCCATACTTCACTTGATTTAAAATATTGGGATGGAATTGTGGTACTACCTTCTACAGCGTCTATATTCTCCCATTTGATGATGCTGGGATGATGGCAAGTGTCTCTCAATTTCCAGAAATACTTAAGCTAAAAACAGAAAATTACACTCTAAAAGATATGGTAAATAAATAACAGTTAAAACTTATTTAAAAAGTGCTTATCACTTGGCCTATAAATTCCTGACCTGCTTACCAGTTTATCTAACCAGGAGGAATAGACTGGGATCCAGGTTATATAAATTGACCTAATCCTATTATTATGAGAACTCTGACTGCCAGATCACAAGACATTTTTTTCCAAGCTGAGCAAAGGAAGAATTCATTTTCCCGTCAGGGAAAATATTTTTTAAGGAAGTCTTTTTAAGTATATGAGAATTGTTTTAAAAATTCTCTAAAACTAGAGGCATAAATTCATACTGAGATGCTTCCTACAGGTTACATATCAAATACTGAGAGATGTCAAAAAATGGATCTTAAGAAGACACTAATAATAGATGTAAATATGAACAGATATTTATGGGGCACCAATTGTTAGGCACTGTGCTGGTTCTGGCCATATAGTGGTAAATAATGGATAGTTCCTGGTCTCTAGGTGTTCACAGGGGTAGAAGAGAAAACATGTGTAAGTAAATTAATATTTAGAATCATGCATATGATAAGAGGATATGTGAAAGATAAAATGAGAGATGACCACAGGAAAGGGGTTATCTCTGTTAGGAAGTCCGGGGAACCCTCTGGTCAAAGGTCAAGTCAGCACTGGCTTTTGAAGAACAGATCAGGAGATGATGGGAACTTCCAACTGAGGAGCAGAAAGGGAGGATGCCCACATGCAAAGCAGCGTGGTGTATTCAGGGACACCACTAGCAGATTGGTAAAGGTGCAACATTAAATGCACCTGGACAGGAGTGACGCTAGTAAAGGAGGCTAGCACGGCCAAAAGGAGCAGGTGATAAAAGGTTTGCTAAGGAACTTCACCTTGAGAGCAATGGGAAGTCAGTCAAGGATTTTATGCCAATGAGAGAGAGATGAGGAGATGAGCATTTTAGAAGAATTCATCTGGTGCAAAATAAGACATGAAGTAGAGGGCAGGGGAGTCTATAAATAAGTAAAAAGAAACCAGATTCCTAGTGGCAGAGGAAGTAGAGAGAGGAGAGACAGCTGCTTCTACTGGAAAGAACCGCCACTGCCAGGATGAGGAGTCATTGCCAGGATGATGCTCAGAGGAACAGGAAGCAGAAAGCAAACAAAGCAGGAGAGAGCTCTTCTTCCTCTTTATCCTAGCAGAATCCCTCCAGTGTCTCCTACTGCACAGCCTAATAGCCTTCACCATGGACATGAGATGCAGAAATGTGCTTTGCAG
The DNA here is from genome assembly GCF_963924675.1 of Phocoena phocoena. Classification (NCBI taxonomy): domain Eukaryota; kingdom Metazoa; phylum Chordata; class Mammalia; order Artiodactyla; family Phocoenidae; genus Phocoena; species Phocoena phocoena. The sequence continues at coordinate 70,518,341 of NC_089227.1, read as the reverse complement.
AGTTCCAGCACTGGCATCACAAAGCCAAGTATGGAACAGTGAGTTTGGAGCTAACAGACAACAGCTTGATAAGCAGCACAAATGGAAATCAGAAGGTCTTGGGCTGTGTGTGTGGAGGAAGGGGCTTGCTAGAGAGAGGACCTTTCTAATTCTGGCTGTAATTCAGTGACCTGATGAGTCTGCCCACAGCCTAAGTTTCAAATGGACACTGAGCAGTCCTTCCTGATGAGCCAGCTGCTCCGGAAGATAGCTGAGGGGCACAGTTCTGCAGACGGAGAGGTCCATATCCTTAATGCTTTTGTAAATTTTGAAAATAAGTTAAGGATAGGATGCTAAGAAATGCACTCTCTCAAATGCCAAGGAATGTGCCTAGGAGACAGGAAGTTTATCCTGAGATGCAGAGATTGGAAGAGCTGGACAACTCTTTGGCACAGAGTCATCTCAGTGGGTGGGATAATTGTACATCTTAATTGTCTTTGGACCCCAGGTCAAGAGATCTTCTCCCAGTTCCTCAAGGCTCTTTTAAGAAACATAGATAGTAGACTCCAAATTTTTTAAGTAGTTGATATGATTAAAGTAGTCTATTGAAAAGATTAATCTAGCAATGACATGTTAGATGAAAAGGAGGAGTGAGAATCTGGAGACAGGAAGGACTATTAGACAAGTAAGCCTATGGTCTGACTTATGGTTGTGACCGGGGAGCTAGGAAGACAAAAACATAAACATCATGCAAGAGGGAAAGGAGAACCGAGTGAAATTATAGCAAATGAAACTTATCACATAATTTTATAGCCTGTTGTTAATATGTCCATCTCCTTTGCTAGAGTCTGAGCAATGTGCTTACAAAGACAGTTTCTCATTTATCACTGTTATGGAAGGAGGGGGGAAACAAACTCTAAAGGAAGAGTTGTAACACTGTTAAAACATCAAGAGAGCAATACTTCTCTGAGCAGCTTAGTGAGAAGAGTACCCCTGGTGGAGACTTGGGGGAGGCCGCCAAAATAAATGTGAGTGGTGTTGGTAGCTGCTGGATGGTAACCTGAGAGATATTGGCAGGCTCAACCTGTGGCAACTGGGAAAGTCATGAAGTCCATTGTCATCAGCAACTGTCATGCAATAATAGCTGAGTCTATGAGGCTGTCAAGTAGATGGAGAGGGGCACACATTTCTTCAGTGCTTGTAATGGCTGCCAAAGCAAAGGTATCTAAAAACTCCACAATCCTGTTCATAGAAGGGACCATCTCGAGGATAGGACAATTACAGTGATGATGGTGGTGATGATGTAGCATCTAAACCTTAAGTTCCTTCCATGAGCCAGGAGCTAACACATATGTTATCTTATTTAATCCTTACAGGTGACTATAAAGTAGATACCATATTTCACTCTACAAATTATGGAACCTGGATTTAGTAAATTAAATTAGTCAAGATTACATGGAAATAAACAGAAGACCCAAGTTTGCTGTCTTAAAAGACTATCATGTGAACTACTAGGTTTTGTAAAGACGCTCAGGACCAAGAATGATTTTATTACCATAATTACTCCTGCCTTTGCTCACTGTTTCCTCCCAGGCTCAAAAATTGAGAGTTCTCTCTAATAGCTTCTAATGATGGATCAGGCTTAATTAAACCTGAATTTCTAAATATGTTTGGAACTGCAGTGAAAAATAGTTTTATAATTTGTCAGAAAAGTTATCATAGGTATTTTAGAACCCAATAAATTATTAGACAAAATGAAAATAAGTTACCGTTGTTTGGTTTTACAATGCAGATATGGGTTACATACAAATTATGAAGTGCAAATACTTGAAAAGAATGACACTTGTATCTTACATAAAAAAGGAATTGGACACAAGTAAGAAAATAGCTTTGGTCCCTTTCTTTTGACCTCATAATCACTCGTGACCCTGGGGTAGCACTAAGCCTTCAAATATAAACTGATTTTCTCTGGTGTCTGATTGCAAGCTGTAGGCTTTCACTATGAATATGGCATTGAACATATCATTTCTTATCATCATCTGTCAAGGAGAAAAAGCAACGTGAGGATTAAGGAGGTCTTTAATGGATAGGCTTAACACTGATGATAATTTCACTGCCTCAGATTTTCTGTGTATAACATTATACATACTGCAAAGGTATTGCCATAAGACCCTAAAGAACAGATGTGATAGAACTGGGAAAAATTCTGAGTAATGATAGGAAACTTATCACTCAATGTAATACATAACTGGCATTTAAAGCTGAGAACCAACAAACCACTTTAGTCATCACCTAACAAAGATCAGAATGCCTTTTTTTTTTTTTGCTGTGTGCGGGCTTCTCACTGTTGTGGCCTCTCCCGTAGCGGAGCACAGGCTCCAGACGCGCAGGCTCAGCGGCCATGGCTCACGGGCCCAGCCGCTCTGCAGCATATGGGATCTTCCCGGACTGGGGCACGAACCCGTGTTCCCTGCATTAGCAGGTGGACTCTCAACCACTGTGCCACCAGGGAAGCCCCCAGAATGCCTTTCTTAATTGGGTATCACATTCTTTCTCCCAAGTGGACCTCAGCCTACTTAAGAATTATAAAAATGATTCCCCTATAGTTACAGAAACTTGGTCTGGAATGGTAGAGAGAAGAATAATGAGATAAATTGAGTTCTCTACTAATTTCCGTTCCTTTCTTCTCTTTTTTTCTTTCTTTCTTTTTTTTTTTTATCTTCTCAGCCCTTGCTCCCTACAAGAGATTGTGTGACCTTGGACAAATTACTCACTCTCGGTTTTAATTTTCTCCTTACTCAAGCTGAGACAGCTGGATTTGTGCTTTATTTCTATGATTTCTACCATTCTATGATTCCCCCTCTTCACCTACCAATCTGCCAAGATGAAATTGGTTAAAAATTTAAAAAGCAGTAGAGAAGCAAAAGAGAGAAAATAGAGTAAATATTACTGCTCTTTAGTTCAGGAAAATATTTGGTATTTGTTAAGCAATATTTGCTTACAATACAAAATATTTTATATAAAATATAAATACAAAGGTATTTGCTTCTGTTTTTTTTTTAAACATTAAGTGGCTTCTCTCCTTTAACTGTTCCTTTTTTATATTATAGTACTCTCTTTGAGGTTATCTTTAGTTATTTTAAAGTCCCATTCCTATTACTATATTAATTCTGTTTTTTCAAGTGTAAATTCAGATTGATGGCTTTATTGCCCTGTCCTTCATAATGTTGGTGATTCTTTTTTTTTTTTAACATCTTTATTGGAGTATAATTGCTTTACAATGGTGTGTTAGCTTCTGCTTTATAACAAAGTGAATCAGTTATACATATACATATGTTCCCATATCTCTTCCCTCTTGCATCTCCCTCCCTCCCACCCTCCCTATACCACCCCTCTAGGTGGTCTTAAGTATTTGTGATTTGTGATTCTTGATCATGAACTCAACTTTCCAACTGCTATTTCCCACTAGATTGTCCATGGCCAACTTAAGTTTGCTGTAGATTTCTGTAGATGCACTTTATCTGGTTAAGAAGCTCTTGTCTATTCTTAGATTGCTAGAAATTTTATCATGAATTGCTTTAATTCATCTATTGTGTTTTTAATATCACTTACAATATTTTTTATTTTTCGTTCTATTGATTATCATTTTTCCCATTCTTTCCTTCTTTTTAGCCTTTGTTATACTTCTATTACTTTATTATAATTTCTATTCCTTCATATATTTCTTCAATCATTTTAAAATTCAGCAAGATACTTTGCAACTTTCTCTGGCTGTTGTGACTGCGCTTTCAAGGCCCATTCATATGAATGCAGCCGCTTTCGCTGTGAGGTGTTTGCAGGACATGGGGTCCCAACTACTCTCCTTGCACTGGTTTAACGATACTCTCCTATTTCAGGTGAGTGTTAATAGCTCATTCCTCAGTGCCCTGGGGCTGTGTCATGTCCGATACCCTTATGCCTGGTTATGGTATCAATTGCATATATATGGTTTTGAGTATACTCTTCAGTTTTGGCAGTAAAGAATTTCCCTTTCTCTTATTCTGTTCTTTTCTTTAAGCGTGGCTGTGATTTATGTGGTTTTGTTTTATTTTGTCTACTATATCTATATGTTTCCATGTTGCTGGAAAGCATTAATGTTATAGTAAACATTTCTCTATGTGTTCTTTACACACTAGTTTAATTTGTTTTTCTTAGAATAAATTCATACATATGAACCTTCTGATAGAAAAAAATGCAATTTGGGCTTCTGATTTTTCTTCCAGTTGTCATGCAGCAAGTTTACCAGTTGACACTGATACCAGTAGTATCTGAGAATACCTGTTTCTCCAGAGACATACTATATCTTGAAGGTTGAATAAAAGGTCACTAAGTGAAGAAGAAGAAAAGACATTCTTTCCAAACAAAAAAGAACAGTAGGTGACAGTGCAAAGAAATATTCAAAACATGTGTTTGGGGAGTTACAAGAGATTCACTAGGATCTAATGGAAAGGTCATAGGTTCATGAATCATTAAGTATTAAAAATCCTTGCTCTGTTACTTCCCTACAGACATTCTGGAAAAGTGGATAAATTAATTAACCTCTTAGATCTGAATTTTGTCCCCTGTGAAATGATAGTCATCCACTTTTTAGGTCTCCAGTATTAAATAAAATATGTTGGTAGTGTACCTAGTAGGTGATCATTCCATAGTAAGTTGTAGCTCATATATTCATGCCGACAACAATAGAGCCATAATAACATAGAGTTGAGGCAGAGGATGGAAAATAATCCTGACTCCATAGTATGAAAGTCTCTTGAGGTCAGAAAAGGAAAAGGTTTAGATTTGTTTTCTGGGCTATGTAAGATAAGACTTTTTGCTTTTGCAGTTTTAAAGCAGCCATGCATTCCTCAGATAAACCTCATTTGGTAATGATATATTGTCATTTTTATATATTGCTGAATTTGATTTGCAATATTTGCTGAGGAGTGTGAATCTATTAACACAAAGGATAGTGGCCGTAATTTTGTTTTTCTTATGAAGTCTTTTTTATTTTAATTTTAGAATCTGGGAAATGCCAAACCCATAGAATACATTGGGAATTGCTCTATTCTCTTCAATTTTCTGGAAGGGTTTATTTAGAATTGGTAACATTTTTTCTTCAAATATTTGTTCCCCAGTAAAACCATCGGGATCTGGAGTTTTCTCTATGTAAAGGTTTTAACTACAAATTAAGTTTCTTTAATAGATATGGGGTTATTCAGGTTATATATTTCTTTTTGAATGAGTTTTGCTAGTTTGTATCTTTTAAGGCTTAAAGATATTCATAATAATTTACTTTTACTGCTTAACTATCTATAGATTCTCTAGTGATGTCACCTCTGTCATTCCTGATATCAGTAATTTGTGATTTCTCTGTTTTATTACTAATCAACTTGGATAGAATTTCAGAGATTTTATCTTCTCAGAGGGCCAGTTTTTGTTTGTGTTGATTTTCTCTATTGTTTTTCTGCTCTGATATTTATTATTTCCTTTCTTTTACTTCAGTTGTTTTTTTTTTTTTTTTTTTTTTGCGGTACACGGGCCTCTCACTGTTGTGGCCTCTCCCGTTGCGGAGCACAGGCTCCGGACGCACAGGCTCAGCGGCCATGGCTCACGGGCCCAGCCGCTCCGTGGCATGTGGGATCCTCCCAGACCGGGGCGTGAACCCGCGTCCCCTGCATCGGCAGGCGGACTCCCAACCACTGCGCCACCAGGGAAGCCCCTACTTCATTTGGTTTTAATTTCCTCTTCTCTTATTTCTTAAGCTGGAAGCTGAGGTTATTGATTTGAGACCTTTCTTCTTTTATAATCTTTGTGTTTAGTGCCACAAACACTGTAGTGCTATAAATTACTGTATTACTGTATCTCACAAATTTTGGCCTGTTTTCATTTTTGTTCAGTTCAAAATACTCTCTAATTTTCTTTTTTCATTTCTTCTTTGTCCAATAGGTTATTTAGAAGTATGTTATTTCTAAATAACATATCTAGTTCATATCTTTGAGATTTTTAGAGATCTTTCTGCTAATGACTGTTCTATGATAATTAAGACCAGAGAATATACTGTATATGACTTGAACCCTTTTAAATTTATTAAAATTTGTTCTATGATCCATATTATGGCCTATCTTGGTAAATGTTCCATGTGCACTTGAAAAGAATGTATATTCTGTTGTTGTTGGATGGAATGTTTTACAAATATCAAGCAGGTCAAATTAGTTGATGGGGTTGTTCAAGTCTTCTACATCCAGACTGACTTTCTGTCTACTTGTTTTGTCAGTTATTGAGAGTGTGGTATTTAACTATCTGTCCATAATTGTGGATCTGTCTACATCTTGCAGTTCTACCCAGTTTTTTTCCCCATGAATTGTGTAGCTCTGTATTAGATGCATAAGTGTTTAGGATTGTTTTGTGCTCTTAATGAATTTCCTTTTTATTATTATGAAGTAAACTTTCTTTATCCTCATTACAATTCTTTGCTCTGAAATCTACTTTGTATGCTATTATAGCTATTCTATCATTTTTAAACAAATGTTAGCTTGGTATTATAATATTTCTTATACTTTTATTTTTAATCTATTTGTGTTTTATAGTTAAAGCACATTTCTTGTAGGCAGCGTATTGTTGGGTCTTGCTTTTCTACCCAATCTAACAGCTTCTATCTCTGAATTGGGGTGGGTAGGTTATTTTCATTTCATCTGCATACTGATATGGTCAGGTTTAAGTCAATTATCTTGCTATCTGCTTTCTGTGTCCCATCTGTTGTTTGCTCCCCTTTTCTTCTTTCTCTGCCTTCTTTTTGATTACAGACTATCTTCCATGATTGCATTTTATCTCCTTTGATGGTCTTTAATTTTTTACTTTGGTTATTGCATTAGGATTTATAGTAAACATCTTTAACTAATTAGAGTAACTTCAAGTGATATTATACTGAATAGGGACCTCATAATTATATACTTTCATTTCTCTCCTGGTCTTGTGTTTTTGTTGCCATATATTTACATATGTTATATACCTCACACAATATTCTTATTGTTTTTAAGCAGTCAATTATCTTTCAAAGAGACTTAAATAAAAGGACAGTTCTCTTTTAAACTTTTTAGTGTTATATTTCAATTTGAGAATGTGCTAAAAACTATGAATTGATTCCCTAGAAAAAGTACACACCAGCACAAAGTATACTCTAAATACTGCAGATAATTAATGGGGCTTTCTGAAACCTGAAGCCCATTCACAGACACCTGCTTTAAAAAGCAAAGTTGTCATGTAAGCAGTGGGAGTTCAAAAACACTGGAACTGGAGGTATTAGTCTTAATACGATTTCATTTACAATAACATTTGTGAGCCTTGTGGAAATTCTCATTGTAGTATATTTATAATGTCATGTTATGCAGCCATTAATAATTTTGAGGACTATATTCTAACATAAGAAAATAACAATGAAATATTGTGTGACAAAAATAAGACACACAATTTTATACACACTGTGATCATAACTGTATATTTAAGCACGTATGTCATTTATGATGTTTTTGGCTGCAAGTAACAGAATACCTGGCCAAAAGTGGTATAAAAAATAAGTGCTTCTTTTTTCTCACTTCAGTCAGTTGTATACTTCAATAGAGGTATACTGTTTCAATGTTGGCTCCACAGTGTCAGCTTCTGTTGGCCATCATCTCATGATCATGAAGTGGCTGAACATTTCTCACCTCAAATCCTTCTCACACATCTCTAATTTAACGGGAAGCAAGATATTTCCCAGAAGAAATAAGTGCCCTTCCTTATTCAGACTACCCCTCAGCCCTCACTGGCCAGGACTGGGTCACATGCCCTTGCTGCAAAGGAGTCTGGGAAAACAAGCATTGGGTAATTTTGGCCTCTGTTGTGGAAGGTGGTTTCTTTTAGCAAGAAAGCAATGTTGGGAGACAACTGAGAGTCTCTGGCATGGTAAACATGAAAATATTCTGGAGAAAAATTCATCAAGACAATAATACATAGCAGATTATTATTGATTTGGAATATTTGTTCTACATTTTCCAAACTTTCAGAACTATGATCACAATATTTTCATGAATAATTTATTTAACTGAAGAGTAATTATCTTAGGTTGAGCTAGACATAATAGTTTATAATAATTCAAATTCTTTTTCCTTTCTTAAGATGATGAGGTCACATTGGTTGTCTCCTTTACAATTTGCTAATATTTCTAAATTGACCAAAACATTGATTTCTTACATTAGAACATTTAAATGAGCTAGCCATTAACTTCTCATATCTTGGAACTTCCCTGGTAGTCCTGCAGTTAAGACTCCATGCCTCCACTGCAGAGGGTGCAGGTTCAATCCCTGGTCAGGGAACTAAGATCCCGCATGCTGTGTGGTGTGCCCAAAAAGTAAAAAACACAAGCATTTAAATAAAAAAAAAACTTCTTGTATCTTTCTTTCCCTTCCTTAGTTTTATTATTGATGGTAATAGTACCTGTTTTATGATGGAAGTATAAAATTATTAGTGTAAAATAAATATTTTTCTTCAAGTGGAATTATTATTTATTCTACTTCTCAAATATTTTTATGAATACCCAGCACATATTAATTTATTAAGTGTGGTATCATTTACCACCAAAATGATACTTATGGTATCATTATGTTTAACTGAAAAGGTATATATAATCTTGTGTACTTTAAACAATGAATCTTTGTTAAAAAATTTATCTCCTGAAAAAGTTGAATGAAAACTTTTCCTTATTTTTGGAACATTTATAGATTTCTTCCCATTCACATATCTTAAAGCATTTTGATGAATCTTAATGAGGGAAGAAGTGCAATAGAGGTGACTTCCTTAGGGTATTTACTTAGAGTGAGAACTTTGGTATCTTTGATAAGTTACTTAGACAAGAAAAGAAAATGAGTTTTGTGGACATGATGTCAACAGATGGATTATTTTTCTTGTCTTTCCCATAGTCCTGTTGTGTTTTGTTTTTCTTTACCACTTCTATGTGAAATCAAAACATAATTTTTTTTTTTTTTTTTTTTTTGTGGTACACGGGCCTCTCACTGCTGAGGCCTCTCCCGTTGCGGAGCTCTGGACGTGCAGGCTCAGCAGCCATGGCTCACGGGCCCAGCCTCTCCGCGGCATGTGGGATCTTCCCAGACCGGGGCACGAACCCGTGTCCCCTGCATTGGCAGGCGGACTCCCAACCACTGCGCCACCAGGGAAGCCCCAAAACATAATTTTAATGTTAGCATTTGGAAGATGTTGTTTGAATTTAGTACGTTCTCTAGGGCAGTTATGTGTAGGGCAATTTTAAGTCAATAATAATATATAATTGTAATTCAAGTTTTAATTTTTTCTGCTTGCCAGTGAAAACTGGATAGGAAAAGAAGGAAACAATAAAAATGTCAACATCAGTGGAAAAGTATTATTCAAAATGTACATTGTGGAGTTAATTCAAACATTTTGTCCATATCCAGTCCTTGAGTCATTTTTTGCAGTTCTACTTCACTATTTTTACTGTGTAATCTTTTAGTGCCACCAATATTTTTGAAAATAAAGCTTCATTCAGATAATTGTAAAAATACTTAAATAAAATAAGAAAATACACTGTTAAAAGAAATATTGCCAGCTATTAATAAGCAGTCATGCTACTATACCTAATATTCCTGACAAAAGGGGGAGGGGCATCAAATTAGCTTCCACATTAATTCCCTTTTCAAAATTTTAGTGTGTTTGAGTTTAAAGCAATACTAATATCTTCTATCCAGACTTCTTAAAATGCATTTTTTATACCCTTGTACAGTAGATATTGATATATATAGTGAAGACTTATATAACATCACCCATTCTACATATCCTGCAAAGTGGAATTTGGCATAAGGCTGGTTTAACTTATACAACATTCAGGTGAACTCATTACTGTCAGGAAGACAAAATAAAAATTTCAGAGCTGTTATTCTTCCTTAATATCAATCCTGAGATCATGCCATAATAGCAAGACCCGGCTATACTATAATCTCCAACTGAATACTGCACATAGGTAATAAAACATTGGTTATATATTAATCCTAAACTATACATTCCATCTCATAGTAAAATATAATTTTTTCCCCACTTCCTCCATCTATTGATATTAGAGAATCTACTCTATCCTGAGACTAATGATGGAAATAATCAGGTTACAGGAAATTGGCCTGCCACCAAACCTTTCTTAATTCATTTAGGATGCTAGTCTAATCAGGGATTATGCCAGGTATTTGACATTCAAAGTTAAGTAGAATGCAGTTCCTAATTTCAAAGATCTTAGTGTCTAAAAGAAGGACAACCAAGTAATAATACATATCCATCATATATTTCTAGCACCGAGTTCAGAACCTGGGATATGGAAGGCATTTTAATAGTAATCCTAATAATAGTGCTAACACTACTACTGCTACAACTACTACTGTTACTACTAGTGGCTGACATTTATTGAATGTTTGCTATATACAAGGCACTTTTCTAAGCACTTCATTTCATTGCTCTTAAAAATGCAATAATGTAAATTCATTATTTGCCCATTTTTACTGGATGACAAAACAAAAGCCCAGATATCCATTGTCAAGGTATTGATTTGGCACCATGGCCAGCTCTGTCTGGTGATATCAAGGAAAGTGTCATAGATGGGGTAAACAGAAAACGGTGTGTCTGAAGGCAAGAGGACATCTGTCTCTCTTCCCTTGGCCACGCTACAATTCAGTTGTCCCTAAGTATGAAAATATACAATCTTATGGAAAATAATAAACATCTTAGTTTTAACAATTAATGCTTTTTAAAAACTGTGTTCTTGTTTTACCCTAAAAATCATTTATTTTAACCTAAATCTTATTATTCTGGATTCACTGATGATGGGAAATCTACAATCACTTGAATGGTGCCATTCTCTTAGATAACTTATGTCATTAGATATGGATTGAAATAGTTTATTATTATTTTTTCTTTCTTATTTCATAATGAAGTATTCTGGAAAGATAAACAGTAGTACATTCAGGAGCTACTGGGCAAGCACAGAGTTTTGTCATAAGCATTGTTTATAATAGCCAGGACATAGAACCAACCTAAATGTCCATTGACAGAGGAATGGATAAAGAAGAGGTAGTACATATATACAATGGAATATTACTCAGCCATAGAAAAGAATGAAATAATGTCGCTTGCAGCAACACAGATGGACCTAGATATTATCATACTGAGTGAAGTAAGTCAGACAGAGAAAGACAATTATCATATGATAGCTCTTATATGTGGAATCTTAAAAAATGGTACAAATGAGTTTATTTACAAAACAGAAATACAGTCACAGATGCAGAAAACACACTTATGGTTACCAGGGGGCTTGGAAGGCAGGGGGAGATAAATTGGGAGATTGGGACTGACATATACACACTACTATATATAAAATAGATAACTAATAAGGACCCACTGTATAGCACAGGGAACTCTACTCAATACTCTGTAATGGCCCACATGGGAAAAGAATCTAAAAAAGAGTGGATATATGTATATGTATAACAGATTCACTTTGCTGTACAGCAGAAACTAACACAATATTGTAAATCAACTATACTCCAATAAATTTTTTTAAAAAGTTTGTTGAAGAAATAAATGAAATTAAAAAGGGGCTATTACTTTAAGTCCTTTAAGGGTAGTTTTGGTCACAACTGGCTTTTTAAATTTTAGAACATCTATTTTAAATCATACCTTAATTTGGCCTCAGTAGAATAAAATGAATACTTAAAAAAGGAAACATATTTAAAGCAAAATGGTCTCAATCCCTACCTTAGAATGATGCAAATCAACTACCCTGTGTAAGAAAGTTTAAATCTCACAATTTCTTTAGAAGTTAGAAAACCTGAAAAAAATAAAAAGGTATTATATATTTTCTTGTGTAACCATAAAATCATATGCATTTCAAATTTAGATATCTGACAAGAAAGTGTTACATGTCTGTGGCAGGATTAATTTTTGCTCTGTCAGAACTGACCTGGTGCTATAGTTATTTTAAGCCCTAGAATTAAAGTGTTATGGTTGCCAAATACTAGGTGCCATCTAGTGGCCATTGAGAGGTAAGACAAATGTTCACAAGAATTCCAAAGTATCCTGATTTTTTCCTTTTTTTCATGGTGAGTTATATTTATCTCTTTCTGAATGATATAATCCATTTTAACCAGGCTTCAACTTCCTCAGATTTATATTTCTACAAGTGAAATTACCTTCAGAGCTATTGGTGTCTGTTTAGAATCTTGATTGGTTTAACATTTCAACTTTGTGTCAAGAGATTTTCTTACTTGATTTTAGTCGAAGGGATATTCTCATCTAGTATATTCTAATTAAAATGAATGTTAGATATTGTATTGTTTTCCAAAGGTCTCAAATCTATGTTTTCATTTTCTTCCCCAAATTAGATCTAAGTTGGGGATGCCCCACAAAGCTAGACAAAGGGTCAAACAGAAGTATTTGACTGCCATTAATAATGCTCATAGTTAGTTATTTTGAGTGTAGGAAGTCAATAGCTTTGGATTTATACAGAATATAGATGTAAAGTCTCAAGAAAATCTTTAACATTTTAGAATTCCCGTATTTAGAACTAGAGAGAAATGTGGACGAAAACCAGTTCTGGTGAATGTTAAGAATTCTGTTTCCAAGAACTTGTTGGAAATAAAAGATTAATAAATTATAGGGACTTCCCTGGTGGTCCAATGGTTGGGATTTCACCTTCCAATGCAGGGGGTATGGGTTCAACCCCTGGTAGGGGAGCTAAGATCCCACAAGCCTCTCAGCCAAAAAACCAAAACATAAAAAACAGAAGCAATATTGTGACAAATTAAAGACTTTAAAAATGGCCCACAGCAAGAAAATCTTAAAAAAATAATAAATAAATTGTAGTGCATCTAATGTTGTGCCTTTAATAAGCATAATAATGTGATGCATTACTTGATATTGATACTTATTCTGATTTTAACAAAAATCTATAAAGAAATGGTAAATGAGTTACTGCTCATTTGATCAAATCAAAGTGAAAATTGAGGAAAATTAACATTAACATCATCTTGACATCTGGCGTTTATATACAGTTACTATATAGTTTTGATATAACACATTCATTTTATTTTGGTAAGTTATCACCCACTTTTTAAAATAAATTTATTTATTTTTGGCTGCATTGGGTCTTCATTGCTGTGCACAGGCCTTCTCTAGTTGCAGCGAGCGGGGGCTACTCTTCATTGTGCCCAGGCTTCCCATTGTGGTGGCTTTTCTTGTTGCAGAGCATGGGCTGTAGGCGCACGGGCTCAGTAGTTGTGGCTCGCAGGCTCTAGAGCACAGGCTCAGTAGTTGTGATGCAGGGGCTTATTTGCTCTGCGGCTTGTGGGATCTTCCCAGACCAGGGCTCGAACCAGTGTTCCCTACATTGGCAGGTGGATTCTTAACCACTGCGCCACCAGGGAAGTCCCTATCACTCAATTTTGATCAGTCACTTCCAACTTGGGAAATTCCACATTAACCCCATGATAAAGCAAAGATTTATCAAGATTCTCTAATCTGACCTGAAAGGACATCATTTCTATGTAGCAATCCTGGTGAGTTAATGGGAAATGAAATATTTAGAACTTATGAAATATCACTTGTTTAGTAGAAATTATATACAAAATGCATGGGTGTAAAGGTTACCTTCAATCAACAAATATTTATTGAATATCTACTATAAGCAAGGATCTGGGGATATATTTATGAACAAGATACACAATGTTGTCACCTTTAAGGAGATAGTATTTTAGGAGGAATATTTAGGAGAGATATTTGATGGATAAGTGAAAAAACTCATGGTGGATTGGAAAATAAAGACTATTTAGATGCAAAATAGAAAAATAATTAAGGAGGTTCTTAACTTATTTGGTGATTTGAAGTTTGGAAACTACTTATCTAGGCCCTTCTATAAGCACTTAGAGATTTATATTGAGAGTAATTTGGTGCAATATTCTTTCCTATCATAACTAGTGCCATTATAATGAGTTAACACCTGTCTCTGAGTTTTAAAAATGAAATACTAATGAAAACAGTAACCCATCACTATAACTGTGTCCCACTATCTAAAGCTTTGAAGAGATTTGTGTAACCAGGATATTGAAATGTCAGTAGGACATAACATGAAATTATTTTTTTTACCAATCACTGCCCTAACCAGAGCTATGTTAAATCTTATTTTTCTTGTAGGTATCAGATCTCCTAAGAATATCTGAGCAGATTTCTATAGCTTTCTAGTCATTTCCAGTTATTAAAATCTCAGTTACTCTTAGTCCAATTTGTTTCCTCCCAGCTAGAACCTAAATCACGGAAAGGGGAGGGAAATTGGTATGCTACTGCACTCTGATTCTAGACTCTTAAATTTGGGATCGGGTAGAAGGATTATGGAGAAAGGGCAAAAATCTTTTTCCGAACTGAGCACATGGTGGAGTGCTGTGTTGGGTGATGCTGCTTTCTTAGGTATCACTGGTTAACGTTGTATGGAGGGAGTATTGATGCTGGTACTCTTCTAGGAAATGTGCCTTAGCCTTGTAGCTGCTCCAACTCAGCCTCGTTCAACTTCCTTCTACTTCCAGAATAAAACTCTAGCTCCAAAACCCACTCTCAGCTTCTAACACTGGGGTCCCAACAAGATGATTCAAGTTCAGGTATCCTCAGTTGTGTCCATTTAATCAGTAGGAAACTGATGTATCCCTTGGCATGCCAAATAGTGGGAGTGGCAGTTTTGATAGTTAGGAGGATACGGGGCATAACAAATGCTAAATTTAGAGACTGAGAGGGAGGCCTGACAAATACTAAGGACTCCAAAATTAAGGGAAGAATAGTAGTAGTTAGGTATTGTGATGAAGATCAGGATGTGTGATACATGAAACCATTGCCTAATTTATGAGTGAAGTGACCTTTGATTCCCCAATATTCTTAGGTATTTTTAATACCCAGCATAGCCTAGGGAAGACACTAGAGACTAAGCAGTGTCATTTAAAATTTTTAAGTTTAAGACCCACCATGTTTCCAGGTTCAAGATACAGATTCTAGGGAGGTAAGGAATTGGAAAATGTTGAGTGGAAAAGGGAGATTGTTTAATTCAGTTAAACAACCAGGTAAAGTGTGTCACTAACACTAGTGGCTGGTTATTTTAAACAAAATTGGTTCTACAGATGCTGCTTTAGGTGACATTCCATACCATGTAAAATCATTTCTACAATACCTAACATTTTTGTTGCAAAAGTATGATTTTCTTATTAAAGTGGTGATGAATAAAAACAACCACTTTTTGAAACTGTATATGTTTCCTTTTTCCTTCATGTCTTATTGTAACTGTGAAACATGAATATTAAAACCATGTCTAGAAAATCCTTTTGAGTTCCTTAGACAAAATCATCTATAAATACAAGGGTGTATTATTATTACATAGTGGGTGTTAGACAATTTAAAAAAGCCCACATGACTCATTTGTATTTGCATGGCACTTTTATTTATTTATTTTTAGCTCAATTGTCTTGATGCCATTGTAGAAATAATGCTCTATTGAATCAGAGCCCACAAAATCTGTGTGAATAATCTATTAGCACTCTAGATCACACCTAATTAATGCTAATATAAATGTGAATACAGTTTTATTGCTGTTAGAAATGTTAGTTCTACTTATTTACCTTCATTTTTTTTAATGATGGGAGCAAAGAAAAAGAAAGTCGGGTATGCGTGAAACTGATTATGGAAATTGTGCTGGTAACATATTTAAATTTCTATTCTCATCAATGCTACACTACTTGTTCAAGTGAGGAAACACATGGGTGCCTTTATTCTGAGATGTCTTATCTCATCTGGGAATAGAGAAATGAGGAGCTCACTTAAATAATATTTACAAATATGCTATAAAATATTACTCATTTTGTCTTGATGTAAATCCCTCTAAAGTCGATTATACACATTCCAATATTCTTAAAATTAAATACAATAACATTTACTTGAGACAAAAGCAATATAAAGTAAAACTATTAAAGGTAGTTACGGGAAGGGGAAAATATATGCCAAGGAGTAAAAAAGAAATACAACAAAATTATTTAAAACAAAATCAATGTAAATTAAATTTAGTGGAAATAGCTGCTAGGAAGGGAAAGGTATATGCCAGGAAGTAGTAGCCATAGGGAAAGAAAGACAGGAGGTATTGAAGAAAGACCTTCTGCTTTAAAAAATTTCCATACTATTGCCCTTTACCCTCCTCTTTTTCGGAGTCTCAACAGAAAGGAAATAAAGGCTAGCATTGGGAAGGTTTAAGTTTGTTGATCCTTCCCTTTCAAAAATTAAATTGGGGCATCTGCTTAAACATGAGACACAGTCTTCTTGTGTTTATTTCCTACACCTATTCAAATGCCATTAAAATACAGTAAAGAAATAGTAAAGTGTTAGAAAAAAAGAAAAAATAAAGTTGGGGGAAGAAGTAAAAACTGAATGAAAGCTTTCAACACAGTTTCTAAAAATGAAACTCAGAAGGATAATTGATAACTAAAGGTGGAATTGAGGCAGTTATAAGATAAATGCCTAAGGAGGGGAGAAAAAGCAAAAAAAAAGCAAGAGAATTTTCTCAAGAACTCCTGAACACAGGGATTAGAAGCACCAGCTATGAGAAAAGATGGAGGATGAGATGGATGGTCTTATTCAGAACAATTATGTCCTTGGGTCTCCTCATTCTTTCTGAGAAGCCTGTTATGATCCCCCTCACCCTTAAAGGGCACACTCCTAATTCGGTGAATGCAAACAGACCCAGGACAAAGACACCTCATTAAGACATTTCAGAATACCATAAAGATGTTCTGAATAAAGGAATAAAAAGAAGATCCCCAAAGTGACAGACACAGGACAGGTCACAAACAATAACGGGAAATCAGAGCATAGCTGGAATTCTCTCAAGAATAACACTGGAAATTAGAGAACAATGGAGCAATATTTTCAAATTTCTGAGGACAAATCATTTTCTATTTGATACAAATACCCAGCCAAATTATCAGTAGCTAGCAAAACTATCAATCAAGTATGAAAGTAGAATAAAGGTACTTTCTAATGTGCATGGGCAAAAGAAGTATAATTCGAATACATCTTTTCTTAGGAACCTAATAAAGGGTAAGTATCAACAAAATACAGGAATAAACTAAGAATAGGGAAAATTTAGGATTTAGGAAATGGGTGATCCAACACAGAAAACTGGTGAAGGTAGGTCGTAGAATGACAGTTCTATTTCAGGCTGAGAGAGAATCAGTCCAAAGTTGAGAAAAACGAAGGTATAAGGAAAAGGTCTTACCCAGAAAAGAAAATGAAACTAAGATGAGTTTCAACATCTAGACAATATTGTTAGGTGTTTGATAGATCTATCAAAATAATCGGCAAAAACAGTGAAAGCTACATCACCCATTACTAAAATTAATGATAAGCACCTAGATAACTAAGCAAACAAATGTTCTTTGTGAAAAAGAAATTCTAGTTCATTACTTGGGTCAGCTCAGCACTGAAAAGAGTTGCATAGCCTTAACAATGTAAACACTTACTATTGTTTAACTGAGAGCAAGGAGGCAGAGTGAGTGAGAGGAAGTGTATAGTAGTTTAAAAGAGCTAATTAACGTCATAAATTAAGAAATTAAGCCGATACTGTATAATATTGATAAATCAAGTATATCTAGTATAAATAAATTCTTTAGGAATATTTAAGTTAATACCTGAAGAAACAGCTAAGAAAGTTGAAAGATTCTGCCTGTAAGGTGCAGGACTGGGACGAGGGTAAGATGGCGGAAGAGTAAGACACGGAGATCACCTTCCTCCCCACAGATACACCAGAAATACATCTACACGTGGAACAACTCCTACAGAACATCTACTGAACGCTGGCAGAAGACCTCAGACCTTCCAAAAGGCAAGAAAAGTCCCCACGTACCTCGGTAGGGCAAAAGAAAAAAGAATAAACAGAGACAAAAGGATAGGGATGGGACCTGCACCAGTGGGAGGGAGCTGTGAAGGAGGAAAGGTTTCCACACACTAGGAAGCCCCTTCACGGGCGGAGACTGCGGGTGGTGGAGGGGGAAAGCTTCGGCGCCATGGAGGAGAGCACAGCAACAGGGATGCGGGGGACAAAGCGGAGAGATTCCCACAGAGAGAATCAGGGCCGACTGGCACTCACCAGCCCGAGAGGATTGTCTGCTCACCTGCCGGGGTGAGGCTCGGGCTTCGGCCGGAGTGCAGGGATAGGACTGGGGTTGGCGGCGTGAACACAGCCTGCAGGAGGTTAGTGCACCACGGCTAGCCGGGAGGGAGTCCGGGGAAAAGTCTGGACCTGCCGAAGAGGCAAGAGACTTTTTTTTCCCTCTTTGTTTCCTGGTGCGTGAGGAGAGGGGATTAAGATTGCTGCTTAAAGGAGCTCCAGAGACGGGCGCGAGCTGCAGCTAAAAGTGGGGACCCCAGAGACGGGCATGAGACGCTAAGGCTTCTGCTGCCGCCACCAAGAAGCCTGTGTGCGAGCACAGGTCACTATCCACACCTCCCCTCCCCAGAGCCTGTGCAGCCCGCCACTGCCAGGGTCCCGTGATCCAGGGACAACTTCCCCAGGAGAACACACAGCGTGCCTCAGGCTGGTGCAACGTTACGCTGGCCTCTGCTGCCGCAGGCTCCACCCACACTCCGTAGCCCTCCCTCCCTGCGGCGTGAGTGAGCCAGAGTCCCCGAAGCGGCTGCTCCTTTAACCCCATCATGTCTGAGCGAAGAACAGACATCCTCCGGCAACCTACACGCAGAGGCTGGGCCAAATCCAAAGCTGAGCCCCGGGAGCTCTGAGAACAATGAAGAGAAAGGGAAATCTCTCCCAGCAGCCTCAGAAGCAGCGGATTAAAGCTCCGCAATCAACCTGATGTACCCTGCATCTGTGGAACGCCTGAATAGAGAAGGAATCATCCCAAATTGAGGAGGTGGACTTTGGGAGCAAGATTTATGATTTTTTCCCCCTTTTCCTCTTTTTGTGAGTGTGTATGTGTATGCTTCTGTGTGAGATTTTGTCTGTATAGCTTTGCTTCCACCATTTCTCCTAGGGTTCTATCCATCCGTTTTATCTTTCTTTAAAACTTTTTTTTTCTTAATATTTTTTGTTTTAATAACTTTATTTTAACTTACTTTATTTTATCTTCTTTCCTTCCTTCCTTCCTCTCTCTCTCTCTCTTTCTTTCTTTCTTTCTTTCTACTTTTTCTCCCTTTTATTCTGAACCATGTGGATGAAAGACTCTTGGTGCTGCAGTCAGGTGTCAGTGCTGTGCCTCTGAGGTGGGAGAGCCAGCTTTAGGACACTGGTCCACAAGAGACCTCCCAGCTCCACACAACAGCAAACGGTGAAAACCTCCCAGAGATCTCCATCTCAACACCGCCATCCAGCTTCACTCAACGACCAGCAAGCTACAATGCTGGACACCCTATGCCAAACAACTAGCAAGACAGGAACACAACTCCACCCATTAGCAGAGAGGCTACCTAAAATCATAATAAGGCCACAGACACCCCAAAACACACCACCAGACGTGGACCTGCCCACCAGAAAGACAAGATCCATCCTCATCCACCAGAACACAGGCACTAGTTCCCTCCACTAAGAAGCCTACACAACCCACTGAACCAACTTAAGCCACTGGGGACAGACACCAAAAACAAGGGGAACTACGAACCTGCAGCCTACAAAAAGGAGACCCCAAACACAGTAAGATAAGCGAAATGAGAAGACAGAAAAACACACAGCAGATGAAGGAGCAAAGTAAAAAACCACCAGACCTAACAAATGAAGAGGAAATAGGCAGTCTACCTGAAAAAGAATTCAGAATAATGATAGTAAAGATGATCCAAAATCTTGGAAATAGAATAGACAACATGCAAGAAACATTTAACAAGGACCTAGAAGAACTAAAGATGAAACAAGAAATGATGAACAACACAATAAATGAAATTAAAAATACTCTAGACGGGATCAATAGCAGAATAACTGAGGCAGAAGAACGGATAAGTGACCTGGAAGATAAAATAGTGGAAATAACTACTGCAGAGCAGAATAAAGACAAAAGAATGAAAAGAACGGAGGACAGTCTCAGAGACCTCTGGGACAACATTAAACGCACCAACATTTGAATTAAATGGGTTACAGAAGAAGAAGAGAAAAAGAAAGGGACTGAGAAAATATCTGAAGAGATTAAAGTTGAAAACTTCCTTAATATGGGAAAGGAAATAGATAATCAAGTCCAGGAAGCACAGAGAGTCTCATACAGGAAAAATCCAAGGATAAATATGCCAAGACACATATTAATCAAACTATCAAAAATTAAATACAAAGAAAGCATATTAAAAGCAGCAAGGGAAAAACAACAAATAACACACAAGGGACTCCCCATAAGGTTAACAGCTGATCTTTCAGCAGAAACTCTGCAAGCCAGAAGGGACTGGCAGGACATATTTAAAGTGATGAAGGAGAAAAACCTACAACCAAGATTACTCTACCCAGCAAGGATCTCATTCAGATTTGATGGAGAAATTAAAACCTTTACAGACAAGCAAAAGCTGAGAGAGTTCAGCACCACCAAACCAGCTTTACAATAAATGCTAAAGGAACTTCTCTAGGCAAGAAACACAAGAGAAGGAAAAGACCTACAATAACGAACCCAGAACAATTAAGAAAATGGGAATACGAACATACATATCGATAATTACCTTAAATGTAAATGGACTAAATGCTCCAACCAAAAGACACAGATTGGCTGAATGGATACAAAAACAAGACCCATATATATGCTGTCTACAGGAGACCCACTTCAGACCTAGAGACACATACAGACTGAAAGTAAGGGGATGAGAAAGATAATCCATGCAAATGGAAACCAAAAGAAAGCTGGAGTAGCAATTCTCATATCAGACAAAGTAGACTTTAAAATAAAGACTATTAGAAGAGACAAACAAGGACACTACATAATGATCAAGGGATCGATCCAAGAAGAAGATATAACAATTGTAAATATTTATGCACCCAACATAGGAGAACCTCAATAAATAAGGCAAATACTAACAGCCATAAAAGGGGAAATCGACAGTAACACATTCATAGTAGGGGACTTTAACACCCCACTTTCACCAATGGACAGATCATCCAAACTGTAAATAAATAAGGAACACAAGCTTTAAGTGATACATTAAACGAGATGGACTTAATTGATATTTATAGGACATTCCATCCAAAAACAACAGAATACACATTTTTCTCAAGTGCTCATGGAACATTCTCCAGGATAGATCATATCTTGGGTCACAAATCAAGCCTTTGTAAATTTAAGAAAATTGAAATTGTATCAAGTATCTTCTCTGACCACAACGCTATGAGACTAGATATCAATTACAGGAAAAGATCTGTAAAATATGCAAACACATGGAGGCTAAACAATACACTACTTAATAACGAAGTGATCACTGAAGAAATCAAAGAGGAAGTCAAAAAATACCTAGAAAGAAATGACAATGCAGACACGATGACCCAAAACCTATGGGATGCAGCAAAATCAGTTCTAAGAGGGAAGTTTATAGCAATACAATCTTACCTTAAGAAACAGGAAACATCTCGAATAAACAACCTAACCTTGCACCTAAAGCAATTAGAGAAAGAAGAACAAAAAACCCCCCAAGGTTAGCAGAAGGAAAGAAATCATAAAGATCAGATCAGAAATAAATGAAAAAGAAATGAAGGAAATGATAGCAAAGATCAATAAAACTAAAAGCTGGTTCCTTGAGAAGATAAACAAAATTGATAAACCATTAGCCAGACTCATCAAGAAAAAAAGGGAGAAGACGCAAATCAATAGAATTAGAAATGAAAAAGGAGAAGTAACAACTGACACTGCAGAAATACAAAACATCATGAGAGATTACTACAAGCAACTCTATGCCAATAAAATGGACAACCTGGAAGAAATGGACAAATTCTTAGAAATGCACAACGTGCCAAGACTGAATCAGGAGGAAATAGAAAATATGAACAGACCAATCACAAGCACTGAAATTGAAACTGTGATTAAAAATCTTCCAACAAACAAAAGCCCAGGACCAGATGGCTTCACAGGCGAATTCTATCACACATTTAGAGAGAAGCTAACACCTATCCTTCTCAAATGCTTCCAAAATATAGCAGAGGGAAGAACGCTCGCAAACTCATCCTACAAGGCCATCATCACCTTGGCACCAAAACCAGACAAGGATGTCACAAAGAAAGAAAACTACAGGCCAATATCACTGATGAACATAGATGGAAAAATCCTCAACAAAATACTAGCAAACAGAATCCAACAGTAGATTAAAAGAATCATTCACCATGATCAAGTGGGGTTTATTCCATGAATGCAAGCATTCTTCAATACATGCAAATCAATCAAAGTGATACACCATATTAAGAAATTGAAGGAGAAAAACCATATGATCATCTCAATAGATGCAGAGAAAGCTTTTGACAAAATTCACCACTGATTTATGATAAAAACCCTCCAGAAAGTAGGCACAGAGGGAACTTTCCTCAATGTAATAAAGACCATATATGACAAATCCACAGCCAATGTTGTCCTCAATGGTGAAAAACTGAAAGCATTTCCACTAAGATCAGGAAGAAGACAAGGTTGCCCACTCTCACCACTCTTATTCAACATAGTTTTGGAAGTTTTAGCCACAGCAACCAGAGAAGAAAAGGAAATAAAAGGAATCCAAATCGGAAAAGAAGAAGTAAAGCTGTTTGCAGATGACATGATACTATACATAGAGAATCGTAAAGATGCTACCAGAAAACTACTAGAGCTAATCAACGAATTTGGTAAAGTAGCAGGATACAAAATTAATGCACAGAAATCTCTGGCATTCCTATACACTAATGATGAAAAATCTGAAAGTGAAATCAAGAAAACACTCCCATTTACCATTGCAACAAAAAGAATAAAATATCTAGGAATAAACCCACCTAAGGAGACAAAAGACCTGTATGCAGAAAATTATGACACTGATGAAAGAAATTAAAGATGATACAAATAGATGGAGAGATATACAATGTTCTTGGATTGGAAGAATCAACATTGTGAAAACGACTCTACTACCCAAAGCAATCTACAGATTCAATGCAATCCCTATCAAACTACCACTGGCATTTTTCACAGAACTAGAACAAAAAATTTCACAATTTGTATGGAAACACAAAAGACCCCGAATAGCCAAAGCAATCTTCAGAACGAAAAACGGAGCTGGAAGAATCAGGTTCCCTGGCTTCAGACTATACTACAAAGCTACAGTAATCAAGACAGTATGGTACTGGCACAAAAACAAAGAAATATAGATCAATGGAACAGGATAGAAAGCCCAGAGATAAACCCACGCACATATGGTCACCTTATCTTTGATAAAGGAGGCAGGAATGTACAGTGGAGAAAGGACAGCCTCTTCAATAAGTGGTGCTGGGAAAATTGGACAGGTACATGTAAAAGTGTGAGATTAGATCACTCCCTAACACCATACACAAAAATAAGCTCAAAATGGATTAAAGACCTAAATGTAAGGCCAGACACTATCAAACTCTTAGAGGAAGACATAGGCAGAACACTCTGTGACATAAATCACAGCAAGATCCTTTTTGACCCACCTCCTAGAGAAATGGAAATAAAAACAAAAATAAACAAATGGGACCTAATGAAACTTCAAAGCTTTTGCACAGCAAAGGAAACCATAAACAAGACCAAAAGACAACCCTCAGAATGGGAGAAAATGTTTGCAAATGAAGCAACTGACAAAGGATTCATGTGCAAAATTTACAAGCAGCTCATGCAGCTCAATAACAAAAAAACAAAGAACCCAATCCAAAAATGGGCAGAAGACCTAAATAGACATTTCTCCAAAGAAGATATACAGACTGCCAACAAACACATGTAAGAATGCTCAACATCCATTAATCATTAGAGAACTGCAAATCAAAACAACAATGAGATATCATCTCACACCAGTCAGAATGGCCATCATCAAAAAATCTAGAAACAATAAATGCTGAGAGGGTGTGGAGAAAAGGGAACACTCTTGCACTGCTGGTGGGAATGTGAATTGGTAGAGCCACTATGGAGAACAGTATGGAGGTTCCTTAAAGAACTACAAATAGAACTACCCTATGGCCCAGCAATCTGACTACTGGGCATATACCCTGAGAAAACCATAATTCAAAAAGAGTCATGTACCAAAATATTCATTGCAGCTCTATTTACAATAGCCAGGAGATGGAAGCAACCTAAGTGTCCATCATCAGATGAATGGATAAAGAAGATGTGGCACATATATACAATGGAATATTACTCAGCCATTAAAAGAGACGAACTTGAGCTATTTGTTATGAGGTGGATGGACCTAGAGTCTGTCATACAGAGTGAAGTAAGTCAGAAAGAGAAAGACAAATACCGTATGCTAACACATATATATGGAATTTAAGAAAAAAAAATGTCATGAAGAACCTAGGGGTAAGACAGGAATAAAGACACAGACCTACTACAGAACGGACTTGAGGATATGAGGAGGGGGAAGGGTAAGCTGTGACAAAGCGAGAGAGAGGCATGGACATATATACACTACCAAATGTAAAATAGATAGCTAGTGGGAAGCAGCTGCATAGTACAGAGAGATCAGCTCGGTGCTTTGTGACCACCTAGAGGGGTGGGATAGGGAGGGTGGGAGGGAGACGCAAGAGGGAAGAGATATGGGAACATATGTAAATGTATAACTGATTCACTTTGTTATAAAGCAGAAACTAACAGACTATTATAAAGCAATTATACTCCAATAAGGATGTAAAGAAAAAAAAGTTGTAGTACTGGTAAAGGTGGTAAAACCGTTGTGTCGGAAAATGACAACTTTTTAAATATAAGCAATTTAATCACTGGTAAATTGTTAACTATGCATATGCATCACTTGGATTAAAATCAAACTTACTTTATACAGTTACAATTACTGATTTGCACATCTCTATTTGGGAGGTATTTCAACCACAAACTCTATGGAGTATTACCTGCATATGTTAAAGTTTTCTATATCATCCACAGAAAGCAAATCAACAAATACCCAGATGGCAAAGTATTAGGCAATATGTTTAGTAATGTCATGTTGTTGCAATTTTCTCCTTATACCTGGGAAAGTTCCACAAAGTAAAGCCAGCCTATTTTTAGATATGATAACTTTGCCTGAAAATGTAATCACTTTAGAAGACTTCTCAGTTGTCTTCTGGGACTTTTAACTACGCCTATTATTACAGTTAAAAACAAGACAAAACAAAGAAACAAAAAAACCAAAGAAGCTAATGTGAAAGAAAGAAGGTAATGTTTAAAGATATATTACTCCTCAGACCTCCAAGAATTCCTCAAAGCCTACATTCTTAAACATATTTTATGATCTCTCTGATCTCTGATCTCACTGTTTTCTTAGTATAAATGGGCAAAGCCCTCTGCTAGGACCTAGGCTTAGAATCAGTGACATTAAAGCTTAGTTCAGTTACTTAATGGTCAAGAAATACACTCCAGACATCACACTGTCTTGAAAAGATCTCATTAAAAAATATTAAGGCATTATAAATAATTTTTAAATGATAGAATAAAGATGTTCTTTTTGTTCCAGAGAGCGCTTATGGGCTAATTTCTGTTAAATTAATAAAACAAAGAGGCCATTAGACTGAGGTAGCTCTAATGCCACGGTGACCTATGTAAGGAAACCAAAATCTAAGCCTGTAAATGCCTCAAGGTTACAAAATTGAAACCTAAGGACAACCAATCATGAACATCCAACTAGATTTTAAGCTAGAGCCAATCAATGATTTCCTTACTTTGCTTTCATCTTTTTTCTATAAAAGTCTCTCTCTGAGCTCCTGTGGGGTGCAGTGCTCCTCACCACTTCCAGTTTGGCACTGCCCTGTTCGAATCAATTTTTGCTGAAATGAACTCTTAACATTTTTAATATGCCTCCACTTATCTTTCAACATTTCCAATGGATTTGTAAGGTCAATTTTAATTGGAAAATTAAATAGTTTGAAAAATAGTTCTTTTGAAACTTTGAAAAAGTAATTGCATTAAATATATCAATCCATACAAAAAGGAAGGTTAGCTCAAAAATTGTGTTCAATAGCTGATGTTATTGTCCTATTACAGTTCAGAAGAAGGCTTGACATCATATTTTTGTGTCACTATTCCAGTAACAGAGCTACTTGCTCCTAAAAATATTTTTTGGTTTCCTTACTCATAAAACAATATTTTTTTTCCTTCTTGCAGATAAGAAAAACAGCTAACCCAATGAAAAACAATCCAGAATACTGTGTAAAGAGAAGTAAGATAAGGCACAGGTTGATTCAGAAGGATTATTCCCAGAACAACATTGCAAGCAATTTATTGAACTGCCTTATTGGGTGGATGTGTTATTTGGGGGCAGCAAAACATACAGTAGATAATTCAAGAATGTGATTGGGCTTGTCAACTGAAAAAAAACACACAAGGTAAGGTGAGTTTTATTCAGTGTCTTACTGAGGACTATAGCCCAGGAGACAGATGCTCTGAGGAACTGTTCCGAAGAGGTAAGGGGAGAGGCCAGTATATAAGTGATTTTGACTAAGAAGTACCTGCAATCCAGCATACATCTCAGTAGGTTATTGCTAGTCATAAAGAACAGATATTTCAGTTAATGATTTTAGTGCTTTTGTAAGGATGGAAAAATGCAATAATCCGTGCTCATAAGCCATTTTTTTTCCCCTGAAATACAACTCTCTAAGGGCCTATATTGTCTGTTTTTCCTAAAGCACAGAGTGCCTCATCCTGTTCATCCTGAATTTCTTTCAGGATGTACTGTAGGTCAGCAACTGCAATGGCTAATGACTTAATCCTTGCACAACACGATGGTGGGCAACATTTTTTCATAGGCTTAAAATTTTTGTCATCTTGACAACTGGCTCAAACACTCCCCTTAGAAATATGTTTTACCTGGCTATTTAGTAGCTTCTCTGAAGTATGTTCAAATGTTTGATTTTAATAAGAGCCCCTGCAGAGTACACATGGGTTGTCATTTTCTGGGGTATTGTGTTAACCACAATTTCATAACGGGATATGATTGTATTTCAGAAGATGTCAGATTAATTTATCTTTTGTTTTTCTGGTCATTTAGAATTTTTGTTGCTTATATGAAAGACACCAATGGCTATAGCCAACTTGGCTATACTTTATCCCATAGGATGGCAATAAATTCTACCAGTTGTACCTCAAACACTAAAATATCTTTTTGTCTCAGAGACTAGAATCTCATGTTAGAAGAGAGTGATTCTAACATGCCTGTTCTATTTTAACCCATGTATCCTTGAACATAATTTAAATTAGACACTCTCAGAATCTCACTGATGGAAGGGGAATTAAAGACCACCTAGTGGAATTCCTATCCCAAACTGAAATCTCCTCAGAGTCCAAGGGAACAAAGTGGGACAGCAGACCTCCCATGGAATGCCCCTCCTAGGAAGGGATATTCATTCATCAACCCCTCAATTCACTCATTTACTTGTTAAGTAATCAGTCTTAGATTGTCCAAGTCTATTACCTCTTTGGAATTTAAATTTAAAAGAGTTATTAAAAGTGATCTTTATTTCACAGGAGATTCTGTTCACAGACCATCTTAGATGATGGGATTATGATATTGTATGTTTTAAGGGCAAATACAAATTAAAAATAAGAGGCTTAATTTTCCCTGTTAAAAATTAGGAAAGATACGTCCCTTTCCCATTTCTTAGAGCATTTTCTTTTGTAAACTTGCAATTGTAAATTCTTTCTCTGCCCCTTTGAGATGTATGTAAATCATTTTGAAAGCCACTTGCTAGCTTTACAACCCAGAAATATCTTTCTCAGTGGCCTGGGATCCTTCCCTTTGGAATGTAAACATCAAGGGAGACAGTGCCCCTATCTCCCAGTTTCTGTGGGAGGTAGGAGCTTAACTCCAGTTGCAAAACTATCTCTTGTCATAAAGATATGAGAAATTTGTTTTTCCTTTGTATAAACCTAACTACCAGGTGAATTTAGGATAAACTGAGTGTGATAAATGGTGCTTGTCAAGTTCTCTTACTTGAGGACTTGCTATTGTTTATCTTGCAAACATGTATATAATGGGTCATATCTGCTTGGCTATAAAAAAGGATGAGATTTCTTTCTGTCTTTCTGTCTTAGCAGATTGCCTGTGATGTGCGTGACGTACTGGTTTAATGCTTATTCAAAAATAAAATTGTTTTCTTTCTCATCTACCTTGGTGGAGAGGTTTTCTGGGTTGGGAAGATTTTGCTTTTAACTATATTTCTCAAACGATATTTAAATGCTTTCCAAGAAGAGCTGTTAATATGAGTCACTTGAGGGACTTAATAAACAAATTCCTTCCATAGATCTGCTGAGTTAGAATTTCTCAGGGTCTAAGAATTTGTGTTTAAAAATAAATGCTCCCTGGTGATCTTGATGGATGGGCATTGGGATACTGGACTAATTTGATTATTTGTATTGACCTCTAAAAACATCTACTAAGTTCATGCATGTGAGACATTTCATGTCCAACAGAAAGATAAATTACTCAAGTTCAGGGGCTCTACCTTATTTGAAATTTGACTTTTATATACAATGAGGCCATAACGGTACTTGGTATATAATGGTGACTCAGTGAATCCTGTTTTGTTTGTTGGCATTTTGACAATGTCAAGGTGAAAAAAATTCTATAACCTCTCTCAGAAATCCATTTTAATTTCTCTCTTTTTTATCCATCCTTAGCTACTTATCCTCAATTCCTCATACTCCCTTTAAAGTCCCATCATCCATTGTTAGTATACTATCAATATTTAGCATACTACATTATAAACTAAGTTTTCAAAACTTACATCCTACCCTAAGTTGTTATTATTTACGTCTATTAAGTTTGTTCATATTTAATTACCGTAAGAATGCAAAGCAAAACAAACCATTTGGATAATTTTTCTTAATTTTCTAGTACTTGTGAAAAGTGATAGTGCTATAAAGTATTTTCAGTTATGATGTCTTTTATTTTAAAAAATTTTCTCATTTGTTAATGTAATACCGTAATTTATAGGATTCATAGATACTATATTCTATGGATGGGTACATTTATTTTGCATAGTAACTTGTGTTAGGGACGTAAGTAAGAAAGAAGTAGTTTATTTACTTAAATATTTAAACTAATTAAAAATTTGAACTGCCAAATAACTATGTCAATATTCAAGTTTATTTCTCACTCACTTTATTACAATTCTTATTATGATAATTTCCCAAACTAATGTATATGTTTATACCTGGGTTAATTATTAACAATATGTATTTATTATTCTGCCCCAATTCTTTTTTAAACAATGGACAACTGAGTCTTATAAGGAGGACTGAAGTGTCACAACCATTTATTGATTGGAAATAAACTACATTATGTAATTTTTGGCGGTTTCTCTCAAAGATTTCCTGGGTCAGCTCATCAGAATTACTCATTGTTGAAGTATCGCCTCAGGGTTTAGTTCTTGGACTCTATTTTATTAATAGTTATTTAAAACTTAGGTTCATTTGGAGGAAATTCTAATTATCCAAATTTTTGCTGATATGTGTATGTATGTATGTGTTTTTTATAAACTGTGCTTGCTTATGTAACTTCTAAAAGAACCTTCAAATACAATATTACCAAGTTGAATACTATCTACTTAATTAACAGGGCCTGACAGACTGGGAGGTTATCAGGAGATAATCACAGCCCTCAGGTGCTGTGAGGCACTCTAATTCCCCAAGGGTGTGATTAGCTCCTGATAACAATGCTCCCTTGAGTTGTTTTATTGCTTTTATAAAAAGCCTTTATTGTGGAGAACATGTTTATTTTCATCCAGGAGGAGGATGGACAGTTTAGACTACTGAGTGAATAGCAGTTACTTCTAAATTCTGGTACATGCCATGACAAATCTGCTCATTTAGAATACTTCCCAGCCAATCTGGATGTTTTGACTACCTCAGTACTTCTGCAATAAAGCCCAACTTCCATATAATACAGCTGTAAAATTGTGTTTTCAAGTTAATGGTGTGCATTCTCTAAAATTAGAAAGTGAATCATGTTGTAGAACGGCTGCATGTGAAAAACTGACCAATGATTCAGTGCAGAACAATATTTTGTGTACACAAATGGTCTCAAACCATGATTAAAGACATCAGCTGATTTGGGAAATACAAATGAATACAGGTGAAACTGTGACAGACAACAGAAAGCTTTACTTCCCTTTGATGCCTCTGTTTCCTCCTCATAAATCCAACCCCAGTGGTTTTCAAGGTCAAGAAGAATAAAATTGAAACATTTGAAACATTTCATTAAGACCTGGAAAGTCTGGTTGACTTGAAAAAAAAAAAAAAATGCAACGGTAAGAGTTGTGACTTGAGTTTATTCAGTGTCTTATTGAAGACTATAGTCCGGGAGACAAAGCCTCTCACATAGCTCTGGGAAACTGTTCATAGAGGTAACGGGGGAGGTCAGTATATATGTGATTTTTGATGAAGGGTATGGGTAATCAATTACACATCTCAGCTGCGGATTCCTGCTAGTCATGAGGAACAGATATCTTACTTAATGGTTTTAGTGCTTTTCTAAATACTGGAAGATGCAAGAATTTGGGTTCATAACGTTTTCTCCTGAAAATATCTATCCGAAGGTCTGTTCTGCCAGTTTTCACAGAGCACAGAGTGCCTCATTCCTGATCTGATTTCCTTTCAGGGTGTGTTGAAGGTCAGCAACTGCACTGGCTAATGACTCAGTCCTTGTCGAACCAGATGGCAAGTGACGTTCTTTCGTTGGCAGCTTCACATGAGCTGGCCCGATGACTTCTCAGAAGTCGTCCTTCCTTCTTTCACTTGAAAAGGCCAAGCTTATATCAAGATTTTGCACTTGCTATTCTCTCTGAAATGGAACATTCTTTCCCCAGGTGTTCACCTGGCTTCCTTTTTTCATCATTCCAGTCTCAGCTAGGATATCACCAACTCTGAGAGGCCACCTCCCTAAAACAAGTGTCCACATACATTCTACTCCATTACCCTGTTTCAGTTTCTTCACTGCACATATTTATCATTGAAATTATATTATTAACTTTGATTGTCTGAATTCACCAAATAGAATGTAAGTTAATGAGGGCAGCAACTATCTTCCTTATTCACACTTATAACCCCAGCTTCTAAGAGAGTGCCTTACATATAATAAACAGTCATATGAATACATGATTAATTAATATATATCCAATTTGTTACCATTATATACTTTTTAGTTGCCTATTTATCATCCATTTTCCTTCCTTCCTCCTAACAGAACTCATAGGTTGTACTTTTCATCCTTCCCCCTTCAGCTGATCTGTCAGGGAAAACTGGACCAATGCCAACTCCAGGCAATGAGTCCCCTTGGACATATGACCCTATTTGAGCCAATGAGACTTGAACAGGGACTTGACAGAGACTTCTGAGAAAGCTCTTCCTCATTTTCTGTAAGAGCTTCAAGAACATCTTTCTCTTTGTTCCTCTGATCATGGTCAACGGGAGTCATGAAATTCACTTGTGATAAGTGATAAAAAAAAAAACAACCCTTCATTTAAGCAAGAGTGTTTACATCATGTGTTGGATATAATTTCTTCAGTGTGAGGATAGAGAAATTGGATTTTCATGAGAATAGAAATTTATTACAGAGCTATTTTATGAAGCTTGTAGGATCCTCTGATTCAGAGAAGCAAGGAGTAATCTCACCTAGGCCATTTTGCATGCACAAACAAGATGAGGCAAGTTAGACCATAAAAAATGATTACACAGTCACTCTTACTTTTTATATAAACAGTTCTTCATATTTCATTCTACAAACTCTTAAGTTTATTTACAATATTTTGATTTCCCATTTTTATCAGCAGAGTAGGTTACTAAATAAACTATTTAAGAGTACTAAATAAATGGTTTTAACTGCTATAGTGTATCAGAAATGAATATTAAATTCATGAATTCAATCTTAAATAGGAAAGTAAGCGTTTAATTTTGAAATATAGAGAAACATATATAATGGATGATATAAAAAAAGGCTAGACAAACTATATGTAAGAGTACTTATATAATGCCCCTTTCCTCCTAAAAAGCTATATTCCTTAGTTGTACACACTAAGATGTCATACATATAATATTTACTAAGAAAGACTTGTAGGGCTTCCCTGGTGGCGCAGTGTTGAGAATCTGCCTGCTAATGCAGGGGACACAGGTTTGAGCCATGGTCTGGGCAGATCCCACATGCCGCGGAGCAACTACACCCGTGAGCCACAACTACTGAGCCTGCGCGTCTGGAGCCTGTGCTCCATAACAAGAGAGGCCGCGAAAGTGAGAGGCCCACGCACTGCGATGAAGAGTGGCCCCCGCTTGCCACAACTAGAGAAAGCCCTCGCACAGAAATAAAGACCCAATAAAGCCAAAAATAAATAAATAAATTTAAAAATAAATAAATAAATACTCCTGTTCTCTGTTGTTTTTTTTTTTTAAAAGAAAGCCTTGTAGCTTTGAATAATAATATAGTAGCTAACATGTATTAAGTGTTTATGTGCCAGGCATTGTTGTTCTAGGGATTTATGTGCATTAACTCAACTTAATCTTCTTATCAACCTTAGGAGAAGAGGAAATTATCCAGCAAGGGACAGTGATTTGGTAACTAGAAGAGGAGGGGCAAGATTTTAGCCTAAGTAGTTTGGCTCCAAAGTTTACCTGTGGAACCAAATTATGTGAACCCCGAAGATGATTTGTAAACAAAAAGTAACAAAGCAGATTTTCAGCTAAGGAAGAAGACTATAAGTGTGTATTTGAACATGATCCTCATCATCTATCAGTCCACCTTCAGCAAATAAGTTAATCATTACCTTTCTCCTGATGCAGAGGCCACTATAGTGAGAATACTCATTGAATTAAGTAGCTTATAACAGAATATGGTTGCCACTGATATTATTTATTCTTAATTGAGATGGAAAAAACCACAGATATCATTTCACCATGGTGCATAAAATGAAAATAGCATAAGACAACTCTGATAGTTTTGAAAACAATTTTCACAATTTCTTAGACCCTGTTAATATTCTATTTGGTCCACAAAATTGTCTTGACCTTTTCCAATATTTTCAGTTACTCTTATAGGCAAGAAAGACCAAGCACATGACTGTAGCTTGCATACCTAGAGATCTGCATCACAAAAATAAGTTTCCCATGAAACCAAATTAAATTACAGTTTGAAAGGAGGGATTGACCTCATATGATGCTATGAGAAGGGTACATTATGTTTGTGATATTCTTCCCCTAAATCCAGTTAGCTCAATCCAATCATGAGTAAACATCAAACTCAAATTGAGGGGCATCCTACAAAATACTGGACAATTCCCCTTCAAAAGCATCAAAGTCATGAAAGATAAAGATGGAGAAATCATCACAGATTAGAGGAGACTAAGGAGATATCATGGCTAAATACAACACGAACTAGATCTGGCAACAGAAAAAGGACGTCAGTGGAAAAATGGGAGAACTCTGAATAAAATCTACAGATTAGTTAATAGTTTTATGTCAATGTTAACTTCTTAGTTTTAATAAATGTAACTTGGTTATATAAAGTGTCAAGAATAGACAAAGCTGAATGAAGGTTATGTGGTAATATTTTTATAATACTTCTATAAATCTAATGTTATTTCAAACAAAAAGCTAAAATAAATACACACACACACACATATATATATATATGTACACCCCCACCATCCGTCTCTCAAAAAAGGAGAGGTTGAGACTGTCTCTACATGAAGATTCAAAGTGACTTCTATGATTTGACTCCTTTCACACACAATGGCAATTATCAAAGTAACGTTAAGATGATCCTTCCCTCCCAAATGATCAAGTCAATATTGGCTCTCCTATATGTTGGGACCAGATTTATTGCCTAGCTTAACTTGGAGATAGTATAGACACAGAGTGTAAATTTTACTACATGATTCTAACAATTGATTTGTTTAGGACCTAAGCACATGTGCAATCGTATATGACTCAATAAATACAGGTTGCTCTGAGAAACAAAGTTAGAAAATGCTTTTTATTCACTCTTCACATTTGTACTTCATTTAAATGGTGACGATTTGACTATTTTTTTGTTGTTCTTAAGTATCTAATAGTAACACTATGCCTGGATCCTCCATAAAGTGGCCATAAAATCAGATATTTTCATTTGTATGACTTACACATTGGTAATACTGAAATGCTTGCCTGTCTTTTTTCTTCCGTCAAAAATATCTCACCACCTAAACTGCATACTTCTGCTAAATTTACCTTATGTTCCATTCCCCAGTCCCACCCCATATCTATGTTCTTTCAGTAAGAAATCATTTGTAAGAGTAAATTAAGAATACAATTTTCAACTTTGATTTGATTTTATTATTCATTTTCCTTACACTTATTTTCTTCTTGTAATACTTAAGAATATATAAAAATATCGCCTAGCCACTTAAGAGCTAAAAACAACCAAATAAAAATATAGTGTTAAACATTTATTATCAGGTAATAATAGTTCCATTTCCAAATCCCATCAAGTTCTCATTTCTGAAATTCTTTTTTTTTTTTGCGGTACGCAGGCCTCTCACTGTTGTGGCCTCTCCCGTTGCGGAGCAGAGGCCAGACACGCAGGCTCAGCGGCCATGGCTCACGGGCCCAGCCACTCCGCGGCATGTGGGATCTTCCCAGACCGGGGCACGAACCCGTGTCCCCTGAATCGGCAGGCAGACTCTTAACCACTGCACCACCAGGGAGGCCCTCATTTCTGGAATTCTGTTGAGAGAGACTCTTTCCTGCATTATTGTTAAGTGACCCTGTTTGCTTCACAGTTAGTCACAATTTTATATCTCTTCTGAAAATGGTATAAAATAATGTACAAATTCTCTAATGCATTTGCAAGATAAATATTTTCTTTTAATGACTACTAATGAACCCCTGTTTTATGAAGGGTGTGAAAAGTTGCCAAGGTGTGTAACACAATTATGATGACAAAAAGCATGAGTTTTAAAAGCCATTTCATTTGTACAATGTGTGTGAAAATCCAGGAAAAGTCCTAAGGGAAAAATTAATTTTAATAAGCTTTTAGCCTTGCTTAAAGACTGTGCAAATTTAAGGCATGAAGACCTATGTATTAATGTATCAGAAATAATATGAGAGTTTCATCCTGTAGAATAAATCTATTTCATCATCAACCTGTTACTTTACACTTGAACTATAGCGACACTTGGTTATTTACTAGAGAAAATATATGTTATGTCTCCTAGGAGTGAAATGCTGGGTAGAAAGTTTAAAAAGGTGAAATCTTGTTTTCTTTTTAATTGGGGTATAGTTGTTTTACAATGTTGTGTTAGTTTCTACTGTACAGAGAAGTAGAGTTCCCTGTGCTACACAGCAGGTTCTCATTAGTTATCTATTTTATCTTAAATAACTTTTTGATGTGAATTTATTTATTATTAGAGAATACTGTTTATCCTATAAGCCCATTGATAACTGAAATCTAATCCTTGGAACTTCTATTTTAATAGATTCAGAGATAATCACATTTTTAAAAAGTATTTGGATTTTAAACCTTTAAATATGAATAA
The DNA here is from genome assembly GCF_963924675.1 of Phocoena phocoena. Classification (NCBI taxonomy): domain Eukaryota; kingdom Metazoa; phylum Chordata; class Mammalia; order Artiodactyla; family Phocoenidae; genus Phocoena; species Phocoena phocoena. Next base: position 70,482,571 of record NC_089227.1, on the reverse strand, counting down.
AGTATCCCATGAACACTTAATGATCTAGTTCCAGGTAAACTTTATTGATTAAAAAAGTCTGAAGATTCTAGGAGCTACAATACATGACTTTCTCATGAAACAGTTATTCCTGAATCAAACATAATAACTAGGAGGAAGTTTTCATATGATTTTAATAGCTAAAAGTCAAGGACATACTCCAGCATTTAAGGTGGAAGAGTCTCCATGAAGATTTCCAGGATATTTGTTTTTACGGGGCTCATTATTGCTAATACCTCTCTTCTTCATCTTTGCTTCTACATTTAACTTCCAAAATAACCAAATTATGGGAGGAATTTTCACAATGATCTCCTGAATGTGAAACAACCGAGGCAAAATAAAGGAAAATGTTTCAATAATACCAGAGATATTATTGGTATCTTTGAGAGAGTGTGAGAATAGACTTGTGGTTAAGAATTTATACTTTAGAATCGGAATAATTTGAACTCTAATCCTGATCCTGCCACTTATTAGCACTGAGACTGTGGCCAAGTAACTTATCCTCAGTTTCCTCAACTCTACATGTGAAATAATTATAAATAGTCCCTGATTCATTGGGTTATTTTGTGATTATATAAAGTACCTTGGCACTTAATTAAAACTGTCTTTATACTGGCTATGAAATAGTTAAGTCTTAAGATCTTAAGAGGCTGGGAGATGGACATTTTAATGTTGCTATTGAAGGGGATCAGAATATGCCCCCCCCAAAACACACTACTTTGGCAGATTAACTTATTTTGAATTAAAGTTACTTAAGAAACAGATGGTGCAAGGTCATTCTGACCTGCTTTGTCTCCCTGAAAGCAGGAAATAAATCTTCCAGGTGAAAGGTACCATCTCTATACCAGGAGAATAGAAGGCATCTTTATCACCAGAGATAATGAATTTAGGGCTGAGAAGGCTGTATAAACAAACCTTGTTACTTCCTCACTAATTAGCTACCCCAAGCCCACACCGCTTTGCTTGTCAATTTCTTCATAAATTTATTGTTTACTTGCCTAAAAGGTATAAAACGGCCACTTTCGTTGCTTCTTTGAATCTCATACTTTTATGGACTCCCTTATGCGTGAAATTCGTTTTTCTCCTGTGACTCTATCTTATGTCAATTTAATTTTAGACCAAAGAACCTAGAAAGGAAGAAGAGAAAAGTTTCCCTCCCCTACACTATATAATGAGAGAAGCAACACAGCATTCATAAAGCAAGAAAATCTTATCTCATCTTGGATCTCAAATAGAATGTTCTCTTCTTACCAGAAGTCATGGAATATAGCTCTTGCCAGTGCAGCAGAGCTTCGGAATGAACATAGGATAGAGTTACCCTTGGGGCAACTAGGGGCAGTGCCTGGAAAGGGCCATGAGGGACTACTAGAGCTCTCCTAATGTTCTGCTTCTTGGTCTTGATGATGGTTTTATAAGTGTGTTCACACTGAAAGTTCATTTATCTGTGCACTTGTAATTGGTGCACTTTTCTGCATTTATGCTGAAACAGGAAGGGGCAGGGCACAACCTTTAAAAGAATGACATAGCTGTTGAGGACATGACATAAACTGGTTAGAACCAACTAGGTTCAAGATGGTGGATGACTGACTTCCAGCAGGCCTCATTATACGCTCACTGTAATACATCAGCATGCTAAATGACACACCCACAGGTGCCATGACAGTTCCGAGGCTGACCATAAAAGGACAAAAAGTGGGTGGTGACCTAATCCCTGGAAATCTCTGCCCCTCTCTCAAAATAGTTGGAACAATCCTCCCACTCATTAGCCTATGAAATTACTCAGCCTATAAAAACTAACCACCCCATATTTCAGGGCCTCTCACCTTCTAAAATAGCCCACACTCTTGTCTGTTGAGTGTGCATCTCCCATGGCATCTTGCCTTCTGAGATGACCCACACTCTGTCTATGGAGTGTGTTCCACTTTACTCTGGCTCGCTCTTGAATTCTTCCCTGCACGAAGCCAAGAACCCACACTTGGTGGCCCAACCAGAGGCTCCCCTGAAACTTGGGACATGACCATCCTTTCACGCCTCACTTTCTTTCCTGCAACAATGCTATACTTCAGTAAAATTTACAGTTCACACTTTCCAACTATCCCTGAATACTTTATGTTCCCATAATTTATTTGCCATCTCTTTTTTCTACTAGCATGTAAATTATATGTAATCTCTATTGGATTTTTTGGTCTGTGTTGTCTGTTTTGTTCACTCTTGTATTTCTAACACCTGAAAAAATCTTTGGCACCTTGCAGGCACTCAAAACATAATTATAAGTAAATAAATGAGATAGAATATTGGCTAGAGCGTGAATGGTGTTATAGAGAAAATGAGAGAGATATAAAAGCAGATATTCTGGATAAGAACACTGGTTTAACATTAACTGGTAGAGAATTAAGAGATGTATACACATAGCTACTTAATAATATTCTGGTCAAAGTGCTTTTTAAAGCCATTTACCTGAGACAGAGGATTTTCAGCGATGAGCAAATCCATATACTAAGTATAATTTAGTTAAGTGGAAAAACCTCCATTTCAGAGCAAGTTTTGGCACCCCATTGGTAGCATACTTGCTTTCTTAAGATTAAATTCTGCTCCTGCAGAGCAATTTACTTGAAAACAGTTCCCCAGGTGGGGCACAACGTTTCTGATTATTTTCAGTGTCTAGCCAATTAGATAGCAGGGCAGGACCTAGATTAAAAAACCAAACATTGAGTCAAGTGGTTTTGGGGCTCTTTAATTTAGCTGAACCTCTTGTTTAATCACTGATTATCAAGACTAAAACTTCCAAATTGCTTTTGTATTCCAATATTGAAAATTCTTATGAATGTGAACTGCTTACAGGATCACATGAGAAAGGATGAAGGGCTCAGGATTACACATGGGGTGTGTCAAGATAACAAGAGCATAATACAATCAAATACGAACAGAGGAGGATGGACACATAAGAAAATGAATATCCCCTTACTAAGATAAATGTCATGAATCTCTTTACTTTGGCTTGCATTCTTTTTGAGAAATTACATTATGGAGAACTTTCTTACTAACAGGGGCAGAAACATTTTCCCTTCTTTCCTTTTAGTTTCTTTGGCTGGATTAAAAATTAAATTGACATAATGCAGATTAACAGGAGAAAAACAATTTTAATTTTGAACATACTGGAGCCCCAAAGATATGACTCAAAGGCAAGGCAGGCAACTGAGGCTTATATACCATCCTGAGCTAAGGAATGAGATATGGAGGGACCTGGGGCTTCAAAGGGGAGAAAGGTGATTCACAGGACAAAGAGCAGATGTTTGGTAATCAGAAGTTTGCCCCACCATGCAGATAGGCCTTTCAGATAAAGATGTTATCTCTGTGGTAATAGCTTTCTTTCTGGTGTAGGCTCCCTATTTAAATTCTTTTAGGCAGTTAAGAGAGAGGATAGAGTTTTTCAGGAGTCTGCTGGGTCTTGATAGCCCTCAGCTCAAAATAATCCACATGCCAAAGTGACATATTTTGGGTGGCATATTCTGCTCCCTTTCACTAATTAACATTATATTGAAATATGATATAATATTCAAGACAAATTTACTGAGAGCATAAATTAAAATTAGAATATTTTACTAATAAATTTGAAAAGATAAAGAACAACACCATCAACATAATCATTCATTATACTTTAAAATAGTGCTGGGGTGCAGGACACACTACCCCAAAACATGGCACCCTGGCATATTGAATATTCTAAGCTGAAGGAGTTTGAAAATCCAGCAGAATCGGGAAGGTCACTTTGACTTCCTCCCCACCCTTGCCCTACTTCCCTAAAACAGGTCATAAAACCCTTAAGTGAGAGATGCCTTCCCTGTACTCAGAAGAAAGGAGCATCTTTATCTCAGGAGACAAAGGGATGCCAAGTGGACTCCTAACAAACGAGCCTTGCCAAGTTTCCCCGGTTTACTGCAATTACCTATACTCCTTAACCTACCATATTCCTCTACAGCGATTCATTCATCATCAAACTTGGCATAGAAATACAAAGGTCTGTTTCTTTGGGTCTTCATTTCTTTATGAAGGCTCTTGTGTCATGTAAAACTTATATTAATTTAATTTGCATGATTTTCTCCTGTTAATATGTCTTTGTCAGTTTAATTTTCAGATCCAGCCAGGGACCCTAAGAAGGGTGAGGAAAACTTTTTCGTTCCCTAAAACAGCTAAAATCTAGCATTTATCAAGCACCTCCTAGAAGCTGGAAACTGTACTAATTTGCCAGTATTTATTTATTTAATTTTATTTCAGCCTTAATTCAACACTGTAGGATAGAAATTATCATATCTATCTGAGAGGATGAAGAGGAGACCCATGCAGAATTAATGGCCAGCTAATGGTCACACAGGAAAAAAAATGGCATGAATAATATCCCAATCTCAGACTACCTAATTATTTGTAAATTTAACTTTCCTTATAATATTGTTCTAATACATCAATTCAAAACAATATTCTACACCTTCAGTGTGGCTTGGGGGTCAACATTTTTCTTGAATTCAAGAAAGCATAAGAACACAAATTAAAAGTGAAGAATTTGCAGATATGTAGATTAAAAACATTTCAGTGTATATCCTTATGCTAATAACTTTGAAAATGTCAATGAAATAGATGATTTGGGGGAAACTACATATTGTATAAATATGTATAATATTACCTCATATAGTCCAGATTTGGAGCTTAAGAGGCAGGCAACCTGGAAATGCCAATGGATGCAGACAAAAATAACCTCCCCCCAAAAGCCTGCTCTCTCTAGCCAATGACTAAGTAAGGGGCAACCTGGCAACAGAGAAAACTTTTAGAAAATAGCTGCTTTACTCCAGCTAAACAGCATAGAACTGTTTGGTGTAGGTGGCCTCATTGCCATCTACACCAGCAAAGGCCATGTAGGGATCCTGGAATTCCACCCATGCCAGGCCTTAATGAGGTGTCCCAACCTTCCCTCCACTAGTGTGGTGTCAGAGACAGCAAAGAAGGTAACCAGGAATATGATTTCTGTCAGGGATGAGGTCTCACCCTGTGGAGTCAGTGGAGACCACGTGGGTGAGGAGCCTGGATTTCCAACCTTAGTAGCAATGACTAGGAGCCAGCCTCTCTCATCCTCAGTGGGGTGCTGTCAAAGGAAATCTAGTGGAGACTGAGTTCATTCACCACTGCCTAGAAGCAACAAGGTCCCTCCTCTCCCCTGCAGTGTCAGTGGAGGTCCACAGGGAACAGTAGTGAGACACTCCTATCCCTCCCAGCCAGGGAGGTATCAGTGAGTCACAGTGAGGACCAAGAACTCCCACTCTAATCCAACAGTGATGAGGAGAGGCCCCTCCGGGCTTTGTAGTCAATGGAAGCCAAGTGAAGAACCTAGATTTCTACCACCACCTGGCAGTGATGAGGCAGTACCCCGCTCCTCCTGTGGAATAGTGCCAGAGAAGCCAGCCTAAACAATGTTTAAACAATATTCAGTTTCATAACATAATACTCATGTTTCAATTGAAGAACCAGGAATATCTCTAACCACATGAGAAAAGACACTCAATAAATGCCAACACCAACATGACAGAGATGTCAAACCTATCTGACAAATAGGCAGATATCATAAAAATGTTTCCAAAAGCAATTAAGAGTGTACTTGAAAAAAATGAAAAAAATATTAAAAGTCTCAGCAGAGAAATTGATAGTCTTGGCAGAGATAGAGAAGATGTAAAAAAGAAATGGAAATTTTAGAACTAAAAAAAAATAACTGAAATAAAACACTCAGTGGATGAACTCATAAACAGAATGGAGGCGAAAGAAAATACAGTCAGTGAACAAGAAGTTAAAACAACAGAAGTTATCTCATTAGAAAAACAGAGAGAAAATAGACTAAAACAAAGAAACAAACAAACAAAAAACCAGAGCCTCAAGAACCCATGTGACTGTAACAATTGATCTAACATTGTGTCACTGGAGGGGCTAAAAGTACTTGACGAAATAATGGCTGAAAACATCCCAAATTTGTCAAGAGACATAAAATTTCAGACTCGAGAAAGTGAACAAATCTCTAAGAGGATAAACTCAAAGAAATCCACACCAAGACACATCATCATCAAATTCTGAAAAATGAAGACAAAGAAAAATCTTGAGAGCAGTGAGACAGAAATGACACTTTGTCCCCTAGGGGAGAAATAATATGAACAACAGTGCATTTCTCATCAGACACCTTAGAGGCCAGAAGGAAGTGGCACAACTTTTTTACATGCTGAAAAAAAGAAAGAACTGGCAACTCACAATTCTGTTCCCATTAAAAAATGTCCTTCAGGAATATTGGGGAAATCAAAACATTCTGAGGTATAAAGGAAAACTAAGAGAATTTGTCACCAGCAGACATACCCTAAAAGAATAGCTAATAAAACAAGTTCTCTAAACAGAAAGTAAATGATAAAAGAATTAGTTTTGGAATATCAGGAAGGAAGAAAAAAATATAATAAGCAAAAATACTGGTAAACAATATTTCTTTTTCCTCTTGGATTTTCTAAATTATGCTTGATTGTTGAAGCAAAAATTATAAAATTGTGTGATGTGGTTCTAAATGAATATACAGGAAATATATAGTACAATTATATTATAAAGAAGGGAGAGGTAAGGATGTAAAGGGAGGTAAGATTTCTGCACTTAAACTGATAAAATGATGACACCAAGAGATTGTGATTATATATTATATAATCTATAGATATTATCTATCATCTATCTACAATGACCCCAACCCCCAAAAGCTATATATAAAAAGAGATCCATTCAAAAACAGTATAACTAAATCAGAATGGACTTTAAAAGAAAAGTTTAAACTTAGTAATCCACAGGAAGACAGGAAAAGGAAACAGAAAAAAAATTAAAAAAACAGAGAACAATCATGCATACACTAGAAATGGGGAAAAGTTTTAAATCATTAATCTCAGGTGTCACCTAAAGAACCTAGAAATCCAAGAGCAAAATGAACACAAAGCAAACAGATGGAAAAGAAGAATAAAAATAACAGCAGAAGTCAATGACATTGAAAACAGTGAAATGATGAGGAATGTCAATAAAACAAAGATCTTGTTTGTTGAAAAGATCTGTAAAATTGACAATCCTCCTGCAAGAGTGACAAAGATAAAGAGAGAGAAGACATAAGAGAGTAAAATCATATACAATTTTACCAACAAATATGAAAAAATATGTTTAATAAAACATTAGCAAAGTATCATGTATATTCTATGTACTTCTATATGGATACACACATACACACATCATGCATGTATGCATGTATTTGAGTGTATGCATATATATGGATACACATAAACAAAGTTTTGTTTGTACAAAGAAGAATTATTTATCATTGAAAAGTCTAATCATGATTTAATGCATTAATAAATTAAAATTAAAAATAGATCATCTCATTAGGTACAGAACATTTTTGATAAAGTTATACTCCTTTTTCAATCTAAAAAGAAATTCAATTAAAATTAAAATAAAAGGAAACTCTTAACCAAATAAAGATTATCTAATAAAAATCCAAATTATTATACCTAATGGTGAAATGTAAGAATCATTCCCTTTAAAATAAGAATGAGACAATATCTATTATCACTGTTTCTATTCAATATATTTCTAGCTTCCCACAATAGCAGCTGGAGAGGAAAAAGAAATAAAATTTGTAGGATTTTGAAAAGAAGACACAAAACTGTACTCATTTAAAGATGCTACAGTGAGCTAAATATATAATGCATCTTCATCATATTATGTGACTGCCCATCTTCTCTTCAACTGCCCTCAAAGTAGAAGGCTGAACTAATATTTTCAGCTTCTCTTATAGCTAAGGCATCATCATATGACAGCTAGACATATACGTGCAAGAATCATATCTGAAAGTGAATTATATGAGGAAACATGTTTTTGGAGAGTTTTAATTTATCCTCTTATTGGTAGTGCAGAGGCATCATGAAGATATAAATTCCACCAAAATTAATCTATAAGTTCAATGCAGTTCCAATCAAAATACTCACAGAGATTTTATGGAATTTGACAAATTTATTCTAAAATCTATATTTAAGAGCAAAGGTTTAAGAATAGGTAAGATAATTTGAAGATGACTAACAAGGTAGAAGGATTTACCCTACTAGCAAGAAAGACACATTAAAGTTACAAAAGGTTACTAAAAAAGAGGCAGACAAATAGGCCAATGGAATAGAAAAGAGAGCTACAGAACAGACTAACTTGAAACATGAAAACACAAGGCAGAAAGGATGAGTTATTCAATAAATGGTGCTTTAACAATTGGTTATCTCTACAGACCAAAAATCTGTTAGCTTTCTATGTCAAAACCTACAAAAAAGTCAGGTCAGGTAGAATAAAAATGCAAATAATAATGGCAAACACTCAATTCTTATTATGTGCCCAGTGTGATTCTAAGCATTTCATATATGCCAACCCACTTAGTCCTCATAACAACCCAGTGAAGTAAGTACTATTATTATCATTCCCATTTCAGAGAAAACTGAGACAAAACAGGTTAATTAATTTGCCCCAGGCCACAGAACCCTAAGTAGAAGAGCTGTGATTTGAATTCAGGTAATCTGACTCTTGACTCTCTGTGTAAGCCACTACACTGTACTGCCCCCCTTTCACATGGAAAGAGGGAACAAATTTCTTAAACAAGATTAAAAGAGTGCAAACCACAATAGAAAAGATTGTGAAAGAGGGCAAAATTTGCCACCCCAAGATATGTCTCTTGGGCATAAGGATTAGCTTAAGCTGATTATTTATAAGAAATAGCAGATACAGGAAAAGCTCTGAAAACTGAGTATGTAGAAGTTACACTTTTGTAAGAAACATTTACATTTATAAGGGAAATCTCCATTTGCAAGGACCTCCTCTGTACCAGGAAGAGGATGACTAAATCTCTAGAAACTCCTTATTAATGGAGAAGACCATGACATAAACCTGCATAACAACCGTATCCTGTTTACTGTGCTCTTCCTGATATCTTCCCATAACTGGCTCCTGCCCCTAACATCTTCTTTTGTCTTTAGCTGGAAATGCTACTTAAGGTGGTGGTTTGGGTCATTTTTGAGAGTTACTCAGTCTTCCTGGGTCTCTCCCATGTATATAGAAGATACGTATACCTTGTAAAACAAACAATGTTGCCTGCCATCCAGTTCTATAAGAATCACTAGCCATTGCATTCGCTGACCTTCAGTACACCCTGAAAGGAATTCAGGACAAAAATCAGGGTGAAGCATTCTGTTTTGGATATATGGGACCCAAGGTAGTTGAGATGCATATCTAAGGAACAATTTCAATGGCCTCAGATTCTTCATCTTCCCATACATGGATAAGCATTACAATCATTAACTTGAGATATCTGGTTTTGTGTGTGTGTGTGTGTGTGTGTGTGTGTGTGTGTGTGTGTGCGCGTGTGGTAAGCAGTAATCTTTTACCAAAATGTATACTTGAATACATGTATTTCCCAGACAAAAAAATAATAATAATTTATCTATAATGGCTTCTCTCCTACCTCTTTGAAGCAGTTCCTTAGAGCTATCTAAGAGGCTGTTTCCTTGGCTATAGCCCTCAGTAAGGTCCTTAAATAAAACTGAAACTCACTGCTCTTACATTGTGTGTGTGTGTGTGCGTGTGTGCATTTTCAGTTGACACCATACTATTAAACTTCTACTAAATTTGTTTTTCTGATAAACTGTCTCTTATTACAGGGGGCGGGGTCTCAGCCAAGAACCTAGGAGGATAGAGGAAAAGTTATTTTTCCTACTGTACAATTGATAATTGGACTACATTAAATTTAAGATCTTTTCATCAAATGACCACAAAGATAGTGAAAACACAAGCTACAAAAGTGAAAAGATATACATCTTCACCAAAGAACTCCAATAATTAATAAGAAAAAAGGCAAACAACACAATTGAAAATAGGCAAGTGACAGAAAGTCATTTCACAAATGAGGAAACTTGAAAGGCCAATAAATGTTTAAACATTTTCAAAGTTACTACTATTTAGGGAAATGTAAATGACTTGTGTCATACTCATGAGATTGGCAGAAATCATTCCGAGGAGATGGCCAAAACCTGAAACCAAAAGTACTCTCATATTTTCTAGTAAGAGTATAAGCTAAACAACCACTTTGGAAAGCACTTTGGCAATAATTAGCAAAGTTGAAACTCTTCGAACTTTGTGATCTAATAATTTCACTCTGGTATCTGCTCTTTGAGATACATACTGCATTGTATGTAAAAGTAAGAAAAAAATGGAACAAATGATTATAAAGAGGAAAATGGACAAATACATTTAGAATATTTCTACAATGGAATACCACATAACAGTTAAAATGAATCAACAAGAACAGAGTTCAAAAACAAAAGCAAAGAAACAGGTTGCAGAAGGAATGTGCAGTGTTATATACATTTATGTAAAGGTAAAAACAAAATAATGCCACTGTTTATTCAGGAACACACCACAAGCAGGATGGTGGTTACCTCTGAGGCAAAGAAGAGAAAGGTGTTTGTTCAGGAAGAAACAGAAGGGAGTTTCAAAGGTATTTTGGATACTTTATTTCTTAAGGTGCTTGATTTACTATTTTCCATAATTTTTGTGTAGATATGAAATATATGAAAATGAAAGCACAAAAGAAAATCTTTCCTTAAAAGTTTCTGCTTGAAAGGTCATGCTTTATTGAAATTTGATTTGGGTAGAATATCTCCAATCTAAGGATGTCAGCTACCTGAGGGATTCCTGTATGATGACAAGTTTTCCCAGCTCGAAGGGCTTGAAACAAACTCTTATTCTCCCATAGTCTTATTTCAAAATGTGGCTAGTACAATATCTGAATCTGTGATGAAGGTATTGAATGAGTATTATATACCATTGTTAAAGTTATAGATATCAATAGAGTTTAAGTGGTTTTAAAGCCACACCCTTATTCTATTGCTGAAATAGACTTCCAGCCTCCCAAGCATGTTTCACTATATGATTTTTTTTTTTATTTTGGTTATTTCCTTAATTCTCATTATTTGTTTGTATGTTTTGCTATTACCTTGGGGCATGTCTCTATCTTCCATTATATTGTGAGTTTCTTGAGGGACAGAACTGTGCTTCCGCTGTGTGGAAGAGAGGTGGCATGTGTGGCAATGTTGTCTGTGCAAAACCAAAAGTTTGTGGGTCTTGTTTATTATCAAACCTCCTTTCATCATAAAAAGTAATGCCATTTAGTCTGTAATGAACTTCCAGAGATCAAACAGAGTTATCTTGTTTGGTAATGTGGATTTTGTTATTATCATTAATATTACAGATGCTAAGGGCCAAGATGCATGGCTTACATGCCTCTATGTAACGTCACTTTCCACACAAGGGCTAAGCAGCTCTCACCCAGATACGCGACCTGTGGCAGTTACATTTCTCATGGATTGGCGATGGGGTGGACCTAGAGATATAAAAATAGTACTTGAAACTGCCTGATTGTCACATGTTAGAGACTGAAAGAGGATATTATTTTGGGATCAGGTGCTTCTGAGCTCTCCAGCCCCAAATGCTGCATGAGGAAGCCCTGTCTTAGGAGACAGTGTCAATACTTGAGAACGTTAAAAGAAAAATACTTAGGAGTTGAGAGTATGTGACAGTTTTCCTCATAGTGATTTTTATCTGGTACCTCTGCTTTTAATATTGAAAACAATCTAATAATCTCTCTGATTTGTTATTAAAAAGACACACAGTCTAGGAGAATATAGATTTAGGGCAGTGGTTCTCAAGCAGGGCTGAAATTGCACCCCTCCCCACCCAAGAGGAATCTGGTAACAACTGGAGACATTTTGTGCTTGTCACAAATTGGTGATGGGGGAGGTTGTACTGGTATCTATTGGATAGAGACCAGATACATTACTAAACATCTTATAACGTACAGAGAACCCCTGGCCAAATAATTATCTGCCCCAAACATCATTAGCGCTGATGTTGAGAAACCCTGCTCAGTGGCAGAATCTACAGTATATTTGACGGCTCCATGTGTCTGTATGATTTTCACACTTGTATGTATACAAACTCTCTGTGAATTGACATCTCCGGTTTTCACCGCCCCCTTGTTCACCCTCCCCCACCCCCAGCACACACATATATATATCTTTGGTCTCTTCTTACTATTTGGCCATTGACACAGAGAAGTTCTTTAAAATAAGAATTGTTTTTGGTTTGTTGTTTTTGCTATTGTTCACATTATAAAGCAATACTTGGTTTTAGCAGAGATATGAAAGATTTACAGATGTATAAAGAATAGTCTTGAATGGTGGGAATCCATATATTTTTGTTTGTTTTTCAAATTAGAATTTTGGAAATTATTTTCCAATAATTTTCCAAATTAGAAATTAGACTGCTTATACAGTTTTGTATCATTTTTGTATTTTATATTAACCAGTCACATTTTTGACATATTATTATTCTTTTGATTTTGATGGCTACATAATAGTCCATTACAGGAGTCATCATAATTAATTTAACAAATATCATATTTTGGACATTTCTGTTGTTTCCAATCTCCCCCCCCCCAATAGGGAATAGTGCTATATTTATATCTTTATGTGCCCCTCCTGACATTTCTTTAAAGCAAAGTCCTAAATTTTGAATTTCTGGGTCAAAGATTATGAAAAAAATTGGAAAGCCTCTTGTTACTTATTACCAATTTACTATTTATAAAGATTATACTAATTTAAACTGTCATTGAATTGTATGAAAATGGCAGTTTTCTCTACTACTAGATATTAGTATTATTGTAAAACACTCCTGAACTGGTGAAGGAGCTCAAGGAGTAGAAGATAATAAGGACAACTAGATATCTGGATATTGCTTTCATCTCATGGAGGTCAGCAGCATTATTTCAAGACAAAGCACACATTGCCTAGGCTCAGAAGTCACCAGCTCAAACTTGTCGGGAGTCAGGCAGGCAATTCACGAGTCGAGGAGGGCTTGGCAGCATGAGTGTACCAGGCATCTCCAGAAGGAGGAAAAAGACAAAGCTGCAAATGGAGATTCATGGGAGCCAAACTACCTTTTCTCAATTCTGTTTAGAACTTTCTCAATCACAGAGCTTTTGGATAGGAGGAAATGTTAGATAACTTAAACCAACCACTTCACGTTACCAACAAGGAAAATGAAATCCAGGAAATTTCAGGGATTATCAGAATACTCAGAGTCAGGTAATGGTATAATTAAAGCAGCACTCAAGGTTGGCTGACTCACAGCGCTAAGCACCTTTTACTGGACGATGCTTTGATTTGGCTTTGGGTCAGGATAGTGAAAGTACACAGTCACACAGAAACCCAGAACATGAAAAGACTCAGAGAGACCTTACAGGAAATCAAGTTGTTTACTTCAAGTAAATTATTTCTAGTAGGCATTTACTTGATTGCCTCAAAAGTATACCATCATGAATTTATTCTCTCAGACTGGCTGAAGAGTAAAGATTGACAAAGATTGAAGACAATGGGAATGGCCACAATAGTGGAGGTGACCACATGGGTAGGTTAAAGCCAACGGCCATACAGTTTAAAATAAAGGCAATACACACATAATTCATCAGACACATAGATCCATTATATAAGATCAAGTTAGAAGGCATCATTCCTCGAGCAGTATCAACTTTAGACAAGATACAATGTATGTGAAAAGAAATATATATATATATATATAATATTATATTATATATTATACACATATATAAGCAACACACATACTTTTTTTCTCTTCTTGGAGGCAAGAATAATATAAAAAATAAATACCTGAACAAGATACAGGTAGATACAAGTTAGGTTAACAAGATACAAGTTAGGTTAACAGCAAAATAGAAAACTTTTTGGCAAAGTCTTAGTAACTATTACTTTATCCTGTGGGAAAAGCTCTAGGGTATTGCAAAGACCTCCAAACTTGTAGGTCAAAGGAATTAACAAGGGAAATGTTAAATTGCTTTGCTTTCACCTGCCCTAAATTAATATTCACCACACCCCACAAGAGAAAACAGCTATTAATAATATTTTCCCATCCTTTTCAAAATAGCTTAAACATGTATTAGACTGTTTGTCAAGCCAAATAAAGCAATTTTGGATGTGTATCAGACACTTAGAAAATGCTTTAACTCTTTCAGTAAAAATTTAATGATCATACAACAGTCACAGTTGTTTTAGATATAAAATGTTCTAAGGATGACATCTAAATGGAAACAGATTTATAATTCAGGAGATAGCTTAATTTCTGACTGTAGCACTTACCCTCTTAGTGTTTAAATAATGAAACTATTATTGTCCATTAAATAAATCCTCATTAACATTAGAAGTCTCTTATCTGACCATCTTACAGCTGTATATCATTATTAGGCAAGCATGTGGGTACAAATTCAGTTAAGCCAATTGATGAATATTTTGACTAAACATTAAATATTGATTAGGATTGCTAAAATCTAGGTAAATGAAAAATAATCCTTCAGGTAGGACAGATTATTTACATGGGCATAACTGAGGGATAAATCTCAATCTGTTATTTTCATAAGCTGGGACAGAACTGTTCTGCCATTGATGATAATCAAGGACAGACAGTTTGGGAATAACAGAGCCTGGAGAGGCTAAATTTGGGTTCAGACATATTTAGTATCAGGTGGCAGGAAGATAAATATCAACGGGGGCATAAACTGTGGAAACTAACCTATGGGGAGAGTAAAGGCTAGAGAAAATTTTGATGGTCACCTAAATAATAAAGTCTTTTAAAAATAATTGTAGATCATCGTGAGAACTGTAGAATCGTGTGCAATAGGGTAAACGATGACATTTGCAAATGTGGAAGATAAAGTTTTAGATAATCATGAGTATACACAGTTGCACATACTGTTCCTCAGTTAATTCTGAAAATATTCAAAGAAGTTGATCAATAATATCAAACCATAAAGTACAGAGATCATATTTGCTAATAAAATTATTTGAGTACTTTTTTTCTTTTATGGGGGATGCAAATTAACAATGAAATGCCCATTATTCAGAAGTAAAAGGCAAACTGAAAAGACCGAATGATCAACTGAATCTGTGAAAAATAAAAATATGATCAGAGGGGCAAGAATAGTCATTTATCATGTCAGCTCAATTCTAATAGTTATATCTGTGAGTTAGAATGTTAAGGTCACCATTTGATATAGAAGAAATTGGAAACCGCCAGTGAGAGCAAATGTTCAAGAGGTCAGTTCACATTAGATTTAAAGGTCTTTAACAACTGTGTGCAGATCGCATGTAGAAGGTGATGTAATATCTTCCCCTGTGAGGTTATATTAATAAAGTCGTCAACCTCAAGTGGAGAAGCAAAACTTCAGAGTAATATGTCAAAAATTGTAATGCCAATTCATCTGTAAAAAATTCACTATGTTATTAGCTACATTTTTTGGCAACTATTTTTGCTGCTTATTTGTGTTAAAGGTTTTTATGAGATGTGGGCTCTTTCTTTCTGGCTCAGTTGATCTCTTGCATGACACTGAATCTAACCTCACAGGTTGCCAAAGTGGTGCTATTTCAGAAATGAGTACCTATCCTGAATAGGCTGTCTGGAGGGGAAAGCCTATTTCTACTAAACAATCAGTTTAGACTGGAAATCCAACAAAATCTGGGTATATATCCTAATATTTTATAGCATCCCAATGCCTTTAATGAGTTTTTATTTTAGAAATTTCATACTATTTAATATCCTATGCATTTTTAAAGTTGGACATTCACAGCAGAAGGAGTTTTAATTCAATTCTTTTCAACAAGTGTTGAATGAGTATTCACTATGGCCAAGGCTTAGAGTAGGAATTTCAGAGATACAAACAGGAATGTGAAAAAAAAACAAAAAAACAACTTCTTTCATTATGCTCACCATCTCTAGAGACAAGAAGATGAGAGAATGGAGAAATAGTTACATGCAGAGTAAAATTGTGATGTTTGACTTTCCAATACTGTTTTATATGTTTTATTATTTCCTGTGACTTTTGGGGGGTTGTCTTCAGTAAATCCTCCGATCAAAATTACAAAATAAAACACTTAAGCAAACATAAGGATCTATGTCTCTGACTAGAAGATATTATGTAGGAAATTTGAAATAGTGAAGAATTGGAAAACTGTTTATATTTGGTCCCAGAATTGTCTTTGTTCTTATGTATAAATAGTCTTCTCATACTGCCCCTAGGAATGCATGAACTCCAAACAAGACTTTGAAGCCACATCACAATACACAACCCACAAGTCACTGGATAAGTTGCTCTCTCAACTTGCTCAGTTGCCCTCCATTCTACAACAAAGACAGCAACAACTTCAATATAAATAGTACTGAAAGCAATGGTATGGTCAACTTTGTGATTTAAAAAACTCCTGAGCTGTAAGACATAAATTGAAATAGTGTCTTAGTTTCAACTGCATGAAGTAGTAAAGGAAAGTAAATGCTAGGGAAGACTGTGACTATATCCATAACTAAATTACAATAATATGAACAGGAAAGTAAGACTTTATCAGACTTTGTATTACGAACAATCTTCTTGAAAATATGTTAGTCATCCCAAATCCAGGAACAATATATTGAACAGGCAGGATTTGGCTAAGCATGTTTTTAAGGCTTGATAATACTTTGCTCCAGGTAGAATGACATATAACCTTAACTTAGCATAAAAAAAATATTATTCAGTTTTGTGCATTATTTTATTTAGGTATGACAAAATTTACACGTTAATTAAAACTTTTTAGGGCCACTATACAACGGGCAAACAAGCCAATAGAGAAAGATCTTACTTTTTATTATTAGACAAAATGATACATGCCTACTTTAACAAAGAAATCTAATTTTAAAAAACCTTGAATAACAGGCTAATTACTAAAAAATGTTTTAGTTTTTTACTTACTGTTGATGTAATCTCATAAGTATAGATAGATGCTATAATAACTGACTTGATAACTTTGAGCTGGAAGATGAGTTGAGGGATTCTTTGAGAGAAGTATACATAAATGATAGAGATCAAGATCCCAATAAAACAAAGAAATTTTAAAAATGAAGGGGAATTAAACTAACATATTTTAATACTTTTGTGAGATAGATTCCAAATTTTAATCACATTACCCTATTAGAGAAGTGGTCAAAAATAAACAGAATAAGATTCAATAGAGAAAAATACCAAAAAATTAAAAAAAAACACACATTGCAAGAATGAAGATAAAAATTACATTGTAATGCACAAAGTACTAGACACTACTTGTCAAGCATAATCAACCACTAGCCAATAATTTAACCAGCTCAGATGAAAAGGGAAAATTAAAAAAGGAGCAAAGATATTTAACTGAAACTTTCTGTTTATTACTTCCAAGTTGACTGGGGTTCATTCATTCATGCACTGTGCCAGACAATGGTACTCTTAACAGTGGATAAGACCAACATGACATCTCTATTCATGGAAGTTATAGTCTACAGAGAGAAACAGTCAATATTTGAGTAATCAAATGAATATTCAGGTAATTAAGAATACTGATGAGTGCTATGGAAGTAACAAACAAGGTATTAAGATGGAGAATAATAAGTGGCTGCCTGATTTAAACAGGGTAGTAAGGGAAAACCTGTCAGAGGAAGTGATGTTTAAGTTAATATCTGCATGACAAAAAGGAGCTAGAAATCTGAAGGTGTGTAAAAAGGGAGTATTCTAGGTAGAGGGAAGAACAAGAGTCAAAGCATTGAGACAGAAACTAGATTGGTCCCTGGAAGAAGAAACAGTTGCTGTAGCAGAGAATGTATTTAAGCAGAAGAAAGGGGAAAGTATATTTTTACATAAAAAGCAACTTATAGGGAAAGACATATGAATTGACATCTCGATAAATAATTATTAATGCAGATAAAACAAATTCTAAAAGTTACCTAGTCTAACCCCTTCCTACTTAATCCAAGTCTCACTTTTCCTATTTGGATAGAACATTCATCCCCTATGACAAGGAAGGAGACTAGACAAGCGAATTCTCAAAAGAGGATATTCGTGTATTTGGTTTTCTTTGTATTCTACCATATCTGGAACATTTAGCATTCCTGAAATTTATATTTTGGAGGGTCACTGGAAGACCAGAGGCCTATTTATACAGTTTACATAGGTTACATAAAATTTTTTAATTGTTTTTTGTCTTCGAGTTTCTGGAGATGACTCACCAGTTTGGGTGGTCATAACATATTAGACTTTCAAAGAAGTAGCCCACGGTCCAGAATCATATTTTTAATTTTTATTAAAATTTCTGCTAAACCATGGTCCAAGTTGTCTTATTTTTCTTAGGTACTGTGCCTGTGGGACTTCACTGATTTGCCAGGATGTCCTACTTCAAGCCGATTTCAGAGACAGAGTAATTTGTTACAATTTTAGAAACTAGGTGAATTTGCAGAATTGGGCCATGACATAGTAATATAAATGACTTTCAAAGTAAAACTAAAATAAATAAAGTTTGTGTGTATGTAAGAGAGATAGAGACGGAGACAGAGACACAGAGAAAAAGAGGAGACTCCATTATCAAATATAGAAATTTAGATAAATGATTCTCCCGCCTATTTCCTTTGTCCCAATAGTCTCTTAGGTAGTAAGAATTTAGTTGCCTCTTTCTTTATACTGAAAAAAAGGAAAGATTTGAAGAGCAGGGGCTTTAATTTCTATGTGGAAATTGAAATATTGATACCCTGGCCTCTTACTAAGAATTGTTAAGAGGTGAACCCTCCTCCTTCAAACCAGTTCCTTTCAATACATCAAAAAAGACACCTCTTTTAAATAAAGTGTCAGACAGACCTGAATTCTGTTGATTATCTATTCTCTGGCAGAGGTTTCAGTATGTTCTTAATAAAAGTAAATGCCACCAAAATTTCCGGGCACTATGTTTCAAAGGAAAACATTCAGAATCCCAGAGAAGGTTTATGAGATGGTTACGGGTAGTTAAGCCACGCAAGTCCTAAGCCATGAGGGAGCGTGCCTGTGCTCCCCAGCACTGGGACCCAGAGCATGCAGCCATGGCTGCTGACTGCACAGCTTTCAAAGATAAAATGGAGCATGTGGACATTTAGGTGCTGACTCCAGCTAAACTGGTTAATGACTAGTATCATCTAAATAAGGTAGCAAGCTGAAAGGACTCATAATCTCTCCCTGTGCACAGATTTTAATTAAATAATTATAATATCCTTGTTGTAATTATTTGTCAGTAACTGTGCTCCTGAGTATTGCTTCTTTTGCCTTCATCTGTTCTGTCAGCTCAGCTGAACAATGAAATATTTACTTGGCCAAGATGAGGGGAAACTGAATGATTCTTATTCACCACGAAATAATACTTGAAGAACTGTGGCAGTGAGGCAAGATTCTAGGCTCTCCATTTATAACTTTGTATTTTTAGGAGAGTAACCTTGGTTTCCTGATCTGGGATGGTTAGGCTTGACATATACTGTTTTTTTTCTACTTCTGAGAGGTGTCAAGAATATGACCAGAAAGCATGTTTTCTCAGTATTTAGAACTTAACATTACACATTATAACAACGGCATTTAAAAAAAATATGCCATTTCCTATTTTGTGACTGTGGAATCTGTAGTCTATAACATATGTCTCAAATAGTGAAAATTAGGAATGATGCAAAAAAACAAAAATGACTAAGCAACTTTTTGTTGATAACACCCATAATTATTCAAAATAGCAGTGAGAGAACAGACTCATTAAGCAGTGAAGCTCATTTCTGAGTCAAAAGTGGGGCTGCAGAAAATAGAGATGGATATAAACCATGTAAAAGAAAGCAAGATCTTCATAGTAGACTTCCCCTGAGAAACTAACCTTAGTAAATAAGTATTACATTTCTCCATTTCTTCTGGGGGTTCAGGAAGAAGAAAAGGAATTTAACTGTAATATGTGAGATTTAACTTTAATAAAAGAAATACATTATGAGTGTGAGCAGGGTAATAGTAAAGCACTGTTATGCAACACTTGTTAAAGGTCTCTCCTTCCTGTAACCTCCCCAGTCTGCACCTCTTCCCATTCTGATTCCATGTTCCTATTACATAAGGTATTTGAGAAATGTAGCTTGAGACTTCACCCTCTCAACAGACTTTGCATTTAGTGTGAAAAATCTTAAAAACAAGAAGACCTCAAAAGCAAAAAGAATATTTGGGGATAATGATATTTAAAAAAATGAGTAGGTTAATGTATTTGTTCAAGGAAGTTCTTTAAGTTTGAATCAAAAAAGTTGTCACCAAATCCAACAACAGATACTTAAGACAAGTCTGACTTCAAGGGTAACAGACAATAAGGAGGACGCAGGGAAATTTATTAAATTGTATTTCCACACATGTTATGGAAGTGTGTCTGTAAGAGGGTTGAACACAGGAAAATGTAGCTCCTTTAATTTCTCCTAGTAATATCTTGTACTTTTTTGTGTAGAGTCTTGTTTACTTCTTGTTAGAATTATCCCTAGGTCTTCTTATTTTTTAAACTATTATAAGTGATATCTAAACATTTTTACTCTCTAATTTCTTGTTCCTGGCAAATATAAAAACATTCAAGATATATATATATATATATATATACAGATTTTGCATATACAATTATTTCTCATTATTCACAGTAGTTATGTTCCATAAAGTCACTGAATTAGAGAATATTGAACCATGGAATCCTGGGGGGAATGCAGTTATCTTCTTGTGAACCTCTGGTCACAACATTTTTGTCAATCAATCAATGCATAACCTTGTTTTATGTATGTTTCTACCCAAAAACATCTTTATTTTAATCTATATTGTTGATTCATTAATATTGACTTCACGGTCAACGGCCTTATAATTCACACCTGAATAAAGCTTATCTAACACACACATTTTCTCTATAAGGCACAAGACAGCACTTTAGCTCTATCCTTGGGGGCTATTTTAAACAGCAAAACCACCAAAAAAAGCACAAAATTGCATAAAATATGTCACAGTAGACTGTGAAAAGGACAAAGTCTATAATATGAGAGCTGAAACAAGAAGGCAGAATGTCACCTTGTTTGATCTCAGCTGGGAACATGCGTTGGGCGACTCAAATTTTTCACCCTTCGTGTATGTTTACAAATGACCATGAAATTGCTACCTGTACTGATTTTGCTGCCACAAATAAATTTTAACAAGTAGAAGAATTCACAAATATGGAATTCTCAAATAATGAAGATCACCTGTAGTGATTTTGCTGTATTCCCCTTAATTCTAATAATTAAAAAAAATTAATATACAATAGTGAATACAATTGTGAATGATGATAGTATTTTGGGGCTTTTTTTTGTTTTTGCTTTTTTTGTCTTTCCAGTCTTTATAAGTTTTATCTCCTTATCTTGCCTTACTCCACTAGATAGCAACTCTGGTGCAGTTTCAAATATAGGTGGCAAGAGCAGGCATCTTCTTCTTAGTTCTAAACTCAGAGGGAAAGCTTTTAATATTTTAGAGAAAGTATAGCGTTTGCTGTAGGGTTTGTTGTAGACTCTTTTATCAGTTTAGGAAAGTTCACAAGTCCCCTTTTACTCTTAGTTTAGAGCTTTATTATGGATGATTTCTAAATATTGTCAAGTGGTTTTTTTTGCAACTGTTGAATAATTATATATATGTGATTATAGATACGTATATATGCATTTGTGTATATATATATATATAAACATATATATTATTTATTTCTGGAATAAACCAATTTGGTTGTCATGTATAATTTTTCTTTATATAACTTTGGATTTTATTTGTTAATAACCTCTTTAGAATTTTTGTATCTATGTTCATGAGACAGATTAGCCTATAATTATTCTTTCCTGCAATGCTTTTGTCAGGTTTTCATATCAAAGTTACTTGCCTTGTAACATGATTTGGGAAGTGTTTTCTCTTTTTGTATGCTCTTGAAGAGTTTCTGTAAGTTTGGTATTACTTCTTAAATGTTAGAAATATTCACTTCTGAAGCCAACATAGCCCAAGGTTTTCTTTTGAGAAAGCCTTCTAATTATATGTTTTTTAGAGTGGATACAGAACTATTCAGATTTTCTATTTCTTCTAATGTCAGTTTTCATAAATTATATCATTCCTTGAGTTCTTCATTTATAAAAAGTCTTAGATTTATTGGCATAAATAAATTCAAGTTATAATTTTAGATGTATTGCACACATTTTGATAGATGATATTTACATTATCATTTAATCAAAATATTTTCTAACTTCCACTGTGATTTCTTTTATCCAGGGATTATCCAGAAATAATTGCTTACTATCAAAACATATGGATTTATTTCCAGTCGCTTTTTTGTTATTGATATTCAACTTTATTTCAATGTGTGATTACAATATTAGTTTGAGAATTGATGTGTTTCAGAATATAAATTTTATTTTATATAAGGATTTTATTACATATAAATTTTTTACTTTATATAAAGTCAATTTTATTAAGGATTCATATACACTCAAAAATACTCTTTAGTTGTGTTCAGTGTTCTCTGTATTGCTAATTATGGTCAAGTTTATTTATCATGTTTACCCATGTTTTAAATCTACATATTCTTTCAATTACTGAAGAAGATGTTAGAATTTTTCCTAACTTGACTGTAGATTTCACTGCTTTCATTTATGTTATTTTATAATTTTACATTTTTTAAAGTCTTTGTTAAGTACACCCAAATTTACAATTGTTATCCTTTTTGGTAGAAAACAACACTAGGAAATATTTCTTTTTATTTTTAGTAACTCTTGTTGCTTTAAAATTTACTTCCCCTAATATCAATACAGCTATACCAACTTTCTTAGGTTTAGTGCTTGTATAACACAACTTTTCCCACCCGATTATTTTAAATCTTTCTGTATTCTTATGTTTAGGGTGTGCTCTTTGTACTTAGTAACTTTTGCATTTCGCATCTAAAATGACAATTTTTGTCTTTTAATTGGAGTACTTATTTGAATTTTTTAATGTATTAGACTGCATCATATATTACATATGCCATCTTTACAGAAAAATAGAAGATCTGCAATTTTATGTGATTAAATCTAATAATTAGTAATGTATTTGGGTTTAAATCTACCATCTTACTATTTGTTTCCTATTTTTACAAACTTTTATGTTCTTTAATCTCTAGTCTTGTCTTCTTTTAGATTAATCAATTTTATTTTATGTTTTCTCCTACATGAGTGTGTTACTGACACTGTTTTTTACTTTTCTTTGGGTGGTTAACCCAGAGATTACAAATGTACCCTTGACTTTTAAATGTGTAATATAAATTAATACTTTTACCACTTGTCAGATGAGGCAAGGAATTAGGAAAGTTTTACTCTATTTACATACTTCCTCACCATCTTTTGTGCTGTTGCCCAAATTTTACATATTTTTGAACATTTAATAAACTTTTACTTTAGAATAGTTTTAGATTTACACAAATGTTGCAAGAATATTATAGAGTTCCCATATATACAATTTCCCATTTCCCCTTTTCTTACCATCTCACATTATTATGCTACTTTGTCATAATTAATGAACCTATATTGATACCCTATCATTAAGTAAAATCCATACTTTACTCGGATTTTCTTGTTTTTTTCCCCGATGTTCTCTTTGTGTTCTGGGATCTTATCCAGGATCTACATCATGTTTACTTGTCATATCTCTTTAGGTTCTTGTCTACTGTGACAGTCTCTGAGACCTTCCTTGTTTTGATACCTTGAGGATTATGAGGAGTACAGGTCAGGTTTTTTCTGGTTTTTTTTTTTTCTTTTTTCCTTTTTTTCTTTTTTTTAAGAGCGCAGGTATTTTGTATAACGTCCTTCAATTTGGATTTGCCTGATGTTTTCCTTATGGCTAAACAGGCATTGCAAGTTTGGGGGAGGATGGTCACAGAGGTAAAGTGCCATTCTCATCACGTATCAAAGGTATGATTTATCACTGATAATATTAACCTTGATCGCCTTGCTAAAGATAATGTCTGCCACATTTCTCCAGTGTAAATTATACTCTTTTTTTTTCTTGCTTTCCAATACTGTACTTTTTAGAAAGAAGTTACTGCACAGAATCCATACTTAAGGAGTACGGAGTCATGCTCCACTTCCTTGAAGGCAGAGTGTCTGTGTAAATTATTTATAATTCTTCTGTAAGGAAAATCTTTCTACTATTCCCTTTTCAACTATTCATTCAACCATTTATTTACATAAATATGGAATCATTGGTATTTATTTTATACTTTGGGTTATAACCCAATATCACATTACTTTGTTACTCAAATCATTACTGCTTTGGCCATTGCAAACTCTTTCAGTTGGTTCCTGTGTCTCTTTGACATATCCCCATTGCATCATCTTTTTGAACAATTCCCTACTTTGTGGCACTACAAGACGATCCAAGCTCTTCATGTATATTCCCTGTCCTAGCCTAGAAACAGCCATTTCTTCAAAGACTCCTAGTGTCTTTTATTGGAAGATGGTATTCGGAATCAAGATCTATATTCTGGATATGTTTGTTGCTACTGAGATGCTCTTGATTCCTATCCTCAGCAGACAGAGCTAGGAAATACATGTGGTATACTGACAGATGTATTTATAGATGTCTGTAATTATTTGTATATGTAACCATCTGTTACATAAGTTAAATATGAGTTTATATTGATGTCCCTGACTCTCATCTAGCACCACATGGTTAATTCTAGTCTTTTCTTATCTGTAACTTCTCACTCCAATCTTAAGAAACCTGGATCCCACTATACATCATCTATTTGCTTATTTGCTCAATCCCAATATACATGTATAGTGTTGCCAGAATTGTTAACCTATACTCCCGTGGGAAACAACTTTATTAACTAGAGTACAGTGCTTATGCATAGTTTCTTTAATCCTTAGTTTTATAGTCTCTACTTATCTTCTAATTTACTTAGGTTAAATTTTCTCTCACTCCCTTCAATGAAGTTATACCATACATCTGTAATACAGTTAGATTCCTTTGTCACAATATGCATTCCATTATGAAGCCCACAACAGCCAAATTGATTTTTTCAAATTGCATTCATTAAGGTCTTGCTTTTTGTGCTGTAAGGTTCTATGAGTTTTGACAAGTGTATATTCCCCAGTCTTTTACATGTATTTAAAATCTCATCGATATTAGAATTATTTTGTATATTCAATATTCATTTTCATTTGACCACGTATTTACACTCTTCTTTCCTAAGCAAATTTACAAATAAAACAACCCCTGGGTTTTTATGTATAGAAACTGGTCTTATTGTGTAGATTGATAGCTGATTTGAAGCTTGAGGCACAGGCTGGGTTACAAGCATCATAATGTCAGCCTGTCAACTATCACATTTCTCAAACACAGCATCCGGTTACTTTGGACAGGGACTGGCCTGCTGGAACCTGACAGTTCAGTCACTGCCAGCAGTCTTATAATAGCTGACGGAAATTGCAAACAGTAACCTTTTCATTTAACACAGAGAAAGATTCTGTCCAAAAACCTAAAGCCTGAGAGACACCAAAAAAGATTTCGCTCAAGTCAAAGTTAAAAGTTCTGGTTTTATTTTTATCTTATTTTTTAGTCTTTTTTCTTTTTTTTTTTAAATTAAAGGGTGTTTGCAACCAAGTGGATTGTTTACAAACAACAATACTAAGAACCCTGAAACCAAGAGCCCTGTGATTAAAAGTCCCGTGTCAACTGCTTTGCCTCCAGCATTAACATCTACATAAGGCCATTCTGATGACATAGGAGTGAAAGGGTACCCTTTTATCACTGGACTACACGAAAGTGACAGGAAGAAATTAGCAGTAAAGGCTTTCAGAAGAATGTTGGCCTCTTGGGTATAACTAAGCAACCTCTGAGAAAGTCAGCGGTATTTCAACACTTGAGTACCATGCTTTGCTAGGTTATTTCAGACATTACAAGTAATGTATTGTTTAGTTGTACCCATGTACACCATTAAATGCATCACAGTGTGGCGTGGATTCAGCAAGTTTTAGTCATAACATGCCAGCTGGAGAATATTAAGGGGGGAAAATCTGTTTTCAATTTCTGCTTAATGTTCTGGTGAAAATAATGTAAGTCACTTCTGTGAAAGTATTTACCTTCCAAACACTCTAACTACTCTTCAATAATATAGGTACTAAAAGAGAGTTTTCAGTAATTTAGTGTTTGCTCACTCCCTCTACCTTACTCAGCTTTTGCATTCCTTTCTTACTCTTCATTGATGCATATACGTTTCAACATGTTTCTTTTACTTCTAGAGTTAACCTTAACACTAGACTGACATTGGCAAGTTTACGGAGCAACAAAAGTGTCTTTGTAGGCAAGAATTATACAAACACTGTGACTGTATTTTGCAATCGTTTTCCTGAACATTTTATGGCTATTTAAGCCTCATGGTGGTCTTTCACAATAAGTACTGTGGACTATGAAAAAAATGTGTAAGTTTCATTTTTGCCATTAAAAATAATTTTCATTTGCTTTGCTGCCTCAATCATTAAAATCTACCCAGAGGGATTCCTCCTCATCTACTGAGCATGTCTACTAAGTACTGCTCCATATTTAACTCGCTCTTAGATCACACCATGGCTTGAGAATTCTTTTAATCTCTTTTCCATTTATAACTGTACTGCTTGACCTTTTTTCAGCAAGGTGTCTTGTATATAAAATGTCAGTGAGAGGATTACAGACATGGGACAAAGACATAGTTTAATTAAAAAAGGTCCTGTGAGATTGAAAAAGGTTACTGGCCTAGATCACAAATATTTAATGCCAGATGACTATTTATGAGGTTAAAATAAAAAAAAAAAGAAAAGATTTACTGGCCATTTGTAGTTGATCAACCATTAAATTTACAAAGATTCGATTATACTTCTGATGAAAATGTTTGCTTTGTATTTACAGTAAATTAAAATGTCTAAGCTATGAGCTATGCCAGTTATAAAATAAAAATTAATTCAAATTCCCTATAAGTGAGACAATATAACAGAGCTGTATAGACTTGATTATTTTTCATGTCGAAGTTTGAATATTTAAAAACTCATTCATTGTTCCAAAGTCACGATATGAAGCTATGTATGGATTGATTAAACCCAAGGCATCCATGTAACAAATGGCTTTCCCACTCATTTATCTTTTCATCCAACCTCATGTATATCTACATATATAAAAGTCAAAATATTGAACATCAGTTATTTAACCACTGATTTGAAAAGGATGCCAATTATTCAGAAGGGATACCCAAACAATCAAAAAAGGATACTACTATTAAAATCTAGTTTGACTAAAATGTGTGAAGCCAGCATAATACACAAACATACAAACACACACAGACACACAGACACACACACACAACCTGTCAACATGAAGCTGAAGCTATGTCAACAACTAGTAATTCAGCAAGGAGGATCTTTCTTTGACTTCAGAATTTGATACTAAACCTATACTCCTTAATGATTATAATAGTACATGGGGATGTTGAAGAATGCTAGAGAAAGGTACCAGAAGTTTCATTTAAACTCTAGAATTAGCAGTCTTATAATGTTCTGAAACTAACAATCGAAACTCCTATTCACTAATAAGACTCAAAAGCTTCCAAGCACCAAACATTTCACCTGAGCATTAAGACAGTCCTGGGCTGGGACTTCCCTGGTGGCACAGTGGTTACGAATCCACCTGCCAATACAGGGGACACAGGTTCGAGCCCTAGTTCTGGAAGATGCCACGGAGCAACTAAGCCAGTGTGCCGCAACTACTGAGACTGCGCTCTAGAGCCTGCGAGCCACAAATACTGAGCCCGCGTACCACAACTACTGAAGCCCACATGCCTAGAGCCCGTGCTCCACAACAAGAGAAGCCACCGCAATGAGAAGCCTGCACACCGCAATGAAGAGTAACCCTGCTCACAGCAAGTAGAGAAAGCCTACGTGTGGCAACAAAGACCCAACACAGCCAAAAATAAATAAATAAAATAAAAAAAGAAAGTCCTGGGCTGCAGTTGTCCAACTTGAAATAAAGATCAAGTTTCCTTAAACCATGAATTAGGGATCTCATTCTTCTTTGCAACCACCTCACGGTATTAACTCTGATCAAACATTTCTTCAGGTGGATGAGAGTTTGCAATTCTTCTGCTGGAGATACTCAAGTGCTTTGTGGACTTATAGAAGGCAAGTTTTGATGTTTTTACATGACTCCAAATTCAAAAATTTAAAAACTCAGATGAAACTCCATAATTAGCATTATATCTATATTTGGATGTTTCAGGTATGTGAATGTTTTAGCCATAGAAGCACCAAGAAGAGCAGCTATAGGAGAAAAATAAAACAAAATAAAACAAAACAGTTTCAATAAATCTGATCCATTCAGTGTCTGCATGAAATATACCCAGGAGGAAATTTCTCATGGTAATCAGGATAAAAGAATGTATTTACTTATTCATTCATTCATTCAACAGATATTCAATTTAATTGGTAATTACTATGTGTCCAGCACTGTGCCAAGTGCTAGGGATAAAATGGTGAACTAAAACATGTATATTTCCTGTTCTCATGGAGTTAAGAGTTTATTGAGGGTGAAGGAGGGACAGATTATTGTCAGAAAAATCATACTAATAAAAGTGTAATTACAAACTCTGGTACATGATACCAAATAAAAAGTACTCTTTGAAATCCTGTAATGAAGGAAGTTGATTTAGATCGTGGGGTGAGGGGAGTACTAGGAGTCAGTGGTCAGAGAAGGCTCAAGGGTGAGACAGTTATCTGAAAACCATGGAAACTCCTAAGACTTCAGGAGAAGTAACCTTTGTACAGACACTTTTACCACTTAAGAATCACAAGTCTTATACAGAAAAATAACCCCACTATGATGAAGCATTAGCAGAGGCAACACACAAGAAACTGAGGTCCCCAAAATCTGGACTGATAAACAACCTTAAATATTATAAACTAAGTATTTTAAAATAATCTAAAAATATCAACACAGGAATGGAAACCATAATGTATGATAGGATACCATAAGCATAGACAGGAAAATTTGAAAAAGAAGGACCAATCAAAATTTTTAAGTTCATTAAAGAAATAAAATAATTTAATGGAAGAGTTAAACAGATTAGGAACTGCTCAAATGATGTTAGTAAACAGGAAGCTGGATCTGAAGAAATCACTTAATAGATATAAAAAGCAACAATTTTGGGGGCTGGTGAGTCCCAAGTCTGCAGGGCAGGCTGGCAGGCTGAAGACCCAGGGAAGAGTTGATTTGCAGTCCTGAGTCAGAGACAGTCTAGAGGCAGAATCTCTTCCTCCTCAAATGATCTCAGTATTTTTTTTTTTTTTGCGGTACGCAGGCCTCTCACTGTTGTGGCCTCTCCCGTTGCGGAGCACAGGCTCCGGACGCACAGGCTCAGCGGCCATGGCTCACGGGCCACTCCGCGGCATGTGGGATCCTCCCGGACCAGGGCATGAACCCGCGTTCCCTGCATCGGCAGGTGGACTCCCAACCACTGCGCCACCAGGGAAGTCCGATCTGTTTTTTTCTTAAGGCTTTCAGATGAGTGAATAAGGTCTACACAAATTAGGCAGAATAATCTGCTTTGTCAAAGTTTACTGAGTTAAATGTTAATCATATCTAAAAATTACCTCACAGCAACATCTAGACTGTTTTTTCACAAAACCACTGGGTACCTTAGTATAGCTAAGTCGACACATAAAATTAACCATCACAATGAGTGAATATTGAAAGATGTGGAGGATAAAGTGAGAAAACCCTACACCCATCTGAAAGGTGGTGTAGAAAGAGAGATAGGGAATTAGGAGTGAATCAATATCCAAAGCAATATTGCCTGAAAGTTTGTCAAAATTGAAAGAAAACATGAGATTTTAGATTGAAGTGGCACACGAATTCAGAGCAATAAAATAAAATAAAATCCATAACTAGTCATGTTGTTATGAAACTGCAGAACATAAAAGGTAAAAAGAAAATATTCCAAGGTTTCAGAAGAAAATACCAACCATCTAGTAAAGAAAGGTAATTAGAATGAGAGCAGACTGCTTATTGGCATCAAGAGCTATATAAGGTAATGGAAAGATACCTACCAAAAGCTCAGGAGAAATCAGTGAACAATTAGCTTTTATACCCAGCTAAATTACTGGTTAAGAAAGAAGGTAAGATAAAAACATTTTTTTCAGACAAAGTCTGAGCGCTTTTTCAACCTGTGGGCTTCGCTGAAAGAAATATTAAATGATGCAGTTAAGTACCAAAAAAGAAAGAAAAAAGAATTCTGAAGAAAAAAACTAGGATGCAAGAAACAATTCTCCCAAAGAAATTTTAAATATTTTGGTAAAACTAAATAAGCTTTAATTGAAAAAGAATTTTTTTTGAAGATTTTAAAAGCAAGTAGTATCTAAAATACTAGACAACTAACATAAAAGAGGGGAAGGATAAGTTAGAAATTAAAATTTTCTAATCTTTTTGAGAGGATATTATTTAATATTATTTATGATATTATTTATTGCTAAATTTTGTTCTGTCAAGAGAGAATGTTAAAAACAAAAGGACAACTGCTATAAAAATGAAAATAGAACACATTTCTAAACTAGTAGAGGAATAAAAGAGAAATTAGAAAACGAGCAGAAAGAATAAGCAAGAAAGCACGTAAAATAGTAAACAAAATAAGGTGGTGGAAATAAGTCCAGATATATCATAATATCAAAAAATGTAACTAGACTGATAAAATATTAACTTTATTCATCATACTGTATTTGTTTAATCTAGCTTTGTCTCATGAGAATACCTAAGCATCAAAACACAGCAAGGCCAAAAGTAAAGAGATGGTAAATGATATACTGAAAAATACTAAACAAAGAAAGCTACTGTTGCTATGTTAATTTCAAATAAAACAAATGTTAAGTTTAGCCCATGGAATAACTAGCCCCTTGAATAATCTTAAGTCACCGTATTTATATTTGCTGGAAGAAAATTAGTAATTGAATTTATTAAGCTGCTAACTTCTGGGCACTCTGAGAGGTTCTTAGGAAACTTTCAGGACAGCATCTTAGGAAATGTCATTCTGTTCCTAAACATTTTTATATACTAATATACAGCCAGGTAGAGTGTTGCTCTGGGACAGTATGATATATTTGGATGCCTTCTCAGCCCTTTGAAACTTCGTATTGGCTTACAGGACCCAGTGCTTACTCTCTGGTTTAGAAAAATAAGCTAATATTTAAAATTTATAATTAAAAATAAAAAATAACGGGCCACATACAGGTTTTTGTGTAGAATGAGAGCTATATCCTATGTATCTGAGACATTTGGATTAGTGCCTGGATGATGAGTTTAGCTGTTAATGCTGTGGGACTTCTGACTGCAATTCAGGCTACCTACCACTAGATGGCACGTTGCTTATTTGCAAAGAGCAAGCATCTCAAACCCATCCAACAAGTAGTCATAAGAAGGCAAGTTGCTTAATATTATAGATAGAAGGGTGATGATCATACATATACATAGATGATAGACAGATGATAGAGATATTCTACTTGTCAACAGAATAAATATGAATTAAATATTAGTTACATACTTAAGAGTTAAAATCAAGTATAATAATATCAATATAGTCTAATTAAAAGAGATTGGAGTAAAGAATGTAGGCTCTAGACTTTGCATCACTACAAATGTGATTTTTAGATGAGTCATGTGACCACTCTGGACTTCTATGTCCTATAAAATGAAGAACTAGGTGATTTCTAAGATCCTTTTCCAGTGCTGCAATTCCATAATACCATTTGAGGCAATATATGAAAAAAAAAACAATTAAACTTATTCAGGCATCTGGTGAAATTTATATTTTCTTTTAAAATTTGTTTCATTTACTGTTTTACAAACACTATTTTAATTTTTAGAAATTCCAGATATTTGGCGACCTCAGCCTACGTTAGTCTCATCTGTGTTTGGATTTTATAAGCTCTTATTTTATCTGTATCTCTGATCCCTCATCTGTAAATTGAAAATAATAGAACTTGCTCCAATGGTTATGTGAGAATTAAAAGATATATGTAAAGCATCAAATACATGGGCACAGGTTGACATGCACTTTGTAGAATTTGATTTTTTAATATTTAGAGAAAAAACGTTCAGAGATAAAATGAAATTCCAGTGATACAATCTCAAACAAGCCTGATTAGGTATACAGAAAGGGATGGAGCTACTCAACTTGCTCTCAAAGGAGCCCAGAAATGAAAGGGACAAGGAAAATTTGTTTCCATGATCTTTTTAAAAAAGTATTTATTTATTTATTTGGCTGTGCCGGGTCTTAGTTGT
The DNA here is from genome assembly GCF_963924675.1 of Phocoena phocoena. Taxonomy (NCBI): domain Eukaryota; kingdom Metazoa; phylum Chordata; class Mammalia; order Artiodactyla; family Phocoenidae; genus Phocoena; species Phocoena phocoena. The sequence goes on along the minus strand of NC_089227.1, from coordinate 70,450,221 downwards.
GGCATGTGGGATCTTTAGCTGCGGCATGTGAACTCTTAGTTGCGGCATGTGGGATCTAGCTCCTGGACCAGGGATCAAACCTGGGCTCCCTGCACTGGGAGTGCAGAGTCTTTAGCCACTGGACCACCAGGAAAGTCCTCCATGATCTTTTAAAGTAAAATGAAGTAAGTTTTGAAAAGAAAATAAGGAGTAAAATATCATTTAATTGAACATATGTAAAAACAAAATTAATTAGGTGAAGATCAATATTAGTTATCAGTGTGATAAAGCTGCCCAACAGGCTGATGTTACTTTAGACTCTATTAACAGAAGTGAGTCTACAATGAGGGAGGTGCTAGTTCTATCCTGTTCATCTCAGGTCACTTCTCAAGTAGAATATTGTGCTTGGTTCTAAGTGCAAACACTATCAAAAGTTTACTGGCTGTCATACTTTAGGATATAGATACCCATGACCTGGATGGGGGGGATAAGGGCATTCCAAGGAAATAAACCAATTGTGGGCTTGAGAGAGAAAGTCCACTTTGGTGGTCATGGTTTACTATTTGAAGGTCTAAGACAAGATCAATAGTCAAAACTGGGGGGTAGGTAAGGTTGCCAGATAAAATACAGGTCACCCAGTAAAATTTGAATTTCTGATAAACAATACATATTTTTGCATGGAACATATACTAAAATTATTTGTTGTCTATCTTAAATTCAAATTTAACTGGGTATTCTGTATTTTTATCTGCTAACTTTGGCAAACCTAGGGGGGTGATTTAAGGAAAGGCATGTTCAATGAACAGAAAACACAATGATAAGAATTTCAGAAGGGAGATAGTTAAAATCCACATTAGTGAATGCAATACTGTGGCAAAATGTCAGTCTGTCATTATTTAATTGATATCAGTATAAGTATTTTATTGACAATGGTCAGAATTTATAAAATTAAAAATCATTGACATTTAATATAGTTTAAGTACTAAAACTTTTGGAAAAGTTCCTCTGTTGCTACCAGCCTGGCTATGTTCACATGCTCTTCAGTTTTCTGTGCCAGGGGTCTATTCCAGCTGGGTATCTGCAAAGCACAGCTGTTGGGTTCAGCTCCTTCCCACCCTCTTAAGCTCCCTTGAGAGAGCCTTTGGGAACATTGTGCAGGAACAGCCAGTACTCTCTGGCACCTACTCAGCTGCCTGTCTGACAGCCTGTCCTGCCTGGGACCTTACTCCTTCTTTTCCCTAGAGGAGATTGGAGGGACCTCAGAGCTCACATTTGGCAGTTCCTGAGTGCCAAAGAGGGAGGCGGGGTGCTTTGTGCTTAAGGTGCCAATGCTGGAATGAATGCAAGGAGGCAAGGAAGGGGGATGAGAAAGATTAGAGTGAACTACTAAAGGTGAATGAAACTGCTGACTGATGCCTAAAACAAGGATTCACAAAAGTGAGCAATGCACTTTTAAATATAAATGATTCATAGGATACCAGAGTACCGAAAACAGACAGAAATCCAGCGGCAGGAAATTCTGAGAGCAAAGTATAAGACACTAGCAATATCAACTGATAACTGTAATGCTGAGAAATTTTATAGCTTCTAAAGATAAGTGAGATAAGTACACAGATACTTACACCTATCAATTTTAGGTAACTGTGTTATTCAGGGTTCTCCAAATAAACAGAACCAATCTCTATGTAAAGAGATTTATTATAAGCAATTGGCTCATGTGATTATGGATGCTGAGAAGTCCAAAATCTGCAATGTGGGACAGCATGTTCAAGACCCAGGAGAATCAGTGGTGTGGATCCAGTCCTAAGGCTGGCAGACTGGAGACTGAGAGAATCAACGGAGTTGTTCCAGTCTGAAGGCCAACAGGAGGAGGCCCAGGAGAACTTATAGTACAGATGAAGACAGAAGGCAGTTTGCTGGAGAATTCCCTCTTACTCAGGGAGGCCAGTCTTTTAGTTCTATAGTTCCTTCAACTGACTGGATGAGACCCACCCATACTATGGAGGACCATCTGCTTACTCAAAGTTCACCATTTTAAATGTCAGTCTCATCCAAAATCATCCTCCAAGTTGACAGGTTAAGTTAACCATCACAGTAGGTACATACCACATTTTGTTTACCTATTCATCTATGGATGGACATTTGGATTGTTTCCACCTTTTGGCTGGTGAATAATACAGTTATGAACATGTTGTAAAAATACCTGTTTGAGTCGCAGCTTTCAGTTATTTGGGATATACACCCAGAAGTGGATTTGCTGGATCATATGTTTAATTTTCTGAGGAACTGGCAAACTGTTTTCCACAGTATCTACATCATTTTATATTCCCACCAGCAGTGTACAAGTATTCCAATTTCTCCACATTCTGGCCAACACCTATTATTTTCTGTTTTTGTTCGTTTCTTTGTTTTGGTTTTTTTTAGAATAGCCATTTTAATGGGCTTGAAGTGGTATCTTACTGGGGTTTTTATTTTCATTTCCCTATCATTAGTCAATATTGAACATCTTTTCACATGCTTATTAGCCATTTGTATATCTTTGAAGAAATACTATTTAAGTTCTTTGTCCATTTTACAATCAGGTATTTTTTGTAGGTGAGTTGAAGGAGTTCTTTATATATTTTGAATATTAATTCCTTATCAGATTATGACTTACAAATATGTTCTCCCATTCTGTGAATTGCTTTTTTTGCTCTCTTAATAGTGTCCTTCGATGCACAAAAGTTTTTATTTTCCATTAAGTCCAAATTTATTTAGTTTTCTTGTGTTGCCTGTACTTTAGTATCATATCCAAAAATGTCATGAACTTTTCCCCTGTGTTTTCTTCTAAAAGTTTTGTAGTTTTGGGTCTTATGTTTATGTCCTTGATCCATTTTGAGTTAATTTTTGTATATGGTGTAAGGTAAGGGCCCAACTTCATTCCTTTGCATGTGGATATCCAGTTTTCCTAGTGCCACTTGTTGAAAAGACTGTCTTTTCCCAGGGTTGAATTTTATTTTTAAATTTTTTTTATTTTTAACATCTTTATTGGAGTACAAACTTACAATGTTGTGTTAGTTTCTGCTGTATAACAAAGTGAATCAGCTATACATATACATATATCCCCATATCCCCTCCCTCTTGTGCTTCCCTCCCACCCTCCCTATCCCACCCCTCTAGGTGGTCACAAAGCACCAAGCTGATCTCCCTGTGCTATGCAGCTGCTTCCCACTAGCTATATATTTTACATTTGGTAGTGTATATGTGTCCAGGCTACTCTCTCACTTCATCCCAGCTTATCCTTCCCCATCATCATGTCCTCAAGTCCATCCTCTACATCTGTGTCTTTATTCCTGTCCTGCCCCTAGGTTCATCAAAACCATTTATTTTAAATTATTTTTTTAGATTCCATATATATGCGTTAGCATACAGTGTTTTTCTCTTTCTAACTTACTTCACTTTGTATGACAGACTCTAGGTTCATCCACCTCACTACAAATAACTCAATTTCATTTCTTTTTATGGCTGAGTAATATTCCATTGTATATATGTGCTACATCTTTATCCATTCATCTGTTGATGGACACTTAGGTTGATTCCATGTCCTGGCTATTGTAAATAGTGCTGCAATGAACACTGTGGTACGTCTCTTTTTGAATTATGGTTTTCTCAGGGTATATGCCCAGCAGTGGGATTGCTGGGTTGTATGGCAGTTCTATTTGTAGTTTTTTAAGGAACCTCCATACTGTTCTCCATAGTGGCTGTATCAACTTACATTCACACCAACAGTGCAAGAGGGTTCCCTTTTCTCCACACCCTCTCCAGCATTTACTGTTTGTAGATTTTTTGATGATGGCCATTCTGACTGGTATGAGGTGATACCTCACTGTGGTTTTGATTTGCATTTCTTTAATGATTAGTGATGTTGAGCATCCTTTCATGTGTTTGTTGGCAGTCTGTATGTTTTCCTTGGAGAAATGTCTATTTAGGTCATTTTTGGATTGGATTATTTTTTTTTTTTTGATATTGAGCTGCATAAGCTGCTTGTATATTTTGGAGATTAATGCTTTGTCAGTTGCTTCATTTGCAAATATTTTCTCCCACTCTGAGGGTTGTCTTTTGGTCTTGTTTATGGTTTCCTTTGCTGTGCAAAAGCTTTTAAGTTTCATTAGGTTCCATTTATTAAATTTTGTTTTTATTTCCATTTCTCTAGGAGGTGGGTCAAAAAGGATCTTGCTGGGATTTATGTCAAAGAGTTCTGCCTATGTTTTCCTCTAAGATTTTTACCCCAGGGTTGAATTTTAGAAGTGGAAAAATCAAGAAGAAATCTAACCTGAGGCTAAGTAAGACCAATTTCCAACTGATAAAAGATCTAACTTCTCAATGATATTGGAAAACTTACTAATTGTTAATTGCTTTTCTCAGTCAAAAAACAATCACATATGTAATTTAAATTAGTGTCAATTTTATGCTGGATATTACACTTATACTTTTGCTCTAAAACAGCTATAGGTAATATTCTGCATATATTTTCCTAAATTATTATTGTCTATTTCATACTTAACTGAATCCTCCTAACTTGTTTGTTACTTTCAGAGGATCGTATTTTTCAGCTTGTTTTTTTCCTATGAATCTTTTTTTTTCTATCAAATCCATTCTTTAAGCTCTCAAGGTCAATTAGAATAGTTTTCTCATTTTAACTAACATACACTGAAACTCCTACCTTTAGATCATCTGCAAAAATGCATTAGTGGGTTATACTCCCTCTCTAGAGCCATTAATGAAGATGATGAAATCATTAGCTTAAGAGATAATTCCAAAGAGTGACAGATGTACAACAGCTCTTTACGCTGATGATATCTAGTTCTAGCAGAAGCTTTATAAAGCCACTGATCAAAAGTTGAAGTTGCCCCAAATGTAAAGATTGGAGAGGCATAGAGTACTTAAGATTAATTAAATAAATTTATTTCTCAGACATTTATATACCAACCTCATTTTAGTTTATGGAGTTCAGCTGGTCTACCAGATTCTTCCTCTCAGAGACACTGCAGTGACTATGTTTGCTCTTATAACTTTGTCCTCAAAGGACGAAATGATTTGCCTTGTTAACAATGGAGTCTCATCTTGTTTAAGAAAATAAAGGATAGCATAGTATTTGCCTATTGCTAAGCTTATTGGTGGTAGTGTATTTGAAAGGACAGTGAAAACAATGAGAACCTGAAATTGTGTACATTTTTTCAGCTGCTTAGTTTTTTAAATATACATCAGTAAGCCCTTGCAAAGGAAACTTCAAAGTTCAGTTCAGTACAATCCACTTGTGTTTGTTATCAGAGTAACTGTATTTTAAACAGTTAATAAAATGTATATTTAACCGAGAAGGTTGAGGCACAGATATATGCATGAATTTAACTCTGCAACTTCTCTGAATGTGAAGTTCAGTAGTCGTAAGTTCACCTATTCTGGTTTTAAAAATCTATCTAGGGCTTCCCTGGTGGCGCAGTGGTTGAGAGTCCGCCTGCCAATGCAGGGGACACGGGTTCGTGCCCCGTTCCGGGAAGATCATGCCGCGGAGCGGCTGGGCCCGTGAGCCATGGCCGCTGAGCCTGCGCGTCCGGAGCCTGTGCTCCGCAACGGGAAAGGCCACGACAGTGAGAGGCCTGCATACCGCAAAAAAATATATATATACTTAGCGGGTAGGGGTGACAATATTTGCAATATTTCTATTGTAGTGAGAAATCAGCAAATAAGAAATCTTACATGCACATATTCAGAAGTCAATATTATTATATGCCAAGCACATGTTTTAGCAACCTCAAAACTTTTCTTTTAAATTTTATTTTAAAAATCAGCACAGAAAGCCAGAGTCTTAGCCTAAAATTTTAAGCAACAAGAAAACTAAATATGAACATAGATAGGACTCTGAAATATGCTGTAATCCCTCTGGGATCATGAAACAATACAAATAAATCAAATATATAGCTAGATTAATTCAGGTTATGATGTTTAACAGATAAAGTCCATGACAATTCGGTTATAAAATTATTGGCACATTAAAATATTTCAATAGTCAGAGTGGGATTAAAGCTAATTTGCAATTGGTAGTAATTAGTTCAGAATTTGCTTTATCATGAGAAAACTAAAATGCACTAGAAAGGCAATGCAATATAATGAAATAGTGACACAGGGATTCCCTGACTTAATAAATTAATTGAAAGAATCTACAGGCAGAGTGAGCATTTATTATAAAAGGCTTGCATACAGAAGAAAAGAGATAAACATACTCTAATGGTTTGTTAAATAAATAAGAATTTTATAATATGTAAGTAAACCTGAAAAATGAGGTATAATCTTGCATCTGATTCTGATTTATATAAACTTGCTATTTCCATTGGAATGTTGAAATACTCACATATTTTAGGTAGATATTGACAGTTGAAGACGAGAAAGGAGCAGTGAATAGAGATTTAAAGTCCCATATTTAAAAGCAAGGCATTATCTATTTTATTCCTATTTAAACTAATCAAGGGGGGCAGTACCATAACTTGCACATAACAGCACTATAATTTGCACATAGCTGACATTTAATAAATATTAATTGAATGGATAAATAAAAAGCAGCACTTATTTCTAACACAGTTTTGTAGCCTTAAGGTTGTTAATTTAGAAATTAACTTGTATTCTTAATACCTGACTATCCCAGTAAAAGAAGTACAATTAAAAAGAGTGAACCTCTCCCCTTCAGTTTTTCCCTCACTCCCTTCTTTCTTTTAGATCTCAATGCTGGCATGTAGTGCCATTTGGAAATGGATTCTCATGTTTTGATTAGTTTTTATTAACTGGCCATTTGACACGTACCTAAATTATAGTTGAAAAGTAAATAGAAAGTCACCTATTTACTGACAGATTCTGACACTTGAAATGTGGAGTAGTTCTCAGGTGACAGAAGGAGAAAAACTGCTATGAGAGACAAGTAACATTTACTATTTAGTTCCATTCTTTTTGTTTGTTTGTTTGTTTTGGTCATCCATCCCTATTTGAACTGGCAGCTTAGAAGTGTTAAATAAGAATTTACCCGTTTGGGGCTTTAGTTAACAATCTAGGGTCATGCAGATGCTTTTGTTTTGGTTGAAAAATCTAGATAAGAATAGAAAAGGAAAATAGAAGAAATCCCAAGGATTCCTACTTTCTTCCTCTTTTCATCCTTCATGTGGTAAAATTAGTTTAGCTCTCAGGTCAAAGACCATAGCCTCCCAAAATCTTAGATATCTAGCCTGAAGTAAAAGAGAAAAACACACGAAGTAACTTTTCTTATACCAACTCCATACAGACCAAATAAAATTAGACAATAATACAGGATAATCATGGACAATACTGTCACCCTGTAATTTTTGACAAATTTTGTCTTGTGAAATTCATCCTGAATTTCATTCTGTGGCAGTCATCTTTTAAAAATAATAATTTTCAAAGTTCAAGAAAGATTTTAAAGTCACTTAGATCTGCTTAAAATATTTCCCCATCCTTCTTTCTTGGTTTCATTGACTATATCAGTCAGTCAAGTTCAACAGATTTATTTTCCAAAGAAATATCTGAATAGCTTATTTTTATAAACCAAGCAACCAATTTTCACACTCATATCTATTGTGAAGGACTAATTTTTGATTATGTGTAAAAATCTATGGCAAGTGAATAAAAAGACATACATATTCTTTAAATAGTAAAACATGCACATTCAAAATAAAAGGGGCAAACTGATTATCAGGAAAGTATGTTTGATTGACTTGGGATTTAAATATTAATATACTAAAATATAGAAAAATTTAGACTTATTTTAAAAGCCGACCAAGACACGTGCATAATTAAATATTTTAATTATGCTTGTTATAGAAATTAAAATACTTGGAATAAAAAAATACTCAATAATGCCAAATGAAATATCAGCACAAATTATAATTGTTTATTTTTCGATTATATTCTGGTGCTATTGTCATGAATCACACATTCTTAAAGCACAATTTGTCCTTATGGAGTATAAGATTTTCCTAAAATTACAATGCATGTGCTATGATGAGTTCTTTCCTCCAGAGGGCAGTGCAATACAAACTCAGAGGGCACAAAGTGCACCAAAAAACCAAACATTAAGTAATTTCATTTTATTCCAGTGGTAAGGACAGTATAGCAAAATTTCTAGGATCTGCTATAATGCCAAAACACCTGACTGCAAGATAGAAAGTGTTGCCAATCATCCAATTAGTTTGACAATGTGTCAATCAATTCAATTTCTTTAATGGAAATTGTTTTTTAAAATAAATTAATTGACTAAGTTGATCCTCTGTTGGTTGAACACAGCATCAGTAGATTTTTTTAAAGAAGATAGTTGACAAAAATGTTCCTGGGACTCTTAAAGACTTTGATTCACATTGTATGAGCACCTTAAAAAAGAAGTATTCCTCTAATTCCCCTATACAATGGAAGGTACACGCTTGATTTTATGAACTAACTTTTTCTTGCTTATGGCTCTCCAAAAACTTTTCCAAAGCTACAAGTTAAATCTACTTACAGCATATTATAAACCAAATAGAATTTTTATACTCTCAAGAATAGTTCTTGCAAAACTCCTAAGACCTTTGCACTACTATTGAGAACTATTCAGCAAATGCCAAGCGATATTAAACTTCAAACTCTAGGCACCCAAGGTAAGGACATTAACCAACCTCTAACATCATGCTAAAGACTTAAAATACTTGCCAGGTTTTTCATATATATTATATCATTTAATCCTTACAACAGTCCTATTTTCCTTCCTCATTTTACAGATGAGGGAACTGAGTCATAAAATTAAGCAAATGGTCAATGTTTCACTGCTCTTTGGTGGGAGAATCAGAAAGAAAATTCTGTTTTTTTTCTAATGCCAAGCCTTTAACCATTATCTTACTTTTCTCTCAGTTTTGGAGTGATTAGTATTATGATGTGATTAGCAGTATGCTCTAAACACCTTTGGTTAAGTCCAGTGTCACGTAAACTTCAAAGAGGATATATCACCATGGAGGTAACTGAGTCACATGTGCTCTACAAATTTGTGTTAAGAGAAAATTTTAACAGTGGTTCTCAAAGTGCTGTTTCAGATCGCAGCATCCTGGGAACTCACTAGAAAGGCTATTTCTCATGCTCCATCTCAGACCTGCTGATTCAGAAGCTGGAGCTGGGAACTACCTGACAATTTGTGCTTTAACAAGCCCTGCAGGTGATTCTTATGTTTGCAGAGTTTGAGAACCACTAGTATATACATCATGGCTAAGATGGTTTCTTGCCTCCAGCCAGACCATATGGATTTTAACCCTGGTTCTACCACTTTTAGCTATATGACTTAGAGCAAGTATCTTAATGTTTTTGAATCTCAGTTTCCTCATTTGTAAAATGGGGTTAATAATAGTCAATTCATATGGTTAAGAATGTTGTATTAAATGGATAATACAAATAAAGAACTAGTGTCCAGCGCACAGAAGTGGTGCCATAAAGGTTAGTTATGGTTATTATTTAAATATATATATACATGTAGATCTTGAAAAGATATATACCTATATCTGTCTATATATGTGTACTTACATAGACAGATCTTGAAAAGCAAAACCCCCAAATGTCTTAGTGTCTTTTATTCACTGTATTTTTCAAACATAAAATTAAACAAATTTAGGTTTGTAGTGAAGAGTTTAACTCTGTCTTTGATATTTGATTTTAACAGTTTCCAACCCCCAACCCTGTCTTTTCTCCTCTAGCCCCACATTTGGGAAAACCCATAAGAAAGCCAGGATGTAGCAAGTTCAAATTACACAAGAGGAATCCTCACTCTATTGCTGCCCCCTAACTACAATGAAATCAAAGTTAGTGTCCTCCCTACTCTTGCAAGCCATTTTCAGACCTGCTGGAGAGCCTTCCCTGCTGTCCCCAGAAAGCCCCATTTTGTGCATAATAAATCTCTTCATACCCTCTTGGTATGTGTATGTGTGGCATTACCACTCCACATTCAGATCAAATTTTTAAGTGGGTCGTTGATCCCATTCCCCATGGAGCAACCACAGACCAAGTTTGAGATCTGTCTTTCTGATGCACTTCTCCAAATTCATTCATGCCTTTGCTCCCTTTGAAATAGAAAGCTCATCTGACGGATATGGAAATTCATTTTTTGTTATTGTTTTAATACAATTTTCTCCCAAATTATGAAAATCCTATAAACTAGAGATAATTAAAAAGTCTAGGGCATATCTTCTCTTATAGTAAAAATATTCTGAAAAACTCTCATGGGAACCCATTTTCACATTTAATCCTTCAGTAAGCTTCAAATATTCTTTGATTGAGGACTTTCACTTTGATTAGCCTCCATTTTCAGAGACCTACTTTATGAAGAAGAACTTTCAGGTGTGATGCAGTAACAGGACAGAGAACCACAATGTGGAATTCTTGCTAAAAAGGCTTTGAGCTTGAATCTAATAGATTTCTGCATCTGATCACAGATTAATAAGAAACAGAAGATAGAAGTGGAACATGTTAAAGAATACCACAAGAATAGTTAGTCAGATTCAGAATGTAGGAAATTTTACAGCACACATGACCCAATTTCTGCAATAAATACACATAATTAAAAGAGAGAATTGTTATCGATTAAAATGTGGTATATACATACATGGATATATTATTCAACTTTCAAAAAGAAGGAAATCCTACCATATGTGACAACATGGATGAACCTTGAGGACATAATGCTAAATGAAATGAACAGGTCACAGAAGGACAAATACTGCATGATTCCACTGGTTTCAGGTATTTAATGAAAGGTAGCAGAATATTTCACTCCAAAATATTCCTCACTGGATATTTTGGATTATCAGCTCATAAGGATTATTTGAGCTGATTATTTTGAGAAACAGCAGACACAGGAGAAGCTCTGAAAACAGAGTAGAAGTTATCCTTTTGTAAGGGAAATTTACATGTGTAAAGGAAATCTCTGTTTGTGAGGGTGTCTCCCTCTCTACAATAAGAAGAGAAGGATGACTCTAAATCATAAGAGAACCTTACCAATGGAGGAGGCATCAACTTAGATCTGCATAACAAACATTACCTTCCTTGTTTACTGTGATTTTCCTGGTAACGGTTTCCTGTCCCTACCCCTCAAAGTTTCTCTTTTCTCTATTTAGCTGAAGATAATATTTAAAGTGATGGCTTAGCCTACCTCTGAGAGTTACTTATTCTTCCCTGGGCATCTCCCATGTGTACAAAAAATATACAGGTTAATAAATTTCTGTTTGTTTTCCCCTTATTAATCTAAAACACAGCAGTCACAGCTAAGAACTCAGAAAGGTAAAAGGAAATTTATTTTTCTTCCCCATACACTAAAACAGTCAAAGACATGGAAGCAGAGCATACAATGGTGGTTGCCAAGACCTGGAGGGAAGAGGGAAATGGAGAGTTGCTATTCAATTGGTATAAAGTTTCAATTATTCAAGTTGATTAAATTATAGAGATTTGCTCATTGTGCCTATTGTTAACAATACTGTATTGTACACTTAAAATTTTGTTAAAAGGGTAGATCACGTTAAGTGTCCTTACCACAACTTTGAAAAAAGATTTTTTAAGAATACAAAAAATACATATATTTTAAGAGTCACATCAAATAAATGCAATTTGTACCTTGCTTGGATATGATTCAAAACCAGCCAACTGTACAAAGATAATTTCGAGATAGCCAGGGGAAGTTGAAAATGGACTGAATATTAAATAATAAGAAGAAATTGTTAATGTGATAGTATTGCTGCTCAATTTTTTTTTTAAATCCTTATGTGTTAGAGATTCATAGTGAAATGTTTATGGATGAAATAACAGCATGGTGGAATTTGGATTAAAATACTCCATTCAAATAACAAAGAGAGATGAAATAAGGATGTTGATCATTTTTGAAGGTGAGTGATAGGTATGTGGATTTTTATAATTCTCTCTCTACTTTTAAATATGTTTGAAATTTTCCAGAGTCAAAGATTAAAAACATAAATAAGCAAAGGCCTCTTTTTGCCAGAATTCTTTATAAATATTGGGGACTTATTTTTTTTATTTTTTCGGTATACCGGCCTCTCAGTGTTGTGGCCTCTCCCGTTGAGGAGCACAGGCTCCGACGCGCAGGCTCAGTGGCCATGGTTCACGGGCCCAGCCGTTCCGCGGCATGTGGGATCTTCCCGGACCAGGGCACGAACCCGTGTCCCCTGAATCGGCAGGCGGACTCTCAACCAATACGCCACCAGGGAAGCCCAATATTGGGGACTTACTAAAGAATGAACTATGAGTGTGAAATTCATCAACAAAATAACATAGCATTCTCCTAATGTCTGGTGAATTCAAATAAAGGTACAGATAATTCAAAACTTAAAGTAGACTTATCTTTGTTCACAAGACAATGTAAATGAGCAAAGTACAAGGAGTTAGTAAAATAATAGTTTATTCACAAGCCACATGATTTGAGAACTGTGATGAGGAGGACTGTTGAGTCCAAAGTCAGAAGCCATTATTGCCACAAGCAGTATGCCCCTTCTCTTAAAATAAATAAATAAATAAATAAAGTTGGCATTACACAGCCATCTGCTCACATCCCACGCTGTTTACCTGGCTGTTTGCTCTGCTTGTCAGAATAGCATTTGGATATTCCCAACATGGCATGAGGGTCAGGCTACCCACCTGGTGCTAGTGACCCCAGGGTTATTTTTCTTCTGCAGCTAATTTTTTTTTAGCTCATATCAGCTTGGGACTTAGAGAATTCAGCTGTCCAGTCTCGGCATCTCAGCCAGTCACCTGCTCAGGGAGGCATCCCTTCTGTGTCCCAAGTCCAACTCTATGTTCTTGCCAATTTAGAACTGACAGTACAAAATGCTGATTTGCATGTTACTCATAAATAACTTGGCCATGACATGTAATGTTTACCGACCTGCATCAGCATTTTCCTTACATCAGCCTGACTTGAAAGGGCTAAAACTGATTCAGCTATGCAAGATTTTATTGTTGTTATAGTTGTTATTGTTTCTGTTTATTTGACTATTTCTTTTTTGGTGGGATGAACACTAATGGATATTGTCTAAGATAATGTACATTAAATTTAATCCCATGCTTTTCTAAGTCTTATTAAAATGAATACCCATGGGTTTCTTTGCCAATTCAATTCCATGAGACTGCACTGAATACCTCATACATGCCAAACTTGGGACTCGGTGTATGGGAATACAAAGATCATTAAGACATGATCTCTTTCTTGAGAGGCTTACAGTTAATCTTCTCGGGGTTAGATTGATGGTGGGACATGGTGGATAACAGCCATGTAAACAAATAACTGTGGTAGAAAATGATAAATACATACCAGGAATAGTGTAGGTGATATACAAATAAACAACACTTAGAAGTATCAATGTATTATAAGCCTATGACTTACAAAGGCAAATGATGTGAAAAGAAAAAATGCCCCAAAGTTTCAGGAGTCACATGTTATTCTCATAAATACATCTGAATAAAAAGTTAAAGCTGCAATGTATAACATGGTAGCCACTGGCCACCTGTGTCTATTTAAATTTGAATTAATTAAAACTACATAAAACAAAAAGATCAGTTCTTTATTGGTCATTAGCCGTATTTGAAGTGCTTAATGTGGTTACTGGTTACTGTATTGAATGGCACAGGCACAGGGCATTTCCATCATTACAGAAAGTCCTATTGGACAGTACTTATTTACAGTGCCATGGTCTATAGCAGTCCCTCTCACTTTAATGTGCAAATGAATTCCCTGGGTATCTTGTTTACATGTTAATTCTGGTCAGAAGGTCTGGGATAGGGTCTGAGATCCTGCACTGTTAATAAGCTCCTGGATGATACTGATGTTGCTGGTCCATAGACCATACTTTGTGTAGCAAAGGTCTATACTATTCTATTAACACTAATAAAGAAGTAATGTTTCAAAGGTTTTTTCCCCCTAGTTACCTCTGTTAATTGAAGCTAGGGAAAAGTTAAATGATTACTATATTTTTAATAGAAAGAGTTTTTCCTCTCAAAATCTTTGATGTTACATTCTACAATTTAATCATATCCATAATAAGGTCATTTTAAAGACTTTAGCACTGAAACATAAAGTATAACAAAAATATCTTTGTTTTAACTATGCACAATCCATATCCTTCCCCCTCTGATTCTTGGCATTCATGAATCTATAAAAAAACCCAAACAAATCTCAAATCAGTTTTAAATTGAGTTGAAATTCATTTACCCACCTTAAATATAATTCTAATGTATTTAACTACTGCTCTAATAATGCCACATGCAGTTTTCTCCTTTGATTACTTCATTTCAAAGTTTTACTTTTCTCAAAATATTTTTTCCTAGTTATTAGAATTATAAGGGATTTCACAAGAAAAAGTAATTTCAACTTAAATAAGAGACTCATTCTTGTTCCTAAAAATAGGGCTGCTATTATTATTTAGGAAGGAATGAGAAATGAAAATAGCCCTAATTCCTTGGTACTAACAGAATGTGTGCCACTTCTATTTCTGCTCCCATTCACTGGCTCTTTAAATTCAACGAAGACACACCATTCCAATGTCAGTTCAAAATATCCATTTCCCCAAAACAGATCAGGGATAGTATCAGTTCTCTCTTCAGTATTTCAGTTCTGGCATGGCTCTCTGGAAAGCTCTTAATTACGTTTTGATGTTGCACATTGCTTATCAGTGTGGCTTCTAATCTCATGCTAAAATCAAACACATCAAAGTAAAACAAAACAAACAAAAAGAACCTGGGTTCTTTTCATACTTCTTTTATTTGGGGAGTGATAAGACATTTAAGTCTTCCAAAATCTCTTGGAGACATTGAAGTTTCCTGAAATTGTGCCTTAATAACCTGACTATTAATTTAAATAACCCATGTAATATAATATGTGCCCAAGTAAAATAGTTTTACCAACCAAAGAGTCACAGGTAACTTACAAAGTCATATTATGTGTTTCCCATCTCTACTGAAATGATCAAGATTAAAAAGTTAACAGAAGCAGGAAGCTTGTTTCCTACTAACAAACTGAAAATATAATCCATTAGTCACTCTTTTCAAATTGCTACCTGATTACTTAGAATCTTTCCAACTCTATAATTTACTGATTTAGATAGACTACCATGAAGAGGAAAGAGCGAGTTGTTTACAGGATAGAGCCAATTATGGCTAGACTGGGGAAGGTTAGGGTTAAACCCTTAAAGAGACAAGAGATGCTTGAGGTGGTACAGAGAGCATTGTTGTTATCTGGTCTTCTCATCTGGTTAAGCTTGAAACCATCCTGCTCTTTGGTTTTCTTTAAACTATCTACGTTAGAAGAAGCTGTGGACCAAACTTCCTATTTTATATTTGCCCATCTGCAGCCATTCACGAAGAGTTCCATTTCATTTGTTTCTCACTTTAATCAACAGGCCATTTTAGCATGAAAATAATGATGAAAAGGGATAAAGCGAAGCAAAGGTGTAAAGAAAAATAGAGACCAGAGGTGGCTGGGAAGCAAGCAAGAAAACAAACAAACAAAAAATCTGGAAGAGTTTACCTTTACAAGGGAAAAAAGCCAGAATGAAGATAAGGGAAAGGTGACCTATTAAATTAGGTTTCCTGAGTAGTCTGCTCTTTGATCTTGGAAATAGGTAGGAGACAAGGTCTGAGATAAGTAGGATTCCCTTTTCTAGCTGTGTTTCCTTGCTGTTATTTTAATCTATATTAATCTTTTTGTGGAACAGAAATAACTCTTGAAAGAGTATAATTTTCAAAATGATGGACTGTGATTTACGAGGTAGAGAGATGCTCTGTCAAGTTGACTGACTCACTAAAGGAGGTAACTGTTCTTTACAATACATTGTTATCAGAAAACTGAACAGAAGTCAATACAATGTCTATTTCTTCAAGCCCTCAGTAAATGCAATAAAATGTTTTCCTTCTCCTTCAGTGAATGACCAAGTTTGACAACCAGATAAAACAGAACAACTGTGGATCAGAAAGTAGGATTTCCAGTATGACCCAATAATTTTTATATTAAGGGTGCCTGTGAGCTACATTACTATTGATGATTCAGGGATTACAGGTGTACTTTTTTCTCAAGAGTATGCCAGCTAGTGGGATTAATAGCTGTTTTTCCTTATGCAAGTAGGTATCTGCATACACACTTTGATTTGAAGGGTTTCTCAGGTTTCCACCTATCCAACATTAGTTTTCTATTTATCTGTCAAGGTGCTACTGTACTTCACTACTTTAGGAATTCAATGATTAAAAAAAAACAAAACCAGATTACTTAGAAGGCAAAGGAGAGAGGCTCTTCATAGATAGAATGAGACAGCCAAGATATTTGGCCAAGATCCTGAAGCCAAAATTTGTGCTTTGAGGAAGATAATGAAAGAGTGGGTGAAAATCTCCCTCTTTATTATTAGCAAAGGCTTTTAACCCAAACTCCCATATGAAGATAGCTAGGTTAGATCACTCGAGAGACTTGGTTTAGATTGACTGCTATTTGTTTGTTTTAAAGTCATTAATTTTTCCCTGACAGACCTGGATGGTGATTTCTTTTCCTTGGTGATAATCTGAATCCTGTACAGCTTTCTCAAAACAGGAAGCCCCTCCCAAGTAGGAAGTAGCCCTAGTCCAATTTACCTTACCTTACCCAAAGTGTGTAAAACAAATCTAATTAGTAAAGCTTCTATGAACACTCATGTATAAACATTTTTGTGGGCATTTATTTTAACTTATTTAGATAAATACCTAGAAAAGGAGCTGCTGGATCATATAGTAAGCATACATGCAACTTTGTAAGATACTGCCGAACTATTTTCTAGAGTGGTCGTACTGTCTAAGTAGCCCCACCAGCAGTGTAGAGAGTTCCAATTGCCCCACACCTTCAACAACATTTGTTATACTAAGTGATAGTTGGCAACATATGAATGGTTATTCTATATTAATATAATGAATTAATATAATTTCTATATTAATATAACAAATACTACTCAGCAACAAAAAGGGATAATCCACTGCAACAAAACAACATGAATGTATCTAAAAAACATCCTGCTAAGTGAGAAAAGTGAGACACAAATCATAGTACATGACTCTGTATTTTTGAAGTTTTAGATAAAGGCAGAACTAATCTATAGAGACCAGAAGCTTATCAATGGTTGCCTGAGGTGCAAGGTATGGGGTGGTGGTGGGGCCATGACTGGGAAGGGCACAAGGGAACTTGTGTTTGGGTTGATAGAAATATTCTATAGCTTGAATGAGATGACAGTTACATAGGTATACACCTATGTCAAAATTTACCAAATTGTATGGTATTTAAATGGGCATATTCATTTTATTATATACATAGTACCTCTCAATAAAGTTTATTAAAAAATGTAAGGAAAATCAATCTAGATTTGAAAGTTAAAGAAGGGGAGGAGCCAGAGAAAGGTGAATCCAAAAAGACCAGTGTCCAAAAAAAAGCTTCACCCTGTAGCAGAGTGGCCCCAAAGACTCTTGAACTCCTCCTGCTCCTGGAATGTGGTGTGGGGAGTGAGGTCAAAGCTCTCACTGGAAGCCAAGTCTGTCAGTATCAGTTGACAAGATAGGTGTCTGGCTACTAAGGTAGGAAAGGATCTATGAAGAACAGGAGGGAAATCTCTAAAATCCACTTCCTCTGGTTCACACATTGGCTTTGTCTGAACCTAGTGGTATTAACCTCTCCCATTGGCTTTGTTTCTTTGTTCTCTTTGGTTTTAAATATTTGAAAAGTTACATACTTGGATTCATATGCTATTTGCATCCTTTTTAAAATTTTTTTTTTTTTTTTTGCGGTACGCGGGCCTCTCACTGTTGTGGCCTCTCCCGTTGCGGAGCACAGGCTCCAGACGCGCAGGCCCAGCGGCCATGACTCACGTGCCCAGGCGCTCTGCAGTATGTGGGATCTTCCCGGACCAGGGCACGAACCTGTGTCCCCTGCATCGGCAGGCGGACTCTCAACCACTGTGCCACCAGGGAAGCCCTGTTTGCATCCTTTTGATGGATTTCCTTAACCAGTCTCTCTCCTTGGTCCTGGTTTTTGTGTACAATTTCCCAACTTTGTCTTTTGGGATATGATAACAGATCTTTGAAAACCTTTCTGCCACTGGTATATTCAAATATCCAATTTATTTGCGTGCCTAATAATGCAAATCTAGTAATATTCTTTTTTATTATGATTCATGACATAAAAATTAAGTCAGAGGGATTTTATATTTATAGTCTTGGAATCATTTTTTTTGGTATCAGCTAGGAAATACTGAGAAGCAAGTATTTAGTTGTATACTTTTCAGAAATACCCTTTCAGAAATAAATCTTAATTGACTGTGGTACAAAGACAGAGTTAAGCAGATTTATATTTATTTTATCAGAAAATAAATATAAAATATTGGCTGTATATTTATATCTAAAGAATACTGTTTTTCTGTGTCATTTGTGACCTATTTACTCAAACCACATGTGTACATGTGTATAAATATTCTTTTTGCATATATTTTTATATGGACACATTTTCAACATAACATTATTTGGACTTGTCATTATTTTCCAATGTGACTGGAAAGTTACTTTAAGAGGAAAATACCATTGACCTTTGTTTTTCTACTTCAGATTTTTAATTTTTCCTTGCATGATATTCAGGCTTCATAAGTGATGAAGTTAAAGAATTATTTTAGTGTCAAACTTCCTGTATTCAATGAGTTTTAAATATAAAATATCTAATTATAAAAACTCTGTATTTAATGATGCTATGTTCAGACAAAATTGTAAGATTTATAAAAAATACTTTTACCAGTTCTCAGAGTTTCCTTAAATGATATATAAACACCAAGTGATTATATTTTATTATTTATCAATTATTTACTAAATAAGATGGTATTTCTTCCTCCCTCCCTCCCTCCCTCCCTCCCTTCCTTCCTTCATCTCTTTTTTAAATTTCAAACCAGTGAGAGTAACACCTAATTTAAATAGTAAGTCGATGTTTTGGAAACTATAAAATAAAGTTTTCTTCTTAGTCTACTTCCTGTTTTCTAATAAAGTTTATTTTAGTCCTACCCTGCTGATAAGGCATTTATTATGACACATCTAGACTACCTGACAGAAATACAATTTCTTTCCAGGCTCTTTTACATTATTTTTGCTCATCTAAGTAGCCTGAAAAAGACAGTGTAATTTAGAGAAACTTGCTAAAGTTCCTCTTTTGATGGCTTCTCCTTTTATTAGAAATGTGCTGAATCAACTTAATAGTCATTCTGGAGAAAGGTACCATGTACAATGTCAACATCAGCCTGCACAAAGGGAAAAAAACCTCTGAATGTTGAGATATTAATTAGCAAATATAGAACTAAAAGTAATAGATGTAGTTAAACACTCCTTTTGTTATATCAGTCCAATGCAGGCATTACCAGAGAACAAATGTAAGGACTACCAAATACTTCTCCATTTAAATGACGCTGTTAAGCAAATTGATCGACATTGCTGATATTTGTACCTAAATATCATTATGCAAATGATTTTAAGATTATTAAATGCAATAATAATAATATTTTAAAAGGTATAATCTGAGTTTTTGCCACACTAGCTAGATTATTTAAAGCTAGTGTTGTCCTATTTAGGTTAAAGGAGACCCTCAACTACTCCTCATTATTTTTCCCTCCGAATTGTGCCATGTTTCTTTGATATCTACAAGTTGCATTGAATGTTTTTGTCAGAGCTGGTGTTGACACACTGTCCTATGATCTGTAATGAATCCAGGGCTGGTGCTGGTGGGGCTCAAAGGGTGCTGTATCCATGGATAAATACCAACAGGGTCAACCTTATCTAAAAATGTAAAGAAGGTATACATAAGATGGAAGGAAAATTACAAATCATGCATTCAAAGCCCTAATTTATGTGAAAATAGATTAAGAAGCTGGTACAGGTCACAGAGCAAATTAGTGGCAGAACTGAGATTGGAGTCTAGGGCTCATGAAGGTCTGCTGCCCTGATGGAAAAGTTTTTTATTTAGCCCTTACCATCTCTCATGCTGTTACTGACTGTCGTATGCTCTGTTCAACACCCATTTCTCGATGACCTGCTCCAAATGACTTGTTAGAAAATATCACTTGGCTATAGTAATTCACAAAATTCTAAGGAGATCTGAGAGCTTCCTGAACACTCCCCAGGAATAGGGAGCTCACTCTCTGACACACAACTGGATAAAATCTGAGACAATGTAACAAAGATCTTCTAGTGGACCTTGAATCCACATCCTTATGATTCCCACCTGTCCATTGCCCTTCTCAAAGTCTCCTAGAGTAACACAGCTCAACAGCCCTTCCAATATTTTCAAACTTGGATCATGTTTTTCTCTATTTCAGAATTCATCTCTCCAGATCTATTAAAAGTTATTCATGCAATAGTGTCCATATATCCTTCATCATCCTCACTGCATTCCCCTGGATGTGCTTAATTGCTAATGTTGAACCTCTCACAATTGATTTTATTATAATAATAATAATTTCAAAGACAGACTTTAATCCAATTAGCTTATAAAAGTTTGCATGTGAATAAATATCCCATATAATCTAAATGAGATGATTCTGAGCAGAAATTTTGATGACCCTTTTTTTCTAGTCCTATCAATTTGTTCTCACAAAACCAACCTAGTAGAAGACTTAAAGAAAAAAAGGGGGAAATGGTATATTTTTCTCTTCTCTATACAAATACAACTCAATCTTGATGATTGCTTTCTGCTGAACTTATTTTATGTACATATTATTTAATATTTTGAGCTTTGTAGGGACACTGAAAGAGAAAGAAGAATAATATAAAAACCTGCAGCCAGAAATGAAGAAAACTCTGTATCAACTGTCTTTGTGTAGGAGATGGAAGAACAAGAACCTACCACCTAGGCATTCTGTTCAGCTACCTTGATCACTGTAAATAAGGATATAAGAATTGAGTCAACATCTTGGAAGTCAGATTTCCTGAAGTTACGTTTTATTTTTTGGTTCTCAACTACCTTAAGAAAACTTATCTAGATGGTGTACATTAGATTATTTATAACGGATTAGCCAGGCAACAGTTTAGAAGTAGCTGTCATTGTCATCACGTGTGTGTGGGTTGACATTCCAGGTGGCAAATCTGGGCGAATGTACTATCTCAGTGTTTTGGACAACAAATCATGTAAATTATTACTTGTTAAAGAAGTATGTGTGCTCTGAGTGTTATAACTGGACTGTAAAGCACATCTTCATGTTCTCTCCATTTATGAAGTATATTTTAATTTCTGGTTCTAAGTGGAAGAAAATAAATGTATCAATGATATGATTTTTGCATGTGCTTCAGTATTTAATGTGATTTAAAATTAAATAGTAGAATATATTGTGTTTTTTAAAGTTTTATTGCCTCCATTTAACGGATACGATTTAGGCATGAGTCATTTAAATTAGTCTTTGCATAATTTTTAATTAGCTCAACTTTCTCTAATTATTACATCAGCTGAAGTTCTCATTAAAGTCTTCCTGTTCCTTATCTCTGAAGGGCAGTGTCATAATGAGGGTGAAGGACACTTAGAGGACTAAGGAGATAGTAATTTATAATTTAATGTGACAAGCTGACATTTCATTTATTATGATGAAACCATTTTTGGTAAAGAGGATAAGTCATATTTTAAACATACATGTATTAGTAAGTACAATTGTAAATATTTCAATGAATACAATTATAACTTGTGTATATTCCCAAATTCTTTAGCGTTGTGTGAGGGATACTCTTCCTTTAGTATTCAACTAAAATCCCTAAGTCTCCATCCTGTATAATCATGACAGAAGTCCAATGATCTAAGTGCTGTATTTTATGAAGTATGAGGGGCATAGCTGCTCACATTTTGATATCACTGAAGTAGGATGCACCCTATAGTCAATGTAATCTTTCAATCATTGTCAACCAGGCAACAATTATGAAATAGCTATCACTGTCATCACATGTGTGACTTTGTAGATATTCCTGGTGGCAAAACTGGCTAATGTAACATCTCAACATTCTGAACACTTGAATGTAAGGAAAATTTAAGGAAGAAATATGGTATCTGTTTGTTGTACAAAATCTTTCTCATGAATCCCACAACAAGATTAGAAAAGCACTAGCTTCAAAACTAGCATCATTGGCTTGGAAGAAAATATCAGAATCAATAGTAGAGCACTCTTTGAAGATATGTTGCCTTACCAAGAAAGTGTTGGAAAGACCAAGATATCAATGACTGGGTCAAAAAGTGACTCAAAGAGTCAGACTTAGAAAGCAGAGTCAGATATAAAGAAGCTTTAGAACTATTTTATTCATTTTATTTTCTTATATTTTTATTTTTATGTATGTGCAAGAGTGATATGTGATAAAAGTCTATGTTTAGGTAAATCTAAAAGGGCTCTTTCCTTAAGTAGAAAATAAAAATGTAAGTTATAAGAAAACATTATATGATAATTTAACTGGCAGAAATTTTTCTTTCACTGTGACACATAAAATAACAGTGCACCTTAAAATAATGGCACCTTAGAGTCAAAGAACATAATTCTAGAAACTTCCAGGGAGTCATCATATGCTCTACCATTTAGTACTGACTGTTGCTTGTCATCTTTCTGATGATACGAGACTTCACACAAATCATAGGGCCACTTCTCAAGGTTTGCGCCTATTATAACAGCAGTTTGCCTTATGAGGAGCCACAAAGCAGAGTTGACATTAAGTTATCTTTACTGGAATCTTTTGGATGTGAGGGGAAAAAATGTAATGCCACAACAGCAAATTTTCACCTGGAATATTTGATAGCACTGTGTTTAGAGTACTTTTCCCTGATCCTCCACAGAGAGATCCTTTTTATATTTCTCCTTGGTCTTGCTTCTCTCTATTGTTGCAAGAAACAGCTTGCCTCGCTAAAAAGGGAATACCCTTAGCCAATATTGAAACCCCACTGATGTCTAAGAAACTTGCCGAGTTTTCTCCCAGTTAAAAATAAAGGTGGGCTTTCACATTATTATGGAGAGTAGCTAATTTTCTCATTGACTCAAATTTCTCCCTTCTAGAATGGCATTTTTGCTTTACTATTTCATGACTAAAAATCCTATTAAAATGTCTCTTTGTAACGTGTGTGCATGTTTTCCACAACCAAAGAACAGTATACTCTTAAAGATATATTCTGCTTCTATTACTAAAACAATAGAGAAAAACATGAGGCAGCCTGTTAAAATAGCAGCTTGTTCCTGATACATAAAAAATTCACTGGAAGAAAATATAAAAACAAAAAAAACCCACTAAAATTTCAGAGACCACCCTGATGATTTGAATTTTGATGCTATATTTGCTCTAAAAGCTTAATAACACAAATGAATGGGTTTTAATAGACACTGATATCCTCTGAAACCACAAGAGAGTGAGACAGATTTACAAATAGGGATTGGTGAGACTTGAGCATAAATTCTACTTCCAAAGTCTCCAGAATGGAATTAACTAAAGTTAGGCAAAGTCACCAATTTTTCAATGTGATCTATAAATACTGCAAATGAAAAACAAAATAAGAGCTACAAAGTAGAGCAGTAGTTTTCAAACTTTAGAGACATCAATTTCACCCAAGGAGCTTGTTAAAAACTGGAGAGTTCTAACTCCTAGCCTCTAATTATTCTAAATTAGTAGGTCCGTGGAAGGTCTAGAAATTTACATTTTTGTCACGAAAACATCAGGTGATTCTGATGCAAGAGTTCAAGGCATCACATTAAGGAAGAAAAAAACCGCTATAAAGCCTGTATCTCAAATAGGAAAAAAAAAGAACCCAATAACATGTTACAATAATATGCCCAAATGGTTTGGACCATTTGCCCACATATCTGCATACATAGTCTAACAATTAGCAGATTTATGATAAAAATAAGTTACAATGATTTCAAGCATCTAATGGACAAATTATTCCTTAATATTTAATGATCTTCAGAGAGAAAAAAATCTTAGTATGATAATTTAATTACATTACTTGTAAAAATATCAGTTATTTAAAATATGTACACAGAACATCACAGTCTTGGTCTTGCACACTGTATTTGGTGTTCAGTGTAAACTAAATTTCAATAAATTTTATCATTATACGTCAGCTCCCTC
The DNA here is from genome assembly GCF_963924675.1 of Phocoena phocoena. Classification (NCBI taxonomy): domain Eukaryota; kingdom Metazoa; phylum Chordata; class Mammalia; order Artiodactyla; family Phocoenidae; genus Phocoena; species Phocoena phocoena. The sequence continues at coordinate 70,426,068 of NC_089227.1, read as the reverse complement.
ACACAAGCACATGCCCCAGATAACAGCCTCAGAGTCACAAGCAAATGCAGGTTCCTGAGTGACTTCCCTAACAGCCCTTGTGATCACCAGCCTCCCCTGTGCACCCCTTAGGAAAGACCTCTGTAGCGCTTACCAGCACCCTGCTTTTTTGGTTGGAATTGACCAATTCATCAGAAGGCCATGAACCTCAAAGCATTCTACTCTCGGACCCTAAGACATGTGCCCCAGGTTCTACCCTCTGTCTGCACTCTGCTTTGACCTCCCAATGTGGCCCCTTGAAACATGCCGTGTACTTCCTCCAGGGCCTGTGAGGAATAGAATGCTCTATTTGAATTTCTCTTGTGGTCTGTTGTTGAACCTCCACTCACCATATGGCACCCTGTGCTCCATTTAACAAGTGTTAATTTTAAAAAGTCAGACACAAGGCAAAGGTTTTACCATTTTAGAAATCTTCCAGAATATACTCTTGAATAAGTACAAATTTACCTTAATCTCCTCCACTACATGTATTTATACTGTAATCACTAAACTTCATCTCTCTGAGGGTCAATAAATTTTCCTTAACATATGACTTGAATACTGTGGTCTCTGTTTGATACTGGAAACATTATATGATTAGGAGTTGAACCAATTGAAAGTATAATGCTCTTGATAATTAATATTTTATCTTTTCCCAAAAGTATTATTTAATAATATTATTACTTTGGATCAGAATTAAAGCAAAGGTAGGATGCATGACATTTAAAATTTCCTTCCAAGCTAATGATTCATGAATATTAAAGAAATTTACTATTTTTATGATGCAGTTGAATGTAAATAACTTTATCCTTAAAACATAAATAAATAAATAAATAAAACAAATATTTTCTCCCTTTTATATTTAGGTCCAATTCATGTTTGTTCCATTGCTCCCAAACTCCTTGGGGTTGTTTCAAGGTTGTAAGAGGAGACTTGTTGATGGATGCACAATGTAATTATACTGTAGCCAAGCACCTGCCCTCCCACTGCCTGAAAAGCAGAGGAGGAAGGCCAAGAATATGCGTAAGAGAATTCAACTCATCACTATTCATGTACCTAGAAATATAAAGTTCCAGATATATAGCATGATAGAGCTCATGCAAATTGATAGCTGTAACAGGGCTACAAAAAAAAAGCACCGGAATGCATATCCTTTCTAAGGAGGGTCTCTTCATGCCCACACCCAGCCCCTCAACGCCCACTACTTAATCTTAAGCCTTGATTTTGCTGATTTGATGTATACGGAACAGAGAACATTGAGAGAACACTAGAGCTGTAATTGCTTTACATTGGGAAAGGCATGGAGGTATCACTGAGGAAGAGAAGGGAGTGAGAAGGTGGGAGGACAGGCATCAAAAAGTGGGTGGAGCAGAAAGAGTACCCTTGACTCTAAGCGTGAGAGGAAGAGAGCAAAAAAGAAGAAATTTTGGAGTTGCCAAGTGAAATGGAATTTGAGTGGAGAGAAATGTATAAAGCATACTTTGTGAAATTTTGACCTGTATTTTTTAATTCTCCTTTTTGTTTTTTCTTTATTAAGAAATTTCAGTGAAGACTTCTTACTGAAGATAGAAATATTTTCCAATACTTTGTAATTTGGTTTGTGATTTTTAAAAATGCAATGAAAAGGGACTTGAAGCAAGATAATACGACCCAGATATTTTCAAGTTATATGAGAAACAGGTATTATTTAAGTAAAATTTCAGATAATACAAAACCCAAGTCAGGAAATTGTTCTTCCATCAGAAGTGCAAATCTAATGAATATAATCATTAGGGAGGGGACTTGCCCTGTAGGTGGATTCTGAGTTCCGGGTAATCAGTTTGTCTGAGATTCCAAACCTACTAATTATTTAGAGATGAACTTAGAAAAGAGAAAGAGGAAAGAATGAGGAAGGGGGGTGTGTGTGTGTGTGTGTGTGTGTGTGTGTGTGTGTGCGCTCACACCTAAAAGGCTTCCTCTCTGGTTAGTCAAGTGTGACTATTCAGACTGCCAGTAGGTCTCCTCACAGTGCTCAGAGCTACTGCCTTGAATCACTGAACTGTTGAGATAGACTAGCATGTAATGAATACATGGAAACTTACATTTAAGCCTTCACAGGTTATACACATTAAAAGGATGTAAAGTTTGTTTCAGAGTTTCTCCTGCAAGGCATTACTCGTATTTATCAAATGTTATTTCCTTAACACCCCAATCAAAACAAAGAGAAGCACGCAAAACTAAACAGATTAACATGCCCTATTTTCTAAATTTCCTTTAAATATTTCTCATAACACAAGTAACACATATTCATTGTGCAAAATAAAAAATTCCAAGTAAGAAAAAAATCAACCAAAATATTCATAGTTGGCTCTTAATATTTTGATATATACAAAACTTACATAAACATTAATATTTTGTTTCCTTAAAATTTTCCATTTCATATGTTATCTAATTTGCAGGCATACAGTTGTTCACAGTATTCCTTTATAATTCCTTTTATTTCTTAAGGTCAATAGTGAGGTCCTTTCATTTCTGATTTTATTAATTTAATTTTTTTCTCTTTTTTTCTTGGTTAGTATAATTTCTATTAATTTCATTTGGTTCACTGAATCTTATTGCTGTAGTGTTCCAAGTGCTACAAAGCCCATCTTTTAATTTTCAACTATTATACTTTTCACTTCTAGAATTTTCTTTCTGGTTCTTTTGTAGTTTTCATTTATGTGCTCAATTCCATATCTGTTTATCCATCTGTTCTATTAAGTCATTAAACATGTTTATAATAGTAGGCTTTTTAAAAACTGAAGTATAGTTGACTTACAATATTATATTAGTTTCAGGTGTACAACACAGTGATTTGATATTTTATAGATTATACACTATACAAAGTTATTATACAATATCGACTATATTGTCTGTGATGAACATTACATGCCTGTGACTTTATTTTATAACTGGTAGTTTGTACCTTTTAATTCCATTCACATACTTTGCCCCTACTCCTACCCCCTCCCCTCTGGCAACTACTAGTTTGTTCTTTGTATCTGTGAGTCTGTTTCTGTTTTGTTATATTTATTCTTTGTTTTGTTTTTTTAGATTCTACATTTAAGTGAAAGCATAAGCACTTGTCTTCCTCTGCCTGACTTACTTCACTAAGCATAGTACCCTACAGATCCATCCATGTTGTCACAAATGGCAAGACTGCATTCTTTATTATGGCTGAGGAATACTCTACTGTATTTGTAATATATACCACATATTCTTTATCCATTCATCTGCTGGTGGGCACTTAGGTTACTTCCATATCTTGGCTATTGTACTGCTATGAACACTGGGTGCATATATCTTTTGAAATTAGTGTTTTCTTTTTTTCGGATAAACACTGAGGAGTAGAAGTGCTAGATGGTATGGTAATTATATTTTTAATTTTTTGAGAAATCTCCATGTTGTTTTCTATAATGGCTATAATTTACACTCCCAAAAACAGTGCATGAGGGTTTATTTTTCTCCACATCCTCGCCAACACTTGTTATTTCTTGTATTTTGGATGACAGCCATTCTGACAGGTGTGAGGGGATACTTCATTGTGGTTTTGATTTGCATTTTCCTGATGGTTAGTGATGTTGAGCATACTCTCATGTGCCTGTTGGCCATCTGTATATCTTCTTTGGGAAAATGCCTATTCAGGTCCTCTGACCATTTTTAATCAGATATTTACCCCGTATCAGACATATCATTTGCAAATATCTTCTCCCATTCAGGAGGCAGGCTTTTCATTTTATTGATGATTTCCTTCACTGTGAAAAAGGTTTTTTGTTTGGTGTGGTCCCATTTGTTTATTTTTCTCTTGTCCTTGCTGAGGAAAGAGATCAAAAAAATATTAAGACTGATGTCAGGGCTTCCCTGGTGGTGCAGTGGTTGAGAATCTGCCTGTCAATGCAGGGGGCACGGGTTCGAGCCCTGGTCTGGGAAGATCCCACATGCCGCGGAGCAACTGGGCCTGTGAGCCACAACTACTGAGCCTGTGCGTCTGGAGCCTGTGCTCCACAACAGGAGAGGCCGCAATAGTGAGAGGCCCGCACACTGCGATGAAGAGTGGCCCCCACTTGCTGCAACTAGAGAAAGCCCTTGCACAGAAACGAACACCCGACATAGCCAAAAATAAATAAATAATAATTAAAAAAAATAAAAAGACTGATGTCAAGGAGCTACCACCTGTTTTCTTTTAGAAGTTTTAAGTCTTACATTTAAGCCTTTAATCCACTTTGAGTTTATTTTTTCATATGGTGTGAGAAAATGTTCTAGTTTCTTTGTTTTACATGTAGCCGTCCAGTTTTCCCAACACCACTTATTGAAGAGACTGTCATTTCTCCATTGTATATTTTTGCCCCCTTTGTTGTAGAATAATTGACCATATGTGTGTCGGTTTATTTCTGGGCTCTCTATTCTGTTCCATTGATGTATGTGTCTGTTTTTGTGCCAGTACCATATTGTTTTGATGAATGTAGTTTTGTAGTATAGTCGAAGTCAGGGAGCATGATACCTCCAGCTCCGTTCTTTCTCAAATAGTTTTGGCTATTTGGGGTCTTTTGTGTTTCCATAAAAAATTTTAAATTATTTGTTCTAGCTCCATGAAAAATGTTTTTGGTATTTTGATAGGGATTGCATTGAATCTGTAGATGACATTGAGAAGTATGGACATTTTAACAATATTAATTCTTCCAATCCATGAACATGAAATACTTTTCCATTTATTTGTGTTGTCTTTGTTTAATCAATGTCTTATATTTTTCAGAGTACAGATCTTTCATCTCCTTGATTAAATTTATTCCTAGGGGTTTTTTCTTGACTTGACTGTAAATGAGATTATTTTCTTGATTTCTTTAAATGAGATTATTTTCTTGATTTCTTTGTGACTGTCCATTATTGCTATATAGAAATGTAACTGATTTCTGTGTATTAATTTTGATTCCTGAAAATGTAGTGAATTTATTTATTAGTTCCAATAGTGTTTTGAGTGAGTTTTCTATAGATAGTATCACGTCATCTGCAAATAATGACAGTTTACTTCTTTTCTTCCAATTTGGATGCTCTTTATCATTATTTTTTCATCTGATTGCCATGGCTAGGACTTCTAACACTCTGTTGAATAAAAGTGGTGAGAGTGGTGGCCGTATCTTTTTCCTGATTTTGGAGGTAAAGCTTTTAGTTTTTCACCATTCAGTATGATGTTAATTGTGGGTCTGTCATAAATGGGATTTATTATGTTGAGGTACTGTTCCCTCTGTAACAACTTTGTTGAGAGTTTCCATCATGAATGAATGATGAATTTTATCAAATGCTTTTTCTGTATCTATTGAGATAACCATGTGATTTTTATCCTTAGTTTTGTAAATGTGGTGTATCATGTTGATTGATTTGTGGATATTAAACAACTCTTGCAGCCTTGGAATAAAGCCCACTTGATCATGGTATATGATCCTTTTAATGTATTATTGTATTTGGTTTGCTAATATTTTGTTGGGGATTTTTGCATCTATGTTCATCAGGGATATTGGCTTGTAATTTTCTTAAATTGTAGTGTTTTTGTCTGGTTTTAGCATCAGGGTAATGCTGTCCTTGTAGAATCAGTTTGGAGGTGTTCCCTCCTCTTCAATATTTTGGAATAGTTTGAGAAGAACAAGTATTAACTCTTCTCTAAATATTTGGTAGAATTCCTCTGTGAAGCTATCTGGTCCTGGACTTTCATTTGGTGGGAGATTTTTTGGTCAGTGATTCAATTCATTACTAGTAATTAGTCTGTTCAGACTTCTTATTTCCTCCTGATTCAATCTGAGAAGATTATATGTTTCTAGGAATTTATCCATTTCTTCTAAATTGTTCAATTTGTTGGCCTATAATTGTTCACAGTATTTTCTTAGAATAGTTTATATTTCTGTGATATCAGAATGAGAAGTTGTAACTTTTCTTTCATTTCTAATTTTATTTATTTTGTCCCCTCTCTCTGTCTCCTTTTTCCTTGATGAAGTTGGCCAAAGGTTTACCAATTGATCTTTAAAACAAACAAACAAAAAAACCCAGCTCTTAGTTTCATTGATGTTTTCAACTGTTTGGTTTTTTTTAAACCTTTTAGAGCTTTATTGTAGTGACATGAAAAGAAAGTTCAAAACATAGGATGTGGGCTTCCCTGGTGGCACAGTGGTTGAGAGTCCGCCTGTCGATGTAGGGGACATGGGTTCGTGCCCAGGTCTGGGAAGATCCCACAGGCTGCAGAGCGGCTGGGCCCATGAGCCATGGCCGATGAGCCTGCGCGTCCGGAGCCTGTGCTCCACAACAGGAGAGGCCACGACAGTAAGAGGCCTGTGTACCGCAAAACAAAAAAACAAAAAAACAAAAAAACAAAAAAAAACATAGGATGTACACTGAAAAAATATGTGAGACCTTAGCTAACACTTAACATTGATTTTCTCTGAATGGGGGTGTGTATGTGTCAATTTTCTATGTTACCTATTGTTGCAATTTATAATTAAAATATATTACCTTTGTAATTAGAAAAAAAGTAATATTTTTAAAAGGCAACTTTACAATTTCTTTCTATAGGAGATTACATGCTTTATACAAAGCCAAAAGAAATTTTAGAAATTCAACATTTAAACTATGTGCAGGTAATAGATACAATTTTTGTTATATTAAAATAGTTAATTTTTACTTATGGATATATTCATTGGTCTCTATCATTGGCTTTTCTTTTTTTAATTTTATTTTTTTATACAGCAGGTTATTATTACTTATCTATTGCATACATATTAGTGTATATATGTCAAACCCAATCTCCCAATTCATCCCACCACCACCAACCCCGTCACTTTCCCCCGTTCGTGTCCATACGTTTGTTCTCTACATCTGTCTCTATTTCTGCCTTGCAAGATGGTTCATCTGTACCATTTTCCTAGGTTCCACATATATGCATTAATATACAATATTTGTTTTTCTCTTTCTGACTTGCTTCACCCTGTATGACAGTCTCTAAAGCCATCCAAATCTCTAGAAATGACCCAATTTCGTTCCTTCTTATGGCTGAGTAATATTCCATTGTATATATGTATCACATCTTCTTCATTCATCTGTCAATGGGCATTAGATTGCTTCCATGACCTGGCTATTGTAAATAATGCCGCAATGAACACTGGGGTGCATGTGTCTTTTTGAATTATGGTTTTCTCTGGGTATATGCTCTGTAGTGGGATTGCTGGGTCATATGGTAATTCTATTTTTAGTTTTTTAAGGAACTTCCATACTGTTCTCCATAGTGGTTGTATCAATATACATTCCCACCAACAGTGCAAGAGGGTTCCCTTTTCTCCACACCCTCTACAGCATTTGTTGTTTCTAGACTTTCTGAGGATGCCCATTCTAACTGGTGTGAGGTGACACCTCATTGCAGTTTTGATTTACTTTTCTCTAATGATTAGTGATGTTGAGCATCTTTTCATGTGTTTGTTGGCCATCTTTATGACTTCTTTGGAGAAATGTCTATTTAGGTCTTCTGCCTATTTTTTGATTGAGTTGCTTTTTTAATATTGAGCTGAGTGAGTTATTTATATATTTTGGAGATTAACCCTTTGTCCGTTGATTCGTTTCCAAATATTTTCTCCCATTCTGAGGGCTGTCTTTTCGTCTTGTTCTAGTTTCCTTTGCTTTGCAAAAGTTTTTAGGTCCCATTTGTTTATTTTTGTTATTTCCATTACTCTAGGAGGTGGATCAAAAAGGATCTTGCTGTGATTTATGTCAGAGTGTTCTTCCTATGTTTTCCTCTAAGAGTTTTATAGTGTTCAGTCTTACATTTAGGTCTCTAATCCACTTTGATTTTATTTTTGTGTATGGTGTTACGGAGTGTTCTAATTTCATCCTTTTACATGTACCTGTCCAGTTTTCCCAGCAACACTTATTGAAGAGGCTGTCTTTTCTCCATTGTATATCCTTGCCTCCTTTGTCATAGATTAGTTGACCACAGGAATGTGGGCTTACCTCTGGGATTCTATATTTCTGTTTTTGTACTGTACCATATTGTCTTGATTACTGTAGTTTTGTAGTATAGTCCGAAGTCAGGGAGTCTGATTCCCGTAGCTCCGTTTTTCCCTCAAGACTGCTTTGGCTATTTGGGGTCTTTTGGGTCTCCATACAAATTTTAAGATTTTTTGTTCTAGTTCTGTAAAAAATACCACTGGTAATTTGATAGGGATTGCATTCAATCTATACATTGTTTTGGGTAGTATAGTCATTTTCACAATATTGATTCTTCCAATCCAAGAACATGGTATATCTCTCCATCTGTTTGTGTCATCTTTCTTTCATCAGTGCCTTATAGTTTTCTGAGTACAGGTCTTTTATCTCCTTAGGTAGGTTTATTCCTAGGTATTTTATTCTTTTTGTTGCAATGGTGAATGGGATAGTTTCCTTAATTTCTCTTTCTGATCCTTTGTTGTCAGTGTATAGGAATGCAAGAGATTTCTGTGCATTAATTTTGTATCCTGCAACTTTACCAAATTCATTGATTAGCTCTAGTAGTTTTCTGGTGGCATATTTAGGATTCTCTATGTATAGTATCATGTCATCTGCAAACAGTGACAGTGTTACTTTTTCTTTTCCAATTTGTATTCCTTTTATTTCTTTTTCTTCTCTGATTGCTGTACCTAGGACTTCCAAAACTATGTTGAATAATAGTGGCAAGTGGACATCCTTGTCTTGTTCCTGATCTTAGAGGAAATGCTTTCAGTTTTTCACCATTGAGAATGATGTTTGTTGTGGGTTTGTCATATACGGCCTTTATTATATGAGGTAGGTTCCCTCTATGCCCACTTTCTGGAGAGTTTTTATCAAAAACAGGTGTCGAATTTTGTGAAAAGCTTTCCCTGCATCTACTGAGATGATCATATGCTTTTTATCCTTCAGTTTGTTAAAATGGTGTATCATATTGATTGATTTGCATATATTGAAGAATTCTTGCAACCCTGGGATAAATCCCACTTGATCATGGTGTATGATCCTTTTAATGTGTTGCTGGATTCTGTTTGCTAGTATTTTGTTGAGGATTTTTGGATCTATATTCATCAGTGATATTGGTCTGTAATTTTCTTTTATTGTAGTATCTCTGTCTGGTTTTGGTATCAGGGTGATGGTGGCCTCGTAGAATGAGTTTGTGAGTGTTCCTTCCTCTGCAATTTTTTGGAAGAGTTTGAGAAGCATAGGTGTTAGCTCTTCTCTAAATGTTTGATAGAATTCACCTGTGAAGCCATCTGGTCCTGAACTTTTTGTTTGTTGGAAGATTTTTAATCACAGTTTCAATTTCATTACTTGTGATTGGTCTGTTCATGTTTTCTATTTCTTCCTGGTTCAGTCTTGGAAGGTTATACCTTTCTAAGAATTTGTCCATTTCTTCCAGGTTGTGCATTTTATTGACATAGAGTTGCTTGTAATAGTCTGTAATGATGCTTTGTATTTCTGCAGTATCCATTGTAACTTCTCCTCTTTCATTTCTAATTTTATTGATTTGAGTTCTCTCCCTCTTTTTCTTGATGAGTCTGGCTAAAGGTTTATCAATTTTGTTTGTCTTCTCAAAGAGCCACCTTCTACTTTTATTGATCTTTGCTACTGTTATCTTCATTTCTATTTCACTTATTTCTGCTCTTAGCTTTATGATTTCTTTCCTTCTATTAACTTTGGATTTTGTTTGTTCTTCTTTCTCCAGTTCCTTTAGGTATCCGGTTAGATAGTTTATTTGAGATTTTTCTTGTTTCTTGAGGTAGGATTGTATTGCTACAAACATTCATCTTAGAATTGTTTTTGCTGTATCCCATAGGTTTTGGATCATCGTGTTTTCATTGTCATTTGTCTCTGGTTACTTTTTGATTTCCCCTTTGATTTCTTCAGTGATCTCTTTGTTATTTAGTAATGTATTGTTTAGCCTCTAGGTATTTGTGTTTTTTACATTTTTTCCCCTGTAATTTATTTCTAATCTCATAGCACTGTGGTCGGAAAAGATGCGTGATATGATTTCAATTTTCTTATATTTACTGAGGCTTGATTTGTGATCCAAGATGTGATCAATCCTGTGGAGAATGTTCCATGTGCACCTGAGAAGAAAATGTAAACTGCTGTTTTCGGATGGAATGCCCTACGATTAAATCTACCTGGTCTATTGTGTCATTTAAAGTTTGTGTTTCCTTATTGATTTTATCTCTGGATGATCTGTCCATTGGTGTAAGTGAGGTGTTAAAGTCCCCCACTATTATTGTGTTACTGTCGATTCCCTCTTTTATAGCTGTTAGCATCTGCCCTATGTATTGAGGTGCTCCTATGTTGAGTGCATATATATTTATAATTGTTATATGTTCTCCTTGGATCGACCCCTTGATCATAATGTAGTGTCCTTCCTTGTTTCTTGTAACATTCTTTATTTTAAAGTCTATTTTATCCGGTATGAGTATTGCTACTCCAGCTTTCTATTGATTTCCATTTGCATAGAATATCTTTGTCAATCCCTTCACTTTCAGTCTGTATGTGTCTTTAGGTCTGAAGTGGGTCTCTTGTAGACAGCATATAGATGGGTCTTGTTTTTGTATCCATTCAGAGAGCCTGTGTCTTTTGGTTGGAGCAGTTAATCCATTTACATTTATGGTAATTACTGATATGTATGTTACTATTATCATTTTCTTAATTGTTTTGGGTTTGTTCTTGTAGGTCCTTTTCTTGTCTTGTGTTTCCCACTTAGAGAAGTTCCTTTAGCATTTGTCGTAGAGCTCGTTTGGTGGTGCTGAACTCTCTTAGCTTTTGCTTGTCTGTAAAGCTTTTGATTTCTCCTTAGAATCTTAATGAGATCCTTGCCAGGTTATCTTGGTTGTAGGGTCTTCCCTTTCATCACTTTAAATATATCATGCCACTCCCTTCTGGCCTGTAGAGTTTATGCTGAGAAATCAGCTGTTAATCTTATGGGTGTTCCCTTTTATGTTATTTGTCGTTTTTCCCTTGCTGCTTTCAATAATTTTTCTTTGTCTTTAATTATTGCCAATTTGATTACTATGTGTCTTGGCATGTTTCTCCTTGGGTTTATCCTGTATGGGACTCTGTGCTTCCTGGATTTTGGTCACTATTTCCTTTCCCATGTTAGGGAAGTTTTTGACTATAATCTCTTCAAATATTTTCTCTGGTCCTTTCTCTCTCTCTTCTCCTTCTGGGACCTCTATAATGCGAATGTTGTTGTGTTTAATGTTGTCCCAGAGGTCTCTTAGGCTGTCTTCATTTCTTTTCATTCTTTTTTCTTTATTCTGTTCCACAGCAGTGAATTCCACCATTCTGTTTTCCAGGTCACTTCTCCGTTCTTCTGCCTCAGTTATTCTGCTATTGATTCCTTCTAGTGTAGTTTTCATTTCAGTTATTGTATTGTTCATCTCTGCTTGTTTGCTCTTTAATTCTTCTAGGTCTTTGTTAAACATTTCTTGCATCTTCTCGATCTTTGCCTCCATTCTTTTTCCGAGGTCCTGGATCATCTTCACTATCATTATTCTGAATTCTTTTTCTGGAAGGTTGCCTATCTCCACTTCATTTAATTGTTTTTCTGGGGTTTTATCTTGTTCCTTCATCTGGTACATTGCCTTCTGCCTTTTCATTTTGTCTATCTTTCTGTGAATGTGGTTTTTGTTCCACAGGCTGCAGGACTGTAGTTCTTCTTTCTTCTGCTGTCTGCCCTCTCTACCTTGTTCTTTTGTTTGGACCATATTCCTTTGTTTTTTAATTTTCTTTGACTTTCTCTGTCTCTATGAAATTAGGCAAAACAGTTACCTCTCCTGGAGTTGAATGTGTGTCCTTGTGTAGGAGCATCCCTATGCAGCCTGCATGTTCCTACGGCTTTGACAAGAGAGCTGGAGCTTAAGTGTGAGGGACCACAGCTTTTTCCAGGGCATGCCAATGCTGCCAACTTGGTGGGGGTGAGTTGAAGCTGGGTAGGTGGTGGGGGCTAGATCAGTGTTTGGTTCAAACTGGGGCCTCTCCCAGAGTGTACTGGTGGCTGTTACATTTGGGGAGTAGGGGAAGAGCCAGAAGTACTAGAGCTGGAGCCTGGCATGGGCCAGAGATTTTCCCAGGATATGCTGGCAGCCACCAACTTGGCAGGGGTGGGCTAGATATGGATCGGGCTTCTCTGAGGGTGCACTGGTGGCTACCATTTTGGTGGTACGGCTAGAGTTTTAGGGTCTAGATGGGAGCTCAGTGCAAGCTGGGGTTTCTCCTGAGGCACACTGGCAGCTGCTGCCTTTTGGGGGCTGGAGCTGGAGCAAGAGGGGTTGAAGCTAGAGAGGCTAGAGATGGAATCTGACACAAGCTGGGGTTTCTCCCAGGGCACACTGGCATGTGCTCCTTTGATGGGGAGGCTGGGGATGAAGGGAATAGACTGAAGACTGCAGAGTCTGGTCCAGGGGCTTCTCCTGGGGTGTGTGAGGGCTGATACCTTTGTTGGAGTGGTAGTTGGAGCTTCAGCCCGATGTGGGCTGGTGGGTGTGCTCAGGTGGTCTTGTCAGCCTCTCTAGAACACCAGGAGCTTTTCAATCAGCTACCTCTGTGCTGTTACTGGAAGCAAATAAGTTTGTGTTCATGTCCCTTAAGGGTGGATTCTCAGTTTCCTATAGCTTTCCAGTTCTCTCAGTGGTAAGCCCCACTGGTTTTCAATACCTGTTAAGGGGGCTGATCTTCCCAGTGCTGGACCCCAGGGCTTGGGTGCCCAATGTGCAACTTGAACCCCTCACTCCTTAGGGAGGATCTTTGAGTTTGTGATATCCCCTTCCCTTTCGGGTCACCAGACTGGGGTGCAGATCTTGACTAGATCACTTCTTTTCCCATCCTACCCATCTCAGTTTGTGTGTGTGTCTGTGGGTTTTTTTCCCCCTTTATATCCTTAGTCATAGAAGACTCATTCTGCTAGTCTTCAGGTCGTTCTCAGAGACAGTTGCTCTATATGTAGTTGTAGTTTTGCTATGTTCGTGGGAGGAAGTGAGCTCAGTGTCTTCCCGCTCTGCCATCTTGATCCTGCCTTCTATAATAGCAGTTTTTTGTTTGTTTGTTTATTTTGCAGTACGCAGGCCTCTCACTGTTGTGGCCTTTCCCGTTGCGAAGCACAGGCTCCAGATGCGCAGGCTCAGCGGCCATGGCTCACAGGCCTAGCCGCTCCGCGGCATGTGGAATCTTCCCGGACCGGGACACAAACCCGTGTCCCTTGCATCGGCAGGCGGACTCTCAACCAGGGCGCCACCAGGGAAGCCCTATAATAGCAGTTTTAAAGTCTTTGTCTATTCATTCTAAACTCTGACTTTGCTTGCTTGTTTTTTTCCCTGTTAACTGCTTTTTATGTTGATTACAAGGCACTATTCCTTCTTCTTTATGTGTATGTGGTAACTTTGCATTCTATTTTATTTTTGAGAGAGTCCCCATTATTTACTATTCTTTTTAAGTGTTTTGAATTTTACTTTGACTTGTAGTAGCTTACCAGCAGATTTTTAAAACTTCTGTCATGCTTATTTTATGTTTATTAAGATGGGTTTACTTTGCATTTTTCCTTAATCCTAATGTGTAGTCCTTACTTTAAGCATGGCCTCCTAGGATTTCACTTGAACACATAAAGAGCTCAGTATCTCTCCACTCTAGCTGGGCTGCAGCTCCAACTTCTCTCAGGATTGCATGGCTTATGATATCTCTGACTAGATCTCTATACCCCCATCAGCTGTTCTTTGCTATACTTCATGGTTTCTCATTCTGTATGTGACCCCAGAAGACATTCTTGTGTAGGAACTGTTTTACTTATTTTTGTACATTCAGAAGTGTCTCACAGAGTGCTTGACATATGGCTACACTCAGAAAATACGATTTTAAATGAACTATTTATTCAAGAATAGGTCAAGATTATGCAAAACTCTGTGTAGAAAAAACAAAGTGAGACCCTTTTTAAGAATTTAAATATGGGAGAGTGGGTGAAATGAGTGAAGGTGGTCAAAAGGTACAATCTTCCAGTTAGAAAATAAGTAAGTCCTGGGGGTGTAATGTATAGCATGGTGACTATAGTTCTGTTAACAATACTGCATTGTACGTTTGAAAGCTGCTAAGATAGTACATCTTAAAACTTCTTATCCCAAGACAAAAAACTGCAACAATGTGTGGTAACGGATTTTAACTAAACTTACCATGGCAACCATTTTGCAATATATCCATATATCAAATCATTATGTTTCACACCTAAAACTAATACAAGGTTATATGTCAATTACTTCTCAATAACAATAAATAAATAAATATTGATAGTATAAAAAAAGAATTTACATAATATTTTGTCCATAGTATAAAGAAATCAAACATTTCAAAATAATTTGCAAAATTTTGTTCAGTAAAATCATACAATATGAAAAAGAATCATAGAAAAGAAAAATTACATTTACTATTTTGGAATTTGTCTTATTTTAGTATACTGAGCTTAAGTATTAAATTTATTCATTTCAGTTTATTAATGCCAGTTGTATCTGTTTAAAAGTGTTGAAGATGGAGCGTCAAAGTTTACAAAAATTGCTCACCAGTATAACTGCATTTACAGTTTCATCAAAATATTAAAATTTTGTTTCAGTTATTTACTACAATTTTAGAAAACCATGATATATCAGAAAATGTGGTTCTAGTTCTTAGTTTTACTGTTTATAGCCATTATAGCCCTGTCAAGTCATTTAGCTGGACAGGACCTCAGATTTCACATTGCTAAAACTGAAAATCATATTAGTTTCTTAGAGTTGTTTTGGAGGTTAATTGTTCTAACATGCAAAACATTTTTGTAGTGTGATTTCTTACACTACAAAAATGTAGACACTCAGTAGTTATTAACCAATTTGGATTGAAAGTGAATCCCAATCAAAACACTACTTAAACTTGTAATAATGTCATAATCAAACTGATTTGCACATGTAATTATAGATAAATTGGAGAGTTTATATCAATATTTTCAATTAAACTAAGAAGTTAACATTAAAATATTTTACTTTCTCCAGTTACTATAATTTTCTATGTTAAAAGCACATATATTTTACAGTAATTTTTTAACTAAAAACAAGACACATTTTATCTTTATTTCATTAGTTAGCAACCTATTTCAAAAATGATCAAAGAAGATTCATTTATTTTTAAATTTCAGCTGCATTTCTAAATATCAGCCACAATTTGAAAATATTAACCATTATATTTTCAATGGAAAACTTATTTTTTGATACGTTTGTGTTCATTTTATTCTAATTTTTCTCTTTTGCTGTATTGATTTGCAATTGAAAATCAGTAGCACTTGGTGCTATAGAAGACTATGTAAATTATTTCCTGGCAAGCCTTGGTAGCACATATGCTTCTTTTAAGAATAACTAAGAAGCAATCTGCTGATTAGTATACTTTACATCCTTGCGTCCAAGTCCTTCAAGAACATTCAATATCTGTGCCACCTAAATAGAACAAATACTCTGACTCCAAGGTATTCATTCTCATTTCCCCTGTATGCCATGCCATTCAAAATCTGTAGGGCACAGATATATTTAAAATCAAAATGAAGTAATGATTCCTGTTTACACTGTACTATAACTTAAAGCAAGAGTATAAGTGGTTTTTAAACATCCACAGAGAAATTAGCATTAAAACTTAACAATAAAACTACTATTTTTTTCTTTTGATAGAAATAAAACAAATAAATGTTCATTCCATAGAAGTGAAACAAAATCAGCTACCATAACCTTCACTGTGAACATCATCTTAATTTATATTTATCAAACAATTAAAATCATAAAATTAAGGAGAAAATGTTTTATGCATCTCTTAAAACTGATAAACAAATGCCAATATTTGTTCAGGTGAATTAAGGTTACTTATTAAATACACCCAGCACACCTTCTAGATTCTCCATTTTTATTGGTGTAATCAAATTGTCCCTAGCTTCTCCAACACTAGTTACAGATATAATATTACTAGCTCTAATGCTCAGTGCTTCCAGTTGCTTGGCCAATCCTATACAGAGTGTCCTGCTTTCTTAAATATAGCAAAGGCATGTTTATGTAAGTCTAAGAATCAGTACTAGCTATTGCTCATCTCCTGGTAAACCAATCTAGGACATATCCTAGACCACCAAATACACATATATACAATGGAATATTTCTCAGCCATAAAAAGGAATGAAACTGAGTTATTTGTAATGAGGTGGATGGACCTAGAGTCTGTCATACAGAGTGAAGTAAGTCAGAAAGAGAAAAACATATACCGCATGCTAATGCACATATATGGAATCTAAAACAACGGTACTGATGAACCTACTGGCAGGGCAGGAATAAAGATGCAGATGTACAGAACAGACTTGAGGACACAGCAGGGAAAGGAGAAGTTGCTGCATAGCACAGGGAGGTCAGCTCGATGCTTTGTGAAGATATGTATACATAGAGCTGATTCACTTTGTTCTACAGCAGAAACTAACACAGCATTGTAAAGCAATTATACTCCAATAAAGATTAAAAAAAAAAAAAAAGAGGCTCTGATCCTTCCAACATTTCTTCCACTACAGCAGGACAAGATAACTGCTGCCCCTAATGTCAGAGCATATCTTGAGCTGCTCCTAAGTTCACTGGCAAAGTGAGAGAGAGAACATTCCTATTTTGATATGATCAACTAAAGGTCTCACAGCAAATTTGAGTGAAATATCTTAAATTGGTTGAGAAATAGCTATTTCATCTGCTGTGACACACAAATCTAAGGTCTAACAGCTTCAGGTCTCAAAAACTTCACCTGGTCACTCTCATCTGAATCATTTCCATAAAGAGGTAAGACGAACAACTTTATTTTTTTTTTAACAGCTAGAGTTATATGAATTGAAATTTAAGGTAATACCAAAGCTTATTTAAATTCTCGAGTAGTTTCGAATTTGAAGACTGACTTGAAAATTTCCTTGATTTTCTGTGTAATACCTGGCACATTCATTCTGAGTTCTAGTGTGAACTGCTGAGAAGGGGAACTTCTCTAATTACATTTTGCTGTCTCCTTTCCAATTTTCCCCTACACCAAGGAGAATAACATTCAAATAAAATGACCAAAGCACTGAAATGAAAAAAGAATATTTAGACGATCTCTCAAATCTTAACTCAGTTTAGAAGTGAAAAATAACCACTGACACAAGGATAAAATTGTTTTCTTATCTGGCCTGGTCTGAAACTAGTAACTAGTGAACCATGTTATAATCAATACCATTAAAGCTAACTTAAAAAAAAAAAATCCTCCTTACTATCCCTCTCTCACATGCAATCCATCTTTACTTCTTGTAGCTTCTATTACTTTATTTCTAAACTATAGTCTCAAATCCAACCATTTATTTCCATTTCCACTGACAGCAAATTAGCCCAAGCCTCTGGCATCCTGCAGAGGGATTATTGCAATTGCTTCTCCAATTAAAATATTTTTAAGTGTAACTAATTCATGCAAAAAAGTATTAGAAAAATTATAACAAAATTAAACACAAAATGAGTAATCACAATTCAATTCAATAAATAGAACATTATTTGCTTCTTAGAAGGCCCTTCAAAAGTATTTTTGCCATGCTACAGTTGACAGTCATTTGGATTGTCCTTAGTTTGGAATTATAACAAATAATACTGCTTTAAACATTCCGTGCAAGTTTTTGTGCATATACATTTCTCTTGTCTAGTAGCTGAGTCAAATGGTAGGAATGTGTTCCTTTTATGGCCAGTTTTTCAAAGTGGCAGCACCAATTTACACTTCCATCCACAGTATCTGAGAATTCTAGCTGCTCCCCTTTCTTGCCAACACTTGGTGTTGCAGACCTTTTGAACTTTATCCCGTCTCTGAGTATGTAGCAGCATTTTATTTTTTTTACCAAATTACTAATGATGTTGAGCAACTTTGCATATGCTTATTGGCTATTTGTATATATCATATATCAATCATGAAGTGCCTGTTTATATCACTTACCTATTTTGAGGGAGCATTGCCATTTTTTTATCGTAGCATTTTTTATATATTCTGGATATGAGCCCTTTATGAGTTATTTTGTGCTGCAATTTTCTTGTCCCATTCAGTGCTGTGCCTTTTCTTTCTCTTACTGATATCCTTTCAGGACATTTCATTCTTTAATTTTAATGTAATTTAAATTTCAATTTGTCAGACTATCATTTCCTTTATGGGTGATGCTTTTTGAGTCCAATTTAAGAAAATTGTGTCTGTACTACAGTGATTAAGATATTCCCCTGTTATCTTCTTGAAGACTTGCTGTTCTGCCTTTCATTTTCATGTCTATAATCAACTAAGAATTGACTTTTGTATATGAGGTGAGGCAGGGGGTCAAGTATTTTCCCCTCACGTCAATACCCAGTTAATACAGTGCCAATAATTGAAAAGACTCTGCCCTTTCCTGCAGTGCCACCTTTATTTTAATCAACATACTTATATGTGTGGTATGTTTCTGAGTTCTCTATTCAATTTCATTGATAATGTTTCTATTCTTGCACCAATAGTACATGAACAGTTTTTACTCTGTAGCTTTTTAACAGGTCTTAATATCTAATAGGGTATGCCCTTCTCAAGTTAACTTGGCTATTCTTGGCCCATTGTTTTCTATTGAAATTGTACAATAAGCTTGTCAATTTATACATAAACACATAATCTATTGGGAGTTTTATTGTGATTGCATAAAATCTAAAGATCTCTTTGAGTAGAATTCTTGACATTTTTTACATTACTTAGACTTCCAAACCATAAACATGTTTCATCTATGAATTTATATTTTCTATATGTCAGCAATTAATTTTCTTTAGTTTTCCACGAAGAAATTTTAAACATAATATTAAGCTTATACCTACATATTTGTGATCTTTTGATCTTGTGATAAAGGAACAAGTTTTAAAATTTCTTCTTTTTGTTGCTGATATACAGAAATACAATTAATGTATATTGACCTTATATTCAGAAATCTTAATGAAATTACTTATTAATTCAAACAATCTGTAGGAACTTTGGGTTTTCTATGAACATAATGATGCCTGTAAATTGTAATTTATTTGTCACTATAAAATTCTTGTATATTTTATATTTTTCAATTGCTTTATTTCACTGGCACAAACCTCCAGGGTAATGTTAAACAGATGGGATGATAGCAGGAAATGCATGTCTTATTTTTGCTTTCAGGGGAGAATACATTCATCTTTTCATAATTAAGTACTACCCTTTCTGAATTATTTTGTGTAGATATTCTTTAGTTTACTAAGAGTTTATATTGTAAATGGATAAATTTTCTCCTTTACTAATTACACTACTTAATTTTCTAATGTTAAACCAACATTTAATTCCTGGAATTAAAACAACCTTGTCATGATATATTATCTTCTTAATATCTTTGTCATATTTAGATGTTTTCGTATAAGATTATGATAATCTCAGAAGTGAGTTAGGGAGTATTTCCACCATTATCTGAAAATATCTGTTTAAGGCTGGTGTTACTTTGTCCATAAGTATTTAGAAATTTCACTACTAAAGTCAGGTGTGTGCAATATATTGTTTCTTCCCATGACAGGTTTAGTAAGATTTTTATAAATTTCATCTAAAACTTCAAATTTACTTTTATGAAGTAGTTCATGTGTTTTTATTAGCATTTAAATACAAGTAGGATCTACAGTGATGTCCTCCTTTTTATTCTTCATATTAAGAATTTGTAACATCTTCTCAGAGTTTTTTTCTTCACCTTCTCTGCCAAGCATTTATAAATTGCATCAGTTTCTCTAAGAAAGGACATTTTGGTTTTGTTAATTTTTTATTGCATATTTGTTTCCTATTGTATTTTTTTTATTACAACTGCAATGAGATAACAGTTGAAGTACACTAAACAGTATTATTTAAAATGCAAAATTTGATCTGTTTTGGTATATGTATACACCTGTGAAACAATTGCCACATTCAAGATAGCCACTTCCCTCATCTCTGCAAGTTTTCTCATGGCCCTTTGCAATCCATCTTTTCTTCCCCCTTCATCCCATGCAACTTCTGTTAATACAGATTAATTTGCATTTTCTGGAATTTGTGATGAATAAAATAATATAGTATGTACTTTTTTGGGGGCTTGGCTTCTTTCAAACAGAATGTATTTTGGGATTCATCCATGTTGTTACTTATATCAATATGTTCATTCCTTTCTGTTGCTCAATAGTATTTCATTGCATGGGTGTGCCACAGTTTATTCCCTCCATCTGTGTTCTTATATTTAAGATAGTCTCTTATAACTAATATAGAGTTGGGTTTCTTTTATTCCAATATTACAATCTTGTTATTATTACTATTGCTTTGGGTTTTTAAAATTTATCATTTTACTATTTGCTTTCTAATTAACCCATGTAGTTTTCTTTTCTTTTTTCTTTTTTTTTTTGTCTCCTTTTGGATAGATTAAGAACGTTTTTATTATTTCATGCATCCCTTCTATTGATTTGCTAGTTTTACATATGAAGAATCTTAATAGTAGGCTCTCAAGAGATTATACCATATATGCTTGATATATTGAGGTCACTATGGTTAATATTTTTTCAAGTATTTAGATATTCACCCTTTCTTGACTATGTGTATACCTACGGATTTACCCTTTTCATTCCTCTTTACTCAGTCTTTATTATATCTCTGAGCTTCCTTTTGGTATCCTTTTCCTTCTACTTGAATAATGTCATTCAGTAGATCCTTTGGTGTGGGTCTGCTGGTGAGGAATACTCTGAGTTTTCGTTTTTGAAAATGTCTTTATTTCTCCCTCATTTGGAAGGCTATTTTCACTGATTACTGAATTTTAGTTAGCAGTTATTTTCTTTCAACCACTAAAGATATCATTCTGTTATCAATGACTTCATTTGTGCTCTTCTATTAATAAATCAGCTGTCAGTCTTATTGCATTCTTACAGGTAATATGATTCATTGCTGCCAGATTTGACTGCTTTATAGATTTTCTCTTTGTCTTTTATTTTTAGCAGATTCATAGTGATGTGTCTGGGTGTGATATTATTTATATCCACAGGGTTTTGATGCTCCAGTATCTATGATTTGATGTCTTCAATTGCTTTTAGAAAATTCTTTGCCATCATCTCTTCAAATATCGCTTCTTCTCTAAGACTTTTCTTCACTCTTTTTCTAGACTACACATATATCCCATATGTACCATTATACCTTTTCCTCTATTTTTCATCTTTTTGTCTCTTTGCTTCCATCTGGTTATTTTCTCCTGACCTATCCTTTGTTCCTATCCTATTTCCCTTTTCAACATTGTCTAATCTGCTGGTGAACATTTCCATTGGTCTTTATTTTAATTCCTATATTTTTCAGTTCTAGAATATCCTTCTGGTTGTTTTTTAGTTTCCAATTTTCTCTGAAAACTTCCATCTTGCCTTTTAATCCAGTAAATGGATACACTGACCATAATTATTTTAAATTATGTCTCTTTGCATCATTACTTGTTAAAATCTTTCAGTGTTTTCCTATTACACTTTAAAAAGAATGCCAGGATCCTTCCCTCAGATTAGATGGCCATGTATGGTCTGACTGCAGCTAGATTCTTCAACTGCATCTATTATGATGCTCCCTACTCCCCACTCTTTATGCTGTATTTGACTCTGTGGCTGCCCTAAGCTTTTCCTCAAGTCACAGTTTTTCTCTTCCTCAGGATTTTTGGATCTTTTATATATCACCTTATTAGTGACTCCCCTCAAATGACTCTCAGTATTTGCTTTTTCCTCCTTGCCAGCCTATTTCTTACCTATAATGGCAGTGACTATGCTTTCTTCCTGTTGTAAATCCAGGTCTTAGCATATTATTGGCACATGATAGGCATCAAATATTTGTGAATGAATGATTCAGTGAATGAAAGCTATACTTCTCCTATTTAACAATTCTCTTAATAGTAAAAAGATGAAAAACATCTAGTTATTATCTTATTCATCTTTTTATCTCTCAGAGCACCTAGAATATATTAGATAATTGTTCAGTACCTTTTACAAGTTGAGTTGAACTATAAAATGCTCATGGTTGTGAAATTCATAGATAGTATGAATATAGATATGATATAGATATGTCTATAATATATATCCCTCCAAATCTATATATTTATATCTATATGAATGACATGGCCGTAACTATTACCATGACAATACCAATTACTAACATTCTTAAAAACTTGTACAATTTTAATGAAGTAGTGAACTTGACCTTTCACAGATTTTCACCAATAACTTTTTCTACAACTTTGAATACCTGTAGTTATAGATACCAAACATAGTTTGGTCACGTTTCAAATATATAAGCAGAGAGGAGATATTTGATTTGTAGGAATTATTTTAAAATGCTGTTTTCAGACCACTTTATTTTTAATATATATCAACTATTTTTTAAACACATGCAAAATTACTTTAATACTTTCCCTTTGTTGTCTAAGAAGGGGTCAAATTGGCAATCTCTGATTCTGACTCTCCCAACATTTCCTGTGAACTTGTAAAAAGAAATAAGAATGCTAAATTCCAGAAGGAACTTCTATTTTAATAAAAATACCAAGGAGTTAATTAAAAAGCACAAATTTGGCTTGCACATTCTCTGAAACACAGCAGTCCACTAGCCAAGAACCAGGTAGATAGAAATTTTAGCTATTCTATTTTCTCTGGATTTCATCTTAAAATAGATATTTGGCACATATCTAAACAGATGATTGGCTCACTTACTTAAAACTGCATGAATACTGCTTCCACAAAGATTTGGTTTACTCTTGCACTCACCCACACCTCATTATTACTTACACTTCTATAGCTATTCAGATACTCTGTTTGCCAATGAATGGCGTAGAAGTTGGCTAGAAATGGCATTTTTGGATGGCTCGTCTCCTTGGGTGAGGGAAGAGCCAGAAACCTGGGGACAACAAGGCATGGTGGGAGT
The DNA here is from genome assembly GCF_963924675.1 of Phocoena phocoena. Lineage (NCBI taxonomy): Eukaryota > Metazoa > Chordata > Mammalia > Artiodactyla > Phocoenidae > Phocoena > Phocoena phocoena. Next base: position 70,403,067 of record NC_089227.1, on the reverse strand, counting down.
GGGAGATTTTCACCTGCTGTACTGGTTCAAAGTGCCCAAGAACCTTGTCACGTGGACAGAAGAGGATTAGTGGCATTCACTAAAACCATCGGAACAGTTGTGCAACTAAGTATTTTTAAAAGTTTTTGAAAGGAAACCTTAAGCTGTAAAATCATCACTTACTGAGAATAATTGCCATCTAAAACTCAGGATTTATAACAAAGACTAAAGTTGAAAATGGAGGGAGGGTAGATAATTTTGTTTTTAAATGGCCACTGATTTCATCCTATCATACAGGGAGATGTTAGAAGATCCTGTTTTATTTTTGATTTGGATAATTTAAATTTTTCATATCAAAGCATTTAAAAACCATTGAAGTAGTATAAACATTCAGAAAATCATAGAGTTATAAAACATCCACGTGCCTACCACCTAGATTAAAGAGATTTTGTTATATTTGCTTCAGATCTCTTCCTCTTCCCCTTCGCTTTATTTTTTAAAATAAAACATTAAAGAAGCAGTTCATGGTTCTTTGTATCCCTCCCCTATCCGTTCACTCACCTCCCTTTCCAGTTTCCATCACAATCCTGAAGTGTAACTCGCCTGCTTGCATTGTTTCTATGGTTACCAAACATGTTTTCATCCTTCACCAAAGTAGAAAACTGATTTATGTGTTTTAAAATTCTATAGAATGTATCATGATTTATGTATCATTTTAAACAATACTGAGTGAAAAATGCAAACTGCAGAATTATGGAAATCCTACAGCAGTTAAAATGAATGAATCTGACTTATGTGTACTAACATAAGTAAATCTTAGAAACATATTACACAGTATAAACGCTGGCTTTTGTAATAATCTAGTGTTGATACATATAAATCAAATTTAATAACTCTTGCAGCTGTGTGGTTTTCTGCCATATAAATAAACCACAAGTTATTTATCCATTTTTATTTGATAAAAGGATATTTAGCTTGTTTCCAGCTATTTTCTATTACAGGTAATTATATAATGGACATCTTTGTACACATCTCTCTGTGTGAATACATCTTCAGTGTATGTACCTAGTAGAAGATATGTTGGAACATTTTCAATTTTTATGGGTATTTTCAAATTAGGCTTTAAAGATGTTATACCAGTTTATACCAGTTATATATAAGAATCCTACGTATGAGTTTACAAATGTATATTTCCCATATTAAATTGGTGTATTTAGTTGTTGATTTTTTTTAAGATATATGTTGCAGGAGTTTTTATATGATCTGGATACTGCAAATTTATCTGTTACATATTTTGAAAATATCTTTCTGCTATCTGTCTTATATTTTCACCATTTCTTTTGTGTCTGTTTTATTTATATCTGTCAGTAAGTCTTTTTATAATTTGTGTTTTCTTGTGCTGTTTGATAACTTTGTACTCCAAAGTTTTAGATATTTTTCTATACTTTCTTCTAGAATTTTTAATTTGTAGTTTACATTTAGGTCTTTAATTAGGGAGACAATATGTCCCATTTTGCCAGAGTCTCAAATGTTTTAGAATTTATCCCAGATATTTCATTGCATAGTGAAGTATTATGATAATAGTTGCCTTCAAATAACCCATTACTTCTTTGGCAGACCTCCTCTTTAGATTTCCAACTTCTGCTGTAAGTCTCTTCAGGTGTAGTGGTAGAATTCAAACTTTAAGTCATGATTAAATCTAAGAGATGACCAATGATAACTCTCTCTCTTTTCCCAATCTTTTCCAGGTGCAATGATACCAACTTTTCCTTTTCCTGGGTAGCATGGCAATGAAGTGCTCTCTGACATGAGGAACCAAGAACAACTGACTCCTTCCAGTGCTTTGTGTTTGTAAAATATTATACTCTATTGTCCTTGCTAGCCATTTGGTGCACCAGCCAGTTGTTTCATGGCCTGTGAGATGCACAGTGTCCTCAGGCTGTCCATCTCTGGGTTCAGTGGAGATTATATAATAGGTGTTTGCAAAATATATGTGTGGAAGATAGAGGCTGAGAAATCCTGCTCTAGTGTATGTAGAGAGTAGTCTTCATTCTCTTGCTTGAGTGGCTTTGTAATTTATTACATGATATAAACCTACAACTATTTGTTTGTTGTTTGGCTTTTAATTTTTCAGTAAACCCTTTTTGCATCAGTGAGCTCAACATAAAAAGTACATATTTAATAAAAAGTTAGGTATTACATTTCTGTTTCTCAATAAATTTGATGACGAAACATATGATTTGCAGGATAAATGTGTTAACATTTGCCATTCACTATAGAGACCCTAGTAATAACACCAACCACGAGAAGACCAGAAGATGTAAATCTGCTGAAGAAGTATCAAAATCTACTTAAAAACTGAGTAATCAGAAAAGACTAAAGATGACAATTTAAGATGTGTAGATGCAGAAGGTGGATTATGTTTCACTCTACAAATACTGATTTTTCATTTAGATCAAATGACTATTCTTCTAAATTAATAACTCATTAATTAACTCATTCTTAAGCCAAGTTTCTTCATGTATGTGTAAAAAGTGCATCAATATCTGTTAATGTATTTAATTGGCAGAAGTAAAATTTTGCAGGAGTTTTTTCTTTCCAGTATTATCAAATGCATCAAGTAGAGAATCAGTTAATTTAATTTGAATAACATCTTAATTTTTATCGTGTTATTGAAATCGAATTGAAATTTTGGAAATTCATTCTGTCTGAGGCAAAGCATCAGATCTTATTTTTACTACTATTATAAATTCAGTTAAAATAATCAATAGCGAATATAAATAATATTACTCATTTGTGATAATAATCTGAAGACAAATTTTTGTGAAGCACAGAGCAATGTAAACAATGTTCTTACTAAATTAAGCACACTGTTGATGGGAACATAAAACAGTGCAGTCTCTATACCGGAAAATAGTATAAAAGTTCGAAAAAATTAAAAATAGAACTACTATATGATCTAGCAATTCCACTTCTGAGTATTTATCTGAAGAAATGAAAACACTAACTTGCAAAGGTATCCTCATCCCATGTTCAATGCAACACTATTCACAACAATTGAAATATCCATCGATCAATGAATGGATGAAGAAAATATGATACATATATATGACAGAACACTATTCAGCTTTAAAAAGCAAGGAAATCCTACAATATGCGACAACATGAATGAACCTGCAGGGCATTATGCTAAGTGAAATAAGCCAGTCACAGAAGGACAAACCCTGCATAATTCCACTTACATGAAGTGCCTAAAATAGTCATACAAAAAAACCCAGCAGAATGGTGGTTGCCAGGGATTGAAGGGAGGGGGAAATAAGAGTTGCTGTCCAACTGGTTTAGTTTCAGTTACACAAGATGAGTAAGTTCTAGAGATCTGCTGTACAGCGCAGAGCCTATAGTTAACAATTCTGTATTGTACACTTAATAAGTAATTATATTGTGTGCTTACTAGAATAAAGAAGCTTATAAAACATTAAAAGTAGACTACGATTAGTTATAGTGCAAAAATAGCTGAATGACAAAATGTCATGATGCAAATATTGAATAAAACAATACTTCAGACTGTTAGTACATGATTTCTCTCTGTTAACCATCATTAAATGGATCTTAGAAATATTAAAGCCTTTGAATATCTATGTCAATCAAACTAGATGTCCTAAAAAGATATTTAACTTTAATATGAATTTGTCTTTTAAAGTTTGGTTATATTTTATTCAAAATCTTTTGGAAATCTTTAATCAAAGTATTTCACAAAGGAACACTTCAGGTTTTGAGGATCTGGGCAAAATGAAACTAGTAAGAGCAGCTTGCAAATAAGCTCATCTTTATAAAATCTATGGTAGACCAGAATAAATGAGGCCTCAGGTAGCATACAAGATTTATTTTTGAATTTATGGAAAGAATATTTTGATAAAGCTCCTTTTTAAAGTTAGATGTACAGTTGTCCTTTGGTATCCATGGGGTATTGGTTCCAGGATCTGCCCCAGATACCAAAATCCGCAGATGCTCAAAGTTCATAGTCAGTCCTTGGTATCCAAGGCTCTGCATCTGAGGGTTTAACTAACCTCAGATAAGTGTAGTACTATATGTATTTACTGGAAAAAAAATCTGAGTATAATTGGACCCACACAGTTCAAACCCCTGTTATTCAACGGCCAACTGTATTTATATTACCTGGGAATGAAATAAAACTGATAAAATCTACAATTTTGCAACTTCTTAATTTCCTGAACATTTCAAAATATTCATAAGTTTAAACAACTTGTTCCATAATTTAAAAGAATTTGACAAACAAAAATACTCCCAATAAAGGTAAAAGGATAGCATCCAAGAAAATACTCAGGCTAAATTTTTTCTACGTTGTAGTAAACACAAAATACAGAAGAGAAAAAAAAATGAGCGAGTTTAGTTCTTTGGTTGATCCACTAGGTAAACTGTTGCACATACAAAAATGGGTTTATTAAACATGCTAAGAAAGGGACATCATTTTGACAGAGTTTTAGTCTGACTCAAAAAGGGGGTCAGTTAGGGAAGAATATTTATAGTATTTCAGGAACTGGAGTCAGTCATGGATAGTTTTATGGCAGAAGTTAGTAAGCGTTGTATGGTCTGGGCAGAGATTTGTCAGATCTGTAAACTAGGTGACTTGCTGAACTAGTCAGTGGTCTTTGGAACATATGGATCTGGGTGGTATTACTGCTACTATTACCTGAGCTTGACACATGAATTCCAAAATGAGCTACTACATTTTATTTGTGCTTAGATTATGTGTGTTGCAGATAACAGTTTGATACAGTTTATCTGTTAGCAAGTCACAGTTGTTTTCTTTTCCTTTTTCAGGTCGTCATTTTCTGCTTCAACTCTCATTTCTACATCAATGAATATACATCTACAGAAAAAATTTTAATGACAATAATATTCCAAATGTTTGAATGAACCACACCTTTTAAACCAATCCACTATTGTTTTGGACATAGATGATTTTCATTTTAATCTTAGGTATTACTTTTCCTTCTACATATATCAGTGAGTACTTGCTCAGCTATTTCCTTAAGACAAATTCCTAGAATTGGGGTTTCTAGGTCAAAGAAAAGAAAATTTTTAAAAAGGTCTCTGATAAAAAACTATCAAAGTACAGTTGGCTCTCCATATCTGTGGATGCAGAATATGTGGAGAAGGACTGACTGTACCACAGTGTTTTATATAAGGGATTTGAGCATCCTCGGATTTTGGTACTCGTGGGAACTGAGGAACAACTGTACTTTCCAGAGACTCTGCACCAGGCGAGCATGAGTTTTTGGTTTACCTCCACTAGGTCAAGGATGATTAATTCATTTATTTATTCAACAAATATTTATTTAATGTCTATTATGTGTCAGGCACTGAGTAATACTAGTGTACATGTTTTATGAATCACGGTGCTAGAGAAGTCGGGAGAGCTTAATGTGTGCCCTTAGAGCGTGTGGTTCCATCTCACTCAGTGAAGTGTGAAGGAGTCTGGCTACAGCTACCTACCAAGGCAGGATGAGGAGAGAGCCATAGGGGAGCAGCTGGCACTTCTACTAATACTGAGCAGGACAGGGTGTCTGATATTTTCTGTGAGCCGTATGACGCTGAAGAAGGCCAAGAGCTGTCTTGAAAGCTGAGAGGACCCTAACAAAGAAAGACTGGAGGCAAACTACTGGACGTAGGAACAAAGCCGAGAGGGAAGTGGGAGTTGTATGCAGACAGTAGGAGAGTGACTCATGTGTTTCAGGGAACTATGTATACAGTACAAAAGTCTGCAAAGGGAGTCTCAAAAGAACCCACAAAAACACCCCTTGAGTGAGAACTGGCATGTGATGCCTGACATAATAAAGACTACCACCAGCCAAGTTACAATAGCACCAGTCTCAGAAGTCTCTATCTTTTCTTTCAATTCTTCTTTCTCTAAGGCTGGAAGAACAATAGGAGGAGAAGTGAAAAACTGACCATGCCCCCACTCTTCACTATGTGTCCCCCAGCTGAAAGTCAGGCCTAAGCCAGGGGAGGGAAACAGCTTTGAATTGGATGAAAGTTTGAAAGTTAATTTAGTTTAGGCTAGAATTTTTGTTACCTGAATTTGAGGCGATACCTATAGCTGGGAATGAATGCCAAGCTACAGGATCTGCCTGAGAAATAGCCAAGGGACGGTTGAGATCAAGCAGAGAGGACCCCTGCAAGCAGTAAATAGGTAGAAATAAAGCTGTTTTATAGTTGTACTTTAACAAGTTTGCTCTGTGCAATGAACTGGCTAAACAGGCACTTACAATAAGATCAACAACTCCTACTGAAGTAAGGTCAGCTATGTCAGCTATACAAGAAGGGTACTAACCTAGATTTCAAAGCCTATGAAGGCTTCCTGTGAAATGTAATTTTGCAACTTAATTGAAAGTTGAAAATGCAATTGAAAGAATTCTGACTGTAGGAATTGGCCACTTATATCATAGGCAGTGAGCAACCAGCATTTCAGGGGTAACAAATGTATCCCTTCAATGCATTATTTCACTTCCAAGAATTTCCAGATATATAACAACTCTGAAAAGTGGCCCAGGTGAAAAAATGGTCAAAACTTTTTGACTGTGGCATACTCAGCAAGAAGTATAGGAACATAAGAGGCCCATGTCACACTGCTTCTCAATACCCAAAGGTCCAGTTAACAAGAATAGATTAGGTCATCCACCTTCTTTGTCACCCCGACAGTGGTCCTACAGTAAAAAAGAGTAAATGCATCATAGGTCACCTGCTTCTTCAACTCCTTCCTCCTAGTGTGGGAAATAGAATATGAGCAAGGAGTTACCACCCCCCTCCAAAAAAAAGAGAAGGCTGTAGAAGTGAACAGTAACCCACACCTCCCAAAAAAAACAGCTGTAGAAGTGAACAGCGACTGGATGTTGAAGGGCATTATAGCCCATATTTAAAGAATACAGACTATCTTCAGGGCAACAGGAGCTACTAAAAGATTTTAAGCATGAGAGCTGCTCTGGCTGCAATGAGAAAATTGAATTGGAGGTAATATCAGAGGCAGAATGACCACGTAGGAGGTTGTAGCAGTAATTTAGCTGAGAAATTAGGAGAACCTGATCTAAGGTACTAGGAGTTAGGGACATAAGTAACTGGACATGTAACTGGAAGTAGACTAGCCAGGACGTAAATGGCAAGCTGGATAGAGAGAAAATAAGAGAATGCTTGGTGGCAAGTCGCCAAGGGGGCCCTGCTACACCTTACTAAGCCTGTGGCACATAGTCAACAGAAATCATAAGGAGGAGGGCATACATAAATTTTAAAAATAGTAACTTCTTCCACGTGTAAACACAGCCATATGGTGCCTTGGAATCTGACACAACAGAATACTACCACCCTTCTTCTGTTGAGAGGGTTAAGAAGAGAAAAAAGGGAAGATCTCTGAAAGATAGAGAGAGGGGATTTCGATGGGAGTATAGTTTAGAGAGAGGGGTTGTTTGGGATTATTATTTTCTCTGTAATTCTTTGTTAGTCCTTTAGATTACCTGCTAAAAGGTATATTAAGCTGAAACCAGTGGCTTGTTCCAGGAATCATGTCATGGCTAATTTTGCATTAAATTCTTTACTAGAATTTCTTGAACGCCATAAAATAGCTCTGGGAAAGGGAGCGGGCAGGGCTCCACACACTGTAGGTGTGGTATGGTTATGCTGCAAGAAGAGACCTCAGAGTAGAGGTCACAGTAGTCCATGGTGTTGATATCTGTCAGCAGTGACCTGTGATGCTCTGAAAGTATGTGATATGGGAGGAAAGAAGATGGTGAAAGGTATTGATAAAGGAAGTTTGCACTCTGATGCAAACACTAGCATCAGGGTAAGTGCTATATAAGTTTTGACTCTAATACCAATAGCCACTTTATGATTATCTCTTTAGAGACTGCATGAATTAAGCAAAGATGGAGGGGGAGGCAGGGGGGCTAGTTCAGCTGAGTGCTCTCACTGATGAAAAGCAGGCTCTGGTCCTGTCACCTCAGCTTCAAATGCTTCAGCTCATCTTAGGTTGAAGTGCCAAGGTTAGGCTGGAGATATTTAGGTTATTTCCTTAGTTTGTGGTGAGACTATAAAGAACATGTGAAGAGATTACTGCATATGTCAGTTGCTCAAGATGCCTGAGAGCACTAACAGGAGATTAATGTTGGTCCTGGGATATGGAAATGCTCTTTTACTTTTTAATCAAATAGTTGATTGGGTTTGATTTGTTCTTTTGATTTTCAGGGGTGAAAAAAAAAGAAAGTCAAAACATGTTTATGGCTCATTTTCAATGAATGGGAACAATGAACTTAAATATTTTTCTCCCTGCTTTTAAATTAAATTTTAAAATTATAAATTTACACAAACATGGACAAGCTTTTTTTTTACTGTGCATTTTAAATTAGATAAAAGAGGGAATCAAAATCTTTTTATTCTGCAAAGGTGATTATAGGAGCTTCAGATTAAATTTAAAATTTTATTATTTGTGAAGAAGCAGTTCACCCTGAGGCTCCTATCTTCTTATGTCTCTGCCTAAAAGTGAACAAGCTCTGAAATTATTTTTAGGTACAATCTGCAAATCCTGATAAACACAATGACTAAGCAAAAACATGCATGAACAAGCAAATAACAACAACAAACGCACATGAAATAAGATTTCAATACTCCAGAAGTAAATTATCTTATATGTCTTGGTCTATGACTTTTCTAATCATCACTTCTGTTAATAAAATATTTTACCATATAGTTACATTACAGCTATATTTCTTTGAATAGGAATAGTTTTAAAGTCTCTGAACTCTGTCCTTCACACCATACATATTATTTTCTTTGGGACATCACATTATTTACTTCAAGAAAGAGTCATTTAAATTTTTTTTATGAGATACACTGAAATGATCTGTGATTCATGACTCATGATTCAAAATTCTAACATCCTCTGACTACATTGTGTAAAATCTTAAATCACCCAAATATAACATCATACGTTGCCAGTTGGTTGTGGATTGATATTTTCATTCCACCTCTCCAGTCTCTATCCACTGCCCTTTGCAATGCTTAAATTTGTTGTTGAAATTGTTTGTAGACACCAATGATAAAAAAATATATAGAATTTGCAAGAGATAGTGATCTAACTGCTAGGCATCTTTTATGATTGATCACATATTCCTATCTGTTTATAAACATTACTGTAGGCTTATTATATTCTCAATTGTTCACCAGGTAATATGTATGTGCATAAGAAATTAAAGGCATGACATTGATCCTTCAGTTGTTTAACATTTTATTTGTAAAACAGACTAATACACAAAGACAATTGTGTACAGTGCCAGATATTATACCCATATATCAATATCTAGGTTGAAAATTGTGCACTACAAGTGTAGGCACTGAAAAGAGAGAATGATCAATGAGGGCAAGGGAAATGAAAGGTGGCTCCATTGAGAAAGTGAGGCTTAAAATTGACTTTGAGGAATGAATAGAATTTACACAGGGAGAGTGACAATGGTTTTTAAAGCAAGGAATCAAAGAAGTGCAAGCCATGCTTGTAGACAGGTGAAGAAACATGTCTAACTGAATTTCAGGGAAACCAGTTGTAGGGACAGTAGGAAATAAGATGAGGTAAAATGAGGCCATATGGTCACATTGTTGCTGACTCTGAAAAACAGAACTCTATTATTTCTATCATTCAACTCAGTAGACATTATTATGTGGCAGGCAAAGGGAATATTTGAGAGGCAGTGTGGGATAAACAAATAGTTTGAAAGAATCAAAATGGTATACAGAACAGTTATTCTAGCATTACTCTGCAGAAAATAGGTGTTTATAAAGAAATAGTCATGTAGAGCAAGTTTTTAGAAGGAACAGAAACATTTTAGGGTCCCCAATAATGCACTGTACTAATCAGGACGATTTGTCATTTTTAGACCATTTGCAGGTTCTCTAACAATTTATTCTCAGTTCTGAATCATCAATGTTGCTCTCAGACTGCTCTCAGTTGCTAATTTGTATGGTGAGTTATGCTTAGAAATATATGCTGGTTTTCTTCTAGGGAAGGCACCCTGGCCAACTATTTCTTTATCTGTGATCGTTCAGCTGCCATATCCTCTCATTCTCTAATTTATTTTCTCAAAAAAAAAAAATAGAGGAGCATTCTCTTTCTATCACTGAGCTAACTTCAAGTTTCACTTATGTTCAGGAATATTTCTTTTATAATAGTACAAAGCTTCTCAAAAGAAAATATAATGTAAAGAAATCTATTTCCACAGTTGGTGAGTGTCAGGATGAGGGGAGAGTGGAAGGCGCTAGGGAATATATTTATGCTGCTAAAGCAGAAGTGTTTGAGATGCTTAAAAGATGAAGTGACAATTCAATCCTTCTTCAATTATTCTATTGCTTTTCCTATAAATAAAACTAGGAATGCAATCAAAAGTTATAAACGTAATATAGCTACACAATTGCCCATTTTTTAGATGAAAGCAGTTTAAAGTATCGTGTCTGAAGAAATTTGCTGTGGCATTCTTCAACAGTGCAAATATATTCTGTATTAGTGATCAATATTTCTTGATATTATAGTGACCAACTGGGCATTTGTGGGTTAATAATAAGAAAATAATTTTTAAATGACAGTATAACATCTCCTGAGATACAGCCTTAGAGGTTAGCAGGTGATGAGTTAATTTGTTACAGGAAAGAATTGCTTTCCATTTTCACTCACCTGGGAAGATGGGTCAGAGTAATTGGACAAGTCTGAAGTCCCTGGGCTTTGCAAGGGGCATAGGTGAAGATATAACTTGTGAAAATTGGAGGCTAATTATCTTTCAGCTATGAAATAGTGACAAGATGTTTTCTTCTGCATCAAGCCAGATTTTGGGGACAGCTTAATGGTAGTAAATAACACATTTTTAAGAGTTTATAAAATCCCCAGATTATTCTAATTTGAGTTATAATCTCTAATTTGATTGGGAGATGTTCTTGTAAAGTAAAAAACTGGTAAATTGAAATGTCTGAAAACAATGCACTTGCTTTAAAAAGACTCTCCAGCTTTTAGTAATTTAGTAACCTCTGCATGAATAAACTACGTAAATTGGTGCCATTTTCATAGGCTAAGTCATAGATTACTCACTACATTGGATACTGCAAAAAGGAAATAATTTTTGCTACCATTCTTCAGGATAGTCTATAGGCAAGAAGCAAAAGATGAAGCATCATTTTCATTTAATGTCTGGCCAAAGGACCACCAAATGAGGCATTATTATAGATTTTTACGAAGCTGAGTAAGTAAACTTCATAGCATAGTATAATGTATAATGAGGAACCATAAAGTAGATTGGAAATTCTGTTTCAAATCATGTTGGTCATCTTAAATGTTCAGAGAACTAATGAAGCCTTTTAAGGATGAGAGTTCCATTTAGGATGACAGAAAGGGTAGAAAAAGTTTACATAAAAAATAATCCTAAAACTAATCTAAGTTTTACAATTACATTTCTTTTATAATGAGACAAATAGCTAAATTTACTTTGACATAATTTGGCTTGGAAGTGACCAATTTGGGTGTAGTTATTATCTTTGTCCTATACCTGTCAAAGCAGTGACATATCATTTAAAAAAGCATAATCTGCTCTTGGAACCGTAAATGTCACCATGTCTGTTATTGATTGCTTCTCAAGTTGAAATTACCTTTTCTGCTAACTTCTCTGTGGTATTCGTTGAATTTTTCTGACATTCACATAATTCAAATATTATGCATAGAGGTAAATATTTTTAAAAATCATGTTCTTATTAGTATGAAACAAAATTTGAGATCTGAAATGATTAATGAGCCAGAGGGTCAGCAACTGAAAAAGTAGAAGCAGTGTTAGGTTTATTCTACCACATTTACATAATCAGATAGCAAGTATTAATAATGTTATTAAGGTCAGTCATATAAGTGAGACTCTACCATGAAGGTAAATGTAAGAATAATGAACTCAAAGATTCTCAGTCTTAAAGACTTAATTTGCATTACGTAAACAAGTCACATGGTTGTGTCACTTCTTCATTTGGTTTTCTAAAGTGTAAAATCTATATAAATGCTATTATCACTATTCTTCACCTATCTGATTGGATGTGATGTGATTAATTTAGGAAGAATTCAGCTTAGTCATCAGTTCCCTGGACCCCGTGGGCTCCCAGTCCAAATCTGCCTCAGTCTCTTACCCCTAAGTAGGGGAAATCTAAAGATCTCTGGTTTTATAACTCAGCATTAAATCACAAATCTGCTGCAGGTTTTGTTCTTTCTTCTTTAGTTATAATAATAGATTCTCTATTTTATTCCTTGTAGGTCTGCTCAAAACTCTGGATTCTTGGACTTCTCTGGTGGCACAGTGGTTAAGAATCTGCCTGCCAATGCAGGGGACACGGGTTTGAGCCCTGCTCCAGGAAGATCCCACATGCCACAGAGCAACTAAGCCCGTGCGCCACAACTACTGAGCCTGTGCTCTAGAGCCCACGAGCCACAACTACTGAGCCCGTGAGCCACAACTACTGAAGCCTATGCATCTAGAGCCTGTGCTCTGCAACAAGAGAAGCCGCCGCAATGAGAAACCTGCACACCACAACAAAGAGTAGCCCCCGCTCACCACAACTTTAGAAAGCCAGCGCCCAGCAACAGAAACAATGAAAACAAACAAACAAAAAAAACCAAAAAACCCTCTAGATTCTTAAACTACTCTGCATAATTCTAATTTTACACTATATATCCAATGTCACTTCATACAATACTGTCATAAATTATAATCATATTACCATAGCTATCCTTTTATACTGACTGCTATTGTATGACATTTTCACAATATCTTTGTCTCATTCAGTAAAGAGAACATAAAGTAAATATGCAAAATCGACAACTTGCCTGTAAGCAACACAATAGCTAGTTAAAATACTGATGAAAAAGGTTAAAGCATATTCATCCTATTAAATAATAGCTTACTACCATGAGTATAAAAAAAGACACTAATAATTTGAAAAAAGCCCGATTAAAAATAGACAAAGAATAATAAAAGTAATTGATAATAGAAAACTACAAAACCACTGAAGATATATTCAACTGTGAATGCTTAGTTGGTGAGGGTTTTTTTCTTTCTTTTTTTTTTTTTTGTTACTCCTTGTTTTTTTTTAACATCTTTATTGGAGTATAATTGCTTTACAATGGTGTGTTAGTTTCTGCTTTATAACAAAGTGAAGCAGTTATACATATACATATGTTCCCATATCTCTTCCCTCTTGCGTCTCCCTCCCTTCCACCCTCCCTATCCCACCCCTCTAGGTGGACACACAGCACCAAACTGATCTCCCTGTGCTATGAGGCTGCTTCCCACTAGCTATCTATTTTACATTTGGTAGTGTATACATGTCCATGCCACTCTCTCACTTTGTCACAGCTTACCCTTCCCCCTCTCCGTATCCTCAAGTCCATTCTCTAGTAGGACTGTGTCTTTATTCCCATCTTGCCCTAGGTTCTTCATGACCATTTTTTTTTTTTAAGATTCCATATATATATGCTAGCATATGGTATTAGTTTTTCTCTTTATGACTTACTTCACTCTGTATGACAGACTCTAGGTCCATCCACCTCACTACAAATAACTCAATTTCGTTTCTGTTGACTACTTTAAAAACTACCTAAGTGGCTCTCATTTCTCCTTCCAAGCTCTGCACAGAAACTACAGCTATATTTAAATATGTAAATTGGATTGAGACTGTACTCTACTTAGAGATCACTCAGTGACTTCCTATTGTGCTTAGAATACATTCTAACACATTACTGTGACTAGAGTTAAGGTTGTAAAAAATTAATAAACAGAAACCGCAATTAAATAGAGTCAGGAAACCAGAAGGGGGAGCTCTTAGGCCCTGCAATGATAGCAGATCCAACAGGAAGAAGAAAGATTCCTCTTCTTTCCTGGAAAGGACTCAGCCAATGAAAAGCCATGGGCTCTATGTTTACTAGAGACCTCTCAACTTTCTTTACTTCTCTATAAAAGTGTTCTCCTTCCCTTGCCATGTGGGAGACTTGCACGTGACTCGCCATGGCTGGAGAACCTGAATTGCAAGTCTCTGCTGATCCCAAATAAACCCTTTTTTGCTAGAGAAATATCTGGCAGTCTATCTGTTTCAGCTCAATATTTTGGTGACTCACATGGGGACCAGAGAAGACCCCCAAAGGCTCTGGGTCTGGTGAGCAAACAAGTGCAGGATGCACAATTGAGTCCATTACTGCTCCCTGCTTTTCTCACTGACCCTGGAGTTTGAAGGTACATATTTCTTCTGGATCTGAGCTCACACCCTCTTTGCATTTGAAGCTCTCCAGACTTTATTTGGAATCTACTTTAAGGTTTTGTCTTTCCAGTTAAGGCCTTGTTCTGTATGTGAGTACTCATTTGGCACTTCAGTCTGATTTTGAGTTGAGACTGTTTCAACTGGAGCTAGCTGAGCAGCTGTTGGCCCATTCCTTCAGGAACAGGGCTGCTTCACTGAAACCGTGCTGGTTCAACTGTCAGCCCATTCCTTTGGAACAGGAGCTGTTCTCTGGAAACTGGCTGGAAAAGCCTTTGGCCTGGTGCCTCTAGGACCAAGCTGTTTTTCTTAGACTTGGTTAGGATTAGCTTGCAAGCTGTTTGGATTGAGCTGTTTGAGCTGTAAGCTGTTTGAGCTGTTTGAAAATTATTCTTTTACTCTAGAGGAAAAACTGAGAAATGGGATCTAAGTTATCTAAATATTTTGAGGACAACACCCCTACAGGGACTTAGAGCAATTTTAATGTTTGAAAACCATGGTCCCTCTGCCTGTGCATTCCTAACTAATGGATGACCTGACTAAAGGCAATTTAGACTATCAATGGACATTATGGGGAACTTTTGAAATCCCCGAAGTTTATTTTCTTAAAACTGAATTGGAATACAATAGCTCAGAGATTTCCATAACTGAATGGTATCCCTATTTCAATGGGTATTTTGAGGCTTCCAAGTGTTGTCAGGAGCCTGTAATTGCCTCTCTGAAAAATAAGATTAGCAAAAGCAGGACAGATCAAGATGGCAGAGTAAGAAAACATGGAGCTCACCTCCCTCCATGAACACATCAAAAATACATCTACATGTGGAACAATTATCACTGAAAACTGGCAGAAGGACTCCCATACAACCAAGGCTGTAAGAAAGATACACACGTAATCAGGTAAGAAGGAGAATAAAGCTATCAAATCAAGGCATACGCCCAAGAGAGGACTCAGAGGAAAAAGGGAGAATACACATGTGGACACCTGCCCTGGAGAGGGAGTGGTAAGAGCCACAGACTGGGCACCCCAGTCCTGGGGTCCTATATGGGGGAGACGAGACCCCTTGATTGGTTGGAGGACCACTGGGACTAACAAGAGGGCAGTGAGATGCCTGGACTCCATTTGCGAAGAATGTGCACAAGCTGGCTACCCCCAAGGCCGGACGGAGAGGGGTCTACTCTAGCAGCTGCCAGTTTCCCACTATCACCTTGGCATGTGTCCCAGCCCAAACAGAGCAAAAGCCCTGGCCTCGCTCACTCCATGTCACAGCATGTCACTGGATCTGCGGTGGCCTCAACCTGGTCTAAGACTAGACCATGGAACACAGAAGAGACCCAGTCCCTGAGTGGAACCTGGCTGGGGAAGCGACAGCCATTGAACTTCCGTGCTTGAACTTGTCAGAACCTGCCCTGTTAAAATTAAGCCTTCTGAGGATCCAGAGGCTAAACCCTTAATTGTTTTATATTCCCTAGACTAAAGCTGAACGGCAAGCATAGTCAAAGATTTTCCCAAAATAACCAAAAACTCCTCACAGATTTGCTGACGAATTTAATATAATCATTCAAACTTATCAACCTGGATTCTCTAACTTATATCAGCTAGTTCATATGTTTTTCATGAAGGCCAGGCCCAGCATTGGATGAAAACCACTAATTGGGAAAATCTGAAAGGTCTCTAGAATTACAACAGGAGACCAGCTTGCTAACTTACTTGATCAGGCTCGAGCAATCCCTAGGTGACTTCATCAAACAATTCCTAGGGCTTTTCCAAAGACTGTTAATTGGAACAAATTTCAGACTTGTACAAAAATCTAACGAAACTGTTCATGACTATTACAATCAACTTTAGATTGTATTTTTAAAGAATATTCTGGTCTTCTTTCAGATTTTAATTCCACCTGGGTAATTTTAACTCTATGCTTATTAATGGACTGAAAATGAGACCTTTCCCTTCTAGTAAAAAGGACCAGGATATAATATAAAACTATGTCCACTCCATATTTAGTTTATCTGGCAAACCACCTCTCTCACACTGTAGATAAATCAGCCAAATATTACTGACAAAATTCTTAATCTTCAACTCCAGCAAATGAAGGTTCTTAACGAAACCAAAAACTCTCCTAGTTTCTGCTATTATTGCAAAGAGCCAGAACAATGCAAAACAGATTGTTGCAAATTTAAGTACTTAAGGTGGCTTCAGCCCTCTAACCAGCCTTTCCTCCCAATTTTCAATGATGAGGCTCTGAGGGACTACAGGGTCTCTTCTCAATCCTTCCTCTTAATTGGCTTGGAGAAACAGTTCTCCAGATTGGGGATGAATCTCTTCTAGTCCTAATTGACACTGAAGCCACATTGCTGGTACTTAACCCCACTCATATAAAAAAGCCCCTGCCTTAGAGTCCTAAAACAGTTTACCTAGCGGGGATTTCTAACGAACCACAAGAGTACCCTATCTCTGAACCTATTCCATTTTGTTTAGGCTCTTTGAAAGATACATACACTTTTCTCCTTAGTTCCTCTGCCCCTATCCATTTATTAGGCCAAGACTTCTTAGAGAAGTATGATGCTGGAATTTCTTTCTCCCATAAGGGGGAAATAATTCTCGAATTTGACAGTAGTCATCAAAGTACAGGTATACTTTGGAGATATGGTGGGTTCAGTTCCAGACCACTGCGATGAAGCAAGTATAACCATAATGTGAGTCACATATTTTTTTGGTTTCCCAGTGCATATAAAAGCTGTATTTACACTATACTATAGTCTATTATTGCATTATATCTTAGAAAAACAATGTACATACCTTAATTAAAAAATACTTTATTGCTAAAAAATGCTAACCGTCATCTGACAATGCAGAGTTGCCACAAATTTTCAACTTGTAGAAAAACAGTTTCAGGCCAAAGCCACCTAAAGCACTTAAATTTGCAACAATCTCTTTTGCATTGTTGAAGCACAATAAAGCAAAGTGCAACAAAATGAGGTATGCCTGCAACCAACCAGGTGAATTAAAAGACCCTTTGATGTCTTTTTTTTGTTCCACCTCTGACAGTATTAAAGCAGATTCTGGAAATACTGATCATTTGTCCCTATTAAATTAGCTACCACTTTCCTTATGGGCAAAATCTCCAACTGATGTTAACCACATCACAATTCACAGGGTACCTCCCATCAAAATTCAAAAAGACTCCCCACAAAACTTCTTCCCAGAATTAATCAATACTCCATAAGTAAAGAAGCTCCTCAAGGCATAAAGCCCATGACAGAATAAGACTCAAGGCCTCATTACCCCTTGTACTAGCCTTGTAACACTCCCATTTTACTGGTGAGAAAACCGAAGGGCCAAGGGTGGAGGTTTGTCCAGGATCTCTGAGCAATAAACAACATTGTCGGGCTTCCCTGGTGGCGCAGTGGTTGAGAGTCCGCCTGCCGATGCAGGCGACACGGGTTCGTGCCCTGGTCCGGGAAGATCCCACATACCACAGAGCGGCTTGGGCCCATGAGCCATTGCCACTGAGCCTGCGCGTCCAGAGCCCGTGCTCCGCAACAGGAGAGGCCACAACAGTGAGAGGCCCGCGTACCGCAAAAATAAAAAAAATAAACAACATTGTTATCCCTGGACACCCTGTTATTTCTAATCCTCGTGTATTACTAACATCCATTCCCACCAGAAGTAAATTCTTTACTGTAATTATTTATGCAATGCATTCTTTAGTATTCCAGTTGATGAAGCTAACGGATACCTTTTTGCCTTCACTTGAGAAGAAAAATAATTCACCTGGACAGTATAGCCTCAGGGGTATACTGAAAGTCTTTCTTATTTCTCATAAACCCTGAAGGCTGATCAGGATGATATAAAGTTTCCTAGACGTTCTACTTTGTTGCATATATGTGGATGATTTGCTTCTTTGCTCTCCTCCAGCATCCTGACAGGAAGAGAGCATCCACTTGCTAAAGCTTTTACTCTTAAAAGGGCATAAGGTCATCAGAGAAAAACTGCAATCTCCCCATTATTTAGGGCATCTAATATCAGAACAAGGGCTACACCTAGATCCAGATAGACATCGTGGTGCCCTAACTTTCTCCAAACCCCAAACTAAGCACCAATTGTGAGGTTTTCTCAGGCTCGTTGATTATTGCTGAAATTGGATTCCAAATTTATCTCTTACAGCCAAAGCTCTGTATGTTTTATTCAAGAATAATAACCCCAACCCAACTTTACGGGAAGAACCAGACTACAGCCTTTGAGACCTTAAAGGAGAGTTTGATGAACCCACCTGCCCTTGGGCATCCCAATTATCAGATTCCTTTTTTTCCTTTTTTGTATATGAAAAGGAAGAGAATGCCCCTGGGGTTGTCACCCCAATATATGGGGATTATCACTGAGTATTATAGCCAGCAACTGGACCCTGAGGCGTGGGGATACCGCTGTAGCTTTAGACCCATTATGGCCACTGCCCTTTTGGTTAAGACCACTGAGAAAATCATTGTGGGATCCCCCTTTAACCATTTTTGTACCTCCTGCAGTAAAAGCTCTCCTAAATTCTCATCATGCTCAACATTTTTCAGTTGCCTCACCTCCTAATGAAGTCCTTTTGTTAACTGCTCTTCACATAACTCTCTTACATAGTAACCTTAACCCTGCTATTCTTCTCCCCTCCATCTTTAATGCTGACAGACAACCTCCTGACTGCTCATGATGATTTGCAGGAAATTCCTTTTGGCAACGCTGACTTCCCACGGTTCACAGACAGTTCTTATTTAAAAGGTGACAATGGCAAATATTGTGCTAGGTATGCTTTTGCAAGCTCTTTTGATGTTGTTGAGGCAGCATCTTTACTTACAGGTAAAGGCTGAATTATACACTATTACACAGACTTGTACTTTAGCCAAGGACACAACTGCCTATATTTATACTGATAGTAGATATGCTTTCAGAGTAGCTCATGATTTTGGAATGTTGTAGAAGCAACGTGGTTTCCTTACTTCCATCAGAAATAAAATTTTAAATGGCCCCTATATTCAGGAATTATGGGATGCAATACTTTTACCTGCCTCTCTAGCTATTATTAAGATTCTGGGGCATTCTAAACTTGATTCTATGGAAGTTATGAAAAATCATCTTACTGATATTTCTGCAAGGAATGCTACCCTTAAAGGGACCAAGAGCAGCCAAACCTCTGTCATGGTTCAAAGGGTATTTCTGCAAATGATAATTTAGAAACACTAACTAGAGACACCCAACAATTGGCCTCAGAAAAGAGAAAACAGGACTAGAAGTTCAACAATTCTTGGTTTCATAAAAAGATAAGGCTTAGGTTTGGACCAAATAACAGCCAAGTCCCACCGAAGACTAAAATTCTCACTCCTCACCACTGTACATGCATTAAACCACTGATCTACTGACAAAATGATAGTCTTCATGAATCAATATTTGGCAGGGGAACATTAATAAGACTACAAAAAATGCCTAGCTCATTTGTCTGATGTGTCTAAAGTACAACCCAGAGAAACCTGTTCACACTACTTCTCAGACTTTTTAAACTGCCTAATGGACAATTTGACATTTGGCAAATGGATTCAATATAATTTCCTCTGTCTCATGGATATCAATATGTTTTAGTTATGGTCTGCATGTTTTCACACTGTACTAAAGCTTTCCCTTCAGGTTACTGACCCTTCTGTGGCTAATGTTCTTTTGGAAAAAATGATTCCTTCCTAGGGAACTCCTCTCAAACTTCATAGAGATCAAGGAACCCACTTTACTGGCTAGATACTTCAACAAGTCTACACTGTTTGGCTGGTTTTACAACACTTTTACTGTGCTTACCACCCTCAATCCTCTGGTTTAGTCAAACGCACTAACAACATTATCAAGACTCAGTTGGAAAAATCTGTAGAGGCCCTCCAAATACACTGGCCAAAAGCATTGCTGTTGGTCCTTCTAAATCTCAGATCCGCCCTTTTGGAACCCATGAATTCTCACCTTTCGAGATAGTCACAGGATTCCCAATGCACTTGGCTTCTACTTCTTTTGACCCACAACTGACGGATAAAAGGAGAGATACTACAATATTGCAAAGGCCTTACTGCTTCTATTAAAAGTAACCATGCTTTTGTAAAGCAATCTTTTCATAGTGCACTCTCTGGAGACAAAGAACTTAAGCATCACACCTTGCAACCTAGAAATTTCATCTATCAGAAAAGACCCTCCAGAGGAACTTTCTTCAACCTCCCTGGAGAGGCCCCTATCAGGTACTGCTAACCAACCCTAGTGCCACCAAACTCCAAAAAATAGACTTTTGGATTCATGCGACATACCTAAAGAAAGCACAGAACTCTGACCAGACCTGCACATCATTTGGTGACCTGAAAGTAAAGACTTCCCAGAATTGAACTGATGACATCTGATAAGACAGCTTTCCCAAGATATCTGGACCAGGTCTGCTGGAAGTCTGTCACCAAATCTTTGATGAAGACAACACTTCAGATGATCTCCAGTGTCTATGATCTTGATAACATATGGACTTTAGAAAAAAAGTGCCTGAGAGTTCTCCCTTGTACTCCTCTTTGTTACTCAAATGTGACCTCAGTAGGTTTCCAATCTGTGTACTCTCTTTCTGATGTGAGATGCTACACCAAGGAAAGGTCCTTCCTGGCATTAAGGGACAAAAAGCCACTGAAACTAGAAAACCTCACTCTTGATCGGCTATGCTTTCAGAGAAAGAGCTTGGTCAAAAGGGGAAAATGTAAGAAATTAATAAACAGAAACTTCAATTAAATAAAGTCAGGAGACAAGAAAGGGGAGATCTCACACTCTGTGATTATAGCACAGCCCAACAGAAAAAAGAAAAACTCCTCTTCTTTCCAAGCAAGGACTCAGCCAATGAAAAACCATGAACTCTTTGTTTACTGTATCCCTCCAACTTCCTTTTGCCCTCTATTCATTGGGCCTGGAATGGCAATGAAAAGTGAATTAAGTTGGATTGTAAGGAAAAATATGGGATAGTGAGGACTGGAAAGTTGGGAGATATATGCAGAATCAAAAGAGGGCTGTTGCTATTTAATTCCAACTGAGTGTTCTCATGTGGGGCTGCTGTCCCATGGTTGACAGATCTTTTGACTTTTTTCCAAGGGAAGTCAGAGATCATAATTTTATAAGAAATATCTGTATTTGTAAATATTGGCATTTGATTAAACTGTTTAAAAAGCTGTAGAGGTACAAAAGAATCATCTATACCCCAGATCCAGATGTTAACTGTGGTGTGAGACTTTTAAAAATCTGTAATTGGGGGGAAAGGCTCTGATGAAATGGTACACAAGACCAATAAGTTTTGATGAGGGTAACAGAAAGAAAGAAATTTGGATTATTTAATTTTGTTCAAAGAGAGCAGATCCAAGGTCTTGAGCTTTATACCAAATGATTCTGTTTGGTTTTTCTAAAGTAATAAAAATCACACATCCTCAGTACATACATAGGCCAGACACTGTTCTAAAAATGTTACACATATTTACTTAATATTTAAAACTGCCTCAAGAAATGGATACAATTTTTATCTCTTTTTAATGATGAAGGAACTGAAAACCAGATAAGCTATGGATGTGCCCAAGATCCCACTTCCAGAAAGGGATGGAAATGGACTGCAGGCAAGTGTGCTATGAGGCAAAAGAGCACTACAGGAAAGAGGGTATGAGACTTATTAGGCACCGTGTAGTTTTGCCTAGGATCTGACTCACACAGCATTCACTGATGATTACCAGTCCCAGTAGCCCATTTCTCGGAATTTCAAAGCATCACATAATGGGCCTGTCCTAGCTTTAATAGTAAATAGGCCAGCTTGTATGCTGTCTAGTTCTGCAAATGCTTATATATATTGTCATCCTTCTTCCTTCATCTTCAGGCTGTCCACACCAGCCCAACTGTTCCATCACTCGCCCCCACTTCTGTCTGAGGGTGTTACTCCATCCTCAAGGAGTGTGGCAACCAACATTGAAGCAGAAGAATGCGATGACATAATGGTGATTGGTTTTTCTTAAATCAAATTTACACAGAAAATGCAATGCCAGCAAGTACTCTTTCAGGTCACAGCTGTTTCATAGTGAGTCATCCATCACTCTGAGGACTATCCCACATGGACCAAAGTAATGAAATCCCACGCACCAAGGGATAAATAAAGTTACACTAACTCAGGAATGCCTCCCATCAAATATACACATGAAACTTTTACACAGGTTAGGTGAAGAGTATGCAGCATTGCTGCATCAAAGACTATGAGTTTTTTTTTAAGGAACTCTGAGAATATGAGAATTTTGAAAATGAATGATTTACCTCTGCATAGAGAGTACTGCATTCTACAAGAGCTTTGGAAAATTATATACTTTCCTTTGCCAGAAAGATAAAAGATTCAATAAATTAAATTGCTTTTAATAGGACCCAGCAACACACCCTTAATAGGCCCAGTAGGAGAAATAGACAGCTGTCAAAGAGTAAAATTCAAATTTGGTCCAAAACTTCCGACATTCCTGGAATGTATCAACAAATTACCTGTCATGGAGCCTGAAATATCTATTCTATTGGGATAAGGCATCATGCCCATGAAATAGTAATAAATGGTCATTAAATATATTAACACAGATTGACTTATTCTCTTGAAAAAAGGAAATCTTTGGCTGGGGCATCAAATGGAGATCTTGGATAGCCCTAGGCATTGGACATACTGCCAAAAGGAGAAAGGATATCACCAAGAGAAAAAGAAGATGCCAAATAAAACTTCTCCATTCTGATACATTTGCCCAGGGCTGGTCAGGCTGCCCTGCTATTTTCTTGGAAAAATAAAATAAGACAAGCAAAGAAAGAGAAAAGAAAAAGAAAAAGTAATGATCAAAAAAACAAACAAAAAACACTACCATTAACCAACCAAACAAAATAAAACAAAACTCAAAACACGAATGGCCAGTATGTATTTTAACTCTTGACCTGTAATGCACATGTTACCAATTTGTCTTGCAAGGTACCTGTGTAGATCAGTTTTGTCCCTGACTTTGAAACTAAGAAACTTACTGGAAAGCTTTCACATGACAAGCATTTATTTCTCTATCACCTCCCTGTATTTTCTCTATCAAAAAGTACTGATTCAAGCTCTTCTTAAAACCATCCCAAAAGAAAGATCCCTTATCTTCTCTGGCACCCTTACATTGTTAGATGATTATCTTAAAAAAGTAGTCCTAATCCCAAAGCTTCTCCATGTTAATTCTGAAGCCACAGAGTAAATAAATGAAGAGGGTGAACTAATACTCTTGGCCTCACTAGACGG
Organism: Phocoena phocoena; assembly: GCF_963924675.1. Taxonomy (NCBI): domain Eukaryota; kingdom Metazoa; phylum Chordata; class Mammalia; order Artiodactyla; family Phocoenidae; genus Phocoena; species Phocoena phocoena. The sequence continues at coordinate 70,379,452 of NC_089227.1, read as the reverse complement.
AAAGATGCCTTACAACAGCAGCAACCTATGGACCTTCCTATTCATCTGGCATAAAGTTTATGTTTAATAACCTAGAGCAATGCTGCACAGTAGAAATATAATGTGAGCCACATCTGTAATCTAGAATTTTCTAAGGGCCACATTAAAAAAATAAAGCATATTTATTCTTAATATTTCAAATTTTATTTTACATAAAATATTTTATAACTAAAGAAAATATTTTAATTTTTATTTATTCTATCTAAATCAACTTATTATCATTTCAACAGTCAACATAAAAATTTATCAAGTTGATATTTCACCTTTTTTCATACTAAATCTTCAAATTCATTGTTTATTTTACAAAAAGCTCATCTCAACTGTACACTAAATTTTCAATGGTTCAAGTGAACTGCAGTCCTATGAAAGCAGTAAAGTTGTGTTTAATAGAAAAATATTTTTAAATAATTCATTTTTAAAATTTAATTATAATTAAATGAAATTGAAAATTCAGTTTCTTGGCTGCATGAAGCACATCACAAGTATTGAATAGCCATTTGTTGGCTACCATAATGGGTAGTATAGACCTAAAGAACTGTCATGTTGAAGTATTCACATGAGGTAAACACATTAGCACTTCCCATTAGCCTTACTAAAGAAAAACATTGAAGGAAGAACTCTAAACCAAATCCAAACCGTAACCAAAATGAAGCACTTCTGTGGGAGAAAATATCTGTCAGAACAAAGATCCTTCTGTATGACCCATCTTGCATAAAGAAATGCAAATTACACTAACTTTTGATTTAGATAATATGTGAATGTGAGTTCCTCCACATATGGTCTGGAGAGTCAACATCAGCAATACAAAAGATTTGCTCTTGAAAATCAGACTAGACCTTCACATTCTCTCTCTGACACTCTGGGTTTGAATCAAAGGAAATTTATCTGTAAATGATAATAAAAACATCAATATGTTTGATATTAAAATAAAGGGGTGGAAAAAGTTACAGTGTCATTTATAATGCCCAAATATTTAGCTTAATCATGCAATAATTTACTTAGATTTTCAAACATTGAAGATAGCCATGTATATATATATCACTGCTTCAGTGACAATAATATTGGTTCTTTCACCACATGGAGAAATAAATATACAAACGTGTTCAGCTAATAAAGTTTCATTAGCCTATATACAATACTTTCTCCCCTCTTAAAAGAAAAGCCCTCTTTGACACAAATCCCTCTAGCTATTTCCCTATTTCACTACTTCCCTTTATTGAAAACCTCCTCAAAAAAAGTTCTGTAACACCACTTTCCACAAATCCTCTCCTTCTATTCTCTCTCACTCTCTTGAACCCACCTGAATGATTTTCACCCCTATCACTTCTCTGAAACTGGTCTTTCTTTTCAGTAACCTCCATATTGATGAATCCAATGATCAGTTCTTAGTAAGACCAGATCTTATTTAGATTATTTCTCTCTTTCCTGAAACTTTTTTTGTTTCAGAAAAAACACAGTCTCCTGAGTATTCGTCTGTCTCACAAATTCCTTTACTGATTCCTCCACTTTCCCCCACACATAAACATTAGCATGCATTAGGACTGAACATAGGATTCAGTCCTTAGAACTGTTTTATATATACAGTCACTTGTAGGATGATTCCATCTAATTTCAAGACTTTGAATATTATCTCTTTGTGGGCAACACTAGCCTTTACAGCTCCAGTCTGGAACTTTATCCTAGATCCAGGCTCATTTATCCAAAGGACAGGTTGGCTTCTCATTTGGATGTCTTAAGGCAACTTTTTTTTTTAAATTTTAATAATATATTTTATTTAATATTATCAAATATTATCATTTTAACATGCAATCAGTACAAAATTTATTAACATGATGTTTTTCATTTTTTTTATATTAAGTTCAAAATCTGTTGTGTATTTCACACTTACAGTACATCTCAATTTCTGCCAACCACATTTCAAGTACTCTGTATGTAGCTGGTGGCTCTTGTATTGGACAGCACATGTCCAGAAATACTGTATGAGCAAATGCATGTGAACTTCAAAGTTTTCTGCAGAAAATGTTTCATTTGATTTTTCTTCAAGAAGTTTATGTCTTTACTGATTCAGTATATGTTGTCTTTTATAGCAGATTCCACAAATGAAATGGGTGGTTGGTCTCTGTTCCAAATACCTTAAACATTACTCTTTGTTTCAAGTTTCCTCATCTGTAAAATGGAGATATAACGGAAGCTATCCTACTGGGTGTCATGAAGACTGAATGTGTTAAAAAATATGTAAAAAAAATATATAAATTAAAGCATTTAGAAAAGCACCTGGCATATTGTAAACATGCAATGAATATTGGTTATTATTTCCTTCTTTCCTGATTCTTTGACAGAAGTATACATAATCAGTGTCAGCAGCAGGAATGGAAGCTTGCAGGCTTTGTAATGACTAAAGTAACTAAAATGAATGTTAGGTGTAAGAATTATTTTGGGACATATTTAAATCTGTATGAACATTAATAATTTTTTAAATCACTGTTTCATTCCATAACTAAAAGTTGTTAATATAGAGTGCTTGAATTCAAACAAACCATTATTTTAATAATACTAAGTAAGGTTTGTTTTAAAATTGAGTATTTATTGAATGCTTTTATTGTCTAAGGCACTGTATTGAGAGCTTTTATGTGCAGTATCTCATTCAATCTTTACCATAACCCTAGTGTAGGGCACTATTATTAAGCTCATTTTAAAGATGTGGAAACTGAAGCTCAGGAAAGCTCTGGCCAAAGTCATAGAGCCCACAAATTGCAGAGGTAAACAGACACCAACAGCATTGGTGGAGTGTTAAGGCATCCTAACTTAAAATCAGGCTTCTCATCTTCCTCCTCAAGGTATTTCCCATGTCATCAATGACCAGTCATTCTTCTAGTTGCTCAGGGCAACAACCTCAGAGTAATCCTTCACCCTTCTTACTCTCCTTCTCCACATCCAAGCTGTTGCTTTATTTTGCATTTATTTATTAAAGAATTAAATGTTTCCAAATGTATGTTTACTCTTTATATTTTATCTATTAAATAATTGTTCACATCTTTGTGCCAAATGTATAAAATAAGGTATATTCAGAGAAGTTCTCTGTCTCCTCCTCCCCCCATTCCCTCCACTCCACTGTAGGCAACCATTTTTCTTCCACTTTTTGGCTTCTCCCCTTCCTGTTTTTAACTATAAACAAATATGTTAATATACTGCTGTTTCTTTCCCTCTTTTCTTAGATAAATGGCCGTTTATTATACACACTTTTCTCCAACTTGCATTTTCTTCACCTAAAAAGCTGTCCTGGGTACCACTATGTACTGTGTAGAGATCTATCTCCTTTTTTTAAAGGAGCATAATACTACATTGAATGTATTTAATGTAGTGTATTTAGTGTATTTAATTAAACTACATTTAAATGTATTCTCATTTAAATTCAGCCATTTCTTTGTTTATGGGCATTTGGCACCTATTGGCCTTGTTCATACGTCTTTTAATATTTTTATAGTGTATCATCCGGATAGATCTGTAGAAATGGGATTGGTAGGTAATTAGGTAAACTCAGGTACAATTTTGCTAGACATTGCATATCACTTTTCTATCAAAAACATATAAGAATACCTATTTTCCCAGAACCTTGGCAAGTATTTTGTTTAAACATACCAAATTTCTCAATGACGTTTCATTTTCTCATCAGTGAAACTGAACACATTTGTTCAAGGGCCATTTGTATTTTTTCCCTATGAACTATCTGTTGCCTATTCTTCTATCAGGATGTTGTCTTTATTTTCTTGTCCTCTGCTTCCTCTTACATAGTTATAAATATCACTGGCTTCTTTCTACTCTCAGTGGTTGGACTCCATCCACATATACTTTATAGTTTTGAGGATTTCTTGTCATCTAGTTTGTTTGCTTGTAAACTTTTAATTTGATATAATTTCAGATTTATAAAAAAAGTTGCTAAAATAGCACAAGGAATTCCCATTTGCCCTTTACCTAGATCATCAGTTGGTATATTTGGTCCCACTTATTTTCTCTCTCTCTCTCTCTCTCCACATATATATATATTTACTTACAAACACACATACATACAACTTCAATATATATTTCCTAAGAACAAAGACATTCTTTTGTATAACCACAGTAAAACTATCAAAAATCAGAAACTGTAACATAGATAAAATGCTATTATCTAATCCACAGTTCATATTCAAATTTTGTCAATTGTCCTAACATTTACTTCTTCTGCCCAATATAGAATCCCATCCAGGATCATGGATTGCCACTAGGTGTCATGTCTCTTGCCTCATTTAATCTTGCACAGCTTTTCTGTTTTTGTTTTTCTTGATCTTAACATTTTTTGAAGACTACAAACCAGTTATCTTGTAGAATGTCCCTGCATTTAATGTATCTGGCACGTTCTTGTTAGATTAAACTTACGCATTTTGGGCAAGATCACCACAGAAAATATATATACTTTTCAGTATCAGGAGAAATATGAGGTTGGTTTGTCCTACTACTGGCATTGTTACCTTATATCACTTACTTAAGGAAGTATCCACCAGGTTTCTTCACTGTGAGGTTACTTTTCCCCTGTGTAATTAATGAGTTATTTGGGGGGAAATATCTTGTATTACATAAATATCCTGTTTTTCACCAAGCTTTCACCCACTAGTTTCAGCAACCATTAATGATCTTCTAATTGTATTATTTCTTCTGTATTTGTTAGTTGCCACTCTACTTAAGGAAGAGCTTTCTTTTATCACTCCTTTATTTACTTATTTGTATTTTCTGATTTATATCGGCTTGGACAAATGGATTATTACTTCATAATCTATTCCTATCATTATTTCAATTTATCTCAAATTATTCCAGATTTGTCCAAAGGGAAACATTTAAGTTGGTTCCTTTGCCCTTTAATTATATCTCTATCATATTTTTAACACTTTATTAGTTTCTTACACAACAAGATATTCCAGATTCATTTTGTATCTTCCATGATTCAGACCTGGAATCAATTATTTCCCTCCAAAGTGCCCTTTGGTAACCAAAAAGATGTACCTACTTGGGCCAGGACTTCAGAGAAATTCCAGAGCACCTCTGCAGGAACTGTGGACGTTTCACAAAGAGGCTCTGTCTCATCTTCAGCCTTCTGAGAACTCCTATGGAAGAGCAAGGGAAAAATATGTCTTGGGAAAGAAAATGGTTTCGCTGTCAAAACTAGGAGATGGTGCTGGTTCTCTTGGCTCTTTAGAAACTTCAAAAAATCTGCTGGATTTTTATTTTATAATTTCACAATTCTTATTTTTCAAAATTATTTTTATATTTGCATTTATCATTTTATGATTTGCTTCTAGATTTTAAAAATATTCCTTTTTTCCCACTTTTTGCTCTTTAGTTGTTATTCAATTTTTTCCTTTTGATTTTGATCATTTCTTTGGGCTAGATTATATTAAGCCAACCCTTCCACCAAGAATGACTGCTAATCTGTGTAAAACATTTTTTAAAAATCTGTTTGAAGGCATTAGTTAAGAAATCAGCAAGGACCAGAGGAGTCAATGTTTCCAAAGAGGATGAACATAGATAAGTGAATCCAATATTCTACTTTTGAAGCATTTTCCAATCTATAAAACACAGCTGAGAGACTGAGAAGCTGAGCATAAAATAGTAGGTAGGAGGCTGAGAAGCTGAACAGAGCTTTCAGAGGTCATAAGAGGCTGGAGGAACAAAAATTAGACGTTAGAAATCACAAGGAGATGGGACATTGGTGAACAGCCCAGGATTCCACTGAGACCATTGAAGATTTACATCTTGGAAGGAGTAAGGGCAAAAAGAAATAAAACCCCCTTCACAAATACTGAAATATGTCTCTGAATTAGGGCAATTGATTTGATTGATTTAAGATTATCAACTCCTTTATTAATTTTTACCAACACAAAGAAAATCCTATGTGGAGCATTATAGCATCATCAGAACCTCAAATTATATTTATAAGAATTGATAATCAGTGTTTTTCACTCCAGCAAAAAATGCTGCACTCCAGGAAACAAGACCAAATGACCAAAAGAGAAAGGAAAAAACATAATGTAGAAATAGACCATATGATCCAGACATTGGATTTAATTAGACATCAACTCTAAAATAAATGGTATACTGAAATAACATGATAAACTAGAGAAAAAAATTAAGAATTTCAGCTGAGGACTGGAAACTCTGAAATGGAAACAATGGAAAATTTAGAAATAAGAAAACTAAAATTAAGACTCAGTAAATGAGTTTGACAGAAGATGACCCAAAGTAAGAATTAGTGAACTGGATTAGTGATCAGAAGGGAAGGAATATTCATGCCAAATCACAGAGAGACAAAAAATTGGAACATACAGGGCTTCCCTGGTGCCGCAGTGGTTGAGAGTCCGCCTGCCGATGCAGGGGACGCGGGTCCGTGCCCCGGTCCAGGAAGATCCCACATGTCGCAGAGCGGCTGGGCCTGTGAGTCATGGCCGCTGAGCCTGCGCATGCGGAGCCTGTGCTCCACAACAGGAGAGGCCACAACAGTGAGAGGCCCACGTACCGCAAAAAAAAAAAAAAAAAAAAAAAATTGGAACATACAGAAAAGAGGACAAGAGAATGGGAAGAGAGAACATGTGGTGTTACCACAGCCTAGAACCCCAGGATGTCCCTTGAGAGCTAGAATCACAGCGAAGACCACCTGTTGAGAGTCAGGACGTAAGTAGGGAAGTGGTATCTGAGCAGGAGCAGAAGTCATGGATGATCCCCAGATAATACAAAGATATCATACTGAGGAGACCTGCCCTGGTTTCTGTTCATCTTCCACCCACCAATATCTCAAGTATCCAACACAGAAGCCAATGTGCAGGGAGCATGGGAAATGTAGCTCCCTAAGTTACAGAGTGTGTGTATGTGAGGGTGGATGGATATGAAAGAAAATTATCAGTTAGCCTTGCACAGATGCCAACTTTTCAAGTTTCCAGGGATAAAGCTAATTTACCCCGCACCTATTTTCTTACTTACTTTTGACCACTTTAATAGGGAACTGAGAAAAATAGAGTTTGATGCCTGTGCTCAGGATGATATTTTATCCAGATTTCCAAGATAGAGTTTGAGAAAAGCATATTGAGATTAATCCAAAAACTACCAGGGAATCAAACATTTTAACTGAGCTGATGAATTAAAGTACTTTTTTGACTATTTTGGGACTAGTGAGTGAATTTTTTCATCAGCAAAAATATGTAAACTAGTTTGTGTTCCTAAATGCAACATAAGCTCAGATACACCTTTTCTCACCAAAGAAGTTACACTTATCTTTCTTCTTGGTGTTTACTTTGTGGAATAGGATGTATGTGAAGACGTAGCTTCTCATAGAAAAATGGTTCATTGTATTCTGATAAAAGTGTCTTCAAATGTTTTCTTTCTTTCTTTTTTTTTTTTTGGTAAATTATATACTATCCTCTGTAGTACTGAATATTGAATTTCAGGTACAAACTGAAATGTCATTCAGAAGTATTTGACTTGAAACAATTTGGAGGAAATTATTTTAAGTGAAACTGCTTTTCAGGCAATGAAAGAAATATTGGAACAACTTTGGAAATTGACTAAATATATTATTTTTTTCAAATAATGAGCTCTCTAAAATGAATTGGTAATCAAAAATTATGCTACTCTTGCTTTTTGCATAACTGGCTAGCAGGTAATGAGTGTGATAATGTCCTCTTTGAACTAGGGCCAGGACTCTAAGCTATAACATCGAGTAAAGGGTAATTATCTTCTTTAATTTTCAAACTGGTTCAATCTCTAGCACCTACCATGTACCAGTCATGGTACTAAGACTTACAAAGATAAGACAGTATCCAGTCTTAAATTGAAAGCAATCTAGTGGAAGAGGTAAATTATGAATAGATACTAACTTATGAGGTATAACTAGTACAGTATAATGAAAGATACATAAATATGAGGTTTTTAAAAAAGCATTCATTGTATAACGCTAAATAGAAAGAACAGGAATTAAAATTATGTTCATAGTGTATTTCTAATTTGTTGAGCAGATAAATAGAATTCTATAAAATCATACACTGTTCAAAGCAGTTACTCATGAATTATGTGATTAAAAGTTGTATATTCTTTTAAACATTTCTATATTTTTCAAATTATTTTATTTTTTTCTTTCACAGTGAGTATGGATTAAACTTTAATTAGAAAAAAATAGAACCTGTTAAAAGATGAATCTATCATTCACTAAAAATGGCATTTCTTTGTTCCAAGGCAGGGCTTGGGAAATGACAACCAGCAGGCAAATCCAGCCTACAGCCTGTTTTTATTTTATGGCCCATTATAGATAGAGGTTGTGAAACCTTGCCCTAAAGAACACAACCAACAAATATGTATTCCACCAAGACCCTTTATTTGTCTCTACTTTATGGAGAAGAACTGGGGAAAACCATCAAGATACACTACAAATTATTCAGAGTTCAGAAATTGTCTCAAGGTCATTTATTCAGGCTAGAGCTAACCTTCCTGAACATCACTTTAAGCCAAGCAGTTTCTGTGGATTATTGTATTTAATTCTCAAAACAATATTATGCAGCATACTTTTTATTCAACTTTTAATGATAATCAAATTGAGGCCTGGAGAGATCATAGCCATAGCAAGAAGTGAAGCCAAAATTTAAATCCAGGCAAACTATTCCAGGGCCACAGTAGAGCCTTCTCCATCTGAGGGAATTTGAAATGCTACATATCTCCTGAATGGAATGGAAGTTGGCCTTGGATTTAGGCTTTTCAAGGTAGTTATCTAAGGATCCATCACTGAACTTAACTCCTATCTCTAATTGGAAATAAAATGCAGCTGTAATCAGCTCTATAGATCAAAAAATTCGTCCGCAAGTTGGCTGCATTCTCCTGGTAGATGGACTTGGTAAAGTGCTCTGAATTGACAGAATATACATAAAAATGAGATATTTTTTTTCACCCTGGAGATTTTCAATTTGAAGAAGTTAATAAATTACAAAGGCTTGCAAATCAAAATCATTAGAAGTATTCTCTCATTAAAAGTTCATGTCTGATTAATGATAATAAAGAAAAGAAATTAGCATGATATTTATGTGGCTACTGCAAGCGCTTCCATGGAGATTTCATCACCTTTATTATAATCTAATGTAATAAAAATATGACTTTAAAAATCCTTTGCTTGCTATTTCAATGCCCAACTTTTGAATTAAAAGCATGCAAGATAACTGTAAATCCACTGTGAGGTCTCACATTTCTTTATAAAACCCTTTTTCTTGAGATCCCTCCCAGATATGAGAAACTAAAATTATACCAAAATACAGACAAACAAAAGAATTCTAGACAAAAGTACAGTATGAAACCATAGTGTGTTACCATGGTATGAACTATCAGCTCTCTGACACAATAGAAATATAAAAGCATTTTAGTTTTGTTTACACAATTTGAATTTTCCTGATTTTATAACCCAACAATGCTAATTATAAAGTAACTAAGATGTTTCCATTTGAGTCAAGAAATTTATTTTTATGAAGTGTGACAAAGCATTTGATGGATTTTTTTTTCACATTTTTTCTGGCTACACTGGTGTCATATATACAAACTGAATCCTGGTTATTCCTTAAATATGCCAGATGATTCTTTTATGGGTGAGGGATACAGGTTGGCATTATAGTCATGGAAAATAATTATCTGTCCCAGGGTTTAAGAAATGTCTTTTTGAAGCATTGCTAATACAACATCCTCTTTTTAGTCATCTGAATGATGTAAAAGCCAATAAGACGATATGCCAAATTTCTGTGAATAACAAAATAAGTTGTATTAAGAAAGGTTTTCTTCCATATCTGGTTCTGAGAGAATTGTAAATCTTTGTTCAAGGGCTTTCTTTGGAGACTATATCCATGATCATTTCTGGCCTTGTAATCTAAAGTATTTAAGGGTAAAAAAGTCATTCAAAGATCTATGTTATTCTAAAATAATTCTCTGGTACCCAAAGCCATTTTTCATAGGTTATTAGTGACCTCACGTGAATAACATATGAACACTATTTGCTTGTTTACTTATCTAAGACAAATGATGATTCTTATACCCACTAGCGACATTTTCAGATGATCACTGATTTATTATTATGGAGTGTGAATGAATGGAGCAGAGGTTGAGATTCAGATGCACTTTACTCAGTTTTTAAAATTTTTTCTTATCCTAATAATAATTATAGTCCATCTCACATTCTTATTAAATTTTTATCATCACTTAAGGCACAAATATATACATACACACACATCAGGGTGCTATTATTTTCTGTTACATGTTCATTGAAATATATGACTTTTTAAAGCATGTACATTTGATACCTTAGTAACATAAAAATTAAAGAAAACCTAGCAGTCTTAGACTCAGGTAATAAAATTCTAGATCTCAGGAAGAAATAAGACTAAGGAATGATGGTTATTATTTTGGGGAAGGTTTTATTTATTCCATAAGGTATACTTATTTTGTTACCAGAGATAGCTACATTCCTAAAAACACCAGTTTTATAAAATATGAAATTTGCTTTTAATTCTTTAAATGTTCAGGGAGCATCCTATGTATAGGCTAAAGCTATTTCCCACTTCCTTGAATATTTCAATAAATTTTTATTGACTGTCTCCTTTGTGGAAAGCACTCTGGAGAATACAAAGATGAACAGAACATAGCCCATATCCCCAAGATGCTTAAAGGATAGCAGATGAGATGGATTCATAAAACTAAGCTACAGGAGAGAGTGATATATAATGTGTTGTGGATAAGGAATCAGCTAATTGAAATGCCTACAGATGGCTAATGAAAATATAAATGTGTGACTTAAGCAGGCAAAAGGTAATTGGGAGGAGGGGAGCCTGTGGATGGATTTGGGGAGTCCCTGCACTACTTAAAGCCTTTCAAAGACATTTCTGTAAATACTGTGCCAGCCAAACAAAACATAACTAAAAATTGTTATATTAAGCTACAAGAGGATTGTGGGTGATTGTTCTCTTACAGTTTTATCTATATCTATATCCATATATATATCACACATACGAGTGTGTGACATACGTATGGATATAGATATAGATAAATAGGTGAACTATAATAGAAAGCAGTATATCTTAAGATATAAATAACTTGTACTTGAATTTATATTTATGGCATTGAGAAAAATGGCCATTATATGTGGGTTGTTAAATATTTTTATGATAGGATAGAAAATATAAACTCAACTCAACTATGACATCATATTTTTCTCTTTTACCAGTATAGTTATTTTATGAAAATGATTTATAACATTAAGAAGATAGATAATAAGGGCTTATTTATGGATTGAAAAATATACAGTGTGATAATTTGTGATGGCGATTTCACTTGTGATGTATAAGTTAAACCCTAGAGATATCCTTCACGTGTTCTACACATCAGTGCACGGCAATCCAAATCACTGACAAAATTTATAAAGTAACTGACATCGACAATCTCCACTACTTAAAATACTTTAGGGATTTTACTGATGCTTATATGAAATGCTATCCCACATTTAAATACGTACAATATTTGCCACCATAGCAACTGAAATACAACAAAATAAACTTGGAAATATTGTATTTCAATAACTTGCATAGTACTAAAATTGGAATTTCTCGAATATTTTATAGAAAACAGATCAGTAATATATTTAAAAAATTTTTCAAATATCTTGTTTAAGACACTAAGTTGAGTAGTACATGATTAAAGTTTCAAGAATAATAATATAAAAATCTCAAAAACAAAATGATTCTTCTAAGAAGAAATTGGTGGTATTTTCTAATAAGTTGATTATTTTTAAAGTCTAAATAATACTCTAATATGGTCATCTTCAGGCAAATGAAAAGAAATATCCATTACATCAAAATATTGTTAACTTGCTCTTCTTGGAACAATTCATTCAGTATATGTTATTCCTTCAATGTGTGAAAGTATAGAATATATTTATATTGGTTTCTGTCCCCAGTCCCTGACACGGAGGTTCTAAAACCATTATAATTTCCTAAGTAATAAGAGCATTAGGAACATGTTTTATTCTAAATATTTGTTCTTTGACCCCGTTTCCAGACTCAAATCTCCTAAATTCCTTGGAATTTCCTGAGTGATAGCGATATCTTTTGTTCTAATGAGGTGACTCTTGTGGGATCCTGGATGGAGGCTGGTTACCAGATAGATCAAGTCATAATTAGAAACTTGGAATTTTCAGCCCCAACTTCCATTCTCCAGAACTGGGAGAGGGGCTGATAATGGAGTTAGTGATTTGTCATGCCCACATGATGAAGTCTCCATAAAAAAACCCGAAGTGTGGGGTTCAAAGAGCTTCCAAGTTAATGAACACATCCACATACAGGGAAGGTGATGCACCCCAACCAACTCCATGGGAACGGAAGCTCCTGTGCTTGAGATCCTCTCAGACCTTGCCCTGTGTATCTCTTCATATGGTTGTTCATCTATATGCTTCATCACATCCTTTATTATTTATCATATAATAAACTGATAAATGTAAGTGTTTCCCTGAGCTCTGTGAGCTGTTCTAGCAAATAACCGAATCCGAGCGGGAGGAGGTCATGGGAACCTCCGATTTTTAGCCAACTCAGAATTTGTGGATAACCTGGGGACTACTACCTGCAATTGGCATCCGAAGTAGGGGGCAGTCTCGTGGGACTGAGCCCTTAACCTATGGGATCTGAGGCTATCTTCAGGTAGACAGTGTCGGAATTGAGTTAAATTGTATGACACATAGCTGGTGTCACAAAAAATTGCTTGGTGTGGGAAAAACTTGATATCAGAAAAGTTGTGAGTGTGGTAGTGGTATGAGAGTAAAGGAAAAACACATAGGACGACTGGATTTTTCCTACTCACAATGCATATACAATTGATGTTTCTCTCATTAATGCCCCAAAAAGAGTAAAATCAATTACTATGAAGAAAGTCAAGGAGTTAAAAAATTTGGGGAAAAAAATGTGTAACAGTAATTTTTAGTTGACCTTGACACCTGAATGTGTAGATATGAAAGGATGCACAAAAAATGACGAAGTAGAATTTCTCACATTGTTCTGTTTTAATGTTCCCAAACCATCCAAGATGCCTCCCATGCCAATAAAAAAATTATCTGTGCTACTCTTAAAGTATGGTTCCTGTAGTGATGAATAATTCTACTGTCAACTTGATGAAGCTGGCAACTGCACTTCCCAGAATCCCCTTCCCTGTATGGGTATGGGTTCTGATTTGGTCGAGAGAAATCTGCATAAGCTATGGAGGCAGAAGTGACACAGCAGCCCCTACTCTCTGAATGTTGTTGTGGTTAGATGTGGTGACAGATAGATGCAAAGGTACTACCAAGGTTCAGGTACTCCTTGTCTTTTCCACTCCATGGAAAAGATCTTCTCCCTGACTAATGGCCTGTTGTTCAACAACGGCCCCAGACCTCTCACTGGACCCTTAGCTACAGACACACAGAGGCAACAACTTCCCACTGACTCCTCCATTATGGTCCCTCTTTAGTGGTTAAACATGCTTGGCTTAGCTTGACTGGTTCATAAGTCCTCTGATATTCAATCGCTATAATCAATTTCTATTCCTGAATTCATAGTGGTTCTGCTTCCTTGACTGAACCCTACTGCAATATTATCCCATATAAACACTGTATTTCAGTGGTCCCTGACCATGCCTTTATGACTGTCCAGATCATCACTCATCACTCACGAATGTCTAATCCTTCCTGGTCACCAATTCAATAATTAGACTGGATATGGACAGGCTCATACAGTTTTGGTCATTTTTCCTTCAGAGTAATTTTCACCTTTGTGATTAGATAATTCTTTTATGTAGACCTCCCTCACTAAAGAATAAGGGGCTGCTGGAATTAGTTTTCTATTGCTGCTGTAACAAATGACCACAAATGTAATGGCTTAAAGAAATGCAAATTTATTATCTTATAGTTCTGTACGTCAGAAGTCCAACAGAGGTCTCAGTGGGCAAGATCAAGGTGTTGGCAGGGCTGCTTTCCTTTCTGGAAGCTCTTGGGGAAAACCTATTTGTTTCCTTGGCTTTTCCAGCTTCTAGAGGCTGCCTGCATCCTTGGCTCATCCTTGGCTCCCTTTCTCCATCTTCAAAACCAGCCACGTAGCATCTCTCTGACCATGCCTCTGTCATCACATCTTTTTCTCACCACAACCAGAAAAGGTTCTCCAATTTTACGGACCCAAAGAATTGGATTGTATAATCCATCACAAGGCCCTTAATTTAATCACATCTGTAAAGTCACTTTTGCCATGTAAAGTATCATATTCATCTAATCTTAGAAATATGATGTAGATATATATTTGGGCAGCCTTTATTTCTGCCTACCACAACTGCATTGCAGAACACATTGACTTGCATCTACTAAGTGTACAATAATATTTAGTAGAGAAGTAAATTTTGATATAATTAATATATTGCTAGGGACTTATTATTACATTTTCCTTAGAGTAAGCAGTTCACTCAGTTCAGGTGTATCATTAACCATAATATCTAGGCTTTAAAAAGTTAGTGGTACTTTAAATGTTAAGTAACAGTTCCTGCACTAAGTTTTGGCCCTCTATACAGGACCTTATATTTATTCTTTTTAGCTTAGTTTGTTTAATTTGGTTGTAAGTACTATATAGGATTTTGTTTACTAAATTGTCTTTTTTTTTTTTGCGTTATGTGGGCGTCTCACTGTTGTGGCCTCTCCCGTTGTAGAGCACAGGCTCCGGACGCGCAGGCTCAGCGGCCATGGCTCACAGGCCCAGCCGTTCCGCGGCATGTGGGATCTTCCCGGACAGGGGCACAAACCCGTGTCCCCTGCATCGGCAGGCGTACTCTCAACCACTGCGCCACCAGGGAAGCCCTAAATTGTCATTTATAATATCCAAAAGCTAAAGACATTTTCATTGCCTTGAGTATAGGCAACCAACTATCTATATTTACTTAAAACCCCTCACAACTTTAGGAAGATAGTTTTTTCCCAAATTAATTTCTTATAAAGGTACAGAACACCCAGACTTTTACACAAATAATTGGTAAAAATATTAAATTACATGGAACAAGGACAGATTCCTGTGGTACATCCAAGTAAACTCCATAATGGTATCACCTTTTGAGTATCATCTTTATGTACCTAAGCCACTACTGAAGATATACAACATGTAGTGTTTCCTATTTTAAGGTATATAAAATGTCAGAGTCAGGACTACGGTGATGTAAGGAAGGAAAAAGTAAAATGTAACAGATAATGCAAAATTTTGAGGATTTTATCCCTTTCTATAGACTAGCCTCAACAATCTTAAAATATGAATAAAGTTACATAAAATGTTTAATTTAAAAACTGACAATATTGATTCTTTGACTCATCCCAGGCTATGAGAGTCCCATTCATGTTTTAATTG
This sequence comes from Phocoena phocoena, assembly GCF_963924675.1. NCBI lineage: Eukaryota > Metazoa > Chordata > Mammalia > Artiodactyla > Phocoenidae > Phocoena > Phocoena phocoena. The sequence goes on along the minus strand of NC_089227.1, from coordinate 70,363,967 downwards.
AGTGTGGGAACATTTTACTCCCTGGTTGACAGGGATCATTGGGCAGTTCTTATAAAAAACAGGATTGTGGGCTTCCCTGGTGGCGCAGTGGTTGAGAGTCCACCTGCCGATGCAGGGGACATGGGCTCATGCCCCAGTCCGGGAAGATCCCACACGCTGCAGAGCGGCTGGGCCCGTGAGCCATGGCCGCTGAGCCTGAGTGTCCAGAGCCTGTGCTCCGCAACGGGAGAGGCCACAACAGTGAGAGGCCCCCGTACCGCAAAAAAAAAAAAACCAAACAGGATTGCATTTCAATAGAACTAAGCTGCATACAAGATGCTCAATTTTCTTTCTATATTATAATCACTGAAAATTACCCATTCAATTAACATTTTTTTAATCCTTAACTTCACACAAAACACTGTTCGTTTTATAACAGGGAAGACTACAATAAAAAAAATTCAGCCCCTCCCCTTTAGAATTTTATATTACTAAAATATAAGGGGAGTAAGACAATTAATAACTACATATGTTTAGGCCGATCAAACTATTCTGTATAATACTATAGTGGTGGATACACTGTATACTTGTTAAAACCATTGTAACGTACCACACCAAGAGTGAACCTTAATGTAAACTGTGGACTTTGGATGATAAGGTGTCAATGAAGGTTTACCCTTTGTAACAAACGTAGCATTCTGGTTCAAGATATTGATAGTAGAGGAGGCTGTGCATGTGTAGGAGCAGGGGCTATATGGGAACTCTCTGTACTTTCTGCTCAAGTTTATGAAAACCTAAAACTGCTCTAAAAAAGGTCTATAAAAATACATGTAACAAAATGTTATATAGGGGCTTCCCTGATGGCGCAGTGGTTGAGAGTCTGTTTGCCAATGCAAGGGACGTGGGTTCATGCCCCGGTCTAGGAAGATCCCACATGCCACGGAGCGGCTGGGCCTGTGAGCCATGGCCACTGAGCCTGCGCGTCCGGAGCCTGTGCTCCGCAACGGGAGAGACCACAACAGTGAGAGGCCCACATACCACAAAAAAAAAAAAAAAAAAAAAAAAAAAGTTATATAAATGCCACCAGCAAAATTCTATCAGAATTTAGTCACTTTATGGGAGGAAGAGTTGAAAAGAGTTCATGATGGGTGGATAGGACTAACAGGAATTCTACTTAGAGGACACAGGATGAGCAAAATCTTGGCAGAGAGAAATCTGAAGGGCATTTGGGCAAAAACAAGGGTTCTTGATGCCTCTTCCCCTCCATCCGTCTGAGGTAATGGCCTGTGGAATATACAGACAAGGATTTATAGCCAAATGAGAACTAAAGCACACTTTATTAATCTGAGCACTCATCCTAACAGCCCATAAAATTCAGGTTTCCTATGAACTGTGTTGGAAAAAAAGAGGCCAGAGCGGATCTTGTTATTCCTCCCACTCTTTGCCCCCAATTGAGTTATCAACCCTTCTGGAGATGGAAAATATGGAGCAGGGGCTAATGCAAATAACTGTTTTTCTTCAATTAGGTATCCTTCCCTACAGTGGCAGGCAACCTTCTGAGTGCCAGGCTCTCCTTATTGTTCTCTCAACACCCGGCAAGTGATAGGAGGGACTTGTGCTGAACCACTGCTCTCCTCTTGGATTCAGGCAGAAGCATGAGAAGAAATGAAGACCAGGTCTTCCCAATATCAGATTCCTTTTCACCTTGCCTCTAATAATTCAGTATTTGATTTGGTGATAAATCTTACAGAAAAAAATAAATACTTGTTTTTTGTGCTCACTAATCTACTTTCAATATAGATACATGCTTGCCTAAACTCCTGATGTTACGATAATTTTTAGACTTCATCTTAATGAAAATTTCCATGTTATACACTAAAACAAACTTCCAATTTGTCTTTTTGCCTTATGATCACTGTACTAGAGTAAATTACTATATTTTCTTAAGATGGAAAATCAACAGTAGCAACGAAAAAACAGTGTTTTTCAATTTGGTTATTCTAGTTTCACAGACAAAAGTATTCTTAGAGAATATTATAAGAAATAATGTATCTTAATAAAGACACTTTTTTAGGGTTAGAGCAATAGTTATGGCATAAAAAAGCAGCCAGCTGGGACAGAGAAGTAGGGACTACCATAGGTTTATGTTTTAAAAAAAAAGCCTACAGAGAGGGAGCACACAATTGAATCAGGACAAGAACAGTTCTGAAATGAGGTATTAATGTGGAAGAAATGTTACTGTCTGGCTTTGGAAGAGCTGAATGGATCTGGCTACTGAGAATATTCAACAGCTATTTTAATAAGTTACCACCTACATGCACACTAATAAAAATGCCATTAAAAATTTGTTTTAGGTCCTTGTCTCCACAGTGAGCCACAATCACCCCCTGCCTCTGCAGGAGACCCTCCAACCCTAGCAGGTTTGCTTTTATTTCCACATTCAGCCTGTTGAGACAATGGTGGTCTGTACTTCATCGGAGAACAAAACTATCGATGGAGCTCTACCCACCACCAGACCCTCCCATCGGGAAACTTACACAAGCCTCTTAGACGGCCTCATCCTCCAGAGGGCAGACAGCAGAAGCAAGAAGAACTACAATCCTGCAGCCTGTGGAACAAAAACCACATTCACAGAAAGATAGACAAGATGAAAAGGCAGAGGACTACGTACCAGATGAAGGAACAAGATAAAACCCCAGAAAAACAATTAAATGAAGTGGAGATAGGCAACCTTCCAGAAAAAGAATTCAGAATAATGATAGTGAAGATGATCCAGGACCTCGGAAAAAGAATGGAGGCAAAGATCAAGAAGTTGCAAGAAATGTTTAACAAAGACCTAGAAGAATTAAAGAACAAACAAACAGAGATGAACAATACAATAACTGAAATGAAAACTACACTAGAAGGAATCAATAGCAGAATAAGTGATGCAGAAAAACAGATAAGTGACCTGGAAGAGAGAATGGTGAAATTCACTGCTGCGTAACACAATAAAGAAAAAAGAATGAAAAGAAATGAAGAAAGCTTAAGAGACCTCTGGGACAACATTAAACGCAACAACATTTGCATTATAGGGGTCCCAGAAGGAGAAGAGAGAGAGAAAGGACCAGAGAAAATATTTGAAGAGATAATAGTCAAAACATCCCTAACATGGGAAAGGAAATAGCCACCCAAGCCCAGTAAGTGCAAAGAGTCCCATACAGGATAAACCCAAGGAGAAACACGCCAAGACACATAGTAATGAAACTGGCAAAAAAATAAAGACAAAGAAAAATTATTGAGAGCAGCAAGGGAAAAACGACAAGTAACACAAAAGGGAACTCCCATAAGGTTAACAGCTGATTTTTCAGCAGCAACTCTACAAACCAGAAGGGAGTGGCATGATACACTTAAAGCAATGAAAGGGAAGAACCTACAACCAAGATTACTCTACCCGGCAAGGATCTCATTAAGATTCGATGGAGAAATCAAAAGTTTACGGACAAGCAAAAGCTGAGACAATTCAGCACCACAAAACCAGCTCTACAACGAATGCTAACGAAACTTCTCTAAGTGGGAAACACAAGAGAAGAAAAGGACCTATAAAAACAAACCTAAAACAATTAAGAAAATGGTCATAGGAACATACGTATTGATAATTACCTTAAACGTGAATGGATTAAATGCTTCAACCAAAAGACACAGGCTTAACAAAAAATAAAAAAATAAAGAAAAAAGGAAAAGAAAAGACACAGGCTTGCTCAATGGATACAAAAACAAGACCCATCTATATGCTGTCTACAAGAGACCCACTTCAGACCTACAGACACATACAGAATGAAAGTAAAGGGATGGAAAAAGATATTCCATGCAAATGGAAATCAAAAGAAAGCTGGAGTAGCAATACTCATATCAGATAAAATAGACTTTAAAATAAAGAATGTTACAAGATACAAGGAAAGACACTGCATAATAATCAAGGGATCAATCCAAGAAGAAGCTATAACAATTATAAATATAAATGCACCCAATATAGGAGCACCTCAATACATAAGGCAACTGCTAACAGCTATAAAAGATGAAGTTGACAGTAACACAGTAATAGTGGGGGACTTTAACACCTCACTTACACCAATGGACAGATCATCCAAAATGAAAATAAATACGGAAACAGGAGCTTTAAATGACACAATAGACCAGATAGATTTAATTGATATTTATAGGACATTCCATCCAAAAACAGCAGATTATACTTTCTTCTCAAGTGTACACAGAACATTCTCCAGGACAGATCACATCTTGGGCCACAATTCAAGCCTCAGTAAATTTAAGAAAATGAAATCATATCAAGCATCTTTTCTGACCACAACTCTATGAGATTAGAAATGAATTACAGGAATAAAACGTATAAAACACAAACACATGGAGGCTAAACAATACGGTACTAAATAACCAAGAGATCACTGAAGAAATCAAAGAGGAAATCAAAAAATACCTAGAGACAAATGACAATCAAAACACAATGATCCAAAACCTATGGGATGCAGCAAAAGCAGTTCTAAGAGGGAAGTTAATAGCTATACAACCCTACCTCAAGAAACAAGAAAAATCTCAAATAAACAATCTAACCTTACACCTAAAGGGACTAGAGAAAGAAGAACAAACAAAATGCAAAGTTAGAAGAAGGAAAGAAATCATAAAGATCAGAGCAGAAATAAATGAAATAGAAACAAAGAAAACAATAGCAAAGATCTATAAAACTAAAAGCTGGTTATTTGAGAAGATACACAAAATTGATAAACCATTAGCCAGACTCATCAAGAAAAAGAGGGAGAGGAGTCAAATCAATAAAATTAGAAATGAAAAAGGAGAGGTTACAACAGGTACCACAGAAATAGAAAGGATCCTAAGAGACTACTACAAGCAACTCTATGCCAATAAAATGGACAACCTGGAAGAAATGGACAAATTCTTAGAAAGGTATAACTTCCAAGACTGAACCAGGAAGAAACAGAAAATATGAACAGACCAATCACAAGTAATGAAATTGAAACTGTGATTAAAAATCTCCCAACAAACAAAAGTCCAGGACCAGATGGCTTCACAGGTGAATTCTAACAAACATTTAGGGAAGAGCTAACACCCATCCTTCTCAAACTCTTCCAAAAAATTGCAGAGGAAGGAACACTCCCAAACTTATTCTATGAGGCCACCATCACCCTGATACCAAAACCAAACAAAGATACAACAAAAAAGCAAATTACAGACCAATATTGCTGATGAATACAGATGCAAAAATCCTCAACAAAATACTAGCAAACAAAAGCCAACAACACATTAAAAGGATAATACACTATGATCAAGTGGAATTTATCCCAGGGACGCAAGGATTCTTCAATATACGCAAATCAATCAATGTGATACACCATATTAACAAATTGAGGGATAAAAACCATATGATCATCTCAATAGATGCAGAAAAAGCTTTTGACAAAATTCAACACGCATTTATGATAAAAACTCTCCAGAAAGTAGGCATAGAGGGAACCTACCTCAACAGAATAAAAGCCATATACGACAAATCCAAAGCAAACATCATTCTGAATGGTGAAAGACTGAAAGCATTTCCTCTAAGATCAGAAACAAGACAAGGATGTCCACTCTCACCACTATTGTTCAACATAGTTTTGGAAGTCCTAGCCATAGCAATCAGAGAAGAAAAAGAAATAAAAGGAATACAAATTGGAAAAGAAGAAGTAAAACTGTCACTGTTTGCAGATGACATGATGCTATACATAGAGAATCCTAAAAATGCCACCAGAAAACTACTAGAACTAATCAATGAATTTGGTAAAGTTTCAGGATACAAAATTAATGCACAGAAGTCTCTTGAATTCCTATACACTAATGATGAAAAATCTGAAAGAGAAATTAAGGAATCACTCCCATTTACCATTGCAACAAAAAGAATAAAATACCTAGGACTAAACCTACCTAGGGAGACAAAAGACCTGTATGCAGAAAATTATAAGACACTGATGAAAGAAATTAAAGATGATACCAACAGATGGAGAGATATACCATGTTCTTGGATAGGATGAATCAATATTGTGAAAATGACTATACTACCCAAGCAATCTACAGATTTAATGCAGTCCCTATCAAATTACCAATGGCATTTTTTATGGAACTAGGACAAAAAATCTTAAAATTTGTATGGAGACACAAAAGGCCCCGAATAGCCAAAGCGGTCTTGAGGGAAAAATATATTACAAAGCTACAGTCATCAAGACAATATGGTATTGGCACAAAAACAGAAACACAGATCAATGGAACAAATAGAAAGCCCACAGATAAACCCACGCACCTATGGTCAACTAATTTATGACAAAGGAGGCAAGGATATACAATGGAGAAAAGACAGTCTCTTCAATAAGTGGTGCTGGGAAAACTGGACAGCTACATGTAAAAGAATGAAATTAGGACACTCCCTAACAGCATACACAAAAATAAACTCAAAATGGATTAGAGACCTAAATGTAAGACCAGACACTATAAAACTCTTAGAGGAAAACATAGGAAGAACACTCTTTGACATGAATCACAGCAAGATCTTTTTTGATCCACCTCCTAGAGTAATGGAAATAAAAACAAAAATAAACAAATGAGACCTAATGAAACTTCAAAGCTTTTGCACAGCAAAGGAAACTATAAACAAGACAAAAAGACAACCCTCAGAATGGGAGAAAATATTTGCAAACGAATCAATGGACAAAGGATTAATCTCCAAAATACATAAAGAGCTCATGCAGCTCAATATTAAAGAAACAAACAACCCAGTCCAAAAATGGGCAGAAGACCTAAATAGACATTTCTCCAAAGAAGACATACAAATGGCCAAGAGGCACATGAAAAGCTGCTCAACATCACTAATTATTAGAGTAATGCAAATCAAAACTACAATGAGGTATCACCTCACAGCAGTTAAAATGGGCATCATCAGAAAATCTACAAACTACAAATGCTGGAGAGGGTGTTGAGAAAAGGGAACCCTCTTGCACTGTTGGTGGGCATGTTAATTGATATAGCTACTATGGAGAACAGTATGGAGGTTCCTTAAAATACTGAAACTAGAATTACCATATGACCCAGCAATCCCACTACTGGGCATATACACAGAGGAAACCATAATTCAAAAAGATACGTGCACCCCAATGTTCATTGCAGCACTATTTACAATAGCCAGCTAATGGAAGCAACCTAAATGCCCATCGACAGACAAATGGATAAAGAAGATGTGGTACATATATACAATGGAATATTACTCAGCCATAAAAAGGAATGAAATTGAGTCATTTGTTTAGACGTGGATGGATATAGAGACTGTCACACAGAGTGAAGTCAGAAAGAGAAAAACAAATATCATATATTAACGCATGTATGTGGAACCTAGAAAATGGTACAAATGAACCGGTTTGCAGGGCAGAAGTTGACACACAGATGTAGAGAACAAACGTACGGACACCAAGGGGGCAAAGCTGTGGTGGGGTGGGCACGGTGCTGTGCTGAATTGGGCGATTGGGATTGACATGTATACACTGATGTGTATAAAACTGACGACTAATAAGAACCTGCAAAAAAAAAAAAACCCATCGATGGTAAAGGAGAAAAAAAGTTCATTAAGTTTCTTATCAAAGAAATGGAGATGATTAATTTAAAAAATTTCTGTAGTTGTATTTTATTTTAAGTAAGTTAATGTAATGTTACGTACCTTTGGTTTCCCAAATATTTGCAAAATCACCTTTTATAAAAATATATATACTATATTTCTGAAGTATTTATAGTTTTTCACTTGGATGAAAAATATTTGCAATTAATAAATACTTTAATATTGAATGTTTTAAAAAAAGCATTATGGAAATGGGGTGGCAATAATAAAAATGTTTATTTTCTCAATTTTGGATTATTTTTATAAATATATATTTATATTAATCCTTTTATGTCCTTTTTTCATACTGTACCTAATTTTTGAAGTTATGATTTTTGTAATATATACCATAAAATGACTCCTCTAAACTTCATAAGTTAGAGGTCACAAAAATTCCTGGATTTATCTCTGTAAGTAGAGTCACTAAAAATGACTGATGGGAAATTAAAACAATGGCATTTGTTAGAAAAACTCAAATGCCCATAATTACAGAATGTGCTTTATGAGGTATATTCTGCATACAAAGAGCAAAGGTGTTCTAAGTCTGATGAACAACAAAGTCTGTGTTATGTGAATAAATGGCAAAAAAGGAGAGGAATTATGTGATGCCTGTGTTGCTTGTCTTCTGAGTGAGGAGTATTTTCAGAGATTGAACTAGGTGTATACTGGTCCCTTAACCCTGATGCATCACATCCTAGAACCCTGAGGGTAACTACAGATGAGTTATTGAAGCTGCTTACAGAATGGTTCACTAAAAACAAACAAAGACAATAAAATAAGGATTTTAATCCAAAAAAAAATTGTTTTACTGTGAGAGCCAGAAGCTAGGACATATGGTTCATCATACCCCAAGCTCCTTTGCCCTATTCCCCCAAATCTGTCTAATCAAGCACCTAGGCTCCTATGTAGCCTGCAAGAAATTGGGATAATCATCCTTCACTTTTCTGTACAGACAATATGAATATTTCAAACAGAATCAATTTAATTTTTAAGTAGGCAAATGCATTCATTAAAAAACAATACACATTTGAACCATACAGATGAAAAATTAAACATGTAAAATATTAAACCAAAAAGGCTGTTTTAAAAGGATACAAGTAAATGTTGGTGAGGATGTGGAGAGAAGGGAACGCTCCAACACTGTTGGTGGGAATGTAATTTGGTGCAGACACTGTGTAAAACTGTATGGAGGTTCCTCAAAAAACTGAAAATAGAAATACCATATGACCCAGAAATGCCACTCCTGGGTACATAACTGAAAAAAAACCAAAAACACAAATTCGAAAAACGACATGCACCCCAATGTCCATAGCAGCGTTATTTAGAATTGCCAAGGTATGGAAGCAATGTAAGTGTCCGTCAACAGATGAGTGGATAAAGAGATGGCATACACACACACACACACACACACACACACACTGGAATACTACTCAGACATAAAAAAGAATGAAATTTTGTCATTTTGCACAACATGGATGGACTTGGAGGGCATTATGCTAAGTGAGATAAGTCAGACAGAGAAAGATAAATACTGTATTATATCACTTACATGTGAAATCTAAAAAATAAAACAAACTAGTGAATAAAACAAAAAAGCAGCAGACTAACAGATGTAGAGAACAAACTAGTGGCTACCAGTGAGAAGAGGGAAGGGGGGAGGGGCAATATAGGGGTAGAGGATTTAAAAAAAGGATTATTATGGGATTATATGAAATCATGTTTGTGCAACTTTTGAAAATTGTAAAGCTCTAGAGAATTTAAATAACCTTTCATTCAATGAAAAAAAAGGCTGTTTAAAATTCATAAGCACATACAGATTAAACAAGATGACACTAGTTCAAAGTGTTTACTAAAACACAGTGCAGATACAGAGATCACTGAAGGTCCTTTAACTAAATCCTGTAGGCATACGATTCCCAAATCAAGTAGTTTACCCATCTCCATGTGTCCTTTGGTGCTAGAGTATATGGAATGGAGGAATGATACACAAGAGACATGGAGAGAGGGTAGCTGCTTAAAGGATGGAAGTCAGGAGAAATCAGTACCAAATAAAGACACTACAGGAACATCCCATCGTAGGGAATAAAGGCTGTCACTAATAATTCCTAGAAGGTTTTAAAGGAATACCCTTCTTAATACTTAGCTCCATTCTTTTACAAAGATCAGCTGTAGAATAAGTTTGATTGGTGAGATAAACATTACCCAAAGCATCTGGCTTGCTGCAATTTCTGCAACTGAGCTGCATATATTGATGTGTCTTCAAATACATACACACACACACACATACACACACACACACACACATCCTCCTTTACAGCTCTTGACACATTTGTCCTTTTCCACAAGGTATCCAGAATAGAGAAGGCAAGAAAGCAAGTTTGGGGTTGTGCAACACTAAAACTAACACTAGGTGGAACAGTATATTCAGAGTGGGTGTGGAAAAAAGAGATCAGTTTTGAAAATAATTTTACAATAATTGAGCTGGATGTGAAATTCGGTTTGGTGCAGGAACAGTCTCGACTGAGGAAACACTGTACCATGAAGTTTACTTTCAGGAGTCATTGCCCTGTATCTGCTTCATCTGTACTTTCAGGGACCTGGAGTAGCTATGTTCCCCAGAAGTTTCCATCTGCGATCCCTTTCTTTTCCTACTCATCTGTCATCTCCTTATCCTCCTTCTAATTTCATTCTTCTAATCTGGAAAGGCCTTTCCATCTCCTTGCATCACTCTAGGTATTTGACCATCTCAAAATTGAGGACATTGAACGTGAAAGAGTATAGGAGTCAGAAGTTCAGCAATTCATTCTATTCTCCACTAAGACTAATAATGGTGTCTTTATTTTCTCTCCAAATTGTTTTCCCTTGGTGTAAAAGTAACATGTTTATGGATTAAAAAAACAACATGTCATATACATCATGTTTTATATCGTGCAATTTTTTCAGTAATTTATAATGGCTGCCTGGCTTTGCATTATAGTCATGTATTATAATTCAGATCATAATGCTTTAAAATCTCACAGTTGTAACATTATAAAAACATCTCCAAGTTTGGAGTGCAATACTTAACTTATTTATACTTCACACTAGAAGATAAACAGAAACAATTACCTTATTTTTTCCAGAGAAAGGAGCTTACCCATCCAATGATAGCCATAATACTATTATAAGGGTGCACTGGAGTACTATTGGGGTTAGCACAATGTTAGAGGGCATTCCTTGGGGTCAGAGCAAGATAATGAAGTGCACCAACAGAGCCTTTACACCAGCCCAGCATTTTCTAAACTTGGTTCCCCAAGTTTCAAGTGTCATAAGAACATAGCAGTGGGATGGCTGGAAAATATTTTTAATATTTCCAAGAGCTTAAGAAATTATATACATTTGCCTACGTAAAGTCAATATGAGCTAAGCACTAATATTTTTGGCTTTGCTAATGCTATGTTGATTAACTCATGCTGTTTAGAATTTCTTATTGGCATTTATACGTAATTAATTAATAAAATATATTTTGCAAAAAAATGTTTAATTAAATAGTTTGAGGTAGACAAAAAACTTTCAAGTATCATAAAGCCCATTCTGACAAAGTAACCAAAAGGTTCTTGATAATGAAAAGAAATGATTAAGATTCACTAACTTAGGAAGATTTCTAAAACAAATACTCATAGGTTTTGGCTGAGCCTTTAAATATATTCCTTTGTGAAAACCTGGTTTAGACATTCTCTTAAACCTCTTGCAGAAGGAGTGACAATGCATTTAGACACTTGGTGTAGGAGAGAGAGCATGAGGACTGGTACTCAAGAAAAAGGATGTGGAAAATAAAAGCCCAAGTTTGTTTGGAATAAAAATAAAGTATTAGTCAAGTTCTGGTGGACATGTTCATATTGTGTTTGAAATTCAAATGATTTCAGGGCAGAGAATGTTATGCCCTTGAAAGAACAGAAGTAACCAATAAGATAAAAACATAAAGGATAAATGCTATTGTGGAAAAAGCATCTGGTTGGATTATACTCTAGGCTCTGAAATTGGGGTGTGACTGGGAATTTAATTCCATCTATGGAATCCCATTTATGGGAAGACAGCCATACCCATTTATTTACACATTCTCTATGGATGCTTCTGACCTATAATGAATGACAGAGTTGGCTAGTTGCAACAGAGACATAGCCCGCAAAGCTAAACATATTTACCATCTGCCCCTCTACAGAAAAACTTCGCCAACCCTCATTCTAAAATATTACTGTGGCTTCTGGGTATAGAATGTACTTGAGGGAGCAAGAATGGATATGAAAAGATCAGTTTAAAGAATGTTGTTTTTGGTAGTACAGGCCAGAGATGGAAGCTTAAATTAAGTGGTGCTGATGTCAGAGATACAGAGCTACTGATGAATTTGAGAGAGATTTAAGAAGTAAGCTGGACATAAATTAATGATTTATTGGATATGGTTCATGAAGCAGAGGAAAGTTTTAAGGATAAATTTTATGTTTATGTCTTGTACTGCTAGATGGATGGTAGTGTCATTTACTAGGAGTGTACCAGATTTAGGAGAACGATAATGAGTTTAGTTTTGAACCTGTTGGGTTTGAGTTGTCTTTGAAACATCCAAGAAAAGATACAAAGTTCTCAGCTGGGGTTAGAGCTCAGATAAGAAATCTCAGGTAGAGATAGAAGTCTGTGACTATATGTGAATAGGAGCCATAGGTGTGGATAAGATTGCCTAGAAAAATATCATTGCCCAGGAGGAGAAATTTAGTGCAAACCTTGAGGAGCACCAACGTTTCTGAGCTAGGTAGAATGGGATGCCCTATAAAGAGAAACAGGAAGGGAATGTATTAAAGAAATATAGAGAGAAAAAGCCTGCTTTCAGAGAAATTTAGCGAAAAGAATGTTTTAAAAAATGCAAAGTCATCAACAGTGGGTGAGCACTGAGCAAAAAGTTCATTGAAAGTAAGACAACAGAAATCATTGGTGGCCCAAGGGAGACCTGCTAAATGCAGTGATGGCAGCTGAAGCAAGACAGGTAAGATCAGAAGTAGAAATTGCAGATGGATAGACAGGTTGTATAGGCAATTTTTTAAATAGTTGTCTATGAAAAGGTAGAGACATTATTTGATAGCTCCATCCCACTGAGGCTAACTGGTAGACTCAGACATCACTTTTCCTGCAAAGATTTCTCTGACACTCCATCTTCAGCCTTGAGACTATATTAAAGTCTTCTTACATAAATTCTCACATTACTCTCATTGTAGCACATATTACCCTCTTGTGCCACTGGTGGTCTCCTCCTATTTAACTGTAACCCATTTGAGCAGTAGAGTTGAGTCTTTTTTACAGTTGTACCCTCAGCACTTAGTTCTCAACAAGTATCTGTTAATTTTAAAAGCAGAATAACAAATAATGTAACAGACTTCTTAGAATTATATGATTATACATGTCTGTATATGCAGATGCATATGTGTGTATGTGTAAGTGTGTATACACAACATTCATATACTGATTTTGAATTAAACTGAAATAAGCTTCTGTGTTATAGGGTTGTAAATAGCCTAAAATTTTTTTATGTCTTAACCCAAACTTTATTAAAGAAACTGTCTTTTTATTGATGCTATAACTTAAAACTTCTAAAATTAACTGAATTTTAAATACTTAAAATTTAAAATACTTAATAACTTACTATTAGATGATGATCACATTTAATTATTAATCCTATGTAAAGTATTATCTTTCCCAGTGGAATTAGTTACTAAAAACAGAACTATCTGTTAAGTGTGCTTTTATAAGACTATACATTTTTCCCAAATGTGAATATATAAAATAATAATGAACATGCATTCTTCAGACTTTATTAGCTGAAGTCAAGTATATGAAAGAGTATAAGAAAAGTATTTCAAGAAAATCTAGGAGTAACAACATAGAAAGCAGAATAATTTAGTGAAATTTTACAAATTACCAACCAAGTAATAGTGTAGATGCTGTTATTCTTATGTTATTTTTGAAGGCAAGGTGTTTTATATCAGAGAATAACACTGTTTTTTACTGTAGGAAATACACTTCCTCACCTATTAGAAGAATGGAAATCATTGACCCATCAGCTGTCACTTCAGATCTGAGACAATATAGTAGGCTCCCAGGCAACTGCTTGAAATATCTAATAAATACCTTTTCAGGAGGATGTGGCCTGATGCACATACAATGCAGTGGTATGGCTGCTAACTCAATTTAAGAGTGAATTAGTATTACTCCCACCACAGAACAGCACTAGAGAACAGAACAGCTAGAGAAGCACCTATATCTTTCCTTGCCACAGCTCAGCACTCATAATTGCCTTGGACTTTCTTTTTTAAAATCTTTTCAAATACTTCATTTCTATTAAAGACTTTATTATGTTTTTCAGAGCAGCTTTAGGTTTACAACAAAATTGAGAGGATTTCCTTATTATTAGATGTAGATTGTGTAGAAATAGCAATATCCGGTTTTGTGTTCTTCTCAGTGCAACTTATGAGGTACAAGCTGTTGATTCGTCACAATATTATTGATTTTAACTTTGATCAGATGGTGCATACCAGGTGTACATACAGTAAAGCTACTGTTATCTGCTTTGTAATTAATAACTTATTTGTGGGAGATATTTTGACATGATATAATTATCCTATTCTTCATCAAACTTTTCCTCCACTTCTATTGATGATTTTCTAGCTCCATCATTCCTTGGTCATTCAGTAGTATGTTTTCTAATACAAATAGGGGTTTTTACTTCTCCTTGTTTATTTATATCAGTATATATTCATGGATTTCTACTTTACTCACTATAGTCCATTAATCTCATTGTTTATTTTAATGTACAAATGTCCCAGATTTGAGAAGCTGCAGCCCCTTCAAACTGTGTCCTGTATTTTTTTGACATATCTCCCTTATACTTTATTTCCTCACGTTCTGTCACAATAATTTCCAGATACATTTTGAAACTTCCTTGTCCCTAGCCTTGGAATCAGCTACTTCCCCAAGGGGTCTTGACTCCTTTTAGTGAAGAAGAATATTTAGAAATCAAGGTCTGGGCACTTAGTGTGGTCCTTTTGATTGATGTGTGTAGGAAATACACACATAAATTCACTGTAACACATACTCAAACAGGCATTCATACATATGTAATTTCTGTCTTTCTAGCTAGCTAGCTACCTACCTATCTATCTATCTACCTACCTACCTACCATCTATCTGGGCATGTGTTTCTACTGATACCTTCATTTCTAATCCAACATCATAGCATATGATTCCTCAACATTTTCTTATTTGTAACTCAGTGGTTTTACCAATTTACCATACCACTAGAATACTTCAGAGTTCCAGTTGCTCTACATCCTTAGCAATATTTGATGTTGCCATTTTCTTCTGATTTTAGCCATTCCAGTGGTGAAATAGGGGTCTTACGTGGTTTAATTGGCATTTCCCAATGACTAATAATGTTGAGACTTTTTCATATCCTTGTTGGATGTTTACATGCTACCTTTATGAAATGCCTATTCATGTTTTTCACCATTTTTATTCAGTTGTTTGTCTTTTTATTATAGTGTTGTATGAGTCCATTATATATTCTATAATCTGTATAGAATTCTTTGTCAGATGTGTCATGAATATTTTCTTACAGCCTGTAGATGACTCTTCCAATTTCTTAGTAATATCTTTTGATGAGTGAAAGTTCTTTTTAAACATTTTTGATGAAGTCTAATTTGTCTATCTTTTAACATTAACCTTGAATGTTATTGTTTTTTTTGTCCTAGTCAAGAAATTTTTGCCTACATCCCCACCTCATTTAAACAGATATTTCCCTTTTTTCTTAAGTTTTTGTGTTTAGATTTATGATCCGTTTCAAATTAACTTTTTGTATATGAGATAGACATCAAAGTTTTTTTTTTTCTTTCCCATGTGCATCTCCAGTTGTTCCAGAACCATTTGTTTAAGAGATTTTCCTTTTCTCCATTGAATTGCTATGAATCTTTATTTCAAATCAATTGACTATATATGTATGAATCTACTTCTGAACACTATCCTTGTGTGAACACTACACTGTCTTGACAACTTTGTTATAAAGGTTGAAGTAAGTTTAGTCAATTCCTCCAATTGTGTTATTCTTTTTCAAGATTGTTTGGCTATTCCATATCTATCACATTTCCATAAGAATTTTAGGATCATCTGGTTAATTTCTACTTGAAAAAAAAGAAATGCTGATGGAATTTACATTACCTGTTACTTTTCATTTTCTAACAACATAAACCACAGAAAGTAAAATGAGGACAAATTTTATGTTCATCTAAATTTAGGAAAAACTTTCTTCAATTAGTCCTGAAACCTTTGAATGAAGTATTCTTTAAGCTTTTCAAATTTATACACTGATAGGAATATATATTGGCTGGAAAAGTGAAGGTATCATAGAATTTCTAAATTTCGTTAACAGCTATCGTAACTTATATGATTCCTTAATATAATTTCAGATATAGAGTACTTTCTGCTACGAATGCTTCAAAATTGCATTGTGAGTTTAGAGAAAATGTGTTTGAAAAGTATTTACAAAATTGTTTTTATGAAATAATTTTTCAATAGAATTAATATTGAGATGCCATATTAAGAATTCACTCTTTGGAATTTCTTAAGAAGCTAATCCAATAAATAAAACAGAAAAGTAGCTAAGAAAGGTAGTATTCTCATATAAATAATCTTGCAATCTCAGTATATTTTTTGGTTAATACCTAATTCTCAAACCATATGAAAAGCAAGACAAACTACAAACAAAAAATTAATACCAGATGCTAATTGGTACTTAGCAAGTTTATAAAAGAACAACCTATGGTGTGTTTCACTTGGCATGATCTTTTGTCAAAACCATCCTTATACTACTAGGGAAAGTGTCTCTTTAAACGAGGGCCTGAAAATTCAGACCAACACTTCGAAGAGATAGGAATGCTATCACTACAACTATTCATGGTAGCTTTAATCCTAATTCTAACCAGATCTTGCCTTCTCTTCCATCTTGTTACTGTACTGGTAGTTCCAGGATCATAACATCACAGGGATGGAACAATGAAGACCTAAAAGTCTGAAAGCTTGTCTTCAAATGCTGTCTTCAATGACCTCTGCACAATAAACTGTTGGAGCCATAGAGAAAATGAGAAAATGAGAAAAATGTGGTAAGTGCTTCACAAAGTTGAATTTATTCATCTTTTTATTCTGTGCCCTTCTTGCTTTTATATTACAACATCTACATTATAAAATTATAATGAAAATTTCAAAACACACACACTTATTGGTAAAATAAAAAATTGGTTGTAGGTCACTAAATTCAGGAGAGGAAAGCTCTGAAACTTCTTATTTTAAGACAGTCTTTCTCTTTTTTGGATGAATGCTAGAATGATGTATCACAGACTATGATTACTAACACAGGGAATGCAGCTTTCAAAGAAACTACACTACAGCCTTGTCAAAGTAGAAGAGTAGAAGTCAATTTCAGTCGTTCTAAGAAACAACTCAGCCTGAGGTCAGTGTTCTAAGAAAAAGTGGTTTTGAAACTAGACAGAGAAATAAGCTGGAATCTGGGTGATAATGAAGTAAAGCCAATAATCTAGAAATTGTAGAAACTGACAGGAGAGAGAGAGACAGAGACAGAGAAACAGAGAGAGAGAGAGGCTGGGGAGAGACGGGTGGGCTTATAAATCAAATTTCTTCCACTATTCTGCCTTCCAAGCAGCAACATTTTCTTGACAGAAAATTGTTTTCTTTAGTAAAGTATTTTGAATTTTTGAAAGGTGACTTCCAACCCTCAACTCACAGTATGATTAAGTCTGGAAAGTGATGTCCAAATGAGGAGATGACAACTTATCTCTGCTTACGAAAAGAAAGAAAACTTGGAAGAAGAGAAGATGGGGAGTAGCATGAGACGTGGAGAAGGTATGGAGGTATGAAGAGTAAGGACTTGAGCAACATAATGGCAGATAGGTATCCACTGAAAATTATATGACAGCTACGATAGTCAAACAATTTTCAAAAAACAAGTTCTATTTTAAGTAGATTAGATTGTGGTTGTATTAAACAACTACCCTCTTTTACCCCAAATCTTCAGTTTGAGGAAAAATGACTTCAAGGCTAAGTTACCATAGGCAGAGGGGAAAAAGGACTAAGATTTTTGTCTGCTGCATGAAAAAGACCTTTGATTAACTCTCTAGCTCTGTTTCCCCTAGTAATCAAAAAAGGAGTAAAATGTCAACCACACAACACTGATTATGATGGAAATGACCCATGCTTGGTGAATTGTATCTAAAAGGAAGAAACTCTAAATGAACTATATAATATCTGATAGGAAGCCATAATGAGAGATATGCACTTGGAAGGTTCCCTGTCAACATGGTGACAGTCTCTCTTTCCTCTGGAACATCTTCATGAGGAACACCTTTTTTTCTCAGTTGATTGGGGGAGCTAACTTCCTCTGACAGGTACTTTCATGTGACTTTAAATCTCAGGGTTTCTAGGGATTAGAGAAGCCATTCTAAGTGCTGAACATGATTATAGGAGGAGTCATTTAAATGGAGCACAGACTCAAAGTCATAGGCCTGCAAACATAAATTTAATAGGAGAGATCCCATGCTTGCTTGCAGGGGTCATTCTAATTTTTAATTAGACTAGTGGTAAAGTTCTAGGCCATCTTAACCTAGTAGATTGCTGAATCTTAGCCAAGGAGTCTTTTTCAGAGTTTGATTCATTTGCTCTACTTATTCAGAGGACTGAAGCTTATAGGCATCTGCAAACATTTGCATAGTTCCTGGGCAACGGTAGAAATAAAATGATCTTTTCTATCCTAGTCAATGTGCTCTTGTATCCCCCAAATGGGAATTATACATATTAAGAGAGCTTTTACCACTGCCTGAGCACCAACTTTTGAAGAAGGAAAGACTTCAGGCCATCCAGACATCATACACACCAGAAGTAAACAAAGTCTCTTACTTTTCCCTAGGCATGAATTCCATAAAAGTCAACTGCTACCTGGTTCCTAGCAAAGTTGGCTGGGGCTTCCTGCACCCACATTGGGAAATAGTACATTTTAAAAAATATGTTTTGAATTATTTCACCTTTTTGGCAGGCATAGTAAGAGTCTAGGGCCTCTAATATCCTTCTTTTACTCAGATAATTTTGTTGATATCACAATAACACTAACCAAGCAAATCAGACTATGGTATAGGAATTATTTTGTTAGGTAATTCCCATGGTTCCCAAATTTCTTCTAGTCCCTTTTATAGTCAAGAATATATTTACTGGTAGTATATATATTATGTATTTATTTCAAATCAAGAACAAAGACTTGCAGTTCTAGTAACTGCTATGAACTTGCCAGCTTGTGCAGACACAATTTCAGACAAAACATAAGCTTCCAGAGTTTTAAAATAAATCACTACAGAATAGAGAGCCTTAACTTGGCCATTTTATCTCAAGTATATAACCCATCAGTAAATATTAGCAAGTATTCAATATAAACTGGAATATCAGTTACTTCAGGTTGGATTTTTAAAATTTTGTTATCCTCAAAGCTGGGGGAGAGGGACTTCCCTGGTGGCTCAGTGGTTAAGAATCCTGCCAATGCAGGGGACACGGGTTCGAGCCCTGGTCCAGGAAGATCCCACATGCTGCGGAGCAACTAAGCCCGGGCGCAACAACTACTGAGCCTGCGCTCTAGAGCTCGTGCACCACAACTACTAAGCCCATGAGCTGCAACTTCTGAAGCCCATGTGCCTAGAGCCCGTGTTCTGCAACAAGAGAAGCCACTGCAGTAAGAAGCCTGCACACCGCAATGAAGAGCAGCCCCTGCTTGCCGTAACTAGAGAAAGCCTGCTTGCAGCAACGAAGACCCAATGCAGCCAAAAATAAATAAATAAAATAAATTTAAAAAATAAAAAGCTGGGGGAGAGACCACAGACAACTTCAGTTGTTCAAAAGCTTATTCAGATACTAAGGATCAAACCAGAAGATCAGGGGAATTATCATGTAATTGCTCCGTCGGAGGTTTGGTTCATTTGCAAAAGCTAGAATATTCTGTCTATAATGCTATGATGTTTTACTAGTCCCAAAAATTGTCTAAATCTTTTTTCATAGTAGGCCATTTTGTCCACAAAATGGGCTGATTTCCAGATTGTAACACTGTCGACTACAGCTGACAACAGATGCCCTAAATATTTTACCTCAGATATATTACTTGGGCCAATAATAATAATGGCACAAAAGTGCCATTTGTTTATTAAGGTCTTATACATCTATAAAGCAAAGAAAATTTCAACAAAGCCAAAGTATTAATTTTGCATTGTTCTTTAGTTTCAGAGGCTACCAGCAAATCATCTACTTTTGAATAGTTATAGATCCCTTTGGTAGGATAAATTCCTCAAAGTTTTCCTATAAATAACTTGAGAAAATGGTAGTCTCAAAACTCGTGAGGAATTTTTTTACCATAGTTATTGGGGTCCTTCATAAGTAAAATCAAATAAAAACAGATCGGTCTGCAAGAGGGAGAGAAAAAGAAGTAGAATACAGATCAATCACAGAAAAGACTGCAAATAAGGGTATCAAAATCAGAATAGTTGCAGGGTTAGAAGCTACAGGGGTTAATGAGACAACAAATCTATTTCTTTGAGATCTCATACAAATCTATATAGTGGTCAACCATCTTTGTCAAATTTATCTTCCTTTTTATTGGAAATATGGGACTATTACAGAGTGAATGCCCCTTTTGAAAATTATCTGTTGTCGTTCTAATTCTTTTATAACTGGTTTTATTCTTTCTAATTGAGCTCTTGACAAAGGATGCTGTTTTACACATGGCCATGGCTTATCTTTCTCCCAAGGGAGCTCCACAAACACTACATCCGGAGTACAGAATACGACAGCCTTAAATTTGCATAGCAATTCTCTCCCCAGTAGATTTACAGGAGATTCAGCAGAAAGAATGCCTGTTTCTCAGTCAGAGAACCTATCTGTATGGGAATTGTGGAGGGCAAGGAACAAGTAAAGGATGACCCAAAATAGCAACAACCTGATCTGTCGCCAGATGGAAAGCGAGTAATGTCCAAGGAAATTGCATAATAAGCAGCTATCAGAAAAGGCAAAAATAGATTAGCCTGAGGAAAAGTTATTGACTCACATAGTTCATCAGTTCCCACCTCCAAGATTCTCTCAATCTGTCCATTTTGAACCACTTGTCAAGTATTTCCTAGCTGAGGTTGTCCTTTTAGGCTCTTTTGACTCTCTTATCCTTACAATTCCTGCGTCCTTCAGAGTCTCTTTCTGCAATTCCTCTTCCAATGTCCTAGTCTCTTGCAATAACAATTTGCCATCTCTTTTCTTGCTTTCTTCCCTTCATAAATGGACCAGTAGAGTTCTAACTGAGCAGCCAAGGCAACAGTCTAATCTCTTCTTTGTCTTTCTCTAGATTATACTCAAAATGAGTACCTACTGCTAAAATTTGAGTAATAGTCTGTCCTTGCCATCCCACCACTTTTTCCTTAACTTGTATTTGGATAATTGGCAATTGAGCCAAGACAAAAGTGGTTTAGGGCCAGAGGGCAATTGTGATTTGCCCTTGGATTTAGGCCAAAAAATTTTGAGAGTCTCAACAAACCAATGATGGAAGTCAGTGGGGATCTCATGCATCTTCTGAGCACACCACTGCAACTTCTCTCAGCTTATCTTTACCAGAAAGATATCAAGTATGGCTGTTAGCAACCACTCTCAAAGGATCTCTAACACTCATAGCTCTTCCATAGGTGCGAGGGGGATGGGGGACAAGGGGAGTGGCAGATAGTTGACGTTGCTTGGCCACCATTCCACTTAATATGGTGATTGTCTGGACCCCAACATTGGCTCTATCAAAGGAAAAATGTCTTCTTGTTGCAGAAACCCAGGCAGTAGTTTGTACACATCTTCCATGTGTCGGGCTGTAAGCTGAAAAGATGCTTCTGAGTACTTCTGCAAACTACTAGGGCATAGGGAAAAGAAGGCTTTTTTTTTTTTTTTTTTTTTTTTTTGCGGTACGTGGGCCTCTCACAGGCTCCGGACATGCAGGCTCAGCGGCCATGGCTCACGGGCCTAGCTGCTCCACAGCACGTGGGATCTTCCCGGGGCACGAACCCGTGTCCCCTGCATCGGCAGGCAGACTCTCAACCACTGCGCCACCAGGGAAACCCAAAAGAAGCCTTTAAATAAGTTATATCAGCTGATGAGAAAGGCACATAAATTACCCAGGAGCCCTGGATAGCTTCTAAGTGGCATTAGCTTTGCTGGCTGTCCAAATAGGAAAGGCTAATTTTCCTCTCATCGAGATAAGAAAAACATAAACTCCGTGACACTTTGGTCTTCTTTCTTGGGTTGGCATTCATCAGCTTAACACCTTGTTTGTTTGCTTTTTTCCAAGTGACTAGGGCAGCTAGTCTCCATCCAGTTGCCTTCATAAAGGAACACTGTCTTACATCCAAGTTCATAATCATTCCATGATTCTGTCTCTTTATCATGTCTGCCCTAAGTGGTGCGTGAAGGCTAAGGGACTCCTGAAGGTGGAATCTGGTTTATAACATGAAGTGGACCCAGAACTAGGCCCGAGGTATATAATCCTGTGCTCTCAAACAGAGCAGGTCATTCACTAACAGCTTAGAAAGTACCTCCTCATCCTTCTTTACAAGGAAATCCACTAATGACAGGAAGCACCCTTTTATAAGATCATCACCTCCCCTTCTGAGGTAGAGGGAGCAGAGGGAGCAGAGACAGCAGAGAAAGGAGGAGGAGGTTTCTATGAAATAGAAAGTGCCTTTAATTCTCATTTCCCATTCTACTTTTTCCAGTCTCTCTTTCTGTCTATGAAAATCATTTTTACTTTCCTCTTAGAATGATATTCATCCCATAAATATCCAGTTGATTGGGATGAGGCCCTTCCAAGAATCTCTGCCAATGTGTTACTTTATCCATATCAAAAGAACTGTCTTAAATATTGTTAAAATGACTCTACTACCCAAGGCAATCTACAGATTCAATGCAATTCCTAACAAATTACCACTGGCATTTTCCACAGAACTACAGCAAAGAATTTTTAAATTTGTATGGAAACACAAAAGACCCTGAGTAGCCAAAGCAACCTCAAGAAAGAAAAACGGAGCTGGAGGAATTCGGCTTCCTGACTTCAGACTATATACAAAGCTGCAGTCATCAAAACAGTATAGTACTTGCACAAAAACAGACACATAGATCAATGGAACAGGATAGAAAGCCCAGAAATAAACCCACACACCTATGGTCAATTAATCTACAACAAAGGAGGCAAGAATATACAATGGAGAAAAGAGTCTCTTCAGTAAGTGGTGCTGGGAAAACTGGACAGCTACATGTAAAAGAATGAAATTAGAACATTCTCTAACACCATATACAAAAATAAACTCAAAATGGATTTAAAGACCTAAATGTAAGACTGGATACTATAAAACCCCGAGAGGAAAACATAGGCAGAACACTGACATAAATTACAGCAATATATTTTCGGATCTGTCTCCTAGAGTAATGGAAATAAAAAGAAAAATAAACAAATGGGACTTAAAAGCTTTTGCACAGCAAAGAAAACCATAAACAGAATGAAAGACAACACATAGAATGGGAGAAAATATTTGCGAACGATGCGACTAACCAGGGATTAATTTCCAAAATATACAAACAGCTCATGCAGCCCAATATCAAAAAAACAAACAACCCAATCAAAAAATGGGCAGAAGGTCTAAATAGCACATGAAAAAATGCTCAAAATCGATAACCATCAGAGAAATGCAAATCAAAAACACAATGAGATATCACCTCACACCTATTCGGAATGGCTATCATCAAAAAAACTACAAATAAATGTTGGTGAGGATGTAGAGAAAAGAGAATCCTTGTACACTGTCGGTGGGAATGTAAATTGGTGCAGCCACTACGGAAAACAGTATGGATGTTTCTTAAAAAACTAAAAATAGAAACACCATATGATTCAGCAATTCCACTCCTGGTATACATCTGAAGAAAATGAAAACACTAATTTGAAATATACATGCACCCCAATGTTCATAGCAGCGTTATTTACAACAGCCAAGATATGAAAGCAACCTAAGTGTTCACCAACAGATGAATGGATAAAGAAATGTGGTATATATACACACAACGGAATACTACTCAGCCATAAAAATAATAAAATTTTGCCATTTACAGCAACATGGATGGATACCTAGCATATTATGATTAGTGAAATGTCAGAGAAAGACAAATACTGTATGTTATCACTTATATGAGGAATCTAAAAAATGAAACAAAGGAATGAATATAACAAAACAAATAGACTCAGATACAGAGAACAAACTAGTGGTTACCAGTGGGGAGAAGGAAGGAGGGAGGGGCACGATAGGGGTAGGAGATTAAGAGATACAAACTATTATGTATAAAATAAATAACCTGCAAGGATATATTGTATAGCGCAGGGAGTATAGCCAATAATTTACAATAACTTTAAATGAAGTATAATATATAAAAATTTTGAATCACTATGTTGTACACCTGAAACTAATATAAATCAATTATACCTCAATAAGAAAAAAGTCTTCCTTCTAGCTCTCCTCTTAAAACCAGTGGGTAATCATTAGTCAGATCCATTTCACCTGCTTTCACTAATCATGGCCATTTTAAAACTTGTATATCCTCCAAGCAGTATAACCTAAATAATAAGATATTTGCCCAGGTTGTTTTCTAGGAAATTGGTGTCAGCTATGTCTAGTTCAAGCTGAGCTGGTTAAGACTTGGTAGGATCACTGACCCTCCAACCAGGCATGAGCAAGTGTCCTCTTGGTGACCTTTTGACATCAGAGGACAGAAAAATCTGTCCTCAGATCTTCCTAAGCACCTTCATTTTTTAACATGCAGAGGCCTGTAGTGTAGTTACATCTGTGCAGAATGACGATTACTGCACCTTTTTCCAAGCATCTTTCCCCATGCTCTCCACATTCCCCATGCCTCAGACTGCCCTGCTTCTTTATTTATCCCATAAATATCCTGAGTCTCTTGCCTTGGAAGAGACAGATCTGAGACTCTTTTCCCTTATAGGTTATTACAAAATATTGAGTATAGCTTCCTATGCTATACAGTCAGTCCTTGTTGGTTATCTACTTTATATATAGTAATGTGTAGGTGTTAATCCCAATCCCCTAATTTATCCCTCTCCCCCCCCCTTTGGTAACCATAAATTTGTTTTCTATGTCTGTGAGTTTCCTTCTGTTTTGTAAATAACTTCATTTTTTTTAAAGATTCCAGTATAAGTGATATCATATGATATTTGTCTTTGTCTGGCTTATTCACTTGGTATGATAATCTCTAGGTCCACCCATGTTGCTGCAAATGGCATTATTTCATTTTTTCTAATGGCTGAGTAATATTCCATTGTATATATATACCACATCTTCTTTATCCATTCATCTATTGATGGACATCTAGGTTGCTTCCATGTCTTCGCTATTGTAAATAGTACTGCAATGAACATTAGGGTGCATGTATCTTTTCAAATTATAGTTTTCTCCATATATATGCCCAGGAGTGGGATTGCAGGATCATATGCTAATTTTATTTTTATTTTTTTAAGGAACCTCCATACTGTTCTCCATAGTGGCTGTACCAATTTACATTCCCACCAACGGTGTACGAGGGTTCCTTTTTCTCCACAACCTTTCCAGCATTTATTATTACTAGACTTTTCGATGATGGCCATTCTGACTGGTGTGATGTGATACCTCATTATAGTTTTGATTTGCATTTCTCTAATAATTAGCGATGATAAGCATCTTTTCATGTGCCTGTTGGCCATCTGTATGTCTTCTTTGGAAAGATGTCTAATCAGGTCTTGTGCCCATTTTTTGATTGGGTTGTTTGTTTTGTTTTGTTTTGATATTGAATTGTATGAGCAGTTTATATAACCCTTTATCAATCATATCATTTGCAAATATTTTCTACCATTCAATAGGTTGTCTTTTTGTTTTGTTGATGGTTTCCATTGCTGTGCTAAAGCTTTTAGGTTTAATTAGGTCCCATTTATTTATATTTGCTTTTATTCCCTTTACCTTAGACAGATCTGTCTCTTCAATAAGCAGTGCTGGGCAAACTGACCATTCTCTTACTACATGTAAAAGAATGAAATTAGAACATTTTCTCACACTATATACAAAAATAAACTCAAAATGGATTAAAGACCTAAGTGAAAGAGTGGAAACCATAAAACTCCTAGAAGAAAACATACGTTAGAATACTCTTCATCATAAATCATAACAATATTTTTTTTGGATCTGTCTCCTATGTCAAAGGAAGGAAGACTTTTTATAATTCAGGGTCTCTTCCCTCACTGTTATGTGGCCACAGGGCTTCAATTGTCCACTCAATTTAGGAACTGCCAGACTCATCCTGCCCTTGTTGCCAAAATTGTTGGGGAATATAATTAACAATAAACTCTCTCTCAAACCCAGAAATCCTCTCCACAGAGGTAGTAAAGAAAAGAGACACTTTTATTATTGAATGAGCATTCAACCAGAATGTGGTTTCATCACAGGCAATCTGCTAAGAGATTGCAAAGACAGAAAGGAATCTCATCCTTGTATATAACCAAGCAGATACTACAATTACACATTTCCAAGATAAACAATAACTAGTCCTCAAAGTAAGTGGACCATTTGTCACACAGAGTTCATCCTAACTTTATTTGGCAATTGGTGTGTTCAGCCAGAAGAAAACAAACTTTTCATGTCTTTATGATAGGAGGTAGTTTGGCCAACTCGAGCAAGACACCCATTGAAGTTAGGCTCCTACCTTACCACAGAAGCTGAATATAGGAATACAACCTCCCTTGATGTTTACATTTCACAGATAGGGTTCTCTGGTCATTGGAAAACACAGCTGGGGAAGAAAGCCAACAAAAGGCCTATCTAGTTGAAAAAAGGATTCATATACATTTTAAAGGAAGGAGAAAGTGCTTATAATTACCAGTTTTCTAAAATGAATGCTCTAAGAAAAAATTGGGATAGGTGTCTTACCTTCTTTTCAACAGGGAGAATTAGGCTTCTTATTTTTAATTTATTTGCATTTAGTGTATGCCAGGTTATTATTTTTACCATAAAGTATAATTTCCCCATAACATGTAAATAAATAGGAAAATTAACAAAGAACATCCAAATAGTGAAGTTATTGATTATTGATTTATGCTGTATAATTCTTTTTCTCATCTTTGGGAAAGCAAAAGGCACAAAGTTGCTTGTCTATGTTAACAATTTTACTCCCTTATGCATAGATAAAACTGATAATCTACTTAATAGACTTAATAGAAATAGCCTCCATGGTTTATAATCACTCTCCCTAGTTATTAAATTCTTATTCTAAATAGCTGAAAACTAATATAAGTATTTTGGTAACAGTTCTCTTTCCCCTATGCTGATCATTATTCCCATCATCACTGCATGGATTTTAACATGCATTCAAGCTTTACAGACTGTACTGTTCCTATCCACAGCCATCCAACTAATGGATTTTCAATCTTAACATTACTCATACAAACAACATATTCACTGATTATAGAGGTTAACTCAGCTAATGATTCAATTAAAGCTACTAAGGGAATATTTAATTTTTGAAAAGAGATCCTCCATACAGCATACAAGAAATATCAGAAGTACTTATATCTGTATGATATTCTCCAGTGTGTTTTAACTTTGGAAAGCTTTCTTGGACTTCATAGCACATTAAGAAGAATGAATATGACATAAGGGAAAATTACCACAAGTTTCAATGTTTTGTAAGATGTAATGACATATTTTACGGTAATGTTAAGATTACTGTATTCACTAAAGGGAAGTTATAATACAGTCACACATTTTTTGATAGATCGAAATAAATTGCATTAGATAACCAATAAAATTTCTTTTTCTTTCTCTTAAGAGAAGAGTAAATTGACTTAATTCCAATATTTCTTTCAGACCTATCTCTCATTCCTAATAATTAAGTTTGAGTATATGTTTTTTTAACAATAGACCTGTCGTAACACCAATATAGTTGGTCAGCACAGTCAACAGTCTAATATTTTAGTAATATGTTCATTCATTCTCACTTGATCAACTTTCAGATTACCCATTTAGTGATGCACAGAACACATGGCCTCTACTGAAACCACAGGGTGAGATGAGGGGTTGTCGTCATTAGTGCTGAAGTGTGGTGAAAGTTCTGAGTCTCCACTAGGCTTCCTCTGCACAGCCACAGCAAGGAGTGGAAAGGGTACCTCCTTACTGTTAGGTGGAGGTGAAAGTCCATAGTTTGGACTTGGTCTCCACTGACCCTGAGAGTGAGGTTTTATACTAGCTGGTGGGGTTGGAAGTCCTGGTCCCATACTTGCTTTCTTTGACACCACCCAGCAGAAGGTGACCCCACTTGTCCTTGCTGGCATGGATGGGGGTCAGGTCACAGCCTTTTTTGCGGTGTTTTGCCTGAGTAGAGTGGTCATTATCTACAAGCTTTGTCTTGCTAGTTTCTCCTGCCCTGGTCCTTCGGTTAGAGAGAGCAGGCTTCGCTGTTTTTTTATTTTTGGTCTGTGTCCATTGGCATTTCCAAGTTACCTGCATCTTCAGCTCCAATCGTGGAATATACGAGAGAGAAAGAAAACCCAGGGACTCACTATCATATTGGTCCAAAAATTTTTGTTTGGTCAAAAAGCATTAAATTTTGAATTATCTTGAGGGAAATATCTTCTTTAAAATGTTGAATTTCTCCATTTAAGAAAAAGATATATTAGGTTAAATATATAAAATATTTAATATGTTGACCTATTAAAAACTTCAATTTCACTTATTTAGTTCCCAAAGTTACTTACTTCTTTTTTTTCTTTTAAACAGCATACCCATTGGGAAAATTAGTGGTTAATCCTTAACAGAGCAATTTTTTTTTCTCTTCTGGAAGGTGGCATACTTAATATACTTAAATAATATTGTCTTAACATTTCTCAACATTTAATACCCATATGAACAGCTATATATGTTCTAAAGCCAAAATAAACTATAACAGTGGGATCTGGACCAACCTTATGTTATGCTACAACTCAAGAAGGGAATATGAACAGAAATGTCTGCTGGTGAGAAACTCTCCACCCTTAGATGACTTTGCTAAGAACCCAAGTGGTATTATTAAGCTTCTCAATACACTTTCAAAGGATGGGAAAAGTGGAGGAGACGTTTATTATTTTTAGTGCAAATAAGGTGACTTGGTCTAGAAACTGCAGGCTACTGTGTTTCAGGAACTGACTTGAATATGTCACTGCATAGATGAGATGATACCAGCTTGCTAGTTTCAGTTCAAACTTCTGAAACAGCTACTGCATTTTAGCTGGTGCCAGCCACATGAAAATTCCATGAAAATTCTGTTTGGCTTCTTTCAGATTTAGTAAATCCACCACACTGTCCCTCCAATTACTAAGATTCCTCATCTGGAACATGTCTGAAATACATCTGGATAATGTCTGAAAGAGAAAAGGTTTCTCTTTTTTTAATATTAATGACTACTTACTCATGTCTTAAAAATCATATTTGAGTTTTAAATCTATTTATTTCTCCAGCTAAAAGTTAAAGATAAGGCTTGATGTAGGTAAAGGAAGAATGGGCACTCTGATTTCTATCAAACTTACCCAAAGAGCCACTTGTCACCTATAAAAGGTATATGTCCCTCCAGCTTTTGTTTGTTGGGTTGAAAACTGACCCCTGTACAGACAGGGTAAGGGGAGACCAAAGAAAGAAGCAGACTACTCCAGATTGGTAGGTGGCAATTTCAATAAGGGAATTTACTTACAAGGCTTGTCTCAGGCTGCAGCAAGATGAGTAGATCTCCTCACCCACCCACCAGAATCTTAAAGTTTATATAGAGGTCTTAAGTGGGTTCAGTCACTTATACAATCCAGATGGTCTCAACACCACATCACTGTCTCAAGGCTGTGTCCTTGGGCAGCTTCTAACACGTGTAAGGCAAGTGGAGGGCACATTCCAAGGACAGGGGCAGGGGTGAGGAGCCCCTGATTCCCTGGGTCCAGATTTTAGGTCAACGGGCAGTCACATTCTCTCAATAAACTCTTCCAACACTGATAAACCTGTGCAATTATATCATTGTATCATAACGTGCTAGCGTTGTCATGCTTGGATTGGATACTCTTGACTAGGTGGAAAATTATCATTTTCTGTCATCTCTTTCTAAAAAACGGGGGAAAAAACATGCTGATGGTATACTTTTATTGTCAAATATAAAAGTAGTTTCAATAAAAAATGCTCTGCCAGCTAATTACTGTCAGAAAGAATAATTTTAAAACTCAAATGATCATTTTTGGCAGCTATCCTCTAACATTTAACTGGTATGTATTTATGAGTCCTAGAGAGTAGGTAAAATCATTTAGATACTTGGAGATATATTTTGAAACCTGTTCCTCTTAGACTGTTTCTCTGCTTGACATTTTGCAACTCTTGGGTATGACGTTAAGAATTTTTAATGATTGCACTGGATGTTGGAAATGCTTTTGACATTTCAAGGCTAAAATGTTCATGTAACACCATAGAGCCCCAAACTTTGAGGTTTTGATTGACACATAGCCCAGGATTCGAGCAGCTTCAGAGTTATGTTTTGAGGAAATATTGGCCCTGCTCATAAACACAGCCTTGTCTTATCTTGTACCATATGTGAGATGGCCCTCTACTCAGGCACGTATCCTGATTAGGGCATCTTATTTTCATAATATTTCATTCCAAACTTCAATAAATCAATTGTTTGCCAAAGCAAATGTGTATGACCTAAATTGTCAGCTTAGATGATCTGTAATTGTTTCATGGAAACTTGCCTAAAGGAAAAGAAGTCCATTAATTCTAGGCATTTTAACTTTTATCTTTGAATCAAATTGAGCCATCAACAAGCTACAATCCTGAACCATGCAATTTTGATGGTTTATAGAATTTTTTATAGAGAAAGGACTTGAGGACACGATGAGGGGGAAGTGTAAGCTGGGACAAAGTGAGAGAGTGGCATGGACATATATACACTACCAAATGTAAAACCGATAGCTAGTGGGAAGCAGCCACATAGCACAGGGAGATCAGCTCAGTGCTTTGTGTCCACCTAGAGGGGTGGGATAGGGAGGGTGGGAGGGAGGGAGACACAAGAGGAAAGAGATATGGGGATATATGTATATGTATAGCTGATTCACTTTGTTATAAAGCAGAAACTAAAACACCATTGTAAAGCAATTATACTCCAATTAAGATGTTAAATTAAATTAAAACATAAAAAAAGAATTTTTTATTTGACTTTTGATTAGGTGTTGTTTAAACTTCCACTGAGATACATCATATGTGTAATCCAAGTGTCACCAGTTGCTACAGAGCATATCATAAGTTGACATAAATTTCAAATTTGGCCAGCTAGTTTGGCTGGCTTGACCAGCACAGCAACAGGCTGTCCAGCCCCCTGCAAGTGTTACATCCTCTTACACCAGGAATATCTCAGAGTCCAGAGAAGGTGTCCTATCTATGTCCTACTTCCACAGCAGCTGTGAGGCTACGCCAGGAGCTATCACTTATCAGAACCGGCCTCAGGATGTCTTAGCCCTTCTGCCTCCTCCACCAAGCACAGTATTTCTTGGGGTCTGTGCCATCAGGGCCTCTGTCTTACCCCTTCTTTCGTTTCACATTAGGATGCCAAACCTGACAGGTAGTCTATAATAGTACTAGAGAACATGGGCCTCCTTTTATGTCTTATGTTAGAGTAATTTCAAAGCAGTATTGCTTGAACCACAACAAATTACATAAATAGCTATTTTGGTTTTATTTACAAGCTTCTGTATCCTTAGGACCTGAACACTTACTAATGTGAACAAGAACATTATTATTAGTGCTTTTCTGCTTTGGTAATCTTGACAATAGTGATGGCTGGCTATTTCCAGAGTCATGTCTGGCTCTTCTGTAGCACTTTCCTATATACCCAACAGAAACTATTCTTGCTTCTCCTCCAGACACGACACCATGGCAGCAAAGCTTCCTTACAGGGTGATGTGCAACGCAGGGAGGGGGAGGAGCCGATGGCTCTCTCCTCAAGCACTTGTCCTGAAACTTCAAAGTACTAATGCTTGTTCCCATAGTCATTTATGAACACAGCTCATGTTTATGATGCTAATTCATCTCCCTACTGAGTCCCCTAAACCAACTCAAGAATGAAACAGTGTCTGTAATGATAGCGTTTTCATTCTCTCTGTTGGTTTTGCTGGCCGATGTTCCTGAACCAAAACAAATCTCTTTCCAACCTCACAAAATCTAAAGCATCCAAGCAGAACACCACATGCAAATGAACACAGGCCCACAGGTCACAGGCCCACAGGCTCCAGAAACAGTAATTCATTTCCAGCTCAGTTAGAAGTCCAGTCTCTGGCCAGAAAACATACATTGCAAAAGTAATGAATAAAGAATAAATAAAGTCTGCAGTTCTGCCTTCCCAGCTTCTCTCTACATAAACTGGGTTTGGCTTTCTGACCTCCAATTTGCTGTACTCCCATGTTTAGTTGCAGAACCAACTGCTTTAATTTATTCTTTCTGGTTTAACATTTCTCAAACAATGCTCTGATTCTGAATAGGCTTTAAGGCCCTTTTTCCTGAACTGTCCCCCAGAGGCCACAGGCTGGCATTGCTGTGCATGTCCAGCCTTGGAAGTTTAGTGACCAAACATGTGATGGCAGGCACAGTGGCAGGCACATAGTAGGTGCCTGATGAAGGTTTGCTGGTGATTCTGAAGTCAGTACCAATAATAAATTACTTTATTTTATTACAGAATTGCACTGTTCTGCTGCTGTTTCTCATCGATTTCTGTCACACTCTATCTTTGAGTCACATTCCCCAAGGCTTTGGCTGAGCTACAACCTGATTGAAAACTGGACATCTCTGGAAAATGTGCTGAACTTTTTTATGACAATAGTTTTTTTGGTGGGGGAATAAAGGAGGAAAGTTGTTGTGTCACTGGTGTTGTGTGAAAATGAATACAGCTTTGCCAATAGAAATCTGTTAGATAGCTCAAAATGCCATATTCACTGGGTAGTAAAGGCTGAGACAGCATTACACATAGCCAAAGGCTTTCCTAGATCTAGCTAAGTACATTAACCAAAAAGCAGCCTACTTGGAAGAGTTGTACAAATGTGCATTAAATCTATTCTAGTTATAATCAAACACATAGGAAGTAAATCTGTTTATATCTTTAAATATGAATGACATTCCTATGCACTGCTACTTTGAAGAAATATCAATTACCTCGGAGTTACTGAAATTGCTTTACCAAGGATATGCCTTATATTTTGAATCCCAGTTGAAGACTTCACTAAGCATCAGTATAGCTCTTAGGAGACCTGAAAAATGACTACATTAATGCCATGTCATTAACAAGTTCTACTGCTTACAGGACAGTGGCAACTGACCATTTCTTCTATTTAAGCTTAGACATTGCACAACCTTTGGAAATCCCCCACCCCCACAATTTAAAATGGACCTAAATCATTTACAAATGTTATGCAATGTCAGCATGTGCTACATCTCTATTTAATTGTTAGCTCCTCAAGGGTAAAGACATTGTTTCCTAACCCTCTGTTCTGTTCACTGTGTTACCTACGACATTATTATTTCTTCAGCAGCCTCCTAATAAACACTGGTGACTGTATTCCTCCTGAAACATAGCACTTTCCCAGGTTATCTTTGAGTTGATTTCTCAAACTCCATAAATCAGGGGTTCTTAAACTGAGGCTCATGAACAGAATTCAGGAAGGTATATATTCTGATATGGAAAAGGCTAACATTTTTATTTTCATAAATCTCTACTGAAATTTAGCATTTACTTCAACTATGAAGGTAGGTAACAGCACAGAGCAGTATTAATGGTATCTATACCTTTGTAACTAATAGAAATCAGAGGTTATTTTACATCGCTTTATAGTAATTTCTGATCTTTAAGTTTCCTTCATACTCAACTATTTGAAATGACATGAATGACTGGGGATGCCACTAAATCACACATGATTAGAGCTGTCCATTTACAGATGCTAGCATAACCTAACTGCCAAACTGTGGGCAACTCTGGGCCTGGTGATCATTCAAGCAACTAACAATAAAGTTGCATGTGTTTATATCAGTGATTCAGATATCTACCTTCTTTCCAGTATTCCACATCTACAGTTGTTTATTGATTAATATATGGAATGAAGTCAGTCAAAGTCCACCTTAGACCTAAGTGTTCTTACCTAAACTAAGCAACAACAGTCTGTACAATGATGTGCTTAAAAAATTTAAATTTAACTTTTAACTTGTCTTGTTTGTTAATGGATTATAAAGAGGTATATATCTTAGCAGATCATAAAAAATTTTTAAGCATTTTCTCTTAACTCTTTTAGTATGCTACAAAAATTTCAATGAATGTATGTTCCAAGGAATAGAAAATAATGGATGTGAAAGCAAATCCAGATCTCTCATATCAGTGATGACTCAGAATCATTGATTAATTGACCTTTTTATTTTACTTTCAATCTTCTAATTGATTAATTTGTCCACAAAAGAGAAAAACTTATAGTCATGTGTTAGTAGGAGCCAAAGAATTCCATGAAGACTTCCCTGTATGGCTACTGTAAAACTTTTCAACTTTGAGAAGGGAGAATTGCTCTTTGCACCTATTAACCTTTCAAGAAGTGGATAGAGTAGTAAATGGTGAAAATAGAAAAGTACAGTTAAACCAAATACTTGGCTTGTAGACAAAAGAAACATTTTCTCAAGGAACTGAGTCCAGTGAAATCAATTCTGGGGTATAGATGGAATTTTTGTGATCATTTTAATTGAATACACATTTAAGGGCTCATTTTTCAGGGATTAATTTCCAAGGTCTCTGTACCACATTAATATCTAGAATTTTCCCAGTAAGAATTATCATTTATTCAAGCTGAGCCTTTGAACTGAACTGAATTCAATGCTCTAGGAAACAAAGTCACCCTGAGTGAAAGTCAATTGTTGAGCAATCAACTGAAACAGAAACTTCGTGTATGAGACCGTTGATTACTTACTATCGGGCTGGATAGAAAACACTTTACTATAAGTGGAAGATTTGGTCACACCATATGGATATGACGGTTCTATATAGTTGTTACTTTGACAATAGACTTTGCCATAAATAAAAAGACAATTTATCTGAGGCATTAAGATTCATCCCAGTAGAACATTGCAATTATGCAGTTTCTCTGTGACAGAAGTACTTTCATGAACTCATAAATCTATTATACACCATTTCCTATAATACTGCTTTCCCACAATTTCCCTTAGCAGGTTAAGACCCCAGCCAGACATTTGATATAAAATGTGATGAGAGCATCTGGGTTACTAAGGAGTTCTAATAAGTCTTTGAAGATTACAGGAAGTAAATAGAACTGATAACAATGTTTTTAGTTCTGGACTTTGTTTCTATTTTACCAACTGACTAGAAATAACAATTAGACCATAGGGTGACAGATTTTGGAAAAATATTCACAATGACAGCAAATTTTATTTTACTATCTTTTGTATTTAGTTTCACTTACCATAACACTAGAGTTTATACCAAATTTGACTCATTTGGCTTAATTTCACACTTAAGAGACAATGCAAATTTGGAAATCACACTTACACGTAGCATAGAGTTTAAATGTCATGCTTATGTTTTTGTTAGTTTGCTTTCTTTCCAAAACTCCTGGCAATTAATAAACAGTGGACAAAGTGTATAGTTTAAAAACAGAGCTCACCAAATTGCCTAATAGGTTATACAAGGATGTAAGAGAAAGTGTGGAGTCCAGATAACTTCACATTTTGGGTCTGAAAAAACTGGATTTACAATAATGAAGATTCAGGAAGGAGGAGATTCAGAAGGAGAGTTAACAACCCAGTTTTGGATATCTCAAATTTAGATGCCTATTAGCTATCTAAGTAGAGATGGTAAGAAGGAATTTGGTTTTAACAGTCAAGAGAGGGGTTAAAAACTGGAGATATACATTGGAAGCCCACAGCACATAGATGTAAAACTTAAAGCCATAATCAATGGATAGGGTCTCTTAGAGAATGAATGGTTAGACAGAAGAGAATAGGTTCCAGGCCTAAGATAGAGACCACTCTAAAACTTAAGAACTGTAAAGGTGAGAAGGTTCCAGCAAGACACTGGGAGGAGTGGTCATTGTGTTAAAAAAAATCTGGAGAATGTGGTGTGAAGAAATGTTTAAAGAAGAAAGATGAAATCAGAAGTTTCAAATGCTACAGACAGATCAAGTGAGATGCAAACTAAGATTTGCCCTTCGAATCTGGCAACAAGTGTATCACCAGTAACCTTGATAAGAATGGTTTCAGTGGAGTAATGGAAAACAGAGCCTGTTTGGAATGATTCAATACAGATTAGAAAGTAAGGAATTGGAGAGAGTGAATATACACAGCTCTGTCTAGGAGTACTAGTACAAAGAGAAACAGAGAAAGGAGAAGACTGTGGGAAGAAGATAAAGTTTCAGGATTTGCACTTGTTATAGTTGTTTTAAAATGGGAGATATATACTATGTTTCCATTGTGATGGAAATGATCCGGTATAGTGAGAAACACTGATGACTTAATGAGTGGGAGGATAATTGAAGTATAAAAGTCTTAAGTAGGTGATGAGGGACAGAATCCGGTACACAGAGTGACTTTGGACTGGGGGTTGTGGCAGGGAAGGCTGGGTGAAGAGAGTACATTCATTGTAATGTAAGAAAAAGAAGTATATACAGTGTATTATACATACAGGTCACTTTCAGGAAGATGTAGAGGTTCTTTGATGATTACTTTAATTATTTTGTTGATTTAATAAGATAGGTCATCATCTAAGAGTAGAGAGGCAGGAGGAATAAAAGACTGAAAGAGAGTAGACAAGATATGAAATAGTATCCTTAGAAAATGGGCATGTAAATTGTTTACGAAAATGTCATAGAAGTATTAGACAGCATTGGGGGTTGAACATGAATTCTGTGATTTAGAACCTGAAGTGAGACAAGTCAGCTTGGCTGTGTTTTCTCCAGCTATACTGCTCTGATGTGTATCTGAAATAGGCCGAGAGTTTTGACTTTAACAAGCTTTGGAGTTTTGTCAAGAGGAAAGGAGAAATTTAAAAAAGAATTACGGATATATGCAAAAGAGTGATTATAATAGTGAATCATGAAATCTAATTCTGTAAAAGAAAGGAAATGAGGATATAACATGGGTGACAGTGAAAAGCTAATGAGAATATATTGGAGTAGTGAGTCCAAAGAGCAGTCAGAATTGAGGTGCTAGAAAAAGATGGAAAGATGAAGTTAGTTGTCCAAGACAGGGATACTTGAAGTTAAGATTTTAGATAGGTTGTAGCTATTGCATACAATAAGACCTGTAATTCATTAGATTATTTTACTGTGGTAAGTGGAGGGAAAAAATCATAGAAGTGAACAGGTCAAGAAATTAATAAGTCAGAGTACTGAATTTATTATATAGATGATGGACATGAAATTGAAATTACTCAGGTTGAGAATGGGAATAATGGTGAAGAAAACGATCTTGAGACATTTGCTATTATCATCAATAAATGAGGATAAAGAGCCATTAGGAATGAAGACGACTGGGAAAAGGAGGTGTAATAACATGAGAATCAAACCTGGGTTTTTTATAGAGGATGAAGGAACAGGAGAAATGAGGAAAGGTGGATTTAACACACCTCTAGTAATCTGTAGAATGTCATGACCTGAGAAGGCTGCAAAGGAAACTAGCTTTCAATTAGAGCAAAACCAAGGATCCATTTATGGAATATGCAGAGCCAGGTGGTAAAAAGATTCTGAGTAACGAGAGATGCCTATGAGCCTTGGACTTCTTAAGTCTGTTGACTAGAGTAACCAGAAATGGGAGGCATCATGAAGTAATTCTCTTAGAGGGAAGTTCCTATTTTAGCTTCTATCTTGGGACAGTTAGTTCTCAAGCTGTTTGTAATGGTAAGTCAGCAAGTTTACCTGATGGTGATAAAACTGATCTTACCAAGAACATGGAGTACTCTATGCCCTAATCCAGTTCTGTAGAGAGAGACTGTTGAGAGTAGGGGGACAGCCTCGCTAGGAGTATAAAAAAAAAATCAAAGGTTATAAAATGTAACATTTATATCTCAAAACTCATCAGATCCTATAGGGCTTTGCAATTACAATGAAGTGCATTAGCAGAATATGGTGAAGATCCGTTATTGAATTTTCCAAGATAATTCTGAGTTGTTAAATGGAAGGTTGCTCTTTTATGGAAAATAGTAGACTTTTGCAGAAAAAAAGGTTAAAAATCTTTTGTTAGTAAAAGTCATGTTTTTTCATTCCTGTATTCTGAGGTATAACAATATTTAGTGGAGGTGGTAAGAAGGAAACAGGTGACCCTGGAGGGCAGTGGAAAGGCAATGAAGAATTCATTATTACAGAAAAAAAATGATCTGTATGCAAAAAAATCAGTTTCTGTAAAAAATTCAAGACTAAAATAAAAGTAATTTCATTATTTCAAAACCTAATAATATGTGACTTTAAAAAATGTTACCAAGAATAATTTCTGACAGCCCTCTACACAGTCTACCTCTCTGAACTGAATGACAAACTACGAGTCTAAAAACATGTCCAATGTTCTGTACCAATCTGCAGAAAGATTGTCTAACATTGGATAGATCATTATAGATGAGGTGTGACTATCAATCAAGTGGATTTGTTGTTCCAAAAAAACATCTGAGCCCATTATTCAAGAGATAAGATTTTCATTTCCATTGCTGTCTTTCTGCCTACAGGTCTGTGCTGCTCAGAATACAATATGTGCATTAGAGAGAAATGCCCAGTTTAGAGAAACAGCATCATCTTCTTTCTAACTCTAGGAATAGGATGGCAAATTACCAGTAAAACATAGACAGGATTTAGAATGAAGTCTTACAATCTTTATTTCTACCATCCATATGAAGAAATCCTATAATTTCTTTAATTCTTTAATATGATTCTTTAATTAGGAAATAATTTTTCTAAGTGTAATTATGAATTTATTCATTGACTCCTTTATAATTATTTTATTAGCATCCACTCTTACCACACACTGTGCTAGGAACTGCAAATATAACGGTTAACAAAATAGACACAATTCATTCAGATAGACAGCCACAACAAACAGACACAATGAATAAATAATTGTAAATTATAATTAATATATAGACAAATACCAGGTTGTCTCAAAAATTACAATACCATAGGGACATAGTTTAGAATGTGAAGTCAAGAAAGTTAAATTTAAGCTTATATCCCCACAAGTTACTTGCTATTTACTTTTATTTACTAAATATACACCTGATGGATGGAAGAATGGATATTACCTGTACGGAGATTACTATAGGCAAAGAGAAGAGGATGTGCCAAGGTCCTGAGGCAGGAAAAAGAGAAGAAAATGTCATGCAACTAAACTAACTAAAGAGGGCTTAGGCTTTCCCTGAGTTGAGAGATTTTTCTGCTGGTGTTGAAGAAGCAAGACACCATAATTTCTACAGCTGCAAGTAAATGCATTCTGATAATAACTATGTGATGTTGAAAGAGGATCCCAAACCTAGGATTATACTGAGCCTGTGCTGACATCTTGACTGCAGCCTTGTGAGAGCCTGAGCAGAGCACCTAGATAAGCCATGCCTGGATTCCTGACTCACAGAAACTATGAGATAATAAATGGCATTATTTAAGTTACTAAGTATGTGGTAATCTGTCACAGAGGAATAGAAAACTAATACACTATGCAAATGAGTTAAAACAATCTTGGAAAAGTTGGATGACTCGACCTGATTTCAAGATTGAGTATAAAACTTCAGTAATCAAGATAGTGTGGTTTTGGTGCAAATATACACAAATAGATCAATGAAACAAAACAGAGAAAGCAGAAATAATCACCAAAATAAATAGTTAACTGATTTTTGACAGTCACCTAGGCTATGCTATAGGAGAAAAAGTATTTTCAGGAAACAATACCAGATAGAGAGCTTCAAGATGGCGGAAGGGTAAGACGTGGAGATCACCTTCCTCCCCACAAATACATCAGAAATACATCTACATGTGGAACAACTCCTACAGAACACCCACTGAACGCTGGCAGAAGACCTCAGACTTCCCCAAATGCAAGAAACTCCCCATGTACCTGGACAGGGCAAAAGAAAAACTAAAAAACAGAGACAAAAGAACAGGGACCGGACTTGGACCTCTGGGAGGGAGCTGTGAAGGAGGACAGGTCTCCACACATTAGGAAGCCCCTTTGCAGGAGGAGACTGCGGGTGGCGGAGTGGGGAGCTTCCGAGCCACGGAGGAGAGCGCAGCAACAGAGGTGTGGAGGGCAAAGCAGAGAGACTGCCGCACAGAGGATCAGTGCCGACCAGCACTCACCAGAGAGGCTTGTTTGCTCACCCGCCAGGGCGGGCAGGGGCTGGGAGCTGAGGCTCAGGCTGCGGAGGTCGGATTCCAGGGAGAGGACTGGAGTTGGCTGCGTGAACACAGCCTAAAGGGGGCTAGTGCGCCACAGCTAGCCAGGAGGGAGTCCAGGAAAAAGTCTGGAGATGCCGAAGAAGGAAGAGACTTTTTCTTGCCTCTTTGTTTCATGGTGCACGAGGAGAGGGGATTAAGAGCGCCGCTTAAACGAGCTCCAGAAATGGGCGCGAGCTGCGGCTATCAGCGCGGACCCCAGAGGCGGGCATGAGACGCTAAGGCTGCTGCCGCCGCCACCAAGAAGCCCGTGTGCAAGCACAGGTCACTATCCATACCTCCCCCCCCCGCCACCCCGGGGAGTTGTGCCTCAGGCGGGTGCAACTTCACGCTGGCCTCTGCCCCCCAGGCTCGCCCCGAATCGGTACCCCTCCCTCTCCCCGGCCTGAGTGAGCCAGACCCCCGAATCAGCTGCTCCTTTAACCCCGTCCTGTCTGAGCCGGAACAGATGCCCTCAGGTGACCTACACGCAGAGGCGGGTCCAAATCCAAAGCTGAACCCTGGGAGCTGTGCGAACAAAGAAAGGGAAATCTCTCCCAGCAGCCTCAGGAGCAGCAGATTAAATCTCCACGATCAACTTGATGTACCCTGCATCTGTGGAAGTGGAATACCTGAACAGACAACGAATCATCCCAAATTGAGGAGGTGGACTTCAGGAGCAACGATATATATATATATATATATATATATATATATATATATATATATATATATATATTTTTTTTTTTTTTTTCCCTTTTTCTCTTTTTGTGAGTGTGTATGTGTATGCTTCCGTGTGTGATTTTCTCTGTATAGCTTTGCTTTTACCATTTGTCCTAGGGTTCTGTCTGTCCATTTTTTTCTTTTTTTATTACTGAAAAATATTTTTTTCTTAATAATTATTTTTTATTTTAATAGTTTTATTTTATTTTATTTTATCTTCTTTCTTTCTTTTTTTCCTCCCTTTTATTCTGAGCCATGTGGAGGACAGCCTCTTGGTGCTCCAGCCAGGCGTCAGGTCTGTACCACGGAGGTGGGAGAGCCGAGTTCAGGACACTGGTCCACAAGAGACCTCCCAGCTCCATGTAATATCAAACAGCGAAAATCTCCAGAGATCTCCATCTCAACGCCAAGACCCAGCTCCACTCAAAAACCAGCAAGCTACACTACTGGACACCCTATGCCAAACAACTAGCAAGACAGGAACAAAACCCCATCCATTAGCACAGAGGCTGCCTAAAATCATAATAAGGGCACAGACACCCCAAAACACAGAACCAGATGTGGACCTGCCCACCAGAAAGACAAGATCCAGCCTCATCCACCAGAACACAGGCACTAGTCCCCTCCACCAGGAAGCGTACACAACCCACTGAACCAACTTTAGCTACTGGGGACAGACACCAAAAACAACGGGAACTACGAACCTGCAGCCTGCAAAAAGGAGACCCGAAACACAGTAAGATAAGCAAAATGAGAAGACAGAAAAACACACAGAAGATGAAGGAGCAAGGCAAAAACACACCAGACCTAACAAATGAAGAGGAAATAGGCAGTCTACCGGAAAAAGAATTCAGAGTAATGATAGCAAATATGATCCAAAATCTTGGAAATAGAATGGAGAAAATACAAAAAACGTTTAACAAGGACCTAGAAGAACTAAAGAGCAAACAAACAGTGATGAACAACACAATAAATGAAATGAAAAATTCTCTAGAAGAGATCAATAGCAGAATAACTGAGGCAGAAGAACGGATAAGTGACCTGAAAGATAAAATAGTGGAAATAACTACTGCAGAGCAGAATAAAGAAAAAAGAATGAAAAGAACTGAGGACAGTCTCAGAGACCTCTGGGACAACATTAAAGGCACAAACATTTTAATTATAGGGGTCCCAGAAGAAGAAGAGAAAAAGAAAGGGACTGAGAAAATACCTGAAGAGATTATAGTTGAAAACTGCCCTAATATGGGAAAGGAAACAGTTAATCAAGTCCATGAGTCACAGAGAGTCGCATACAGGATAAATCCAAGGAGAAACACACCAAGACAAATATTAATCAAAAAATCAAAAATTAAATACAAACAATAAATATTAAAAGCGGTAAGGGAAAAACAACAAATAACACACAAGGGAATTCCCATAAGGTTAACAGCTGATCTTTCAGCAGAAAATCTGTAAACCAGAAGGGAGTGGCAGGACATAGTTAAAGTGATGAAAGAGAAAAACCTACAACCAAGATTACTCTACCCAGCAAGGATCTCATTCAGATTTCATGGAGAAATTAAAATCTCTACAGACAAGCAAAAGCTAAGACAATTCAGCACCACCAAACCAGCTTTATAACCAATGCTAAAGGAACTTCTCTAGGCAGGAAACACAAGAGAAGGAAAAGACCTACAATAATAAACCCCAAAAAATTAAGAACATGTTAATAAGAACATATATATCAATAATTACCTTAAATGTAAATGGACTAAATGCTCCAACAAAAGACACAGATTGGCTGAATGGATATACAAAGAAGACCTGTATATATGCTGTCTACAAGAGACCCACTTCAGACCTAGGGACACATACAGATTGAAAGTGAGGGGATGGAAAAAGATATTCCATGCAAATGGAAGTCAACAGAAAGCTGGAATAGCAATTCTCATATCACACAAAATAGACTTTAAAACAAAGACAATTAGACTTATTAGGAGACAAAGAAGGACACTAGATAATGATCAAGGGATCAATCTAAGAAGAAGATATAACAATTGCAAATATTTATGCACCCAACATAGGAGCACCTCAATACATAAGGCAAATACTAACAGCCATAAAAGGGGAAATCGACAGTAACACAATCATAGTAGGGGACTTTAACACCCCACTTTCAACAATGGACAGATCATCCAAAATGAAAACAAACAAGGAAACACAAGCTTTAAATGATACACTAAACAAGATGGACTTAATTGATATTTATGGGACATTCCATCCAAAAACAACAGAATATACATTCTTCTCAAGTGCTCATGGAACATTCTCTAGGATATATCATATCTTGGGTTACAAATCAAGCCTTGGTAAATTTAGAAAACTGAAATCGTATCAAGTACCTTTTCTGACCACAATGTTATGAGACTAGATATCAATTACAGGAAAAAATCTGTAAGAAAGACAAACACATGGAGGCTAAACAACACACTACTTAATAACCAAGAGATCACTGAAGAACTCAAAGAGGAAATCAAAAAATACCTAGAAACAAATGACACTGAAAACATGACGAACCAAAACCTATGGGATGCAGCAAAAGCGGTTCTAAGAGGGAAGTTTACAGCAATACAATCCTACCTTAAGAAACAAGAAACATCTCAAATAAACAACCTAACCTTACACCTAAAACAATTAGAGAAAGAAGAACAAAAAAACCCCAAAGTTAGCAGAAGGAAAGAAATCATAAAGATCAGAACACAAAGAAATGAAAAAGAAATGAAGGAAACAATAGCAAAGATCAATAAAACTAAAAGCTGGTTATTTGAGAAGATACACAAAATTGATAAACCATTAGCCAGACTTATCACGAAAAAAAGGGAAAGACTCAAATGAATAGAATTAGAAATGAAAAAGGGGAAGTAACAACTGACACTGCAGAAATACGAAGGATCATGAGAGATTACTACTACAAGCAATTGTATGCCAATAAAATGGACAACCTGGAAGAAATGGACAAATTCTTAGAAATGCACAACCTTCCGAGACTGACCCAGGAAGAGATAGAAAATATGAATAGACCAATCACAAGCAATGAAATTGAAACTGTGATTAAAAATCTTCAAACAAACAAAAGCCCAGGACCAGATAGCTTCACAGGAGAATTCTAGCAAACATTTAGAGAAGAGCTAACACCTTTCCTTCTCAAACTCTTCCAAAATATAGCA
The DNA here is from genome assembly GCF_963924675.1 of Phocoena phocoena. Classification (NCBI taxonomy): domain Eukaryota; kingdom Metazoa; phylum Chordata; class Mammalia; order Artiodactyla; family Phocoenidae; genus Phocoena; species Phocoena phocoena. Next base: position 70,319,758 of record NC_089227.1, on the reverse strand, counting down.
GAGGGAGGATCACTCCCAAACTCATTCTATGAGGCCACCATCACTCTGATACCAAAACCAGACAAGGATGTCACAAAGAAAACTACAGGCCACTATCACTGATGCATATAGATGCAAAAATCCTCACAAAAATACTAGCAAACAGAATCCAACAGTACATTAAAAGGATCATACACTATGATCAAATGGGGTTTATCCCAGGAATGCAAGGATTCTTCAATATACCCAAATCAATCAATGTGATACAGCATACTAACAAAATCGTATGATCATCTCAATAGATGCAGAAAAAGCTTTTGACAAAATTCAACACCCATTTATGATAAAAACCCTCCAGAAAGTAGGCACAGAGGGAACTTTCGTCAACATAATAGAGGCCATATATGACAAACCGACAGCCAACATCATCCTCAATGGTGAAAAACTGAAACCATTTCCACTAAGATCAGGAACAAGACAAGGTTGCCCACTCTCACCACTATTATTCAACATAGTTTTGGAAGTTTTAGCCACAGCAATCAGAGAAGAAAAAGAAATAAAATGGGCATAAAGATGTAAAAAAAAAAAAAAAAAAAGAAATGTCAAAAAAAAAAACCCTCACCAATGACCTATTCATTTTACTGAATGTGCATTTTACCTGATGAAAATGTAATAATAAAAGTTATAAAATATTATATATCCTATAAGTTAGGTATTAAAAAAGTGATAAAAAACTATGAAGAAGAAACTAATTCTGCTTGAGGAGATTAGGGAAACAATGGAAGGAGGGGCTTTTGTGCTTGTGCTTTAGGAATGAATAAGAATTTTCCTGGCAAGCAAAGTTGAGGAGGAAATCAGAGGGATTATCATGAGGAAAGGCCAAGTGCCATGCAAGTACGTGAGAGAGTGGGAACTCCATAGAACAGCAGAGAGTTCATATAGTTAAAATGTACAACAAGATAGGGACCAGACTAAAGCAAGGAATTTGGTCAGAAGCAGGTTGTAAAGGGAAGTTTAGATTATGCTAATAAATTTTATTTTTTATAACATCTTTATTGGAGTATAATTGCTTTACAATGGTGTGTTAGTTTCTGCTTTATAACAAAGTGAATCAGTTATATATATACATATGTTCCCATCTCTTCCCTCTTGCATCTCCCTCCCTCCCACCCTCCGTATCCCACCCCTCTAGGTGGTCACAGACCACCGAGCTGATCTCCCTGTGCTATGCGGCTGCTTCCCACTAGCTATCTATTTTACGTTTAGTAGTGTATATATGTCCATGCCACTCTCGCGCTTTGTCACAACTTACCCTTGCCCCTCCCCATATCCTCAAGTCCATTCTCTAGTAGGTCTGTGTCTTTATTCCTGTCTTACCCCTAGGTTCTTCATGTCATTTTTTCCCCTTAGATTCCATATATATGTGTTAGCATACGGTATTTGTTTTTCTCTTTCTTACTTCATTCTAGGTCCATCCACCTCACTACAAATAACTCAATTTCGTTTCTTTTTATGGCTGAGTAATATTCCATTGTATATATGTGCAGTTTTATTCTATCATGAATGAATTATTATCAGTGGCTTGTGTGTAGGAGAATTGCTTGGTGGTGTGGAAAAAGAACACACACATGGTAACTGGGAGCAGAATTATAGTATATATAGTCACATCCAGATTTTATGTACCTGGGACCTATCACACCTAGTTTTCTCAATATTTTTTGACAATAATATTTTCTTATGCATAAGACTATAACCTTCACCACAGAAAAGTCTATGATTACTTTACTCAAAAATGCTTCCTGGGACTTTGTAGAATGTCTGGCACATAGTAAACCCTCAGTAAGTATTTGTTGAATGAACGATTTATAATTAAGAAGAAATGGAAATACAGATTTACCAACAAATAATTATTGAAAATTCCAGGCTGGTACACTGAGTTGTTTCCAAAATGTGCTGGTCTATCAATGAAGAGAAAATGCAGGACAAACCATTAGGCATATAGCAGTTATATAAGAAGCTGAATTTGAATGACTACTCTTCTTGGATAGAATCTTTAAAATAATGGCCCCAAGAACTGTATGAACACATGCCATAGTACTTGACACTTAGTTTGGGTAGTTTTTCCAGGCTTGTTGCCTTCTCTAGGCTTCAGATCTATGTGTTAGCTAACTCTCCTCAGCCTGTGTCAGTTCTCCTCAGAAATATATCTCATTTCAATCATACACTGTTAATTTGCCAAACCTTCTTTTACATTGGCAACCCAAACTTATACTGTTGGCCTATATGTTATCTTGTGATGTTTTAGAACAATACATCCAGATCTGAGTGCCACAGTAAAGGGCACCATGTCATATATTTGAAACATTGCCTTGAGCTGGCCCACGGTAGTTCTCAAATTTTGATTACTAGGGAAGGGGGGCCAGATGGTACCAGGAAGTACCGTATATGGCAAAAACAGTAAGCCAAAGAATGAGCAGTTAAGACAGAAAATCAAATTTAACCTACACTATAAACAGCAAGGACAATAGAAGGTGCCATAAAAAGAACAGAGTAATGATGACCACAGATTTGTCAAGGCCTCAGATGCCAAGCCATCTGGTCTATTCTGTCATTTGAGTACAACATATTATCTGTATCTTCACAACTCACAGAGCTCTGACTAAAGTTTTGATTGATTTTCCTGAATTTCTGACCAAAATTGCAGGATGTTTCTGGACTCCTATTACGTGCCCTGAAAGAACAAAAGACTAGGAATAAAATAGGAAGTTCGAAAATAAAAAAACAATCACACCCCAGTAGGGATGCAGCAATAATGAGCCAACATCCTTAGTTAAATGATGTGTTGAGACAATCTAAAACCAGTGAGGTGAGAATAGCAGGTAGGTTTGATCAAAGCTCACATACCTAGAATGTCAGTAGAGAAAAATGTCATGAACAAATGCCCTGAAAATGGCTCAAGGAAGGAGCAGGAAGGATGAAAGAAGAATTCAAAACAAAAGTTAGTAAAAACAGTACTGTTTAAAAGCCAAGAAAGAAAAGACATTAGGATATGTTTAATATTTGATTGCAGTGAGGATCTCATGTATATGTTAAACATATATGTGTGTGTTAACACATCAGACTGCACACTTTAAATCTATTCAATTTATTGTTTGTAGTTATACCTCAATAAAACTATTAAAATCAATATAGTTGTGTCTTCTTTTATCTCAGAGACTTAGCTTGTGAAACATTTGGCCTAAGTTCCTTATCTGCTCTGCTAAGAAAGCCAATACTTTAAAAATTCTTGGTTCTAATTCTTGGTTCTAATGAGGTAAAAATCTATACCTTTTGGAGTGAGAACTCTCATGTTAGCTGTAGGATTGATAACCTGAAAAGTTACAGAGTTGCAGAAAAATATCCTTTCCCCAAACACAATCTTAAGAAAGTCATGTAAAAGAAAAAATAGAAATGTAGTTCAAGAAGTTACCTAAGAAAAATGTGTTTAAATATAATATCACAGGCAACATTTCAGACGACAATTATTGAGTTTTAATTGGTCTGAAGGCTTGCAAAATTCTCTGTAGGTAAAATGTAGTAGCAACAGGTGGCAGAAAATTTAGAAATCACTGTAGCAGGCACAGCATCTTAAAATGTACATATATACCTAGAAAAAATTTCGACAAAGCCTTATATGGAACACTCTTACCCAATGCACACATTTAAAGTAGGTTATTTTTCACTGATAAAGTAACTTTAATGTGGATTTCTCCAAGAGAAGCCTGTATCAATATTCTTTCTGATTCTAAAGAAAAAAAAACTGTCTTTGTATATTTGGTGTCTTTCATGATGATAAGCATTTGTTGATGTGGAAATTTTCTTTTTCTTGGTTTATCACTTAATCAGAAACATTGAAAGAATTTAAAATTCCTAAACTAGACCTGTATCACTTACACACTGATCATTGACCCAATGAGTAATTAAATTGCCTGACTTCTTTCTATAAGAAATGAGACAGTTAGACTGAAGCTCACTGATTTGGTTGATTCATTCATTCATATATTCCTACAATACTGTTGAATATTCAATATATATCAAACACTAGAATAGACAATGAGGATTTAAAGACAAGTAAGACCCAGAAAAGTCCTGCGGCCAATAAATCTGCTATCTGTTCTGAAGTTAGAAACTAAATAGGAAACATGATTTGATAAGCACTGTGACAGAATTCATGCACTTGGTATTGGGTAAACACATCCAGGTGCACCTATCCTGGGATAGTGGACTGGGGTGAGCTCAGTAAAGTTTGTACAAAGAAGTAATGGAACTAATCAGGCAAAGAAGGAGTGGTAGAGGATACAGAACATACAAAGTCAGGAACTTAGTGAGCACTTTTTCTCTCTTTACAACAAAATGTGACTGCCCTTATACTAATTTTTCTATATTGCGTACAGATAAACCAGTGAATACGTTGGACTGAACTTCCAACAAAGCAGTTGAGACATCTGCCCAGACCACTTGGCCAAAGCTTCATTGACAAAGCAGTATAAGATATGATGTGCCTAATGATTAAATACATATTCAATTAAAGCTCAGTGCAAAGGATATTCTGAAACTTCTTTATCTGCTATTCCATTCAATAAATTCCCAATTCGATCTCATAATATTTCCTTCACTAAAGTGTGTCTTTGACGTGGCTTTGGAGTCCGAAAGACCTGGATTTATCTCCCAATACTGACATCATTACTTGCTTGAATTTGGGTTTAATCTCAGCCTCGGTGCATTGCAATGTGAGTATAGCACTATCCACTTCATGTGGTTGTCGGTTGTTGTAAGAACCAAATGAGGTTAAGTGTGTTAAGTACAGTAGCAGTTACTTGTAAGAGCTCAGTGAACAGCAATAAGAGGATACACTCTATAAAATGCACAGCTAAGAAGCAAGAACTACAATCCTGCAGCCTGTGGAACAAAAACCACATTCACAGAAAAGACAGACAAGATGAAAAGGCAGAGGGCTATGTACCAGATGAAGGAACAAGATAACTCCCCAGAAAAACAACAAAATGAAGTGGAGATAGGTAACCTTCCAGAAAAATTCAGATTAATGATAGTGAAGATGATCCAGGACCTCAGAAAAAGAATGGAGGCAAAGATCGAGAGGATGCAAGAAATGTTTAACAAAGACCTAGAAGAATTAAGGAACAAACAGACAGAGATGAACAATACAACAACTGAAACGAAAACTACACTAGAAGGAATCAATAGGAGAATAACTGAGGCAGAAGAACAGATAAGTGACCTGGAAGACAGAATGGTGCAATTCACTGCCACAGAACAGAATAAAGAAAAAAGGAATGAAAAGAAATGAAGAGAGCCTAAGAGACCTCTGGGACAAAATTAAATGCAACAACATTCGCATTATAGGGGTCCCAGAAGGAGAAGAGAGAGAGAAAGGACCTGAGATAATATTTGAAGAGATTATAGTCGAAAACTTCCTTAACATGGGAAAGGAAATAGCCACACAAGTCCAGGAAGCACAGAGAGTCCCATACAGGATAAACCCAAGGAGAAACACACCGAGACACACAGTAATGAAATTGGCAAAAATTAAAGACAAAGAAAAATTATTGAAAGCAGCAAGGGAAAAACAACAACATACAAGGGAATTCCCATAAGGTTAACAGCTGATTTCTCAGGAGAAACTCTACAAGCCAGAAGGGGGTGGCATGATATACTTAAAGCAATGAAAGGGAAGAACCTACAACCAATATTACCTGGCAAGGATCTCATTCAGATTCTAAGGAGAAATCAAAAGCTTTACAGACAAGCAAAAGCTAAGAGAATTCAGCACCACCAAACCAGCTTTACAACAAATGCTTGTAAAGCATTTGTTGTAAAGGAACTTCTCTAAGTGGGAAACACAAGAAAAGGACCTACAAAAACAAACCCAAAACAATTAAGAAAATGGTAATAGGAACATACATATCAATAATTACATTAAACGTGAATGGATTAAATGCTCCAACCAAAAGACACAGGCTTGCTGAATGGATATAAAAACAAGATTCATATATATGCTGTCTACAAGAAACCCACTTCAGACCTACGGACACATACAGACTGAAAGTGAAGGGATGGAAAAAGATATTCCATGCAAATGGAAATCAAAATAAAGCTGGAGTAGCAACACTCATAATGGAAAAAAATAGACTTTAAAATAAAGAATGTTACAAGAGACAAAGGACACTACATAATGATCAAGGGATCAATCCAAGAAGAAGATATAACTATAAATATATATGCACCCAACATAGGAGCACCTCAACACATAAGGCAACTGCTAACAGCTATAAAAGAGGAAATCGACAGTAACACAATAATAGTGGGGGACTTTAACACCTCACTTACACCAATGGACAGATCACCCAAAATGAAAATAAATAAGGAAACACAAGCTTTAAATGACACAATAGACCAGATAGATTTAATTGATATTTATAGGACATTCCATCCAAAAACAGCAGATTACACTTTCTTCTCAAGTGCGCACAGAACATTCTCCAGGATAGATCAGAACTTGGGTCACAAATCTAGCCTCAGTAAATTTAAGAAAACTGAAATCATATCAAGCATCTTTTCTGACCACAATGCCATGAGATTAGAAATCAATTACAGGGAGAAAAACGTAAAAATCACAAACACATGGAGACTAAACAATACGTTACTAAATAACCAAGAGATCACTGAAGAAATCAAAGAGGGAATCAAAACATACCTAGAGACAAATGACAATCAAAACACAATGATCCAAAACCTATGGGATGCAGCAAAAGCAGTTCTAAGATGGAATTTTATAGCTATACAACCTTACCTCAAGAAACAAGAAAAATCTCAAATAAGCAATCTAACCTTACACCTAAAGGGACTAGAGAAAGAAGAACAAACAAAACGCAAAGTTAGCAGAAGGAAAGAAATCATAAAGATCAGAGCAGAAATAAATGAAATAGAAACAAAGAAAACAATAGCAAGGATCAAAAAAACTAAAAGCTGGTTCTTTGAGAAGATAAACAATATTGATAAACCTTTAGCGAGACTCATCAAGAAAAACAGGGAGAGGAGTCAAATCAATAAAATTAGAAATGAAAAAGGAGAAGTTACAACAGACACCACAGAAATACAAAGCATCCTAAGAGACTACTACAAGCAACTCTATGCCAATAAAATGGACTATCTGGAAGAAATGGACAAATTCTTAGAAAGGTATAACCTTCCAAGACTGAACCAGGAAGAAACAGAAAATATGAACAGACCAATCACAAGTAATGAAATTGAAACTGTGATTAAAAATCTTCCAACAAAGTCCGGGACCAGATGGCTTCACAGGTGAATTCTATCACACGTTTAGAGAACAGCTAATACCCATCCTTCTCAAACTCTTCCAAAAAGTTGCAGAGGAAGGAATACTCCCAAACTCGTTCTATGAGGCCACCATCACTCTGATACCAAAACCAGACAAAGATACTACAAAAAAAGAAAAGTACAGACTGATATCACTGATGAATATAGATGCAAAAATCCTCAACAAAATACTAGCAAACAGAATCCAACAACACATAAAAAGGATGTTAAAAAAAAAAAAATGCATGGCTACACATTCCCAGCCCAAGAGCACTTGCTTTGACATGGTGTTTTAGAATCCAGATAAATTAGAAATAGGCTTGTGATGCAGCAGCCTAACGACTTTGCTGTTTCACAATGACATTTAGATTCTTATCTGAAATATCTGAAGCTCCATAATGTTTGTGCCAACCTAGAAAAACTGCATTAACTAGACTCTGGGCATATGCTGAAGATCAGTAGTGCAGGTTATTAAGAATTAATTTATCATGTGGTTCTAACCATCATGGAGTGCCAAAAGCAAGGTAGTGTCATACCAGAGGTAGTCATTTCTAGGTTCATCCTTCCACCCTGCTCAATGCCTTTTCCTATGGTATGAGTGCCCACCTGGTAACTATATTTCATCAAGAGAAGTGATCTATGAAAGAAAAGAAGTTTCCACAACCAGAGTAATTTTTCTATAGTGTAGAGTGAGGTTACAAATTTAACTCATACTACAATCTGGATATTTAGAGAAAAAACAACTCCCTTTTTCTTTTTTTATAGATTATCTATATACTTCTACACAAGTCCCCACCCACCCTTTAGCAGGGAAAACTTAACTAAAATTAACTAAATATCCAATATCATTTATATTTATCATAATTTAAATAATAATTAAGCTAAGGTAATTTTAGACTTCCTAGGATTAGCACAGTTCCTTGGAAGGTCTTCTTTCCTCGACTCTTCCCCTAAGTTAGTGTCTCAGAACATAAAGAGAGGAATGTGAGCTTCATGAGATCTCTGAAGAGTGAGTTATCTGGGGTATTTTTGCATGGTGTTCTCTGGTGTTTTATGTGATGCTCAGACATGCTCTCTGAGCTCAAGATTTGTATATCAAGGTGCTTACTTGACATTTTATGTGACTATCTAATAAGCATCACAATCTAAAATGTCCAGAACAGAACTCAAGTTTTATTCCTCTCTGAATCTTCCTCATTCATATGAATGGCCCCATTATCACCCAGTTTCTCAAGCCCAAACCCCAGGAGTCATTCCCTTTCCCTCACCTCTCCCATCTAATCATCAGAAGAGCCTATCAGCTCTGCTAAAAACATACCTAGGATCTATCCTTTTCTTTTCATCATCCTTGCCATTATTCTGGTCCAGGCCTCACGATGTCTTGACTAGACTCCTGAAGTAACTTTTTGTGTCATTTCAACCTTGTTCTTCTCTAGGCAGCCAGACTGACATTGAAAATATCAATCAAATTCTCAATCTCCTTCAAAACCTGTTGATGGCTCCCATGCATGTAGAATGAAATCTTGTCCAGTAACATCAAAACTGAGGTTAAACTGTTCTACAAGCCATGTATGATCCAGCTCCTGCTACATCTCCAATGTTTTCACTCACTCTCAGCCACAATGATCTCTTTTCTGTTCCCTGAGCAAGACAAGGTCTTATGTGCTTTTGAGCCTCTGCAATTCACTATTTTGTGTACTTGGGCTGTTAGCAAGCTAAAATGTCACTTCATCAGAGAGGATTCTGATCACATTGTCAAGAGTGGCAAGAACTCAGTTCTCTGCTTTCTATCACATCACCTTTTTTTATCTTGCATCATTTATCACAATTTGTAATTATATCATTAATTAATGTGCTTATTTATTTTACTAGTTTATTGTCTGTCTTCCCCTTTGTTACATGCTCCATAGATGGGGACCTTATCTGTGCTGTTACTATTGTATCTTTCTCACTTAATATTTACTGAGTGGAATGGAAGAATGAATCACACTATATGTTGTAGTTTAACATACAGTCAGTTATGCTTAAAAATTATTTTCAAATTATACAATGCCTTCCACAGTTGGCATAATGTGGTTTTACTCATTTAAAACTTCTATTGCTACTAATACTACAACTATTTTATCACTACAATGTTGTCTTTTAAACATTCCATAATAAAATAACATTGCTGCCAACAGATATTTGGAACAAGAGCATGGTGCTTCGACTGGGCAGACATGGTAAGAATTACTGGAGTGTTGGTCATATCTGCTGCTCTAACTTTGGACTCTGCCAGGAGCATTTTAGGAGCTAGCGATGATGATTGCCTTGAAGCTTCAGTCATTCAGAGAGTTGATATAACCTACATTCACTTGGAAGAAATGTATAGCTCCAATACATAAATCGGTAACTACTTTGGAATGTGCACTTTGTCTGTAAACCATGCAGATCTAAATTTTATGCCCAAAGCTCTGATAAAACAGTCCAGATATCCTTTGCATTTCTATGGTGCTGGGCCATGAAGCATGACATTGCATGAGACCAGTATCATCCAGAATTTTCACTTGTCCTGAGGTCTAAAAAGACCTAATGAAATTTAATTTGTTTTGCTGGGAGTACTATTAGCTCAAGCATATTGAATTCAGCCAGAAGCTTATCTCCGGATGAAAGCCTAGAAATAGCTGCTTTGACATTCACTTCTTCATCCTGTTTTGTATCATTGTGAATATTGTGAATATCTGCAGATTACTCAAAATTGTACCTGTGGTGGTTGAAACTTTACATTAGACTTTTCAAACATGTGAACTTTACTCAAATTTATGCACAGAAAGAGAATTCAAGAGAGTCTTCCTCCCAAAAAGATTTCTTAGGAAATAATTTGAAGTTAACCAATGGAGTGCTTGTCTTCTCTCTTTTTAAAGATTCCTCAGAATTAATTTTCACAGACACTTCTCACCTTTACACCTTTTGCTGAAACTTTGTTCAGGTCTGATAAATGTGTTAAGTAGCTCAAACTGGCTGATATTAGTGTGGAAATTGACATCCATCAACCTTCACTCCTACATTTACTGTGTGCTATGTGCCTTTAGCCAAGATTTTTAACCTTGGTAAGCCTCTGTTTTTCCCATTGTAAAAAAGAATTCTAATAATTGCTATGGCATATGATTCTCCAGGATTAACTGAGATTAATGCAAGTAAAGGCCTTAACTTGGGGGCTTGGCACTACGTGTCCAATACATGGTAACTACTATCATTAGCAATACTGATGGCTAGTTCATTTATTTATTTAATTATTTGTGTCTAACATATATGTTTGGCTGTAAATTAATTATACATTTCTGCAGAAAGTTTGTTGTGTTTTCAATGCTTAAATGCCATAATTACCCCTTTTTACTCACATTTTTCCTATTTTTCTTAATTATATTGTGTATTACCTCTTAAACAGGTAAAATCTAAGAATACGGACAGTTTTTTTTTATTCTGAGCCTAATTTTTAAGACAACTCTCATTGGGTACAGTTGTGTAACAGGGACCATTCTTCCCTTTTGCTCAGGTTTTGGCCTTAAGAATACAAAGTGGCTCTGCCTATAGTGAGAAGGGACTTTTGGCACTTTTTTTCCCACCTAGGGGAGTATTAGAGAGCCTTCTTTCAACACTATATCCATTTTCTTACTAACTCCTCACCAAAGGAGGGCTGATAATGCAATTCATTAGAGCTTATAACAGTCACTATGCTTTCCAAGTGGGGAATGTTACTGCATCTTTTTTTTGCGGTACGCGGGCCTCTCACTGTTGTGGCCTCTCCCATTGCAGAGCACAGGTTCCGGCGCGCAGGCTCAGCAGCCATGGCTCACGGGCCTAGCCACTCCGCGGCATGTAGGATCTTCCCGGACCGGGGCACAAACCCATGTCCCCCGCATCGGCAGGCGGACTCTCAACCACTGTGCCGCCAGGGAAGCCATTATTGCATCTTAATGGCAACCATATGGGAACCTCTCTTCCCCTTCATTCTATTGTCTGCTAAGATTTAGACCTTATTTCGTGACATTTATCTTGATTTTTAATCCCTCTGATGGGAAGCAGCCATCAAAGGCTGCCTACACAGGTCCTCCCTGTTCCAGTGTCTCTGCCTGTGGATGGGTGGGTACCCCTAACTCCATGAGACTGATTGAGCAATGGGATTTGGAGTCTGTCTGAAAGACCCATGTGTTCTAAATCCAGTGGGTAGGGAGTGGGAAGCTTCTGTGTCTAACTTATCAGAGAAGCCTTGCTTTGAGAAAGTTCTAGCTTGCCTAGGAATTAAGAAATGAATTTGGCTATCATTTCTTATGTAAAGCATGGCTTCAAAGTATACCCACAAGGAGAAAAGAGGTGCATGAAAGCTTTAAGTCATCTGCAACACCTAGCATTATGCTCTTTCTTTCAGAACAACTCCAAGAATGTTTTCATACACACAACATAAAGATTTATAAAAAAAGGATAGTCTATTTGTATTCACAGATTTTCACTGAATATTTTCATTTTTCATCATACATTATTTTCCTTAACTTCCACTTAGAAAAGGTTTTCACAGCACAAAATTATATTTTAAAAAAGATTCCTAACAGTGAAATAAACACCAGTTCTAAATATAACCTTCATGCTCTGCAGAAAAAGGCAGCCATAATCTCCTGAAGAAACCAGCCGTGTAATCTGACCACTGTTTAATGTCACAAAGACTTGCAGACTCTATTTATATAAATTGGCAGACACTGATATTGTTTCAGATACATTTCTAAACACCACATCATGCCTCACTTGTGTGCTATAACTTCACAATCTGATGAGGAAAAAGAAAATCAATTTTAATTTTGAAACTAAATTTGAAGAAAACAAGAAACTACAATAACCAAATAACAATAGCCAAATTGTATGACTTGGTGTTCCCAGAGCTGTTAGTGACATACTACTAAAAAAGCTAATTTTTAATATGAATTGCTGGAGAACAAATTACCACTTAAATGAAATCTAACGGTAAAGTGCTTAAGAGCAAATGCACAGGGTCTGGAGTGAAACAGAATTGTGTTTGAGTCCTTAGTTGTGTGAACGCAGATGGGTTACATAATTATTATAGACCTAAATTTCCTTCTGAGTAGAAAAGAGGTGAAAATTCCTTCCTCATAGGGTTATGATAAGTATCAATGATAAAGTTGTCAAGCACACAGGACAGTGCCTGGCACAAAGCAAGAGCTGAAAAAGAGCAGTGATGCATTAGATTAAGCAGCTGGCTAGAAGGTACTAATCAATAAAGAAGCTCACAAAAAATGAGACAGTACAAGAAAATTTATTTTCATTTTAACATATATTTCATAGCTCCCTGCAATATTTTTAAAAAATATTTTCATTTTGGGGCTTCCCTGGTGGTGCAGTGGTTGAGAGTCCGCCTGCCGATGCAGGGGACACGGGTTCGTGCCCCGGTCCGGGAAGATCTCACATGCCGCGGAGCGGCTGGGCCTGTGAGCCATGGCCGCTGAGCCTGCACGTCCGGAGCCTGTGCTCCGCAACGGGAGAGGCCACAACAGTGAGAGGCCCACATACCGCAAAAAAAAAAAAAATTCATTTTTATAAAAGAAGACAGTAATAATGTAACCAAGTATTTATTTGAACACACAGTGGTATTAAAAGGAATTAACATTCTCATTTACTTCCCAACTTTTGTGTCTTCTCTCTCTGATTTAGCTTCTGCTGGATTAATCTTCCCAACGAACAATTACCATCTTGTTATTCTCTTGTTCAAAAATCTTCATGGATTCCCAACTGCCCACTGAATAAAGTTTGAACTTATCTTGCTTTTTTCAATGTCTTCCACAAATTTGGCCCTAACTCATCCTTCAAACATTATCCCTTACTCTTCCCTTTATAAATCTTATGCTTCAGCCAAACTGAACTAGATTTTAAACTTCTCAAAGTCAGAGGTCTTCATTTAGTTGTCTTTGTAACCTTAATATCTACTACACTGTAACGATTCATGTCCTTCCCAGTCAATATCAGTATGGGCAGTGTCTAGGCTTGCTGATTTTGTTCTTGCCCCTTCCAAAATTTGTATTGTGATTTGTCATCATTTTCAATGTTGTTTTAGTCTTCTGAAATGTTAGTGATTCCCAAACAACTCTATTGCACACCATTTCAACTGCATCATCAAATAGTTAATCATAAAAATAACACAGTCCCAGAGGAAACATTCTGATATCACCTCTAATAAATGTTGATGCCTTCTTAATTTAAGACTTACATAATACAGACTTAACCCATGCCTTCCCTGAAAATATGGCCATCAGAGACACTAAAATCTTTCACTTAGAATAGATGTTGATATATTATTTTTTGAATAAAGGAATGAGTTAAAGGCCTCAATGAAGTGCAGGGTATGGGCTGGTTTTTTTTTTCACTATAGTATATCACTATTGCAAAGAAAGAAACATATGCAATATAAATACTGTCCTAAAGGCCATAATATTTTCTACCCAGTACTTTGTGATGTCTTTATGATTACACATTAATTTTTCATAGACTTGTTATAGCTTCTTACCAGGAATGGAATATCTATGATTGTCCTCTTTTTTCTTTAAAACATTGTGAGCTACAATTTTCTGTTATTCAAGCACTTATACAGTTAGTAGCAACTGATAAATACTATTTAGAATCTCATACATGTAGAGTACCTGGCTAGATACTATAACAAATAGTTAAAGCAATTGCTCTCAAAAAATGTATTATTACTTGCTGCCTATGCTCCCTTACTTCCATTCTCTTCTTTATCCACTATAATTGGATCTTGGTCCTAACCACTCTACTAAAATCACTCTTGTCAAGGTCAATCACCTCCCTCTGGCAAAACCTAACCCTTATATCTCTATTCTCAGCTTAGCAGCATTGCCACAACATAAGAAGGGGTCTCTTGATTTCCCCTGTGCCCATTACACACTTCTCTAAACATCTCCCCAATTCTTCTCCAGCTCAGTAAAAATCACTGCCCAATTATTCAAGCCCCAAACTTAGAAGTTATTCTAATTTTTTCCTTCCTTCACTTCCTGCATTTAAACCACAGAACCAAGTTATGTTAGTTCTTCCTAAAAAATGCATTTTGAGTCTATTTCCCCTCAGCTTGACTGCAACCATATTAATGACAGTCACTTAAAACTACTAAACTACTACTACTACAATACCCTCCTAATTGGTCTCCCGCCTACATGCCTCTCCCCTGTCTGTTATCCATTTTAAGGTAATCAGAACTTCTCACTTCCCTCCTTAAAACATTCTAGCAATTTTCTATTGGATGTAGAGTAGAGTCCCAAGTCTTTACCTTGGCCTGTGAAGAAGGCCTCCATGAGGTACCCCCAACACCAGAAACCTCTTTTAGCTCTTCTCTTACAAGTTCCTTAAATAAACCAATCTCCTTCACCGTACAAGCCTTTGACTTGTTTCTGCCTCTGTTTGGATATACCTTCCTCAGAGTTTGTACATTATTTAGGTTTCAGTTCGAATATCACCTCCTCAGAGAATCTTTCCTTGTCATGCAGTCTAAAGAGAATTCTTAGTCCTTTGCTGTCATATCATCCAATTCACTGGCTTCATAACATTTACTACAGCAATGAAATGAGTCATAAACTTGGTCATTTATTTACTTGCTTCATTATGTTTTGTCTCTTTATTTGTCTAAATTAGTAGTTATTTGAGGTCCAGGAATTGTCTTCTTGTAAACTGGTCTAGACCAGGGGATGACAAACTATCACTTCAGGGCCAACCCAGCCCACCACCTTTTTTGTAAACAAAGTTTTATTGGAACACAACCATACCCATTCATTTAAGAATTGTTTATTTCTGCTTTCACGCCGTAAGGACAGAGTCGAGTAGTTACAAAAGAGACTATATGGCCCTCTAGTCAAAAATATTTACTATGTGGGCATTTACAGAAAAAATTTGCCATCCAATGTGCTAGACTTATGGGATGCCAAGGTAACTGAACCTGTTACAAAAAATAAATAAAACAAAAAACAAAATAAAAACCACTTATCTAGTCAAGGATGTAACACATTTTAGAGCCTGAATTGCAGTAGGCTATGAAAGAAGTAGAGAAATCATCCAGAGGCAGAATATATAGTATTTGACAACTTCCTGGGTATAAGGAATAAAGGAAGAGAATGAAATGACTCCAGGGTTTTAAGTCTGGGCACCTTAGAGAATGTTGGTACCGTTAGTGAAAACTGGGGTGTAAGGAGAAGGATGTGATCTGGAGAAAGGACAATGAACATGATATTGGACATACATACTAAGCACAAAGTCCCAGCAATACACTGTTGGAGAGATGGCCAGTGAACAGTTAGTGGTCTAAAGCTCAGAAGAGTAATCAAGGCTAGAGAATTATACCACAGACTCAGATATGCCCAAGCAATAACAATATAAAAATTGTGTAAGTAGATAAAGATTCAGGAAGAGAATTTTTTTAAAATAAGAAGGTATTCAAGGACAGGACTTTAAGAAATACATGTATTTAAGGATAAGAAAAGAAGAGACAAGACAAAAATGTCATCTTAGAAGAAAAATTATAATAGTTTCCAGAAGAAATAGTTTTTCAGTCTTAACTGCTAAAAAAATTTTTAAATGTAAAAGGAAAAGGACAAAATGGAGAAAATTTTTTCACATTTATAATAAAAAATGATTCAAACACTTTACGTACATATAAAATTACATATACACATAACAATTCTAAGCCTCACAGATATTTATACGCCATATATATATATATGAATAAAGGTGTAGCGTCTACGCCAGTTAATCAAACAACAGTGACTTAAACAACATAGAAATTATTTCCTCCCTCATATGATAATCTTAGCATGAGCATATACGGGCTAACATGGCGCCTCCATTTGGTGGTGGTAAGCACCAGGCTCCTTCTAGCTTGTGGTTCTGTTATTCTTAACACGCATCTTCTACTTTGTGAGCTACAACGGCTGCTCCAGTTTCTGCCATTACATCCTATTCCAGCTGGCAAGAAGGAAAAAAGGAGAGTAGAAGTCATCCTTCCCTCTTTCTCTTTTTGGATACTGCCCAGATGTTGCATACATCAATATTGCTCACAACCCACTAGCCAGAAAGCAGACATAGGACTACACCAGCTACCAAGGATGCTAGAACTTGTTGTTTTTATCTCAGTGACAATGTGCCCAGATAAAATGTGTGGACTTATTCCCAACTGAAAAAGGAGAGAAGATATTGGGTTATAGCTAGCAGTCT
Organism: Phocoena phocoena; assembly: GCF_963924675.1. Classification (NCBI taxonomy): domain Eukaryota; kingdom Metazoa; phylum Chordata; class Mammalia; order Artiodactyla; family Phocoenidae; genus Phocoena; species Phocoena phocoena. Next base: position 70,303,144 of record NC_089227.1, on the reverse strand, counting down.
CTGTCAAACACTGCCCCAACTAAACAACAAAGCCATGGGATATGAGAAGAATCACAAAGAATACAAATGGCCATTAATAATAATCAAAGAAATGGAAATTATAACAAGACACCAGACAATTCTACGACATTGACAATTAAAAAATGCTAAAAATATTTGCAGGTAAATAGGCCTCACCACACATCCCTACACTTCAACCCAGTGCAGACCAAATCACTGTCACACCTAGACTAGGACAATTGCCTCCTAACCTTCTCCCTGTTTCAATTCTTGTCATTCCCAATCAATCCTCCAAACTGCTCTCAAGAGTTCACACTTTTGCTGATTCTGCTCACTCAGCCTGGAATGCTTTCCCTGGCCTCTCTGGCAAATGCCTACTCATCTTTGAACTCAGCTCAAAAATAATGTCTGTAAATTGTTCCTGATCTCTCTTTTTACCACATACAGAACTGATTTCCTCAGCTGTGCCCCTTCTGTACCTTGTATATGTTTGTATTACTTCACTATGTTTTTTTGTTTTGTTTTGTTTACTTCGCTCATTAAGAAATTAAGCTTTTGAAACACAGGATTGCACCTTCTCTTTTTTGGATTGCCTTTAAGTACCTTAGCGCCTGCCACAAAATAAGCCTTCACTAAATATACCAGGACTCATCTCTCTAATAACAATGTCTCCTTAAATCCTGGATTAGAGTAAAAAGGATCAATCTTACCGGAAGGTCCATAGGAAATTTTATGACAAATAAAATGTCCCCATGCCTTGACACCTGAACACTGTCCTGGCCTAACCTTTCATGGAAAAAGGCAAAACCAAAACCACAACACCGTTCCTTCTTTAAGTTTTAAGAGGTCCATTATTACAGTATCTTTCAGTCTATTCTCAAATTTCAACCTTTCCATATTCCATCAAGGCAGCATACTCAAAAGAAGAATTAAGAGAGGTTCCATGTGTTTATATGCCAGGAATCTGGTCTCCTCTTTTGATATTCAAAATAGATCATGTTCAGACTCCTACATGATCCAGGCTATATACAATTATAAAAGGAACCTACATTAATTTTCCATTTATTGCCTTTACTAATCTGTAGTCTCTGGGGGAGGTAACATGGGAAGATTAAAATTGACTAACTAGGAATATCCTCAAACCTAAGGAGATATTTTTAAATGGCAATGAAATTAAAAGTAGGAGAGCCATTAGGCAATGATCGGATCAGTCATATTTCTTTCCTGAGGACGTAATGTCAGATGCTTAGTAGAGAATCTGGGATGAGGAAGATTCAGAAACCCTCAGAATTATTCTGCCACTCTAAGTTCTCTCTGATTTTATTTGTGTATTCAGCTTCCACATGATTGATATCAGGCCTCTGTAACATTAGGCCTCTGGAACCCTATAACTTGTTAACACTTCTCAACAGACTGAAGAATGATTAATGAATTTGTGTGGCAGGGCAGCGGGTAAGAAGGAGGACATGTCAAGAACAAATGACTAAGATCTCTAGCAGTTTTTCCAACAACAAGCAAATTCAATTAGAGGAATTCTTTTATACTTCATTATCTCATTATTCATCTGTTCACTTTTTTTAAAAGCAATATATTGCTTCTTCATGAAGTCATTAGTTTTCCCTAAATTAAAGAAAATGTGTCTTTCTGTGTATTTTGAGATCATGGTTTTCTTTAGGGTGACTTGTAAGCATCACATAAGATTATAAACTAAAAAAAGATTATCCCTCAGAATAGAAGCATGATATGAACATTTATTTATCTTTGTCAAAATTTGCTCTGGCCCAAGGCATTTTTAAGTGTCTAGTAAGAGACCATGCCTATTCTCTTGTTCTTTGTTTTTTCCTTTGAATATTTCCCACTAGAGTTGAAAGAGAAGCATCTTTCCTCTCCAGCTGCAAAGTTATATAAGGTAAGTCTGGAGATCCTGGAGGGCAAATCCTTTACTTTATAGCAAACGCTGATTTAAAATTGAAACAAAAGAGAGAGAGGTATAAGGGGGTGTAGAGGAAAGAAGAGAGAGGGAGAGGATAAGAGTGCAAATCCTGAAACACGCAAATCCCTGGTTGCAGTCATTCCCCGTGGCTACTTCACTCTTGCCTTCTTTATAATTTTAGAATGTGAACCAATATTTCTGCTTTTCACCCAAAACTACTTTGAATGTGGTTTCTATTCTGTGCAGTTGAGGCTACTGACTAATTAATGCTATTCAGTCTTTGACCATAATAATAAAAAATTTTTGTTTTCCTCTCAGAATTCAATTAATTAATGCAAAAGCATTAAGTCAGAAATGAACAAGGATGCCCTTGATTTTGTGAATTCAGAATATGCCAGCCACCTTTGTCTACTGCTGAGGAGATGATTATAGAGGAAACAAAATTGGGGGCGGGGGTGGGAGGAATGAAGAACTACCTTCCTTCCACAATTTTTAAAGCTGCTGAAAGTGTTAACATTTCCCATGTCCTTACTTAAAATGTAAAGCTTATAAAATGTCTAACTCTTACTCTTCTGCTTTCTTGTAGGACCTGGCACACAGCAGTACATGCAGAAGCTGTGAGGAGGATATTCACACCTTTGCCTAATTAATGCGCAGCTTTGCTGGACTTCTACCCAATCCCTGACAATGCCAACAGTGATAAGGGACCATTAAAGTCTAATGAGCTTGGAAAAATCGGAAACCTGAGTCTCTGGTAGAATGTTAAAGCTGATCTACTTTTGTGGAGGAGAAAAGGTCTTAAGACATTCACTCTATTCATTAAAAATATCTTTGTGAATTAGTAAAGAAATGTTCTTATCATTTGATAGCTCTGCTATGTAAGTGTATTTTTCATTTTTTAAGCTGCAAGCTGTGTTGACTAACAGCAGGGAGGAAGAAATAAATTAACCCTTCTTTTCATCAAAAAGCAAAACTAAGTGCGCCTAAATCAAGCTTTTTGTCTTAGTAAGAGGTTCCTGGAGGAAGTGCTGTGTCTGATGTTAGCAACCTGATGTAAAACTTAAATGTACACATTTTTGTGCAATGTAAACATAGGTTAGTTATTGATGTTCACTGCTGGGCAGTATTAATTTATAACATGTTTCATTAATACTTAAACCATTACTTTTAGTTGGAGAATTACACAGAAGATGCTTAATAAATTTCCTAATTATTCTTCCTTATCCTTGACATTATAACTTGCATTCTTTTATTCTCTGATAGATGTTTGTATACACACACACACACACACACAAGCACATATTACATTAGCACTACAGTACTATTAATACATGAGTTCATTAGTAAATAACACAGATACTATCTTTACCTCTACCCTCATACAGGAAAGCCTTTATGAAAGACTTCTAAAATATTTTCTATAGAATGAATTAATGCAATAAGTAAGATGGTGTGTTACACGATGTACTCAGTAGTCTAAACCTCCTTGAATAGATCAAAAATGTACCCCTGCTATACTGAAGTCTATGACATAATGAATACTGTTATAACGAAACTCCTGTTTATTTCAGAAAATGAATTACATTTAACTTGGAGAAAACGAAAATTGCTTTCTTGAAAATGACCTGTAAAACACTGTAAATTCACCACCACTTCTTCATTCGTCTGGGAGATTTTCCTAAGGAATTGACATCAGGGTCTACATATAGTTCCCATTACATACAAAGGACAGTGACTATACAAATTAGCGATTTTATTCATCAGTAAAAAACAGAAAAACATTGCCTGGATATTTGTTAAAAGTTGTGTTTTTTTCCTTTCTGAATCATTTCTCCTGAGCCAGTTTCTACTGACAGAATTTGCCTACTCACGTTAGTGACAGAAAGAAATAATTAACTGTAAGTTGTCACTAGTGATTGGATGATCCATGAAGTAAGGCACACTAAGTGGGGCAGATGAAATCCAGGCTATCTTTCTCCATGTCTGCTGGAATAGAATTAAGGAATAATGTCTGAGATATTCCCACTTCTCATTTCCTAAGTTTATGTGGATGAAAAATGGTAATAACCTATATTTTGCAGGATCTTTAAGAGACAATTTTTATCCCTAATCACATCCCCTGGGAAACATCCTACTCTACTCTTAGGATGTGCCTGAGATAAGGATAAATCTATGTAATTATAATTAGGGTGAGATCTTAATAATTGGTAAATATTACTATGCCTAATTGTTAAATATGAATTGTTAGTGGATAAATGTGAATTGTTAATGAATAAAAAAAGAAATAGTTATTTGGCTCCCAATTCATTCACTTAACACATATTTAGTGAATGCCTTCCATAGATCAGAAGTTTTTCAAGTAACAGAGAAAAAAAGATGACTAAAATGTAATTATCCTCCTCAAAGTAATCTAGAAGAAGATAAATTTGAAAATTGATGCTTAAGATATAGCATTATCAAGGCTATGGATGCAAAAGGAAGGTCATAGAAGGGTTAGTAGATGTGAGCAAAGGGGGCTCAGAAAAGCTTTCAGGAGAACGTTATGCTTGATCTGAGCCTTGAAGGATACTTCGCAGCTATCTCGGAGACAAAGGGTGAAGCAGTCTCCTGGAGTTATGGCAAAATGTGGCTGCTGACATAGAGGTAATTCCAGAAAAAGGCCAGCAATTGCTAGAGATAATTCCAGAAAAAGGCCAGCAACTGCAAAGTCAAGTAGATTTGAAGCATTAGCACCTGTGGAAAGTGGCAAGTAGTGTAGTTTATCTGGAGAGAAGGGTAAGAAACCAGGACTATTGTAGGAAGCAAGTCTAGAGAGAGAGAGGCTAGGGTCAGATCATAAAAGTCCTCAAATGCTTCCAGGAGAAATATGAATTTTATTCTGAAGATCTGTAAGAGGTCACTAAAGATTTTCAAACATAGCTAGTTTTGTATTTTAGAAAGATCACTCTGGTATTAAAAGCTGAGGAAGACCGGAGGCAGAAAACCACTTAGGAAGAGCAGAGAAGGAATGAAAAATGCCCCTTTTATCTCTGTTAGAAAACTGGAAAGATGGCTGTGCTTAAAACTGGAAATGGAAACACAGAGGAGGAGAATTTTCCTTCTTTGAAAGGTGAATAGTGAAGGAAAGGCCAAGTTCAATTTGTATATTCCAGCTTCGAAGGCATGTACAACACAGAAATAGAAACAGACAGCGATGAAATAGGGAACAGGAGCTTAGAAAAAGTATCAGAAATAGATCATGGGCATGATGATCCTATGGGTATTAGTTTCATTGGTCCTGGTAACCTCCCCCTTAAGAGGCCCATGCTGCAGTGGATGCTCTGTTAAAAGTTTGCCCACTTTTGGTGATCATAAGTAACACCTGATGTATTTATTAAAGAAATTTTTAAAAGAAAAGAAGATATTCCCAGGTCTTTTCCCACAGTGAGTGGATCAGAATCTTCAAGGAAAGGCCCAGAGACCTGTTTGTCTTATGTTGTTTTAAAAATACCTTTAAAGGATTCTTACCAGCGTGGAATTCAGGGATCTGTTAGTCTAACAGCAACATTTGTTAAGCACCTATTATGTGTTAGGAACTCTAAGCTTTACGCACATACAGTCTCTATATCTTACAACAACATAATAAGATGGATATTTTATCCCCATTCTAATATGAGGAAACTGACATTCATGGTCTTGTTCAAGGTCTCAAAACTAATGAGTGGAAATAGCAACTCCTACTGATTCCAGTGTCTGCATTCTTTTTTTTTTTTTTCGGTATGCAGGCCTCTCACTGTTGTGGCCTCTCGTATTGCGGAGCACAGGCTCCAGACGTGCAGGCTCAGTGGCCATGGCTCACGGACCCAGCCGCTCCGCGGCATGTGGGATCTTCCCGGACCGGGACACGAACCCGTTTCCCCTGCATCGACAGGTGGACTCTCAACCACTGCGCCACCAGGGAAGCCCTCGGCATTCTTTACATTAAAATATATCTTGCCCTACATTGTGTTCAAGGATGCCTAGCATGACACACGAAAGGTATTTTCTCTTAGTAAAGTACCTGTTATAGAGAAAATTATATTATAGAGAAAATGAAAAAAAATGTCAATAAAATTAGCTTTGGTGTTGAAGTTCTCAAATGCACCTTTCCTCCCTTGCATCAATATTGCTCTGCTAAGCAGCAACTGTACCCTCAGGTGCTGAGCTTCACACCCTTTAAACATTTTCTCTGCTATTTTTGTGTTTTCCTCCTCATCTCTTTCCTCTTTGTTCTCTTGATGGAAGCTAGAAACCACTATCCACTGAACTCTGGCCAAATTTAAGCCAAGATGACTGAGCAAAATGGGAATGATAAGAAGATTGTTTACCAAAATTGGAATGGCAAGGGAGAGGAATAGCAGTGATATCTAATATAAATAGAATATAATAAAAAATACAAAATATCTCATTAAGCTATATTTCAACATCAAATACTTTTTTGCTCCATTTATTTTCTGTTCAGCAAGTACAAACATTTTCCTCACTACAGGTGTTCTGTTAACAATTAGACTATTCTGAAAATTAATAATCCTAGGGTCCTCATCCAAAATCATGTGCCCTGCAGGTTCTTGTGGTCCTAACAATTGGAAAGGTTAAGTCATGTTCTTAACTTGCTCTTCTTCCTGAGGCTTATAATACAGCAAGTTTTTCTGTGTATGACCATCTATCAACCAATACTTATAAAAGGCCCACAGGGTGCAGCATTATACAGGGTGCAACTGAGTGGTATGTTCAAAAAAGCACAGATAATATCTGACAGGTTTCAAAATAGATGAGATAGGACACATACAAGCAGGGGTTCAGAAGCATAGAGAAGACTCAAGAAGCTGGTGCAGATAAAGTTAAATAAACATTTTAGGTTCATGTAGAAACAAAATGTCAGACAAGGGGCATCATAAATGGGCAACATCCAAGACCAAGGAGTTCTGAGCTACAAACTAAAAGCCCGGGAGTGGAATATCTTGCATTGCAAGACAATAAAGAAGTACCTAAATAATAATGGAAACATGTCAAAAGATCACAAGAGCTAGCTTGAACACATTCCCACTAGTTAAATCTGGGACAATCTGAGCACCAGAATAATGACCATAACAAGTTATAACCCATTAAATAAAATAAGAATCCATGAATGCATGCTGATATCAATCAATCAATTAACCAATAAGAAAGAAATGTTCTTAGAATATTATAGAATGTCAGCCATTAAATGTAGAAGGAATGACAGAATTGGAAAATCATCATTTGGCAACCATCAACATAATAAGTGAGTCAGGCAAAAATCATCAATAGAAACTAAAACCAGAGAGTGAAAATTTAATGAGGAATAAGATTTTTACATAGCCGCAAAGTCTCCCACCATAAGATATTTTTGTTTGTTTGTATTTATATATTTTTAAATTATAATTTTTAAAGTATAGTTGGCACAATATTATATTAGTTTCAGGTGTACAATATAATAATTCTATCTTTTTATAGATTGTACTCCATACAAAGTTATTATAAAATATTAACTATATTCCTTGCACTGAACATTACATCTTTGTAACTTACTTATTTTGTACCTATTAGTTTTTTTTTTTTTTTTTTTTTTGCGGTACACAGGCCTCTCACTGTTGTGTCCTCTCCCATTGCGGAGCACAGGCTCCGGATGCGTAGGCTCAGTGGCCATGGCTCATGGGCCCAGCCGCTCCGCGGCATGTGGGATCTTCCTAGACTGGGGCACGAACCCGTGTCCCCTGCATCGGCAGGCGGACTCTCAACCACTGCGCCACCAGGGAAGCCCTATACCTAGTAGTTTTTATCTCTTAATCCTCTTCACCTATTTTGCCCTTCTCCCCACCCCGTCCCCTCTGGCAACCGAACCGCTGGTTTTTTCTCTGTATCTGTATGTTTCTGTTTTGTTATATTTATTCATTTGTTTTATTTTTTAGATTCCATATATAAGTGAAAACGTATGCTATTTGTCTTTCTCTGTGTGACTTATTTCAGTAAGCATAATGCCCTACAGGTTCATCAATGTTGTTGCAAATAGCAAACTTTCATTCTTTTTATGGATAAATAATATTCCATTGTATATATATACCACATCTTCTTTATCCATTCATCTGGTGACGAACACCTATGTTGATTCCATATCTTGGCTATTGTAAATAATGCTGCTATGAACACTGGGGTGCATATATCTTTTTGAATAGTGCTTTTATTTCTTTGGATAAATACTCAGGTGTGGAACTGCTGGATCATATGGTAGTCCTGTTTTTAATTTTTTGAGGAACCTCCATCCTGTTTTTAATAGTGATTGTAGAAATCTACATTCCCACCAACAGCACATAAGCATTCCCTTTCTCCATATCCTCGTCTCTTTGATAGCCATTCTGACAGGTGTGAGGTGATATCTCATTGTGGTTTTGATTTGTATTTCCCTGATGGTTAGTGATGAGCATCTTTTCATGTGCCTATTGGCCACCTGTACATCTTCTTTGGAAAAATGCCTATTCAGGTCATCTACCCATTTTTTAATTGGGTTGTTTGTTTTTTTGATATTGAGTTGTATGAGTTCTTTATATATTTTAGATATTACTCTTTATCAAACACATCATTTGCAAACATCTTCTCCCATTCAGTAGGCTGCCGTTTTATTTTTTTGGTGGTTTCCTTTGCTATGCAAACGCTTTTAAGTTTGATTAAGTCTCATTTATCTATTTTTGCAATTGTTTACCCTGCCTGAGACAGATCCAAAAAAAAAAATATTGCTAAGACCAATGTCAAAGAGCATACCATCTATGTTTTCTTCTAGAAATTTTATGGTTTCAGGCCTTACATTTAGGTCTTTAATCCATTTTGCGTTTATTTTCATATATGGTGTGAGAAAATGTTCTAGTTTCACTCTTTTAGATATAGGTGTCAAGTTTTCCCAAAACCACTTTATATTAATTACAAACAAAATAGTAACTTGAAATGTTTATTATAATTAATAAAAATTATTCTATTCTAATTTTATGTCACAGTTCTATAAGTTAAAAAAAATTTTTTTAATTTAGTGTGTATCTGAAGTGAAAATTGATTTGAAGCTGATTTTCCTGATATCAATTCATTTTGTTGTCTTCTGTCTAACTCTTCCTAATATTGTGGGAAAAGATTCTATGTAATTGTTTGTTCTAATCAGTTGCATTTTTATTGATCAAGATTTTACAAAATTTATTTTCCTTAATTTCAGTGAATTCATAAAAATGATCCATCACTTACTTAATGGCTATCATGCACTCTCTTTCAGAATACATCTCTTAAAGACGTATGAGGAAAACAGCACCTGGGAAATCACACTGTCAGAGCTGTGGAGAAATGGTCTGAATTAACTGTGTGTCTGCTCAGTGAGACAGATGAGAAAATTATTCTCAACCCCACGTGTACCACTATTGGATAAGGTACCCACACTGAGCCTGAGTTGGAGGGATTGGTGCTCAAGGAAATGAAGGAAGGAGATCTAGCACTCTGACAAAAAGGCCATTCAACCATAGGACACCTCAAAAGAATTATTTTCATTCTAGCCTTGGTATATTTAAAAGAAAACACTTCTCTCAACTGTTGTACAGTATAGCTGCAGGTGGTTTCCAACATATAGTATATTGTGTTTGGCCTGACCCAAGTGAATTCCAAGAAATACAAGTTCTGTAAGATGTCAGTATACGTTCTCCCAAAAAAGGTGGTATCTATTGTCAAATAAGTTTGGAAAAAATCTGGGTTAAACTAGGTTAACTATACTTTTTATTGCACAAATATTTTAATACAGTTCTTTATCATTTATCAATGTAAAGTGTGAATTTTCAGAAGCCATGGGATACTCCATGCTTTTGAAATCATTTGTTCATGAAGTTAACCTTTTTTTTTCTTTCAGAGCCTCTTACAAAACACAGTACAATTTGTTTGTACAAAACAATATGAAGGTAATTGTGATTTGAAGTAGAAAGCTCAACAAATTGAACAAAGTACTTAAAGATGTGTTACAGACTATTTTCAAGAGCTATATCTTCAGATTTAGGAAAAGCTGACAAAAACAAACGATAGCAAAACATATCCTGGTTAAATAATTGAACTTCAAAGATAAGAAAAGCATTCTTTAGGGTATCCTGGAAGAATCAAACAAGTTTTCTAAAGAGGTGAGAAGCAGGCTGGCCTAAGAATTTTCCCCACATGTTCAATCCCAGAGTACAATGCAGCAAGGTCTAGATATTCTGAAAGAAAGTATGATATAACTGTATTATACTCAGCTCAACTGTCATTTAAGATAATTATGGAATAAATATAACATGGACAACAACATTCATAAGGAAGGAATAGGAGGGGGAAGCAAGTGTAAAAGAGTCACCCCTCCATCTTCCACGGAGAGCTACTGGTCCATCCACACTAAATATAGATGTAGAATTTAAAAGTCTTCAAACTTATAATATTCTGCCTTAACCTCAAATGGTTTATTCTTTTTTTATAATTGATAATCCTTTGGTAAAAAGAAACATTTATTTCAAGTTTAACAATTTCTCCAGTTTCACTTGTTTCTTGTCCTGCTAGTAGATTCAAGTGGAATTAAATTTAACACTTTTTATTTTTAAAAAGCATGTGGTCTATCATTCCATTATTATAAAACTATATTTGGCTCACTTTCTCTTTCTCTCTGTGTATACATACAGAGACATATCTAGGGAAATGCTTCCCAAATGTGATCCTGGTCACTTCAGGGTTGTAGAATTTTGGATGAATTGTCTCTTCCTTGTGTTTCTCTATATAGTTGGATCTATGTTTAAGATGAGCACATTATCATTTTATCTAGAAAAAAAGCCATTATCTTAAAAAAAAATACAGTTACAAAGGAGAAAAGAACCAGAATTAAACTTTTTCCTACTTTTCCATTCCTCCAAAAGGAAAAAAAAAAAGTGAAATGAGCATGAGGAAAGGGAGTTTACAATCTGGTCTGAGATTAGAAGGACAGCTCTCTTCCAGAGGAAGAATTTGCTAATTGATGAGAGTTGGCTCTGTCTGAGGAAGCCCCACAATGAAGCACTCGCAGTATAAATAAGCAACAGTGAAAAGCACCATATGGACTTTTTATGCCAAAAACAAAAATCAACTTCCTGGGTGACCATGGATGAACTGAGAACAGAAGGTTCTGTACCACCTAGAAACCATCAGAAAAAAGATTAAAAGCAAAACAAAATGAAAGGTAAGCAATAATTGAAAATGAGCAAGTTTAATGGTAAATTGTACTTAAAGTTATCAAGAACTGGCATTTGAAATTTATTGCAGGGAGATTTATAATTTTTATTAAGAATTCCAGTAAGGCCTAGGCTTCTGGGTAATGTGAATCACTGGGAAGGAATCTGCTAGTTTCAGTCCAAAATTTGATCTCTTAATGATGTAATAAGGTCAATAGATCATGAAGCCTCCATTAACTTACCTTATAGACTATTGACCCCTTTAATGACTTTGAAGTGAATGCATCAGGCTCTGTCAAGGACTGGACTAAGATTCCCACAGCTTTTTTTTTTTTTTTTTGCATTTAAGGTATATCTGTACACTGTTTTCACCATTCTTATTTCCTCCTTCCTTTCCAACAATCAATTCTCCCCTTGCTATTCCCTCACAGAACAACTTGCATTCTCTTGACATATAGAGGGAAACATCAGGAGCTGTCCTTAAATAACTACAGGCAATACATTCAAGTAATTGCCTAGTTGAGAAAGTCCCTTGTTAATAATCTAAGGATGAGTATTATAGTTCTCACCTAACAAAAGTGAGCTAAATCTCTAATTGAAGGTCATTTTCAGGACTAAAACTAATTCTTCCCAGATCAATCCCACTAGATATTCTGTACAAGAATGATGGCCAAATAAATCTAGGAAAAATATGCATCCCATATACTTCCCTTGATGGGCCCCAAGGCACTGTAGACTATTAGAGGCTTTCAGAAATTCTCAGGAAAGACACAGATATGATTTTGTCTGGTCCAGTGCTTCTCACGCTTGTTTCACCTGGGAGCTCTTTTCCTGCTCCCACTCCCCAATCCATTTTACCAGTAGAACACTTTGGAGTTTCTTGATCTAGGATTTTGTATTTCCACAGTATTACTCTTTGTTGTAATAGATTTTTATTTACTGTTCTGGATGAATGGTTTAGATCTAATATTCTCCTTTCAAAGGGAATCAATTATCTATGTTGCTAAGCTTTGCCTATGTTCTTTGGACACACTATCAATAAAAAGAGTTGTTGCTTAATCAGGTATATTGTAGTATTCTGCCTTACTTCTTACTCTGTCTGAACCAATGCTCTTCTCGTATATAAATTATTAAATAACTTTTTCAGTTTCATATGGATTATTTTTAGAGATAGAGAAAGCATTATTTGGATTGTAATGATCAAATAACAATCTTCTCTAAGCTCTAATTCAACAAGAGATCGATTTTCTTGTTAATACTTAACTCATTTCTACATTTTAAAAAAGTTTCTAAGTCACCATTAACCATTTTGATTCAATTCATCCAGTCAACAAAAAATTAATACGCTTCTTAAGTATGTCAGATATTCCTTACCACCCAAACATTACTGAAGCATTTGCCACATCACAGCCACTGTGCAAGGTATTGGGAATACCACAGTGAAAAAAACATGTAAGGTTCCATGTCTTTACTGTCTAATATGGAAGATAAACAGCAGTTATAAATAGTAAATATTTGTTATATAAATGACTCTCTCAGCTTAAACATCATTCCTTCCACCATAGGAAGCCTATGATCCTTCACACCAGAGTAGATGTACTTATTATATGGCCCTGTAGCTCTCTACACTTCTTAATAATACTTTACCTAAGTACCTACTCTGGCACCATGTTAGAATTGGAGGTGTAAACAGACATAGTCACTATCTTCATGAAGTCAAAAATTTGGTGGTAAACAAATAAATAATAAGTTAGCAACTATATAAAGTGATAAGTAGTGAATAAACAAAATATAAGGAAAACAGAGCCTTCTAAGGGTGGTCAGAGAGTACTCTTGAAAGAGCAAAACCCAAGCTGTGATCTGAAGAATAAGGACCTAAACAGTTTTGGGTTTGGAGAAGAGGAGTTCCTGGCAATAGGAGTAGCAAGGGCAAAGGCCCTGAGGCAAGAAAGAGCTGGGCCTCCTCTTGGAACTGAGAGAACACTGGCATTTTCAGTCTAATGAGCAAGAGATGGGGAGAGTGGCATTAGATGAACTGGAGAGGTCATGCCCCTACACAGGTCGTTGTAAGAAGTGCATATTTTACTGTAATTGAGGAACTACTGATAGATTTTAAGCAGAATGATATTATATGATCTGGGTTTTAATAAGGTCACTTTGGTTTCTGCACAGAGAATGAATAGATGGGAGCCATGAGAAGAACAGGGAGGCCAGTATAGGGGATGTTAAAGATGTAAGAGGAAAAGACCACAGTAAATGAGATGGAGAGAAGTAGATGAATTTGAAATATGTTTGGCATTAGAACAATGAAATTTCCAAGCTTCTGCTTTAGTAACTGGATGGACGGCAGTGCCATGTGTTGAGTCAATAGAGTGGAGGATATCAGGATTTTGGGAAGAGAGAACTAAAATAATTGTTTTGAACAAATTAAGTTTGAGATGCCTCTGACACATCCAACTGTAGATGTCATGTAACATGTTGTACTTACAACTCTGGATCTTAGAGTGGATGTTTAGGGATGAAGATCCTCACCTGCTATTTTAAGTCATGAAACTTGATGAAATCTCCTAGGGAGATACCATAGCAAGAGAAGAAAAGGGGTCCACAGACTCAATCCTGAGAAAATCCAGCATGTAGCTTTTAGGTAGCAAATAGAGAACCAGAAAAAGAAGTCAATGAGGTAGGAGAGAAAAAAGAGTATATTTCTGCAGGGAAGGAAAAAGGAGAGTGCTTTTAAAATAATGGGATTGCATATTTTATTAGATACTGCTAAGAGGTCATGTTGTGATAAGAGCAGAAAAGTTTCCACTTGATTTGGTCACATGGAGGTCTTTGCTTTTCAGGCACACACCTGAAAAATGAGTGTGAATAGTTTAGGTGAAAAAGAAGGGCAAAAGAACATTCCAGTCAAGAGAAATACCATATGTGACGGTCCTACATGGGAAGGGAAGAGGCCAAGGCACCAGAGATCCTGTATGGGTGAAACATGGATACAAAAGGGAGTGACAGGAAAAGAGGCTAGACAGGGAGGAAGAAGTTTTATTAAAAGTACTGAGGATACAAAGGTCAGGAGACAAAGCGCTTATTAGTACAAATAATATTTGAACGAAGAATTAAACATTCATGATGTATAACTGGGGTGGTAGAGGAACTGGGCAGGATATCCCAGAGAAAAGATATTCATGTACAAAAGCCCAGAGCCAAGGAGCAGTAGAGTACCCTTGGAACACTGAAGTATTTAACCAGGCTGGAATAGAGGGTGTTGTGGGATACGGAGGAAAACATTCTACAGAATAGTTAGGGATCAGTTAATCATGAGGGACTATGTTTGGCGTGCCAAAATACGGGCTCTATCCTGTAGACAGTGGGAAGACTAAAGAGTTCTAATCAGAGGAATGATACAATATGATTCGTGATGATTCATGTTTTGAAAATATAACTCTGGCAACAGTATGGGAAAGAATTGGTGAGGATAATTCTTGAAGTAAGGGGCTCAATTAGGGGACTATTCTAATAGTATAGGCAAAGAAGTGTTGAGGGTCTGAACTAAGTTGATGGCTGTGTAAATAAAGAAGATGGAAAAGACAAATTCTCAAGATTGTAGAAATGGAAATGAAATAATTTAATGACAGTTAGAAGTAGAGGACTATGGAAAGAGACATTTAAGATTGTTCCCAGGTCACAGGCTTGAGTGACCAGATGGATCTTGATGCCATTTTACCAAAATGGGAAGTAAGTCTATCAATAGAAAATAAATAAAATGAAGGGTTTCATGAGGTCAAAGAGTGGCTGTAATGGTAGATGAAGTGGTGGAAGTATAGAAGCTTATAGTCTGAAAGCAGGATATTAGAATTTGGTGTTATAAAGTGGGAGTTTTCCTAAACAATGAAATGGATCACAACATATTACAGAAGAATAAAAAGGTGGAAAAAACTAAATGCAGCCAGATAAAAGACAAGAATGAAAAATATTAGATACCCAATGGTTCTGAACATATGTTCAAGACATATGTTCTTGACAATTCTACCTGAGACTTTGAGAATAACACAATAAACGTAGAAACAGAATCAGTTACAATGTTCATAGTATCTATAAGATACAAACCAAAGAGTTGTTCATCAGGAGCCCAGATTTCCATCATTATAGGATATAAAAAATTTTCTCTAATGGTTCTCAAAAGAGGACACTGACTTTGCTTTTTAAACTGGGGTATGCTTACCTCTAAGAGTCATGCCAAATACCTGGTGCTACCTAGACCAGATAAGCACAGCTCACCTTTGTGGAATTTTAACTTTATTTGAAAATTTAGATGAAAATACAAATCATTATTTGTAAAATCAACACTGATAGGTATGTAGTAGCAGAAAAAAATGGTAAGCATTTAAGACAAAATGTGAGTCTACAATTAATTTCTACATGTGCAGTTAGATCCTGTAACTGAGACATACTGACACATTCTCCTCTATCTCTTGAAGGTTTTAGATACTCTGCTTTTCAAATTTTTCCATTAATTTAAAGACTGGATATATAAGATCGTAATAATAACTATCATTATGATTTTATATAGAGCTTTGTTCTCTCAATGGAGACTGGTGGTCTAATGCTAACAAAAACAATGCGCTAGGGACCAAAACAATGCAGAATACTACTCAATTCTCTGCTGGACTGACTTGATTCAAGAATCAATTTTATTAAGGGTTGGAATGCATATATTTTACATAATCTGTCAAGAGTAATATTTATTTCAACAGAAGCTTTATAAGTATTCGACAGCAGAGAGTTCAAGGTTATATCATTTAATAAGTATCTACAGTATATTTTATATTACCAGTTAGTGATTGATTTATATACATTGATGATTAAATTTTTAGGTAGAAATTTAGGTTAACCAAATTTAGAACCAAAGACATAAAGCATCTGTTCCTAAAAAGAAAGATACACTAGCTCTTCAAGGAAATGAGCTGAAACTTAAGAGAAAGCTCTCTTTGGTGTAAATGATTCTATGGGTAACCATGAGAGACAAAATATCCTTGGAAAACAACTTTGCATCCATTCCAACTTATATAAAAATGGATAATCAAGTTTCCAAAGGATACATCAAAAGCATGGCCATGATAAATTTAAAATGAAAAAAAAAGAAGAACATTTAAGTAAGTGCCACTAAACACCTGCTATAGATATGAAATTTTTTTTCAAAAATCCTTCTAAAGATTAGTTATATTTATATATATATATCATGTGACTTCCTGATGGCCCTCTAATGTAAGTTGATTACACAACGTATCTTTAAATAATGAGCAAGCTGGCTTGCTGAATACAGTAGTTACAAAACCTGGCTTTGCCTTGGCATCACTTGAGAAGATTTTCTAAATCACAAATCCTCAGGCCCCACTCCAACACATCCACTAACCAAGAATCTCTGTGGGTGGGTCCCAAGAGACTGTATGCCTAAAATGCTTCCTAACTGATTCTGATGCATCCAGATTTAGGGAATGCTGCAAGCCTGTTCACTATAAACTAGATGAAAGCTGGATGCTCATTACCAAAAATGATAACTCTCTTCTTGCAATAGTTGATGATTAGCCATTCTATCTGACATTAATTAGATAGCACTGCTAACACCACTCCTAATTTGTGACAGTAATACAATGTTCCCAAAACACACAAAAGAGATTATTTTCCTGTTCTCTCTAGTTGGAGAGCCAGAAGGTGTTTATGCCAAACTCACTCAAAAAAAAGTATGGAGTTATTAAATAACCAGTTGAAGAGAGGGAAGCCAGTACACAGCCATGTTTTATCTGCTGCAAATTATCTGACTCATCAGGAGACTTTCTAAGTGCAGGTTATACCTTAAGCTACTGGCCCATACTGAATTCATTTGGTTAGACCTTTAACTGATTCATGTAATTAGAGTCAAAGGCCACAAAAGGATCAATAAAAGCTACATACAGTCCTATGTTGTTCCTGACAAATTTGTCCCAGAGATGACAAAAACAATAACAGAGCCTAAATCATCATCTACCCTTCTCATAAAATATTGGTCTCAATAACTTCAGCTTAATCATTTATCAAGAAGGAAAGTCTTGCAAGCTTAAAAAAAACCATAAAATTTGCAGACAGTAGAAGTTGCCCACTACTTTTTGCCCACTATTTATTGGGTTGGCCAAAAAGTTCATTCAGGTTTTCATACACTCTTACAGAAAACCCGAACAAACTTTTTGGCCAACCCAGTATTATGATGACACTCTATATTAAGAGGAAGACCAAAACAGAGTCAATAGTGGTTAATAAATTGACACAGGATTTAAATACACTTATAAAACAGAACATTAATGTTTTCAGCCATAGATCTGTGGAAGTAAAGATATAGCTGATAGAAATTGAGAGGTATGATGGAAAGGTGAAGTGGAGAGAACAGAGGGACACTAATAGTCTCATCAAATAGTTGGGGGGGGTGAGTGGTCAACAGATGCTCTCTAAAGTTTGAAGGAACAAGAAATAGAGCTTTTCATTTAAGACTTTACTTTTTACAGCAGTTTTAGGTTCAAAGAAAATTGAGAGGAAGGTACAGGGATATCCCATAAACCTGTTGCCCCCATACAACCACAGTCTCCTCCATTATCAAGATCCTCCCACCAGAGTGGTACATTTGTTATAACTGATGACCCTACACTGACATTTCATAATCACCCAAAGTCCATAGTTTACATTAAGGTTCACTTTTAGTGTTGCATCCTATGAGTTTGGACAAATGTATAATGACATGCATCCATCATTATGCTATCATACAAAGCATTTTCAATGCCCTAAAAATCCTCCACCGTCTGCATATTCATCCCTCCCCTGCCATCTTCCCTGCATCCCTAGCAACTGATCTTTTTACTGTCTCCATAGTTTTGCCTTTTCCAGAATGTTGGAGACATACACTATGTAGCCTTTTTAGCTTGGCTTCTTTCACTTAGTAATAAGCATTTAAGGTTCTTCCATGTCTTTTCTTGGTTTGATAGCTCATTTCTTTTTAGTCCTGAATAATATTGCATTTTCTGGATTTACTACAGTTTATTTATCCATTCACCTACTGAAGGACATTTGGTTGCCTCCAGCTTTCGGCATTTATGGATAAAGATGCTGTAATCATCTGTGTGCAGGTTTTTGAGTGGACATAAGTTTTCAGCTCCTTTGGGTAAATACCAAGGTGTGTGACTGTTGGATCACGTGGTGAGAGTATGTTTAGTATTTTAAGAAACTGCCAAACAGTCTTCCAGAGGGGCTGTACAATTTTGCATCATCACCAGCAAGGAGAGAGAGTTCCTTTTGTTCCACATCCTTACCAGCGTTTGTTGTTGACAGTGTTCCAGATCTGGCCATTCTAATAGGTTTGTATTGGTATCTCATTGTTGTTTTAATTTGAATTTTAGGAGCTTTATAGAAGTATATTTTACACTTTTGCATTTTACATTTAGGTCTGTGATTCATTTTGAGTTAACTTTTGTAAAGGGTGAAGGTCTGTGTAGAGATTCATTTTTCTGCATGTCGATGTTAGTCATTCCAGCACGATTTGTTGAAAAGACTATCTTTGCTCCATTGAATTAATTGCCTTTGTTCTTTTGTCAAACTCATTCTAAAATTTACATGGGGAGGCAAAAGACCCAGAATAGCTGACACAATATTGAAGGAGAACAAAGATGGAGGACTGTCATGACCCACTTTCAAGACTTACTATAAAGCTAAAGTAATCAAGAAAGTGTGGTATCGGAAAAATAACAAATAGATCAATGGAACAGAATAGAGAACCCAGAAAAAGACCCCCATAAATACAGTCAACTGATGGTGTTGTTGAGTTTAACTATACCCTTACTAATTTTCTATCTGCTGGATCCGTCCATTTCTGGGAAAGGGTTGTTGAAGTCTACAACTATGATAATGGAGTCATCTATTTCTCCTTGCAGTTCTATTGGTTTTTGCTTGACATAATTTGATGCTCTGTTGTTAGATGCATACATGTTCAGGACTGCTATGTTTTCTTGGTGAACTGACCCCTTTATCATTATGTAATGCCTTTCTTTATCCCTGATAATTTTCCTTGCTTTGAAATTTACTTTGTCTGAAATTAACATACCTACTCCTACTTTCTTTTGATTAGTGCTAGTATGGTGTACATTTCTCCATCCATTTACTTTTAGTCTATATGCATCTTTATATTTAAAGTGGTTTTATTGTAGACAATACATAGTTGGGTCTTGTTTTTTTGGATCCACTTTAACAATCACTGCCTTCTAATTGGTGCATTTAGAACATTGATGTTCAAAGTAATTATTGATATAATTGGATTAATGTCTACCATATTTGTTGTTGTTTTCTATTTGTGGCCCTTGTTCTTTGCTCCTATTTTTGTCTCCTACTTTTGTTTTTCTGTCTTTTGCGGTTTTAATCAAATATTTTATATAATTCTATTTTCTTTCCTTTCTTAGCATATCAATTATACTTTTTTTTTTTTTTTTGCGGTATGTGGGCCTCTCACTGTTGTGGCCTCTCCTGTTGCAGAGCACAGGCTCCGGACGCGCAGACTCAGCGGCCATGGCTCAGGGGCCCAGCCGCTCCGCAGCATGTGGGATCTTCCCGGACTGAGACACGAACCCGCGTCCCCTGCATTGGCAGGCGGACTCTCAACCACTGCGCCACCAGGGAAGCCCTCAATTATACTTTTTTAAAAAAACTTTTTTTAGTGGTTGCTCTAGAGTTTGCAATACTCATTTACAACTAATCCAAGGCCACTTTCAAATAATATCATGTTGCTTCACAAGTGTGTGAGTACATTATAATAACAAAATAATCCTAATTCCTCCTTCCTGGCCTTGTGTCACTGCTGTCATTTATTTCACTGACATATAAGCATACATAAGCATTTTTCTCCAATATCTACCAAAAGAATCTGGTTGAGCTCCAAGAGGTAAAACTCACAAAAGTATAGGAGCCCTCCATTAGACTGGGTCCCTTGGGAATTTTTAACTCTCAGAGTTGTCCGTGCTGAGCCTCCAGCAATTCATTAATTACAGTTCAAGTTTTCCTACCTTGGCACTGGTTCCCCTGGCAGTTTCCACTCGTGAGTCTCTGCTATGGGAAGCCATGACTCCTTGTGTTGGTCTATCTCTCCAACCCCAGGGGCAGACGTTTGGCCTTTGTCCTCCCCTCTCTTATGGATCCACAAGAGTAGTTGGTTTCTCAGATTGTTCAGCTTTTTACTCTTTGTTAGGATGGAGTGGCAACTTCCAAGAACCTTACATGTGGGACCAGAAACTGAAAGTACAGAAATAGAGTTTTAACATTACAAAAGTAGTTAACAGACAAATAAAAGCCTATAGTAACTATTAAAATGGAGAGGATTTTATTGAAATAAATCTTCAACTTTCAAAATGCTGAATCAATAGGTAAACAGACTCTTATATTGACATCAATAAATAAATTATGTCTAATATTTAGTTGCTTGGTAATAACTGGCATAAAAGTTAAAAAGAGATATTTTTATGGTAGGAAGAACAAGGAGCAGTGTAAGTTGGTGAACTGAGTGGGATGGTGGACAGTTACTCTTCATTATAATCTCTTCTGCACTGTTTGACCCTTTTAAACTTTATGCACGCATTACTGTGAAAAAAATATTAAAAGGGGAAAGAGAAAGAGAACTGAATTCTATATATTTTAAGCTTGATTTTGGTTTCTATAGCTGGCAAAATTAAACCTGACATATATCAATTCAAAATCAGGTTTCAATATTTCTTGTAAATTTCAGGAAACTGAGTCCTAAAATATTCCAACTCAAGCTGCAATTTCAAAATTGGATTTATTTTTTTTGAGAATATAATGTTTATAATATTTTAGCTTCATGAGCTCCCATATGGCTTTTTTAGAATTTCATTTTCCACATTTCATCTCTAATTACTAGGATTTTCCTTTGATTGTTGAAATTCCCGTTCAGAAAAACAGAAAGGCAAAGCTGTGATTTTGTGATGATTCTCCTATACAAGCAGAATCACCTAGACAAGAGCAAAAATGAATAACCTAGGTGGAAAGGTATGTCCCTACTGGGGAAGAAATTCTTTGATTTGATTCCTGAATTTCCTAAATAGTAATTTAGGAAATTACTAAATTACTGTAATTTTGTAGCACGTTATTTTGGATGATGCCTCAGCACCTATTGGAATCCCTTTTAATGAGGTTTTGTGAATAGATGTTATAAAGCCATACTTAGTGGATTTTGTAAAATCCAAGATATTTTATTACATTTTCCCAGATGTGCTCAGTTTCTCTGTGACCTGACTGTTCTTATGAATTCTCTTAAAACTTAAAGGTAACTTATAGCAACAGAAACAAGTGATTCAGGCATATGCTTAATTGCACCCTACTAACCTTACTCTTTCATCTCTGACTGATTTTATATTTCTGTGACAGTAGAAAAAGAGAGGTGGGGAAAATTATGTTACCAAAACTTAGGGAAAAAAAGAAAAAGAAGAAGAAAACCTGAAGGAACCTTAAATGCATGCTAAGTGAAAGAAGCCAATCTGAAAAGGACATATTGTATGACTCCATCAATATGACATTCTGGAAATGGCAAAACTATAGACACAGTAAAAAAGATCAGTGGTGGCCAGGGGTTGGTGGGGGGTGGGAGGGATGAACAGGGAGAGCACAGAGGATTTTTAGGGGAGTAAATCTATGTACATAGACATGATACTACAATAGTGGATACATGTCATTATATATCAGGCCAAATCCATGGAACATACAACACCAAGAGTGAATCCTAAAGTAAACTATGGACTTTGGGGGATAATGAGTTCTCAATGTAGGTCCAACAATTGTGATAGATGTACCACTGTCATTCGGGGTGTCCATAGTGGAGGAAGCTGTGCATGTGTGAGGAACATACAGAAACTCTGTACTTTCTGGTCAATTTTGCTGATAACCTAAAATGCTTAAAAAATAAAGCTTATTAATTTAAAAAAAGCAAGTTGTGATACAAGTTACTGTTAACATTTTAAAATTAAAGGAAAGAGTAGAATGTAAAACATCACAGAAATATTTTTTTCCTTACCTAAATTTCCAACCACTCTTTCCCTAAATGACACAATTGTAAGATTGTGTAATTGCCACTAGCTGGCCTATAGGATGCATTCTTTTTTTTTTTTTTTTTTTTGCGGTACACGGGCCTCTCACTGTTGTGGCCTCTCCCGTTGCGGAGCACAGGCCCCGGACGCGCAGGCTCAGCGGCCATGGCTCACGGGCCCAGCCGCTCCGCGGCATGTGGGATCTTCCCGGACCGGGGCACGAACCCGTGTCCCCTGCATCGGCAGGCGGACGCTCAACCACTGCGCCACCAGGGAAGCCCTAGGATGCATTCTTGATACTCATTCTTCTTATTGAAAATTTAATATTTATTATTTATCATTCTACTTGACTTAACACTACAAGTATTAGTTATGATAGTAAGTACAAGTAGGTAATTACATGTGCAAATGGAGTGTTTCTCAGTGATCAGAAAAGGAGGAAATGGGATTCTGCTTTAACCATTAAGAGTGAGACCTCCCCTAATACACTGACATGCTGGCGCTTGGTTTCTTTCTTAAGTAGAATCACTGGGATAGACACAAATATTTTATTCCTAAGGTTACTGCTAAGCTAAACTTTAAACCTTCTATAATTTTTTTCACAATTCTCTATATAAAATTCCTCCCTTGAATGAAAAAGGAATTGCTTTTGGGAGCCTGCTATCAACCAATGCTTTACAAATAAGCTGAAGGGCCAGAAACTTGACTGGGGATGGTCCTGCTTCCTTGTTCCAAATACGTTAAAGCTAATGAAAGATGTGGCCAGAGCAAGAGTAGGTAGACAGATTTTTCTCCATACATCCCTACTCTGTGAATTGTCAGACTACCAGACTGTGTCTGTGAAGACATAAGTGGGAGAGAAAGTATATCTTGGGTTGTCAAACTGCTAAAAGTGTAGCTGTGGTAATCAAGAGAATCACAAGAAATGGAGAGTTGAAGGTCAGGGTTTTGTATAGAAAAAAAGTTAGTAATAAGTCTGGACACTGTGGGAAAACAGTCAGGAAGAGGAGAGTTTTTCTCCCTGCCACAAACTGAAGCAATGTCATTGTGTCTTGCTGCCCCAGGCAGAAAGTCTGTGTAGCCAAAGGATCCTGTTACCTTTTAAGTAGAAAAGTATGTCACCATTGGACAGTTTTACTAATTTAACATGTTATAGCAAAGCCCATATAAAACATTTCCTAAATCTTTATTTATTTCAAGACTAGTCAAATCTATAAACCTATGTTTTGTACCTCACATAACACACTTTCTTCCTCAAATATTTCCCGTCTTGGTTCTTTGGAAATTACAATGAGGGGGCTTCATATGATGTTATTTTGCCTTTACTGAGGAATTAATTTCATGCATGAAGGGGCTATGCAATATCCCAGAAGGACAGGTCATCACTAATAGTGCAGCTCTGAATCCTGTAGCAGTGGAAAAGGATAAGAGACTCACTGAAGTTTTCTGGCTTAGGGTTGTTGCTTTCTAACTAGAGACTGAGATGAAAGTAAGGATGTTGAGCCCACTAGTGTCACTCATCTTTAAGCTCTCAACTTGTTGATAAAATGTTTTATGGGAAAATGAGTAGGCGTGGGAGTGAACTTGGGTTACCATACTTGTGCATTTCATACCTATATGGTAAAAATGTCTTTGTCATCTCCTGGAAAGAAAGAAAATTGACAGAGACAGATGGAAGCTTCGCCTTCTTTCTCTGAGGAAGCGAATTAATACAATTAAAATGAGCGATGTGTTTACCTGGACTGACTTGCTAATTAGGCCAGCCTTGATATTTTAATTGTAGTATATTTAAAATACTAATATATTTAAAATACAGATAAATATTTATAGAGGTTCAATATTAAAGGGGAAAAATCAACTGGGTTGATAAAAGTGGGAAGGAAGAGGGTCTTCACTAGGTTTCTAAATATAGTAGACATTCATTTGAAAACACAGCTATAGCTTAATTTAATAAAGGACAAACACTAAAATTTACTAAAACAGAAATACAGAACAAAGAGCCCTAACAACATGAGAGAATTCAATCTATCACATAACAGTAACTGAAACAAAGCACTGTCTGCTTTATATAGACAATGCTTTATGGTCTGCTTTAATATAGAAAATAAGGTTTACTGATCACAATAATAATGAAGTCCTACTTATTAATGAAAAATAAAATTTTAAGAAATGAATTCTAGCTTCTTAAAGTGGTATCTTAAAGGGTAGCATATAACAATTCAAGTCTATTTCAAGTGTCATAAATTTGTGTATAAAATAAAACATGTAAAACGTCCTTCTTCTGCACAAATGGGAACATCGAAGATAAATGTCTTGGGTATTTACATAATCTCTTCAAATTTACAAACTACAGTATTAGGTGTAAACTATAAAGCCTTAAAGTATCAAAGTTAGAGGAACTGATTGGCTTTGATTTCTTCTTGAGATTTCTTCTTTTACTTTGCTAAGCTAGATACAGGTACCTGGGTCCTCATTCCATTGACATCTAGATTTTTTAAAATAGTCGTTTACAGCTGAATCTTCTCATTTATTAACTACCTGAATATAGAATAGATATTTTGTTTAGTATAAGTATATTCTACCATGTCTGATGTTGCAGGGAAAATACAACTGTGAATTAAAAATTAAACAAAACTGAAGTGTAATTCCATAAGAACATATTTCCAAATCAGTTTAACTTACTTCCATTAAGAAATATTAAACCCTCTTCATGAATTTCTAAAAAAGTGGATATTTATGTATTGATAGTTGGATTATATCTTTAATTTGTACATAAAAGAAGTTACTTCACTGAAAGTGATGACCATAAATAAGTTTTTAACATACAAATATGTTGCAATAAGCTCTTTCTCCATTACCTATTTAGTAAGCAATAAAATCATCTAATGCATTTGGGTTTATATATTTGTTTTTCTACTTATGAAGACGAAACGCACCAGTACCAGTGATTAAATGAGCTTGGTACAGAAAAGTAATTTGTAGGTATATCAAATAAGTAAAATATTGTTTACAAAAGTAGTATGGCTGTGAATAGAATTCTTTTCAATATGCTACTGGTAGAATTTTCTTCCTCTTTTAGGTTATTAATTTATTATTTCATATCAGGAGTAAAGATGTTCCCAATCCATTTTCCCTCTTATTTTTCACAATCTCCCAAATGAAATAGTTGTAATAAAACAGAACTCAGTATTTCTATTTCTCCTGTAATAGCGTTCTTGGAGGAAGTGGATAGATCTTAAATTTATGGTGATAATGAAGGTCTCATATGTCTACAAATATACTAGAAAGCCATTTTTGTGACACTGCTTTCTTTGTACTTTCCAGGTCACTGAAAACAGGACAGAAGGCTCTGAGCTATGTGCTCTGCTAAGTGGAACTATTTTGTTTACATGCACCAATGCCCCATATGCAGGGAACCACAATGCCAGAGCAAGATACATAAAGGATAGATTTATTTTATAGCCTGGCTTAATAAAGACAAGGCTTCTCGGTTTCAAATGTTTAATTTGTTTGATCAAATGCTAAGAACTGTATTGCTCAATGGTCTTTATCATGTTTAGTGACCATGACGGATAGAATTCAGGTGATGCCTTCTCTTTATCTATTTAATAGAAGTATTCAATATATGACACATAACTTAAATAGACTATTCAATAACAGTGAGTTTCTTGTAATGATTTTATAAAGATTGTATTCTTGAAGAAAATGTTAAAATATGGTAGAAATATGCATCATTAGAATAACAGCTGTTTCAACAAGAAGCATCATCTGGTTGAACTTTGTCTTATGCAAATAAGGAAAATGCCACTCCAAAAGAGGAATGGATTTATCCAAGTGCATGCAAGCAGCTGTATAAAAAGCTGTCTAATTCTGTGACCGGTGTTCTATCACACTTCATTGCCTCTCTTATACAAGTTAGTTGGCTGACAGTGAAATGCAATGTTTGGTTTCCTGGATCTCTCATCTCCATCTGGAAGCCACATTTTCATGTATACTGACACTTCGTGAAAAAATGAACTAGTAAATAGGGTCAGCATAAGTTAAATGTGCAGTTTTCTATATGGTGCGTTTTGAGAGTAACTGAATGAGTTCACAGTCCAAAAATTTATTCTCCGTGTCTGGTGTGTTAAATGAATATACCATCATTATAGTCACTGTTAAATATTAAGGCATTATTGAAAAAAATTCTAGTTAATATGCAAATTTGTTTATACCCCATTACAGAACATACCTGTGAACATGGTAACTAGATAGGACACAATGCCTAGTGTCAAGAGTGTTGCAGAAAAATTCTGATTGTGGAACATGGTGTCCATGGAACTTAAATACAGGTTGGTAACTACAGTCAGGAATGGTGGTAGATGACTGGGAGGAAGCGAGTAATTCAGTCAACAGAGTAAGGCACTGGGTATCCAAGGTTGGTTGGCATGAAAGAAGAATCCAAGGATGCTGAATAAAACTATCTACCTTACCACCTAGAGTTATCAGTGCTAGCCACATGAATTTCAGTCCTCTGTGTCCTATTAATGGACAGATAGTATTTAGTCAAAACCTTTTGATCTGTAACTATCCCCAACTTGCTCATTTTGCAAAGATCTAAACTACAAAGGCTTGGGATCCAAATATTTGTCTTTAGTGTTGTAATTCCTTATTACATATGTGTTAACTATGTTTAAGCTACTCCCAATTTAAGGTCCCTTATCTGTAAGCCTATCTCTCTCCCCCGCAACACCCTGATTTCCATTAATACTTCACTAAGAGGCCAGAGACTATAACAGGACACCAGGACATGGATAAGGTAAAGGCAGGTTCTCATCTTCTGATCCAAAGGTATTAAGGGAAGAACAGAGTAAGAGGAAAGAGAGACAGGAAATAATATATACATGTTCTTATGAAGGAGAACAGGGTTTAGCTTTCCTGTAGTGCTCCTCATTTGCTTGTGTTGAGGACAGCACTCAGAAGGTCTCTGATCTTAGAAGGAGCAGATGAAAGCAGCTGCTCTGTGAGCCAGCAGGCCTGGCATGGGGTTTACTAGGCCACGGGCAGGATGGAAAATGTGGCAGAGGTTCAGTGGGTACAAGGCAATGGTGGGGGCCAAATGAGATGAGGAAAGGCTGCCAAGCTCCTACCATGCCAAAAGGCCAGACCAGATGTGTATACTGATATTCAAGTTCAGTTCGAGTACTGGTAGGCTGATCAAAGCACAGGCAGATGAAGAACATCCACATGGTCGAGAAAGACCAGGGGATTCCATGGAGATGGCCAGCTCCCCCTGCTACAGCAAGGACACAGTCAGTTTTCCACACTCCTAGGAGATGAATAAGGGGAAAGAAATAGAGGCTTATGGAAGACTAAGCAAGAGTACAAATGAAACAGAGTGAAAACTAAAGGGAGCACTTAAATTACTACCTTGGACTAAATTGTAAACTGTATTAGATTATATGTACTTTGTTTTTGTTTTTTTGCTATCCACATCATTTACATGAGTGGGGTGTGAGTAATCTTGTAAAGTTGTCCCGCATACATGCATAAACTGGCTATGAATTTATAGAACCAGATTCTATCCCTATTGTTTAATAAAGGAAAATAGTTATTGCATTAATTTATATCTTGTAGCCCCTCAATACAACACTGGAATGACTGTGTTCCTAACAGAAGGTAAGGAACAGATGTAAAGTATATGTAATTAATTCTACTTAAATTGTTTTTATTTACATAAACTTTAAAATAGGCATTTGGGATCATATTCTAAATAGAATGCTGTAGATCAGAGATTCCTAAACTGTCTTAGTTCGAAGCACCTTTAGAGTCTTAGTAATTTTCTAAACAAGTGACCAAAACCAAAACAAACAAAACAAAACAATTTTAAAAAATAATAACAGTTCCTTCTATTAAGTAGTTAGGGCCAACAACTTAATAATACATTTTTATATCCTAACAAAACTATTGTTATTTGCAAACGT
Source organism: Phocoena phocoena (assembly GCF_963924675.1). NCBI lineage: Eukaryota > Metazoa > Chordata > Mammalia > Artiodactyla > Phocoenidae > Phocoena > Phocoena phocoena. The sequence continues at coordinate 70,274,922 of NC_089227.1, read as the reverse complement.
AATGCAAAAATTTTTGAAAAAAAATTTTTACTTTACCTTTAAATAACTACAATTACCTACTAACGAGATGTGTATGCCTGTTGAGTACTGCACAACTTCTCAAACTGTGCCTTCAGATTGGATATGACCAGTCACCATCTATTTCTGTCCCATATGATTTTTTCATAGTACGTGCTTTTTATCACAGCAACTGATGAAAACCCAACTTTGCGAAGAAATAATTTAGTGTGATTTAATGTAGAAATTATGAAGTACCTCAAGCTAGCATTTCATTTGATGTCTGATACTTACTGGGCATCACTGTGTTTCCCATAAAAAGCCAATATGTCCCCAGGTTGCTGCTCTGGGAATCTTGGAGTATAGAAGCTATGTTCTTCTAGCCCATTGATTTAAATTGGATAAGAATAGCCGGATTAATATTATTTATAACGTTTTTAGAACAATGTTTGGCACCTAGCGAATACCTAATAACTGTTACCTATTACAGTCAGCTCTCTGTATTTGTGGGTTCCTCACCCGCAGATATAGAGGGCTGACTGTACTATGCCATTTTATATAAGAAACTTGAGCGTCCACAGATTTTGGTATCAGGGGTCCTAGGACCAATCTTCCCCACTTCCCATACCAAGGAACAACTATTTAATTACTATTTCTAAGTAAGACTTTCTCTGATAGAAACAAGCCTATTTTAGTGACCAAGCACCTGAACATTTGCTTCATCTCATTTATTGAAAGGTATCCCTTGCTGCTCCTTATTCAATGATCTCATAGCACTTTGTTCACATATCTACTGTAGCAGTATGTCTGGCTCTACTTGAAAGCAGCTCAAGAGCAAAGAGCACTCCCATTGACATCCCAAAGCCTTGCACTTTGCTTGGCATAAAAATTGTTTAATAAACATGCACTGAATGAATGATCAAATGCAGAACAGCAGTTCCCAGCAGTACTGAGCACTGAGTCATAAAGAACATGACATATTTAATTATCAAACACCACTTGATTTTGCAGAGGATCTTTTCTGGAAGAGTTTTTGATCTTAGAATAGCAGGCCTGGATTATTGAGACTAGTCAATTGAAAGAAGATCATACCCAGAGAAATGACTTAAACTTCCAGATTTATAACATTTGACTTTTTTTCTATACCACTAAAGAAATCAATATGGTTGTCAGAATGATCTTTATGTAGTCATGTTAAGTATTAGATCTTTTCAAATCTGAGTACTAAGAATTTAATAAAATGTAAACCAAGTGTCAGAGAATGTGATAACTTCGCTAAATTTATTTTTTCAGGTAGAATATATACTTACTATACCATCTACCTGAAAATACTTGGCCAACCCAGATCAAGGAATTAAACCAAGGATTTTCATTCCATGCATGCTTCAAATTTTTTAAGTTTCCTCAGGCACTTAAATTTTTTTTTAATCAGAAAAAATTTTACTGAAATAAAACTGACCTGTAACACTGTTAGTTCCAGGTGCACAGTGATTTGCTATTTCTATACATTACAAAATGATCACCATGATAGTAAGTCTAGTTACCATCTCTTACCATACAAAGTTATTAAAATATTATTGACCATATTTCCAAATTTACATAATTCATACCTGTGGCTCATTTATTTTGTAACTGAAAGTTTGTACCTCTTTAATTTCCCTGACCTATTTCTCTCATCCTTCCAAACCGCCTCCTCTCTGGCAACACCTGTTTGTTCTCTGTATCTATGACTCTATTTCTGTTTTGTTATGTTTGTTCATTTGTTTTGGTTTTTAGATTCCATATATAAGTGAAACCATATGGTATGTGTCTTTCCCTGTCTTATTTCACTTAGCATAATACCCTCTAGGACCATCTATGTTGTCACAAATGGCAATATTTCATTCTTTCTTATGGCTGAATAATATTCTACTGTATTTATATACCACATCTTCTTTATCCTTTCATCTATAGGCACTTCCATATCTTGACTATTGTAAATAATGCTGCAACGAACATAGGGGTGCATATATCTTTTCAAATTAGTGCTTTTGTTTTCTTTGGGTAAATACCCAGGAGTTGAATTGCTGTGTCACATGGTAGTTTTATTTTTAATTTTTTGAGGCGCCTCCACACTGTTTTCCATGGTGGCTGCACCAATTTACAGTCCCACCAACAGTTCAGGAGCATTCCCTTTTCCCACACCCTTGTTATTTGTTGTGTTTTGGATAATAAACATTCTGACAGGTCTGAGGTGACAGTTCATTGTGGTTTTGATTTGTATTTCCCTGGTGATTAGTGATGCTGAGCATCTTTTCATGTGTGTATTGGCCATCTGTATACCTTCTTTGGAAAAATGTCTATTCAGGTCCTCTGCCCATTTTGTAATCAAGTTGTTTGTTTTTTTGATGTTGAGTTGTGTGATTTCCCAGGTGCTTTTACGTAGAATATCTTTGATGTTCAACTAAACTGAGTTTGACATAATTGATCATGGATAAATATTTCTTGGTTTATTATTTAATAATAAAAATGTTTGAGCAGTTGAAGAATATAAAGCTAAACATTGTTCAATTTATTTAGTTGCTGAAAATCTGTAACTAAAGCATACCAAAACAAAGTTGTTTTTAATAAATTTTGGCAAGCAAATCTGGCACAATTTTTTTAGATTTTAAGATTATCTTTTAGTGTAAATGTTGATACAGCACAACATTAAAGTAAACCAATTTTAATTTTCAAGTGAAATTATTGTCTGAGCCCTTATACCTGAACCTATTGTCATCAACCTTATCACTAAAAGAGTGACTTCATGAAGGGACACAGATGAGGGGCTTGTGGAAATAGGAACTGGCATTCTTATTACCTAATTTTAGACTTGCACACAGTATGTATTCAGAAAATATATGTCAATGAAGGCTATGAAGAAGATCAAGGAACAAAAATAATAGACACTGGAAAATAAATCTTCCCCACTAGAACTAAAGGCCCCACAACAGATTGGAATTTAATGGTATATCCTCTGCTTTATATCCCTAGTAACATCAATAAGGCTCATCATTTACAGAATTCTTATTTTTCAAAGAAAGATTATTTTAATCACAAACTACAGTATGTGAATTGCTTTAGAGTTCCCTTTAACCCCCAACTAACAATGCCCAAAGAAAACTAAATAACATCATTATGTATTGTTTCTAAGTATACAGAATTTGCAAATTTTATACTAGTAAATTGGTGTGATTCTCTCCTTAAATTGCTAAGCATTGTTCACATATCCTAGAAAATGAATAAAACAATGAACTCAAAACAATGCCTAATATACACTTAAAGTATTACCATGAAAAAAGTATTCTACAGGGTGTGTGTTTATTCTGACTTAATATTAAACTGTTATGAAAATAGTAATTTTATAAATATTTTAAAAATTTAGGTTTTTTTTAGTCAAATGCCTCCTAATTATTTTTTCTGTTTTTCATTTGTTTTTAAAACATTCTAGTTATTAAAAGGCATGCTTTGCTTCAGATTTCCCTGGTGGTACAGTGGTTAAGAATCCACCTACCAATGCAGGAGACACAGGTTCGAGCCCTGGTCCAGGAGGATCCCACATATCGTGGAGTGGCTAAGCCTGTGTGCCACAACTACTGAGCCTGCGCTCTAGAGCCCGCAAGCCACAACGACTGAGCCTGTGTGCCACAACTACCGAAGCCCATGTGACTAGACCCTGTGCTCCGCAACAAGAGAAGCCACTGCAATGAAAAGCCCGTGCAACACAAAGAAGAGTGGCCCCTGCTCACTGCAACTAGAGAAAGCCCACATGTAGAAGTGAAGACCCAAAGCAGCCAAAACTAAATATATTTAAAAAAAGCATGCTCATGCTTTGCCTTAAAAATTTTTTAATGAATATATAGATTTATGATTCAAAATTTTAATCAATAAATATATGGCTGAAATTGGTAATTTCAATACGATAAATGCCTTTATACTCTCTGGAAAAATACACTATTATTATTATTCATAAGTAATGATATGTTAATACTGTAACTCTAATTATTCATTCATACTGTGGTGAATAATTGCATTAGAAACTCCAAATGTTCATCTGTTTTACTGTCTTGCATTAAAAAAGGCCTATAATTTCATAAAAACACAATTCTAAATATAATAAACTATCTAAAAAGTCTCTATTAATGATTAGATATTTAGCAATTATTCATTAATACTGAATCATTAGCTTATGAAGTGACCGGACAACAAAAATACACATTATAAAAGAATCATTCCTTGCACTGTCCTTAGAGCTTTTTTCCCTATATAGCTAACTGCCAGGAATGAGCTGGAGGTGGGACTGAACCAGATCAGTTCTAGAAACACTGAAAATCACAGAGCGCTCTGATATCTACCTACTGAAGAAAGTCCTTGAAACCTCATAATCACACAACCCTTGTAAGTCATCTTAGAAAGACAGAACTGATCTTCCAACCTGAGTATACCTTGGATCTGGAAGTCATTTCAGGCTGCCTCCAGTTGTAGAGCTCTGCTAACTACAGTTATTCATTTCCAGGACAGAATGAAAAAAAATATTCTTATCACTGACATAAGGAATGGGGATGTACTTTATCCAACAAACTGTGTGGTTGTTATATTCCCAACACAGTGAGAGTAGTATGAGTAATATTGTTAGCTAGATTTCATGCCAAATCTTCCATTCAAATACTTGTAGAAGAATGGTACATCATATGCATGATAAAGTTTCTGGTCTGCAGCCTTAATTCCAATTTTACCTCAGAAGACAACAATGTCATGTTAGATAGACATCTAGCTGGATTTATTTCTTCTTGCCTTGTTATAAGATATGTATCATAGTGAATTAAAAATGCTTCCTACAGGCTCATAAAAATCACCAGTGTGACAATGTAGAAAATTTTACTAAATGGAAGGAAACTGAATGTCACGTTAGTCACTGTTCTTGCTTTTGTTGCTTAAGAGTATCACTCATCTAAAGAGATTCTGTAAACACTGAGGTCACTGTCATCTACTTCTTATTTAAAAAACTCCACCCTCTCAGTCAAAAATATTTTAAATGCCTTAAAATACCTGAATAATGAGCATAATCTAAAATTAGAGGCAGCTTTGTGGAACAGATGACATGCGATAGTTCCTCGAAGGGTAGAACTGTGACAGGTGGAGATATACGGGAAGGATATTTCGGGCTAAGACACTGAACATGAGAAAATGGAATATGTTCAGAAAATGATGAATATACTGTTATGGAAGGAATGTAAGGCATTTAGGGTGAAGGAAGGGAAAAAAATATATATATGTGATTTTATTTTAACATATTTATTGGAGTGTAATTGATTTACAATGATGTGTTAGTTTCTACTTTATGACAAAGTGAATCAGCTATACATACATGTATATCCCTATATCTCCTCCCTCTTGTGTCTCCCTATCCCACCCCTCTAAGTGGTCACAAAGCACTGAACTTATCTTCCTGTGCTATGCGGCTGCTTGCCACTAGCTGTTTTATATTTGGTAGTGTATATATGTACATGTCACTGTCTCACTTCGTCCCAGCTTACCCTTCCCCCTCCACGTGTCCTCAAGTCCATTCTCTACATCTGAGTCTTTATTCTTGTCCTGCCCCTAGGTTCTTCAGAACCATTTTTTTCTCTTTTAGATTCCATACATATGTGTCAGCATATGGTATTTGTTTTTCTCTTTCTGACTTACTTCACTCTATGACAGACTCTAGGTCCATCCACCTCACTACAAATAACTCATTTTCATTTCTTTTTATGGCTGAATAATATTCCATTGTATATATGGGCCACATCTTCTTTATCCATTCATCTGTTGATGGACACTTAGGTTGCTTCCATGTCCTGGGTATTGTAAATAGAGCTGCAATGAACATTTTGGTACATGACTCTTTTTTTTTTTTTTTTCATGACTCTTTTTGAATTATGGTTTTCTCAGGGTATATGCCCAGTAGTGGGATTGTTGGGTTGTATGGTAGTTCTATTTTTAGTTAGTTTATTATTTTTTTAATTTTTTTTTTTTTGCGGTATGCGGGCCTCTCACTGTTGTGGCCTCTCCTGTTGCGGAGCACAGGCTCCAGACGTGCAGGCTCAGCGGCCATGGCTCACGGGCCTAGCCACTCCGCGGCATGTGGGATCTTCCCAGACCGGGGCACGAACCCGTGTCCCATGAATTGGCAGGCGGATTCTCAACCACTGCGCCACCAGGGAAGCCCTATTTTTAGTTTTTTAAGGAATCTCCACACTGTTCTCCATAGTGGCTGTATCAATTAACATTCCCCCCAACAGTGCAAGAGGGTTCCCTTTATTTCACACCCACTCCAGCATTTATTGTTCGGAGATTTTTTCATGATGGCCATTCTGACCTGTGTGAGGTGATACCTCATTGTAGTTTTGATTTGCATTTCTCTGATGATTAGTGGTGTTGAGCATGCTTTCATGTATTTGTTGGCAATCTGTATATCTTCTCTGGAGAAATGTCTATTTAGATCTTCTGCCTATTTCGGGGTTGGGCTTGTTTTTTTGATATTGAGTTGCATGAGCTGCTTGTAAATTTTGGAGATTAACCCTTTGTCAATTATTTCATTTGCAAATACTTTGTCTTTTAGTCTCGTTTATGTTTTCCATTGCTGTGCAAAAGCTTTTAAGTTTCATTAGGTCCCATTTGTTTATTTTTTTTAATTTCCATTTCTCTAACAGGTGGGTCAAAAAGGATCTTGCTGTGATTTATGTCATAGAGTGTTCTGCCTATGTTTTCCTCTCAGAGTTTTATAGTGTCTGGCCTTACATTTAAGTCTTTAATTCATTCAGAGTTTTTTTTTTGTGTGTATGGTGTTAGAGAGTTTTCTAATTTCATTCTTTTACATGTAGCTGTCCAGTTTTCCCAGAACCACTTATTGAAGAGGCTGTCTTTTCTCCATTGTATATTCTTGCCTCCTTTATCAAAGATTAGGTGACCATATGTTCATGGATTTATCTCTGGGCTTTCTATCCTGTTCCACTGATCTATATTTCTATGTTTTTGTGCCAGTACCATACTGTCTTGATTACTATAGCTTTGTAGTATAGTCTGAAGTCCAGGATCCTGATTCCTCCAGCTCAGTTTTTCTTTCTCAGGATTGCTTTGGCTATTAGGGGTCTTTTGTGTTTCCATAGAAATTGTGCGATTTTTTGTTCTAGTCCTGTGAAAAATGCCAGTGGTAGTTTGATAGGGATTGCATTGAATCTGTAGATTACTTTGGTAGTAGAGTCATTTTCACAATGTTGATTCTGCCAATCCAAGGACATGGATCCATCCGTTTGTATCATCTTTACTTTGTTTCATCAGTGTCTTATAGTTTTCTGCATACAGGTCTTTGGTCTCCTGAGGTTTGTATATTCCTAGGTATTTTATTCCTTTTGTTGAAATGGTAAATGGGAGTGTTTCCTTAATTTCTCTTTCAGATTTTTCATCATTAGTGTATAGGAATGCCAGAGACTTCTGTGCATTAATTTTGTATCCTGTTACTTTACCAAATTCGTTGATTAGCTCTAGTAGTTTTCCAGTACCATCTTTTGGATTCTCTATGTATAGTATCATGTCATCTGCAAACAGTGACAGCTTTATAACTTCTTTTCCAATTTGGATTCCTTTTCTTTTTCTTCTCTGATTCCTATGGTTAAAACCTACAAAACGATGTTGAATAATAGTGGTGAGAGTGGACAACTTGTCTTGTTTCTGAATTTAGAGGAAATGGTTTCAGTTTTTCAACACTGAGAACGATGATGGCTGTGGGTTTCTCATATATGGCCTTTATTATGCTGAGGTAAGTTCCCTCTTTGCCTACTTTCTGGACAACTTTTATCAAAAATGAGTGAATTTTATTGAAGCTTTTTTTGCATCTATTGAGATGATATACGGTTTTTCTCCTCCAATTTGTTAATATGGTGTATCACATTTATTGATGTGCGAATATTGAATAATCCTTGCATTCCTGGGATAAACCCCACTTAATCACGGTGTATGATCCTTTTAATGTGCTGTTGGATTCTGTTTGCTAGTATGTTGTTGAGGATTTTTGCATCTGTGTTCATCAGTGATATTTCCCTGTAGTTCTCTTTCTTTGTGACATCTTTGTCTGGTTATGGTATCAGGGTGATGTTGGCCTCATAGAATGAGTTTCAGAGTATCCCTCCCTCTGCTATATTTTGGAAGAGTTTGAGAAGGATAGGTGGTTAGCTCTTCTCTAAATGTTTTCTAGAATTCGCCTTTGAAGTCATCTGGTCCTGGGCTTTTGTTTGTTGGAAGATTTTTTTGTTTGTTTGTTTGTTTTTTGCAGTATGCGGGCCTCTCACTGTTGTGGCCTCTCCCGTTGCGGAGCACAGGCTCTGGAATTGCAGGCTCAGCGGCCATGGCTCACGGGTCCAGCCGCTCTGCAGCATGTGGGATCTTCCCGGACTGGGGCACGAACCCGTGTCCCCTGCATCGGCACGTGGACTCTCAACCACTGCACCACCAAGGAATCCCTTGTTGGAAGATTTTTAATCACAGTCTCAATTTCAGTGCTTGTGATTGGTCTGTTTATATTTTCTATTTCTTCCTGGTTCAGTCTCAGAAGTTTGTGCTTCTCTAAGCATTTGTTCATTTCTTCCAGGTTGTCCATTTTATTGGCATAGAGTTGCTTGTAGTAATATCTCATGATTTTTTGTATTTCTGCAGTGTCAGTTTTTACTTCTCCGTTTTCATTTCTAATTCTATTGATTTGAGTCATCTCCCTTTTTTTCTTGATGAGTCTGGCTAATGGTTTATCCATTTTGTTTATCTATTCAAAGAACCAGCTTTTAGTTTTATTGTTCTTTGATATTGTTTTCTTCATTTCTTTTTCATTTATTTCTGATCTGATCTTTATGATTTCCTTCCTCTTGCTAACTGTGGGGGTTTTTTGTTCTATCTCTAGTTGCTTTAGGAGTAAGGTTACAATGTTTATTTGTGATGTTTCTTGTTTCCTGAGGTAGGATTGTATTGCTATAAACTTTCCTCTTAAAACTGCTTTTGCTGCATCCCATAGGTTTGGGGTCATCGTGTTTTCATTGTCATTTCTTTCTAGGTATTTTTTGATTTCCTCTTTGATTTCTTCAGTGATCTCTTGGTTATTAACTAGTGTATTGTTTAGCCTCATGTGTTTGTATTTTTTACATATTTTTTCCTGTAACTGACATCTAGTCTCATAGCATTGATGTCGGAAAAGATACTGGATATGATTTCAATTTTCTTAAATTTACCAAGGCTTGATTGGTGACCCAACATATGATCTATCCTGGAGAATGTTCCATGAGCACTTGAGAAGAAAGTGTATTCTGTTGTTTTCGGATGGAATGCCTTATAAATATCAATTAAGCCTATCTTGTTTAATGTATCATTTAAAGCTTGTGTTTCCTTATTTATTTTCATTTTGGAAGATATGTACACTAGTGAAAGTGGGGTGTTAAAGTCCTCTACTACGATTGTGTTACTGTCGATTTCCCCTGTTATGGCTGTTAACATTTGCCTTATGTATTGAGGTGCTACTATGTTGGGTACATAAATATATACAATTGTTATACCTTCTTCTTGGATTGATCCCTTGATCATTATGTAGTGTCCTTCTTTGTCTCTTGTAATAGCCTTTATTTTAAAGTCTATTTTATCTGATATGAGAATTGCTACTCCATCTTCCTTTTGATTTCAATTAGCATGGAATATCTTTTTCCATCTCCTCACTTTCAGTCTATATGTGTCCTTAGGTCTGAAGTGGGCCTCTTGTAAACAGCATATATACGGGTCTTCTTTTTGTAACCATTCAGCCAGGCTATGTCTTTTGGTTTGAGTATTTAATCCATTTACCTTTAAGGTGATTATCGATATGTATGTTTCCATTACCATTTTCTTAATCATTTTGTGTTTGTTATTTTAGGTCTTTTCCTTCTCTTGTGTTTCCTGCCTAGAGAAGCTCCTTTAGCATTTGATGTAAAGCTGGTTTTGTGGTGCTGAATTCTCTTAGCTTTTGCTTGTGTGTAAAGGTTTTAATTTCTCCGTTGAATGTGAATGAGATCCTTGCTAGTTAGAGTAATCTTGGTTGTAGACTTTTCCTTTCCATCACCTTAAATATGTCCTGCCACTCCGTTTTGGCTTGCAGAGTTTCTACTGGAAGTTCAGCTGTTAACCTTATGGGGATTTCCTTGTATGTTATTTTTCCCTTGCTACTTTCAATATTTTTTCTTTGTATTTAATTTTTGATAGTTTGCTTAATATGTGTCTTGGCGTGTTTCTCCATGGATTTATCCTGTATGGGACTCTCTGCTTCCTGGACTCGACTATTTCTTTTTCCATGTTAGAGAAGTTTTCAACTATAATGTCTTCAAACATTTTCTCAGTCCCTTTCTTTTTCTCTTCTTCTTCTGGGACCCCTATAATTCAAATGTTGGTGCATTTAATGTTGTCCCAGAGGTCTGTGAGACTGTGCTCAATTCTTTTCATTCTTTTTTCTTTATTCTGCTCTGCAGTAGTTATTTCCACTATTTTATCTTTCAGGTCACTTACCCGTTCTTCTGCCTCAGTTATTCTGCTACTGATTCCTTCTAGAGAATTTTTAATTTCATTCATTGTGTTGTTCATCATTGTTTGTTTGCTCTTTAGTTCTTCTAGGTCCTTGTTAAATGTTTCTTGTATTTTCTCCATTCCATTTCCTAGATTTTGGATCATCTTTACTATCATTACTTGGAATTCTTTTTCTGGTAGACTGCCTATTTCCTCTTTATTTGTTTGGTCTGGTGGGTTTTTACCTTGCTCTTTCATCTGCTGTGTATTTGTCTTCCCATTTTGCTTAACTTTCTGTGTTTGTGGCCTCCTTTTCACAGGCTGCAAGTTCGTATTTCCCATTGTTTTCGGTGTCCGCCCCCAGTGGGTAAGGTTGCTTCAGTGAGTTGTCTAGGCTTCCTGATGGAGGGAACTGGTGCCTGTCTTCTGGTGGATGAGGCTGGATCTTGTCTTTCTGGTGAGCAGGACCACATCCAGTGGTGTGTTTCGGGGTGTCTGTGCCCTTATTATGATTTTAGGCAGCCTCTCTGCTAATGGGTGGTGGTGTGTTCCTGCCTTGCTAGTTGTTTGGCGTGGAGTGTCCAGCACTGGAGCTTGCTGGTCGTTGAGTAGAGCTGGGTCTTAGCACTGAGATGGAGTTCTCTGGGAGAGGTCTCGCCGATTGATATTACATGGGGCTAGGAGGTCTCTGGTAGTCCAATGTCCTGAACTTGGCTCTCCCACCTCAAAGCCTCAGGCCTGTCACCCAGTCGGCACCAAGGCCCCATCAGCTACATGGCATATTTCAGAGCAGTGGGTTCGCACAGTGTCATCCTGGTACCAGCAGCATCAGCATCACTAGAGAATGGGTCAGAAATGCCTGTATGCATTATTTAAAATACTTAAGATTGTTATAATGGATATACCATAATTTATATTTCTGGTTGTTCATCACACATTTAACAGGTATGTATTTTTTTCTCATTAATGTATATATTACTGAAAAAAGTATTACCCTTTCCCTACCTACATTAATTTAATTATCTTCATTGCTTATTTTTACCTTAGTTTAATTTTATCATATAACCATAACCCTCGGTCATGAATTTAATATAGTTCTACTTTTGCCTAGCATCCCATCCACCCTAAGCATGTTCAAAGACTTTGCTCCTGTAATTATCCTTTTTCTCTTTTGTACCATTAATTTTTCCTTCTCTACTTGATCATTCACATCAGTGCAAAAAGCATGCTGTAATAATTCCTTTCTTGAAAAAAAAAGTAAGATAAAAATCTCTCTTCCACCCATTTGCTGCTCCTTTTTATTGCAAACTACTCAAAATAGTTGTCTATACTCATTTTCCACATTTTCATCTTCCATTCTCTCTTGAACCCACACGATAAGACACTCATTCATACTGCACTAAATCTACTCTGATCAAAGCCACCCATCACCTCTAGATTATCAAATCTAATTCTCTGTATTCATTTACTTCAGAGTGAATCAATCACCCTTTTAAAAAAAATTTCCTTTACTTAACTTCTAGGTCAATCACATTCTTCTGGTTTTGTACCTTACTCTCTGCTCCTTCTCAATCTTTTGCTAGATCCACTTTCTCATCCCACATAAATTGTGGATCACTCTTCCGTTTTATTTACACTCAATGCCTAGATAATATTGTCTATTGTAAATGTAGTCTATAAACTGGTGAGTTGTCCTCTGTTCTCCAGAATTTAAATACTACAACCGGAATGTCTTCCTCACATGTCTAGTAGGCATCACAAGTTAAGATACCCAAAAAAGAGTTACTGATACCTCCCTAGCCATCCCCAACTACCTCCGACTTGCTCTTCCTCTAGTCTGTCCTCTCTTGCAAATAGCACCGTCATTGGCTCAGGACAAAACCTTGGTGTTGTCCTTGAATACTTTTCTCTCACAGTACACATCCAATCCACCAGTAAATTCACCTGACCCTACTTTCAAAATTCAGAATCTGACCATTTAGCATGATCTTCACCACTCTCAACATTATCCAAGCCACCAGCATTTGTCTTCAGGACTTTCACCATAGCCTCCCAACTGATTTTCCTCTTTCACTCCAGCCCACTACCACCTCCCCCCATTCCATGAACTATGGTTTATCATCCATACAAAAGCTAGAGCAATCATTTTCAAATGAGCTGCTTACTCTCTTTCTCCAAGGGCTTTTTATCATACTTAGAATAACACCCAAATCCCATAGTATGGCATACAATACTCTACATGATCTGACCCCTGAAAAATTACCAACTTCATTTTCAACTCGCTCTCTTTCTCTTTGTGGCAGCACACTGGTCTTCTTGTTGCTCCTATATCACCACCTGCATATTCCCAATTCCAGGTCTCATCTCTTGCTATTCTCTCTACCAAGAATGGCCTTCTCTCAGATATCTTGATGGCTTGCTCCTGTGCTATATTCAGATCTCTGTGCAAATGTCCCCTTCCCTTAGAAAGTGTCACTGCTCCCTACCCCTATATCTGACATAGAATCTCCATTAGCTTCTGTCTTCTTTGGCTTTATTTTTCTTCTTGATACTTACAACTACATGGTATTATACTTCAGATGTATTTTTTTTAATTTTCTTTCTCCTCCACTGATCGTAAGAGAGAAGTTTTTTTCTACTTTGTTTAATCCTTTAGCCAAGTGCCAAGAACACAGCCTAAGATGTAATAGGCGCTCCATAAATAGCTCTCTAGTCTAACTGGAATTTATTTTAGTATATGGTGTAATATAAGAACTTGAACATTGTTATTCTAATATAGCTAATTAACTTTATACAATCTGTTTACTGTGTGCTGTTTCCCTTTATAGTGATTTATTACACATCCTATATCACATATTAAATTATTTTATAGGTTATATTTGGGGGTTCTCTAATATATTTCATTGGTTCCTCTACCCGTAGAACTTTTAAAAATAGTTCTATGATACACTTTGATATTTCATAGGAATAATCCTTCCCTGTTACTCTCATTTATAGAAAGTTCTCCATTATAATAACTTTATATTCTTTCAAAATACCTTTAGAAGTACTTTGTCACATGGAAAACTATCACTGGAATTTTTATCAAAACTATAATTGATTTGGGAATGATTGATACTTTAAAATACTTATTCTTCCTAGTATGATAAGCATCTCTTTATTAAAAACCATTTAGGTAGACTGTTATAGTTTTCTCCATGTAAATGTCGCATATTTTCTAATATTAAGGTCATTCTTTTGTCAGTTATCTTTTTACTGGGATTGAAAATGAGATTTCCAAATTATACATTTTCACTTACTGTTGTTTGAATTAATTAATTTGTATTGTTGAAATGTAAAAAGGTTATTGATTTTTACATTTTTCCCAATCAGAACAACAAAAAGAAAAAAAAATAAATGAAAACAGTTTAAGGGACCTCTGGGGCAATATCAAGTATACCAACATTTGAATTATAGGGGTCCCAGAAGGAGAAGAGAAAGAAAAGGGTTTAAAATATATTTAATAAAATTATGGTTGGAAACTTCTGAACCTGGAAAATATACAGATATCTAGGTACAGAAAGCACAGAGGGTCCCAAACAAGGTGAATCCAAATAGACTCACAACAAGACATATCATAATTAAAATGGCAAAAGTTAAAGAGAGAATTCTAAAAGCAGCAAGAGTAAAACAAAGAGTCATATACAAGGGAATCCCTCATAAGGCTATCAGCTGATTTTTCTCGAGGCCAGGAGGGAGTGGCATGATATATATAAAGTGCTGAAAGGGAAAAGCCTGCAACCCAGGATACTCTACCCAGAAAGATTATCATTTAGAATTGAAGAAATAAAAAGCTTCTCAGATAAGCAAAAACTAAAAGAATTCATCAATCCTAAACTGACCTTAAAAGAAATGTTAAAGAGCCTTTTCTAAGTGAAAAAGAAAAGGCAATAGCAAGAAGTAAGACTCTATAGGGAAGGAAAAATCCCACTAGTAAAACCAAATATATAGTAAAAAAAAAAAAAAAGAAAAGAAAAGTGGATCAACCACTTAAAAGAGGCTAATATGAAGACTGAAAGACAAAAAAAATTGTAAAATCAATTATAACTACAATAAACAGTGAAGGGATAAACATGAAGATGTAAAATATGATATCAAAAAATGAAGCATGAGTGGTGCTGGGAAAACTGGACAGCTACATGTAAAAGAATGAAATTAGAACACTCCCTAACACCATACACAAAAATAAACTCAAAATGGATTAAAGACCTAAATGTAAGGCCAGACACATAGGCAGAACGCTCTATGACATAAATCACAGCAAGATCCTTTTTGACCCACCTCCTAGAGAAATGGAAATAAAAATAAACAAATAGGACCTAATGAAACTTAAAAGCTTTTGCACTGTGGGTGGGAATGTAAATTGATACAGCCACTATGGAGAACAGTATGGAGGTTTCTTAAAAAGCTAAAAATAGAACTACCATATGACCCAGCAATCCCACTACTGGGCATATACCCAGAGAAAACCATAATTCAGAAAGACACATGCACCCCAATGTTCATTGCAGCACTATTTACAATAGCCAGGTCATGGAAGCAACCTAAATGCCCATCGCCAGATGAATGGATAAAGAAGATGTGGTGCATATATACAATGGAATATTACTCAGCCATAAAAAGGAACAAAATTGGGTCATTTGTAGAGATGTGGATGGATCTAGAGACTGTCATACAGAGTGAAGTAAGTCAGAAAGAGAAAAACAAATATCATATATTAATGTATATATGTGGAACCTAGAAAAATGGTACAGATGAACCAGTTTGCAGGGCAGAAATAGAGACAGATGTAGAGAACAAATGTATGGACACCAAGGGCGGAAAGTGGCAGAAGGGCTGGTGGTGGTAGGATGAATTGGGAGATTGGGATTGACATATATACACTAATATGTATAAAATAGATAACTAATAAGAACCTGCTGTATAAAAAATAAAATAAATTAAAAAAAAAACAAATTAATTAAAACAAAAAACAAAGCATGGGGAGGGGAGTTAAAAAATGTAGATCTTTAAAATGTGGTTGAATTTAAATGACAGCCAGTTTAAAACAAGTAATATAGGTCAACATATATGAACCTCATGGTAACCACAAATCAAAAACCTACAACAGATACACAAAAGCTAAAGAGAAAAGAACACGAGCATACCACTAAAGAAAATGATCAAACCACATGGGAAGAAACTAAGAGAAAAAGAAAAGAAGAGAGAAAAACTATAAATACAACCATAAAACAAACAATAAAATGGCAATAAATACATACCTGTCAATAATCACTTTAAATGTCAATAGACTAAATACTCTAATAAAAGTCATAAAGTGGCTGATTGGGTGAAAAAACAAGACCCATCTATATGCTGCTTACACTATTTTCACCAGACTAAGACATACACACACTGAAAGTGAGGAAATAGAAAAAGACACTCCACACAAATGGAAATGACAAGAAAGCTGGGGTAGCAGCACCCATATCAGACAAAATGGACTTTAAAACAAAGTCTATAACAAAAGATAAAGAAGGATACTATATAATGATACATAAAGATGAGAACATAATAACACTCATTAACATATGCACCTAATGTAGGAGCACCTACATATATAAAGCAAATATTAACAGACATCAAGGGAGAAATTGATAATAATACAATAATAGTAGGGAATTTTAACAACCCACTTACATCAATGGACAGATCATCCAGATGTAAAATCAATAAGGAAACAGTGGTCGTAAATGACACATTAGACCAGCTGGACTTGCCAGATATCTACAGACATTCAATCCAGAAACAGCAGAGCACACATTCTTGTAGAGTGCACATGGAACATTCTCCAGGATAGGTCACATGCTAGGCCACAAAACAAGTCTCAACAAATTTAAGAGGATAAAACTTATATCAAACATTTTTTCTGACCACAATGGTATGACATTAGAAATCAATTACAGGAAGAAAAATGGGAAAAACACAAACACACAGAGACTAAACAACATGCTACTAAAAATTAACAGGTCAATGAAGAAATCAAACAGGAAATCAGAAAATACCTTGAGATATATAAAAGTTTAAAAGAAAACCCAACTTCCCAAAATCTATGGGATGCAGCAAAAGCAGCTAAAAGGGAATTTTATAGCAATACAAGCCTCCCTCAAGAAACAAGAAAAATATAAACAACCTAACCTATCATCTAAAGGAATTATAAAAAGAAGAGAAACAAAGCTGAAAGTCAGTAGAAAGAAGAAAATAATAAAGATTAGAGATGAAATTAATAAAATAGACACAAGCAAAAACCACACTAGAAAACAGCAATAAAACCAAGAGCTATTTTTTTAAGATAAACAAAATTGATAAACCTTTAGCCAAACTCATCAAGAGAAGAAGGGGACCCAAAGAAGCAAAATAAAAAATGAAAGAGGAAAGATAACAATCAATATCACAGAGATACAAAAAATCATGAGAATACTATGAACAGTTATATGCCCACAAATCGGACGACCTAGAAGAAATGGACAAATTTCTAGAAACATATTAACACCCAAGACTAAATCAGGAAGAAATAGACAATCTGAAGAGACAGATCATTAGTAATGAAAAAACTCCCAACAAACAGAAGTCTAGGACCAGACGGCTTCACAGGGGAATTCTACCAAACACATAAAGAAGAACTAGTACCCCTCCTTCTCAAATTATTCCCCAAAATTGAAGGGGAGGGAACACGTCCAAATTCATTATATGAGATCACCATTTCCCTGATACCAAAAGCAAAGACACTACAAAAAATCAAGGCCAATATCTTTGATGAATATAGATTTAAAAATCCTCAACAAAACATTAGCAAAAGAAATTAAATAATATATAAAAAGGATCATAAATGAAGATCAAGTAGAATTTATTCCAGGGATGCAAGGATGGTTCAATATCCACAAATTAATCAATGAGACACCACAGAAGCAAAATGAAAGATAAAAATCATATGATCATCTCAATAGACTCAGAAAAAGCACTTGACAAAATTCACCATCCATTCATGATAAAAATTCTCACCAATATTGGTGTAGAGCAGGGGTCCCCAACCCCCAGGCCGTGGACCAGTACCAGTCCGCAGCCTGTTAGGAACAGGGCTGCACAGCAGGAGGTGAGTGGTGGGCGAGCGAGCAAAGCTTCATTTGTATTTAAGGCTGCTTCCCATCACTTGCATTACCACTTGAGCTCCACCTCCTGTCAGCATTATGGTGAGTTGTATAATCATTTCATTATATATTACAATGTAATAATAGTAGAAATAAAGTGCACAATAAGTGTCATGTGCTTGAATCATCCCAAAACCATTCCTCCGCCACCCCCACCGTGGCTGTGGAAAAACTGTCTTCCACGAAACTGGTCTCTGGTGCCAAAAAGGTTGAGGACCGCTGGTATGGAGGAAAGATATCTCAACATAATAAAGGCCATTTATGACAAACCCACAGCTAACATTATACTCAACAGTGAAAAGCTGAAAGCATTTCCCCTAAAATCAGGAACAAGACAAGACTCTCACCACTTCTATTTATCATAGTATCTGAGGTCTTAGCCACACCAATCAGACAAGAAAAAGAAGTAAAGGGGACTTCCCTGGTGGTCCAGTGGTAAAGAATCTGCCTTCCAATGCAGGGGATACAGGTTCAATCCCTGGTCGGGGATTGCTATATTCAACTCACCATAATGCTGACAGGAGGTGGAGCTCAAGTGGTAATGCAAGTGATGGGAAGCAGCCTTAAATACAAATGAAGCTTTGCTCGCTCGCCCACCACTCACCTCCTGCTGTGCAGCCCTGTAGCATGTAGTTGCCCACATGCTACAGGGCAACTAAGACTGCGCACCACAACTTTTGAGCTCGCATGCCTCAATGAGAGAGCCCACATGCTGCAAACTACAGAGGCCACGCGCTCTGGAGCCTGCGTGCCACAAGTAGAGAGAAGCCCAAGTGCTGCAACTAGAGAGAAGCCTAAGCACTGCATTGAAGAGACTGCACGCCATAATGAAAGATCCTGCATGCCTCAACAAAGATCCCATAGCCGCAACTAACACCAGACGCACCCAAAGAAAAATAAATAAATAGAAAAGAAAAAGAAGTAAAAGGTATCCAAACTCGAAGGGAAGAAGTAAAACTCACTATTTGCTGATGACATGGTATTATATATCAAAAACCTTCAAGTCTCCACCAAAAATACTATTAAAACTAATATGTGAATTCAGTAAAATTGCAGGATACAAGATACAGAAATCTGTTGCTTTTCTCTACACTAATAATGAACTACTAGAAAGAGAAATTAAGAAAACAATTCCATTTACAATTGCATCAAAAAGAATAAAATAACTAGGGATAGATTTAACTAAGGAGGTGAAAGACCTATATTCTGAAAACTCTAAGACACTGATGAAGGAAATTAAAGATGATACAAATAAATGGAAAGATATCCCATGTTCAATACTACCCAAAGCAATCTACAGATTTAATGTAATCCCAATCAAAATACCCAAGACATTTTTCACAGAACTAGAACAAACAGTTCTAAAATGTATAGGTATCATGCTCCCTGACTTCACACTATACTACAGAGCTACAGTCAGCAAAACAGTATGGTACCGGCACAAAAGCAGACACGTGGATCAATGGAACAGAACAGAGAGCCCAGAAATACACCTATGCACCCCTGGTCAATTAATCTACGACAAAGGAGGCAAGAATATACAATGGAGAAAAGACAGCCTCTTCAGTAAATGGTGGTGGGAAAACTGGACAACTATACATAAAAGAATGAGATTAGAACATTTCCTCAAACCTTATACAAAAATAAACTCAAAATGGATTAAAGATCTAAATGTAAACCTGGACACCATAAAACTCCTAGAAGAAAATATAGACAGAATACACTTTGACATAAATTATAGCAATATTTTTTTTTGATCTGTCTCCTGAGGCAAAGGAACTAAAAGTAAAAATAAACAAATAGGACCTAATTAAACTGAAAAGCTTTTGCACAGCAAAGGAAACCACTGACAAAACAAAAAGGCAACCTACTGAATGGGAGAAAATACTTGCAAATAATATGAGTGATAAGGACTTAATACCAAAAATATATAAACTGCTTATGCAACTCAATATAAAAAAACCAAACAACTGAATTAAAAAATGGGCAGAAGACCTGAATAGACCTTTTTTCAAAGAAGATATATAAATGGCCTATAGGCATATGAAAACATTCTCAACATCGACAATCATCAGAGAATTGCACATCAAAATAAAAAATGAGATATCACCTCACACCTGTCAGAATGGCTATCAGGAAAAAGTCTACAAATAATAAATGCTGGAAATGATGTGGAGAAAAGGGAACCCTAATAATACGTTGTTGCTGGGAAAGTAAATTGGTGCAGCCCCTATGGGAAACAATATGGAGGTTCCTCAAAAAACTGAAGATAGAACTATCATATGATCTAGAAATTCCACTCCTGGGTATATATCTGAAGAAAATGAAAACACTAATTCAAAAAGGTATGTGCACCCCAATGTTCATACCAGCATTATTTATAATAGCCAAGATATGGAAGCAACCTAAGGGTCCATCAGCAGATGAATGGATAAAGAACATGTGATATATATACACAATGAAATCCTACTCAGACATAAAATTAATGAAATTTTGCAGTTGTGACAACATGGATGGACCTGGAGGGTATTATACTTAATGAAATAAGTCAACAGGGAAAGAAACACTGTATGTTAACACTTATACGTGAAATCTAAAAAAATTAAACCAAAGATTGTATATAACAAAACAGAAATAGACTCACATGTATAGAGAACAAACTAGTGGTTACCAGTGGGGAGAGGGAGGGGGACGGGCAAGATAAGGGTAGTGGATTAAGCAATACAAACTACTATGTATAAAATAAATAAGCTACAAGGATATATTGTACAGCACAGGGAATATAGCCAATATTTTATAATAACTTTAAATAGAGTAAAATCTATAAAAACATATAATCACAATAGTTTCAGCTGTACACCTGAAACTAATATTGTAAATCAACTGTACTTCAATAAAAAATAGTAAAATAAAATTAAAAAGATTTTTCAGTAGTGTTATTTTCATACCCTCAGCTGAAGTCAATCAAAGAAAATACAGTTAATTCATTAAGTAATATATCTCTTTCTCACTGAAAGGCCTATTCTAAAATCAAGTTTCTGATGACAAATAATAATAATGACAAAGTAATAACAATAATAACCACTCCCATTTAGCAAATGTTTCAAAATGGAAGAGCTCAATTTTGGAGCTTTATTTTCATTTTTTTCTATCTTAAGATGCTACATAATTAAACAGAATTGCTTTAGTCTTATAGCATAAAAAAATTCATAGTCAAATTTTCAATTACTGCTTCTCAGATTCCTCTTCCTTTCTTCTACCACCCAAAGCTGGTTACCCTACCATTCTGCAGCCTGATTCATGCTTCCTGATTCAAAATTAAAGCCCATCTGAGAAAGATCAGAACTGGAGGATAAGTATGCTAGAAGTATGAGTGGTGGTGAGGATTTGTGGAAAAATAATATGTGCTGCTTGTTAGGATCAGCCTTTTACTGTTTCTTTTCCATTAAAAGGAAAATCTAGAGTTGACTGTTGCTACTGAAAATGTCCCTGCCTATGATATGTTATTTATTTACACAGAAAAACATTTCCTTACAGCTGTTTTTGAACATTTAAATAAATCACACCTCCCACAATAATGTAGAGATAAGGGGCCAGCAGAGCTCTCAGCTGGCAATGCTCAGCTTAACCCACTTACATTCATTAGGACACAGGAGTTTAGGGCACAGCATTCATTATAATCCGTGACTATAAGAAAATGTGAGATGAAATACATTAAATAAATTAAACATGCATTAAACATCTCTGAATCACAGTTCAATTTCACTAAGTGAACCAACAGTAAATTATTGATAGTTTGGTCCCCTTTAAGAGAACAAAGCAGCGACTTATTTCAGTGTACTGGGTAAATTAGGCACTATATGCATTTCATTCATGACTTGCACATCTCACATCTCACATTGCCACAATACAATTATTTTTGACTTCAAAGTCTGTTCATTGGTCCCATGAAACTGATGGCTTGGAAAAATCGAAGACATGGGAAAGAAACCTCTGAAGTTAATGAACAGTGTGCTGGATTCCTCTATGGATGTGACCACATTGTGATGGGGATATCATGATGGACTCCAGTTCCCAAGGTCAGCATCACCAATAAAAGTAAGAATGCCTTGGTAATCCAGCAACATGTACCAAGGTCTACAAATGGTTAAAATTACCTTTACAATATTCCATTGTGGTATTACTTACAGTTCCCTTTGTTACTTAATAAAGAACATTCACCTCCCGCTGACCAAATAATTTACTGCACATTTTAAACTGTCTAAAGGATTATGGTGTGTGTGTGTGTCTCTCTGTGTGTGTGTATTTGTGCACAGGGAGGGGTAATTTTTAAGGCAAGACCTGTGAGATATCATCAATCATTAATGTCTTTTTAAATATGGCTAAGATAAATTTAAACCTCAAGATATAGTAGATTCCTTAATCCAGTATTCCATTCTATGCATGCTACCTCTACAAGGTGATTTTCTTTATAATACACCAATAGTAAAGAAAGAAACTGTTAGAGCAAGGAGCTGTGACTAAAGCAGAAGCTGAGTTATTGCTCTGCACTGTTTTCCTCATGTGAAGCTATTATGGACTTGAATTGTGTCCTCCCCATACCAAATTCATATATTGAATACCTCACCCCCAGTGCAACTGTGTTTGGAGATAGGTCTTTAGAGAGATAATTAAGGTTAAATGAGGTTACGTGGGTAGGGCCCTTATAGGATTGGTGTCCTCGTAAGCAGAGGAAGAGACACCAGAGATTCTCTCTCTACACACAACCACAAAGGAAAGGCCATGTGAGCACACATCAAGAAAGTAGCCATCCACAAGCCAGGAAGACAGCCTTCACCAGAAACCAAATTTGCTGGCACCATGATCATGGACTTCTAGCTCTACAACTTTTCGAAAATAACGGTCTGTTGTTTAAGCTGCCCACTCTGTTGCATTTTGTTACAGCAGCCTGAGCTGACTAATACAGAAGGTCATCTTTTAATTGTTTGCTCTCCTCTTGTAGCCTCTGAACTTCACCTGCAACTTCCTACCTTCACCCATCTCTTAACTTCAGTGTCCTCCCAAGTTGGGGAAATCAGAGATTTAGACATTGTGGTGTTTCTGTCTTTAATGCAGTTGTGGATTTCTTTTATTTCTGCAACATGTAATTTATTATTTTCTGCTAACCATTGAAACACACCTAAGTTTTGGATCCATGTCTTCTGGTTTTGGCTCTGGTCGTGTTGCTTCTATTGCTATCAGAAGTGTCAGTGGGAGCAGACACAGATTGGACCCTAAATATGTGTTTACTTTGCTCACTGGGATCCTAACTGGAAGGATATAACATCACAGATGCATCAAACCCTCTTCTGTACCAATGTGGTGTCAAGATTTTTACTTTAAAACATGCTTTCAATCTGTCAGATTGCCAAGTTTTAGGATGATGGTGACAACTTTGATGAAGGGCCTCAGAATTTGAGCTTGTGCCTGTGCCTTGATGCTCAGGACATGATCCACCTTCATCATATTCATCAAAAGCAGGGGCATCACTGCGAGGGAATCCCTGAGAGCTCACCTTTAATAATAATAATAATAATAGTAGTAGTAGTAAAAAGCCTGTCTTGGTGGGTCATTTATGGGATGAGGGGGCTGTGTATTCTTCTTGCATCAGTACATTTATTTTAGTTTCCTATTAATTTTTATAGTTTTTCAGTTCATTCTTCTTTTTTCTTAGTATATAATTATACCATCTGCAAATGAGGATAATTTTGCATTTCCTTTCTAATAATTATACCTCTTATTTCAGTTTCATACCTTATGGCTTTGATTAGTGCTTTCAGAACAATTAGATAACAATGATAATAATAGGCATTTTTGTTTTCCACCTGATTTTAATTGGATATTATTAAAAATGAAGTCCGCCATTGATTTGAGATGAATATTGTTACAGAAACAACATATGTTAGTGAAATTTTATATGTGAGTTCAAAAAGATAGTTAAAAATAAATGAGTGTAAATTTTTTCTAGATTTTTTCTTATTTTATTGAAATTACCAAATTGTTTTTTTTCTTTCTGACCTATTGTAGGAAGTAGGACACTAATTGTTTTCCTAATAATCAACTAATTTTGTATAATGCACATGATTTTGAATACAAAATGGATAAACCAGACCACCCTCTAAGGAACGTTTAATCACTAAACATGTTGAACACATTTCTGCCCTGTAAAAGATTTATATTCAACTATGATCCCAATAAGCAAGCTTCTCTTCCCACTAAAGGGAACAAATTATAATCCTTTCAACTGCTGCAGTAAATAGAAAACAGACTGCTGATTATACAGAAAGAAGAAAAACAGACATAGGACAGAGCATGCAGATTAGAAAGGAGCCATTCCCCCCTCAATACTAAGTAAATAGAAGCAGGCATTTTGCAAAGTGCATTAAAGGGAACAGACTGCTGTAGAAATCAATTGATAAAGACTTGTCAACTAAAACAAACTTTGAGCAATTACATTAGCAAATAATTAGAATAATGTGTAAATAGTAGTAAGGACCCTGCAACAAAGGAACCACATGGATCCGTGTCTCTTCCTTTTGTGCCCATAGCATTCTGGGCTTATCTCTATTATTCAGTAGTATATTTAGTATCAGAAAGGATACTACTGAACAATAGGACTTATGATTGTAGTTATGAGAAATAATTTAATGGCATTAAGCAGGAAGTGCCCTGACACTTTGCAGTGGGAGAATATTTGTCTCCAGCTGAGACTCCAGCAAGTAAACAATGATTCCTGTCCAGAGGAAATCTATTTAACTCTCCCTGTATTAAAAGCGTAAAAGAAATTCATGCACAGAAAGAACTCTCATCATGGCCAAAGTGCAGCAGGCAGAGCCACTGAGTGGAAGGTGACTTATCATACATCATAGTTACTGGAAGTTTCCATACGGAGCTGGCACCCTATATAATATATTGCAAAGCCAATCCCATAAGAAACAAGTGATAAAGATTTAGAAAGAAGTATCCTGTAGTGAAAAGATGGTGGGAGTTAACATCAGGGAGCTGAATCTTGGTTGAGATATTTCTACATGTCCATGAGCAGTTACATAAAATCTGAGACTATTTTTCTTCATCTGTAAAAAGGATATAATAATATTCACCTTGAGAAGATATCAGAACTATTTGAAATGTGTATGTTTAGCACAGGGCCACATATGGTAAGTATTCAATAAGACATGGTTTGTTACTTTATTATTATTGAAGCAAACCTAGAGAAATATAACAGATACTTAAAAATATATTTAGATAGAAATGAAGACCCTGACACAAAGAAGTGACATTTTCAGGACAGAACACTGTGGGGCAAGAATGTGGAACACAGGAAAATATGAATAAAACTTGGGAAAGAGAACCTCAGTATGCATGAGGGTGGGGAGGGAAGGCTCTCCCCTAAGCTCTTAGTCAAAATTAGTCCCTCAGGGAGGAAAATGGGAAATTTGTATCTGAGTACACAATATATATTTTACAGGTATTTGAATTTATGTTCATGTTAAGGTATAATGACATATGCATTGTTTCATTCTGAAGTATGGGATCCACAATTCTCAAGGAATCTTCTCTTGATCTCCATAAAATTCCATGTTAGATAACCACATACAGAGACAGCCTCAAAAGAGACCCCAGAAATTCTGGAGTCCAGCATGAGCAGAATGAGTAAGCAGTACCTTTTACAGAATCATGTTTTAATAACACTCATTTTTGCCTGGCCAGATTATGTATCTTAACACATCACCTTGTATTTTATGTGTTTGTTTCAGTGCCTGTGACTACTCATTTAACTGTGAGTTCCCTGAAGGCAGGTACAGTTTTGCTCACCTTTGTGTTTCTTAACATCATGCACAAGCAGAGCTGCCTTAGGGCCACTGTAGGACTTAGACACTTTTTAGAAGCACTGTCTCACATCATTTGAAACATGTTAAATTTTAAGAGCCACATTATGGCTCATTAAAATGATTATTTTTACTATAAAATTTTAAACATATTTATAATTCTATTTTTGGAATTTGGCTATAAGCCAAATACTTTATGATTGGTGCTAAATTCTCCACAGTGTCATAATGCACACCCAGGAATTCTTGCAAAGTGAAATAATCTAAATAACAAATTGTTTTCAATGGTCATGAAATTTTAATGGAAATGAACCTTAACAATTAATGAGGTTGGAACAATGTTAATTTTGGTAGACATTTAAACATTTATCTAGAAACAATAAATGCTGGAGAGGGTGTGGAGAAAAGGGAACCCTCTTGCACTGCTGGTGGGAATGTGAATTGGTACAGCCACTATGGAGAACAGTATGGAGGTTCCTTAAAAAACTACAAATAGAACTACCCTATGACCCAGCAATCCCACTACTGGGCATATATGTTGAGAAAAACATAATTCAAAAAGAGTCATGTACCAAAATGTTCATTGCAGCTCTATTTACGATAGCCCGGAGATGGAAACAACCTAAGTGTCCATCATCAGATGAATGGATAAAGAAGATGTGGCACATATATACAATGGAATATTACTCAGCCATAAAAAGAAACGAAATTGAGTTATTTGTAGTGAGGTGGATGGACTTAGAGTCTGTCATGCAGAGTAAAGTCAGAAATAGAAAAACAAATGCCATATGCTAACACATATATATGGAATCTAAGAAAAAAAAAAAAAGGTCATGAAGAACCTAGGGGTAAGATGGGAATAAAGACACAGACCTACTAGAGAATGGACTTGAGGAAATGCAGAGGGGGAAGGGTAAGCTGTGACAAAGTGAGAGAGTGGCATGGACATGTATACAATACCAAACGTAAAATAGATAGCTAGTGGGAAGCAGCTGCATAGCACAGGGAGATCAGCTCGGTGCTTTGTGACAACCTAGAGGGGTGGGATAGAGAGGGTGGGAGGGAGGGAGATGCAAGAGGGAAGAGATATGGGAACATATGTATATGTATAACTGACTCACTTTGTTATAAAGCAGAAACTAACACACCATTGTAAAGCAATTATACTCCAATAAAGATGTAAAAAAAACCCATTTTTTATTTTTAATTTTTCTGGGCTATTTTCTTTTTAATATTTTGGAATCAATGACTTTTTTTTCAGTTCTTAAATATTGTCAATGACCTTTGAAGAGCCAGAAGGCATACTGGTACACCATGGAGTAACCAGCACTGATGGCATAAAGTAGTTGGCCAATTAGTATTTCTAGATTAGATTGGTAATTTGAGAATATACACATGCCACTGGGTATTAGCCAAAGCCACAGCACGGTTTATGGTGCAGTTTTATTTAGTGCTGTCGCTACTAAGCCATTTTACACATAGCAGTGGTTGGCTATGTCAGTAATAATGTTGGCAAGTTGAGAAAGCAGCATTTCTAGAACAAGAGGGTTAAGTTCGCTGTCAGAACAGGCCAGAGGCTGAAGTCATCCCATAGATGTCAGCAGGGGGAAACCCAAGTGAAAGCCAACAACCAGAAGTCAAACACCCTCAGATTTTGGAGAGAGAAGTCAGGCCTCACACGTATTGGCAATATTAGAGCCAGGCCTTGTGGCTGATACTCATAAAAGGAGAGAGACCTGGCAGGTGGACTCAGAAACATTTCTCTTATTCCACCTTCTCTAGGGAGACCTGCCTTGACAACCCCTGTTCCCCAGACTGAGTGTGAATGATTGCAATGAACAGATGCTCCTGAGCACAGCAGGCCATCTTATTCCTCAGATATACTGTAACAGAAAGAAAACAACAACTTGAAATAGTTGAGAAAGACATTCAAGAGAGCAGTTGGATCGATCCTAGGGTGAGATGGCTTGTGTTTGCTTAGTCACCATCACCCTGGTGGCAATTCTGTCACTCTTAAAGAGCCTTTACCTGTCCACACTGGACCTCTAGGTCTCAACTGGGTCGCTATCTTCCCAGGAAACAGTACTGTATTCAAGACTGCACTGTCATCTCTAGGCAGGCTGGAAACAGATTTGAGAGTTTTAAAGCCTATCTGGATGGATATGATTCGTAAAACCTCCGATTTTTGCACATCAGATTATACTTTCAGGATCGTTCCTGGGTGAGAATCCTAAACACTAGACTTGGAACAGAGTCTAGGTAGATTGCTATTTACTACTGAAAATTTCATTTGCCTTAATAATTCCCAAGTATACCTGAACCTTAACTGGATATCTAACTAACTCCAAATTATGCTTGAATTGCATCAATTATTCAACATTTTTCTTAAAGTGTGATGAGTACAGAATTACCAGTCATCTGTTGGCAGAAAGTTAAGACCTGTACAAAATACATCTCTCTTGGCAATATGTCTCCAGAAATTTGATAATCATATGCATGTTTGGATGCTCTCTTACTAAAAGCTTTAGTGAGATACACAAATGGCAAGTATTGTGTTATAGCTGTCATACTTTAAAGAAAATGACGATGTTGCTGGAGCAGAATTAACTAGTCCAAAGATGCTAAGCCTTAGAGAAGAGGGCTAGAAGCTAACATGCATTGAGGATCTACTACATGTTAATAAGGTCTCTCTCTCCTTCTCACTCTATAGATACAGATAAAGATACATCTTTTGTAAGCATTGCATCGCAATTCTGTTTGTCTGTAACTCTGACCTCTTTCAAAGCAAAATCTGGTACCATGTATAACACAAATAGGATTCTAGATGATTTTGGAGCACTTTCTTATTTGCCTAATAACTTTCAGTGGCTCCCTATCTCCCACTGGATCAAGTTTGAATAATTCTGCCTGCTTTTCAAAGTCCTCACTGGTCTCCCTACCCAGCCAGTCTTATTTCTTTTTCTTTCCCACATATTCCCCCTGAGCAACATGGATCAGTATTTGCACTGACCTGTAAACATATCCTCATTGCTACCTCCAAGGTTCTTTCTTTCCTCTTCTGTCACCTATGCAAATTGTCACCAATTCTTCAAGGATCCCTTCATAGTTCATCATTTAGCAGAGTTCAGTGAGCAGAAATGCTACAGACTTTTGTTGTTGTCATGTTGTAACATGATCTTACCTATAATACAGTAATTCACAAAGCATGGATTTAAAACAATGACATTGTAATGAAGTCAGTGGACATTTATGGCAAAGGAAGCTTTGAGGCTTTATCTCTTTAGAATAAAGCAAAACGCATAGCTGAAGCTGAATTGCAAATTACAACTCTAAGTCCTTTGGAATTTAAGGGGTAGCATTTTTCATGAGACCTTAGGTCAACAATGTGGCATTTAATCCTCCACTGAACACTTGAACATAAGCTTGACAAACTCCATTTTTCAAGTTATCAAGTTCTGAAATACAGTCAGTACACAGTATTTGAATCTATGGTGCTACCATCTCCATAATAAATAAAACTTGAGGGGTAAATAAAATATCCACCTTCTTTTTCTTTTCATGAAGGGAGACTGCTCTCCAAAACTGCTCTATAATTCAGAACAAAACTCATAGAGATTAAGCATAATAGTCCATATTTTCTTTATAGGCATTACAAGTAAGCGTAACTATCAAAGTCATACAACTTTTTAGTTTTGAATGACATTCATTGTTCAGCAAAGGTTTTCCACACTATGGTTTTATGAAATCAGGCAGTTGTCAGAATTATTTATGGAAAGTTTCTTATATTTAAGGATTTTAAGCATAATTTTTAAAAATATCATTTTATGAAGATTTAAGATAATGAACACCAAATGAAATGACCCATTCTTAGGTAAACAGAAAAATACAGTGCAATTATACATGTCAGATGATCAGGTTTGAATCTGCTACTTTTAATCTAAGGTTGTTGATCTGATAAGAATTTCCTTCTATATAATCTAAAGTTACTTTTCAGTAAAAAAAAAAAAAAAATCCAACAAGGAAACACAGGCCCTGTGCTAGGTGCCAAGTGGTCAAAATCAGACACAGTTTCTGTCCTAGAGTTTTCAGGTTTGTGGAGAAGACTGACATGATGTACCAGGAAAGTAATAGCAAAATTAGACACGTTTCTGCCCTCAAGGAACTAGGCTACTGTTAGGGAGGGACAGTACTGTGTAAGTAAACAAACAAATACATCATTCCAAATCACAGTTGATCTTATGGAGAAAACACAGTGTACGGTGATGAAGAACAACAAGGAGAGGGACTAATTTAGACAAAGAGTTAAGAGGTGCTTTTCTTAGGAGAGACACGTGTGCTGAGGGCTAAAGTGTGAGAAAGATCCAGCCATTTAAAGAGGTGTTAGGGAGACGCAAAAGCATGTATAAAGGTCCTAAAACAAACAAACAAGAAGGTCAGTTTGTTCAAAGATCAGAGTGTATGCCACAGTAGCTAGAACAGAGGATGGAAGAGAAGAGAGACATGAAATAAGTTTATAAAAGATAGATTGCAGTCAGATCATCAGAACCATGTAAGAAGTATCAAGGAATTTGAATTAGATCCTATGTACAATGGGAGAGCATAAAGGGGGACAAAAATGATTTAAAGTTTAAATTGTTCCTCTTGGCAAATAAATAGACTGTGAAAGAAGTCCAGTTGGACACTATTGCTGCCCTCCAAGGAAGAAGAGAGAGCATATTGTACTAGAGAGAAAGATAGAGAAATAGAGACCTGAGGTAGATTTCGAATCTAGACTCAAAGAATCTGTTGCTAGATTGGCTGGGGCAATGCAGAGGATTAAGAAAAGTAAATTAAGGATGAAGCCCAGGTTTCTGACTTAAGCAACTAAGTGGATACTACTGACATCAACTGAGTTGAGGAAGTTTGAAAGTAGAATGAAATTTAAAGCAAGGTGGGGTGGGATAGAGAGGAATTCAGCTGTAGTCACAGAGATTTTGAGATGCCTGTGAGATATTCTTTTTGAAATGTCAGGTGGGCAGTTAAATAGGTATATGAGGATACATTTGAAATGGGCATAATTGAGGGGTCCTCAGTCTGTAAATGATGAATAAAGTGATAGTAATAAGCAGTATCACCAGAAGATAAAGGGTAAAGAGAGAAGAGAAGGGGGTCCAAGCCCAAGTTCCAGGGCAAAAAGTAAAAGTAAGTAAGAGACTGAGAAGAAGTGGCCAGTGAAATCTGGGACACCAGACATCATGCAAATTAAAGGAAGAGAGTGTTTCAGGATATGTGTTGTATTACTGAGAAGTCAAGTACTCTTGGCTTTTACTCATTTATGGATTAACACCTGGGGGTTTATTTTAAAAGGTAAATAATGTTATCAAAATAACATCATGTAACAGTAATAATAATTTAGATAGAGTTGGTAAGCTACTTCCACATACATTATCTGACTTGATCCCAACAATAAGTATATTTTATTACTGATTGCATTATACACTTAAAGACACTGGGGCTCTTGCGAGCAACTAGTATTTAATAATAAATTCAACAAGTATTGTGAACTCCTGTTGTGAGAGGCAAGTTCTAGACTCTGCAGATATATCTGTGAACAAAAGAAATCACTTCCCAGTACTCACAGGGACAGTATCCTTTGCAATGATTATAGAGTACCACACTAGGCTAATAATTATTAAGAAGTGCAGAGTTTTGACTGCCGAGGTTCACTTTTTAAAATCTTAATTACATTTTATTAACAGTTCAGTAGTGGTAGGTATATTCTAATTGTTGTGCAAGAGGTTCACTTTTTTGAATTCTTGTTACTGTGTTGAATACAAAAATAATACAAGTTTTATGTATTTGAAGACATACTACATTTAGTAAACTAAATATATATGGTTACTCTATGTCAATATATGACATATTGGGGGAGCATCTATCTGCATCTTAAACCTTTCAGAAATCTTACTCACAGAGTTCTTATTTTTTTTTTTTGCGGTACGAGGGCCTCTCACTGTTGTGGCCTCTCCCGTTGCGGAGCACAAGCTCCAGACATGCAGGCTCAGCGGCCATGGCTCACGGGTCCAGCCACTCCGCGGCGTGTGGGATCTTCCCAGACCAGGGCACGAACCAGTGTCCCCTTCTGGGAAGATCCCACATGCCGCGGAGTGGCTGGACCCGTGTCCCCTGAATCGGCAGGTGGACTCTCAACCACTGCGCCACCAGGGAAGCCCTCACAGAGTTCTTAATAATAGCAATGTTTGCCAAGATAAAAGCATGAAAATCTGTCCTGTTTGTGTCTGACCAAGTCCTTATCCATTTGGGCATTGTCCTGATAGTCTATCAATGCAGTCATTGGAACATATGGGTTTCCTGATCTCCCATACATATTCTCTATTTTGTTTTCATGGATAAAGTAAGTTTTAGAACTACTCTGACAAAATGCAAGGTTGCTAAGTTTGTGCTTTTTCAAACTGCAGGAAAAAGAAATATCAACATATTTAATAGCATATACTTTATCTTCATTTTCTTATCCTCTTTTCCCTTAGGAATTTATTCCTGTCTAAAATAATATATGATGCCACAAAAAATGTGGCATCTTATCTGTGAAAGAGTCAGATAACATTAACGCTTGGTGGATTTATCAATATGTCTGGCACTTAAGAGATTTATGTGTGGGTCATTATGACAGGACATATGTAACATTGATTTTTGTGGCTGGATTCATGCTATCTGGACTTGACTGTATAATCTTGTGTAAGAGCCGCTGACCCTCTGAAAAACTGCTTTGCATTTGTGCTCCTGTTTTGGATAAAATCCATAGTTTAGATTTCTTTGCCCTTCAAAATGACCATGATGGTATCTATGGCTTTTTTTTTCCCCCTTCTGGAATTTACTTTTACTGAAGAACACTTTCTTTTTAAGAAATGAATTTCACTCCTGCCATGACTAAATCATTCTTAAAGCAACTTCAGTTTTACAGAGAGATTTTTGTTTTTCTTCCTTGGCATTTCATAAGGTTAAAGAAGACCTTAACGATAACGTTTGTGTGCAGTACCTACAGCCTGCAGTCATTGGTACATGAGAGTAGATGAATAACTACGTTATTTCCACTAAAAAAAAAAAAAGACTTAAATTCTATTGAAGCAAGTGTGAGCCAGACGAATGTTTCTCAGGGTGGTGGCATTACCCTACAGGGGAAATTTTTTTAAGCATGGGCTATTTTGGGTTGTCATAACAAGACTGGGCACCACTTGTTTTTCATGAGAGAGAGACAAAAATGCTGTGTGTTCTATAGTACACCAACCAAGAATTGTTCTACGTCCCACATGACTTTCAAATGTCCTGCTGGTCATTTACATAGACAAAAATCTGTTTATAATCTGAGCCTAGAATCTAAGTAAATTTTACAGTAAGCAGAGTGTATTTTACATGGTTTTCCCTATAGAGATTTTTCCAGGAATGCCAGTACTAAACAAATTGTGGAATTATTTTATTTTGCTTTATCTGGACTTTAACAAAGAATTGTTCATAATTTCACAAAATCATATCCCTGACAGCAATGTCACTTGTGACTTTTGAGTCACCAATATAACCAATTCAACACACCTGCATCAACCTGTATTTGGAAGAGTCACATGTCTGGAATTCCATGTATAGATGCAAGCATCCCACAACTTCATTTTATTTTCTTGTGTAGTCATGACTATTTTCATATTACAATGCATATTATTTCACTTAAATTTATTTCATTTGTTTTTCTTTTATAATAAAAACAGATCGGGCTTCCCTGGTGGCGCAGTGGTTGAGAACCTGCCTGCCAATGCAGGGGACATGGGTTCGAGCCCTGGTCTGGGAAGATCCCACATGCCGCAGAGCAACTGGGCCCGTGAGCCACAGCTACTGAGCCTGCGCGTATGGAGCCTGTGCTCCGCAACAAGAGAGGCTGCGATAGTGAGAGGTCCGCGCACCGCGATGAAGAGTGGCCCCCGCTCGCCACAACTAGAGAAAGCCCTCGGACAGAAACGAAGACCCAACGCAGCCAAAAATAAATAAATAAAATTAAAAAAAAAAAAAAACAGATCATTATATTGGTTTTTTAATATTACACATAGGATATAGTATCTATAATTTAATCTTGAGATTAAAAAGGAGCATTACAAAACATTTGTTATACAAAGGGTTATTGGTTGAACACTAGAGAGAACTTTTGACTTCTGAAGCTTATGAGATAAGGGGAACTGTATTATCTCCTCTCTAAAGGGTTTTAGATGCTGTTATTCTGGACAAATTACAGCAGCTTCCCCACCAACTATTTGAGAGCATTGACTAGTTATACTGAAGAGATGTACACCAGGAATTCACCCTTTAGCATCTCTGTATATATGATAGATACAATGGTTTGTTTCATAATGGTCCTGAGAATGAGAGCTACTACCCTGATCTCTTGGATCAGAGCACAGCCTGGAATAAATGTCATTGTAATATAGTGAGAAAACATATCAGAAGCAGCCATTTATGGCCCCATTTATTCAGTCCTGTGTTGGTCCTTGAACCAACCTATATAGCCTGAGGGCCCTGCTGCCTCAGATAGCTTGAAAAATAAAGTCTTTCCCCATAGGTACACATCAAACTTCTTTTCTCCAGGAAATTTTATCATTGATTTGTGAAGCTGTAGTCTGCTTGACACTCTCTATGGCTCAACCTGGTATTACAGTCCAAGAAAATTCAGGTAGGCTGTGTGCCCTTAGTCCTCCTCTCCTCCACCCTGCCCCCTCCCTCCAAAGGCTTCCAGAACCATATACAAATGTGCCCTCTAAGGGCTGATGATCATCTCATTGTTTTTTTGACACAGGCTCAGCTTTTCACTGTAGTCATTGAACATTTAATTATATGAAATTCACGTAATAAAAAGTAACTAACTTATAAGGTTGTGATAAAATCTTAGCCAGAGGCAAGGATGATTTTAAAAAATCACCCTAATATATCCAGGTACTCTAGTATAATGGTTTTTGTACACAGAATCTGAACCCAAAATTCTCAGGTGCCAATGACAGCTCTGCCATTTATCAGCTCTGTGACCCTGGTCTAGCTACTTAACCTCTCTGGTTTAGTTCTTCTGCACAATGGTGATAATAATAGTACATATCTACCACATAGGACTGCAATGGGGATTAAATCAGTTAATTTATGCCAAGTGCCTAGAACAACAGCACCTTGCACATAAAAAGCATTCAATAAATATTAGTTATTATCCTTAGGATTATGTTTCTGTTTCTAGGGATATTTACTTATACTTTCAAAGACATTTACTTTACAGGTTTTTCAAGTGAAAAAGAGATCCAGATGCTCCTTTGCTCCTCCTTCAATCCCTCTTGTACTCCAGCAAAAGCATGAGTCCCTCTTTTTCCAAATCACAAGTATGTGAAAAATTAAAATACTTTCCCATGACCTCATGTACTTAAAAATGTGTATTAGGGCTTCCCTGGTGGCGCAGTGGTTGAGAGTCCGCCTGTCAATGCAGGGGACACGGGTTCGTGCCCTGGTCTGGGAAGATCCCACATGCCGCGGAGCGGCTGGGCCAGTGAGCCATGGTCGCTGAGCGCGCACGTCCGGAGCCTGTGCTCCACAGCGGGAGAGGCCACAACAGTGAGAGGCCCGCGTACCGCCAAAAAAAAAAAAAAAGTGTATTATGTCTTCCTTCTTGTAAATGTGAACCAAGAGGTGCTTTGGGCATGGAAGGCAAAGGTGGTTCTGTTTAGAGGCTTAGTCATTATGTTTAATTCTGATCCAAGTATGTCCTGGCTTCATCTATAAATCCAGGGATACTACGTAGAATTCTTGCAACCTTACAGCACCATCCTTTATACTTTTTTGAATATTTGTTTCTTCTTTTGGAAAATAAGATTTCAACCTTCTGTTCACATTGTTATTCCAATATATCTAATTACCTCTTCATTACCGTTCAGAACACCAGTGATTACCACTGCACCCAGACATCAATTAATGCTTGATGATGATTATGATGTTATGTATCCAAAACAGAGGAGCCCTTGATTATTCTCCATCTCTGTGTCATATCTTTAGGGTATATCTTTAATAAATAGAACACTAGATCATCCCTTTGGACTGACTTGCCTAATAATCAGTAAAACTGATTTTGCACCCTGAATTTACTGTAACTTTTTTTTTTTTTTTTTTTTGCGGTACACGGGCATCTCACTGTTGTGGCCTCTCCCGTTGCGGAGCACAGGCTCCGGCGCGCAGGCTCAGCGGCCATGGCTCACGGGCCCAACTGCTCCACGGCATGTGGGATCTTCCCGGACTGGGGCACGAACCCGTGTCCCCTGCATCGGCAGGCGGACTCTCAACCACTGTGCCACCAGGGAAGCCCTACTGTAACTTTTTTGTCTCACCTAGGAAGCACAACCTAAAGGTTATGAAGTTCTAGGCTTCTCTCCTCTGTATAAATTAATAATACTAGGATCATGCCCCCTTCTATTGACTTATATTTAAAATACCTGACATAAAAATTAAGGAAATTCAGCCAGATTTAATCCTTGCTCTCAATAGTTTACATCTCTTTATATTTACTTTTCCATTCCTTCTTTTTCTATTTTTTTTTTTTTACAGCAATCACTTTGTGGTTTTTATTCCTGGATAATGTTAATGGCTGGATTCTAGTCAACTGGTTAGAACAATGGGGTTGATGACAGGTAAAGATGAGATCTGCTGGGCCTGAAATCCTGTCCTCAGCAATATTTCTTTTGTCTCCTGGGATCCATTATAAGGCAGTACCATTTCATACAGTGTCATGTAATTGTTATATAACACCAGAAATATACTCAAATTTTCAAAGAACTAGAATAAATCTTCCATTCATATAGACATAATTAGAATGATACATTTTTATGTCTACCCAATTCCCTTAGATGTATTTGCTATATTTCCCAAAAGAAAAAGGAAACAAATCCTATGAAATCTGTCAGGGGGTCCCCGAAGGACATTCGGTTGCTTGCTTTAAAAGCACCAAATTTCGGAGAAGCTTGTAGCTGTCCATAACTCAAAGGATTCCTCACTCAAAGACTAATGTCTTTGCTGCTGCACATCATTGTGATTTTCCCTCATAACAGAGGATTCAGAGGTATTAAAGAGGTCTCAGTAAATTAGCATTCTTTTATGATAAATTTTAATTAATCATTTGAGTAAGGCAATGTGCCACTACATACATCATATGGAGGAATTCATCACAGTGTCACTTGCTTATTAAAACTTATTATTTAAAAATAACCCTTATTATCGTAAAAGCTCCTTAAAGTGGAGGAGGGAAAGATATAAAATGAGGTAGAATGGAGAAAAAGAAAGAGAGATGGATGGAAAGAAAACACATGTTAAAGACAGGGATGCATTGTAATATTTAAATGCTAACAGTGTGTCTTTGTCACTCATCATGCTTGGCGGTGCAAATGAACAAAAAAGTGGGGAAAAGCACAGTATGTTAAAGCATTATGGGTAAGTCAGATAAGCAGTCTGTCTGATGTTTCCACCTCTGCTGGAAAGCTGGCTTAAAACTGTGTGACCTATTCTCCAGATGTCAAAGATAAACTTCAGCGATTGTATAATTCCTCCCACTCTGATAGAGATAAATATGTTCATATTTTTCCCAGCTAATCCTCCTTGTTGGATGATAACATAAGGCTGCATCCATATGACATACAGAGATTCAAGACACGTGAACAAGCATCCAGGCATCCATAATACTGTCTGCCCACTAGGTCATCTTGTTATCAGGGGTCCTTTCAGATTAAATAAATTTGCTGCAAGTTAATGTAAAAATAAATCCACGAACCTGAATCCTCTAAGGCAGCGGTACCAGTCCCTTCATGCACAAAAGAATTGCACGGGAAAGTTTTTAAAAATGCTGATATCCAGGTACTATTAAAGACAAATTAAAAAGGTCTCTCTGGGTTTGGGGTCTGGACATCAGTATTGTTTTTCTAAAAGTTTCCCAAGTGATTCTAAAAGTGCAACTAGATTTGAGAACCACTGTTTAAAGCTTTTGAGAATAGTAAGTGTGCCCAAATCTTGTCAGATTTCAACCAAATTTGAAAAAAAGACAGGGCATTTTGAGTGGCTCAGAGATTGAAATAAAAATATGTGTGTTAAAAAGTGAGACATTAAAACAAAAAGCAAAAGTAAAGGAATTGTAGGAGAAACAACTCTGAACTTGACTTTCAGCAAATGATTATTTGAACACCCACTAAGTAAGCAGGTTCTATTTTGGTTGAATGATAAATGGAGAGGTAAATAAGGTAAATAAAAGATCTCACTAGATAGAATTACTTTACCAAGGACAGTGACCAACATTTACATACACTTCCTAAACAAAGGATGAAATGAGCAGAGTGTATGTCATAGGGAATGTAGGCAAATGTTAGGGAAAACATTTGAGGACTAAGAATCTTCAGCTCTTAAACGAAAAATACTGAAAACTGTGACTCTCTTGCACTGAAATGTTTAAAAATCAAGTAGACTCACATCTGTCTGATGGAGCCATAGTGTGCTACAATTTTACTATCCTATGATTTTCATTGGGTTTCTGCTCATGAGCTTCTCCAAATTCCCCAAATCCACCAATTATCTACATTATTATTAAGAAAAGAGGAAATTCTACTGGTTAGTCGAAATCACGATTCTAGCTTATGTCCTTCCCTCTATACTTCATATCATTACACTCAGTACAATTCAGCCCTGAAGTAGAGCTAGTGAGTTTTTTTGGTTGTTGTTCTTCATATTTACCTAGAAGAATGTGCAGAAATATAATGACATAATATTTTTTTAATTGCTTGAGAAAACCTACAGTTTACTTCATCTACAAATTAAAGTAGCTTTCATGATGTATGTTGGTGAAATTTTAATTGCAATTGAGTTTTTTTATCTCCTCGTTTTAAGGAATTCAAAGTACCTTGTAGATGAGTTAGGACTTATGATGTCCCCATAATAAAAAGAATGTAGATGTTCACTTGATCTTATTATGTGCTTTCTTCTCATTATCCACTCATGCAAAAAAAAAAAAAAATGGAGCTACTAATACATGCCAAAAACTGTGCCAGGTGCTGAAAATACCACCATTGAAAAAATACTCTAGTGAGAAGAAACAGACTATAAACACACAAATAAATAATGTCACTTGGAAATAATCCCACTGATTAAAATTAAGCAGGGTGCAGGGACAGACTCAAGAGTTGTGATTTTAACTGAGATGAACAAAGAAGGCCTCTATGAAAATATAACTTGGGGCATTGTCCAAAAGAAGTGAGGAGGCAAACCACTCTTCCACCAGATATTTCAGAGGAATATCTAAAGAAAAGAGAAAACATGAAGACCTGTGTATCAGAGAAAGAATGAGAATGTGGGAAGGCCGGAAAGGCAAGGGGGTATGCATGGTGAATGGGGCAGAATGATTCTCTTCTCAAACATATTTACTTGTGATAAACTAGTCCTCTCTTCTTCTATACTCTGCATCTTGATCCCTGTCCCTATAAGTGGGTATCTGAGAAAAACTGAGAGTTCCTAATTTTAGTTTGATATAATAATGAAGAGAAGGAGAATTCACACATTAGCCAGGGGCCCAGCAAAAAACAAGGCACATTCAAGTAGGATTGCTAAGAGTACATAAGTAACGGAGTATTTATACAGGAGTGGGCACCCAGCAGCTAATATTAGTAAGAAACCACCACCTGCAGGGTAAGGGGAGAAATTATGTTAAGAGTCTAAAAATAGGAGCTGTAGCCATGGAAGAGGGGTTGCTCACCATGAGTTATGGGTCAGGCAGCCGCTGGCAGATTGGAGACACAGAGGAAAGGAACCAGGGGAAGTAATGCCCAGTCTCTCTCTTCTCGTGCTCTCTTCTATTGTCTTCTATTAGTGCCTCCTATTGGCCCACTTCACTTGGAACCCTAAAGGAAAGGGCCCTGGCAACTTACTCTACAGAGTTTGGCATTCTCAGGCACAGAGAAGAGTAGAAAGAGGATTGGGGATAGGGGAGAGAGGCACATAGAGAAAAAACAGCACACACTGTAAGACTGTATTAAGACTAAGCTTTTAGTCCAGAAGCAGTTACAGCAGTAATAGTTAACGAGAATCAAATATGTCAATATG
Organism: Phocoena phocoena; assembly: GCF_963924675.1. Lineage (NCBI taxonomy): Eukaryota > Metazoa > Chordata > Mammalia > Artiodactyla > Phocoenidae > Phocoena > Phocoena phocoena. The sequence goes on along the minus strand of NC_089227.1, from coordinate 70,235,123 downwards.
CTATGACTTGTAAGGAGTCAATAAGATATTCTTCCACTCATTAAAAACTGAAGTGCCTATGAAGCTTCAAAGGAATTTAGACATTTTTAATATACTACCCCAAAGAGGAGTTTGTGTGCATGTACAAACCATGCATCATTTTTAAGTGTATGTGCATCTATGTCTATTATATTGCCTTGAGGATTTGAAGAAATTGCTAGTCTGTTCAACTGAGTCATCTCAGACATCACTCGCAGATCTTTATTCTGGACCTCAAGACCATTTTGGAGGGCCAGATGCATACAACTGTGTCTCATTCTTGTTATCTAACAAGAGGCCATATATTCTGAATACCCTGTGCCAGATAGAGATCTCTGCACATTTCCCACTAGATGTCAAAGTTGTGTTGCCAAAGACTGTGCTTGGAGATATCACAATTCCACTCTCAAAACTCTTATTTGGAGGCTATTAAAAATCAGAGAGGATGTCATATGTTGACACATGTTCACATTATTCACTAGAAAGGACTCTGGTTGACAAGGATTTGAACTGAACTGTATTATTGTATCGTATGCCATGATTCGATTTATTATTATTATTTTATTATATGTTTCAGGTATACAGCATTGTAGTTCAACATCTGTATACACTACAGTGTGATCACCATCACCAGTCTAGTTACATCCACACAGTTGACCCCCTTTCACCCATTTTGTGCACCCTCTCTCACCCCCTTTCCGTCTGGTAACCACTAATCTCTTTTCTGCATCTATGAGATGTTTCTGTTTTATTTTCTTTGTTGGTTGGATTTATTTTGTTATTGTTCTTTTTAGATTCCACTATGAGTGGAATCTAAAAAGAGGATGAGTAAAATCATAAGGCATACACATATATCCCCATATTCACTTTGTTATACAGCAGAAACTAACACAGCATTGTAAAACAATTATATTCCAATAAAGATGTTTAAAAAAAATAAGGCATTTTTCTTTCTTCATCTGACTTGTTTCACTTAGAATAATACCCTCACAGCCATCATGTTGCTGCAAATACCAAGATTTCATTCTTTTTATGGCTGAGTAGTATTCCTTTGTATGTATACCACATCTTCTTTACCCATTTATCCATTGATGGTCACTTAAGTTATTCCCAAATCTTGGCTATTGTAAATAATGCTGCAATGAACATAGGAGTGCATATATCTTTTCAAATTAGTGCTTTTGTTTTCTTTGAATAAATGCCCAGAAGTGAAATACAGTAGTTCTACTCTTAATTTTTTGCAGCATCTCCACACTGGTTTCCATAGTGGTTGCACCAATTTAATAGTCCCACCAACAGTGTATGTGTTTCCTTTTCTCCACATCCTTCCCAACATTTGTTATTCCTTGTCTTTTTGGTAAGCCATTCTAACAGCTATGAGGTGATACCTCATTGTGGTTTTGATTTACATTTCCCTGATAATTAGTGATGTTGAACATCTTTTCTTGTGCCTTTTGTTCACCTGTATGTCTTTTCTTTGGAAAAGTGTCTATTTAGAACCTCTGTATGTTTTTTAATCAGGTTGTTCATTTTTTTGTTGTTGAGTTGTATGAGTTATCTATATATTTTGGATATTAACCCCTTATCAGATGTTATTTGCAAATATCTTTTCCCATTCCTTAGGTAGCCTTTTCATTTTGATGATGATTTCCTTCACTGTGCAGAGGTTTTAGTTTGATGTAGTCCCATTTGCTTATTCTTGCTTTTGTTTCCCTTGCCTTTGGAGTCAAATCTACAAAAACATCACTAAGACTGATGTGAATGACGTTACCACTTATGATTTCTTCCAAAACTTTTATGGCTTCAGGTCTTACATTCAAGTCTTTAATCCATTTTGAGTTAATTTTTGTGCATGCTGCAAAATAGATGAACACAGATGCTGTGGTCTATGTTCATTCTTTTGCATGTAGCCCTCCAGTTTTCCCAACACCATTTGTTAAAGAGAAGGTCCTTTTTCCATTGTATGTTCTTTGTTCCTTTGTCATAGATTAATTGCCCATATATGTTTGGGTTTATTTCTGGGCTCTCAGTTCTGTTCCATTGATCAATGTGTCTGTTTTTGTGCCAATACCATACCGTTTTGATTACTATAACTTTGTAGTATAATTTAAAATCAGGAAGCATGATACCTCTAGCTTTTTTCTTTCCCAGTATTGTTTTGGTATTTAAAGGTCTTTTGCGGTTCCATACAAATTATAAAATTGTTTGTTCTAGTTCTGTAAAATATGCCACTGGCATTTTGACAGGAATTGCATTGAACCTATAGATTGTTTTGGGTAGTATGGACATTTTAACAACATTAATTCTTCCAATTATGAGCACATAATATCTTTCCATTTTTGTACCTTCTTCAGTTTCTTTCAACACTGTCTTATAGTTTTCAGTGTACAGGTCTTTTACTTCCTTGGCTAAATTCATTGCTAGGTTTGCTATTCTTTTTGATGAAACTGTAAATGAAATTGTTTTCTCTTCTGATAGCTTATTATTAGTATATAGAAATGCCAGATTTCTATATATTGATTTTATATCTAGAGACTTTACTTAAGTAATTTATTAGTTCTAACAGGCTTTTTGTGGAGTCTTTAGGGTATTCTACATAAAGTATCACATCATCTGCAAAGACTGACAGTTTTACTTCTTCTTTTCCAATTTGGATGTCTTTTATTTCTTTTTCTTGTCTGATTATCACGGCAAGAACTACAAATACTATGTTGAATGAAAATGGTAAGGGTGGATATCCTTGTCTTGTTCCTGATCTTAGAAGAAAAACCATCAGCTTTTTGTCATTTGAGTATGTTAGCTGTGAATCTGTCATATATGGCCTTTATAATGTTGAGGTACATTCCCTCTATACCCACTTTGTTGAGAGTTTTTTAAAATCATAAATGGATGTTGAATTTTGTCAAATGTTTTTCTGCATCTATTGAGATATCATTTTTATGCTTTATTTTGTTAATGTATGTATCATGTTGATTGACTTGTGAATGTTGAACCATCCTTGTATCCCTGGAATAAATCCCACTCGATTATGGTGTATGATCCTTTTAATGTATTGCCGGATTTGCTTTACTAATATTTTGTTAAGGATTTTTTCATCTATGTTCATCAAAGATATTGGCCTATAATTTTCTTTTTTTGTGGTGTCTTCATCTGCTGTTACTATCAGGGTAATGCTGGTTTCCTAAAGTTTGAGAAGGACAGGTATTAAATCTTCTTTGATTGTTTGATAGAATTCACCACTGATGACACCTGGTCCTGGGTTTTTGTCTGTTGCAGTCTTTTTGATTACTATTTCAATCTCCTTATTAGTAATCAGTCTATTCACATTTTCTATTTCTTCATGATTCAGTCTTGGAAGACTGTATGTTTCTAGAAATTTATCTTTTACTTCCTGGTTGTCCAATTTGTTGGCATATAATTGTTCATAGTAGTCTCTTGTGATCCTTTGTATTTCTGTGGTATCAGTTTTAAGTTCTCCTTTTTCATTTCTGATTTTTTTTATTTGAGCCCTCTCTCTCTTTTCTGCATTAGTCTGGCTAATAGCTTGTCGATTTTGTTTATCTTTTTCAAAGAACCAGCTCTTATTTTCATTGATTTTTTCTATTGTCTTGGGTTTTTTTTTAGTCTCCATTTATTTCCACCCTAAGCTTTATTATTTCTTTTCTTCTACTAATTTTGGACTTTGTCCTGTTTTCCATAGTTCCTTTATGTGTAAAGTTAGATTATTCAGGATTTTCTTTTTTCTTGAGGTAGGCCTGTATTGCTATGAACTTCCCTTTCAGAACCACTTTTCCTACATCCCACAGATTGTGGTATGTCACATGTTTTTTCTCATTTGTCTCTAGGTATATTTTGATTTATCCTAGGATTTTTAAAATTAATTTATTAATTAATTTATTTTTGGCTGCTTTGGGTCTTAGTTGCTGTACCCAGGCTTTCTCTAGTTGCAGTGAGCAGGGGCTACTCTTTGTTGCAGTGTGCGGGCTTCTCATTGCGGTGGCTTCTCCTGTTGTGGAGCACAGGCTCTAGGTGCACAGGCTTCAGTAGTTGTGGCACGTGGGCTAAGTAGTTGTGGCTCGCAGGCTCTAGAGCACAGGCTCAGTCGTTGCGGCGCACGGGCTTAGTTGCTCTGCAGCATGTGGGATCTTCCCAGACCAGGGCTCGAACCTGCGTCCTCTGCATTGGCAGGTGGATTCTTAACCACTGCGCCACCAGGGAAGCCCTATCCTATGATTTCTTTAATGACACATTGATTATTCAGTAGTATGTTGCTTAATCTCCACATTTTTGTGGTTTTTCCGTTTTGTTTCTTATGATTGGTCTCCATTTTCATACCACTGTGGTAAAGGATGCTCGGTATGATTTCAATCTTCTGAATTTATTGAGACTTGTTTTGTGACCTAACAAGTGATATATCCTAGAAATGTTCCATGTACACTTGAGAAGAGTGTATACTCTGTTGCTTTGGGATGGAATGTTCTGTACATATCTATTAAGTTCATTTTGTCTTATGTGTCATTTAAGTCTGCTCCTTCCTTGTTGATTTTCTGTTTGGGTGATCTATCCATTGATGTAAGTTGGGTGTTTAAGTCCCCTGTAGTATTGTGATGCTGTTAATTTCTCCCTTTAGATTCACTAATATTTGCTTTGTATATCTTACTGTTCCTATGTTGGGTACATATACATTTATAAATCTTGTATCTTCTTGCTGGATTGACCCCTTTATCACTATGTAATTCCCTTATTTCTCTTTTATTACAGCCTTTGTTTTAAAGTTGATTTTGCCTGACACAAGTTTAACCCCAGCATTCTTTTAATTTCCATCTGCATGGACGTTGATTTTGCCTGATACAGGTTTAACCCCAGCTTTCTTTTAATTTCTATCTGCGTGGACTATCTTTTTCCATCCCTTCACCTTCAGTCTGTGTGTGTTCTTACTACTGAAGTCTCTTGTCAGCAGCATATAGATGGGTCTTGTTTTTTATCCACTCAGCCACTCTATTTCTTTTGAGTGTCAAATTTAGTCCACTTACATTTAAAGTAGTTATTAAGAGGTATGTTGCCATTTTGTTAATTGTTTTCTGGCTGTTTTTGTGGTTCCTCTCCATTCCTTTCTCCTTCTCTTTCTCTCTTCCCTTGCATTTTGGTAGCTTTCTTTAGTGTTATGTTTAGATTCATTTCTCATTATCTTTTGTATATTTGCTATGATTTTTTCCTTGTGGTTACCATGAGGTTCACATATAACATTTTATATAAACAGCAGTCTGTTTTAAGTTGGTAGCAACTTAAATTAGAACACATTCCAAAGATTTATCCTTATACTTTTGATAACACATTTTACATCTTTTTTTGTATCCCTTTAATTATTGAATAGTAATTAATTATTCATAATTTAAATTCAGCATTCAGGTCTCCAGACTGCTACATACCTTCTTTTGAGCAAACATATATATATATATAATGTTGTCCATAGCTTACTTTTCTTTTCCTACTCAGTGTAGCATAACTCAATCTTTTATACTTTCTTCCCTCTCATTCTAACAGTAAACAAGGTAGGAAAATAAATTACTAAATTTATTTCCTCCTATCCCTTTGTTTCTTCAGCTGCTCAGAGTTGTGAGAACTGGTGTTGTGTCCCTGACAATATCAGGCTACTGTTTTGGCATGCTGCACTTGTGTCCTTCAATTAGTATGGATTTTGGTATTGTGTCAATAGTGATAATCTAAAATTCACTTTCTCAGCTGAGGTACCCACTCTACTACTTCTTCCTTAATAGAAGGTATTGAACAAAGTATTTAGACCAAATAAATCCACCTAAAAAGAACACACTGAAGATGTAAGGAAAATGTAAATAAAAAGCTAGACCATAGGAGAAGATTCAAGTAATTGCACACCTTAAATAATAGAAGTCTATGAATTCATGCTGGCAGACCTAAGTAGGTCACCTAATCAGTTGTTTACTGTGCTGTTGGATATGAAGCATGATAAAGTAAGCAGGGAAGAAACTGCGTGTGCTCCATCTCCATAAAGACAGAGAAGAGAACAATTACAAGAGACCCTGGCCAACCACCTCCACAAAAGCAGTTTTAACCTCAGAGCAATGAGGAGTGACATAGCAAACTACTCCTGATGTCTGAATAACACAGGACATTGAGCCAGGTAAAAACGTTCATTTTTTAGAGTACTGAAGACTTCGATCCTTGGACAGATTTGTTGAACCAGCTAAAACTTTGAAAGGACTGAGCTAACTACTGCAAGAATAATGTACAATAGCAGAATGACAGTTTAAAAGTAATTTAATTGCAGTATATACTGTATTAAAGATCAGACAGCAACATATACTAGTAAATATTAAGAGACTGGTACACTGTCAAAACTTAGCTGTACTATCAAGGATGCATCTTGTCTTAGATATGGTACTATAAATGATAACTTGCTATTAAGGTCTAAATAACATTTTGAAATAACATTTTCTTCCTTTTCTCTACCTTAGTGAAATATTGAAACTGAAATTAAACCTTCAACTACACTTTTTCAAGACATGATTGGTCTCCCTAAGTATTTTTAACATTCTCTTCAAAAACTTTTCAAAGCAATCTAGACAGTTTTCTTATATTTATTTTTTTAATGTAAGGTGAACTTATTTGGGAGATTTGTTTACTGAGATTTTTGCCAGTTAGGAATTTTATCTTTCAGTATAAAATCACTCATTGCACCCAACTGATCTCCTTTTTAGAAAATATAACTCCGAGACATTTGGACTTGATCTTTGATTTTACATTTCTGGACATTCTCCAGAGAGCTCGGTAATTCTCTGAAAATTTTTCAGTCTGAATATTTTTTGCCAATGAAGAATATATTTGAAAGGATTACTAATAACAAATCCAATGTATCAGTAATTATACCTCAGCCCCTAATAAATCCTTCCCAGTGGAATTCAAACTTCTGAGAATCCCTTTCCCCCTTCCCTCCAACACCAGTCCTTTATCCCATGAATTTCTGTAAACAGAAAAGTTTAGGGGCTAAATGTCTTAGACTGTAGCCAAACCCTACAGAGTATCAATAAACCAGCTTGTAAAGAAGTGGAAAAATATCATTCAAGAAAACTTCGCTGTCTTGAGTGGACATAGTGGATTTGGATGCCTGTCTTTGCAAGTCAAAATTTATGCTCTAATGAAAACTGCACTACTCAACAAATCTATCTATAAATTCATTCTAAACACTGAATGAATTCAGTCCCAATGCTTAGAACATTATTCATTTCCTTCTATTCTTTGCAACATACATAATTAAATTAATAAATTATAATTTAGATTGGCCTTCTGTAAAGAGACTTGATTTAACATGATCAGTCTTTAGAAGAGACCTCTTCCTAGTAACCTCTGTTGTCCTTTCAAGAACATCAAACCAGTATCTGAAGTGGGTTAGAGCACAGCCTGTGACACTGGATTGAAAGTCCAGCCCAACCCCCACATATCACTAGTCATGTGCGAACTTGGATGAGTTGCTGAACCTCTCAAAGCACTGATTTTCCTACCTCTAAAAGGGAGTCATAACAATAGTTACCTCAGTGGGTATTAGTGAGATCTGATGAATTAATGTGAGCAGTGCCCTCTGCCCCATACCTGATAGAGTAGGTGCTCAACAAATGACTGCTTATTAACATGTTTGAAAAGGAAGCCATACAATATTTTTACTATATACTGCTCTATTACCGAAATGTAAATGTATAATTAAAGTTGAATGGAAATGCTCCTATCAATGAAGACTTCTGACATTTCTAGATTATAAAGCTGATTCTACTTCCCTGCATAAGATCCTTCAGTGATTCCCCATAATCTGGATGACAATATGCAAACGCTTTGTCATGATACATAAGTTCTTTCATCACATCTCTCTCCTTGCCCCACATCTCCTCGGCTTTATCTACTACTACTCCTGACTTGAATAAATGCAACTGTCATACAGCCCCTGAATATGCCATGCTATCCATGTCTCTGTACCTCTGTCTATGCTGTTCCCTTTGTGTGGAAGGCCTTCTCTTTTGCCTTCCTTTAATCTCCTGCCAAACTTGTGCTCCTCCTTCGTTACCCACCTCATGAATCTTTTCTTCTGGGTAGTCTTTGCTGATGCTTCCCATTCTCTAAGCAAAAGTAATAGCTCTTTCCTTTCTACTAGGTTCAATTATCATACCAGGCAGTAAAAACATGTGTTTACCTGTCTGCCTATATTAGGCTATGAGTTTACTGATGGCAGGCATGGACTTTGCTCTCTTTGCTATCTCTCTGGTATAGAACATGCTCCTTGACTAGTGTACCTGCACTAATATTTCTTTTGATGAATGAATTAATGACCATATGTATTTATCAAGATTTTTTACTAGTTCTTACCACCTCCATTGCTCCACCCTGATCCAAACCAATCTCTAAGTTGGTTTCTCGGCACACATCTGCCTTCCACAGTCTATTCCCAGGAAAACAGCCAGATTGCTATCAGTACCCTCCCATGGTTTCTCATCCCTTTTAAAGTAAAGCCTAAGCCCTTACAATTACCTCAGGATATGAGTAATCAGGACCCTATTGCCTCACGAACCTCATTTACTCTGACTCTCATTCTCTACCACATCACTCCATTCACACTGGCCCCCTTTTCATCCCTCGAACATACTAAGCATGCACTTGCCACACGGCCTTTGCAGTTAACAGTTCTATCTGCTTGGCAAGCTCTTCACTCACCTATCAGCACAGCTCCTTCCCTCACTTTGTCTGAGTCTCTGCTCCAATATCAATTTATTTTAGAGCCCTCTCTGGTCAATCCATATAAAATAACCCCAACAACAACAACCATGCCCCAATTCTCCCAACTCCCTTATCCTCCTATAGTTTTCTTCCTAGCACTCATCTCCATCTTATTTGCATTCACTATATTTACTTTTGTATTTGTCTATTTCTTGTCTTTCCCACTTGTATATAAGCAATTGATAAGTGTGCATGTAATAAGTTAATATATTTAACATTATGCTCATTATAGAATATTCTCTTCTTTCTGGCTAATAGTTTTGGTTTAACTTCTGCTACCCCTATTGCTTTTCCCTTCTTTCCTTAACAGAGAAAAACTGGAATGGGACAAAACTGAGAAACATATGTAAGTTGAGGAGCCATACTTAGGAGGTTATTCTTTTTATAGCGTGAAGGTAGAGGGCTTTAGGAAACTTTATACACTATGGAATTGGTCTTTGAGCCTCAGTTTTTTATTCCTATATACATCACCTTTCCCACTCATACCATCTTCCTTTCTCATTTCAAGCAGTGAGTACTTTGTATTCTTTCTCCCCAGTTTGGAATTCTTAGTGATTCCCCCCAACCCCGTTCTGATCACTGGTCCCTTTCTTCTATATTAGACACTCTCAAAAAAGAGCTTCTGTATTTCTTCCTACTTTAGAGACTTTTCTCAGGAAGCATCAGAAACTCATGCATGCTAAATCTTGAGATGCTTTCAATTTTGCCAGAGATTAAAGTCTTAAAATAGAAAACTGTGGATTATGAAACACCAGCAGGAAAGAGCAGGAGCTAAAATATTTTATGTTAGTCTTGTCAAGCCTGAAATTACACTTCTAGGAGGTCATCTCCCCAATGCTAGGTACTAGGTAAAACAGAAAACTAATTAACCATCTCAAGAATTGAGATCTAGCTTTTGTTAAATATCTAGAACTAGAAAAGTGTCAAGAATATAGTGGATACTATGAAGTCATGTATTATTTCTTTAATTAAAGATTTTTGTGGCTCAACAGAAATCTAACAAACTTTAAAGGAGAATTTTACAAGGTTTCTAGGTCTCTACAATTATGTTTTTACCGAGTTTCCTTGCTTTACAGCTTCCTTGCTATTCTTCCCATGTTTTTCATGTCTTTTCCTGGTCTAGAATTTCTAGAAACTTTCTATGTATGTAGGCCATAATAAACTGACACTTTTTCTATAGGCAATGGGAGCATTTTTATAGAACTTTTGAAAGTACTTTCATATGGTTAACCAAGTTTCTTTGGGCCCTCATAGGGAAGTGGAGTGAGTCAATCAAGGTCACAGAACTGTTTAGTGACAAAAGGTAGATGAATCACACCCAGTGATCATGAGGGAGGGCTCCTGGTGCTGTATTATTCTCATATGCAGGAATGACATTACTGACATACCATTGTCAGGATTCACACTTTGAGCTGCTATTCCAATAACAATGATGGATTTGCTTTGATCCACCCACAAATTCCTAGCTCTATTCATGACCCACAGAATATGTTTTCTTTAATATTCAATTAATTATGTAAGGTCCAGCAATTACATAAAATCCAGAAGTGGCCAAGTGTTTTAAATCCGTACAATAGGATTTTCTAACCAACTGATTTAAATTGAGACCTGGCATTCTGGGCAGCAATCAGCAGAGCACCAAGTAATTAGTTCCAGGAATACATATCCAATTAGAAAGGCCTGGGCCTACAGTCCTAATAGGTGTTTCGTTGTTTGTTTTTTTTTGCGCTATGGCGGGCCTCTCCCGCCGCGGAGCACAGGCTCTGGACGTGCAGGCCCCGGACGCGCAGGCCCAGCGGCCATGACTCACGGGACCAGCCGCTCCATGTGGGACCTCCCCAGACCGGGACACGAACCTGTATCCCCTGCATCAGCAGGCGGACTCTCAACCACCGCACCACCAGGGAAGCCCTCGTCTTTGCTTTTGTAATGCTGTTTGTTGTTGCTAAAATATTTAAATGTTTTAATGTATTTTTATCACACAAAGGTTTCTTGGTGAAGGGCATGGATTTTTAAAAACAATTAATAAATCATGAAATTTTCTTATAGATATTTTATGATGACTGAGGTAATCAAAGCCAAACCTGCATTTATGCATCATGTTTTTAAAGCCAACATTTTATTTCATTATTTTTGACTCCTAATCCAGTGAAGACTCTAAGAAATAGTTAATGGCTAAGGAAATAGAGGAACCAAGGCAGAAAAACTAAATCAGTGTTAAAATACTCCAGACTGAATCACTAAACAAGCCAGAGACAAAGCATCTTTTCCCTTTCCTAATCCTCCCTTTACACTTGCCATTTGTTAACATGGGTCACTGCTGTCACATTAGCTACTGTGGATTATGAGTGCTATCAGTAGGTTGAATTAAATTCCTATTAAACCTTCATTTGGAGATTTGGGTCATGTCTTCAATTCTCTGGAGTTGCAGTTAGATGTGTTGCCATGTAATTTCAGGAGGTAGGGATCAAAATGGTCCCAAAATGTGTCTTTATTTTAGGCAGTGATCTGCAGACAGGATATGTTGTTTTCAAGAAATACATTATAACCAAAACATAACTTTCTTAATTAACATTATCTTACAAGATCCTTTTGACCTACCTCCTAGAGTAATGAAAATGAAAAAATTGGACCTAATGAAACTTAAAAGCTTTTGCACAGCAAAGGAAACCATAACCAAGACTAAAAGTCAAACCTCAGAATGGGAGAAAATATTTGCAAAAGAAGCAACTGACAAAGGATTAAGCTCCAAAATATACAAGCAGCTCATGCAGCTCAATATCAAAAAAACAAACAACCCAATCCAAAAATGGGCAGAAGACCTAAATAGACATTTCTCTAAAGAAGACATACAGTTGGCCAACAAACACATGAAAAGATGCTCAACATCACTAATCATTAGAGAAAAGTAAATCAAAACCACAATGAGGTATCACCTCACACCAGTCAGAATGGCCATCATCAAAAAATCTAGAAACAATAAATGCTGGAGAGGGTGTGGAGAAAAGGGAACCCTCCTGCACTGTTAGTGGGAATGTAAATGGATACAGCCACTATGGAGAACAGTATGGGGATTCTTTAAAAATCTAAAAATAGAACTACCATATGACCCAGCGATCCCACTACTGGACACATATGCTGAGAAAACCTTAATTCAAAAAGATACATGTACCACAATGTTCATCGCAGCACTATTTACAATAGCCAGGACATGGAAACAGCCTAAATGTCCATCGACAGATGAATGGATAAAGAAGATGTGGCACATATATACAATGTAATATTACTCAGCCATAAATAGGAGCGAAATTGAGTTATTCGTAGTGAGGTGGATGGACCTAGAGTCTGTCATACAAAGTGAAGTAAGTCAGAAAGAGAAAAACAAATATATGCTAAAACGTATATATGGAATCTAGGAAAATGGTACAGATGAACTGGTTTGCAGGGCAGAAACTGAGACACAGATGTAGAGAACAAACGTATGGACACCAATAGGGGAAAGTGGCAGCGGGGTGGGGTGGTGGTGTGATGAATTGGGAGATTGGGATTGACATATATACACTGATGTGTATAAAATGGATAACTAATAAGAACCTGCTGTATAAATAAATTAATTTAATTTAATTTTTTAAAAAAGATACATGTACCACAATGTTCATCGCAGCACTATTTACAATAGGCAGGACATGGAAACAACCTAAATGTCCATCGACAGATGAATGGATAAAGAAGATGTGGCACATATATACAATGGAATAGTACTCAGCCATAAAAAGGAATGAAATTGAGTTATTTGTAGTGAGGTGGATGGACCTAGAGTCTGTCATACAAAGTGATGTAAGTCAGAAAGAGAAAAACAAATACCATATGCTAACACATATATATGGAATCTAGGAAAATGGTACTGATGAACCTAGTGGTAGGGCAGAAATAAAGATGAAGACGTTGAGAACGGACTTGAGGACACAGTGGAGAAAGAGGAGGCTGGGACATAATGAGAGAGTACCATTGACATATATACGCTACCAATTGTAAAACAGATAGCTAGTGGGAAGCAGCTGCATAGCACAGGGAGATCAGCTCGGTGCTTTGTGACAACCTAGAGGGGTGGGATAGGGAGGGTGGGAGAGGGAGGCTCCCAAGGGAGGGGATATAGTGATATATGTATACATACAGCTGATTCACTTTGTTGTACAGCAAAAACTAATACAACATTGTAAAGAAATTATACTCCAATAAAGATGCTAAAAAATAAACAAATAAATAAATAATCAAAATGTAAAAATCACATAGAATATTTGAAGGGGGACTATTAATACCAATACTCCAAAGAAGAGACATTTTTCTCTTAACTACTCTACCTTATCCCTTTACATTCACAGATCAGGGAAAGATAAAAGCCTACAGATATAGTCTTTTCTTTTTAAATTTTTATACAATTTTTATAGGTTACTTTCCATTTATAGTTATTACAAAATATTGGCTATATTCACTGTGTTGTACAATACATCCTTGTAGCCTATCTTATACCCAATAGTTTGCACCTCCCACTCCCCAACTCCTATATTGCCTATCCCACCCCAGAACCACTAGTTCTGTTCTCTGTATCTGTGAGTCTGTCCTTTTGTTGTTATATTCACTAGTTTGCTGTATTTTTTAGAATCCACATGTAAATGATATCATATAGTATTTGTCCTTCTCTGTCTGGCTTACTTAACTTAGCACAATGCCCTCCAAGTCCAACCACATTGCTGCAAATGGCAAAATTTCATTCTTTTTCTTATTATTGAAACATAGTTGATTTACAATGTTGTGTTAGTTTCAGGTGTACAGTAAAGTGATTCAGTCATACAGATATATAAATATTTTTTACATTCTCTTCCATTACAGGTTATTACAAGATATTGAGTATAGTTCCCTATGCTATACTGTAGGTCCTGTTGGTTACCTATTTTATATATAATCCCAAACTCCTAATTTATCCCTCTCCCCTCTTCCCTTTGGTAACCATAAGTTTGTTTTCTGTGAGTCTATTTCTGTTTTGTAAATGAGTTCATTTGTAACCTTTTTTTACATTCCACATATAAGCAATATCATCTGATATTTGTCTTTCTGTGTGGGTTACTTCACTTAGTATGATAATCTCTAGGTCCATCCATGTTGCTGCAAATGGTATGATCTTATTCCTTTTTATGGCTGAGTAATATTCCACTGCATATATGTACCACATCTTCTTTCTCTATTCATCTGTTGACGGACACTCAGGTTGCTTCCATATGTTTGCAATTGTAAATATTGCTGCTATGAAAACTGGGGTGCATGTACATTTTCAAACTCGTGTTGTTGGGTTTTTTTCATATATATACCCAGGAATGGAATTGCTGGATCACATGGTAGCTCTATTTTTAGTTTTTTGAGGAACCTCCATACTGTTTTCCACAGTGGCTGTACCACTTCAGATGTAGTCATTTCTTTTTTTTTTAAATTAATTTATTTATTTATTTTTGGCTGCATTGAGTCTTCATTGCTGTGTGCAGGCTTTCTCTAGTTGCAGCGAGCAGGTGCTGCTTGTCGTTGCAGTGCACGGGCTTCTCATTGCAGTGGTTACTCTTGTTGTAGAACACAGGCTCTAGGCGTGAGGGTTTCAGTAGTTGTGGCACACAGACTCAGTAGTTATGGCTCACGGGCTTAGCTGGTCCGTGGCATGTGGGATCTTCCCAGACCAGGGCTCGAACCCATGTCCCCTGCACTGGCAGGCGGATTCTTAACCACTGCGCCACCAGGGAAGTCCCTGTAGTCATTTCTTGATCACTGGCAGAAGATAATTTCAAATTAAGTCTATCTATTCTTTTCTTACTCCCATGGCTTTAGTGTACATGTCAAGTGACATGTCATACATTGGAACCTATTTAGGAAATAATATTGTGGAGGAGACTCAGCACTGAACACTGTGAAACAACATTTTGCAAAGTGTCTTCCATGCAGCAAGTGCATCAGAATCACTGGAGTGGTTATCCAAGTACTACTTGGATAGTGGTATCCAATTTCTGGGTCCCAGACTAAACCACCTGAACCAGATTTTCCAAGGCTGGAACCCAGTAACCTGCATTTTCAATAGGCTCCTGAGTGATTCACATGCTACAGAACTACTGACTTGTTGGAGGGTAATTTATAACTCTCATTCTGCTCACTGCCTTAAAGAAAGTTAAAAAAGGAAAAAATTACAGTAAAAGAAGTCACTGGAGCTATTTGCAAAAGCACTACATAAACAGTGTTCAGTGTAGCAAGAGCCTAAACAATCTAACTATAGTACAAATATAAAGTACGGCAGGGGCAAACAGTCGCGGCTCGGACCAGACTGTTTCTGCACCCTCTGCTCAGCCGGCCCCATCCCCGACGGCACTGTTGACCCGCGCCTGCCCACTTCTCGCCCTTGTGCAGCACACCAACCTGTGGCCAGACTGGGGATGCGCACCCTGCCGGCCCCTGGGGATCAGCCGTGTGGCTGACAGGGTATTAGTGCTCCGAACAGGTGTCAGGCCTGTGCCTCTGAGGTAGGAGAGCTGAGTTCGGGACATTGGTTCAACAGAGACCTCTCAACTCCACATAATATCAAATAGAGAAAGCTCTCCCAGAGATCTCCAGCTCAACGATAAGACCTAGGTCCACTCAACGACCCGCAAGCTACAGTGCTAGACACCCTATATCAAAAAACTGGCAAGATAGGAACACAACCCCACCCATTAGCAGACAGGCTATCTAAAATCATAGTAAGGTCACAGACACCCCAAAACACACCACTGGACGCAGTCCTGGCCAGCAGAAACACAAGATCCAGCCTCAACCACCAGAACACAGCACCACTACCCTCCACCAGGAAGCCTACACAACCCACTGAACAGACCTTAGCCATTAGGGGCAGATACCAAAAACAATGGGAATTACGAACGTGCAGCCTGTGAAAAGGAGACCCCAAATACAGTAAGCTACAAAAAATGAGAAGACAGAGAAACACACAGCAGATGAAGGAAAAAGGTAAAAACCACCAGAACAAACAAATGAAGAGGAAATAGGCAGTCTACCTGAAAAAGAATTCAGAATAATGATAGTAAAGATGATCCAAAGTCTTGGAAATACAATGGAGAAAATACAAGAAACATTTAAAAAGGACATAGAAGAAGTAAAGAGAAAACAAACAATGATGAACAACACAATAAATGAAATTTAAAATTCTCTAGAAGAAATCAATAGCAGAAAAACTGAGACAGAAGAACAGATATGTGATCTGGAAGATAAAAGAGTAGAACTAAATACTGCAGAAGAGAGCAGAGCAGAATAGAGAAAAAAGAATGAAAAGAATTGAAGACAGTCTCAGAGATCTCTGAGACTAATGTTGTCTGGGACAACATTAAACACAACAAGATTCAAATTATAGGGATGCCAGAAGAAGAAGAGAAAAAGAAAGTGACTGAGAAAATATTTGAAGAGATTATAGTTGAAAACTTCCCTAATATGAGAAGGGTAATAGTAAGTCAAGTCCAGGAAGCCCAGAGAGTCCCATACAGGACAAATCCAAGGAGAAACATGCCAAGACACATATTAATCTAACTATCAAAAATTAAAGACAAAATATTAAAAGCAGCAAGGGAAAAACAACAAATAACACACAAGGGAATCACCATGAGGTTAAGAGCTGATCTTTCAGCAGAAAATCTGCACGCTAGAAGGGAGTGGCAGGACATATCTAAAGTGACGAAAGGGAAAAACCTACAAATAACACACAAGGGAATCACCATGAGGTTAAGAGCTGATCTTTCAGCAGAAAATCTGCACGCTAGAAGGGAGTGGCAGGACATATCTAAAGTGACGAAAGGGAAAAACCTACAAATAACACACAAGGGAATCACCATGAGGTTAAGAGCTGATCTTTCAGCAGAAAATCTGCATGCTAGAAGGGAGTGGCAGGACATATTTAAAGTGACGAAAGGGAAAAACCTACAACCAAGATTACTCTACCCAGCAAGGATCTCATTCAGATTCGATGAAGAAATTAAAACCTTTACAGACAAGCAAAAGCTAAGAGAATACAGCACCACCAAACCAGCTCTACGAACAAATGCTAAAGGAACTTCTCTAGGCAGGAAACACAAGAGAAGGAAAAGACCTAGAATAACAAACCCAAAGCAATTAAGAAAATGGTAATAGGAACATACATATAGATAATTACCTTAAATATAAATGGATTAAATGCTCCAAACAAAAGACACAGACTGGCTGAATGGATACAAAAAGAAGACACGTATATATGCTGTCTCTAAGAGACCCACTTCAGACCTACAAATACATACAGACTTAAAGGGAGGGGATGGAAAAAGATATTCCATGCAAATGGAAATCAAAAGAAAGCTGGAGTAGCTATTCTCATATCAGACAAAACAGACTTTAAAATAAAGACTATTACAAGAGATACAGAAGGACACTACAGAATGATCAAGGGATCAATCCAAGAAGAAAATATAGCAATTGTAAATATTTATGCATCCAACATAAGAGCACCTCAAAACATAAGGTAAATGCTAACAGTCATAAAAGGGGAAAAGGACAGTAATACAATCAGAATAGGGGACTTTAACACACCACTTCCACCAATGAACAGATCAAAAAAATGAAGATAAAAAAGGAAACACAAGCTTTAAATGATACATTAAACAATATACACTTAATTGATATTTATAGGACATTCCATCCAAAAAAGACAGAAAACACTTTCTTCTCAAGTGCACACGGAACATTCTCCAGGATAGATCATACCATGGGTCAGAAATCGAGCCTTGGTAAATTTACAAAAATTGAAATTGTACCAAGTATCTTTTCTGACCACAATACTATGAGACTAGATATCAATTACAGGAAAAAATATGGCAAAAATACAGATAAATGGAGGCTAAAAATACACTACTTAATAACCAAAAGATCACTGAAGAAATCAAAGAGGAAATCAAAAAATACCTAAAAACAAATAACAATGAAAACACAACGATACCAAACCTATGGGATGCAGCAAAGCAGTTCAAAGAGGGAAGTTTATAGCAATACAATCCTACCTCAAGAAAAAAGAAACATCTCAAATAAACAACCTAACCTTGAACCTAAAGCAATTAAGAAAGAAGAACAAAAAAACCTCAAAGTTAGTGGAAGGAAAGAAAGAAAGATCAGATCAGAAGTAAATGAAAAAGAAACAATAGCAAAGATCAATAAAACTAAAAACTGGTTCTTTGAGAAGATAAACAAAATTGATAAACCATTAGCCAGACTCATGAAGAATAAAGGGAGAAGCCTCAAATCAATAGAATTAGAAACAAAAAAGTAGAAGTAACAACTGAAAATAAGAAATACAAAGGATCATGAGACAATACTACAAGCAACTATATGCCAACAAAATGGACAACCTTGAAGAAATGGACAAATTCTTAGAAGTGCACAACCTTTTAAGACTGAACTAGGAAGAAACAGAAAATATAAACAGATCAATCACAAGCACTGAAATTGAGACTTTTATTAAAAATCTTCCAACAAACATAAGCCCAGAACCAGCTGGCTTCACAGGCAAATTCTATCAAACATTTAGAGAAGAGCTAACACCTATCCTTCTCAAACTCTTCCAAAACATAGCAGAGGGATGAACAATCCCAAACTCATTCTACAAGGCCACCATCACCCTGATACCAAAAACAGACAAAGGTGTCACAAAGAAAGAAAACTACAGGCCAATATCACCGATGAACATAGATGCAAAAATCCTCAACAAAATACTAGGAAACAAAATCCAACAGCACATTAAAAAGATCATACACCATGATCAAGTGGGGTTTATTCCAGGAATGCAAGTATTCCTCAATATACGCAAATCAATCAACGTGATACACCATATTAACAAATTGAAGGAGAAAAACCATATGATTATCTCAATAGATGCAGAGAAAGCTTTCCACAAAATTCAACACCCATTTATGATAAAAACCCTGCAGAAAGTAGGCATAGAGGGAACTTTCCTCAACATAATAAAGGCCATATATGACAAACCCACAGCCAACATTGTCCTCAATGGTGAAAAACTAAAAGCATTTCCACTAAGATCAGGACAAGACAAAGTTGCCCACTCTCACCACTCTTATTCAACAGTTTTGGAAGTTTTAGCCACAGCAATCAGAGAAGAAAAGGTAATAAAAGGAATCCAAATCGGAAAAGAAGAAGTAAAGCTGTCACTGTTTGCAGATGACATGATACTATACATAGAGAATCCTAAAGATGCTACCAAAAACTACTAGAGCTAATCAATGAATTTGGTAAAGTAGCAGGATACAAAATTAATGCACAGAAATCTCTGGCATTCCTATACACTAATGATGAAAAATCTGAAAGTGAAATCCAGAAAACACTCCCATTTACTATTGCAACAAAAAGAATAAAATATCTAGGAATAAACCTACCTAAGGAGAAAAAAGACCTGTATGCAGAATATTATAAGACACTGATGAAAGAAATTAAAGATGACACAAACAGATGGAAAGATATACCATGTTCTTGGATTGGAAGAATCAACATTGTGAAAATGACTCTACTACCCAAAGCAATCTACAGATTCAATGCAATCCCTATCAAACTACCACTGGCATTTTTCACAAAACTAGAACAAAAAATTTCACAATTTGTATGGAAACACAAAAGACCCCGAATACCCAAAGCAATCTTGAGAACGAAAAACAGAGCTGGAGGAATCAGGCTCCCAACTTCAGACTATACTACAAAGCTACAGTAATCAAGACAGTATGGTATTGGCACAAAAACAGAAAGATCAATGGAACAGGATAGAAAGCCAAGAGATAAACCCATGCACATATGGTCACCTTATCTTTGATAAAGGAGGCAAGAATGTACAGTGGAGAAAGGACAGCCTCTTCAATAAGTGGTGCTGGGAAAACTGGACAGGTACATGTAAAAGAATGAGAGTAGATCACTCCCTAACACCATACAAAATAATAAGCTCAAAATGGATTAGAGACCTAAATATAAGGCCAGAAACTATCAAACTCTTAGAGGAAAACATATGCAGAACACTCTATGACATAAATCACAGCAAGATCCTTTTTGACCCACCTCCTAGAGAAATGGAAATAAAAACAAAAATTAACAAATGGGACCTAATGAAACTTCAAAGGTTTTGCACAGCAAAGGAAACCATAAACAAGACCTAAAGACAACCCTCAGAATGGGAGAAAATATTTGCAAATGAAGCAACTGACAAAGGATTAATCTCCAAAATTTATAAGCAGCTCATGCAGCTCAATAAGAAAAAAACAAACAACCCAATCCACAAATGGGCAGAAGACCTAAATAGACATTTCTCCAAAGAAATATACAGACTGCCAACAAATACATGAAAGAATGCTTAACATTATTCATCATTAGAGAAATGCAAATCAAAACTTCAATGAGATATCATCTCACACCAGTCAGAATGCCCATCATCAAAAAATCTAGAAACAATAAATGCTGGAGAGCCTGTGGAGAAAAGGGAACCCTCTTGCACTGCTGGTGGGAATGTGAATTGGTACAGCCACTATGGAGAACAGTATGGAGGTTCCTTAAAAAACTACAAATGGAACTACCATATGACCCAGCAATCCCAACACTGGGTATATACCCTGAGAAAAACATAATTCAAAAAGAGTCATGTACCAAAATGTTCATTGCAGCTCTATTTACAATAGCCCTGCGATGGAAACAACCTAAATGTCCATCATCAGATGAATGGATAAAGAAGTTGTGGCACATATATACAGTGGAATATTACTCAGCCATAAAAAGAAACGAAATTGAGCTATTTGTAATGAGGTGGATGGACCTGGAGTCTGTCATACAGAGTGATGTAAGTCAGAAAGAGAGAGACAGGTACCGTATGCTAACACATATATGTGGAATTTAAGAAAAAAAAATGTCATGAAGAACCTAGGGTAAGACAGGAATAAAGACACAGACCTACGAGAGAATGGACTTGAGGATATGGGGAGGGGGAAGGGTAAGCTGTGACGAGGCGATAGAGTGGCATGGACATATATACAATACCAAGCATAAGATAGATAGCTAGTGGGAGGCAGCCGCATAGCACAGGGAGGGCAGCTCCGTGCTTTTTGACCACCTGGAGGGGTGGGATAGGGAGGGTGAGAGGGAGGGAGATGTAGGAGGGAGGAGATATGGGAGCATATGTATATGTATAACTGATTCACTTTGTTATAAAGCAGAAACTAACACACCATTGTAAAGCAATTATACTCCAACAAAAATGTAAAAATAAATAAATAAATAAAATTACACGTTCTACGCAAAAAAAAAAGAGTAACATGAATACCTGGCCTGAGTTAAGATAAATAGAAATATAGTGTATAAACAAAAACAAACAAACAAGGCAATATGAGGGGGAAAGTGAGAGGAGATAGAAAGAGAAATAGATGAAAGTAAAGGAGTAAGTTTACTTGGAAACATGTTCTTCACATCTACTGGGAAGAGACTGCAGAGTAATATCTTCCAAGGAAAAAGTCTTCCTGAAATATTTTTCCATAGTAGAATTACACAAAGGAAAATAGTACATGTTTGCATTTTGTGTGAGGGTGGCCAGAAAACATTTAAGAAAATTAAACACTTCACTAGCCCTAAGCACTGAAAGCAATAAAATCTTGGCACTTATGGATTTAACATTAATCGTTTTGTCTATTGTAGATGTCTGTGTCCCTCGCATTGCAGTAATCTGTAATTTTGATGAGGCACAATTTGAATTACACGTGTTGAAAGGGCAGAATGTCAGAGCGAGTTCTGCAGTCCATCAAGGCACCTGGGCAGTGGAAACGTGACCATAATTATACATGTGTGATAATGCTTATGAACCATCGCCCTTACACCCAAAAGTTAGCTTTTAGAATTGGTGATAGAAGTAAATAAAAAGTCAAAGAAACGGATCTCTGTAGGAAAGCAGAATTTTTTAATTAAAGAATGGCATACCATTGATAAGAAGAAATGTTTATGTTTATGTTCCATACTACTCCTGAGAATAACATAATTGTTGAACATATAGACTTTGGAACCAGACTTCTTGAGTTTTAATCAAACTGATTCCTGGTAAATTCTCAGCAGTACCTGCCTTAGTTTCCTCATATATAAAGTGAGGGTAATGATACCTCTCAAGGGATTATTATGAGGGTTAAAATTAGTTAACGTTTATAAAGGGCTTACAGTAGTACTATATAAGAATTTGTTTAAATAAATTCAGATAGAATTAGCATGACTGTTTCAGGGCATATTCCAGCCAGGACAGAGCTCATTAAATGTGAGAGAAAGTCTTAGCAACATGTGAAAAGACAACTTGCATAGCAGGCGTGTATACCTTGATGGAAATACGACTTTCAGGAAAGCCAGGAGTGGAAAACAATACTGTCTTGTGATTCTGGGAGTTTGCATAAGAAGCATCCTCTCTAAAGAGCAAATATCCACTATATTTTACATTGAGCTGATAAAGACAATCAATGATTTCAATGGGGAAAGCTTTATGTGCCAAAAAATATGAAAACAACTTCACATAATACTCAACTGATAAAAAAATAATGGCATATATCTGTCTTGAGGATTCATAGAAGCTTTTATTTTTCCTATAGTAACATCATTTATGAGACAGACATATTGTCTTGATCTTCTTTTCTTTTCTTTTTTTTTTTCTTTTTTTTGCTTTGTCAAGTGTATTCCTTGGCACTTGACAAATAAATGAGCATAACCATACCATAATCATAACCTGACTGTATATACTCCAGTTCCTCAAGAAGTTGCATGAACATAAAGCATACATTCTCCCTTTCGATCCTGCCAGGCTGTCAGTGAGGCTGGCCTTTAAATAGAACTCTGGTGCATTCCAATTTATAGGCAAGCATTACTTATTGTTGGGAACGCTCTCTAAAGATGAAATACAAAAGTCCTGTGCTCTTAGGAAGAACAAAGCAGCTTTCAAAGAATGGTGACATCACCCAACAAACCTGCTGTCATTAGACTGAAATAAATGGGAGAAGTTCAATTAAACTCACAGTCTGAAAAGTAATTTAAAGGCCTCTTTCTTCTGCTTGGTGTGTATAAATGCTCAATTTTTATTCTTAACTTTGCTAGGATCAGTAACATCAAATAACTAATAGGACTGGCGGTTAATGCTTCATTTGTTCAGGGCAGAATATTTCTATGACCCTACACTCATAAACCACCCAGCCCCCACGTCAAACTGCAATTTCCCTCTTAAGCAATTCACCTTAAGATAATTATTTCCTTGCAGTTTTGTTTAAATTTCAGTTTTAACAGGTCCATGTGGCTTGTTAAAAAAATGTAACGTGAGCTATAAATGATACATCGTGGTTGATCTCATTTATCTTCATAACCAAGGTACCTCATTGCTCTTTCCAAAGAAAAGTAAATGTCATATAAGACCAGTCACCCTACATTTCCCTCATTTCCCCCAGTAGTCACAGGGTACATGCTATTACTGCTCCTTCTCTTCTCTGAGACTGGGACACTTTTAGGAAAATATTCTGAGTGACATAAAATTGGAAAATGATTTAAACTGCGATTCCTGGCTAAATTCCTGTTGTCAACTCTCTGCAGTTAAATGATTAGCAGCAGGGCCGGATGGCTACCATCTCCCTGGGCTGCTGGCTGCCTACTTTGTTCCACTACTGCCACTGGTGTGCTGCTTGAAAGACCAAGAAGGCAGCTGAGGTCATCCTGCCTTTGTAAGTAAAATTCAAGGTTAAATTTAATGTCTTTCCTATATTTCTGATAATTTCTAGGACCTAAAATTTCATGGCCACTTCTGGCTCTGAATTTCTTCAGTTTCCTGTGGATTCTAAGACTTCTATCTTGTAGCCATTCTCTTCCTTCTGCTCTGTGAAGGCACAGGTATGATGGAATTTAGCCCTTTCTCTGATTTTCCCCAGCCCACTCACTCAGGGTTATCATGTCTAGCAGTAAAGGTTTGGAGGACCAGGACTTTTAGTTTTACTAAATTTGGCATTTTAACATTTTAATACAGGCCATAAGATACTGCTCAGCTTTCTCTCTTCTAGAAGGCTCTTTCACCTTTCAGACCCCTCTATTTATTATGTACATCAATTTGGCTCACCACTCCCTACTCAGTCCAAGATTTGACACTAGATGTCTGCAAATCCTACTAAAGTAAGGGTTCTCTGCTCTGGGTCTCATTCTTCAGTAGCACCTAAGAACTAGTGGATGGTTTGATGGTTTAGAATTTTCTTTCTACCATTATCAGTCGCTATGCATGCTTCCCTAATCACTCCCCACTCCTATATAAATTCAAACTCTACTGTTCACACGAGGGATATTAAGTCATATCCTCTGGGGCCATTTGGACTAACAAAGTGGTTTTACTCCTTTGACTTACTTGTCAAGTCTGTTAAAATATACTTGAGGTGGTCCAAAACTAATTAAGCTGGTCAACCAAACAACTAACTTGGTCCTCCTTCTTTCCTCCCCACCTCCTTTTTTCCTTCCTTCTTGCCATAACAACTAAAACCAGTTTACCAAAAAATCATACTAATTTGTAGGAGAGAAGGAAATCTGGGTCACATAAATTTATATGCATAATTTTTTAACTCCCAGGTCTCTTCAAGAGTGCTAGTTAGCTGATTCACTTTGCTGTACGATAGAAACTAACACAACATTGTAACTGTACTCCAATAAAAATGAATTGAAAAAACAGAGTACTACTGTTAATATTTTTTTCTCTAAATGCATAAAGCCTAGATTCAGATGCTGTGTCATGTATCTCTGTGAACTGAATTTCAATCTCTAACTCCAAAGAGGTAAAACAGAATCTGCATTGATTATGAATACAAATAAAGTATTCAAAACTGCACATAGGGGCTTCCCTGGTGGTGCAGTGGTTAGGAATCCGCCTGCCAATGCAGGGGACACAGGTTCGAGCCATGGTTCAGGAAGATCCCACATGCTGTGCAGCAACTAAGCCCGTGCACCACAACTACTGAGCCTGCGTTCTACAGCCCGCGCACCTAGAGCTGGTGCTCCAAGACAAGAGAGGCCACCGCAATGAGAGGCCTGCACACGGCAATGAAGAGTAGCCCCCGGCAACTAAAGAGAAAGCCCACACACAGCAACTTAGACCCAATGCAGCCAAAAATAAATTAATTTTAAAAAAAAGAGAAACATATTTCCAATAAAATTAAAAAAAAAAACTGCACATAAATTAAACATCTTATGTATTTTGTTTGCCCAAGCCATGGGTAAAAAAAACAGGGTCACAATAACATTGGCAAAAATAATATTTCTCTAGTGCTGCTCCTATTTGCTTAATTAAAAATAAAAAAATCCAGGCCTCTCAAATCCCTTCTAAGTACTTCCAGAAGCCACGTCTAACCTTTGTTCTCAGCAGCTACCAGACAGGGAATATTTTCATCCCTCTTGCTCAGGCCTTACTTCCTGGAGCAATATCTGCTACTAAAGATTCTGATGCCAAAGCCAAAGGTATCATGATTTGTGCCTCCTTGCTCTGTTCCACTGTCTCTCAATACCAGTTGTAGATAAGCACAGCTTCCTGTTCAGACATATGTCATGTCCTCAAACAGTACCCCGTCTGCCACCCCGAAGTAAACATTTGTGACATAATCAACAAGTAAGGTTTATCACCCTATGCTTTCTCTATCTTGATGTGATTTTAGTAAAGTGCCTCTTCTTTTTAAATTCTCAATGGTCATTTCCTCTCTATAAGACACACAGTGTGTTAGGCTGGGATCCAAGTGCAGATGCTGTTCCTACCGCCAACCGGCTCACTCGAAGGATGCTATTTTTAATACTTTCCCTCTCTCCCTCCTTTCTCTCTTTATCTCTTTCTTTCTGATTGTCTATGCTTCAGAGTACTGACTTTTACATTCTTCCTCCAAAAGATAGAGGTAGGTCCAAAAATAAACTTGATCAGGAGAAACAGGTACTAAGTAAGGATTAAAACTCTAAACCTTAGAAACAGAGGCTCTTAATAAACAACTTAACTAGTTTCAGTTCATGGTTAACAGCCCTGCAGTTTAAAGAGAGCCTTCCAATAAGAAATCCATGTGTTTAAAACCATGTGATGGTGATTGGTAACTAATCACTATTTTTGTAATTTTCACATTAGAATCAGTATCTCATAAGAATGTAGGTGATGGTAAGAGAATAAATAGAAATAAAATATCATCTGGGCAGAATGTTTTTAACCCTTAAAATTACTCCAGAAACATAAGATGGCATTTGACTTACACTATTGCTAGGAACTTAGATAATAAGCTAGAGGGGCTAATTGTCCTCCTCATCACTCCTTTGCCTCTCACAGTGGGACTAACTTCTGAGAACAGTGAGCATCTGGCATGCTGTTCTCCTCGAGAATAAAGTGGATCCTGAACTGTCAGTTGCTGACTGGTGGGCTTGAAAGCTAGGTGAGATTTTTGGACAAATGAAAAAGTAATTTGCTGATGCACACTTTTCTCATAGTTTTTAAATTACTTGCATTTATTCTTTTTCATTTTTTCCCAATCATATGTTTTTCTTTTTTTTTTTTTTGCAGTACGCGGGCCTCTCACTGTTGTGGCCTCTCCTGTTGCAGAGCACAGGCTCCGGACGCGCAGGCTCAGCAGCCATGGCTCACGGGCCCAGCCGCTCCGCGGCACGTGGGATCCTCCCGGACCGGGGCACGAACCCGTGTCCCCTGCATCGGCAGGCGGACTCTCAACCACTGCGCCACCAGGGAAGCCCCCATATGTTTCTTTTGATCTACTTTGAAGAGAGTTTTTCTTCCTAAAGTCTCTTAACTGTCAACAAGTTCCCCTCAAATGAGCCCAGAGATCAAGCCTTGATTACCTTTAGCATCGTAAGCTTAGAAAAAATGGTGGGAAGAGGAAGTTGCCTAAAACCGAAGCTTTCAAAATGCTTCACATTACCCCAGCACCACTGTGGAACTGTTTAAACCATGGAAGTTATAAAGAAAGTTACCTGTTACTGTAATGTATAAATGTTCCTTCTTTATTGTCAAGTGCATTGAAAATGTTTTTAAATAACTAAATGTTAGAATTACAGAAATGTGTATACATTTTTCCTCCTTTTCTGTTTCTACCTTGGCAATCTGACTGGTGTGCCTCTGCACATTTACAATATCCTTGCTTTTCTCTTTACAGTCTCAATAAACTATGACAAGGGTCTGTGTCTACATATACCAAAACAAGTGATAAATTAAAGACAAATGTTATCAGTTGTTTGGATAGCTTGTTTACCTGTGCCAAAATGAACTGATTAAATGGTTTTGTGTTTAAAAGAGAAAAAAAAAAGCCAAACTTTAAAAAGTTAAGAGAGTAATAAAGGACTCATTTTCCATTTCCTAATATTGCTGTATATAAATAGGCAATGTTGAATGTGTCAAAATCAAAAAGATGATTTCTATGTAACGCATTTAAAATGCTAATCTAGGGATTATATGCATATTCTATTATTTGTATATTCAGGAGGCAAAGGATATTTTCTCCATATTCTGTGCTATTGTCAATGTCATTGAAATTAATCTCTTCCTATTCACCCAACACGACTAATAATTTAAGGTAGCTCAGACACTTGTTAATACCAAGTGAGTAAGAATGTAGAACAACTGGACTTCTTATACATTACTGATGAAAGTGTCAATTGGAAAATCCACTCTGGAAAATTGTTTGGTACTACCTATTAAAGCTGAGTGTATACCTTATGACCCAGCAATTTCATTCCTAGGTATAAATCCAACAGGAATGTCTACATTCATGCACCAAAAGTAATGCATACATAATAGCAATGTACACTAAAGCCAAAACTGGAAACAACTCAATTATCCATCAACAGTAGAGTGGATAAATAATTATGACCTATTCATCAATGAAAACAAATGAACTACTATATGGTAAGACATATTGTGCAAAAGAAGCCAGGCTCAAGAGACTACATACTGTATGATCCCACTTATACAAAGTTCAAAAACAGGGAAAAAAAACTAACTTATGTAATAACCAGGATAATGGTTACCTGTGAGGTGAGGGAGTAGTAACTGGCACAGGGGGTGCTTCTAGGGTTCTAGTAATGTTCTATTTCTTGATCTAGGTGGAGGTTACATTAGTAATGAAAATGTATTGATTTGTTCATGATAATATATGTACTTTTTTGTATATACGTTATTCTCAATAAACCACTAAAAAACCTTAAAAAAAGTTTAAGGTACCTTGATAATAATTACTGTATCCTATATGTAACTCCTGCATAAAAGATACAGAGAGTTTAAAGTAGATGGGTAATAACTTTAAGTGGTGAAAACTGGCACACATCCAGTTAACAAAGTAATAAGTCATTTTGATAGCATACACTCCCAATATGGTGTGACAAGAGCACGTCACCTCTGTGGTATTCTCCAAACTCTAAAACTTCAATCTATTCATGAGAAAACATCAGGCAAACCCAAACTGAGAGACATTCTACAAAATACTTGACCAGTACTCTTCAAAGGTATCGAAGTTATGAAAGATAAGGAAAGATCAAGAAACAATCACATGTCAGAAGAGACTAAGGAAACATAATGCCTAAATGTAATGTGGTATCCTGGGTATTCAGAAGAAGAATGGTAGAAGAACAGTGGAAATTTGGATGAAGACTACAGTTTAGTTAATAGTATTATACCAATATTCATTTCTTAGTTTTGATAAATGTAGAGATTATGTAAGAAATTAACATTAGAGGAAGCTAAGTGAAGGGTATACAGAAACATTCTGGGCTATCTTTGCAACTCTTCTATAATGCTAAAATTATTTTGAAATAAAAGAGGTTATTTAAAAATGAACTTGTAACTATGAGAGCTTATATATATTTGTTAATTTAAGATATTTAAATAAAATATCTAGAGTGATGCAAGTTCAGTTCTGGTATCTATCTATCTATCTGCATCTAGATAAAAACACACACAAACATTCATACATACACATAAGCACACATACATGTTAGCTTCCTCAGTAAGCATGAGAGAGCAGGGATGAGAAGTGTGTTCTGCTTTAGTGTGGACAACAAGATGCACACACATAAACTGGAAACTCCTGATGAAATCTAAGATTTCTGTTTAATATTCATGATATTTCCCTCTTTCCTAAGCCCATTAGCTCACTTCTCCATAAGGTATTGTGACATCTGTAAAAGTGTTTCTGGTCAGTTTGTTCCCTCTAAAATTCTTGCTCCTCATCCCATCTGGCTTTGCAAATACATAAAATATCTGTGTTGCATCACACTTTTTAAAGCAGCTTCCAATGACATTCACTGACTTCAAGCGTGGCTTAACCGTTCCTACATCTGATGCAAATGGCTTCTTTAATTCTCTTCAGATCAGGCCACCCATCTTTGAGTATAACTGTTGCTTATTATCAATCTGTGTAGCAGTCTGCTCTACTTTTCTTCCGTCTGTTCAGGCTTAGGCAAGCCTACTGTTGAGCAATCGCATTCTTTACTATTGCCAAAACAGGTTTTATTTTATGTAATTTTACACAGCTGAACTGTTCCCCTGACAGTAGCCATCCCGCTAGAACCAAGCTCATCAAGCTCACTGGTAATAGCAGTGGAGGAAATTTAGCCAAGAATCTTTAAAGTGTTCATGTCAGGACACAAAGAAGCAAACCCTCAGGGTACATGTTTCTGCTTGTTTATCATCCAGGACTGGATGACCAATTCAGAAAAATGGAGGTATTATCTCATCTTCTATGGTACTTATTCAGTGGGATTTAAAATGTTATTAGGAAGGTGATCTTAACCATAAGTGCCATATATCTGGCCATGCATTGGGACTATAAAGTCATAATGTTTTTCAGGAAGACACAGAAATATCTTTATATCTCAAATATCAAGTTAAGATTAGCTTGTGTCTATTTTTTTTGGGGGGTGGGCAGAGGATGGAAGTGACTGCTCACTTTTTACATTACACTTTTCAAAATGATTTGGTAATATATATGCATGCAAAGAATTTGGGAATAAAATATTTTAGGAATTTAGCAAATGACTAGCAGCTCTGAAAGAACATATTGATGTAAGGATATTCTGTTGCACTAATGATATTTAAAGGAAGAAGAGTGGAGCAATCTCATCTTCTCTGAGATTGGGAAAGAGACTCTGCATTATTCCTTTTTTTTTTTTTCTTTTAACAAGATAAGAAGTCTGAGACCAGAAAAATATAATGCCATTTGTGAAATACTATTCTTTCCCTTTGTCTATATCACGTCTGAAAATAATGATGCTGCAAATGTCATTTGTCTTATATTTGGTCTTGCATTTTATACTTAAATTCTCATACAAAATCATGAGATTTTATACTTAAAATTTCATTAGATTTTGGTGTAATACAAATATAATTTTAAAAATCAATGACAATATACATCTCATCAAAATAAACATGTGATACTTGAATTGATTCAATAACTTTCTAGGAAACCACAGAAAGACATAATAATTCCATGGGTACAGACTCACATACTTCGGGTAAATGCTCCTGTAACTGGAATGCAGTGCCAAGAAACACTGCAGGGGCATTCTTTCAGAAAAAAATGTCCCAAAAGTGTGTTCTCTTACCCTGTTGGCCTATTTTACCTAGAGGAAGGGAGCTAAAATGTGTCTGATGTACCCAATGCATTATTCATTAACAGTGAGCACTTCATCTCTGTGCCAAAAGCAGAACCAATCTGCTTACCATTCCTTGCCATGATGCCTTTAAAAGAGAATAAAAGCAAGGTACTCATCGATCCTGTAAAGAAAATGATAAGAGAGATAAATAAGACATAAAGTTATTGGGGAATTGGTAATAAGATCAATTATTTACATTAAATAAAAGAAATTTACTATGGATAATTTTGTTATGCAGAAATCAGATTGGAGTAAGGAAGTGAATATTTCTATTATCCTATTGGTCAATGTGGCTAGTACCCAACAAAACATTATACTTCCCTCACATATGGAAGATTCAGTGCTAGGAGGTATTAACTCATCCAGAAACTATACATTTCCCAGACATCCCTTGCATCCAAGAATGATTTGTTTACCTCTTATCAGTGGATGTGGGCAGATATAATGTTTGTCACCTTCATGCTTGAGTTTTTAAAAAACAAATGTTAATTCTCCACTAATGCTTTTTCTTTTGACCTAAGAGCCCCTGTGAGATGTCAAAGCCACAAGATGGAAGGAGTTTGGGTCCCTGAACTACCACAGGGAGGAGATGTGCCCACCGGGAACATTCATATATAACCATTAAGTTTGTGAAAAATAAAATGTGTTTCATCACATCACATTAAAACTCTAAATTTAGGGTTTAGCTGTTACAGCAACTAGCTTTACCCTATCTTACACAGTCAGGTATTGGCTCATCAACAGATGAAGATAGGTGAAAAGAAGTCAACATCATCGATAATTATGCCCTACAAAGGCATCAGAGTAAGGGAGACACAACAAATAGAAGACAAACTCTCTCAGCAGAGATTGTTTGAGTTTTTATGCCTGATATTCTAAGCAGAAGAAAAATATGAGTCCACAATTACTGGACCTGAAAAAAGCTTGAAAGAATGTTCTTTCTGAGACAGGAAGGATAACCATGCATGAAGTTTTTAAAGGGAATAAACTAATGAAATTAGAAATAATGGCTGCCCACTCATTAGGAAAGTTTCTAAAGACAGAGAGGATTAGAAAAAAATTATAGAAGAGATATCTAACCTGCAGTGACTTGCCTGGGTGTCCATCCCTATAGATTTCATTTCCTACGCATACATATTTCCAGGGCCATGGGAAGAGCAGACAGAGGGGTCGGGCAGAGAATCACTCATATTCTTCCTAAAGGCTGAATCTTAGTCACAGAGAAATTACTTCTCTGTTAAAATATCAGTTAATCAGTGAAATGTTCCTAATTTCTGCATATTTCTCCATATGCCCCCTCCCTCTGTACACTTTGAGTTCCTTTAGCATTCAGAGAACTTTGTGTAAGTCTGTATTCAGCACTAATGAGGTATGGGTGGGCTGTTTCTCTACAATTACTCTCTCACCCAGCAGTGATGGCTTGAGTACAGGGGCCTTGTATTATTCTTCTCTGTATCCCCAAGAGTTGTTTATTCATAAAATATTCATGAAGCATCTACTATGTGCCAGACCCTATGCTAGGCACTGGAGATAGAAGGGTGAACAAGACTAACAAAGTCTCTGACTTTTGGAGATTACATTCTACAGGGGATTAAAAAATTGAATTACTTCAAGTTACAATAATTTCTATGATTAAAAAAGAGGCAGAAATAGGGAATAGTAGAGGAGGGCCTTCTTTAGGTAGGATAATCAAAGCAAGTCTTTCTCTTAGGGGTGAAATTAAAAGATGAGATCTGAAGGAAGAGAAATATCTATGTAAAAAGCATGTGTGCATTTGTGGTGGGGGAACATCTCAACAGAATAAAGAGTATGTGCAGAGGCTCTGAATCAGGAAATGGTGTATTTACATAATTTTAAAAGGCCAGTGAGTACGAATGGAGTATGTGAGGGGATCATGGCCTAGAATGAGGTAGGGAGGTAGATAGTTTTAGAAACTGTAGTAAGAAATTCAGATTTTATTCTAAGTACAACAGAAGACCATTGCAGTGTTATAAGCAAGTAAATGACATTACCCAATTTGGATTTTGAGAAGAGCACTTTTTATGGGTAATGGATTAGTATGTGGGAAAGATTTAGCAGGTTATTTAAATGATCCCAAGTGAGAGGTTTTGAAGACCTGGACCAAAATGAAGGCAACAGAGATGGAGAGAAGAAAGCAGATCCAAGACATATTTTAGCCATTTATTTCACAGAATGTACTGAAGACCTGAACGTAAGCATTGACAGAGTAAGGAATGCAGGATAAATCTCAGGCTTGAGAAACTATTTAGAATGTGTAGATGGGGAATATGTGCTGTAGCAGTGGGAGGAACAGATGGATACAAGTTGGGGAGGGTGGAGTGGGAAGAAGTCAAGAGTTCCATTACCATGATTTGACAAGTGTATGAGATATCCAAGAGCAGATGTCAAGTAGACAGTTGCATAGGCTAGTCTAGAGCAGAGAAGATCTGAGTTAAGTCAGACATCTGGATGACCAGCATAAAATATAAATGAACCTATGAGAATTAATCATAGGTAACTGAGTAATTGAGGGGTAGAGCATATAAAGAGAATTCAGTGCCTTTCACAGTGCTTCATACATATTTTTTGAATGAGGACAAGAATCCTGACCTCATTGCCAGTGCCCATGAACAGGTCCCTGACTCTACACCCTGCCAGCTGCACCCCACACCCACCACTTTTCCTTTTTGTGTGCCAATTGCCTACTTTGATTTTCACACAGTGTCTGCTGCCTAACTTCCCAGATATTCCATCCATTCAGCTCAACTCCCTCATACCTAAGGAAACCCTGCAGAACAAGTAGCTTTACGCCCTAGCACCAGAATTCCTATCCTTCATACTTGATCTGATTTGCTCTGACTTGCTAATGATGAGATTGTTTTATTCTGATAAGGACGTAAACAAAAAATAGATGCCCAGATGGATCCCAAACAAAGGGAGAGGTGAGATCTACTAGCAAGATTGTATAAAGAAAAAAAAATGATAAAAAGAATAGAGTCTAGAATAACCAGGGCACTAGTATGTGTTTGAATATTTAGGGGAAAAAATCTTTACAGGTTGAAAATATCTCAAAATTCTGTATGCTTTTCCATTAGAAATAAATCACTTTGTGTATTCTTAAGCAATTATGTGATTCTAACTTTTTTTTAATTTAAGATTTTAAAGGTTGTGCTCCACTTCTCAATCAAACATACTATGTGTTTAAGGAAAAAACATGATGCATGAAAGTTATTTAGTTTAAAAGAACATATTATTCTTTATGGCATTACACTTCTTGTTAAAAACTTCACTGTAAGTGATCTGTATTTTTGACATTAGCTTTACCTCATTACCATAAAATCATGATCTTTTAAAGGCAATTGAGAATACAATTAACCTTAAGAAAAGGATGTCATCATTTTCTGATTATCTCAGCTTTCAAAAGCCAGTCATCCAGAACCAGTGTTTCTAATAAAATAAAATTTTCAGAAATGAGATCTGATCTATATTTTCTTGGCTCTCTGAATACAAAACAGACTTTGTGGGATGCATGCCTAATGAGTCATCCTTGTTTTTTCATGAAAAACATGATTTTCCAGTACTGTAGCATTTTGCTCTTTACTGATGCATTTGCATCAAATGAATATATTACAACTTGGATGTTGTGATTTAGTCAATTATGACAGTCACATTGATGCCTTGGTGATTTCATGAATCTGGAATGGACCTGAGTTTTTTAGGGGTCTTACCTCTAAGATTAAAAAAATCTTGTAAAGTGAATCTTTCTTAATTGTATTTGATTATGTTAATATTCTCTGAGTCCTGGAATGGACATGTTTACCATGGATATAAAAAGCACAAGGTCTCACTTGAGCAGCATAGCTGCCATGGACGAATATGGAACAGCACACAAAGGAATGATATGAACTAATTAAATGTACTGTTGTATTATTTTTCCCACTCAGTGTGGTTTAATACTTATTCATTAAATGAATAAGAGGGAAACTCTGCCATCTACTTTAAGTAGAGTGAAGGAAAGGCAACCATGAAGGGATGGCATTTAAGCTCTGACCTAAATAATGAAAGCAGCAGCAATGTGTAGAATCAAGGAAGAGAACTTCAGGCAGATGAAGCCAGAAGCATTAAAGCCCTGAGGTTGGAAAGAGCTCGCCATGTTCCCAGAAGACCAGGGTGACAGTGACATGGGAGTGAAGAGAGAGTGGTGTAAGACTGATGGGCAGGCAGGGACCAGGTCACACCGCACCTTACAGGCCAAGGTTGAAAGCTTAGATTTATTGCAAGAGTTGGGAAACCACTGAAAAGCTTTAAGCAAAGGAAAAATATGACCTAGTTTGGGTCAAAAAAAAAAAAGAAAAAAGAAAGAAAGTCCAGCAGCTCTAAGGAAGGTAAATTGGATGGGGTTAAGAGTGGTCCACAGTCATGGAGTCAATCTTTCAATCTTCACTTTGGAAAATATAAGTGTTTTAAAAGAGTTCAGATCTAAGAAATATAGATTAGGTGACTGGGAGTTTAGAGAATTGGGAATAAATGTAAGATAGGAATTTTTTCCCTAATGAAAATTTACTTTGCATTTGGTCTCCTAAGATAAAAGTATAGAAACTTTAATTAAAGTTAAAAGTTTATTTGACTACATTAAACCAAATGCAATTGTAAACTATTCCAGTCACACCCAGGAGCACTAAACATGTGTCGACTGATTTTCTGTGTTGATGGGATTCTGTGAGAGCCTTTATGGACCTGACTCACATAACTGGGCTCTACTAGAGATTCAGACATCCCTCTTTGTTTCCAATTTCTCCCTACCCCTACCTCTGATTTAGCCAATGAAAAATGAAGGAGCAGGCATCATTAGCACAACGGATCTACGTAACTTATTCATGAATTCAGGAACTGTAGACAAACCAAGTCAAACTTATGGTCCATCCTGTCTAATGCTGACTTTCACAGTCCTATTTAGAATAATTTGCAAAGGGAATATTTTCCTTTATGACATTGACCTCTAAAATTTAAGACTGAATTTGACCTCCCTAATTTCTCTAGCTGGGACAATAAGCCATAATTTCATGTAGTAAGCATATAATGAATATGGAATGATGATTAAATGAATAAAATAAATAATACCCTCCAGATGTTGTAAATAAGAACACCCATCCTCTATAATAAGAAATTGTGAACCAACATCTAAATGAGGTTAGCCATTCGCAAGAGTAGTCCACTCCAAAAGATGCCTTAATTTATTAAATAAATTTTAATTATCTACTCTGGGGTCAGCAAACTTTTTCCGTAAAGGGCCAGACAGTAGACATCTGGACTTTGCAGACCATATGGTCTCTGTTGCAACTATTCAACTCCACCATAAATGACTATATTCCAATAAAACTTTATTTATGGACACACAAATTTAAACTTCATATAATTTTCATGTGCTGTGAAATATTCTTCTTTTGCTTTTCTTCAATCATTTAAAAGTATAACAACCATTCTTGGCCCACAGGCTGTACAAAGCAGGCATCTAACCATAGTTTTCTGAGACCCTGGTCTCCTAAACATCAGGCATTGGAGAGACCGCAGTGAGGAAGATAGTTTTGTAAAGGTGGTAATGATGGGACTAAGGTATCCACCAAATCCTTTTTACTCGACCAAGGGTTAACTTTAGGTAGACCAGTCAGATGTAATCTTGAAAGTTTTGCATTATGTTCATTCAAGTTTAGCATGAAGTCCTGCTAATCTTGATAAGCAACAACGAGAAGTGAAGAATAATCATTTCAGCATATTCAAAGGCTTGTTAAGGGGGAAACATCTTTATAAAGGAATACTTTTTAAGAAAGCAATGACATAGAATGAAGCAAGAGCAAGTCTCCAGCAGTTCAACTTATGACTGAAACATCCCACCATCTATTCAACTCTTTTGGCTCTAGCATCATATTCATTAGGAAACTTTCTGATTTCCAATCAGTTTCCCAGGTACTCTGATATTGCAAAGGTAATGCCCTGGGTAGCAGATATAATTATTTCTACCACTGGAAATGAAGCGCCTCACTATGAATGAATAAACTGGTAAGCTTGGATAGTTTCAATCAAGTCCCCAGAGTCTTGTATATAAAAATAACTTCCTGAACATGGAATGCTGAGAACCAGATCCTGACCCCTTGCTGAGCCCACCAAGGTAGTGGTTTCCCTTGAGTCTCTGCCTACACAGCAGGCACATAGCTCTTAACTGCCAAGTTCTCAGTCAAGCATTATGTTTCTCTCCTGCAAAACTTTCTCTTAAACACTTTTTATATTTATTTTTCATTTGATCTGTGAATATTTTAGTATGTATCTCTATAAGGGCTCTTTTTAATCATAACCACAATACCATTACTTGTACTTAAAATAAATTAACATTAATTCCACAATATCAATGAATATGCAGTTACTGTTTAATTTTCAGTCTCATAAATACTTTAAATTTATATTTTTCTACTTTATTTACATTATTAATATATACATTTCTTTTCATTATTCTATGTCTGCATGCATTTACAGAGAAGCAAACGATTACTCTCTATGATAGAAAATACAGCTTTTTAAAATTTGACCTAAAGCTTTTCTTTCCAGCCTCAACAACAGCCTTTCTCTGTAGTAAACAGAGTGCTGGACTAAGAATCAAGAGATCAGTTTTTGGTTTTTTCCCTGCCACTTAATATATGAGATTAGGAAATCACAGAATCTCTTTAGGGCATATTTCTTCACCCCATGAAATAAGGAGCTGAGTAAGTAGATGCTCTCAAAACACCCTTTCCTCACCAAAACTCTTGGGTTCTGTGATTCTATAAGGGTGCCTTGTCTGAACCCTTTATAAATATTCAGACAGGTGATACCCTCCTCAAGTCTACGATTTAGTCTAGTGAAGAGTACAAAATGTGTCATCAATCTTTAAAAGGAGGGAGTCAGATTCATTTGACTATTCACATAGTCTACGTATCTTTTCTAATTTACTAGATAATGATTCCTCCTACTCCTTAGTTTAGACAGCATAGAAAGAGCTACTCTAACCAAAACATCAATGTTAATGGTTAAAATAACTGGACCTTTTCCTTAAAACTAAAGAATCTCTCAGCATGAGAAAGCAAAAACAAAATCAGTGTTGAACAATATGCATATTTAAGGCTTTCCTTTTCTTTAAACTTTAGTCAGCAAAATAAACAGCAGCTAATTGTATAAAACAAGAATGAGATATATGATGTAGCCTCACAACTAACTTTCTGAGTGTGTATTTAATATAGGAACTTCAAATTAAAGTTTCTCTCCTGTAGTTTAATATCCTTCTGTATCGCCTTCTTCTTAGAAGGTGAAGAAATTTCTCTTTTAAATGTAAAGGTCAATTATAGTCCAAAGGCTTTAAGAAATCAATGTTCTCATGACAATTAAGGTTACAATTTAGAAGAAGACTCACATTATAATAAGTTAAAGTCTAATAATGAAGACGTAAGAAGCCATCTAGATAATCAAAGCTAACATTTACAAATGTAACTAATAAAAGAACTCTTTCTAAACAACTTATTAAAACATTAAAATTTTATTATGATTTAACATTAGATATAAAGCCTTTAAATCTGTTCCAATCACTAACTGAATTGCACAATTATTTAAAAGTGATTTCTGCCAATCATCCATGCCTGCGTCTGTGTTTCATATAGCATTAAGGAAACAGGCATTCAATCTTACTCTCTATAAAAGTCATATATTTTTTTCTTCTTTTAACATAGTCCTTAAACTTAGAAGATAAGCGCTACAAAAACTTGACTAAAAAGTAATTTGGTCAATTTGGTACAACACAAGCAAAACTAAAGAAACATTCTAACATTTGTGGGGAGGAACTGAACATGAGGTATAAGAAAAAGAGAGGAGTCAAGAATGATATCATGACTTCTGGTATGAGCACCTGGAAGGACAGAACTTCCATTTACTACATGGGGAAAAGGGCCAGTGCAGCACATTTCAGGTTGAAACTTGGGAGTTTAATTTTGAAGACTATGAGATGCTTTTTAGATATATACATGTGGAAGTACCAAGTAGGCAGCTGGAAATAAAAGCCTGTGAGTCAGGGAAAATGTCTGGGCAGAAGGTCTAATTTGGGGAATTGTGGGCCAATAGATGGTATTTAAATCCATGACAGATGAGATCACCAAGTTAGTGTGTGTAAACACAGAAAAGGACCAAGGATCCAACCTTAGGCATTCTTTGTTTGAAAGCCAGAGACACTGGCAATGGAGACTGAGAAGGAATCACATGTGCGAGAGGAGGACAGCCAAGAGAGTGTGGTGTCTTGGAAGACAAATTAAGGCAATATTTGAGGGAGGAAGGAGTGCTCAACCCTACTGAATGCTGAGAAGTCAAGCAGAATATAGAATTTTGACTTTACCTTCAAAATATATCCAAAATATGACCACATCTCACTATGTCCAAATGATTACTTTGATCCAAGTCATCAGTATCTCAGTGCATTAGCTTCTGAACTGGTCTCTATGTTTCCACCACTGCTCCCAACAATATATCCTCAACACAGCAGCCAGAGCATTCTTTTAAACAAAGTTTGGTCATGTCACTTCTCTACTTAAAACTCTCTAAAGACCTCGCATCTTACTCAAGGTAAAAGCCAAAGCTCTTATAATTGCCTTCAGGGTTCTATACCCTCTGGCCCTTCCACCCTTTCTTCTCTCCCTGGCTCACTCTACTTCAGCTATACTGCCTCTTTGTTGTTCACTGAACACATCATTTATGCTCACGCCTCAAAACCTTTGCACTGGCATTCATGGTTCCTTCTACATGAAATGCTTTTCCCCTATATATCTACATGGCTTACTCCTTCACATTCTTCAAGTCTTTGCTTAATTTCACCTTATTCGTGAGGTCTTTCCAAAATAAACTACTTAAAAATTTACCCCCTACCATCCTACAGTCCCCCATCCTTCTTCGCTGCCTTATTTTTTTTCTTAGTAATCATCACTTATTTATTCATTTGTATTTGTCTGCCTTCTCTCACTATGAGTTCCAGAAGGCAAGGTATTTTTTTTCTCTTGCTCAAGCCGTAATTTTGTGCCAAGAACATGCCTAACACGTAGTAGGCACACGACAAGAAAAAATAGTTGAATAGGCTTATTCAGAGCTTTGAGGGACACTCTACATTATGAATATATCCTATTTTAATCTCCCATAGTCCATATTTTCCTTTGAAATGTATTTATTGGCCTTTGGATTGCTGTAGGTGGCTAAAACATAAAAATATTCAAATACTTTTCTGGCTATCAATCCATATGCTCTATTCCTAAGAGTACAGACCAAGCATACACTAGACAGGTCTTGGCTCCAAATCTCTACTTTGGCACTGTGCAGAAAAAGAGTTAACACAGCAGGCCTGAGACTTATCTTTAGAAAGGCCTGCTTGCAAGTTTGACACTCAACTGGCATTTGGGAACTTAAGATTTTGGGAGACTTCTCACCACCCTAATTTGAAAGAGTGGTTCACTGTGCCTAAATTGGTTGTGCAAACAATATGGTTTATGCAGAATACCTGCTTTCCTTCTGGAAGTCTGGATTGCCAGGCAAAGGCTGACTAAGTGACCCATCTCCAAGAAAAACCCTGGAAACTGAGTTTCTAATGAGCTTCCCTAGTAGACAACATTTCACATGTGTTAACACAACTCACCCCTAGGGCAATTAAGCTTGTCCTGTGTGACTCCACTGGGAGAGAATTCTGGAACTCATGCCTAGTTTTCTCTATACTTCCCTCCATGCACCTTTTCTGTTTGCTAATTTTGCCTTGCATTCTTTCACTGTAAAAAAAATAATAGCCAGAAGTATGACTATATGCTGAGTCTTATGAGCCCTCTGAGCAAATCATCTAACCTGGGCTGGGAAGGGTCCTGGGGGCCCCTGATCTGGTCACTCATTGAACTCTTACTGCATGCTTATTATAAGCTTCAACCCTAGTGGACTGAGATAGACCATAAATGAGCTTGTGGGCTTTATTTATTTTGCCCCTCTCCTTTAAGGCCTAGGGTTTTCTCCAACTGAAGAAGCCTGCTCCGTGGCTCCTTCTACAGAGGTCTCCTCTTATCAGGAAGTGCTTCAAGGCACAGTCACATGATAGAAATGGTGAAGAAATAAACCCTGTGAAAGAGAGCCAAGAGCATACAGGCTTCAGAGCCAGCTCCACTGTAACTCCTTTACAGCTTTTGAAAGTGAACAAATGGGAGGTTCTTGACACAGATTAGACTTCTTTTTTCTTGAGACATGGAGTAAGGAGGTATCTTCTCAAGGTTTCAATACTGGTTTTTAGAATCTGCCATTAATACTAGTCTTTGGATTTGAAATAATCATTCCACAGTCTAATGAAGAAAACTTACATATATAGACCATTTCCTACCAAAAGCACAATAGTAAATATAAAAAATATATGTACATGTAAAACACATATCTTTTGTAGTAAATGTAATAATAAATGTGCTTGGTATAGGAAGTGGTATGCCATCTATGTTTTACATAATCTCCTAAACCTCCATTTCTTTCTTTGATTCAGAAAAACCATCCTGCCTTTTGTATAGAATCCTGATTTGTCTACCACATGCATTCCTATTCAGGTCTAATCACTGCTCTTCAGGAAAAATAAAATTTTAAAAGACCAGCAAAATAGAAATTTAAAAGACCAGCAAAAAAAAAAAAAAATCCAGGAGATGGATGCACTGATGTATGCAAACAGACTAAAGTGATTAGAATTCTTGGGCTTAAAAATACAAAGTTTTAACAAATATATTAAGTACTATGAATAATTCATTTACCAAATTCCTAAGTCATCAGTGGTAATCACATGAACTGAAAATAAGAGCCAAGTTTTCTATAGTGTGGAGTTAAAAAAAATCATCACAATAAGCAGCACAGACTGAGATTTTTCTGTGTTTTTTAACAATCTGTATATGTTTTAATTGCTGTGTAACAAATACCACAAACTTGGTAGCTTAAAATAATACTCATTTATTGTTTCTACATCTGTGGGTCAGAAGTCCAGGAGCAGCTTGGCTGGGCTTGTTGTTCAGGGACTCACACTCAAGGCATTGGCCAGGCTGTGATTTTTATCGGGCTCTGGAGAAGAATCTGCTTCAATACTCATTCAGGTTCTTGGCAAATGCACTTCCTTGCAGTTGTAAAACTAAGGTTCCTGTCTTCTTGCTATCTGTAGTCTAAAAGTCACTCGCAGCTTCCAGATACCACCCACCATTCCCTGTCATATAGCCCCCTCCATCCTCAAAGCCAGCAACAGAAAACCTTCCTTGCCTCAAATCCCTCTCACACTTAACGATTTCTTTCCAAGAAGAGTCCAGTCCCTTTTAAGGGCTCATGTGATTACATCCACTAATTATAGTCTCCCAATCCTACAAACATTTTAAGAATTGAGACTTTACTTCTGCAAAATCCCTTCACAGTGGAACCTAGATTCATGTCTAATTGAATAACTGGGAGAAGGTGTGTGTACACCAGAGTACAGACAATCTTAGGGGTTATCTTAGAATTCTGCCTACCACAAAATCCTAATGCACCAGGCTCATAAAGTGCCTGTGTTAAAGGCAGAACTAGAGCTGGATAAAACATCAGTCTGATCCAAAATGAGAACCGTTTTAAGTTCTAAAATTTCTAAATTTAGTAACTTCACATTTTTCTCATTTGCTTAGTCAGTTTCACCAATAATTGATCTCTTTTCCTTTTGTTATCCTTCTCTGTCCAGGTTTATTTAGTAATCAAAATCAATTGACCAAAATAAATGTGTGATGTCCTCAAGAAGTTCACTGTTGAAGAGAAGCAGGAGAACATAATGGAAGAAAGATATACAAAGAAATGTACAGAAAACCCAGTATCAAATGTCATGCACTGAACAGAGCAATTTCTTCACTGGCTATAGAACTAAGGAGCACTGTCTTGAGGCAGCTCTGCCTATGATAAGAGGTCAGCCTTTGGGGATGACAAACCTGCATCCTTTTGTGCTTATTTCACACTTACCTCACTCACTAACTGTGTGACCTAGGGAAGCTCTTCTGACTTCCTTGAGCCCCAGACTCCTCATCTATAAAAGGGAGGTAGATAGTTTCTAATCCCCAGGTTTTTGTGAGATTTAAATGAAATAATGTACATAAGGCACTTTGGAGAGTATTTTTACCAGGTACCTTTACACATAATAGATATCAATAAATATATACTATTATTT
The DNA here is from genome assembly GCF_963924675.1 of Phocoena phocoena. NCBI lineage: Eukaryota > Metazoa > Chordata > Mammalia > Artiodactyla > Phocoenidae > Phocoena > Phocoena phocoena. Next base: position 70,192,306 of record NC_089227.1, on the reverse strand, counting down.
TTATCATCATTTGCATAAATTATGGAAAGCTTCGTGGAGAGCATGTTTCCTCTGTACAACCACAAAACTTTGTGTGCAGGGGTTTATGTCATGGCTCTTAGCCATCTTATTTGTTATAATTTTCCTTACTCTTGTCTGTCCTTCCTTATACACTGGCTTCTAAAAGACAGAATCTGTGCATTTCCTCTTTCTGTCACCAGCTTGAATATGTGCTTAGTAAATAAATATATACATTTTGGACAAACGGATTAGGATAAGAACTGATACGTTCTTATCAGTATTTGGAAAAATAGAAATAATTAACCTTGGCAGAAGAAAAGAAAGGGCAGCTGTGGTAAACGGTAAGGAAGATACATCCAGAGATTAGAGGGAACAAATAGTTTGCTTTGGGGAACATCATCAATGAGGGTAACCCTTGTATAACCCTCAGTTTCAGAGAGGAGTTTTAGGTACCAAGTTTTGACAAAATTATAGAGTAATATTAGAGAAATACCCAAATGCTGATTTTCTTAAATCTAATTATTTTGACTAGCATTTCAAAAAAGAAAACAGTTCAATACTTCAATTAGGTTATGGTAGGCATATTTCCTATTTCTACCTGTGTCAGATGAATTTGTCCCCTTTACTATAAAGCAATATCAAAGGTAAATCAAGAGTTCAATTCTTTAGTCTCTTCAATCCCATTACTTTTAAATCTTCAATAAAAACTAAAATATTCAGCACAGTTTGACCCATCAGAAAACCCATTCTTTTTACCTAACTTCAAATTGGTCAGTCAAAAAATAAATTGAGTAGTTTGCCAATGGTTTAACATTTGCTTTGCTATATCATATGTATAAAACTATGACCCCCCAAATTACCAATGGCATTTTTCACAAAGTTAGAACAAAAAATTTTACAATTTGTATGGAAACACAAAAGACCCCGAATAGCCAAAGCAATCTTGAGAAAGAAAAACGGAACTGGAGGAATCAGGCTCCCTGACTTCAGACCATACTACAAAGCTACAGTAATCAATACAGTATGGTACTGGCACAAAAACAGAAATATAGCTCAATGGAACAGGATAGAAAGCCCAAAGATAAACCCATGCACCTATGGTCACCTAATCTATGACAAAGGAGGCAAGAATATACAATGGAGAAAAGAGAGTCTCTTCAATAAGTGGTGCTGGGAAAACTGGACAGCTACATGTAAAAGAATGAAATTAGAACACTCTCTAACACCATGCATAAAAATAAACTCAAAATGGATCAAAGACCTAAATGTAAGGTCGGACACTATAAAACTCTTAGAGGAAAACGTAGGCAGAACACTCTTTGACATAAATCGCAGCAAGGTCTTTTTTGATCTACCACCTAGATTAATGAAAATTAAAACAAAAATAAACAAATGGGACCTAATTAAACTTAAAAGCTTTTGCACAGCAAAGGAAACCATAAACCAAACAAAAATACAACCCTCAGAATGAGAGAAAATATTTGCAAATGAAGCAATCAACTAGGGACTAATCTCCAAAATATACAAGCAGCTCATGCAGCTCGATATCAAAAAAACCAAAGAACCCAATCAAAAAATGGGGGGAAGATCTAAATAGACATTTCCCCAAAGAAGATATACAGATGGCCAACAAACACATGAAAAGATGTTCAACATCACTAATTATTGGAGAAATGCAAATCAAAACTACAATGAGGTATCATCTCACACAGGTCAGAATGGCCATCATCAAAAAATCTACAAACAATAAATGCTGGAGAGGGTGTGGAGAAAAGGGAACCCTCTTGCACTGTTGGTGGGAATATAAATTGGTACAGCCACTATGGAAAACAGTATGGTGGTTCCTTAAAAACCTAAAAATAGAACTACCATATGACCCAACAATCCCACTCCTGGGCATATACCCTGAGAAAAACCATAATTCAAAAAGATACAAGCACCCCAATGTTCACTGCAGTACTACTTACAATAGCCAGGACACAGAAGCAACCTAAATGTCCATCAACAGAGGAATCGATAAAGAAGATGTGGTACATATATACAATGGAATATTACTCAGCCATAAAAAGGAACGAAATAGTGCCATTTGCAGAGATGTGGATAGACCTAGAGATCATCATACAGAGTGAAGTGAGTCAGAAAGAGAAAAACAAATATCATATAATATCACTTATATGTGGAATCTAGAAAAATGGTACAGATGAACTTATTTGCAAAGCCAAAATAGAGATACAGATGTAGAGAACAAATTTATAGATACCAAGGGGGGAAGTGGGGGATGGGATGAATTGGGAAATTGGGATTGACATATACACTAATATGTATAAAATAGATAACTAATGAGAACCTACTGTATAGCACAGGGAACTCTACTCAGTGCTCTGTGGTGACCTAAATGGGAAGGAAATCTAAAAAAGAGAGGATATATGTATACATATAACTCATTCACTTTGCTATACAGCAGAAACTAACACAACATTGTAAAGCAACTATACTCCAATAAAAATTAATTAAAAAAAAAACCATGACCTATCTTGACACATTTTGCCTTGAGTTTAACAGAAGTCAAACAAATTATTTTATGAGTTAATTTTTTTTTTTTTTTTTTTTGCGGTACGCGGGCCTCTCACTGTTGTGGCCTCTCCCATTGCGGAGCACAGGCTCCAGACGCACAGGTTCGGTGGCCATGGCTCACGGCCCCAGCCGCTCCGAGGCATGTGGGATCCTCCTGGGCCAGGGCACGAACCCACGTCCCCTGCATCGTCAGGTGGACTCTCAACCACTGCGCCACCAGGGAAGCCCCTCTGAGTTAATTTTTAACATCTGCCCTGCAGGAAAATTTTCACATGCCATGGTAAGGCCTAAATCAAAAATTTGCTGCCAAATTTTAAACTCTTGAAAGTAGCTTGATAGAAATCTAGGTCACACAGTATCATTTCGTTCCACATCTTCCCTTATAATTCAATGTCCACAGCACAAACTTCAAAAAGGACACTTAATCTAGAATAGGCCATTTTCTGCAAAGCAAAGCAAAAATCAAGTGTGAGCGATTTTTATGCATAAGTACAGATATTCAAAACCAGTACTGTAGTTGACCCAATTATTTTAAATATTAAGAGAAGAAGCTTGATGCTACCAATCTATTTTCTAAGAGACTTCATAAGAAATAACATGGACCCTAATTAGGGGCAGATACTCCTAACTCCACTGTGACAGGGGCCAGTTTGCTCCAATTTTATCTGTAAAATGGGTGTCCTGCCATTCAACTTTTCTCACACTACCTATTCTCCCTGAAAATATTCATCAATTCCTGTATATTATCTACATGTTGACATTGTCGGATCCATAGCTAATGTCAACAAAATTGCTATGCACTTCAGACTCCTATATCCCACTTCCTACTGGTCCTGAACCTTTTGATATCCTAGACACCTCAAAATCAGCATATCCACGGGAGACTGAACTCTTTATCCTCCCCAATATCTCTATGTCTTTATGTCCCTCCTCCCCAATATTTCTATATCTCTAAAAGAATATCTCTTCCTTTTTTCCCTAAGTCAGTGAATAGGATTACTATCCACTCCATCACTCAAACCAGCAACCTGGGTATCATCTGTGAGGGTCCACTCTGGCTGCCATCATAGTCTACGTGAAGAGCAGTCTCTCCAGCTGCACAATACGCATTGTTGCCTTCCAGTCCCATATCTACTCACACTGTCTCATTGGTTGTACTCACAAGGTAGCTTCCATTTTCCTTGCATCCCACTATCACTCCTCTAAGATTAGTTCCCACCATTTCTTTGCCTGTATCACAATAAATCCTAATTGGCTACTCACCCTCCTCTCTTACGCCCAACTAGTTCTTTCACCCACTAAAGTTAGTTTGAGCTTTCTAAAATATAATTATGTTCTCTTCTTAATGCTATTCTCTTTTAATGATTCCCTATTTCCATGAAGATGCAGTTTGAAATCTGTCAAGACTTACCCCGTTATATATATATATATATGTATATGTATGTATGTATATGTCATATATATGTCAATAAGTGAACTGATAAATATGAATCCAAAAAGTGAAACAAAAATAGTAAATGTATTATAATGACAAATATATACTAGCTTCATATAAGAGAATTGGATTCTCTTGGACAACTGAGTTTTCCAAAGTTGGCAGGAATAAATTAATTAATAAATGAATCAATAAGTAAGACGTATTGAGTTCAGCACTAACTGTTGCTGCACACCTGATGATCATCAGAGGCAATGAGGGTGCAGAAAGATCTTTCTCTCCTACAAATCGACTTTCTTAGTTTAAAATGTTTTTCTCTGTTATTATGTCCTATAAAATGAAATGTTTGTCACATGAATAAATGTATTTAAAAAATTTATTTTTCATCTTTAACTACAAATCATATATATTTATATAATTATAAATTTCCAGAGAGTAACAGAAAATCTTTAACTGGCCCTGTGCAATCATGAAAATTATGACAAATATAGTAGGAACATTAATATGGAAAATATATTTACTACATTTAAAACTGCTCCCTAGAAACACTGACAATAACAAACAATGTTGTCTGAGTTCTAAGTTCTAAAGGGAGAGAATAAAACCTTTTAAAAAAAAGTTTTGAAAGCTGGGGATAAATGTTGGATTAGTCTTGGTCCCATTGTGATAATCAAAATGGCTCTTTCTATTTATTCCTAATACTTCTATTAAAAACTCAGATATTTTCATAAAGGAAAAAATTGGATGAATAGGAAACAGACCTGGAGGCAACAGGAAGGCCTCCTAAAATAATCTAAAAGAACATGATTTTATGCATGTTTAGCAGCAGCTATTCTCATTTCTAGTGTATGATTTTAAAAGCACCTTTGCAGTTTTTCCCCTATATGATACTTGTTAGGTAATCATTTACTTATGTTAATATGTTCAGAAGATAACACAAGTTAACAATTAACTTTCAAGGATCAAGAAAAGTAGACAACTAAGAAATATTGTCTTTTCTTCTCACTCTCAAAAAAACAGAGTAGATCACCCTACCATCACTATACAAAATTAACATGTTAACAATTCTTCTCCAACATAGGATATCCTGTATCTAAACAAGTGACTTGAACATTTTTATCTTAAAGAGTCAAAATGACATGGCTTTAGAAACTAAAATTAGTTTAGAAACTAATTTAAACATATGTAATCTTTACAAAGATGTAGAGAATTTTTCACTAGGCCCAATTTTTTGTTCAGTGAAAATAATTAATTTTGCTTTCAGAGAGGCAGTATCTTTGGGGGAGTCAGACAACTGTGTGTTTTAATCATAGCCCCATTACCCTCTCATTTGTTCTACAGGCAGACACTTAAAGTCTGACGTTGGCAGAGCGTAGGCCTAGAGGTCCTTGGCAAAGGGATGCTGGTATTTACTTCTTCTGGATATTGATGGCTAGAGAAGCAAGAGAAAGTCTGAATATTGATTCTGAAGGACCTTTAGAGGGCAAATACAGCAATCAGAGAAAAGTCAATGAATCAGAGAACCAGCCAAAATGTTAGAAGACCACTGGGAAGGGTCACAGAAAAACTTCTGAACGTCATCTATGTCACCACAGACACAGAGCAAATTGTGGAAGGCTGTTATTAAGGGTGAAGGGTGCAGAGGATGAAGAGAAGAGCTGATACCAAAAGTTCATGACCCACTAGAAGAACGCATACAATGATTCTGCACAGGTTGCTAGCTTAATGAACAGCATAGGATATGAGGTCACAATGAAGAGAAACAAATGGGGCAATAGAAAGACATGAGTTTAATTTCAGTTACATATGTGTCCTCTAAGACATGCAGGTAAATTCCCAGGGGACAGTAATATTTTAGGGACAGTAAGAGGAATAAGAAATACTGAAAGAGTTGCCAGAAGTAAAACAGGCAAACTAGATCTCAGCAGAGAAACCATGTAAAAAGTTTTTCACTAATATGTGGAATCTAAAAAAGCTAAACTCATAGAAATAGTTAGGGGCTGGGGGGTCAGGGAATTGGGGAGATGATATTAAAGGATACAAATTTGCAACTAGAAGGTGAATAAGTTCTGGAGATCTAAGGCACAGCATAGTGATGACAGTTAACAATACTGCATTACATACTTCAAAGTCACTGAGAGACTAGATGTTAAATGTTCTCACCAAAAAAATAAAGAAATGATAATTACATGATATAATAGAGATGTTAGCTAACACTCTGGTGGTAATCATATTGCAATACATAAATGTATCAAATCAACACATTGTAAATCTTAAACTTACACAATGTTATATACCAGTTATATCTCAATTTAAAAAAAAGTCTGTTCAATGCAGCAGAGAGAATTGGTAGATTTCAGATTACACAAGACCATCTAATTTGACCTAAGCTGATCTCTGGTAACTTTTAAGAGCAGTGACAGGAGAGTGATTGGGGGGCAATCAATCAAACTGTGGTAAGAAGCAAATGAGAAGTGAGAAAATAGAGGGAAAGTGTGTAGAAGGTCCATTAAAGTGGTTGGCAGGTGAGAAAAGAAAGGAGTTGCCTTGGTACCTTGAGGTATAGACAAAACTAGAAATACATTACTGAAGTTTGCCAAAAAGTCTTTAGCAGCTTTTGAAGCTGAAAAATAAAAAAGGAAAAACAGAAATTTAAGGTGCAAGAACATAATGAGAAAGTCTCAGAGAAATATAGAGATTGGTAGCAAGAATCCTGTAGGTGAGGTCAAAACAGAATAGGAATAGGAGAGGGAGTTCCTGCCCTCAAAGACAAGATACAAAAATATAACTGGGGAGAGGGTGAAGATGGCAGAAGAATAAGACGCGGAGATTACCTTCCTCCCCACAGATACATCAGAAATACATCTACACGTGGAACAGCTCCTACAGAACACCTACTGAACGCTGGCACAAGACCTCAGACGTCGCAAAAGGCAACAAACTCCCCATGTACCTGGGTAGGGCAAAAGAAAAAAGAATAAACAGAGACAAAAGAATAGGGATGGGACCTGCACCAGTGGGAGGGAGCTGTGAAGGACGAAAGGTTTCCACACACTAAGAAGCCCCTTCAGGGGCGGAGACTGCGGGTGGCAGAGGGGGAAAGCTTCAGTGCCGCGGAACAGAGCACAGCAACAGGGGTGCAGAGGGCAAAGCGGAAAGATTCCCGCACAGAGGATCAGTGCCAACTGGCACTCACTAGCCCGAGAGGCTTGTCTGCTCACCCGCCGGGGCGGGCGTAGCTGGGACCTGAGGTTCGGGCTTCGGTCGGAGCGCAGGGAGAGGACTGGTGGTGTGAACACAGCCTGAAGGGGTTAGTGCACCACGGCTAGCCGGGAGGGAGTCTGGGAAAAAGTCTGGACTTGCCGAAGAGGCAGGAGACTTTTTCTTTCCTCTTTGTTTCCTGGTGCGCGAGGAGAGGGGATTAAGAGCGCTGCTTAAAGGAGCTCCACAGATGGGAGCGAGCTGCGGCTAACAGAGCGGAACCCACGGACGGGCATGAGACGCTAAGGCTGCTGCTGCCGCCACCAAGAAGCCTGTGTGCAAGCACAGGTCACTCTCCACACCTCCCGTCCGGGGAGGGACAACTTCCCCGGGAGAACGCACGGCGCACCTCAGGCTGGTTCAACATCATGCCGGCCTCTCGCGCTGCAGGCTCACCCCGCATTCCGTACCCCTCCCTCCCCCCGTCCTGATTGAGCCGGAGACGCCAAACCAGCGGCTGCTTTAACCCCGTCCTGTCTGAGCGAACAACAGACGCCCTCCGGCGACCTACACGCAGAGGCGGGGCCACATCCAAAGCTGAGCCCCTGGGAGCTGTGAGAACAAAGAAGAAAAAGGGAAATCTCTCCCAGAAGCCTCAGGAGCAGCGGATTAAACCTCCACAATCAACTTGATGTACCCTGCATCTGTGGAACACCTGAAATGACAACGAATCATCCCAAATTGAGGAGGTGGTCTTTGAGAGCACGATTTATTATTTTTTCCCCTTTTCCTCTTTTTGTGAGTGTGTATGTGTATGCTTCTGTGTGAGATTTTGTCTGTATAGCTTTGCTTTCACCATTTGTCCTAGGGATCTATCCGTCTGGTTTTTTTTTGCTGTTTTTTTTTTTTACTTTTTTAAAAAACTTCTTTCTTATTAATAACTTTTTAATTTTAATAACTTTATTTTATTTTACCTTACTTTATTTTATTTTCTATTTTCCGCTTTCTTTCTTTCTTTCTCTCTTTCTTTCTTCTTTCTTTCTTTCTTCTTTTTCTCCCTTTTATACTGAGCCGTGTGGATGAAAGGCTCTTGGTGCTGCAGCCAGCAGTCAGTGCTGTGCCTCTGACGTGGGAGAGCCAACTTCAGGACACTGGCCGACAAGAGACCTCCCAGCTCCATGTAATATCAAACAGCGAAAATCTCCAGAGATCTCCATCTCAACACCAACACCCAGCTTCACTCAATGACCAGCAAGCTACAGTGCTGGACACCCTATGTCAGACAACTAGCAAGACAGGAACACAACCCCACCCATTAGAACACAGGATGCCTAAACTCATACTAAATTCCCAGACACCCCAAAACACACCACAAGACGTGGACCTGCCCACCAAAAACACAAGAACACAGGCACTAGTCCCATCCACCAGGAAACCTACACAACCCACTGAACCAACTTTAGCCACTGGGGGCAGACACTAAAAACAACGAGATCTACGAACCTGCAGGCTGCAAAAAGGAGACCCCAAACACAGTAAGATAAGCAATATGAGAAGACAGAAAAACACACAGCAGATGAAGGAGCAAGATAAAAACCCACCAGGCCTAACAAATGAAGAGGAAATACGCAGTCTACCTGAAAAAGAATTCAGAATAATGATAGTAAGGATGATCCAAAATCTTGGAAATAGAATAGAGAAAATGCAAGAAACATTTAACAAGGACCTAGAAGAGCTAAAGATAAAACAAACAACAATGAACACAATAAATGAAACTAAAAATACCCTAGAGGGATCAATAGCAGAATAACTGAGGCAGAAGAACGGGTAATGACCTGGAAGATAAAATAGTGGAAATAACTATTGCAGAGCAGAATGAAGAACAAAGAATGAAAAGAACTGAGGACAGTCTCAGAGACCTCTGGGACAACGTTAAACGCACCAACATTTGAATTATAGGGGTTCCAAAAGAAGAAAAGGAAAAGAAAGGGACTGAGAAAATATTTGAAAAGATTATAGTTGAAAACTTCCCTAACATGGGAAAAGAAATAGTTAATCAAGTCCAGGAAGCACAGAGAGTCCCATACAGGATAAATCCAAGGAGAAATACACCAAGACACATATTAATCAAACTGTCAAAAATTAAATACAAAGAAAACATATTAAAAGCAGCAAGGGAAAAACAACAAATAACACACAAGGGAATCCCCATAAGGTTAACAGCTGATCTTTCAGCAGAAACTCTGCAAGCAAGAAGGGACTGGCAGGGCATATTTAAAGTGATGAAGGAGAAAAACCTACAACCAAGATTACTCTACCCAGCAAGGATCTCATTCAGATTTGATGGAGAAATTAAAACCATTACAGACAAGCAAAAGCTGAGAGAGTTCAGCACCACCAAACCAGCTTTACAACAAATGCTAAAGGATCTTCTCTAGGCAAGAGTCATAAGAGAAGGAAAAGACCTATAATAACAAACCCAAAACAATTAAGAAAATGGGAATAGGAACATACATATCGATAATTACCTTAAATGTAAATGGATTAAATACTCCCACCAAAAGACACAGACTGGCTGAATGGATACAAAAACAAGACCCATATATATGCTGTTTACAAGAGACCCACTTCAGACCTAGAGACACATACACTGAAAGTGAGGGAATGGAAAAAGATATTCCATGCAAATGGAAACCAAAAGAAAGCTGGAGTAGCAAGTCTCATACCAGACAAAATACACTTTAAAATAAAGACTATTAGAGGAGACAAAGAAGGACACTACATAATGATCAAGGGATCGATCGAAGAAGAAAATATAATAATTATAAATATTTATGCACCCAACATAGGAGCACCTCAATACATAAGGCAAATACTAACAGCCATAAACGAGGAAATTGACAGTAACACATTCATAGTAGGGGACTTTAACACCCGACTTTCACCAATGGACAGATCATCCAAAATGAGAATAAATAAGGAAACACAAGCTTTAAATGATACATTAAACAAGATGGACTTAATTGATATTTACAGTACATTCCATCCAAAAACAACAGAATACACATTTTTCTCAAGTGCTCATGGAACATTCTCCAGGATAGATCATATATTGGGTCACAAATCAAGCCTTGGTAAATTTAAGAAAATTGAAATTGTATGAAGTATCCTTTCCGACCACAATGCTATGAGACTAGATATCAATTACAGGAAAAGATCTGTAAAAAATACAAACAGATGGAGGCTAAACAATACACTACTTAATAACGAAGTGATCACTGAAGAAATCAAAGAGAAAATCAAAAAATACCAAGAAACAAATGACAATGGAGAAATGACAACCCAAAACCTATAGGATGCAGAAAAAGCAGTTCTAAGAGGAGAGTTTATAGCAATACAATCCTACCTTAAGAAACAGGAAACATCTCGAATAAACAACCTAACATTGCACCTAAAGCAATTAGAGAAGAAGAACAAAAAAACCCGCAGTTAGCAGAAGGAAAGAAATCATAAAGATCAGATCAGAAATAAATGAAAAAGAAATGAAGGAAACGATAGCAAAGATCAATAAGAGTAAAAGCTCGTTCTTTGAGAACATAAACAAAATTGATAAACCATTAGCCAGACTCATCAAGAAAAAAAGGGAGAAGACTCAAATCAATAGAATTAGAAATGAAAAAGGAGAAGTAACAACTGACACTGCAGAAATAAAAAAGATCATGAGAGATTACTACAAGCAACCCTATGCCAATAAAATGGACAACCTGGAAGAAATGGACAAATTCTTAGAAATGCACAACCTGCCAAGACTGAATCACGAAGAAATGGAAAATATGAAAAGACCAATCACAACCACTGAAATTGAAACTGTGATTAAAAATCTTCCAACAGACAAAAGCCCAGGACCAGATGGCTTCACAGGCAACTTGTATCAAACATTTAGAGAAGAGCAAACACCTATCCTTCTCAAACTCTTCCAAAATATAGCAGAGAGAGGAACACTCCCAAACTCATTCTAGGAGGCCACCATCACCCTGATACCAAAACCAGACAAGGATGTCACAAAAAAAGAAAACTACAGGCCAATATCACTAATGAACACAGACGCAAAAATCCTCAACAAAATACTAGCAAACAGAATCCAACAGTACATTAAAAGTATCATACACCATGATCAAGTGGGGTTTATTCCAGGAATGCAAGGATTCTTCAGTATACACAAATCAATCAATGTGATACACCATATTAACAAACTGAAGGAGAAAAACCATATGGTCATCTCAATAGATGCAGAGAAACCTTTCCACAAAATTCAACACCCACTTTTGATAAAAACCCTGCAAAAAGTAGACACAGAGGGAACTTTCCTCAACATAATAAAGGCCATATATGACAAACCCACAACAAACGTCGTCCTCAATGGTGAAAAACTGAAAGCATTTCCACTAAGATCAGGAACAAGACAAGGTTGCCCACTCTCACCACTCTTATTCAACATAGCTTTGGAAGTTTTAGCCACAGCAATCCGAGAAGAAAAGGAATCCAAATCGGAAAAGAAGAAGTAAAGCTGTCACTGTTTGCAGATGACATGATACTATACATAGAGAATCCTAAAGATGCTACCAGAAAACTACTAGAGCTAATCAATGAATTTGGTAAAGTAGCAGGATACAAAATTAATGCACAGAAATCTCTGGCATTCCTATACGCTAACGATGAAAAATCTGAAAGTGAAATCAAGAAAACACTCCCATTTGCCATTGCAACAAAAAGAATAAAATATCTAGGAATAAACCTACCTAAGGAGACGAAAGACCTGTATGCAGAAAATTATAAGACACTGATGAAAGAAATTAAAGATGATACAAATAGAAGGAGAGACATACCATGTTCTTGGATTGGAAGAATCAACATTGTGTAAATGACTCTACTACCCAAAGCAATCTACAGATTCAATGCAATCTCTATCAAACGGCCACTGGCATTTTTCACAAAACTAGAACAAAAAATTTCACAATTTGTATGGAAACACAAAAGACCCTTAATAGCCAAAGCAATCTTGAGAACAAAAAACGGAGCTGGAAGGGTCAGGTTGCCTGACTTCAGACTATACTACAAAGCTACAGTTATCAAGACAGTATGGTACTGGCACAAAAACAGAAAGATAGATCAATGGAACAGGATAGAAAGCCCAGAGATAAACCCACGCACGTATGGTCACCTTATCTTTGATAAAGGAGGCAGGAATGTACAGGGGAGAAAGAACAGCCTCTTCAGTAAGTGATGCTGGGAAAACTGGACAGGTACATGTAAAAGTATGAGATTAGAACACTCCCTAACACCATACACAAAAATAAGCTCAAAATGGATTAAAGGCCTAAATGTAAGGCCAGAAACTATCAAACTCTTAGAGGAAAACATAAGCAGAATACTCTATGACATAAATCACAGCAAGATCCTTTTTGACCCACCTCCCAGAGAAATGGAAATAAAAACAAAAATAAACAAATGGGACCTAATGAAATTTCAAAGCTTTTGTCCAGCAAAGGAAACCATAAACAAGACCAAAAGACAACTCTCAGAATGGGAGAAAATGTTTGCAAATGAAGCAACTGACAAAGGATTAATCTCCAGAATTTACAAGTAGCTCATGCAGCTCAATAAGAAAAAAACAAACAACCCAATCCATAAATGGGCAGAAGACCTAAATGGACATTTCTCCAAAGAAGATATACAGACTGCCAACAAACACATGAAAGAATGCTCAACATTATTAATCATTAGAGAAATGCAAATCAAAACTTCAGAGAGATATCATCTCACAGCAGTCAGAATGGCCATCATCAAAAAATCTAGAAACAACAAATACTGGAGAGGGTGTAGAGAAAAGGGAACTCTCTTGCACTGCTAATGGGAATGTGAATTGGTACAGCCACTATGGAGAACAGTATGGAGGTTCCTTAAGAAACTACAAATAGAACTACCCTATGACCCAGCAATCCCACTACTGGGCATATACCCTGAGAAAACCATAATTCATAAAGTGTCATGTACCAAAATGTTCATTGCAGCTCTATTTACAATAGCCTGGAGATGGAAACAACGTAAGTGCCCATCATTGGATGAATGGATAAAGAAGATGTGGCACTTATATACGATGGAATATTACTCAGCCATAAAAAGAAACGAAATTGAGCTATTTGTAATGAGGTGGATGGACCTAGTGTCTTTCATATAGAGTGAAGTAAGTCAGAAAGAGAAAGACAAATACCGTATGCTAACACATATATATGAAATTTAAGAAAAATAAATGTCATGAAGAACCTAGGGGTAAGACAGGAATAAAGACACAGACCTACTAGAGAATGGACTTGAGGATATGGGGAAGGGGAAGGGTAAGCTGTGACAAAGTGAGAGAGTGGCATGGACATATATACACTACCAAATGTACGATAGATAGCTAGTGGGAAGCAGCCGCATAGCACATGGATATCAGCTCGGTGCTTTGTGACCACCTAGAGGTGTGGGATAGGGTGGTTGGGAGGGAGACGCAAGAGGGAAGAGATATGGGAATATAGGTATATGTATAACTGATTCACTTTGTTATAAAGCAGAAACTAACACACCATTGTAAAGCAATTATACTCCAATAATGATGTAAAAAAAAATATATATATATATATAACTAAGTTTGTAGGATCAGCCTCTGTTTTTCTTTTGAATGATTCAGCAGTAATGAAGAATACCTACAATGTTTAATTGACTTAACTCTTTCATTTGCATTTTTATTAACTTAATGCTATTCAAGACATACTATGTTTTTTTTCAGTTTAAACAGCAAAAATATTAATAGATTTGAAATTTTATAGTGGTTTTCACAAGGTTAATCTTACAAGATAAATTAACCTTCGTGGAAACTCTGTAGTCAGTTTTATCTCAACAGTTCAAGGCTATTTTAAGATTTAACCAACTATCCCTTAAATACAGATGAATTGTTGTGTTAATGTAAAAAGAATTTAAAAGAGAAAAAACAGCTTCACTTCCATGAAGACTGCAAAACCAATTTTCTCACTATTTATTGCCATTAAAAGCTTTCATTCTCCTATTTCTTAAATTAATATTTTTCCCAACAAAAATACAGACTATGAGCAACACTTTATTACACAGTGTAAGTCTCAGGAAAACAACCTAAGGCTGAACTCTACTCACTGCTATGTGAATTTATTTAGCCCTGGATAATTAACAGACAGATTTTCTATATTCAGTGTTTATTATACTATAATGCTTGTTAAAATTAATAGGTATTTTATATGCCACTCCAACTAGAAATATAACCAAAAGGTAAAAATTCACTCAACTGACAGTCTAATTAAAATTCCATATTAACACTCACTTTCTTATATTTAAAAGAAATGAGCATTTTGAAATCTAAATAGCTTAAGATTAGCATGTTCTCCATACATGTTTTTGCATGTCTGTTTCACAGATAAAATACTATATAAATTAAAAAAATGTTTTTAAAGCTTCTACTGTCAGTCACTTTACTTAGTAACTCATTTATTCCTCACAACAACTATCTGAAGAGGAATCTGTTATTATCTGTGAAACTGATTGCCCCTAAACCCAAGTTCCTCTGACAAGTTTATGATTAACTGCTCTGTCTAAAAACTTACTCCCTTTCTTGCCCTGTACCTGTTCCCCCTCAAAGTTGAGAAGTACCAAAGAAAAGGGGGGACTGTAACTGAGCAGGACCCCATGGGGCCTTCTCAGGACAGACCTCCCCCACCTGGTCCTTCACCTGCCTCCTGTTTGTAGAAAAACTTTATCCTCCTGGGCCTTCCCCAAGTTCTAAAGAACAAATTTAATAAGAGAAGTGAGAAAATGCAAAAGGAAAGGAAAACAAGCGAGACAAAATAATAATCATATAGCCATTAAACAAAGTCAAGGACCTTTAGTTCCTCCTCAAGGGTTATAGATAATATTCAGAGCCATATCTTTGAGCTATTTTTCAGATACTGAAACACCTACTAGGTGGAAAAAGTTAACTGTATGTTGACCACAAGCACATAGACCCCAGACTGTTTGGAACCAAACAGTTGATGATGTTGACCCTTAACCACATCACAACCAACCAATCAGAATAATGTCCATGAGCTGATCATGCAACCCACAAGCCTCTCCCTCACACTGCCTTAAAAACCTGCCCCTGAAAACTATTGCAGAGTTTGGGACTTTTGACCATTAGCTGCCCATACTCCTTGCTTGGCCTTGCAATAAACTGTACTTTCCTTCACCACCACCTGGTGTCAGTTGATTGGCTTTACTGTGCACAGGCAAGCAGACCCAAGTTTGGTTTGGTAACATCTCCATTTTACAGATGAAAAAGTCAGAAAAAGAGGTTAATTTTCCCAAACTCAAACAGCTAATGAATGACAGAAGAAGGGTTCAAACCCAGGCTGTCTGGCTCCCAAGTCTGGCATTGTGTCTACTGTGCTATTCTATCTTCACTGGCTTTGACTATGGGTTAAATTTCTGCCTCGGGTTAATCTCAAGTGTCACCAAAACAATGCATTGAAAACTATTCAAATAATCAATCTTTTCTACCTAATTTCAAATAGGCTGTTGAATTGAGTCAAATTACTGCATAAGCTGAAACTGTGTAGGCAAAACCTTTTCTAGGCCACAAATGGACAATCACTTGAAAAAAACTTCTCATTTCAATAAGCAGCTATTTGGATTTGAATTCATGTTCCTATGAAGGTTGCATGAACTCCTTCAAGACCTAAGGACTATCACTTAACATGTAAATATACTGAAGAAGTAATTTACTTTACCTCTCCTTGGAAGTATCTGAACAGAGAATCTAATACTTGATTCATTGTGTATCTATACCATGTTAACCCCTTTCTGGGGAAAAGCTTGTGAAATTCTCAAATACCAACTTTCAATGGCAGATGTTTTCACGTACCTAAAGAAAGGTCCCAGCTCATTGCTGCCTTGGTAACAAGGGAACCCAAAGCAATGTTTCTGTGAGCATGAAGCTGAGTTTTTGTGGTGTTTCCTTTACTAGTTAGGAGGGAGCTGAGCTCTCTGTACAAGGTGATCATCCTGTTCATATATTTGGAGGAATACGAGCAACCAAGGCTCCTGAGAGCTCCCAGCCAAACAACTCTAACTTGATTCTCTATTAGTCTTGCACATATATTCTATTATTCAATTTCCCAAGCGTTATGAACAAAATCATTTTTATTTAACCTTTACTCTATTTAAGGAACACGGAAAGAGCTGTCATGTGTCACAAGCTCTAAGCCATTTGAATTTCCCAGGCTTTTTTCTTATCTCTACTGGTTATAATCTAACATTGACAGCAGTACCATACCTTCAACTAATATTTTATTTTATTTTATTATTTTTTTCAACTAATATTTTAAATAGTAGACAAGATACAGACAAAAATGTTATTTCAATCCATAAACTGCCTGTAGTGATTCTTTTTGTGGGGGAAAACATAATTCATATCAATGGGAAAACAAGCTCCTTTTTCTTTGGAGAGATGAGTGGGAAAAAGAGAAAAGGTGAGGGCTTCCCTGGTGGTGCAGTGGTTGAGAGTCCACCTGCCGATACAGGGGACACGGGTTCGTGCCCCGGTCCGGGAAGATCTCACATGCCGCGGAGCAGCTGGGCCCGTGAGCCATGGCCGCTGAGCCTGCGCGTCCGGAGCCTGTGCTCTGCAACGGGAGAGGCCACAACACTGAGAGGCCCGCGTACCGCAAAAAAAAAAAGAAAAGAAAAGAAAAGGTGAGATTCAGGACCAAAGGGCCATTGAGAAGAGAAGTCCAAAACTGAGCTGGAAGACTGGGCTAAAGGGTTCTGAATTGATCTGACAAGAATTAATGAGGCTAGAGACTAAAGTTGGCAAAAATAACTAAAACACTTTTTTAAGAACAGGAACGTCTAATATTCAATTACTCACTCTCTACACTTGAAAACTTGACCTAATGAGACTGAATGCGTGTGATTTAAGGAAAGGGATAGAGACCTTGCTGAGCATATCAGCATATGTGAGAATTCAAAGTAGATACAGAAACAGACTAATTTGCTAGGAAAAGAGTTTGTAGCCAAAGACATCTAGGAAAAAGGTAAACAGCCCCCTTGGGATTCAGGTACATTTCATTTGGATTTTAAGGACCAGAGCCCCTTGATAGCCATCTGAGTGACCCCATAACACCCAATATCTGTAGCATTACTGTCTCACCTACTACAGATTTGAATTATACAAACACCTGTATACCCAATATCAGGATGACAAGCAGATATAATTCATTTATGTTCATCAATTGTGACTATGTCCAATCAGAATATCTAGTAATATTATTTAAAAATAAAAAATAAGCCATACTAAATTTATTTTTAAATCCATCCTTCTCCATCTAGCCTCTAATCTTACCTCTCTTTCATATAGAGATTTAGAAATTAGAAACAAATGATTTGTCCTAGTAACATAATTTTAGAGGTTTAATCATTTTTAGTCAAATTAAACATGCTCACTCTCATCCTCCAGCTTAATATACTCGTATTTGTATAAAAATAAAATTGAGAGTGACCTAAGCTCCAGTAATTCCATCCCCTAATTTTATATTCTTTCCTTCTTTTATTTTCAGAAGTGTTTATTAACTGCATCTCATGTGTCAGGAACATTATTCACCAGTGGAAAAGAGATTCAGGGTGGGGTGCCACTGTGCATCATCAAGGGAAGGCTAACCTCCTCTGACCACCTTGACCCAACTGCCTCCAGCAAGATGAACCTCACACTCTATACACATCAATCTCATGGTTTTTTTCACTGTGCTTATATTGTCCTAAGTTTCTACAAAAATCTCTCTCAGAATAATAGTTCAAATATCTAAAATTCTATCTTTTGTCCTTCCTCTGATCAAAAATTATAATGAAAATCTAACTGGTACATCTATATTTCATCTTTTAGAATGATGATAGGGATATGATCAAATGCTCAGATTTAGGGTTCCAAATATCACTGAATTACTTTAGTTCATTCCTTACCAATATCATTTCAAAACTGAACAGTGACAGTAATCACTCTACATGCTTTTATGAAACAGATCTAAAACTTTGGACTATGTTCCTTCCAGACAAAGGAAAAAAATAAAACTCATTAATCATGTTCTTCAGGATGTCGTTATTAGAGGTGCCACAATGAGTTGCCATAGTGGCAGAGTAATACTCAGGTTTTTAAAAATACCAACTATAAGATATAGTTGAATCATCTTAAAAACGCTATTGGAGATATTTTCAGAGGACTGAATGTGTGTTTTTATTCATATAATTACCGGAGGCAAATGCTTCCTTAGTGGTCAGTGAGGTGAACACAATCCTGCCCTGTGAAGGGGATAGTTCATGTTCACGCGTCTCCATTAAGTCAGAAAAAAGCAATCTTTCACAAAACCCCAATCATGTACATTTTCCTTCCACCTGGAGATTAGATATCCGGTAAAAATGCACTTTGCTACTAGTCATTGTTAAAAGAAGTGACAAGTCGTTCTCCTTCTGATTTACAACACCTGGAATAAGCCATGATTATGTCTCTTCTCCCCTAGTTTTAAATCAAGATTGATTTAAGTAAAATTGCCTCGGTCTAAACTGGTTACTACAATTGTCTCACAAAACGGACCAAAAAAATTTTCCCTCTTAGATTTAGTGTTTTTATCTTTTATAAACACATATGTTTAAATTACCATTGTGGTAAACAAAACATGACCCCCAAAGATGTCCACATCCTAATCTCCAGAACCTGTGAATTTGTTACCTTACATGGCAAAAGCAACTTTGCAGATGTAATTAAAGACTTTGATGTACGGAGATTATTCTGCATTATCCCAATAAAATCATAAGGTTCTTATAAGAGGGAGACAAAAGAATAAGTCAGAGGAGGAGATGAGACAATAGCAGCAGAGGTCGGAATAACGTGGGTCAATCCATGCCAAGGAATGCAGGCAGCCTCTAGAAGTTGTAAAAGGCAAGGTCACAGATTTTCCCTTAAAGCTTCCAGAAAAAACACAGTCCTGCCAATCCATTTTAGACCTCTGACCTCCAGAAATGTAAGAGAATAAATGTGTTCCTTTAAGCCACTAAATTTATAGTAATTTGTTACAGCAGCCATAGGAAATTTACACAACCATATTCAGCATTTTAAAATGTGGATATGTTTATTCAGGTCACATTCTACAGAGCCCATCAGTACTTTTTAATACAAGAATGAATTCTGCCATCACATTTCTAGGAAAATATTATAGCGTTTATATTTGTGGCAAAATAACTAGAGATATCATGAGAGATAGTTTTACCTAGCTTAATTTCATAAATGCTCGGATCATCTGTATCAGTCATATGAATAAAAGTCCAATCTGTATGTACCATTTTCACCCATTTTAAAGAAGAAATAATAGCAAACTAAGACACTGTCCAGCTTTCACAAGGGACACACTCCAATGACCTATTCCTCTCTCCACCTCTAATATTAACAGAGTTTTCCTTTAAAATGGGGGTAAAATTTCTTGATTCATTGGGGAAAAAATAAAAGCATTTGTAAATGACCTTTTTTTTTTAGAATGAGCATAACAGACTCTCATAAGCAGAGTAAGTGCATAAATATGTCTTGACAAAAGTAACTGATATTGGTAGTCCTTCAAAGAAGCTTGCATTCATTGCAGTGACAGTAAAATATTGCATACCCTCTTAAAAGCTAGAGTAACAACGTTTTAAATATGTATGTTAAAGCCCTTTGAACATACTTAGCATGAAAGGGATCACAGTCACAAGAGCAGACAGCATTCAATCCTGAAGTGCTCTGAGTTTAGTCAATGAAAAAGAGAAGAGATTTTAAAATCCTGAACGTACGGGGGCTATTTTTCAGGGCAGAGTTGGAAAATGTTAGAATGCTGACACAAGTGATCAAAGATGAGAAAATTCGTTGCCATTGGTAAGAGGGATAAAAGGTACTCTAGGAAGAGAAGCAAACATGTTTCTCAAAATGAGTAACGACTCTCAATTGCATGGTCAAGTTGGGAACCATGACCAGAACTAATTGCAAGGACCAGATAGAAAACTAGTAATATTTTGAAGGGCTACGGCATTTTCTGGTTGCCTCCCCCCACCCCCCACTATTTTAAGTACGTAAATATACTGAACTTTTGTAAATTTTCTTCTTTTGTAGCAGGTTTATTGTTGCCCCACAGGGGAATGCTCTTATGTTTCTGGAAGGCACTCCTTGATCTTTCGGGTTCTTTCTGGGATCAAATCCTAAGGTACCAGTTAAGTGAAGAGCACCTCAATTCAACTACTTTATCCTGGTCAAAAAATACAATTTGGGAGTGGAAGCTTAGGACAGGCTTAGCCATGTGTACTCTGTTGTAAGTATTTACCCTAGAAAATGGTCCCTTCTTTTGTCCCTAATCTTTACCAGAAGTAAACATAGAGATAATCAGGATATTTAGAAAAAATGTGAAATTCACATGGAAACCAATTTTCAGAAAGAGGGGGGAAAAATCCAAAATCTTATATCAGTATATCACCATTAGAACAACTGTTTGCAACTCTGACAAATTATAAATCTATTACTGGGAATTCTCTCAATTATCCTCAGATGAGCATATGCATGTGAAATGCAGGAGAGTCAACAAAGCTGCTAAACATAATTCTTTACAAAGCATTTTCACATTATTTTAACTGATTCTCAACACCACCTTTTATTTATTTATTTATTTATGGCTGCATTGGGTCTTCGTTGTTGGGTCTTCGTTGCTGTGCACGGGCTTGCTATAGTTGCGGCGAGCAGGTGCTGCTCTTCGTTGTGGTGCGCGGGCTTCTCATTGTGGTGCGTGGCTTCTCTTGTTGTGGAGCTCGGCTCTAGGCACGTAGGCTTCAGTAGTTGTGGCACTGAGGCTCAGTATTGTGGCTCACAGGCTCTTAGAGCGCAGGCTCAGTAGTTGTGGCTCATGGGCTTAGTTGCTCTGGGGCATGGGGGATCTTCCCGGACCAGGGCTCTAACCCATGTCCCCTGCATTGGCAGGCGGATTCTTAACCACTGTGCCACCAAGGAAGTCCCAAAATCACCTTCTTAAATGTATACTACTAAACCTAAATAAACTAAGGCCCAACGAACCCAATCCAAAGTCACATATCCAGTAATTGTAAGAATCCAGAGGGAAACGCATGTCTTTGGACTTTAGAACCAGTTTTCAAAGTTCAGGTATTATTCATTTACTAGTAGGTTGTTTTGATCTTGTGGGACATAGCTAATGCCATCAAATTAAAATGCCAAGAATAACTGTAAAATCCCGAAGTTGCTAACACTTACAGAAATACTGTAAGAGAAATTAAACGAAATGGGTGAAAATGCTCTGAAAATAACTGTGCCTAACAATAACAGCCCAATTGTTAGATGGACTCAAGGTTGAAAGCAGAAAATTAGATTGAATAACAAAGACAGGTTGCATTTTTGTAGGTTACCTGAGAAGAATGCTATATTCTGATATCACAAATAGTTCTGCAGTGTAGCTGTAAGCCACACCCATGACATTGATAATGACATTGAAAAATGATAAAATAAAAACCTTTATTTTATGGAAGGACATATTCTATTGAGTTGGCTTTATGCTCTGTTATTAATATTTCATTGGAAGATGGGATGGATCAATTGTGGAAAATTTTGTTATGGGCCAATGCCAAAACTGCCAGGTGATGTTTAGGGATCAGGAAGATTCACAGAGGGAACGGAAACTGTGACGGGGGCTGGGGGAAGACTACATTTTTTTTTTTTACAAATACAGTTCCTTAATCCATTTGTCTCAATTCATTGTCAGGATCAATAAAAATGAATGTCACAACCAGGTTGACTCAACTAGTTTTAAAATAAACACTCAATTCTAAAAATACAGAAAGAATGCTAATTAGTTTTTAAAGGGGGGGAGAGAAATTAAAAGGATCATTTGATAAGAAAGCATTGCAATAACTGTCACAATGCATATCATTACCTTTTTTATTACTAATCACTGTTCATTCTAGCTGGTTCACTTAACTGGTTATTTTTAATCACAACACTTTTTCAAATTTAATTTAACAAAATGTGGTGATGTCAATTAAAAGCAATGAATCAGGGAGAAACTAATGATTATAGATAATGCAATTGTCCTGGTTAGTTGATCTAGGAGAATGTGCTAAAGCTTTAATGAAGAGGAAAGCATGAAGCCAAAAGGAAGTGAACATGAGTACAGTACTATCATTGTTTTCTTTCAGGTATCCAAATTAAGTACACAGAGTCTACTATCATCTGGTCAGAACATGTAAAATTTCACCAGTAAGGACTTAAATAAAGGCCATAAAGTACCTAAGTCACAGATAGCTCTTGGTCCTGAGATTTCATTTCTAAAAGGAAAAGTATTTTAAAATGTCTGTTGGGAACCAAAAATAAACAAATGGGACCTAATTAAACTTAAAAGCTTTTGCACAGCAAAGGAAACCATAAACAAGATGAAAAGACAACCCTCAGAATGGGAGAAAATATTTGCAAACAAATCAACGGACAAAGGATTAATCTCCAAAATATACAAACAGCTCATGCAGCTCAATGTCAAAAAGACAAACAACTCAATCAAAAAATGGGTGGAAGACCTAAATAGACATTTCTCCAAAGAAGACATACAGATGACCAATAAACACATGAAAAGATGTTCAACATCACTAATCATTAGAGAAATGCAAATGAAAGCTACAGTGAGGTATCACCTCACACGGGTCAGAATGGCCATCATCAAAAAATCTACAAACAATAAATGCTGGAGAGGGTGTGGAGAAAAGGGAACCCTCTTGCACTGTTGGTGGGAATGTAAATTGATACAGCCACTGTGGAGAACAGTATGGAGGTTCCTTAAAAAACTAAAAATAGAACTACCATACGATCCAGCAATCCCACTCCTGGGCATATACCCAGAGAAACCGTAATTTGAAAAGACACATGCACCCCAATGTTCATTGCAACACAATTTACAATAGCTAGGACATGGAAGCAATCTAAATGTCCATCAACAGGTGGATGGATAAAGGAGATATGGTACACATATATAATGGAATATTACTCAGCCATAAAAAGGAACGAATTAGGGTGATTTGCAGAGACGTGGATGGACCTAAAGACTGTCATACAGAGTAAAGTCAGAAAGAGAAAAACAAATATCATGTATTAACGCATATATGTGGAATCTAAACAAATGGTATAGATGATCTTATCTACAAAACAGAAATAGAGACACAGACATAGAGAACAAACATAAGGAAACCAAGGGTGAAGGGAGGGTGGGATGAATTGGGAGATGGGGATTGACATATATACACTATTGATACTATGCATAAAATAGATAACTAGTGAGAACCTACTGTAAGGCACAGGGAACTCTACTCAGTGCTCTCCAGTGATCTAAATGGGAAGGAAATCCAAAAAAGAGGGGATGTATGACTACGTACAGCTGATTCACTTTGCTGTACAGTAGAAACTAACACAACATTGTAAAGCAACTCCACTCCAATAAAAAATTTTTAAATGTCTATTGAGTATGGTCACCATTAGCATAAGGGCATAGGTACCGTTAGCACAAGAGTGTAAAATATTACTAATTAAAAAGGGGATCTGGTATAGTATTAAGCTGATTTTTTTCTGGTTAAAAAGGAATTCAGACACTGACCTTAGTCACCATAAAGATTCTCTATTCTTCTACTTCAATAACTTGCCTCAAATCTCAATATAATCATTTGATAACTGGGGAAATCCCTGCTCCCTGGCATTCACCCAGTGTTTTGCCAGAGCTAGGAGTGAGGTTAGCTAAGAGTCCTCTCAGTTAGGCTCATGCATATATGCTGACCCCAATAGAGCCCCCTCAGTTTAGGTCATTAATAATGTTGTGTCCTTTATATACGCAGCAGCAGTTCTGATTATATGTCATCCGTACATGTTCTCTGAATTGATTTTTTCTAGTAGAGGCAATACATTCATATTAACCCCAGCTGTACTTTCTCTCCCAAGCAAGACAGCTGACCAGGGTTGGAAACGCAATTTGCAGTTCACATCAAGCCAGCAAATATGTCTTGACTCAAGTGCCAACTGAAATGTCTCAATATTCAAGCCCAGTTGAAAAACACTCCATAACTGATAATCTTTGTCAGGAACTCAGGAGCTGAGAGTAATAGTAAACGCACAGCACAACTTATTTATCATTCCTGCTGACACACCAAATCATTACACTGATTTTATTTTTATATTATTTTAATCAGCTGAACCTATCAGTCACTTCATGAAATAACTGACTAACCAGCAAAAGACAAGAGGGGTCAGTAAAAGATTGAAAAACTAACCATGGAATTTTTGAGATGCTGATTTAACATTCCAAAAAAAAACTAGAGATACACAGTCCTACTTTTCTCTTGGAAATAACAGGGAAGAACAACAGTTAATTGTGATCCAGTAGAAAGAACAATCAAATTTAGTCCTAAGGTTACTACTTCATCAACAATACCAGCATTGCTAAATTTTTATTCCTACTTGTTTGTTTGTGTGTGTGTACTTGTTCAAAGTTCAGATCATCACAAGGAACATACAGCACAAAGTATTTTAATCCTATTCTAAATAAAGATTTAGAATTCTTAGGGATAAAAAACTGTCAGTAGTATTACTATGCCTTATAAAATTATACAATCTGAAATGGAGGAATATAATAGCCACCCGAAGGTAGTTTTTCAAATATAGAATTATTTTCATACCAAAATACAATTAATAAAAATAATTTTGCATGCTTATTTTAATTTAAATTTGGAAAAGGGAATAAAAATCGTGTTTTAGTTAAAAATGGACTATTAGGATTTAAAGCCTTCTCTGCTTTCTTCCTTTGTTGCAACCTGTATAAGGAGGTGCTCTGTGTTTTATTTTCCAGTCATCCATTTTTTTTTCAGCCTCCATAGCTCCATAAAGTTGCTCAAGGCAAACAAGATCTTCATACGTCTAAATAAATGTCATTCTCAGATTTCATCTCTAAGGCTATCATACTTAAAATCTGCAGTCTGACGACCTAAAGAATTTGCTGGTACCACAGTTCATTTACATGAATGATTACATCAAAAAATATAACCTAAATTTTGTAACTTACCTCTGATTACAAGAAAGCAATAAAAGGGGCTTCCCTGGTGGCGCAGTGGTTGGGATTCCGCCTGCCGATTCAGGGGACACGGGTTCGTGCCCCGGTCCGGGAAGATCCCACGTGCCGCGGAGCGGCTGGGACCGTGAGCCATGGCCGCTGAGCCTGCGCGTCCGGAGCCTGTGCTCCGCAACGGGAGAGGCCACAACAGTGAGAGGCCCGCGTACTGAAAAAAAAAAAAGAAAGCAATAAAAGCATATTCAGTAGGAAGAAAAACAGAAAATACACAAATAATGCTAGTTTCACTGTGGTTCCTTTTCTCTTTATTTTTTAACATAGATATATTACATTTACAATGAAAACGTTATGTCTCTAACACAATGTTTTTTGAAACATTGAAAATGTTACTGTTTCTAAATATTAGTCTGAAAAATATGTCATTGGATATGGTTTTACTCTTTTTAAATTATTTTCTCAAAAAGATAAACTAGTTCTAGCCTGCCATTCCCAAACTGAAGTACCTAAAATACCTTAAAAGGATTTCAAGAAGGAGAGCATGTCAAAATCTATCTGGTGAACCAGAAATGTTCATTAGAAGTGGCAAGATTAGTTCCTTCTTAAAGGCCACACTTCTCATAATATTTTACTAAATTTATCTTCATAGTTTCATAATAAGAAAGTTATACATTAAGGTTGAATCACAACAAATTTTTTTCTTTTTGTCAGTCCTACGATGAAAAACATGAAATGAATATTCCCAGAATTTGTTTAGAGATAGATTCTCTCAGATCTCAGGTTGTATCACACATGTCCCAGGCAAGATGGCAAACTTTTCAGTTGAAAAATTTGTGAAATTGGCTGCTGGGAATTGACAACTTCCCAAATGATGTCAGCTATGATAAACTTAGAAACTGGAGGCCTGGAACTCACCAATATTCTCACTTTTACTGAATATTTACTGTAAAACTCTGGTAAGTAGACATTTCCTAGGTGCTGGAGACATAAAGAACTATGAGACACAGACCCTGTTCTACCTACTGTCCATTTGGTAGTTGTATCAATTAGGCTGTTTTCATTTGCAAGAATCAGAAAACTCATATAGCTTAAAAATTAACATAATTTATTGATTAATACCAATAGAGAGTATAAGCAGATTTCAATTTTGATCAGGGACCTAGGCTGGTTTAATTCTCATGCTGGCTTTTCTCGTGGTGGTAAAATGGCTGCAGTGGTTCCAGGTTCATATCCGCACGTCACAAAAAAGAGGGCTTCTACATATTCAACCATCAAAGTCCTATTTGGACATGATTTGACCAAACCCAAACAATCACTACAGCTATGAATATATTGTGTACTGATCTGCTTAAGCTTCAGTTACTTCCCATCCTTGAACCAATCAATAAGATTATACTGACGCAAAAATCAATCAGAGTTAATCACTGAGGCTGGAGGTGGAGTTAATATCACCTGTATCCCATGGATACCATACAAAGGCAGAAGGCTCAAATGTATGCTGGGGAGGAAACTACAAGTTTTATGAGAGTAGCCAATACAATAACAATGAAAAGTAGTAACAATAGAAGTCAATAAGAGTGATGTAACAAAAATATTGTGAACAATTACAATTACGGAGGGTAAAGTCTTACATATGTTTTGTTTTTTATGAATATTTGTTGATTTATCATGCATTGATTTTCACTCACAATTGCTGAAATAATGGTAAATAAAATAATTATTTTATAGTTCAGAACAACAGAAGGATATATGGGGGTTGTATTGTTCTGGAAAGGAATCGGAAAAAGGCCTTGAAAGGATGAGCGTGAAGATATTTTGGCTTGCATGATTGAGGAGTAAGTCACTCTAGTGGAAGAAATAGTTCAAACAAAGAGAAGTGTGAAACACAGAACATATTTTCTAGAACAGTCTAACCTTAGATGATAAGATGCAGTGCCTTAAACACACCTTATCTCTTTAAAGTAGCTATGAACACAGACTCCTATTCTTGCAAGATGCTGCATTAACCATTAACTGAGGCTTGTAGCTTTTGCTGGAATTACACTTTCCTACCAAGATTGAATTGAATTTAAAAATTATACAGAAACTACACACACACATGCATTTTTTATTTTTAGAATATTTTCAAAGGAGATTTGACAACATAGTCACATAGGCCATCCCATGTAATAATTTAAACCAGACAGTATAGTAGAGATACTGAATGCTATTTTATTTAAAATCTTCCACTCAAGAAAATCTGGAACTCTCTAGATCAATGACTTGCATATAGATATGACCATCTCATAGTTCATTTTTGTTGCTTTTCTAAATCAATTTGGCTACCAAAATTGCAAGACTATGTTACCCAACATATTTTAAATTGTAAAATACATTCTAGACAACATTATCTCAGAAAATGTTATCAAGTTGAGTCTATCTCAGTTTCTTTTTCCTATTTATTGACACATCTCAAGGAAATGACAAAATTGAAGCTACTTTTCTCTCACCTTGTCATTTAATATTGTTCCTTCCTACCAAACCACTGTTTAAAAAGTCATCAGCTCTCAACTGGGAAATAACTGAGTTAACTGATTCCCCAAATATGCTCTTCTGAGAAATTAAGATATATCTATAAGTTTCAGTTAACAGCAGTCTAATTATAAAGAATCCTCAATGAGAGGATCTCCATTTGGTAAAGCTCATTGAGGGAAAGTTAGAATTATAAGGAAACAAATTTTCATAACTGATCAAGAAAGCTATATCACTTTCAAAGTAATGTCCAAGATAATTTATCCAGATCTCCATTCATTTATTTAACAAATTCTTTTTGAAAGTTTACTATGTGCCAGGCATGATGCAAGATATTGGGTGAATAACAAAACTAAGACTGATTATGGTTTCTGTCCCAATACAGGTGAGACTAGTTGGGAAAGACAAACAAACAGGCAATAACAATACCAGCAGTAACATGAAATAATGGGAACACACAGTATAGGTATCTACCTTGGAATTATAGAATTAAAGAAGCTATCCTAGAAAAATTTTTCAGAAAATTTTCAATGTCAAAGCTGAGAAATAAACAGTGATTACAGTTAGCCAACCAAGGAAAAGGGATAATTGTATAGAAAGAAGGAATAGAATATGCAAAGGCCTAGAATGTAGGGAGCATGGTACAATCAGGAAACTTCTAGAACCTAAAAGAATTCACAAAATGGGATCAGCCAGGCTTTTACTATATTTGGTGGATTATGTCCTACTATACTGAAAGAAAAAAAAAAAGAACAAGGCAACCATACCAGGGAGGTAGAGGGAAGTAGAGAAAATTCAACTTTTTCATATCCTACTGGCTACTACAGCTAAGGCTTTTTACTGCTAAAGTAATTCTTCCTTGGTTCAAGAAATAAAATTATTTTCTTATAATTATTTAGGAAGGGACCAAAGCTTGGGCAAGTACTAAAGGAGGAAAATAAAGCCACATCTGCAATCACCTACTGACCAAAGGAATCAAGTCCTACTGATGTTCATTCAATCTTGATACAGAAATTTGAGAGGTACAGACTAAATATGAACATGTCTGAAGATAATGGGTTGATTCACTTCTTTAAAATTCTGGACCCTTAGAGAATCACTGAGCCAGCCTACCATTAAACAACTAGATTAGTCTAAGGAGCCTTGTTCCAAATCTTCTTATCTCTCAAAAAACAATGAGTCCTCTTTTCTTCTCCAATATTTTGAATCACAAAATTATATAGAATCTACCAAATTAAAAGATTAAATATAAATTTCTAAAAAGTTGATCTCTATACTAAAGTCATTTTTAACATAAAATAAGTCCATTGTGAGGATAAAAAAACAAATCTCTTTGTCTTTACTGAACAAAAAAATAAGATAATGATAGACTGAGATACAATTTAGGCTTTATTTTGAGTTTAAGTTACCTCATTTTAAAGATCTCATAATACTTCAAATTTATTTTTGATCTACAAACATGTCATTAAAAATAACATTACCAAATAAGATGTCTTCACAGATTTATATCACCTCATGGAAGTAGACCAGTTACACTTAGTGGTGTGCTTAGCTTCTGAGAACTTACTGATAAATTTTCAGAACTTTTGCAAACTTGTTGACATCAGCCATGGTAAAAGTATTTACACCACAGAAATTGGCAAATTCTACAAAACAAAGTTGCCCCCACCCCAAGAGTCGAATATTAAATATTTACCAACACATGACTAGTTACATGCATGGGGAAGCATAAAAGAAAGTGAATCACATCAACATTATACAATTGTTTATAAATCACATATGCTAACGAAGCACAGTAAAAAAAAAAAAATCATTCTTAGTATCTTCCCAAGTCCACTTTATAAGACTGAATCCAATTATTTTCTTACTGTCTAAGGCTCACCCTACCCCAATTATTATGTAATATGGAAAGCAAATGACAATAGTTAAAGTTTAAAAGCTTGATTCCCAGATTTGCTTTTTCAGAAATTAGCTAATGTGATTACTCCAGAATTTTGTGGTTTCAACCTATGTTTATCTATAATTTTTAACTAAGCCACTCAACTATCTATCAAATATGTAAACTTAGGAAAGAATATTGACCTTTTTTGTTAGAATGCAGAGAAAAAATATACATAAAATCTTCTAAAGCCATAACATTCAAACTTGGCAGGTCTTTAGATCTTAGTGAATAAAGAAAATGAAGCCAACTCTGTAAAGCAGTTAAGTAATTTTTAAGCAACAAAGTCTTGACATGACAAGATAAGCATATAAAACGTTTCCTCTAAGTTTCAAGGTCAGTTGAGGAGATAAGGATGCTGCCACTGAGGTATACATTATATGTCATAAAAAGCATAGAAAGCCAGCTATACAGCTCACTTGGGCTCAGGTCAGATAGAAGTGCAACAAATGGGTGATGAGAGAAACTCAAGGTTTCACTGCTTTACTTGCATTCATTCTTCACAAACTCAAAGCATAGTGTTGAAATCAAGTAATCAAGGTTTAGTCCAATAGAAGTGCACCAATTCTTAGAATTATCAACTTTAGAAATTCTCTGGGAAATGAATTACCCCAGAGTACATGAATAAAAGTTAAGTGCCTTGCTGCTCACAATTTCAAAGGTTCTTTACCCTACATGAAGGACTTTTAAAAAGGGCTTTTAAAAGCATGATGTATTTAAACAGCCACCCTCCACTGCAGTTCTGACACTGGATGGAAAGGTCACCTTAACATATACCAGTGTTCAAGGATAAGTCCCTCCGAGACACATTTGGCACTCACTACCTCATTCCTCTGGTACATCTTGTCAACAAGGAAATGTCCGGGTCTTTACAGCAAGTCTTTATAAAGACCACATAAACAGAGAAGTAACCCAGTCTATTAATAAGCCCATCAAAGGCATTCTTCTTTATTGTCACAGTGTTTTTGACCTCTAGCATTTCTTTTTGGACTTTTCTTAGGATTTCCATCTCTCTGCTTAAATCACCCATCTGATCTTGTATGCTGTCTGCTTTATCCATTAGAGTCCTTAGCATATTAATCAGAGTTGTTTTAAATTCCCAATCTGATAATTCCCATAATCCTGCCATGTCTGGTTTTGACACTTGCTCTGTCTCATCAAATTATGTTGCTTTTCCTTTTAGTATGCTTTGCAATTTTTTCTTGATAGCTGGACATGATGTACTGGGTAAAAGGAACTGTTGTAAATAGGCCTTTAGAAATGTGGTAGGAAGTTGTGGCAGGAGGGTAATCATTCGATAGTCCCATAATTAGGTCTCAGTCTTTTAGTGAGGTTGTAACCCTAGACTACGAACTTCACAAATGCTTCTCAATCCTCCCTTCCCCCACCCCTCAGGTGGGACAGGATTGCTGGAGTGGGCTAAAGTTAGATAATTCTCTTCTCTCACATGGAATCTAGGGCTGACTGGAATTGAATTATTTCCCTCCTGCAAAGTAAGTTAGGCTCTGATAAAACCCCAGCAGGACAAGCTCCAGGTGAGGGCAGGCCTTGTTAAGAACAGAGTGCTCTGGTGTATTTCATAATAGTTCCTTTTCCTCTTTCCCTGCTGAAAGCATATGGGGAATTTTCTCCAGTATTTACTATTGAAAACAGCATCAAGTTCTTGGAGGTAATTCCCACAATAGAATAGAGGCCCCCTATGACAGGGTTCTCTACAGTCTTTAACTCTTAGAGTTGTCTACACTGAGCCTCCAGCAATTTGTCAATTACAGTTCAGGTTTTCCTACCCTGACACTGGTTCCCACACAGTTTCCACTCATGTGTCTATGCTCCGGGAAGCTGTAACTCCTTGTATCACCCGTCTGTCTCTCCAGTCTTGGACACAAGGATTTACCCTTTGTCATCCCCTCTCTTCCAGATCCAAGAGGAGTTGGTGATTTTTGTCTGTTCAGCTTTTTACTTCTTGTTAGGATGAAGTGGTGACTTTAAGCTTCTTATATGCAGAACAGGAATCCAGTGGAGCAACCCAATTTAGAGGTCCTCAGAGACAAAGGGAACACCTACAACTTGGCATTGACTTACTCTTCAGGTATGAATTGCCTTTTAGGGGAAAAGATCCACCTGGCCTTTGCTGAGATAGAATCAGATGGAATTGAAAAGAGAATGAGAAAGGAAGCATCAGAAATAAAAATTAATAACAGTGGATATTATATACCAACATTATTTTATTTAATCCTAAGAAGAACCCTAGTTTTCAGAGTCTTGGGGTTAATATATCTCCAGTTAGGCATACCTCCCACTTCCTCCTCCCTCTGCCATTACAACCTACTGAAAGAAAGGTAGAAAGGAGGGAATGAAGGGTAAAAGAATAAGAGAAATTACAAAAAGTTACCAAATACCTTCCATATTTCAGATGGTGTGTTTGACATGTCTACGGACTTTAAATTCATTTACTAGTCACAAAGCCCCTCAGACTCCCCTTTCGTAATTTATTTTCCTTTGTCTTCAGAATTGACTGGAGTTATTTCAACCACATATCCCTTGTATAAAATGTATATTTGGGGTAGCTTCTGATCAAGATAATATAATAAGTTTATGCTTTGATATTCCCCTATGCTATAATCACATAGCAAGGATGGGCAAACTAGAAAAGGAGAAAACTAAAAGAGATAATTGAGATCAAATAAAAGATAAGCAGCTCTGCGGTCAAGACATAGAACAGACACACTGTGTGAGACAGGACCTGAAAGCCGGTGAGTCTTAGAATTCCGAAACAAGCAGAGTTTGCCAGAAGTTCTACTCCTGTCATTGGTACAGATCAACACGCATGAAGCCAGAGGCTAAACCCTCAACTATCCACTGGTGGCAAAGAGCAGGGGAATTTGGATATTCCCAGGGAGTACTGAAAACATATATGTCATTGACATCTTGCCACGTAAACAGGTGCTAATGAGATAGGAAAAAATAAGAAGTCACTTTGGCCATGTCTAAGACTGTGTAACAAGTGCCATCAGTCTCTGCAATAGATAAAGTTACAGTCTCAGTGTCTAAACACCCAGGGCATTGGGAGATTCAACTGAATACTATTGGTGATAAACCACTATAAGCCTCCAGCTCCTGTTAGTCTTTTTAAGTGGCTGTATTAAGATATGCATTTCTCACTTTCTCTTTGCCTTTAAGTTCTTAATTAACAGAAACACTAATTAAATAAAGGTTTTCCTTTGTTCTCACGGGATTCCATATCATTTCTTTTGGACCATGATAGAAGGGACAGGAAGAAAGTTTAGAAAATGATTTAAGTATCAGAATGCCAGTATTTTTGTGCTAATTCCCTGAGCTCAAATTTCCACAGGCAATCAAAGAGGAGCAGATGACACTTACACATACAATGGACTGCATTACAGGAGAGGAACCCTGAGCTTAGGGAACCCAAATTCTTATAGTATGTAGTAAACATGCCTGCCCTTCACTCTAGAGGGAGACATTATACTGGAAAGTAAGAAAACCTGTTCTTTTGCTCCAGAGGGAAATGGTGTCTCTAATACCCAATAATGATCTTTACAAACATCGATTTAAAGTCCTAAATAAAGAGCAGTCAGTGCCTCACTTGAAGGATGTTCAAAAACATAAAAGACCCATGGATAATTGTCTTCCAACAAATATATGAAAAGATTCTCAATCTCATTAGTCAAAGTGAAAATGCAAACTGTGTGATATAATATACCCATTACATTGGATTAAAAAATAAAAGGCTAAAAATAGGAAGTGTTGACTAAAGTTTAGGGAAATGGAAACACTCATACACTGCTGATGGGAGTGTAAATAGGTCCACTCACTTTGAAGAGTAATCTGGCAACATGTAGTAAAGCTGAAGGTGCTCATATTCCAGGATCCAGGGGTTTCACCTCTTGGTATATGCGTCCATGAAGCTTTTGCAAATGTTGCCAATAAAAAAAAATTTTGTTGGCAGCGTTCCTTGTATGCATGACCGAATTCTTTATAAAACAGAAAAGTTGGAATCAGCTTAGTTATCCATCAGAGGTGAGTGGTTAAGAGAAGTTATATAGAAGACTCAACAGAAGCTAAAATGAATGAACAAAAGCTATATGTATAATCATGTATAATCCTCAAAAATACTGAGTTTAGTATGCCATTCATATAATATTTAAACTTGTAAAAGTTATCATATATTATTTTTATATAATAATTTATGTAATAAATTTATTTTTAAAGAGAAAATAATCTTGCATGGGAATAATAAATACTGTATTCTTGGTAGTTCTTTCTTTTAGGAAGTGAGGAAATTAGCATCAGGAAAGATTCCCAGAGGCCTTAACTATAGCTATAATATTTTCTTTAGTTTAATGATATAAAACAAATATAGTACAATACTAAAATTTCTTAACCCTGGGTATGGGAGTGATTGTTAAAATATTCTATATTATTGTTTATGCATTTGAAATATTTTATCCTAAGAATGATTAAAGCGATGTTAGTTTGGGAGTTGTGCTAAATATTCATGTTTCCTTCATACTATCATTTAGTTTTTTGGCCAAGAGAGCCAGTATAGCTTTATGATTAAGAATCTGTACTCCAAACTAAAAACGTCAGAGTTCAAATCCCAGCTCTATGCCTAACCATTTTTGTAACATTAAGCAAGTTAACTAACATTTTTAAGCTTTAGTCTATATGTAAATCTGGGAAAATAATATACGTTACATTCTAGGTTTGTTAAAAGTGCTCCAAGAGGCAATAAATGGCTTCTCTTCCTTGGAAAAGAACGCATTTTAAAATGTTGACTGATATTTGATATTAGGAACAATTTAATATATATTTCATACATCCCTCTTTTATTTTTGGCCATAGCAATCTAATGTAACATTATAATCTCTTTAGAAAAAAAGATCTCTTTAATCAGAGGTATGGTATATGTTTTCTAACTTCTTTTGACACCTTCTTCATGCCAGCTGACGATATATCTCGCTGTTGCTCAATCCGCTCAGTTTAGACTATGAGACTGTGATCATCCTGTTTTCTCTGTCTTTAATATCTTTCCATTCTGAATGGCTTATCCAACTCTTATTTTCCTTTGCAGCCTATGTCAAGACCTATTTCCACAATGAGATTTTCCTAAATCTTACCAATATACTTTGCACCAAATAGCTTTTTCTGAATAAAAACGTATTACTATCAATGACCAACAATAATTTCAGTGTTTTACATTTATGGCACTCTATAGTTTAAAATCACTTAAAGATTATGGCACTCATATGACATTCAGGTAAAGATGAGCTACTGTGCAGAACTAATTTTATATCTGCTAACTCTAAGTTTAATACTTGGCATCACCTCACATACTAAGCACTAAGATCTTTCAAAAAGTTCACCTTTAAAGAAAGGTATACCTCACTATTGGGTTTTTTTGTGGTTTTTTTTTGCGGTACGCGGGCCTCTCACTGTTGTGGCCTCTCGCGTTGCGAAGCACAGGCTCTGGACATGCAGGCTCAGCAGCCATGGCTCATGGGCCTAGCTGCTCCGTGGCATGTGGGATCTTCCCAGACCGGGACATGAACCCGTGTCCCCTGCATCGGCAGGCGGACTCTCAACCACTGCGCCACCAGGGAAGCCCCTCACTATTGTTTTTTAATAAGTACTTTCCTGATACAAGGCTTTTTTTAAAGACTGAAAACCACAAGATGTTTTAGTTGCAAACATAAACTCATCAGTGATAATAAAAATGAACCATCAACTATCTTGTAATGTCTTGCCCGAGCAGTGTGTTCAGAGGTCCTGTTCTGTCCAGGTACAATATGATCCAGTTGCCTAATAATGGGTAAATATGTAACAGATTCCACAGAAAAACTTGGAGAGGGTAAAAGATGGACAATTTGTAAATTTATCTGTACTACACAATTCCTTTGACATAAAGAAATGAGCAGTCAAACAGAAAGACCCCATGCAAGCTGATGGGACGATCCCATATGGAAGGATCCCAGTTAGAAGGATTCTATATGGAAGCCTCTGACTTGCCAAGGGAGATCCATTCACATCTAAATCAACTAAATCTCTCTATATACACAGTGTCCTTATCTGTGGGATTCACATGCCTAAAAGCCATGATCTTGAGGAGTCCTAATGGTCTAGGATCAGGGAGTAGATGTGAAATAGGACAGGGGAAGATGAGAAAAGCAGAACTGCACTCTTTCTCTTTTACTTCTGAAATCCTATATATAGGCTTTGGTTTTAAAGCCTGAATGGTAAGCCTGCTTAATTTAATCAGTTCCATGTAAGGGAAGACAGATATTAGAAATTTCAGCAAATGAGAACTAAAAATTTCCATTATCAAAAAGGACCTACCCAAGAGGCATTTATTAATAATATCCAGTCTTTATTCTGCTTTATGTTACTGTTTGTCTATCCATGTGTTTGCTTCCTTATATTTCTGGTTAGTTTGCAAGTTACTGAATGATAAACCATGTACTTTATATTTCTTTAAAATCCCTGATATTGCTATTGTAAAATTAGTTTAAACTGTATGCAGTTTTAAAGTCTTTATTTTATTTATATGATTTTGGCTGTAGGAAAGACTTGATAATTCTTAATGTCAAAACCTGTTTCTAATTGCTAACTTGTTCTAATTAAGAGGGTGACTGGGGAAAAGAGAAAATAAGTGGATACCAGATTGAATCCAGGTTCCAGTGAAAGGGATAAAGTAAACAAAAGACAAAAAAGAAGAAGAGATAAATCAGGAGGAATAAATAAATAAAGAGTTGTTAGCCAACCAAAACCGACTACAAAAATGGATGCAGCCAGGTTAGATGTAAATACAGACTGGAAAACTGAGAAATACTGTGTAGGTAAATTCTTCATCTTGAAACAGGAAAATGGATCCAGTTATGTCCAACATTACACATATGTAATTGGATTCTCCCAATAAATTAATAAAGTTTTATAAACTATAGATCTCTTTGAAAAAATGACAGAGATTGCAATGAAGATGAAGACGTTATGTGTGTAAAAGGGACACATTACTGATAGGATTACTTAAAATGCAAACACCAAGAAAAATAGGCCTTCGTGACATTCATGGATTAAACTCAAGGTAAAGAGAAGAAAATAAATTGGACTTTTGGGATTCACAAAAGTTCTGGACTGAGATTTCTTAGCCTTGGGCAACTGAACAGAGCCATCCAGAAATTTAAAAAAATCTAAAACTTACTTCAGAATTTATACAAAGTTTAATTACATAAGTATGTAATTTTACAGTCCCTTCCATGCATTTTTAGTTTGTAACTTATGATTCTTCTTTCTGTGTGATTCAGGGTGTTATGATATTTACAACTGCCTACTGTGGAAAAAGCAGAGAGAAGTGGCAAATGGTTAAAGTTCCAACTTCTCAACGAAGCTTCACCCATTTCCATCCTCATCTCATTTTGAGCCTCTGGTTTAGGCATAAGAATGATGAAAAACTATTAAATTAGTTTGGTGTTGTGAAGAGAGTCATTTCTAAAAATTAAGGGACTTGAATCCTAATGTATGTCTACACTTATTTCCTGGGGTCCAATAGGGCCCAAAACCTCAGAGAAGAAGACTTCAATGAATGGGAACACAGGACACCATAGAGTAGACTCATATCCTTCTCAAGAATGTTAACATTATCTATATTCAGTGATAATGACCATGAGCATCCCTCAGAGTTACAAGGCTCAGCTTTTTGAAGGGCTTAAAGATAAAGTTATCAAGACCGATTTTTTATCAAAGGAGGCCAAGGACTTCAAGAATACAAAACTATCCATTGTGCTGAAATGCCAATCGCTACACTTGATTCACCAGGGATGATGAACTGGAGGACCAGGAATGAAGAGACTGAATGTTTGGAAGTTAATAAACAAATATGACTACTTGTGATAATTTATGTAGGAACGTGGTCAAAGTTTAAATAAAAAAGACAAATTGGGGCATATGGTAAAATAAGTTCCTTCAATACAGGGCAATAATTTTTCTGTAGAATCTTGGGGGTTAGCAATTTTTTTTTTCTGAGCAGAGGTACAGCATGATGAAAGTAGTACTTTAAGAATTTTAATTTGTGTTAATATAGAGTACAAATTGTGGGAATTATTTTTAATTCACAGAATCCATAAGAACAAAACCTATTTCCACTAGGACTTTTGTACACATCAATCTTTGTCCCTAATGAATCAGAAATAACCTAAAAGAATCATATATGCTGGAATTTATATATAATAATTTTCAATAGCTTCCATGCAGTAAAATTAGTGTAAACTGAGCCTTCCCTGAAATTCATCTACAAATGTTAAGTTTCCAAATAATTCATTTTAATGATATTACAACCTATGAGTTCCCAGATTACATATGACCAAAGATACTTATATTTAAAGGTATAGAAATTATTCATGTTGCTTTTATGATATTGTTACAAAATGCTCATGTTGCTTTTATGAGATTGTTACAAAATGCTCAAAGGTGTATTGACTGACACAAAGATTAATATGGATAAAGACATAAATACATACAAATATGGTGGTTTATACAGAATTATCATTATAAATGAAAGAAGTAAACTGTCTCCTAATTTATTTTTTATCTTTGCTTATCTAAATCTGGATAAAAATCAAGAGACTTTTTGGTAAGGTTAAGAAATAATGATCATGAATATCTCTTTCTCTGAAGAAAATTCTATTTGTCATCTAATGACATTTCCCCCTTACCTTTGGAAGGCTTTTTAACTAGGTCTTTGGGGGAGAACTCTCAGTTTTAAGAAAATTTCCTTTTCTCATTTAAAATTAAACAGTAAGTCAACCAATCCAGGCAGTAGAGGGATGATGTGATGTCCTTAATTTTTTCATATAATGATATGTATGTGTGGTAAGAAATTCATCTTTGCTAAATTTCAAGTTTCATTTCAGAAGATAAAAGTATGATTTGGGCACTGTTCCCAGAAGTTCCTTCAGCGGAAAATGATACATTTCAAAACTGCAGAGTTCCAGTTGTATTTGGTTAAAATAATCATTTTGGAATGGAGGTTTTCTGTGTCTGTGTTTAAAGAACTGTTCTGTGTGTCTTAGTTCAGATTTGAGAGATGTCAAATTACGTGAACTCCAGGTTGTACATAGTCGCAGCTAATAATAAGCACAAAGTGTTGAGTTGTAACACCAACTAAATGTATTCACATGTCCTTATTTTGAGTTTAGGACAGTGCTTTCCTCACCAAAACCAAGGTAGCACAGCTGGATTTAGGACAAATATGCCACTAAAAAATATCTACTTCTACCCTGAAACAGAAAGGAATGTCTCCTTAAAAATAAAACTCTCTTATGGCAGCAGGATGTACAATTATATCTTAGTTGTGGTCTTAGTTGCAGTATCTACTTTCACAAGTGAATTAAGAGAGACAGAAAAAAATCCCAGAAGAAATATAAGGATTGATTCTGGTAAGGCTGAAAGATGTAATTGTCTTTCTACATGACACTAGCATTTTTCACAGAAAAGGCAATATTGAAATATCTGTCAATGATAATGTTAGTTTAAATTCAGCATTTGACACAATATTGTTTTTTTTTTTTTTTTTTTTTTGCTGTACACGGGTCTCTCACTGTTGTGGCCTCTCCCGTTGCGGAGCACAGGCTCCGGACACGCAGGCTCAGCGGCCATGGCTCACAAGCCCAGCCGCTCCACGGCATGTGGGATCTTCCCGGACCAGGGCACGAACCTGCATCCCCTGCATCGGCAGGCGGACTCTCAACCACTGCGCCACCAGGGAAGCCCGGTGACACAATATTGTTTTAAGTTGCATGTAGAGTCAAACATTTTGTAGAAAAAAAGTGGAAGTAGGATGTTAGGAACACCCTTAAAGGACTTTACTCTTCAGATATAAAAGCCACTTAGAATGTATTATGAAACTCTTAACAGGTTCCAAATAAAACAAAAATGGCAAGGTATTAGATTAATTTCTATATCCACTTAATCAAAAATTTGGTTAACACTCTATTCTCCATTGCCAAGAGAAAAGTGTTGAGAAAAGGAGTGTATAAGTCATGATGTTTTAATGAACTGCTAGCTTTTGGAAAATAGTTTAAAAAAGAAAATGGAAGCTTGGAGGAAGAGAGTTAGACCAAACTTCATAGCACTAACATTGTTAGCGGGGCTAGTTCAACATTACTAATGATATTTTCAACTGCAAAATAAAGGTATTATTACACTAAAAAGAAAAAAATAAAACTAAAAGAGTTCAGCTTTTCTGTTTGAAATAAGGGGCAGATTAATCATATTCTAGACATTTTTTTCTATTGTACACAAGTAATACAATCAAAATGTTCACTGTAGACCCTCACACCTCATTTAAAAGATTATTTTCCCAAACATAACCTCAGCACCAGTTCTCTCTAAAAATATAGACTACACATGAAGATCAAGTTTTTAATTGTATATCTATTTAATTTTATTACTTTCCAAATATAAAATTTATGCCTTGTTTCAAATGAAATTTGGCTTTCATTATTTTATAGCCATCAAAATTAATTTGAGTTGTTTCTTTTCTTTTCCAATCTATATGACAGATCTTTGAAATGTATTTTTTCAACATTTCTAATAGCTAGTGTATCTGCAAAAGGTCAATAAATATCAGTTTAGAAAACTTGTCAGTACAGACAAAATATTCTGTACTTTCATCTTCCCAGTAAGCCCTAACAGTGGCAGAAAATCTACTTCATAGTGAAATTCAAAGTGGAGATATTTGATGACTACATTAGAATCTAATTAGAACACATCCTATTTAGAGTAAAACTTGGTACAAGTGAAATATGTTATGAACATTATGATGGTTAAACAAACTTTTACGTGCCTTACCCTGAAGGAAACACAAAATAAGAAAAATATAGTCACTGCTCTCAAGATGTTTAGATGAAAATATTCTAAAGATATAAGAAAAGTACAAATAATTTTTTTAAATAACAATGTTAATTTCATTATAGAGTGTTTTCAACTATAATGCCCAAACATTTTAGACATGGCAATAGCAAGATTTCTTTGTGTTCCTATGAATGTTCAGATACATTTCAAACATTCCTAGGAGTGGAATAAAATAGTGGCCATCATTTGCATACTGGAAAAATCAAGGAGAATTTTTATTCAACTTTATTCTTTTCTCTTCATCACCTCTTGCCCCAAATAAGACATCAATTTTAATGGGAGCACTTCACTAAACAGCAATTCATTTATTATATTATTGCTTCTACTCTTTTATTAGCATTTTAGTTTATAAATATAAGCTTTGATTTTTGAAACATTTCTTGAAATACTTAAAACATGCTAAGAGATTTTGGGCTTCAAACAAGATACTCATGACCAGCCAACTGATAATACTAATAAAAACTAACAATGTATCAACTAGATAAGCCTGTTAAAAATGAATACCTTATGAATACTATGTTATCTATATATCCACATTGTGAAACCTGGATTATTGAAAGCTTTTTAATGAAACTTCTTAAAATGGATAAAGGTTAGGTTTTTTTTTTTTTCCTCCTCCTTTTCATCATGAGATGACCTTATAATTATATATAAATTTGTTACTTTATTCAGAGCAAAGTAAGTTCATATCTTCCAACTTCACTTTTTTTTTATATATATTTATTTTTGGCTGTGTTGGGTCTTCATTTCTGTGCGAGGGCTTTCTCTAGTTGTGGCAAGCGGGGGCCACTCTTCATCGCAGTGCACGGGCCTCTCACTATCGTGGCCTCTCTTGTTGTGGAGCACAGGCTCTGGACGTGCAGGCTCAGCGGCCATGGCTCACGGGCCCAGTTGCTCTGCGGCATGTGGGATCTTCCCAGACCAGGGCTCGAACCCATGTGTCCTGCATTGGCAGACAGATTCTCAACCACTGCGCTACCAGGGAAGCCCAAACTTCACTTTTGATTTTAGCCAGTAAATTATTTTCTTTAGGGAAACTGTGTGTATAGTTTTTGCTAAATAATCATAAATTAAAACACTGAGCAATTAACATATGGCAGAGACTGTGGCTTATCTTGTTGAACTTTTAAAACCAGCCTATGTATTGGAAGCATTTTTCTCCCTAATCTAAATGTGAAGAAACTGAGACTTAACAAGATTAGGTAACTTGCCTAAAGTTCAAGCTAACAAATGGCAGATGCAGGATTGGAACCCAGTCCATCTGAGACCTGAGTCATCACTCTTAGTCACTAAAACATGACACTTCCCAAAAGACATAAACATCCCTTTAGTGTAACAAGTATCAACTACTTGCCAATATACCACACAGGAGGAGGCCTAGGTTGTATATCATTAGGTAAGAAGTGTTGCTTACTTCATGTAATTCTCCACAATTGCTGGAGAATCTAACCAACCCAGGTACATTGGTAAAAGATCACTTGGAATATTATTTAAAATTTTCTAGTTGAGAAGAACAGAACCTACATTATAAAATACATGTTTTATAGTTATATAATATATAACTTTAATAGACATACATATGCATATGTATAATAAAATTTTTAAAATCTCACATGTAATCAAATAAAAAGCAATAGACTGTGGTTTTGTTCTGAATCACAAATCCCCATCACTGGCCAAAGGAGCTTATGAAATGTCTTTACTACTCCCTAAGGGAGTCTTCTCTGTGACAGCTGTTTCTCTGCTATGCCCTGACCCACTTCAGTATATCACACCAGTCCGTGGCTCACCATTATCTCTGCCAGTTCACACAGATCTGGTTATTCTGTTATATCAGTCCTCATATGCTAACTACAGTGCAGCAACTTTTTATACCTCTGTAATTGCACAAAATTAAATCTTTAAAATACAGACTTCAAGTATTTCTATTCCTATACAAAGATTCAAACAATGCAGTAACTTCCAGAGGTGTGGCTATTTTCCAACTCAAGTCTTAAAAAATACAGATTACAAAAATAACTTTTTCTGTGTACAACTGCAGTGAAAAAGATTTTATAAATCTTCCTGGATTTGGGAAGTAAGAGAGCAAATTCCAGACTGAATGTCACCTGAGAGTTCCTTAGTGCTTTCAGCTCAAGTGCCATGACAACCTAGTTGCTGTAATCAGTTGTAAGGTTTGTCACTAATAGTATATATGTTGTTTACAGTAATGAAAGTTCTCAGTCTCCTTCTCTGACTGTTCTGAAGCCCTTTCCTTCATTCAGTTTGTAATTTCTAAAGGGTATATATTTGCTTGATTTTTGTGCATCTCCTCCACTAGACTGTAAGCTCCACTGGCTATCCTTTTTTATTATTACACTCCCAGTGCTTAACACAGCACCCATTCTCTAACACTGTTTGGGGCATAAAGAAAGAATGAATAAATCTTGTCCAAATGCAAATCAAATCCTTCAATTTATCTTAAAACTTTCCAATG
This sequence comes from Phocoena phocoena, assembly GCF_963924675.1. Taxonomy (NCBI): domain Eukaryota; kingdom Metazoa; phylum Chordata; class Mammalia; order Artiodactyla; family Phocoenidae; genus Phocoena; species Phocoena phocoena. Next base: position 70,149,029 of record NC_089227.1, on the reverse strand, counting down.
GCCTCCTACTTCCTAAAGCAGGAGCCTAAAACTCTTTGGAAAATATGCAAAATCTTTGTTTACTGGGCCTATCCCTATCTCCAGCCTCCTTTTCTCCCATCTCTGCACTCAATCTCTGCTTCATGAATCCGGAAACACTGGAAGTTACCCAAATGTTTCAAACCTTCACATTACCCCAAATTTTGGACATGCTGTTTCATACACCTTAAAAGCTCTTATCACCACCCAATCATTAGCCCCCGATATGTGATTAGCATATATCTACTCCTTCTTCAAGGTGCTATTCAAGGGTTCTGTGTAATTTTTTAGTGATGCCTTTCCTAACACTCCCAAATACAATTAGATTCTCCTTTGCCTATGCTCTCATTGCATTTTGTCCATATTCTCATTACAGCAATTATTATATTGTATTCATTATTTACTTTAGGTTTTACTTTCCTACCAGACAAGGATTATGACTACATAATCATCTTGTGATCAGGAGTTGTAGGTTTCATCTATGTGTTATCAGTATTTAACAGAGTGCCTATATATTAAAGGAGATCCTCTATAAAGATGTAGTGAATGAATGAAAGAATGGAGATCTCATTGTTACTTAATTAATGATTATGCTAGGACAGCTGAAAAACCCTTCTATACTTATTTTTTTCTCTGTAAGATGGCAATAAACTCAACCTAACTCAGAGTATTACCCTAACAAATGGATTTAAACACACTCTCTAAATTGAATGTTCTACAAATGCTTCCTCAAGACAGTTACATATTAAAGGCAATTTATAGACATGAATTCAGTTTAGAATTCGAAATCAGAGAGCTTGCAAACAGTATGATTTTAAATTGTTCACCACACTGTACAATAAAGAGATGATTCTTTTTTCCAAGAAGTATGCTACAATAGATAAGCTTTATCATATCACACTATTCTTGGTTCCATGTTGGGGAACTGTCATATACTGAAACTTAAGTTAGAAAATCTCGGGTGGGGTCTAAGACAGGTTCACCATTATACTAAGCTCTTTAATTACTGATACTAGAGAGTTATTGAATTTTAGAGCTAGAGGGGTTCCATGCGAGAAGAGCAAGTTTCCAGTATATTTTTTTCTTAAGAAAATCCAGAACTTGAAGAAAAAAAAAGATAACGATGTCACCTTTATCTGGTGCAGGAGTGGTCAATGTAAACCACCTGTATGTAAATTATGAGAATTAACTAAGTATTTCAAGGGATTTATCACCAATACCACCTCACCTATATAAAGATGATTTTGGGGTACTACAGTAAAACAATTCTCCATTATTTCCATACAAAATGACCTCAAAGAGGGAAATAACACTGACTACATTTTTGAGCTGGGTAGCACAAACATGAAAGTGTAATACATTTTCACATCACTTAAAAGACATTTCTGTTAGTACTAAAAGCAAAGGTCAGAAAAGATCTTTTTCCCGAGGAGAAGAGTTGCAGAGAAGAAGTACTAAAAATCCCACCTTTCAGTAGAATAATCTGTCCCTAATGTTGGATTCTTTATTTTTAATAAATGCTCTTGGAGGGCTAATGACGAAAAACAACTCTAATAATAAATAGCCTAATCAAAATGCAAGTCCATTCCTCTAGCATAGACATTAAGAGAAATGAAAAATTCCCATTTGTTTCTTCAGAGAAGGTACTTTTATATTGTTTTCTAAAAATTCTGACTTCAGAAAATAAATAAATAAAATATAACATGTGCAGAATGTTTCCTACTCAAGAGGATTCTCTGAAATAATACATGCAGGACTTTTTTTTCTGATGAAAAGTAGTGTCATTACATACTCTACCTTTAGTTAAATTAGTCAAATTCTGTATTTTTCCCCTTTAATGTGTTACAAATTATATATGCTAGTTATAAAGCTTTAGTGATTATCCTAAACATTTTACTTTCATATTTAAGAGTAGAGTTTTGCTACCACTTTTAAGACGTAATCGGGGGGACCTTCAAGATGGCAGAGGATTAAGACGTGGAGATCACCTTCCTCCCCACAAATACATCAAAAATACATTTAAATGTGGAACAACTCCTACAGAACACCTACTGAACGCTGGCAGAAGACCTCAGACTTCCCAAAAGGCAGGAAAATCCCCACGTGCCTGGGTAGGGCAAAAGAAAAAACAGAGAAAAAAGAATAGGGATGGGACCTGCACATCTGGGAGGGAGCTGTGAAGAAGTAAAAGGTTCCACACACTAGGAAGCCCCTTCACTGTGAAAACGGGGGATAGGTGTGGCGGGGGGAAGTTTTGGAGCCACGGAGGAGAGTGCAGCAACAGAGGTGCAGAGGGCAAAGCAGAGAGATTCCTGCACACAGGATCGGTGCCCACCAGCACTCACCAGCCTGAGAGGGTTGTCTGCTCAACTGCCAGGGTGGGTGGGAGCTGGGAGCTGAGGCTCGGGCTTCAGAGGTCAGATCCCAGGGAGAGGACTGGGGTTGGCTGCGTGATCACAGCCTGAAGGGGGCTAGTGCACCACAGCTAGCTGAGAGGGAGTCTGGGAAAAACTCTGGACATGCCGAAGAGGCAAGAGACCACTGTTTCGGGGTGTGCGAGGAGAGGGGATTCCTTCCCTGTCTGCCCACAGAAGGCAGAGCACCACCTAAAAGAGCTCCAGAGACGGTCATGAAACGCTAACGCTGGTGCGGCCCACAAGAATCCTGTGTGCAAGCACACATCACTATCCACATGTGCGTCCACCACCCCAGGGGCCTGTGCTGCCACTGTCAGGGTCCCATGATCTAGGGGCACTTCCCTGGGAGAACGCACGGTGTGCCTCAAGCTGCTGCAACATCACACTGGCCTCTGCCACCACAAGTTTGCCCCGCGTTCCAATTATAACTACCGTACACCTCCCGCCCCCCAGTGTGAGTGAACCAGATTCCCTAAGCAGCCGCCGCTTTAACCCCGTCCTGTCTGCGCAGGGAATAGAAGCCTGAGGGTGACCTACATGCAGAGGTGGGGCCAAAACCAAAGCTGAACGCAGGAGCTGTGTGAACAAAGAACAGGAAGGGAAATTTCTCCACGCAGCCTCAGGGCCAGCAGATTTAATTCCCACAGTAAACGTGAGGTACCCTGCATCTGTGGAATACCTGAATAGAAAAGAAATTAAGCCAAAATTGAGGTGGTAGACTTTGGGAGCAAAGGCAGACTTGAGGTTTGCTGTCTGTGACTGAATTGTTTATGATTTTTATGTTTATCTTATTATAGTTTTTAGCATTTGTTATCAACAGTGGATTTGTTTATTGGTTTATTGCTCTCTTCTTTTTTTTCTATTACTTCTTACTTTTTTAATTTTAATAATTTTTAAAATATCTTGATGTTAATTATTCTATTTTTAAAATTTTTCTTTCTTTCTTTTTTTCTCCCTTTACTTCTGAACCGTGTGGAAGACAGGGACTTGGTGCTCCGGCCAGGTGTCACGTCTGAGCGTGTGAGGTGGGAGAACCGAGTTCAGGACGATGGATCACCAGAGACCTCCCGGCCCTATGTAATATCAATCAGCAAGAGCTCGCCCAGAGATCTCCGCCTCAATGCTAAGACCCAGCTCCACCCACAGCCAGCAAGCTCCAGTGCTGGATGCCCCATGCCAAACAACTAGCAAGACAGGAACACAACCCCACCCATTAGCACAGAAGCTGCCTAAACTCATACTAAATTCCCAGACACCCCAAAACACACCACCAGAAGCAGCCCTGTTCACCAGAAAGACAAGATCCAGCCCCATATACCAGAACACAGGCACCACTTCCCTCCACCAGGAAGCCTACACAACCCACTGAACCAACCTTAGCCACTGGGGGCAGACACCAAAAACAATGGGAACTAAGAACCTGCAGCCTGTGAAAAGGAAACCCCAAACACAGTAAGTTAAGCAAAATGAGAAGACAGAGAAACACACAGCAGATGAAGGAGCAAGGTAAAAACCCATCAGACCAAACAAATGAAGAAGAAACATGCAGTCTACCTGAAAAAGAATTCAGAGTAATGATAGCAAAGATGATCCAAAATCTTGGAAACAAAATAGAGAAAATACAAGAAACATTTAACAAGGACGCAGAAGAACTAAAGAGCAAAGAAACAGTGATGAACAACAGAATAAATGAAATTACCAATTTTCTAGAAGGGATCAATAAGAGAATAACCGAAGCAGAAGAATAGGTAAGTGACCTGGAACATAAAATAGTGGAAATAACTACCACAGAGCATCATAAAGGAAAAAAAATGAAAAGAATTGAGGACAGTCTCAGAGACCTCTGGGACAACGTTAAACACACCAACATTCAAATTATAGGGGTCCCAGAAGAAGAAGAGAAAAAGAAAGGAACTGAGAAAATATTTGAAGAGATTACAGTTGAAAACTTCCCTAATATGGGAAACAAAATAGTTACTCAAGTCCAGTAAGCACAGAGAGTCCCATGAAGGATAAATCCAAGGAGAAACATGCCAAGACACATACTACTCAAATTATCAAAAAATAAATATGAAGAAAAACTATTAAAATCAGCAAAGGAAAAACAAAAAAAAAACACACAAGGGAATCCCCATAGGGTTAACAGCTGATCTTACAGCAGAAACGCTTTAAGCCAGAAGGCAGTGGCAGAACATATGTAAAGTGATGAAGGAGAAAAACCTACAACCAGTATTACTCTACCCAGCAAGGAACTCATGCAGATTTGACAGAGAAATTGAAAACTTTGTAGAAAAGCAAAAGCTAAGAGAATTCAGCACCACCAAATCAGCTTTACAAGAAATGCTAAAGGAACTTCTCTAGGCAGGAAACACAAGAGAAGGAAAAGACCTACAATAACAAACCTAAAACAATTAAGAAAATGGTAATGGGAACATCTGTATCAATAATTACCTTAAATGTAAAGGGATTAAATGCTCCAACTTAAAGACATAGATGGCTGAATGAATACAAAAACAAGACCCGTATATGTGCTGTCTACAAGAGACCCGCTTCAGACCTAGGAACACATACAGACTGAAAGTGAAGGGATGGAAAAAGATATTCCATGCAAATGGAAACCAAAAGAAAGCTGGAGTAGCAATTCTCATATCAGACAAAATAGACTTTAAAACAAAGACTATTACAAGAGAAAAGAAGGACACTACATAATGATCAAGGGATCAACCAAAAAAGATATAACAGTTTTAAATATTTATGCACCCAAAATAGGAACACCTCAATACATAAGGCAAATACTAACAGCCATAAATGGGGAAATCGACAGTAACACAATCATATTAGGGGACTTTAACACCCCACTTTCACCAATGGACAGATCATCCAAAATGAAAATAAGAAAACACAAGCTTTAAATAATACATTAAACAAGATGGACTTAATTGATATTTATAGCACATTCCATCCAAAAACAACAGAATATACATTCTTCTCAAGTGCTCATAGAAGATTCTCAGGATAGATCATATCTTGGGTCACAAATCAAGCCTTGCTAAATTTAAGAAAATTGAAATTACATCAAGTAACTTTTCCAACCACAACACTATGAGACTGGATATCAATTACAGGAAAAAACCTGTAAAAAATACAAACACATGGAGGCTAAACAATACACTACTTAATAACCAAGACATCACTGAAGAAATCAGAGGTAATCAAAAAATACCAAGAGGGCTTCCCTGGTGGCGCAGTGGTTGAGAGTCCGCCTGCGGATGCAGGGGACATGGGTTCGTGCCCCGGTCTGGGAAGATCCCACATGCCACGGAGCGGCTAGGCCCATGAGCCATGGCCACTGAGCCTGTGCGTCCGGAGCCTGTGCTCTGCAACGGGAGAGGCCACAACAGTGAGAGGCCCGCGTACTGCAAAAAAAAAAAAAAAAAAAAAAAAATACCAAGAAACAAATGACAATGAAAACATGACTACCCAAAACCTATGGCATGCACCAAAAGCAGTTCTAAGAGGGAAGTTTATAGCAATACAATCCTACCTTAAGAAACAAGAAACATCACAAATAAACAACCTAACCTTACAACTAAAGCAATTAGAGAAAGAAGAACAAAAACACCCCAAAGTTAGCAGAAGGAAAGAAATCATAAAGATCAGATCAGAAATAAATGAAAAAGAAATGATGGAAATGATAGCAAAGATCAATAAAACTAAAAGCTCATTCTTTGAGAAGATAAACAAAATTGATAAACCATTACGCAGACTCATCAACAAAAAAGGGAGAAGACTCAACTCAATAGAATTAGAAATGAAAAAGGAGAAGTAACACCTGACACTGCAGAAATACAAAGCATCACAAGAGATTACTACAGGCAACTATATGCCAATAAAATGGACAACCTGGAAGAAATGGACAAATTCTAGAAATGCACAACCTTCCAAGACTGAACCAGGAAGAAATAGAAAATATGAAAAGACCAATCACAAGCACTGAAATTGAAACTGTGATTAAAAATCTTCAACAAACAAAAGCCCAGGACCAGATGGCTTCACAGGCGAATTTTATCAAACACTGAGAGAAGAACTAACACCTATCCTTCTCAAACCCTTCCAAAATATAGCAGAGGGAGGAACAATCCCAAACTCATTCTACAAGGCCACCATCGCCCTGATACCAAAACCAGACAAGGATGTGACACAGAAAGAAAACAACAGGCCAATATGACTGATGAACATAGTTGCAAAAATCCTCAACGAAGTATTAGCAAAAAGAATCCAACAGCACATTAAAAAGATCATACACCATGATCAAGTGGGGTTTATGCCAGGAGTGCAAGGATTCTTTAATATATGCAAATCTATCAATGTGATACACCATATTAACAAACTGAAGGAGAAAAAACATATGATCATCTCAATAGATGCAGAGAAAGCTTTTGACAAAATTCAACACCCATTTATGATAAACACCCTCCAGAAAGTAGGCATAGAGGGAACTTCCCTCAACATAATAAAGGCCATAGATGACAAACCCACAGCCAACACCGTCCTCAATGGTGAAAATATGAAAGCATTTCCACTAAGATCAGGAACAAGACAAGGTTGCCCACTCTCACCACTCTTATTCAACATAGCTTTGGAAGTTTTAGCCACAGCAATCCGAGAAGAAAAGGAATCCAAATCGGAAAAGAAGAAGTAAACCTGTCCCTGTTTGCAGATGACATGATACTATACATAGAGAATCCTAAAGATGCTACCAGAAAACTACTAGAGCTAATCAATGAATTTGGTAAAGTAGCAGGATACAAAATTAATGCACAGAAACATCTTGCATTCCTATACACTAATGATGAAAAATCTGAAAGTGAAATCAAGAAAACACTCCCATTTACCACTGCAACAAAAAGAATAAAATGTCTAGGAATAAACCTACCTAAGGAGACAAAAGACCTGTATGCAGAAAACTATGACACTGATGAAAGAAATTAAAGATGACACAAACAGATGGAAAGATATACCATGTTCTTAGATTGGAAGAATCAACATTGTGAAAATGACTCTACTACCCAAAGCAGTCTACAGATTCAATGCAATTCCTATCAAACAGCCACTGGCATTTTTCACAGAACTAGAAGAAAAAATTTCACAATTTGTATGGTAACACAAAAGACCCCAAATAGCCAAAGCAATCTTGAGAAAGAAAAACGGAGCTGGAGGAATCAGGCTCCCTGACTTCAGACTATACTACAAAGCCACAGTAATCAAGACAGTATGGTACTGGCACAAAAACAGAAATATAGATCAATGGAACAGGATAGAAAGCCCAGAGATAAACCCACACACACATGCTCACCTTATTTTTGATAAAGGAGGCAAGAATATACAATGGAGAAAGGACAGCCTCGTCAATAAGTGGTCTTGGGAAAACTGGACAGCTACATGTAAAAGAATGAAATTAGAACACTCCCTAACACCATACACAAAAATAAACTCAAAATGGATTAAAGACCTAAATGTGAGGCCAGACACTGTAAAACAGAAAAATGAAAACATGTGAAGTACACTCTTTGACATAAATCACAGCAAGATCCTTTTTTACCCATCTCCTAGAGAAATGTATATAAAAACAAAAATAAACAAATGGGACTTAATGCAACTTAAAAGCTTTTTCACAGGAAAGGAAACCATAAACAAGAGAGAAGATAACTCTCAGAATGGGAGAAAATGTTTGCAAATGAAGCAACTGACAAAGGACTGGTCTCCAAAATTTACATGCAGCTCATGAAGCTCAATATGAAAAAAAGAAACAACCCAATCCGAAAATGGGCAGAAGATCTAAACAGACATTTCTCCAAAGTAGATATATAGATTGCCAACAAACACATGAAAGGATGCTCAAGATCACTAATCAGTAAAGAAACGCAAATCAAAACTACAATGAGGGATCACCTCACACCGGTCAGAATGGCCATCATCAAAATATCTACAAACAATAAATGCTGGAGAGGGTGTGGAGAAAAGGGGACCCTCTTGCAGTGTTGGTGCGAATGTAAATTGATAGAGCCACTATGGAGAACAGTATGGACATTCCTTAAAAACTAAAAATAGAGCTAACATGTGACCCAGCAATCCCGCTACTGGGTATATACCTTGAGAAAACCGTAATTCAAAAGGAGTCATGTACCACAATGTTCACTGCAGCACTATTTACAATAGCCAGGAGATGGAAGCAACCCTGCTGTCCATCAACAGATGAATGGATAAAGAAGATGTGGCACATATATACAATGGAATATTACTCGGCCATAAAAATATATGAAATTGAGTTATCTGTAGTGAGGTGGATGGACCTAGAGTCTGTCATACAGAGTGAAGTAAATCAGAAAGAGAAAAACTAATACCATATGCTAACACATATATATGGAATCTAAAAAAACAAAAAGCAAAAAAACCCAATGATTCTGATGAACCTCGGGGCGGACAGGAATAAAGACACAGACGTAGAGAATGGACTTGAGGACACGGGGAGGGGGAAGGATAAGTTGGGACGAAATGAGAAAGTAGCATTGACATATATACACTACTAAATGTAAAATAGCTAGCTAGTGGGAAGCTATCTATTGCATAGCACAGGGAGATCAGCTCAGTGCTTTGTGACCACCTAGAGTGGTGGGATAGGGAAGGTGGGAGGGAGACACAAGAGGGAGGGGATATGGAGATATATGTATATGTATAACTGATTCACCTTGTTATAGAGCAGAACTAACACAACATTGTAGAGCAAATATACTCCAATAAAGATATTAAAAGAAAGCTCATCAAATATGGTAAAAATTCATGAATTCATAATGACATTTCCACCTTTGGAAGAAACCAGGAAACCAATTGAGAACTGATAATTAAGGGAAAGGGAAAGAAGTGAACATTTACTCTGCCTTTGCAGGGAAAGCAAACAGGCAAGAAGGAAAAGTTATTCTTTATAAAGTGTCTAATAAATGTTGAAGAAATGTTAGAATATCACCATTTTGCAATTCCTAATGAAATAATTGATGCAGAAAATGATTACCATTGACTGAAAGAGGATGAGGAACTTTACAATGAATGGTTGGATTGTCTCAGCCAATCTTAACATCACAAAATTGAGAGATAATCAGATAAATATTAACCATATACAATGTGTGGACATTGTTTGCATCCAATTCAAACCAACTGTCAAAAAAACATTATGAGGCCAGTGGTGAAATTTGGCCGATGACTGAATTTGGTTATATTAGAGGAATTTTCTTCAATTTTTAGGTGTGCTAATGGTATTGTAGTTAGGTTGAAACATATAGAATTGCTGATATTACAACATTTCAACCTACAAAAATGACAGTTTCATATGGTTCAGTTTTATATCTTTTTAAAAAGAGTCCTTACCTTTTAGAGAGCCATATTAAAGTATTTATGAATGAAGTTACATGACTTCCTGAACTTGCTTCAAAATAATCCTGTGGGTGAAGGGGGATGGATGAAGAGATGAGACAAGATTTGCTGTGTACTGATAAGTGTTGAAGCTGGATGATGGGTACACAGGGGTTCATTATACTATTCCTCCAATTTATATATATGTCTGAAATATGTGTTTTCATTTGTATAGTTCTAAAGTTTTAAACTTTTATGTAAGTTGAAATGTTTTGTTAAAAATGCCTGAGGCTACTTCAAAATTAAAATAAGTAAATAAATTTTTTAAAAAAGACTTAATCAATATTATTCCAGTGGCATAGAATACTAAACATTGTATAGACCTTTCCATTGAAAACAATTAAAATTATGGATAAAATAGGAAAAAAATATGCTTAATGCTTCATTAAGAAGCATGAAAATAAGAATAAGAATCCACCATAATTTGCTCAATTCCACTTAGAACAAAGATGTAGAAGGCCACAAGAGAATGCTGCTCTCACACTAATAATGAGAGACTGATAATCTATAAAATCATAATTTTTCTAGAGCCCATCAGAGAGCTGAGTTCTCCAGACAACCAAGGAAACTGAATTCTACAGAGTGACAAGCCTATAAGAGTAGAGACAGGACTTATAGACTGTTTCACCTATGACAGAACAAAGGAGAAGGAGGCGGTCATCAAACAAGCAGATAAAAATAAATAAGCTAAAATTTTAACAAAATTTTAAAGGACAACTATGGGGAACCTGTCAGTTGTCATATCTGGGAAGCCAGAAACAAGAGGAGTTTGAATTCACTTGCAAGCTCTTTTCTGTGGCTTTCCCCTAGTGATCCTGAGAAAGTCTGGTACAGGGAGGGAGACTGGAGAGAGTTCTCCCCACTTGGCACAGGCATTCAGGATATAACCTGCTATTGCACAAAGTCTCTTCTATTTCCCTATACCCTTCTTTCTATGAACAAAAGTTTTAAGCTACTGGGAGAAGAGCAGCAAACTCTCGCATTCCCTGAGATGTAGGTAAAAAATCCATTATTTTGGTACAGGGGTAGAATGAAAACCCATTAGGGTTGGGATAGAAATACTCCCCAGTCACAGGACACAGGCAAAAATACTTTGCTGCTGCGAGAGGTATATAAGCAAAAGCCTTACACTCATGAGGCAAGTGCAGAAAAGCCTCCTGAACCCAGGATTCAATACCAATAGCAAGCAGAGATTAGCTAGCATTAAATAAGGGGCAAGAAATTATCTCTGCCCTAGACCAACCACAGCTACAACTCAGAGTCTGGCTATCATGGGAAGGAAGAGAAGGAATGAAAGCAAAAGTCCACCTTTGAGGCCCAGGGACACAGAGCCTGCCAAATACTGAAGATGGACACACACAAAAGAAGTAAAAGAAGAAACCCCTCCTGATCCTTAACATGAGACTAACACCAAGCAACAAGCAACAGCAGCCTAACACTAGAGAAGGGGCAAGAGCATAGACAAAGGCTCCACTCTGTTGTTCAGGTGTGCAGAAATTTCTAAAGCTGAAGTACAGCAAGAATGCTGAGAAAAAGACAAGGTAACTCCTTCCAACCACTGGATAAATTTGAAGCCCCTGTTGCCCTGAAGGTAATCATAACAACAACAAATCCTAAACCATGCTCAATTCCTGACTAGACTGATGCATACTAATGATCTGATGCATAGCGAACGTACTGAATACATACTGAAGAAGAGGAATTTCTAGAATAAACACTGCTAATTAACCTCAGTCTCTATTATTCTATAAATTAGGACAGAATTCAATAAAAAATTATGAGACAATTAAAAAAAAAGAACAATGACCCATTGTGAAGTGATAAAGCAATCAACAGATTCATACTTAGAGTTGACCTATAAGTCTATGCTATCAGATAAGGACTTAAAAATGACTATAATAGTCATGTTAAATGATCCAGAGGAAAAAATAGACAATATGTATGAACAGATAGGGGATTTCATCACAGAGATGGAAACTATGAGAGTCTAATGGAAATGCTAAAAATAATAAAAATAAACATGGTAACAGAGATGACAAATTCCTTTGATGTACTCATTACCTGAGCAGAAACAGCTAAGGAAAGAATCAGTAAACCTGAAGACAGAGCAAAATAAATCATCCAAACTAAAATAAAAAGAGAAAAAAAGACTGGAAAACACAGAATAAAGAATTTAGAGCTGTTGGAAAACATCAATCTAATATATATTCCAAATACAAAACAAAACAAAACTGAACATACCTAGTCAAACTGCTGAAAGATGAAGAGAAAATCTTGAAGGCAGGCTAAGAAAAATGAAACATTTCATAGAGGAAAACAAAGATAAGGTTTACCACAGACTTAAACAAGTCAGAATACAACAGCATATCTTTAAAGCACTGAAACAGAAAAATCTATTGATTCTAAGTATTCTTCAAAACTGATAGTAAAGTGGTCTTTTTATTTTTTTCAGATAAAATAAAGATGAATTCATTGGCAATAAAACACCTACAGCAAGAAATGTTAAAGGAAGTTCTTCAAGCCAAAGAAATGTGATACCAGAAGCAAATGTGGCCATACACAAAGAAATGAGAAGATCGCAAATAGTAAAATATATATAATCACAGAAGATTTTTTTTCTTATTTTTGATCACTTTAAAGATAAATTAACTGTCTAAAGCAAAAATAGTAACATGATTGTGGGGTTATAAGATATGCAGAAGTAAAATGTGTGACAACCATAGCATAAAAAATGAGAGGGGGTAGATATAATGGTAGTGTTACAAGCTGCTTAAACTTTACATGAAGTGATATAGTAATATTTGGAGGTTGTGATATGTGACAAATGTATACTGCAAATCCTAGAGCATTCACTAAAAAATGTTTTTAAGTGTATTACCTAATAAACCAATAGTAGAAACAGAAGAGAATCATAAAAATACTCAATTAAAAAAAAGCAAAGAACAGATGAGACAAATAGAAAACAACTAGATGGTGGGTATAAATCTTTTAAAACAACGTAAGTAACAATAACTGCACTACATTTAAATGATCTGATAATTCCAATCAAAAGGCAGAAACTGTCAGATTGGACAATGGGATAAGAACCAAATAAAGAAATTATGAAACAATTTAAACATAAACACACATAGTGGTTAAAAGTAAAAGGATAGAAAAGATATGTCATGCAAGCACTATGCAGAAGAAAACTGAAGTGACTGTATTAGTGTCAAATAAAAATAGACTTCAAAACAAGGAATAGTACCAGGACTTACATAATTAGAAGAAAATCAATTCATCAAGAATTGGTGAATTATATAGATTCACTACCATTATATAGATCATAACAATCTTAAATGTTTATGTACCTAAAAACAAAATTTTATAACACATCAAAGAATAACTGATAGAACCAAGGAAAAATAGACAAATCCATTGTTATAGCTGGAAACTTCAACACTCTTCTCTCAGTAAAAGGCAGAAAAAGTAGAAAGAAATTCATAAAGATATAGGAGACCTGAAGAACACTATCAACCAAGTTAACCTAGCTGATATTTATAGGGCACTCTCCCAATCAGAGCAGAATGTGCACTGTTTTCAAATACAATGGAATGTTCGCCAAGACAGACAATGTTTTGGGCTAGGAAATGAACCTCAACAAATTGAAAAGAATTGAAATCATACAAGATATATTTACAGACCACAATGGAATTAAACTACAAATAATGTGAAAAAAACGAATATTCAGAAATTAAATAACACACCTGTAAATAATCCATGTGTCAAAGAGATAATCACAAGGGAAATGAGAAAAATGTTCTGAATATAATGAAAATAGAAACCCAATATAACAAAATTTGTGGGCTGCCATAAAAGCATTAAATTTATAGTAACATATTTTTACATTAAAAAACAACAGATAGCCCAAATAACTAATCTAGGTTTTCACCTTGAGAAGGAAGGACAAAATAAATTCAAAATAAGTACAAGGAAAGAAATTAATAAAGATAAAAGCAGAAATCAATGCAGTACCAAAAAGAAAAACTCAGTGAATCATACCATGCTATAAAAATAATTTTTCAATGCCATAGTACTTAAATCAAGCTTGTACTTTACTATTAGAATCAAGAAGATTAAATGACATAATGTTTAATAATTATTTATAATTTCCACATATAAAAGAACATGCCATTTCTGCAACATCTATGTTGCAGTATTATCTACTGACATTTTTCCAAGCAATTATTTTAAAGAAAGAGAGTACCTCTAGGTAATTTATCTTTTATCAGCTTCTTTATACCTTTTCTAAAATTATGGTAGGAAGTAGTGTTGGGAAAGATGCATGGAGTCTTTTTACCCCCAATCAGTCACTTAAGAATGGGCCTTGGGCCTGGAACACTTCCTTACCAAGAGATGAAGAGCCTCACAGTCTGTGCTGGGCTTATCACCTGTGTAAGAATATCTTTCCCTGTTACAAGCCCAATATATGCTCTTTTCTTCTGCGTAAGCACCTGGCCAACCCCACTGTTATATCTGTACTCTGTGGAGAGCACACATGCTCCTTCCACTACAGCATGAGAGGGGGGCGCATAGGCCAACTGCCCTTCATTTGCGCTGGGAAAGACCCACTGGCCATGGGGGACTGACACCCACTATTGAAGCAACTTCTCCAAAGTAAGGTTATATGTCACTTCCTTTAAAAATAACACATTCAATAATGTAGAATTAAAGGAAAGGATATCTGACATTTATTAAAATGTATTTATTAATAATCTATAATGTGCTATACATTTAAGCAGTGTCCATCCACAAACCTCATTCCAGAATATATCCTAAGATTAAAGGTCCTCTTCAACTGGTTACTGTCTCCATTCTAGCTTTATTTTCAGCTATTGATACTTTTACTGAAGCATGACTTAGACTAGACTAGAGTTTCTGCTCACCTAAAATTCAACTTTATATCTTTCAGACTCTGATGAGAATTGTCTTTCGTATTCTTATGGCTAATTGAATGTTCACACTAGTGTATCTCCAATTCCCTGTTTATTAATCCAGAATTAATCTCTATCTCCTCTGAATTTCCAAACTGCATTGTTTATATCAGTCGAACAATGTCTATATCATTCTTCCTTATATCATACACATTTTTCAAAATGATTTGTATTTTCTTTGTGGAAATATTCTCCCCATCTACATTCAGTAACATAATCTTTGAACCGGCTTCCTAGATAATCTTCCATCCTCCCTTGAATGTAGGTGTGTTCATATGATAAAAATCTCATCGAGGGGAGGCAAGCAGAAGTAATATGAGCAATTTCCACATCACTGCCTTAAAAAGAGTGATGTATTAGTCTTTCTGTCCCTTCTTCCAGCATTCTATTACCCAGGATGTGGTGGTGTTTGTGAAACACTCTAGTCCTAGAAATGGTGAAGCAACTAGATAGACAACTAGAAGACACCTGGGTCTTTGACATCATGGATCCACCATATTAACCCTGAATCACTTATATTATAATCTGAAAAATAAATACTACTTTATTTTATTGAATCCACTGCTATTTTGGTCTTTGTTAAAGCAAAGATTTGTTAAACCTAAATCTCCATTAAAATGAATATGTCCTACAAATTCCTTAGGGGCAGGAATCACATCTTCTTTTTGAATCTTTGTATTCATCATCTTGCTTAGCAGAATGCCTTATGCATAATGAGTACTCGATAAATACCTGTTGCACTGAACATACCGCTCCAAATGTTCATTACATAACATCTTTATATAAGTAGACCAGTCACCAAAGAAATAAAATTGGATCACATAGTAGAGGAATCAAGATAAGCCTTCTTCAGTAAGCCTTGCATGAATTGGAAGTTTGTAATAAGAAAGAGAAAGAGGGGAGGGGCCCAGGGGTAGGGGAAGGGAAGGGAAGGGAAAGGAAGGGAAGGGAAGGGAAGGGAAGGTAAAGGAAGGGAAGGTAAAGGAAGGGAAGGTAAAGGAAGGGAAGAGAAGAATGATTGCTCTTTTACATGACTGAGTTTTAGGTGATTTGTTAAGCAGCACTATATAACTAGAACAGTCGTAATCATACTCCTCCTCTTTATATTCTTATTAAAGTAACTTTTGGGGATTCCCTGGTGGTCCAGTTGTTAGGACTCCGCACTTCCATCGCAGGACTGCACGGGGCATGGGTTCAATCCCTGGTCAAGGAATTAAGATCCCTCAAGCCACAGTGTGGCAAAAAAAAAAGTTAATCCTTGCAAATGGCACCTAACATGTTGTAGCGCTCATTAAATGTTAGTTGTAAAAAAAGGTAGCTTTTAAACACAAATACAAATGAGTAAGATGATTACTTAAAGCCTGTACTCTGTAGTTCAAAAGAGATGAAGCTCAGGGGACTTTTAGCTATTTTGTATGACATTATTGTGATGAATATATGACACTATGTATTTGTCAAAACCCATAAAACTTTGCAACACCTTAATGTATGCTAATTAAAAATAACGAAACATTTAGGAGGTCTGAGGATCTCAGAATGGAGTGTAGAATGTGACAAAAGGAACTAACTGTACTACAAATGTATGAAGGGACATCATTAATATGTATTGAATGAATGAATATAAAGATATACTTGGAAGGAAAGGTGTTTCTAAGTCCACCTGGCTGGTATATCTAACTCAACTCTATCCCAGCCAAGTCAGTTTTAAACAATAATAAGTATAACGTCAAAAATATGTTTAGAATTTCTGTAGATCTATGTTTCATCAATTTTTGTAGACAGAGATTGTTTACATTTAAAAAGCATGCATTTTTTTTAAAGTTTTAAATAACTTTTATTGAAATATAGCTGACTTACAATGTTGTGGGGTTTTTTTGTTGCTGTTGTTTTTTTTTTGTTTGCACTGGGTCTTCGTTGCTGTGCTCAGGCTTTCTCTAGTTGTGGCGAGTGGGGGCTACTCTTCGTTGTGGTACGCAGTCTTCTCATTACGGTGGCTTCTCTTGTTGCAGAGCACGGGTTCTAGGTGAGTGGGCTTCAGTAGTTGTGGTGCATAGGCTCAGTAGTTGTGGCTCGCAGGCTCTAGAGCACAGGCTCAGTAGTTGTGGCACACAGGCTTTGTTGCTCCGTGGCATGTGGGATCTTCCTGGACCAGGGCTCGAACCTGTGTCCCCTGCACTGGCAGGCGGATTCTTAACCACTGAGCCACCAGGGAAGTCCAAAAGCATTATTTTAAAATAAGTCAAACCTCATTAATTTGGACTACACAAATTTAAGATTTATAATAATTAAACCTGGAGTATGTACTATGAAAAAGCTATTGTTCATCAAATTAACAGTGTAGACAAAATTATAGGAGATGATATTGGGTTTCTAAATAGGCTAAGAATCATTTTTTATAGATTTTTAACAAATGTTTACATAAATGGATGTTCTTAATTACAAGTCACTCTCATTAATTCTTTAAAAGAAGACCCATAGGAGCTCTGCTTGGAATGGTTTGAGAACAACTTGTTTAAATAACCGTGTGTTCTTAAGAAAAACAAGACTGCATGTCTTCACAAATAGTCTATCATTCAGGCTTTTTAGGAATACGGGGTAGTCTTTCCTTCCATTAGTCCAAAATCTTGAGTCTTAAAACATCTGCCTGGTTTTAGTTTCTCTGCTATGTATTTTTTTCAATTTGCTTGGGTTGTAAAATAAAACTCTGTGTATTACTTTCATGACTTAAGACCTTAACACTGCTCAAGGTAATGGAAGAGTCTAGAACTGATGAAGAAAAATTATATCCAGCATAACAACACTTTTTTTTTCATGTGCTCTAATTGTCATTTACTTCATATCTCCATGGAACAAAGCTTAGAAACAACTACTGTTGTCAATCAGTTTAAAAAATTATTTTCCATTATTTTAAAATATTTCAGTTACTTGAATATTAGTCTAATTTCTATTCTGTTGGATGAATCTTATAGAATCTGAAGCTCAAAGAAAAAATAATGGCATACCTTCTTACTAGCTACAATATTTTTAAACAGTTTTCATGTTCTATAATTCAAAATTGTTTTAGAAAATAAGCTACTTAATATGGAACCATGACCCACTACCATAAAGGGTGATGGGTTTATTTTTACTCTATATGTAGGCATCCTCTCTCAATTTTCATAAATGGATTTTAGTGCTATATTCTTCATGGTTGATTACAAACAAACCTTTCCCTTAATTAACAATGTAGAATCTGGGCTTCAATGCACAGTAATGAAAGTCATTTATCGTGGCCAGCATCCATTTGGTTTGTGCCATCTTCAGATTGGTATATGCCAACTGGTTGTTAAATATTTTTAATATCATACCTACATGGGACATTCTTTCTAGGTTCTTGCCAAGGGGTACAATTATGTCTTATTAGAAAATTCTAATCAAAAGCCTACTTTAGAAAAACAATATTTATAAATAATTCCCCTATATCAGGAGTTTTTGGTATTTTGGACACAGATACTTTGAGAATTTAGTAAGATATGTGGACCATCTCCCTAGAAAACTTCACACGTACATCTATAGACAGAAAATTTACATTAAATTTCAAAAGTCTTGAAGGCCCTTTGAAGTTCATATAGTTCCCAGGCTAAGAACCCCTAAATATATATGCTAAAATTGACCCCTAGATCAAGCCTCAAAGAGTTGTATACTTAGATGTCATTATTCTTATCAGTTATAGAATTCCTTATATTGTTTAATATGCCATTCTCCACTTTCCACTTCTGCCCATCTTCCCCACCATTCTAGTTCAAGTCACTATTGTATCTTGTATCTAGGCTCCTATAATAACTTTTTTCTTCTAATTTTGTTTCCTTCAAATCTATTACAAACAGCAATCAAAGTGATATTTTATAAGGTCACATCACCACTTACGTAAAATCCTTCAAATGTTTTCCATTGCATTCAGAACAAAATCCATATTCCTTACAAAGTTGACAAGGCCCTGGATGCCCTGATCCCAAATTTTTTCTACAGTTTCACCTTTGGGTAGTCTCCCCTTTCCCAGGACACTCCAATAACATTGGTCTTATTTCAGTTCTTCAGAGGTATCAAGTTTTCTCCTATCTTTACATACGCTGTTCTTTCTGTCTGGGATGTTCTTTCTTCCCCCTTAAGCTGATGAGTTCCTTCTCACCAGCTTAAATATTACTTTCTGAGGGAGGGCTTTCCTATAAATCTCTCCAATGTAAAATCAGTCCCTCAAAACATTCTGTAATAGTCATTTATGTGTAAGAATATTTATTTATGTATTTCTCCCCAACTAGACAATAAGCTCTATGAGAGTGAGCATAATTCATGTGAAATGTATATAGCACAGTGTCTAACACAAGTGACCTCTCAATAAATTTATAAGTATATAAAAAAGTTAATAAAATAATGATATAACTTAAGAACAAGAAATATACTTCTTTATTATATACATTATAGGGACAGGATGTTATCTACTGCAACACATAGTTTTCTATATATGAAGAGTCTTGGCTAAGACATCTGATCAATATGTTTGATCTGCCATGCTCCAAATATATAAAAATGTAAATAAATTGTATTCAAAATATTTTTAATATATGGTCAAATTTGAATGAATGAAAGAAGAAAGGAAGGGAGAGAAAATTCCATGTTCCAGAAACAAAATCTATTCACAACAATAATTTGGAGCAAAAGTCAAATGGTTCATTAGGATCATAGTGGCAGGGGCTGAAAATTTAATTCTTGCACATAAATGCAACAGAGGTCTCAAGACAGTATAAAGCAGAGAGGTGAACTTTAAGCCCATATATAAAGCTAAGATCCATAAAGGGCAACCCTGACCATGCATAGAAACTAGAAAAATTCTGTTCCCTGGTTCTTTGAACATGATTAAAGCTTGCTATCCGTTCCCAACATGGGTGAAAACACAGTTTTTCCAAGAAACTGAAATTCTAAGCTAAACAGGTCAAAACGTTGATGCTTGCCTGCTGCTGAAAACCAAAGAAAAGGAGTAAACATTTATTAAAATCTCCAGCAGAGAACTTAATGAAACACCAAGAGACTCATGCTTCTGTAGTCCAGGATGCAACAGGTCCTCCACTAAAATTAACCACTGCTAAAAATGAGCTCAAAGTCACAAAGTATAAGTAATATGAATACTACAAAGAGGAAGAGATAGAAAACAATACAAATAGAAAAATTCTAACCTCAAGAAATAAACAAAATAATATAATCTGAAAGGTTAATTTTAATTAGCACATATAAATTTCAAAAAGATGAAAGAAAGAACAAAAACTGTAAAGCAATTACAGTTACATGAAAACAGCAGACTCATCTGAAAAATAGCCAGATAGAGATTGCAAAAATTGCATATATAGTTACTTAAATTTTTTTTTAAAAACCTACTGGATGAATTCAATGGTTACGTTAGTGACTAGAATAGACAGCTAAAGCAGAAGTAAGGTAAGTAGAAGTTATATCTGAGGACGTTATCTGGAATGCCACACAATAATTTAAAGAGATATAAAATAGGAAAGATAGGTTGGAAGCCATGCAGCATGAATTAAGAGGAAACAATTGGTTCAAACAAGGATTCTGAAATGAAAGAACAGATAATTAAGGAGAGTCATTGTTTACAGGGATACTAGATTAAGGTTTAACAAAATGAAATTTTTTAAATTTTAAAACATTCTCAGATTGAAGAAAACCACCACATACTTAGCAGGACTGATGAAAACAAAATGCAAAGAGAATTTGATGGAACCTTAAGAACATAAAGTATCTGAAGAGTATCAATTACAAGGGGATACTGTAAAAGAGTCCATCTGCAGGAAAAAGACAGATTCCTTCTAACAGAGCTCTTAACAGACAGAAGACATTGCATTAGTATCAAAAGAAATTAGAAGACAGTAGAAATAGGTGTTCAAAGTACAGAGGAAAAATAACTATCAAATCTAGAATTATAAATCTAGTTAAAAAAGAAATTCATGAAACAGCCAAAATAAAAACTGTTTTTGACAAACATGAACTGAGAAAGTTTACACATCATGAACACATTCTCAAATTAACACTGAAAGATAATACTCAACAGGAAGGAAATTAATCCCCGATGGAAAGAGTTGAATACAAAATCAGTGGTAAGTAAATAAATTACAAAGTAGATTAGTAGATCTAAATATTTATATAAAAAGTATAAAAATTATTAATTGGGGAGAGGTTAAAAACAAGGTGGCATGACAATAGCACAAAAGGTGAGGGTAGTACAATGCAAAGAAACATGAAACATTATCAAGAGAAAATAAAGGCCTAAATTAATTGAGGAATATGTCATGTTCATAAATTGTAAAACTCAATTTTGTAAAGATTTTAAGCCTTCCCAAAATGACCTATAAATTTAATGAGATACCAATCAAAATATTGGCATGACTTTTTTTTTAATCAGCACGACAATTCAAACTTTAGGTGGAAAGCAAAGAGGTAAGTATAACCAGACAATCTTAAATAATACATAGAACAAACTTGGAGGATTAACTTGGTTATCAAGACTTGCTTTAAAGCTATAGTAATTAAGGCACTGTGGTATTGGTACAAGGATAAACAAGAAGACCAATGGAACAGAAGAAATAGTCCTGAGACAGACCTACATTTATATAGGCTCTTGATTTATGGAAAAGATGGCATTGCAGTACAGTGAAGAATAGGACGATCTTTTTTAAAAAATTAGATTAATTACATATCCATAACAGAAAAATAAAGTGACCCATGTAATATACCATGCATAATAAAATCACTTCCAGGTAGATTGTAGATCTGAATGTGAAAGTTAAAACAATGCAGCCTCTAGAAGATAAAAATTTTGGTGTAGGCCAAGATTTTGTAAACAAGACAAAATGATAAACTGGACTACATTAAATTAAGAACTTATGTTGTGAAAAGATACCATTAAGAGAATGAAGAGTCAAGGAGAATCTATTTGCAATATATTTATCTGAAAATGGACTTGTATCCAGAGCATATGTAGGACTTCAACAAATCAATAATTAAAAAACAAAACAAAACAAATGTTTAATAAAAGAGGCAAAGCACTTTAAAGGGGACTTCAAAACAAAACAGATAAACAAATGGCCAACAGACATTTGAAAAGGTGCTCAATATTATTATTCATCAGGGACATGCAAATTAAGAGCACAGTAAAATACAACTACCCACACACCATGCTGAAATGAAAAAGACTGGCAATACCAAATATTGGCAAGGATGTGGAGCAACTGATATTCTCAAACACTTTATGTAAGAGTGTAAATTGGAATAATCACTTTTGGTAGACTGCTTGGCAATGTCTGGTAAGTTGAACGTGTTTTCTCATGTTATAGTAATTCTACTCCCAACAGAAATGCACACATATATGCAACCAAAGACATATATAAAAATTTTCATAGCATTTTCACAGAATCATTGGTATCATATCAGCATAGGTGTTATTAGTATCAGCTAAAAACCGGAAACATCACACATACCCCTCAATAATAAAATGGATAAATAAAAACATATATCCATACATTGTAATACTTTACAACAATGAAAATAATCTACTGCCACATGCAAAACTATGGATAAACCTCATAAATAATACTGAGTGAAAGATGCCAAACATAAAAAAGTAATATTTTATTTATTCTACTTATATAAAGTTCAAAACCATAACTCAGTCAAAATTAATCAATGGACAAAACTGTGGTTACATGTGAGAGAGGTAATGACTGAGAGGGTATACAAGGGTCTCTGGAGTGCTATAAATATTCTTTTTCAGAAATACTCTATTTCTGATCTGAATAGTGAATACACAGCTGTGTTCACTTTGTAAAATCTTTGTAAAATTTCATTGAGCAAGTACATTAAGTTTATTTTTCTCTATGTATGTTATATTGCAATTACAAGTTTAAGAAAAATGATAGCACTTAACATGCTAAATAAAAATACATGGAAGATAGGAAGAGAAGATTTACAGTTATACTGATATAATGTGCTTGTGTTATTCTAAATGAGGATAGAAAGACTAAAATATTGTTAAGTATGCATAATAAAATTTAAGGGTAACAGTGACAACAAAAGAATGCAAATGGAACGTAAAACTTCCAAGCTAGGACTGTAAAAATAGGAAAAGGAGGAAAGCTCTATGTGTACAATAGAAGAAAGAAGATCGTAGTACAACAATCTACAGGTGAAAAAGAGACAGTAATTTGGGTAAGGTAGAGATCCTCAAAGCTACAATCTCAATGAAATGATGAACTTAGAAAAATATCTACCTACAGGTAAAAGTAACAGGAAAACTTTTCAGTCTCCTCCTGGGCTTTGGATTCTAGGATCTGGCTCAGCAGGCAAGGAAGTCACCCTTGATAATTCTGGCAAGAGTTTCACCTTTAGTTAATGGTAATTAATTTAAAGGATCTCATATTGGGGTCCTCCAGGGTACCTGGCTGAAGCAAATTCAAATCCTTTCTATAGGTATGATCTCAAGCTAGGTCACTGAAGCAGGCCTAATGGAACATGTGCTTACATTCCAAAATTACCAAACACATGAGAAAATAAGGCACCAGGAGGAAAAGACAGCAAAGAAAACACTATGAAATTTCAAAGAATTCAGATATTGGAATTATCAAAAACAAAAATTTTAAATGTGTTTTGAAATGTTTAAAGTAAGTAAAAGATGAAACTGAAAACATGAATAAGAGACAAGAGACTTTTTTTTGTCTGGCAGATTTTTTTAAAAAACATGAAATTTTTAGAAAAAAGCATAATTGTTGATATCAAACACTCAATGGACAATTTAAATAAGCATAATAAAAACAACTGAAAAGAGAATTAGTAACTGAGATAATGAGACACAGGGAACCAAAGAGATGGAAGAAATAAAAGAGATGTTTAAAAAACCTGAAGAATATAATAAGTAAGCCAATATATGTTTAATCACAGTTTTGGAGTAGAAGAAAGAATTGGAAATTGACATTCTTTTGGGATTTTATGCTGCTTAAATAAATATAACAGTTTTGAGAAGGGCTAGAACCAAGAGAATGCCCACCAAAATCTCTGTACACGCCTTCTACAGTTCCATAGAAGCGGAAAGAAGACGCAAGACTCCTGGGCCACAGAAAAGGACTTTATTGCAGAAGAACAATACAAGGATTATCAGTCTACTTGCACTGGTTCACTGATTCCCAAATTCTACAGAGCAACGAGGAGAGCTAGAGGAAATCTGCAAACATATGAGGATGTGCTACAGGAGAGGAAACCTGAACTTAGAGAATCCATTGCTTTTATAACAAGAAGTAAGCACAACTTCTTTGTCCAGAGGGATACCTGATGTAGTGCAAGAACCTCACTTTTCAAGATTGTCTTCGGCATAAAGAAGTTCTGATAAGTGGCTCAATCAAGGACTTGCAATTTTGGCCTAGCAAGACTCAGCAAGACAAGCAGATGCACAAGAGGCCCAGAGCAAACAGATCCTCAACAGCTCATCCCAACATAAAAATAATTTCTCAGAAAAAAGAAAAGACACCATTCTTCCAATGTAGCAATCACAATGAATTCAGGAATTCCTGCTTTCATTTTTGACCTCTGCAAATTCCTAAGCTTCCTGTCAGATCATCAACTCACTTTAAAGTATTTTTTGTCTGCTCAGTCACCTTAAAGAAAAAAAAAACAACTCTATATATTTAAGATTAGTTTAAAATTTACAGAAAAACTGCTTACAATCTAGCTTTAGGAATAAGGCAATAAACAAACAAGATACTTTCAAATTGGGGTAAGTGATGGCAGGGACTAAACAGAACAACATAGGAGTATGACTGGGACTAGAAGAAGCACTTAGGTAGGGCAGTCTGGAAATAATCTTCCTGAGAGGGAAACTTTCATGAAATGTCCTAAAGGATAAAAAAGGATCAGCCATTATAAAAAAGAAAAACAAAACTCAAAAAAATAATTGAGGAAAGAGTTTTTTAGTCAGGGCAATAACAACAAAACCCAAAAGCTGGAAAGACCTTACATGTCTGAGAAACAGAAACGAGGCAGAAATTACCTTGACAAGGCTAATCAGCAACATTAGAGTATAGTGAGCAAGGAGAGATTTACAATATGGTAAGGGGAGTAGACAGGGCCAGATAGCACAGAGCCTTGGAAGCCATGGTAACATTTGATTCCATTCTAAGTACAATGAAAAGAGTTTTGAGCAGTGGCATTAGATGATTACCTATATTTCTAAACAATCCTTGTATTGAGAACAGACTAAAGGCAAGAGTAAAAGCAAAGAGACCAGTTACAAGGCTATTGAAGGAGTTCAGGCAAAAGGCAATGGTTGCCTTTATGAGAGTGGTAGCAGTGAAAAGAAGAAAAGTGAAAATATTTCATATATTTTGAAGGTAAGATTAATGAGATTTGCTGGAAGGGAAGGAGCTAAATCAAAGATGAAACAGTTTTTTGGATAGGTGTTAAATGAACTGGGAAGACAATGAAAGGAGCAGGTTTGGGTGTGAGGGGTGATAAGTAGCTCAGTTTTTAGACATTTTAAATTTGAGATGGAAGAGAAATCCAAATGGAAATATCAAAGAGACTACTGAATAAATGATCCTGAAGCTCTAAATACCTGGACTAGAAAGATAACTTTGGAAGCCTTTGACACACAGATAATATTTAAAGTAATGGTGATGAATGTGATCACCTAGAAAGGACATGGTGCTCAAGAAGAGGAACCAATATGCCTGCCTTCCAGCATCTGGAGGTTAAGTAAGGAGAAGCGCCAGCAAAGAACATGGTGAAAGAGTCACTAGGAGAAGCCGAAAGGAAAACCACAAGTGGCTGATGTCCTTACAATTAAGAAAGAATGAAGAGAGGTCTGCTGTATCTAATGGTACTAAGAAGTTTCTACTGAATTCAGCAACCTGGACATCACTGGGGCCCTGAACAAAATCAATTTTAGTGGAGTGGTGGGGCCAGAGCCTCAGTGTAATGAGTTGAAAAGTAGCCACAGGCAAGAGAATGATAACAGCTCTGATCCCTATTGGCAATGAATCTTCATGTTCAGAGAATGTTCCATATCTGTTTCAAATTTTCTGTTACCACCACAGTGACATTAAAGCTGGGAATCTATGACAAATTTCTTAATTTCAAAGTGATTCTCTTTATAAGAATTCTAATTCTTCCTTTGGTGAAGCCTATAACTGCAAATTAAAAGGGATGTTAATGGAGTTCTCTTAAATTTAATTCTATTTTTACAAGATACTGTATTCTATATTAGAAGTGTTATTTATTACTGCAAGTAAAAAAAAGATGTACTAAATATTCTGAAATCTAGCCAATCTGAAATTCATAATCACTTAATTTTTATGAGATTAAAGCAAATATTTTGGTAGGTTAAAAAAAGTCATTATTACTTTTAGTAAAGAAAGAAA
Organism: Phocoena phocoena; assembly: GCF_963924675.1. NCBI lineage: Eukaryota > Metazoa > Chordata > Mammalia > Artiodactyla > Phocoenidae > Phocoena > Phocoena phocoena. Next base: position 70,122,710 of record NC_089227.1, on the reverse strand, counting down.
TAAACTAATGCTGAGATTAAGAGCAGAAGAGATACAGATGAACTGGTGTGCAAGGCAGAAATAGAGACACAGATGTAGAGAACAAAAGTATGGACACCAAGGGGGGAAGTAGAGGTGGGGGTGGTGGTGGGATGAATTGGGAGATTGGTACTGACATGTATACACTAATATGTATAAAATAGATAATGAATAAGAGCCTGCTGTATAAATAAAATTAAATTTAAAAAAAAGAGCAGAAGAGAAACCAAATCATTTAATCAATCTCTAGGATTATTTAATGTGAATATATTCCAAAGTTATCAAGATCATGCAAACCAAACACTAGAAAAAAATTGGTCTAGCAAATTCAGAATATTGTACACTGCTTTACCAGGATTTACCAATAATTTAGAAGTTTGACGGTGTTTCTTAGTCTTGCTGATGGGGCAATAATGGAGTGATTAGAGGCAGTGGTTCTCTTCTCTGTGTCTCCTGCAAACAGCAGAATCCTCATTCTGCCACTTTATCTTGACTAAACCTGAACTCCTTACTTAATCTTTCTGAGTCTCACTTTTCTCATTTAAAATAAAGATTTATTTATTTATGCAACAAACATTTATTGAACCCCTACAATTTACCGAAATTAGTATCTATATCATAATACCTATATCATAGAGTCATTGTGAGAATAAAAGTTCCTGACTCAGAGTTAGTACTCTGAGACATCATATACTTTCTCATTTTTTTCCTACATCAGGGTCTTTACACATGCTGTTTCCTCTGCCTGGAATACTCTTCATCTCCTTACTCCCCAATTTCACCTGACTAACTCATATGTATCTTTCTGATATCAGTCTTCCTTGACCCTCTCACACTACATGAGTTCCCTCAGTTATACAATATTCTAGCACCCTATGCTTTTTTATCATAGCATTTATCACAATTACAATTATTTGAGGAATTATTTGCTTATTGTTTGCCTTCTCACTATTTTGTTTACATTGCCTAGGATGTTATCTTGAGTGAGTGAGGTGGAATTTAATTACAGAAAAGGATGAAGGGGATTAATTCAAAGATGACTCCCAGCTTTCTAGATTGAACAATGTCATCATTAATAAAAGGAAACAGAAGATATATAAGGGAGAAAAGATCATGAGCTTTTGCTTTAAACCTGCTGGAACAAAAGGGCCTGAAGAGAATGCAGGGGGGAGATATTCAAGAGTCAGCTGGAACTATGATAAGAGATGAGAACTGAAGGCTTTATGTGGTAGTTTAGCCTTGGAGATTGCCAAGGGGGGCTAAAAACTGTATGCTGCAGAAAACAATAAAACACATGTAAAGAGTTGTATGATGGTTAATTTTATGGGTCAACTTGGCTAGGCAGATATTTAGTACCCAGATATTTAGTCAAACATTATTCTAGATGTTTCTGTGAAGGTGTATTTTTAGATGAGATTAACATATAAATCAGACTGCCTTCTATATTGTGGGTGGGTCTCATCCAGTCAGTTGAAGGCCTTAGTAGGAAAAAAAAAAACCTTGTCCTCCCCAAAAGAAGAGGGAATTCTGCCAGCAGACTGCCTTCACATTCAAACTGCAACAATTCCATTCTCCAATGTGCTGGCCAACCCTCAGATTTTGGACTTGCCAGCCTCCACAACTGCATAATCCTGTTCCTTTTTAAAAAACTCTCTTTCCAGATAGACAGGGAGATAGATAGAGATATAAACATTCTATTGGTTGTTTCTCTGGAGAACCCTGATGAACACAAGCTGATTTTAAAAAGGGTAAAAGGGATAACTGATTTAACATGATTCAAAATCACAAACGAGGCAGAAAATTAAATTCAAAATATTGACAATCGGTCCAGAATCTATGGTTCTGAATTTTGAATTACTGATGGTCTGTTTCCATGACAACAATAGTACGTAGGGGTTTCTGTGAACCATCTTTCATGAAAACAGGGGGGAAAAAAGAAAAAGAAAGGTTAGTTTAGGTGTTAGTTTGACTGATGAAATATTTACTCATAACTCTGCAAGCCTCAGGCAAAAACAAGCAAGAATCCCTATGACCAAAATAGTGAGTACTTTGTAACAGAATCTGTAATGTGAAGATAAACTGGATAGGGAACCCAATGATGGAGACAATCTCAGTTCCATTCACCCACATGCAAACAGGAAATGCTGAGTCTGAAGGTCCTTTCTGTGCCTGGTGTCCCAGATTTCAAAACAAAGAATAAGCAGCATGAATGTGGTAGAATACTATAAGACTGGAATGGACGTTAATAATCATCTACTCCAATCCCTTTGTGTTCCTATAAAGTAAGCTATTTTTCCGAAGAGGTTAAGTGACTAACCCAAGGTCATACAGGTACGATCTTTAGAAATAAAAAAAAGGATACTAGCAGATCTTCAACAAAGCAGTCTTACACTTCCAAACAGGAATTCAGGTAAATCCCACACAACTGGAAGAACTTAATGAACATATAGTATTGGATCTAGAGCCCCAATTCTCTGACTACAGTCCAATAATTTTCATTGGAAAAATTTGGTTCCCTTAATAATATGTAGATATATGAACAAATAAATGAATGAATATCATTTTCTACTTCACAAAAGACCTGCAATACTCTATTCTACTAAGCTCACAACACGCTGAGGTAAAATGTAATGAGTCTCTAAGGTCATACAGTTCCAAAGAGCTGAACTGGAACCTAGGTTTTCTGACCTTTATCTGCACACTTTTTGACACATTCCTATTTAGACCTAAGGTCATATAATTAATCTATATGATGGGATAAGACCTCAGGCTTGAGCAATGTGGACAAGTGGTTTAATTTTCTGGCTGACTTGATAAGAAGAGACAGTTAAAAAAAAATAGAGCCTTCAGCCAGTTTTATCATTTGGGTTTTGCAGTCTTCAGCATCATCAAACTATTAAGTATAAACAGCCAAGCCTTTGTATTCCTGATTTATAAGAAACTAAAACTTAACTTAAAAAGAAAAAAAGCAATTAGTAAAGGCAGAAGTAAATTTGTACAACTGAAGTACATGATTTTTACAGCACTCAAAATCTCATTCCAGGGGGCTTCCCTGGTGGCACAGTGGTTGAGAATCTGCCTGCCGATGCGGGGGACGCGGGTTCGTGCCCCGGTCTGGGAGGATCCCATGTGCCGCGGAGCAGCTAGGCCCATGGGCCATGGCCGCTGGGCCTGCGCGTCCGGAGCCTGTGCTCCGCAACGGGAGAGGCTGCGACAGTGAGAGGCCCACGTACCGCAAAAAAAAAAAAAATCTCATTCCAGGTTATCAGGGAATATGAATTCATTCTTAAATGTTTTAAGTTCTTCCCTTGTTCCCTAATGAAGCAATAAATCCTTCAGGACTAGGCATATCCACAGATTGTGACACTTAGCTTTCAGATTCACAGGGCATTCTGATAAATCCATTAGTATGTGCAGTGATGACAGATGTGATAAAGAGATCATCGTGGCTCTCACTGCCTATATTTTATTGTTTGTTACAGCCATCTTCTATTTCTGGAAAACACTCCCAGCTGCCTGCAGCAGAGCTAGGAGCCAGAGTTGGAAAATATGTTGTTTTTCTCACAGTTTATAACCTAACTTGCCTACCACTAATTATGCAGTACAGATAGGCAGAAATAATACAAGAAAACATGTCCTGAACACTAGTTTCATTATCTGGTTTCATTATAATAACCTTATTTCTGATCTTTCTTATTTCAGAGTTTTGAAAGACTCATTAAAAACATCTTCTCTGCAGTGTTTTATAACCTTTTGACATTTTCTTCTTATACCAGTCATGCCAATTTTTCTTCTTAAGTCTATAAATAGGAAGGTTGAGAAGGAAGAAATGGACACGTTAACCTCTATACATTTGGAACCTGACAATCAGATTTGAGGTGGGGAGGTTATATCATTACCTTGGTTTTTGTTTTCTTTTGAGGGTATATTGTAAGATGGCTAAAGCATTCCATGTGAATTCGGTTACCATCTTAATCATCAGTGAAATACACATGCATTTCATACATAATATATTTACAACTAATATAAAAAGAACAGGGAACTGTGTTCTTTTGCATGAGTTTCTGAAGACAATATTAGCCGCTTTTAAAGTATTAAAGCATTTTCATAATTGTTAGTATGATCTGAAATTATTTTACACTTTTCCAGGGAGAAGAAGACAAATTATAAGTGACACAAAATCCTGGGCCCTTTGATCACTTTTATGAGTCTAGTTTAACCCTAATTATTATTGTTACTTTGTATTTCTATTTTTCAGTTATTTTTCCCTCTATAAAATGATAAAAAGCACTATAATAATTTGCTTTCTATATTACTTGAATTTAGTTGTAAAGTTAATATATTCCCATTATATAATAGAAACCATTTATTTAATAAATAACCTATAAAGTTAATGTTAATCGATAGTTAAAACCTCCAATCATTCATCCTTTACCACAACTACTATGCTGATTAAAATTTTCTTACTTTTAATAACGCTTCCCCACCATTTCTTACAGGTTATATATGATCAGACAAATGAATGGAGGAGAAATAATGAAGCAAAATACTTCACACACTAGTTGATCAACCCTAATTAAAAAGTGACTATCATACAGAAATATATTAACTGAAGATTCATATTTATTATTAGAGCAACCTCTGAGCATCATAATCTCTTCAAAGATCATCATTTTTACTCATATAGGAACAGTACATTTTTGTATATCTTATAATTAGCCCTTGAGAAATGTATTATAATGTGAAAGAAGATATTTTTTATAAATAAAGACAGTTTGACATTTAAGATGAACTGAGTCACACATCAAAAAAAGAGTGGAGGGGGCTTCCCTGGTGGCACAGTGGTTGAGAGTCCGCCTGCCGATGCAGAGGACACGGGTTTGTGCCCTGGTCCGGGAAGATCCCACATGCCATGGAGCGGCTGGGCCCGTGAGCCATGGCCGCTGAGCCTGCGCTCCGCAATGGGAGAGGCCACAACAGGGAGAGGCCCGCGTACCGCCCAAAAAAAAAAAAAAAAAAAAGAGTGGAGGAGCTAGGGTAGAGAGGTTTACTGAGTCTACTATTTAAACCATTCGATCTGATGCCTTGATTGATGAAGCAGGCATAACCTATGCTATCAAAGCTACAACAAACATCACTGCTGCAGTGGAAGATAAAAGACATTTCAATTAGAAATGGTGGTCTGTGGTCATTTAAGTGACTCTAATACCAAAAATAACTGATAAATTAACTACATGAAAGACTCATCTAAAATTAAGATAAGACAAAAAAAGGAAGCTTCTTGTGCATTTAAAATAAAGCAGTGTCAAACTGAGGGCAACAAAAGGATTTATTACCAATTTGTACTCAAAGAAGGTATCATTTAATATTCTGTAATAGGTTTTATTCCTCTGAAACAATTCCATAATATGTTGTAATCCTTTCCAGGGCAGCATCTAAAAATTTTCTTGTTGAATAAACTTGTTATTCTTCTTAAATTTATAAAATGATGTGAATTAACATGAAGCATTATGAAATGGACATTTTATACTCAGAATATCTTTTAAAGAGATATATAAGTTTCCATTTAAATATTGTCTGAGATACTATAATTGATTTCATTTATTCTTAGGTTTCTTGAATCTGAGTTGGTATTGACTTTTCTTATAATTCTGTGACGATTCAAGTAACAAGCTCACACAAGTGAGCAGCAGTTTCTTGTTCATTTACAATAGCCATTTTAGAACTAGCCTCTTTCAGTATCTTATATAAGATAGAATGTATTAGTTTGCTAGGGCTGCCCTAACAAAACATCACAGACAGGGTGGCTTAAACAACAGAAATTTATTTCTCACAGCTTTGGAAGCTGGAAGTCCAAGATCAAGGTGTTGGCAGCTTTGGTTTCATCTGAGAGCCTCTCTCTTTGTCTGGCAGATGGATGCCTTCTTGCTATGTCCTCAAATAATTTTTTCTCTGTGCACATGCATCCCTGGTGTCTTTTTGTGTATGCTAATTTTTTTATAAGGACATCAGTCAGATTCAATTAGGGCCCACACTAATGGCCTCATTTTAACTTAATTACTTCTTTAGAGGTATTCTCTCCAAATAAAGTCCCATTCTGAGGCGCTGGAAGTTAGGACTTTAACATACGAATTTTGAGGGAACGCATTTCAACCCATAAATAGAGTCATATCCAGTAATAAATGTTGTGTGGCTTTTCAAAATATTACGTGAACTACTTTTCACATAATGAACTACTTTTTCACATAATTAAATACTGTGTATGTAAAAGCATTCTGCAAGTTTTTAAGTGTAATGGCTCTGTATGTACCACTAGAGTCAAACTACAACATTACACAAACACAATTTTCATCAAGTTTTTAATTTTAGTTAAAGCTATCTCTTCTTCTTTGTGTTCAGTTTGTTTGTTTTGCTAATTCCCATTAGAGAATTATTCCCAAATCCTGATACCTTCTCTAACAGTCAAGCATTTTGACTTCTCCTTTCTTTTTCTTAAAGATGCAACAGCAATCAATGCTGAGCATTCCTTTACATTTTTCAGACTGCCTTTATCCCTAACCTACAATGAGTCTTTCCAATGATATGCAGACAATGCTCCTTTCCTGTGCTTCCCATATGTGATATTTTTTAATGACACTTTTTCAGAACATTAGAATCATTTGGTCACCTTACTCACCTGGCCTGTCCGCTTTAAGCTGCTTTTTCAACTGAGCCTCATAAAATTCATAGGTTATATATCAAAATTACATTATCTGAATGAAGTCAAGATCACAGGTATGATATTATATATATTACTATATCAAAAGAAGAAATTTTTCACTGATAGGAAAAATCAGATTAAACCATGCATAGCTGAAGATGCCTATATATTTGAATTGAATTGCACTTAAAACCACCAAAAACTGGCTTTTGTATGTTCTTTACAGTGGGTTGTTCATGTATGATATAAAATGCTTAATAGTACTTATACCTACTTAAAAGATACCATTTTTTATTACTTCTGAAACTGAGCAGGACCCTGCGGGGCCCTCCTGGGTACAGAAGCTCCTTCGTGTCCCCTCTTTCTTGTTTGTAGAAAAAGGCTTTAGTCTCCTAGGCCTTCCCTGAGTTCCAACCATCAGGCTCAAGCAGTTAACTAATTAGGGAAGTGAGGGAATGCAGAAACAAAAGAAAAGCAGTCAAGCAAGAAAAGTAATGATATCTTAAACAACAGTTCAGCAAAAAAACGGAGTCCTGGTTTCTCTTCATGGGATGTACATAACAATCTGACTCATATCTGTGAGTTGTTCTGCAGAAACTAAGACACCACCCCCCACGTGGATAATAGTGACTACATAATGACCACAAGCACACAGACCCCAGACTGGTTGGTACCAGAAGGGTAATGATTAAGATTCCCAAAACATCACCCTGCTACCTTACTACCAATTAATCAGAGGAAAATCATATACCCTGTAACCCTCACCCCAAATGTTGCCTTGAAAAATCCTTCCCAGGGAGTTCCCTGGGGGTCCAGTGGTTAGGACTTGGCACTTGCAGTTCAGTGGCCCGGGTTCAATCCCCGGTTGGGGAACTAGGATCCCATAAGCCGCAGAGTGAGGCAAAAACAAACAAACAAAAACCCTTCCCTGAAAGCCACTGAGAAATTCTGGTCTTTTGAACACGAGTTGCCTATTCTCCTTGCTTGGTGCCCTGCAATAAACGTTATAATTTCCTTTACCACAACCTGGTGTCAGTGGATTGGCTTTGCTGCGTGGCAGGTGAGAGTACCCAAGTGCAGTTTAGTAACACTTCTTTGCATGAAAGTTCAGAAATCACATTTGTTTAACTTCAAACTGTGTGACAGTGAAGTACACAACTGGTTACTTTCCAAATAGCACCAAAACAACTTTGAGAGTGAGTGCCTAAAATCAGAGAAAAAGGTAAGAAGAAAACCATTAACTTCCTATTTGGCTTGTTTTCTACTAGATTATCTTAAGGAGAGATCTGCAGTCCAGGGCCACTGACTGACATTGCCCTATATCACAAGAGGGTGCCAAATTGTCATATGTTTTTCTTGCAGCTTTTGCCACTTGGAAAAATAAAATGACTGCCTCCTTAAGTGCTGAATGACAAAGTCTCCTAACATCATAAAACAAAAAATACTTTTTATGAGTGAGATAATAATTCCTCTGAATGATTATAGAAGTGTACAAATCCAAAGGGACTTCAGAAATACTGGTTGGAGGATACAAAGCCAATAAACTCTTTACATGGTAAGAAAAACATTTTAAAGATTTTTGCAAGTTCTAGTTCCCCTTCCTCATGAACAATTTTTTAAAAATGAAACAGCAAGGACAATAGCAAGTAGCAGGATGTGCAATAAAGAAATACATTTTAGAAGCTAGAACATGGTTCTATTTCTACTGGATAGAGTTCATTCTGGTTGAATAAGATAGGGATTTGCAACTCAGAAAGAACTATTTTGTTGTGATTTGCCTGTTGATTTTTGTTTTTGAGTATGTGTGATCAGAAGCATTGAGTTTTCTTTGAAACCACAAATCACCCTATAAAAGTAATACCCAGCCAAGTACATTATAGTTTGAAAGGTGACTAGCAGTGCTTCCCAGACCAATGACTGATGAGAAAAAAGAATTCCTGCTAGTATTTCAACCCAGCTAATATTCCTAGAGTGACTTAGAGGATTCTCTCTGTACTATTTTCTGTAATTAAAAAATCTCCCTTTGGTTCTTGCTCAAGTGCTAATTAGTTGCCAAGAATTAACCACTGCAACTATTCTCCAAAGTTATGAACAGTTTTTCAAAAACCATACATTAATTTGCTCTTCCAAAAAACTTGCAAATTTGAAAATTAATTTAAAAATTATTGAGTGTCATTTCCACATTTTCATAAACAGGACTCTGTTAGTCCAAAGGATTTAAAAGATCTCAGGAGGGCTTCGCTGGTGGCACAGTGGTTGAAAGTCCGCCTGCCGATGCAGGGGACTCGGGTTCGTGCCCCGGTCTGGGAAGATCCCACATGCCGCCTGTGAGCGGCTAGGCCTGTGAGCTATGGCCGCTGAGCCTGCGCTCCACAACGGGAGAGGCCACAACAGTGAGAGGCCTGCATACCACAAAAAAAAAAAAAAGATCTCAGGAAAGACAGAAACAGAGACAGCTCTGAGCACTAGCCTATTCACCTTTATCTCAACTGTCCCTCCTAGCTTCTCTATCTCCTCTTACTATCTACTTTGTTTTCATTTAACTACTTAGGTTCCTTATAAGCCTTTGCCCCAGTGGTTCTTATCTTGGGTTAGATCAGAAACCCCAGGTGAAAGCCATGATCCTCCTGAAGTATACACTTAAAAATCTGCACATAATTTTAGGGGTTCATTGGCCTACAAGGTCTAACCATGGGCCCTTTTGCTGTATCTTATATTAGGTATAAGCCTTCAGGTTCAATTACCTATAATAACTGGTAAATTTTCTGTGTCTCAGTTCAAGACTTTGATCATGAGGCAGTTCCAGTCAGCTCTTCTTTTCAAACCACATCCTCAAAATTACTCCATAGTACCTCACAGGTTACCCCATAGGTCAGGAGTTCACCTCTGGCCCAACATACTATCCCATAGGATAGGTTCACATGGTGCTCTACCAGCTCAATAAGGACAGTGGGTGAGAATTTTTCAGAAAGGGGTAGAGTAGAGCAGGCAATATTGGCATCTAATAGAGATATTATAAAAAGATTCGCAAGTTATAAAATTTTTACATACAAAAGAACACAGAGAATATTAAGTAGGTTATAAAACACAGCAATAAATGAACATCCATAAATTCACCATCTAACTTAAGAAATGGAATATTACAAATACAATAGAAAGTGCTTCTTGATCTCATTTTCCAGCCTCCATATCCCAAATTGTGTCTTAATCAATCCATCTTCCTTATTAGATATCCATCTTCCTTAGTAAGACATTAAGTAACAAGACCTAATGCTGAGTCTAATAAGTACTGCATTTCAAAGTAGTAGCAAATGTAAACATACTGAGATATTTACACCAGCTGTAATGTGATATGAAAACATCTCTGATTTATAACGGTGACAAACTCATAATTACTGCCAATATTACTGTGATTATTTTCATTCAAAATTAAATACTTAATTTCAATTAGAGTAAAAAAAATTTTTTTCCATCTAAATAAAGATGAATTCTGTCTCTAGACCCCAGGTTAAGAACATGTACTCTAGATAGAGCAGAACTAGCAAACTGTCAGCTGATAAAAGAATTTAGCCCAGAGATTTGTCTTTGTATATCAGAAGGTACCAAAATGTTAAAAAGGAAATACATTTTAATGCCTCTAGGCAGGTTCGTCATACTCCAGTAATAGGACCATCACTCCCTACGTCACAGGATGCCTTCCCTGCAGAAGTCCCCTGAAATATTTGAGTGTGAGATCCCTACTCCAGAAGAATGATGTGGAACCCTGGAGTAATGCTGTCTGGTAATAGCAAGGGAGGCAGCTTGACAAGAGTAAATACACATGTTAATGTTAAGAGTAGAAGGCTGAGCAGCAATTCAGAAAGTTATTGATTGAAGCGACGACTGATCTTCTCTATGTCAGTTCTTTCTTAGAAATAAATTACAAACAGAAAATTCAAATATTTTTAACTTAAAAATGCATAGTAAAACCTAAGAAAATATTGAAAAATGTAAGTCTATCATCCTAACGTTACAAATTGTCTTTTATACTTTGCCCATATTTATTAAAATGAAGGCAGTCATTATATACATAACTTCCATATTTTACTTCTTTTACTTATATTTTATATTTCTCATTTGTATTTATTACAGTTATAAATGGAAAACCAAAAAAGAAAGGGAACTAAAACCTATAAAGTTACGAAAATAAGGCCAATGACCGTACTCAGTTACATTTCCTGAAAGAAACCAAGTGAAGAATTACAACCCATTCTCCCTTTATGCTCAAGGTGGAATCATCGACCATCAAAAATATTCTCTGCCATCTAGTCCATCAGTTGTCCTGTATGGAGGCATTTCTTTCAAAATAAGGTTTGATTCTAACAATGGTAATAGAAGCAAATTTTTTTTATATAATGGAAATAAAAACATGCTTGAAATGATATTGAAAAATGTCCATAACCTCACCTAGATTGGAGGGAGGCAAATATTTACTCAGCATCTACTCTAGGTTAAACTATTACAAACTGATGACCTCATTTCTATGAATTAGAAAATGTAATTTTTCTACTGCCATACTGATACTAAGTAGTAGAGTTGGGATATTTATATATTATGTTGTAGTCCATCTATCTGACTCTAAAATCAGTTAAGATCAGAATGTTTCACCTTAATTACTGTGTAGACAATAAGGAAAGAAAAACGAGATACAGTCCCTGTACTAAATTCATTATACAACAGATAGAGAATAGTCATATAAACAGATCCTTTCAATGTATGCTCAAGTTGCTATGGGAACACAGAACCTCCATATGGTTCTCCAGAGTCCTCTTTCTCTACATTATGCTGCTATTCACCAGAGAATATGCCTACTAATATATGCACTACAGTCCACAGAGAATAAAAATAATTATGCTTCAGTCATAAGGTTCCTCCAAAAAGGTGCTATTCTGGGGCTTCCCTGGTGGCGCAATGGTTGAGAGTCCGCCTGCCGATGCAGGGGACACGGGTTCGTGCCCCAGTCCGGGAAGATCCCACATGCCACGGAGCAGCTGGGCCTGTGAGCCATGGCCGCTGAGCCTGCATGTCTGGAGCCTGTGCTCCACGACGGGAGAGGCCACAGCAGTGAGAGGCCCGCGTACCACACACACACAAAAAAGGTGCTATTCTTCTTAAGATGATACCACTGGTGACGCAAAATGTAAAATGTGTGTATTTTCATTTATCCCAGGGTCATGAGTAAATTTAATCAAAGTCCTAATAAAGCTTGGAAATCAAAGAAAAATTAGAATCATAACTTACATATTTGGTAAAAGTTTTCCTGTATGGGAGGTATCACCTAATAGTTTGTTTTGAATCATAGCAGATGTAATTTCCAAAACTGCACGATTCCATAATTACATGTCCTTTTTGACATATCTTCAAATACAGATTGTCTCCAAGGCAGATGTTTCATACAGAATCCCAAGTAACTTATATTCTAAGTAGTTATTCCTGATATTTTATAAATGTATGTATTGATATTTCCCTCTTTAATTTAGAGATGTTTCTATTTTAGCTTTCTCCCATTACTAAGTTTTCAGATAGTTGGTCCTTTTCTTATTCCAGTATACCATATGGTATTTTGGCTAATTTTTCTTGGTATATGAAATTAAGAAAAAGAAAAATGCAATTTGTTACAGATTGTCTTTTATCCGAGCATGGTGTCATTTTCTTTCTTCTAGCATAGTGTTGAATGAAACTGAATGCCTGAGAAAGCATTATAAATAGTCTAGGAATACATTTTCATATATCAACAAAAGGGATTGCCTAGCAAATGCATTTTTTAATTAACTAAAACTGTTTTAATTCATACTTCCTTAGTTTTTACCTAATGTTCTTTTTCTGTTCCAGGATACCACACTACATTTAGTTGTCATTTCTCCTTAGGTTCCTCTTGGCTGTGACATTTTCTCCGGAGTTTCTTGCTTTTGATAACCTTTGCAGTTTTGAGGAGTACTGGTCAGGCAATTTTTAGAATTTCCCTCAACTGGGATTTTTCTGATGTTCTTCTTATGATTAGACTTAGGCTACAGGTTTTAGGGAGGAAGACTACAGAAGTAAAGTGTGATTCTCAATACATCATATCAAGGGCACATACTATTCAATATTTCTTATTATGTTGATTTTTAGCCTTGACCACCTGGCTGAGATAATGTTTATCACATTTCTCTTCTATAAAGTTATTATTTTTCCCTCTTTACTCTTAGGAACAAAGTCATTATCTACAGCTCATGTCTAAGGCATAGGAAGTCATGGTCCCCCTCCTTGAGGGTGGAGTATCTATATAATCATTTGGAATTCTTCCACACAGATTTCTCCATTCTCTCCCTTTTAAAAAATTTATGCATTAATTTATATCAGTATGGACTCATGGATGCAGATGCAATTTTTATATCATCATTCCCATAGAAAAAAGGGATTTGAGGTTTCAGAAGTAAAAGTTGTCCTTGAAAAAAACAAACATAAAATGATACCATTAAGGAATTCAAGTTTAAAAATGCTGGGAGAAAGTCTGAGGAAAAACTAATCTCAGGTAACTCATAAAAAAATACTCTTGCTACTATTTAATATTTATAAGATATAATAAGAAAGCCAGGAGATACAAGATACATAGCTCAAAGTGGAGATTCAAAAATTATCTGGCAAATCCAATCAGGAAGAAAAACACATGATTCAAGGTTCAGAACGGAGGTTTGAGACTGCTTTTGCTTATTTATTAATCAAGTTCATTTAGTAATTGCTAGTTGTTAAAAACAATTATTTTAACAGAGTGCAATAGTCCAAATTCTATTTAACCACATTTGAATACAACGAAACTTCACTGATTCCAAAAAGGAATAATATATCAAACAGAATACACGTATGAAAAAAATCACAGAAAACTTTAAAGCATTGTGTTATTATTTATTTCAAATATAGCCTATATAGATCAAGTGCAAATGCATATTATGGTATAAAATGACAGAAATTAATACAAAATTGCCAGTGTCACTTGTTTCAAAGTACATAGTCATGTGTCCTAAAGAGAAATGGCGTAAAACCAAAAAATTAATTGCTTGACTCAGAATTTGAAATTACATTGAAGGAATAATTATATTGTTGACCTTTTTTTAAGCTACTAATGTTAGTCTGGTTCTCCTTTATAATTAAAATGCCTAAAATTTGAAAAGAAAGCTCTAACTTACATTTTCCTACTACATAAAATTGCATGTGGAATCCAAATTAATCTTGAGATGGGATATCTCTTTTTAATGAAGAGACACATGAACAGCTAAAATGTGCCCAAAACTTACATTCATACTTCACCGCACTACATATGAGGAGTTATAGGTTGTTTACTTCTATTTTAACTAATTTAAATCAACTATTCATAGAATACTGTCTACAATCACAATCACTTGAGGAAAATATGATGGAGTAACCCTCAAAAGCAATTCTGAGGCTCTGTGAACTCCAGACGCTATATATTCCTACAACACTTTTTGGCCTTCAAGCATTTGTTCATCAAGGCCACAGTATGAAATGGACAGCTTCTTCAGATCTTCAAAAGCCTCCATCAGCCTCAGTCCATGAAAATGCTAATTAGGATTTTATACCCAAATGTCTACAAGCTATCAAACCTGGAAAGCTGAGTTTTTCTCACTCAAGACCTCGAGGACACCACCCCTTGGCTCTTTTCTGACAAGGTCTAAACTAAAATCTAGCCTAAACATCATTTTATGTCCATTCTGTTGGGCATTGTCTTAGCTTTGACTCTCCAAAACTCTGACCCTGCAAAACTTATCACTCAAATGGCAAGGGTAGAAAAAATGAAGTCTGCAAGAGTCTTTCCTCCTACTAAAAAGGCCCTAAGTCTGATACTTGATGTTTCTTTCCTCTTGGTCTTCCTCACTTTTGTCCCACCTGAACTTCAAGATGGAGAGAATTTTATGAAATGGGAGGAATCTGTAGGTCCTCAACCACACTACTGGAATCACAGGCTGGTAAAAAGAAATAAACAGCTAAATCTGCTCTTGTCACAATTCATTAATTAATCATTCCATTATTCTTTCTAATAAAGACTCAACCCCCCCAGGAAAATTATTAATTTCTGAGTTATTGACAAATTAATTTTGTCTTTGAATAATATCAGAAAAATATTATAGAAAGAGGATTGGAAATCTTGATGTCTCCATAGAGTATGTGACCTAGAATATCAGCAACACTCCTGACCCATTGCTTACACAGATTTTGTAGACAAGGAAATTTGGTTAAGACCAACTCATGACAATTCTTGGAGAAAACCCAGTTATTTACTATTATTGCTATAATTGTAGTGGTGTTAATGATATATTTAAGAAGATATATCCAACATTCACCCTAGCTGTGAAAAAATTACCCAATAAAAGATGTCTAGTCTTCACCAGTGTAACTCCCTATTGTATCCTCCAAGATAAAATTATTACAAACTAAATTAAATACCTTACAGAACAAGGTTACTAAAGTTGCTTGACATCTACCAAAAATGACTTTTTGGTTCAAAGTTTATCTGTGGTACTCCCTTCCAGCAATATAGTTAGAATTAAAGCTGTCTTTTACTTTATGAGGATAAAATGAAATGATTTGTACATAGAAGATTGCTAGTTCCTTTATTCCTTGAGTCAATAAATATGTTACATTTAACAAGAAAAAACAACCAATAATTTAAAAGTAAGATTCTTTCCATGTAGCTTCAAATTCTAAATAATTTTTAGATAATACGCTTTCTTATGGGTACGTGCATGCACTAGGAGTCTACTGAGAATTAAAACATTTATAATAATTTAAGTAATTATGATGATTACATAAGTTCTGTATTTTGAAGAAACAATATAGAATTCTATGATGTGGTGATGAGAGAAGAAGTAATTATGTTTACAACTCATTATCCAAACATGGCATCATAATTATAAATTTAAAAGTCTCAACCATTTTAATCCATTAGAAATTATTATCTGATTTGCCAAAATACTATTGTTATTGACCTTCATGCTAGCATTAAATAATACAGGCTTATATAAGCATTATCAACAGAGTCAAAGGCAATGAAAAGCTATTAAAACTTACTTTATTATTAATGAGTATTGGTAATTATTTATAATCATCCTGCATCCAAGCAATCATGTGTGTTGTTTGCTTGTTTGGTAAATTAGATCTTAAAATATGGCACATCTTTACTCATTCAAATATATCCTCCAATAAATGTACATTTAATGTGAAAATTATTTCAATTATTTTTAGGTTTCTTAGTTTAAATTCTGCCTTTTTCTTTGAAGAACACACAAGTCTCTCTTAGTATTAATCTAGTTAAATGATTGTCCTCCCACATATTTATCAATAGAATCTTCTGTAAGCTTCTCCCAGCTTCTCTCTTAACTACAGCTGCATGTGTACTAACAAAATGGCTTAACAGAGTTGGCCAGCTGGACTGAATAATTTGGTGTGTGTGCTCTGTAACCCAAACAAACAGCTTACAATTAATAGTCCAGTGCTTAAGTAAAAATAAGAAGTCTGTGCTTATACATATAAAAAGAAGAGAATGGAGGCAACATGATTAATACCCAAATAATAGAGATAAAATTTTGAGGGAAATCCCAAATTGTTCAGGTAGAAATCTTTTCTTTTCTTCAAAAGAGATATCTAAAGTTAAGTTGTTAGTATATCTTTAAGAAAGCTCCATAAGCATGGAAGATATGGAAGCAATGACTCCTATAAGAATCTGTTCTGACTATGCTTTTAAATATAATGTACATGATGAGCCAAGACATGTTAAGACTACACAACCATCAAGGAAACAGTATAACATAATGCCTTTCAAATGCCTGCAATATGAAACACAAAACATTAAAAAAAAATCTATTTCAGCCATTTTTATAGCACTTCTTATTGATAATAGTAAATCAACTTTCTCCAAGTAAAATCTTGAACTTGAGATCAAACCAACTGGTTTGAAAAGTAAAATATACTTTAATATTCTCTTAGTTTTAAGTCAAATAAAAAGCATATATCAGAAATAAAGAAAAAAAACTCTACACATTTAGGGACTAAATGAACATTTTCAAATTTTGCACTGAATTAAAACTTAGATGTAGAGACCTTCAAGATGGCAGAGGAGTAAGACGTAGAGATCACCTTCCTCCCCGCAGATACATCAGAAATACATCTACATGTGAAACAACTCCTACAGAAAACCTATTGAATGCTGGCAGAAGATCTCAGACTTCCCAAAAGGCAAAAAACTCCCCATGTACCTTGATAGGGCAAAAGAAAAAACAGAGACAAAAGAATAGGGATGGGACCTGCACCTCTGGGAGGGAGCTGTGAAGGAGGAAAAGTTTCCACACACTGGGAAGCCCCTTCACTGGCAAAGATGGCAGGTGGGCAGAGGGGGTAAGCTTCAGAGCCACAGAGGAGAGCGCAGCAACAGGGGTGCAGAGGGCAAAGTGGAGAGATTCCCGCACAGAGGATCGGTGCCGACCAGCACTCACCAGCCTGAGAGGCTTATCTGCTCACCGGCCAGGGCAGGTGGGGGCTGGGAGCTGAGGCTCAGGCTTCGGAGGTCAGACCACAGGGAGAGGACTGGGGTTGGCTGTGTGAAGACAGCCTGAAGGGTGCTAGTGAGCCCCAGCTAGCCGGGAGGGAGCCTGGGAAAAAACTCTGGACCTGCTTAAGAAGCAAGAGACCATTGTTTCAGGGTGCATGAGGAGAGGGATTCAGAGCACCACCTAAATGAGCTCCAGAGACGGGCGCAAGCCACAGCTATCAGCGCGGACCCCAGAGATGGGCATGAAACACTAAGGCTGCTGCTACAGCCACCAAGAAGCCTGTGTGCAAGCACAGGTCACTGTCCATATCTCCCCTCCTGGGAGCCTGTGCAGCCCGACACTGCCAGGGTCCCAAGATCCAACATCCCCAGGAGAACACGTGGCGCACCTCAGGGTGCTGCAACATCATGCTGGCCTCTGCTGCTGCAGGCTCGCTTAGCACTGCACACCCATCCTTCCCTGCAAGCCTAGTGAACCAAAGCCCCCTAATCAGCTGCTACTTTAAGCCCGTCCTGTCTGAACAAAGAACAGACGCCCTCAGGTGACGTACATGCAGAGGCGGGGCCAAATCCAAAGTTGAACCCCAGGAGCTGTGGGAAAAAAGAAGAGGAAGGGAAATTTCTCCCAGCAGCCTCAGGAACAGTGGATTAAATCTCCACAATCAACTTGATGTACCTTGCATCTCTGGAATACCTGAATAGACAACAAACCATCCCAAAATTGAGGCAGTGGACTTCGGGAGCAACTGAGACTTGGGGTTTGCTTTCTGTACCTAATTTGTTTCTGGTTTTATATTTATCTTAGTTTAGTATTTAGAGTTTATAATCATTGGTAGATTTGTTATTGATTTAGTTGCTCTCCTCCTTTTTTCAATATATATATATAGATTATATATTTATTTCCTTTATCTTTTTTTGTGAGTGTATATGTGTATGCTTCTTTGTGTCATGTTGTCTGTATAGCTTTGCTTTTACCATTTCTCCTGGGGTTCTGTCTATCCGTGTTTTTGGTTTGTTTGTTTGTTTTTATAGTTTTTAGCACTTGTTATCATTGGTGGATTTCATTTTTGGTTTGGTTACTCTCTTCTTTTTACTTTCTCTTTTTATACTTTTTAACTTTTTTCTATTTTTAATAATATTTTTATTTTAATAACTTTTATTTTATTTTTTTTACTTTGCTTTATTTTCTTCCTCTCTCTCTCCCTCCCTCCCACCCTCCCTTCCTTACTTGTGGCTGACAGGGTCTAGATACTCCGAACAGGTGTCAGCCCTGTGCCTCTGAGATGAGAGAGCCGAGTTCAGGACATTGGTCCACCAGAGACCTCCCAACTCCATGTAATATCAAACGGCGAAAGCTCTCCCAGAGATCTCCATCTCAAAGCTAAGAGCTAGCTCCACTCAACAACCTGCAAGCTCCAGTGCTCAATACCCTATGGCAAACAACTAGCAAGACGGCAACACAACCCCACCCATTAGCAGAGAGGCTGCCTAAAATCATAATAAGGTCACAGACACCCAAAAACACACCACTGGACATGGTCCGGCCCACCAGAAAGACAAGATCCAGCCTCATCCACCAGAACAAATCCACTACTCTCCTCCACAAGGAAGCCTACACAACCCACTGAACCAACCTTACCCACTGGGGGCAGCCACCAAAAACAACGGGAACTATGAACCTGCAGCCGGCAAAAAGGAGACCACAAACACAGTAAGTTAAGCAAAATGAGAAGACAAAGAAACACACAGACGAAGGACAAGGCAAAAACCCACCAGACCAAACAAATGAAGAGGAAACAGGCAGTATACCTGAAAAAGAATTCAGAGTAACGATAGCAAAGATAATCCAAATGCTGGAAATAGAATGGAGACAATAAAAGAAACATTTAAGAAGGACCTAGAAGACTAAAGAGCAAACAAACAATGATGAACAACACAATAAATGAAATCAGAAATTTTCTAGAAGGAATCAAGCACAGAATAACTGAGGCAGAAGAACAGATAAGTGACCTGGAAGATAAAATACTGGAAATAACTATTTCAGAGCAGAATAAAGAAAAAAGAACGAAAAGAATTGTGGACAGTCTCAGAGACCTCTGGGACAACATTAAACACTCCGACATTTGAATTATAGGGGTCCCAGAAGAAGAACAGAAAAAGAAAGGGACTGAGACAATATTTGAAGAGATTATACTTGAAACCTTCCCTAATATGGGAAAGGAAATAATCAATTCCAGGAAATGCACAGAGTCCCATACAGGACAAATCCAAGGAGAAACATGCCAAGACACATATTAATCAAACTATCAAAAATTAAACACAAAGAAAAAATATTGAAAGCAGCAAGGGAAAAACAACAAATAACATACAAGTGAATCCCCATAAGGTTAACAGCTGATCTTTCACCAGAATCTCTGCAACCCAGAAGGGAGTGGCAGGACATATTTAAAGTGATGAAAGGGAAAAACATACAACCACGATTACTCTACCCAGCAAGGATCTCATTCAGATTCAACGGAGAAATCAAAATCTTACAGACAAGCAAAAGCTAAGAGAATTCAGCACCACCAAACCAGCTCTACAAGTGCTAAAGGAACTTCTCTAAGTGGGAAACACAAGAGAAGAAAATGACCTACAAAAAAAACCCCAAAACAATTAAGAAAATGGTAATAGTAACATACATAAACATAATTACCGTAAATGTGAATGGATTAAATGTTCCAACCAAGACACAGGCCTGCTGACTGGACACAAAAACAAGACCCATATATATGCTGTCTACAAGAGACCCACTTCAGACCTAGGGACACATACAGACTGAAAGTGAGGGGATGGAAAAAGGTATTCCATGCAAATGGAAATGAAAAGAAAGCTGGAGGTGCAATACTCGTATCAGATAAAATAGACTTTAAAATAAAGAATGTTACAAGAGACAAGGAAGGACACTACATAATGATCAAGTGATCAATCCAACAAGAAGATGTAACAATTATAAATATATATGCACCTAACATAGGAGAACCTCAATACATAATGCAACTGCTAACAGCTATAAAAGAGGATATCAACAATAACACAATAATAGTGGGGGACTTTCACGCCTCACTTACACCAATGAACAGATCATCCAAACAGAAAATTAATAAGGAAACACAAGCTTTAAATGACACAGTAGACCAGATAGATTTAACTGATATTTATAGCACATTCCATCCAAAAACAGCAGATTATACTTTCTTCTCAAGTGCACATGGAACATTCTCCAGGATAGATCACATCTTGGGTCACAAATCAAGCCCTGATAAATTTAAGAAAATTGAAATCGTATCAAGTATCTTTTCCGACCACAATGCTATATGACTAGGTATCAATTACAGGAAAAATAAACTGAAAAAATACAAACACATGGAAGTAAACAATACACTACTAAATAACCAAGAGATCACTGAAGAAATCAAAGAGGAAGTCAAAAATACCTAGAAACAAATGACAATGAAAACACGACCACCCAAAACCTATGGGATACAGCAAAAGCAGTTCTAAGAGGGAAGTTATTTATAGCAATACAATCCTACCTCAAGAAACAAGAAACAACTCAAATAAACAACCTAAACTTACACCTAAAGCAATTAGAGAAAGAAGAATGAAAAAACTCTAAAGTTACCAGAAGGAAAGAAATCATAAAGAGGAGAGCAGAAATAAATGAAAAAGAAATGACGGAAACAGAAGCAAAGATCATTAAAACTAAAAGCTAGTTCTTTGAGAAGATAAACGAAAATGATAAACCATTAGTCAGACTCATCAAGAAAAAAAGGGAGAAGACTCAAATCAACAGAATTAGAAACGAAAAAGGAGAAGTAACAACTGACACTGCGGAAATACAGAGAATCATGAGAGACTACTACAAGCAACTATATGCCAATAAAATGGAAAACCTGGAAAAAATGGACAAATTCTTAGAAAAGCACAACCTTCTGAGATTGAACCAGGAAGAAATAGAAAATATAAACAGACCAATCACAGGCACTGAAATAGAGACTGAAAAATCTTCCAACAAACAAAAGCCCAGGACCCAATAGCTTCACAGGCAAATTCTATCAAACACTGAGAGAAGAGCTAACACCTATGCGTCTCAAACTCTTCCAAAACATAGCAGAGGGATGAACAATCCCAAATTCATTCTACGAGGCCACCATCACCCTGATAACAATACCAGACAAAGATGTCACAAGGAAAGAGAACTACAGGCCAATAGCACTGATGAACATAGATGCAAAAATCCTCAACAAAATACTAGCAAACAGAATCCAACAGCACATTAAAAGGATCATACACCATGATCAAGTGGGATTTCTCCCAGTAATGAAAGGATTCTTCAATATATGCAAATCATCAATGTGATACACCATATTAACAAACTGAAGGAGAAAAAGCATATGATCATCTGAATAGATGCAGGAAAAACTTTTGACAAAATTCAACACCCATTTATGATAAAAACCCTGCAGAAAGTGGGCATAGGGGAAACTTACCTCAACATAATAAAGACCATGTATGACAAACCCATAGCCAACATGGTTCTCAATAGTGAAAAACTGAAAACATTTCCTGTAAGATCAGGAACAAGACAACGTTGTCCACTCTCACCACTATTATTCAACATAATTTAGGAAGTTTTAGCCACAGAAATCGACACGAAAAAGAAATAAAATTAATCTAAATCAGAAAACAAGAAGTAAAGGTGTCACTGTTTGTAGATGACATGATACTATACATAGAGAATCATAAAGATGCTACCAGAAAACTACTAGAGCTAATCAATGAATTTCATAAAGCAGCAGTACACAAAATCAATGCACAGAAATCTCTTGCATTCCTATACATTAATGATGAAAATTCTTAAAGAGAAATTAAGGAAACACTCCCATTTACCACTGCAACAAAAAGAATAAAAATCCTGGAATAAACCTACTTAAGGAGCAAAATGACCTGTATACAGAAAACTATAAAACACTGATGAAAGAAATTAAAGATGATACAAATAGATGAAGAGATATACCATGTTCCTGGATTGGAAGAATCAACATTGTGAAAATGACTCTACTACCCAAAGCAATCTACAGATTTAGTGCAATCCCTATCAAACTACCACCGGCATTTTTCACAGAACTAGAACAAAAAATTACACAATTTATATGGAAACACAAAAGACCCCGAATAGCCAAAGCAATCTTGAGAAAGAAAAACGGAGCTGGAGGAATCAGGCTCCCAGACTTCAGACTACACTACAAAGCTACAGTAATCAAGACAGTATGGTACTGGCACAAAAACAGAAAGATAGATCAATGGAACAGGACAGAAAGCCCGGAGAAAAACCCACGCACACATGGTCACCTTATTTTTGATAAAGGAGGCAAAAATATACAATGGAGAAAAGACAGCTTCTTCAATAACTGGTGCTGGGCAAACTGGACAGCTACATTTAAAAGAATGAAATTAGAACACTCCCTAACACCATACACAAAAATAAACTCAAAATGGATTAAAGACCTAAATGTAAGGCCAGACACTAAAAACTCTTAGAGGAAAACACAGGAAGAACACTTGTTGACATAAATCACAGCACGATCCTCTTTGACCCTCCTCCTAGAGAAATGGATCTAAAAACAAAAATAAACAAATGGGACCTAATGAAACTTAAAAGCTTTTGCACAGCAAAGGAAACCATAAGACAAAAAGACAACCCTCAGAATAGAAGAAAATAGTGGCAAATGAAGCAAATGACAAATGATTAATCTCCAAAATATACTAGCAGCTCATGCAGCTCAATATCAAAAAAAACAAGCAACCCAATCCAAAAATGGGCAGAAGACCTAAATAGACATTTCTCCAAAAGATATACAGATTGCCAACAAACACATGAAAGGATGCTCAACATCACTAGTCATTAGAGAAATGCAAATGAAAACTACAATGAAGTATCACCTCACACCAGTCAGAATGGCCATCATCAAAAAATCTACAAAGAATAAATGCTGCAGAGGGTGTGGAGAAAAGGGAACCCTTTTGCACTGTTTGTAGGAATGTAAATTGATACAGCCACTATGGAGAACAGTATGGAGGTTCCTTAAAAACTAAAAATAGAACTACCATATGACCCAGCAATCCCACTACTGGGCATATACCTTGAGAAAACCGTAATTCATAAGGAGTCATGTACCACAATGTTCATTGCAGCACTATTTACAATAGCCAGGAGATGGAAGCAACCCTGGTGTCCATCAACAGGTGAATGGATAAGGAAGATGTGGCACATGTATACAATGGAATATTACTCGGCCATAAAAAGATATGAAATTGAGTTTTCTGTAGTGAGGTGGATGGACCTAGAGTCTGTCATACAGAGTGAAGTAAATCAGAAAGAGAAAAACAAATACCATATGCTAACACATAAAATATGGAAACTTAAAAAAAAATTTGTTCTGAAGAACCTAGAGGCAGGACAGGAATAAAGATGCAGACATAGAGAATGGACTTGAGGACACAGGGCGTGGGAACGGTAAGCTGGGACAAAGTGAGAGAGTGGCATGGACATATATACACTACCAAATGTAAAACAGATAGCTAATGGGAAGCAGCCACACAGCACAGGGAGATCAGCTCAGTGCTTTGTGACCACCTAGAGGGGTTGGATAGGGAGGGTGGGAGGGAGACGCAAGAGGGAGCAGCTATGGTGATATATGTATATGTATAGCTGATTCACTTTGTTCTAAAGCAGAAACTGACATACCATTGTAAAGCAATTATATTCCAATGAAGATGTTAAAAAAAATAAAACTTAGATGTTAGATGTAGCATATTCAAAGGAGTTTAGATTTTTTATTTAAATTCATCATATCGGTTTGAGCCCAACCTTACTTCTCTCCGTATCTTTTTTTCTTTCCCTGTGAATGAGTTGGTAAGGATGCCACATCCATTCTGATTAGCCAACAGATAAGCAATGTGGAAACTGATTTAAAGTCTCTACCACTAGAAATGTCAAAACAGATTTTACTTTCTTACAGGATGACAGCACTGGGCCTGAGATATCAAACATAATTAAAAATTTTATTTTCAAATGTACTCCACAGTTTATACATACTGAAAGGATATCTTACCTTTTGAACTTATAGAGTGCTGTCCTTTGCAAAATGTGAGATGCTTTATTTTAGTTTAGACTCCATTTGGGAGTGAAATCATTTCATCAATCATACCCAGAGGTTTCCTTCAGGATTTGGCATGGAAAGAGTGGCATTTCATTAAAATGTGCTGACAACTGAAAGAGCAATTCTAGCAGGACTGATTTCTCTCACCCTCCTATCTATGACTATCAAAGATTTTTCCCAGTGGGTCATCCAAATTAGAGAATAAATTATAGTGTCTTTATTTTTATAGTAATCACTCATTTCGTTTTCTGAAAGGGGAGAGGCTCAAAAGTTGCGTTCTACTTAGTGATATTTATTTATAAATTTACTTACTAAGTTTCTCCCAAAGTCATTTCCTTGGCCATATGAGTAACAAAATGCCTGGGTGGGGAAGTCTCATTGTCTTTTTAGGACATGCAATCAAAACACTGAAAGTATAGAACTCACCATAAACTTCAGAGAATATCACCATAGATTTGTGGTCCATAAGGGGGAAAAAAAAAGGAACTCCAAAAGCATGGATATTCCAAAGAAGGTTCTCTGCCTCTTCATCCCCAAAGTGTAATTTGAGGAGCTCTGACCTACCCACAGCCACAGTCAAACACCCTACATCCAGCCTTGAAATATAATTGGTTATTCACTGGTATTGTCTCTTTGGCTAGAGAATTAGTTCCTGAGGGCAAGAAATATGTCATATTCATGTGTTTATCAGCTACAAAGTCTTCATGATATCTTGCACATAGGTAGCTCTCAGTAAATTTTTAAAAATCAATTTTGTTGGCAGGTTGAAAGCCAAACATCCAGTATCTGCCCTCCAAAAACCAAGGAAGCACAGTGGAGTGGCTCAGAGCAGTGGCTGGGGCAGCTGGCTGTTTGATTTTGAATCTCAGCCTCACTGCTTGAGTGCTTAACCATGTGCCAGGCACTGTTCTAATGATCTTATCTATATTAACTTATTTAATCCTCATGATAATCATATTACATATAAAGAAACACTGGCACAGTGATGAAATATAACTTACTCAGAGTCACACAGCTAGTGAATATTTTGTTCCTCTATTTCACAACAGATAGCTTAGTGGGAACCTGCTGTATAGCACAGGGAGCTCAGCTTGGTGCTCTGTGGTGACCTAGATGGATGGGATGGAGGGGTGGGGTGGGAGGGAGGTTCAAACTAACATAACATTGTAAAGCAACTATACCCCAATTTTAAAAAAAGGTTATTTTGTAAAAGTTTTTAAAACTTTATATTTATTTACTCTTCTCAATGTTTGAAATGTTTATTTTTCTAAATGTTACTTAGTTTCTTAAATGTTTGAAAATAATTTTCATTGTTTACTCCTTTTCTTTGTCATGGACTTCTAATTTTTATTGCACTGTGATTAGAAGTTATAGTTGCACTTTTTCCAATCTAAAGCATTTATTAAGGTTTTCTTTGTGGACTAATGTACGGTCATTTTTGTAAATTTATCATAGCATTTAAA
Organism: Phocoena phocoena; assembly: GCF_963924675.1. Lineage (NCBI taxonomy): Eukaryota > Metazoa > Chordata > Mammalia > Artiodactyla > Phocoenidae > Phocoena > Phocoena phocoena. The sequence goes on along the minus strand of NC_089227.1, from coordinate 70,096,742 downwards.
CTATTTGGTTTCTTTTTTAAGGGCATTAAGTATGGTACATTCTATTAATGAATATTTTATAATAATTGTTCAAATTCATTTTGTCTATTTTTTAATCTTCCTGCCCTGTCAGGCCCAAATTACTGATGTAATACATAGCTCTCTACAAATGAGAATACAATTGTTATCATTATTTAAACAAAAGCTACATAAGATAAAGACAAAAAGATTAATGATACCAGAGAATAAAAAAAGAAAACAGAACTACACATTTGCTAATTCTTTACCTATTATAAGAGGAGATCGATATGTATCATTTTATTCCTCAAGCTGTAAAATGAGAACTTATATTAATGGAGTTAATTATTAGTAGACCTAAAAATATGCTGCAGTATATACTTTCAAGTTACTGGGATGTGACGGAGGAGTTGGGAGGGGGTACCAAGGAAACAGGTACCCCCTGTTTATATTTAAACAGAAAGGAAACAGGACATAGTGAGAAAGACAAAAATAAGATCATACATAAAGAAACATGAGTACAAGAGAATTAAGCCCAAACATTTATCACAGCAATGAAGGTGAGATAAAAATCACTTTTTAAGAGAAATTGACTAAAATTGAGAAGGGGTAAGACAAACAATGTCTCAAACATATACTGTACACAAGATGATATCTAAAATATCTAAACATATATCTAAACTATAATTCATAGCATGAAAATAAAAGAGTAGGCAAAGGAAAACCAGAAGTATACAAATAAAAACAGAACAAATGGAGTAACATCAATGTTGGGCAAAAGTGAACACAATATACAGAGCATTAAACAAAAACAAAGAGAGGTGCTCCTTTTTTTTGATGAAGGATTCTTTGTTTAGGTAAGTTTCTTAGCGAGAACACACAGTTGATATATCTGAGGATTTCTTGCATATTTGTTTTTAGGTTACATTCATACATGAATGAAAACATGGCTGATGTGAAACACTGGGGGCATGTTAGTCTATCCTTATTGACTCCTTATGTATTTATGTATTGCCTGGTTGACTACTGGTATCTAAGGTCCCCAAGAGAATACTGAAGCCAGCTTGATTTTTTACGTATTTTTGAGCAAACTGTTTCTTCTGATTGGATACTTAATATTAACAGCATAATTTTGTTTTTTATTTGTATTATGTACCTGGCATACATTACTGCCTTTAATCATTGAAACAGCTCTATGATATCTGAGGTTCATTGCAACACATCCAAAGTGATCAGCTCTGGTCTTAGCGATAAAGAAGCAAGACTCTATGGTCCTTCAGATAAACCGCCCCAAAACTGTTCCACTTCTACAGAACTTTTTTGGACAAATGCCAAGAAATTTGCTAAAACCCTGTTGCTAATATAAAGATCTTCCTAACATTGCATTTTATCAGAGCCCATAATATCAAGCTTATATCAACATATCAAGATATGACTTAGGATGTAACATCCCAAAAGCAAATTTTTACCTACCAGTTAATTTTTCCACAAGATTTTCTCACTCTTTTTAAAATACTTTTATATTTTCAAACATACAGAAAATTACAGTATAAGATAACAGATACCAGAGAACCTTCAACATGGAGATCACCTTCCTCCCCACAAATACATCAAAAATACATCTACATGTGGAACACCTTCTACAGAACACCTACTGAACGCTGGAAAAAGACCTCAGACTTCCCAAAAGGCAAGAAACTCCTTACGAACCTGGCCGTGTGGCTGACAGGGTCTTGGTGCTCCAGCCAGGTGTCAGGCCTGTGCCTCTGAGGTGGAAGAGCTGAGTTCAGGACACTGGTCTACCAGAGACCTCCCAGCCCCTCATAATATCAATCAGCAAGAACTCTCCCAGAGATCTGCATCTCAATGCTAAGACCCAGCTCCACTCAATGACCAGCAAGCTCCAGGGCTGGACACTCCATGCCAAACAACTAGCAAGGCAGGAACACACCACCACCCATTAGCAGAGAGGTTGCCTAAAATCATAATAAGGTCACACACACACCAAAACACACCACCAGACATGGTCCTGTCCACAATAAAGACAAGATCCAGCATCATCCACCAGAACACAGGCACCACCCCCTACACCAGGAATACCTACACAACCTACTGAACCAAACTTACCCACTGGAGGCAGACACCAAAAACAACAGGAACTACAAACCTGCAGCCTGTGAAAAGGAGACCCCAAACATAATAAATTTTATTGACAGTAACACAATAATAGTAGGAGACTTTAACACCCCACTTTCACCAATGGACGGGTCATCCAAAATGAAAATAAATAAGGAAACACAAGATTTAAATGATACATTAAACCAGATGGACTTAATTGATATTTATAGGGTATTTCATCCAAAAACAACAGAATACACTTTCTTCTCAAGTGCACATGGAACATTCTCCAGGATACCTCATATCTTGGGTCACAAATCAAGCCTTGGTAAATTTAAGAAAATTGAAATCTTATCAAGTATCTTTTCAGACCACAACACCATGAGACTAGATATCAATTACAGGAAAAAATCTGAAAGAAATAAACACACATGGAGGCTAAACAATACACTACTTAATAACCAAGAGATCACTGAAGAAATCAAAGAGGAAGTCAAAAAATACCTAGAAACAAATGACAATGAAAACACAACGGCCCAAAACCTGTGGGATGCAGCAAAAGCAGTTCTAAGAAGGAAATTTACGGCAATACAATCCTACGTCAAGAAACATCTCAAATAAACAACCTAATCTTACACCTAAAGTAATTAGAGAAAGAAGAACAAAGAAACCCCCAAAGTTAGCATAAGGAAGGAAATCATAAAGATCAGAGCAGAAATAAATGAAAAAGAAATGAAGGAAACAATAGCAAAGATCGATAAAACTAAAAGCTGGTTCTTTGAGAAGATAAACGAAATTGATAAACCATTAGTCAGACTCATCAAGAAAAAATGGGAGAAGACTCAAATCAACAGAATTAGAGAAGAAGAAGGAAAAGTAACAACTGACACTGCAGAAATACAAAGGATCATGAGAGATTACTACAAGCAACTACATGCCAATAAAATGGACAACCTGGAAGAAATGGACAAATTCTTAGAAAAGCACAACCATCTGAGACTGAACCAGGAAGAAATAGAAAATATAAACAGACCAATCACAAGCAATGAAATTGAGACTGTGATGAAAAATCTTCCAACAAACAAATTCCCAGGACCAGATGGCTTCAAAGGCGAATTCTATCAAAAACTAGAGAAGAGCTAACACCTATGCTTCTCAAACTCTTCCAAAATAAAGCAGAGGGAGGAACATTCCCAAACTCATTCTATGAGGCCACCATCACCCTGATACCAATACCAGACAAAGATGTCACAAACAAAGAGAACTACAGGCCAATAGCACTGATGAACATAGATGCAAAAATCCTCAACAAAATACTAGCAAACAGAATCCAACAGCACATTAAAAGGATCATGCACCATCATCAAGTCAGGTTTATCCCAGGAATGCAAGGATTCTTCAATATATGCAAATCAAACAATGTGATACACCATATTAACAAAGTGAAGGAGAAAAACCATATGATCATCTCAATAGATGCAGAAAAAGCCTTCAACAAAATTCAACACCTGTTTATGATAAAAACCCTCCAGAAAGTAGGCATACACGGAACTTACCTCATAAATGACAAACCCAGAGCCAACATCCTTCTCAATGGTGAAAAACTGAAACTATTTCCTCTAACATCAGGAAGAAGACAAGGTTGTCCACTCTCACCACTATTATTCAACATAGTTTTTGGAAGTTTTAGCCACAGCAATCAGAAAAAAATAAAATAAAAGGACTCCAAATGCAAAAGAGGAAGTAAAGTAGTCACTGTTTGCGGATGACCTGATAATATACCAGAGAATCCTAAAGATGCTACAGAAAACTAGAGTTAATTAATGAATTTGGTAAAGTAGCAGGATACAAAATTAATGCACAGAAATCTCTGGCATTCCTATAAACTAATGATGAAAAATCTGAATGAGAAACTAAGGAAACACTCTCATTTACCACTGCAAAAAAAAGAATAAAATACCTAGGAATAAACGTACCTAAGGAGACAAAAGTCCTGTATGCAGAAAAATATAAGACACTGATGAAAGAAATTAAAGATGATACAAATAGATGGAGAGATATACCATGTTCTTGGATTGGAAGAATCAACATTGTGAAAACGACTCTACTACCCAAAGCAATCTACAGATTCAATGCAATCTCCATCAAACGGCCACTGGCATTTTTCACAAAACTAGAACAAAAAATTTCACAATTTGTATGGAAACACAAACGACCCCGAATAGCCAAAGCAATCTTGAGAAAGAAAAACGGAGCTGGAGGAATCAGGCTCCCAGACTTCAGACTACACTGCAAAGCTACAGTAATCAAGACAGTATGGTACTGGCACAAAAACAGAAAGATAGATCAATGGAACAGGACAGAAAGCCCAGAGATAAACACATACACGTATGGTCACCCTATCTTTGATAAAGGAGGTAAGAATATACAATGGAGAAAAGACAGCCTCTTTAATAATTGGCGCTGGGAAAACTGGACAGCTACATGTAAAAGAATGAAATTAGAACACTCTCTAACACCATACACAAAAATAAACTCAAAATGGATTAAAGACCTAAATGTAAGGCCAGAAACTATCAAACTCTTAGAGGAAAACATAGGCAGAACACTCTATGACATAAATCACAGCAAGATCCTTTTTGACCCACCTTCTAGAGAAATGGGAATAAAAACAAAATTTATAAGTGGGACCTAATGAAACTTAAAATCTTTTGCACAGCAAACAAAACCATAAGATGAAAAGACAACCCTCAGAATGGGATAAATATTTGCAAACGAACTGAAAAAGGATTAATCTCCAAAATATACAAGCAGCTCATGCAGCTCAATATCAAAGAAACAAACAACCCAATCCAAAAATGGGCAAAGACCTAAATAGACATTTCTCCAAAGAAATATACAGATTGCCAATAAACACATGAAAGGATACTCAACATCACTAATCATTAGAGAAATGCAAATCAAAACTACAATGAGGTATCACCTCACACTGGTCCAAATGGCCATCATCAAGAAATCTACAAACAATAAATGCCGGAGAAGGTGTGGAGAAAAGGGAACCCTGTTGCACTGTTGGTGGGAATGTAAATTGATACAGCCACTATGGAGAACAGTATGGAGGTTCCTTAAAAAATTAAAAATAGAACTACCACACGACCCAGCAATCCCACTACTGGGCATATACCCTGAGAAAACCACAATTCAAAAAGAGTCATGTACCACAATGTTCACTGCAGCACTATTTACAATAGCCAGCACATGGAAGCAACCTAAGTGTCCATTGACAGATGAATGGATAAAGAAGATGTGGCACATATATACAATGGAATATTACTCGGCAATAAAAAGACACGAAACTGAGTTATTTGTAGTGAGGTGGATGGACCTAGAGTCTGTCATACAGAGTCAAGTAAGAAAGAAAGGGAAAAACAAATACCATATGCTAACACGTATATATGGAATCTGAAAAAAATAAATAAATAGTTCTGAAGAACCTAGGGGCAGGACAGGAACAAAGAAGCAGATGTAGAGAATGGACTTGAGGACATGGGGAGGGGGAAGGGTAAACTGGGACAAAGTGAGCGAGTGGCATGGACATATATACACTACCAAATGTAAAACAGACAGCTAGTGGGAAGCAGCCGCATAGCACAGGGAGATCAGCTCGGTGCTTTGTGACCACCTGGAGGTGTGGGATAGGGAGGGCGGGAGGGAGACACAAGAGGGAGGGGATATAGGGATATATATATATGTATATGTATAGCTGATTCACTTTGTTATACAGCAGAAACTAACACACCATTGTAAAGCAATGATACTCCAATAAAGATGTTAAAAAATTTATCCATATAGAAAAAAATAACAAATACCTACATAACCACAACCCAGAATTAATATGCTAACAACATTTTGCTTTAGATCTGTTTTTAATTACTGTTAAAAAACTAACCATTCCAGACTTTGAGACTTTGTTTGAGTCATTCTGCTTCCTTTCTTCTCGGAGACAACCACCATCCAACTCATTCAGGTTTCTATGTGTTATTACATACATTAATACCATTTTAAATTTGCATTGCATCAGATCAATATACATATATAATAGTCATGCTGTACTTTATATATATAACACTTTATTTTTGAAATCTGTCACTTTTGAAATATTTTAACAAACTTAGAAATCAAGGTCATTAATCTCTGAGTACCTGGAAAGAACATGGGTTCTCTATTTGTTAAGGTCAGAACCCGTATGTGTCAGGTATCATAAATATCTATTAGATCAAGTTTGTTAACTGAATTCTTTAGACCTTCTGTATGCTTGAAAATATTTTTGTCTGCTTGACTTATTAGTTACTAAAAAAGGCATGTGCAAATCTCCTGCCATAACTATGGATTAGTCAAATTCTTTTTATAACTGTTAATTTTTGCTTTAAATATATACTTTTTAACAAATATATTTGCTTTAAATATATACTTTTAAACAAATTTTTCCCTTGTGAAGAAAACTTTTAAGACCTACTCGCTTAGCAACTTACAAATATACAATACAGTATTGTTAACTATCATCACCATGCTGTATCCCCAGGTCTTATTTATTTTATAACTAGAAGTTTGTACCTTTGAACACCTTCACTCTTTAAATATTTAATATTAAAATATTTAAATATGCTTCAAATATTTTGAAGCCATGATACATAAAGTTTAATTTTATTATTTCTTGGTTGAATAGTCCTTTTATCTTGTATGTGATAACGCTTTCATCCCTATTAATGTTTCACATGTTAAATAATTTTTTATTAATCAACAAGTATTTCTTTGACTGGCACTTCCTGGTACATTTTTTCCAAAAATGTATTTTACATTTCTGGGTTACTATATAATGTTTTGTATCTAGTACAAATGGAATATATCTACATAGTATCTGACAAATTTGAGTGTCTCTTTTACATATGTGAATTTAATCTATTTTTTATGATGATTTCTGGTATGTTTTATCCTATCTCCACCATCTTCTTTTGTGTTTTATTTTTATAATGATTTTTCTTTGCTTCATTCTTTTTCTGCTCTTGCACTGAATTAATTGACATGTTTCTTCTTTATTTTTTCCCCTTTATTTCTCTCTATTGGCTTGAAATAGATTTAGGAATAGATTTGTTTTTATTTTTCCATTTCAGAACTGAGACGGATCTTTCAGTCTGCAAATCTATGTTTTCACAAGTTTTCTAAAACTCTAGACCATCAAACCTGTTTTCAAACATTTTTTCTCCCCAACTCTCTATCTATCCTTTTGTAACTTGTATATTGGTCTTTCCACTCCATATTTCCATGTCTTTTCATTTTTTCTTCCTATTTTCCAACACTTAATTTCTCTCTGTTGTATTCTAAATATCTTCCTCTCTTCAACTATAGCTAGCCTTTTCTTTGTCATATATACTATGGTTTCAATTTCAAAAATCACATGCTTTTAGTTTCTGGAATTTATATTTTAGTATTTTTAAATTTCCCTATTCTTTTTCTATAATGTTCTGATTTTGTCTAATAGTTGATGTTGTTTCTTTTATTCTCTTTAACATATGGAAAGTAGTCCTTTGGTCATTTCATACAGATATTTCTTGGCATGTCATTCAAGCTATTTTGTACATTTACTCTCATTCTCTGTTCATTACTTCCTATTATATATTATTATTTGTTGTGGTATCATTCCCTTAGTGCTATTTCCTGGGAAGTCTAAATGTGCTGGGTTGTGGAAAATTCTTCATGGGATTTTTCATATGGCTCTACTACAGCCTCATGTATTTCACTAATTTTAGACTCATGTGTGCTTATATTTGGACTGATAATTGCTAAAATGTATGAGAAGTGCAAATTTGAACTCCACACTCAAGTCTGGCAATTCATATTTGGAGTTGTGATTTCTCATGGTGGTTCTTTTCCCACCACACCATGCTGGTACTTCCTAGTCTCTAAGTTTTTGTAGCCTCTACTTCAAGGACTAGACAACACCTGATGGTTCTAAGCTTTATATAAGGAATTCAGTTCTAGTCCCCTGCCAAACACAGCCCTAGGTTTCACTCTGATTTGAGTCCAGGTCTTGGAATCTTAGCCACTGCAGCACATGTCCAGTTCTAATAAACTTTCAGCTTCAGCTTCCCTCACTTGTAACTATAGCTTTCCAATCCTTCTTTATTTCTACCTCCTAGGGACTTTCCTTGTTGTTTTTAAGAATTGACATGTTTTTTTGAAAGTCTGTTGTTAAATTTATCAACATGTGTTTTAGATAGGAGTGGCATTTTCTATGTTAGTTTAGCACACCATATTGACCAGAGATCTAATATACTATTCTCTGTCCTTGAAATTGAGTAACTTCCCTAAATCTTATCTTCATGAAGCTATCCTCTATTAGTTTTCCCTAAAATATAATTAGCCTTATTGATGCTTTACTTTAGTAAATGCTCTACTCTAAATTTGAATGTTGATTCTGTCCCATTAGCTCCATTCTCCCCTTTAGCATTTTATTTGCCATATGCTGTACTTCTGAAAAATTTTTTCATTTATATCATCTTCTTTTAGATGACAATCACCTCTTTATCTATAAGACTCTTTCCAGCCTGTTCTGAGTAACCTTGAGTTGGTTTTCTACTGTGTCAGTTTTGCCTCTAAGGCAGGAATAGACAATTATCAATTTGTTAAGAGGTCAATTCTCCCCAAACTGATCTAAAGACTCAGTAAAATCCCAACCAAAATCCTAGTAGGCTTTCTTATGGAACTTGAAAAGCTAATTCTAAAATTCATATGGTTATATAAAGGACCGAGAAAATCCAAGAAAATTTTGAAGAAGAACAAAGTTGGAGGATTTATACTATCACATTTAAGTTTTACTATAAAGCTATAGTAAATAAGACAGTTTGGTACTGATGCAAAAAAAATAAACAGGTCAAGATAAAAAAAACAAAGTCCATTTAAAAACCACACACACATGATCAATAGTTTTTGACCAATACAATTCAATGGCAAAGTGTGGGGGGGGTAGAGGGGTTTTTTTCAATAAATTATTATGAAACATCTACATATCAGAGAGGACCTTCACACCTACCTAATGTTACATATAAAAGTAATTGTGATGCACCATAGCTTTAATGTGCAGGCTAAAATCTAAAGCCTTTAACAGAATATTTTCAAGAACTTAGAAACGAAATTGAGTTATTTGCAGTGAGGTGGATAGACCTAGAATCTGTCATACAGAGTGAAGTAAGTCAGAAAGAGAAAAACAAATACTGTATGCTAACACATATATATGGAATCTAAGAGAAAAAAAAAAGGTCATGAAGAACCTAGGGGCAAGATGGGAATAAAGACACAGACCTACTAGAGAATGGACTTGAGGATATGGGGAGGGGGAAGGGTAAGCTGTGACAAAGTGAGAGAGTCGCATGGACATATATACACTACCAAACGTAAAATAGATAGCTAGTGGGAAGCAGCCGCACAGCACAAGGATATCAGCTCGGTGCTTTATGACCACCTAGAGAGGTGGAATAGGGAGGGTGGGAGGGAGGGAGATGGAAGAGGGAAGAGATATGGGAACATATGTATTTGTACAACTGATTCACTTTGTTATAAAGCAGAAACTAACACACCATTGTAAAGCAATTATACTCCAATAAAGGTGTTAAAGAAAAAGAACTTAGGATGGATTATAATTCATTGGGCAGGATGCAAAAAGTACTAACCATAAAAGAAAAAAGTTAAATTGGACTTCTTTAAAATGAAAATCATCCAAAAAATAACATTTATCTAACAAAGAATTCATATTTAGAATGTGTAAAAAACTAGTGTACGTCAATAAGACAAAAAGACACCAAAATTTTAAGTGAGCAAAAGAACTGAACAGACACTATACAAAAGAAGATTTATAAATGGCCGATAAACAAGAAAAGGTGCTTAACATCATTACTCACACTCCCTGCAGTTAGAGGTCTGCGAGGCACATCTCATGGCTGCCACAGTCCACCACTCGTGCCATGTTCACAGGCTTTTCTTCCTGAGGAGAAATCCAAAAAAGGAAGGTCAGTGGGATGAACCACATCCCTGTCATACCGTTAATCTCTGGGCCCTACTGGCGTGCATGCTCTCCTTTCTCCACTATCCACCGTAAATACCCCCCCACCCTCAGATATTGCCTCTGTTGACCTAAGTGGTGGGGTGATCCAAACTTTCAAAAGATATCATCAATGGAATAAAAAGACAAGCCACATTGTGGAAGATAATATTCTCAATGCATGAAACTGACAAAAGGCTTATACTAAGAATATATAAAGAAATTCTACAATTTAATAAGAAAAAGACAGACAACCCAATAATAAAGTGGGTAACAGACTTTAATACCTTGTTTAAAAAGGGATATCCCAAAGGCCAATAAATATATGAAAAAGTAATCAACTTCTTTATTCACTAGAGGAATTCAAATTAAATCTACTGTGAGATACTACTACCCACATATCAGAATGACTAAAATGAAAATAAGACAGCACCAAGGATTAATGAGGACAGGGAGCAACTAGAACTTTCCTACATTGCTGAAGTGCCCTTTACTATTCTCATTTTTTAAATATTTGTTTTGAATTGTACATAGAATAAAAAGACATAGGTATTAACATTTCGAGCAGGATGTTGACACATTTCCATTATTATTAATCTGATGATTTTATAGTCTTTGATATTTTCTTTTAATCATTTTTATCAGTTTTGTAAACCTGGATTTATACCATCATTTAGGGGAGGGAGGGGTACCTGTTGCCCGTCATTAAATAGAACACTATACTTTAAGAAAAAGACTGCATTGCTAAACTAGCATTATGAGAGAGTATGGAGAAGCAAGGAAAGAAGAATGGAGGCATATGAAAAATGATGCAGATGTATTTGCATTTTTTCCCATTCACTCCATTTTTTATCTAATCATCTACATTTAAAAGCTAAAGCTTTTCCAGAGATTGCTCTTTGCTCCCAGTCCTTTCAGGTAGAGTTCTGCTAGTTATTGCATAGGCTAAATGCAGGAGTAGAAAGAGGCACAAGGTAATCTAACAGGAGTCAGCCCTGAAATCATCCTTCTAACTCTACTCTTCTTGCTCCTCAGGTAACTGCACATCTTCAATTGTTTATATTACATTTCTTGAAATGATGGTGCAGGAGGAATAAGTTTCCAGGAAAGACACCATTATAAATATGAGTTAAAATTATTAAGCTGGCCCCATATTCCCTGGGCTCCTCTAAAGCTCTTCCTTTCCTTCCCCTTCACTAGTATTCCAACTCCCTAAACCACTCTAGATATGGGACAAAAAAAACTGAAAGTTCCTCTGATGACAGGAATTCAGCCTTGAAGGTTTTTCAATAAAACTTTTGATGGGGTTTATTAAACTATGATTCACAAATGTAACCGGGTATACATGATATTTTGCAGTATGTTAAAAATAAGAAATGCATCACAGCTCAGGTGAGACTTAGATACTACATTCCATGGTTCGGATGAAACACAATCATAGATTATGATTCTTTAGGCACAGTGGAAAGGCTAATTACATTGACTATGTCATCAGTTTATAGATTCAGATTTTATATGTTCTGTGTGACTTTTAATAGGGAAAAATAAAGACTGATTTATGAAAAAGTGGGCTGAATTTATCACTTTGGTCTACTATACTCCAGTTAAATTCAGCTCCTCTCCTCAAAATAGTATCAGTTTATCCTGGCTTGATAGATTATAATTAATATACTCTCTCCTGTGCTTTCTGACAATTGTCCCATTTTGAGGGGAAACAAATACATTAGGGCAGTGATTGTTAACCTTAGGTACAAACTGAAATCACTTGAAAACTTTTAAAAAATCCTATTGCTCAGGCCATGCACCATACAGTTAAATCAAAATCCCTGGAATTGGAGCCACAGTCTAAAGCATTTTTTAAAGGTCCCCCAGGTGATTTAGAAGTGCAGCCAAGGTTGGGAACCACTGAGTCTGAGCCCCTGCCTCCGCTACCATCCTTGACAGTGTTCACATACATTACTGATATTGATCAGATACTAGTCAGTCAACCACTCAATTGACCAAAAGGGTCATGCAGACATACTTAAGATATTAAAAATATTTAGTTAAGTGTTTGCTCAAGAAGCTTTTGTTCAAATCTGCTCTAAGTAATTTGAAGAAGTAATTAAATATGTATGTGTGTGTATATATATATATATATGTATATATATATATAAACAAAAAATTACATTCAAATATATAGGTATTATTTAACAGTTCAATTCAATACTGTAAACATGATAAGAAACCATAATGTGTTACGACAACTTCCAGGAAAACAGAACTCTTGAGTATTTAAATTTCTTTTTTGCCATGTAGACCCAATCACTTGTATGCATGTTTACCTATTTTTAAATGAGGACATATGCCTTGGATAAAGAATTTTGAAAACAAAAGAAATATATAGCACTAGCACCAAAATATACATGGTAAAGCTTCTTCTATAAAACCAGCCTTGGAGGACAGGATCAGCATCTACAGGGGAGACATCTCTCTAAATGTGGCTTTGTGGTTCACGACATCCTTAAAACCCTTGTAACTACTTACAAAAGGATGTGAAGTGTGTGTCTGTGCATGGGGTTGCCCACTAATATGGATTTTTCTGGGGAGAGGAATCATGGCTCTGATGAGGTTCCTATGAGGGGAATCTACTTTCAGTTAAGGGTGGAATGACATTCTGTGATTAGTCAGCAAGCATTAGAGGATGGCATATCTCCATCTTTGTGAAGACAGTTGACCACAGTACACTGGATCTGAACTCAGATAACCAGGATTTGAGTTTCAGCTCTACAACGTACTTGCTGAGTAAATGCAGCTTTCCAAGTTTCAGGTCTATAAAATGGTGATAATAATACCTGTCCTACCTACCTAATAGGATTATTTAAAAGTTTAAAATCAAATAATTATTTGTTAATTCTAAACTACAGTTCAATGAAAAGAAAAGATTTAGCATAAAAAACAATCCCTGTGTTGACTGATATCTTCCAGGCCAGTTCATATGAACTCCTGTTTAAGCCCAAAGAAGAGAGATGCTCAAGCAGATGCTAAAATAATGGTTTATGCATGATCTAAGTAAGTTTCAGGGAATACAACTGACATATATTTAAAACCTTCTTTACAGGATTTGTCACATAGATGTGTGTGTGTTTGGAGGTATCTTCTCCTCTTTAAAAGAACAACTTCAGTCCAGTGAGACTTCGGCACAGTGGTTATTAACAGGAAGCAATAGGAGACAATCTGAGAAGCAAGGAGAGGGAAACACACCTTGATGAATCCTCTTGGTAACATCTCCAAAAGAAACAAAGGCCAAAAGAGGAAGAAACATGTAGTGAATGAGAGGACCTATTCAGGAACACTCATGAGACGCTAGCTTGTCTTGCAGAAACAGTTAAGGACGTTCTAAGTGTATTTATGGAGTGGTGGTGAATTTTGTACTACTTTAACCAGGAAATGGGGGAGCAATAAACCCTTGCTACATCTGATATCATCAATGAAGAAAAAACAATGTTATAATGCACTCTGCTCTATTTTACAACTTCATATCACGGGCGTCTATTTGTATAAAAAATTCTAAATAAATTCAGTTGTTTATATACTTCATTTATAATTTAACCAGTCAAATAATTATTGCTTTTATATACAATTAAGTTTATAACCCTGTACAGATCATGCACGTTGTATCTGCCTGATATGTCCTTCTTAATATTTCTAAAACCTCTCTCCCCGCCCCCCCACACACACTTGAATAAAGCATTAAAAGGCTTAAAGATTGATTTTACATTCCCTGGATTAGAGCAGGATTTGTTAATTGCCACACTTTAGACAGCATCTCTAACACTGCATAAAAGTCACAAGGTTAAATGAGGTTTACTCCTTATTTTAAAATTGATTTGTGTTTTTCTTTCAGGAAGATATTTTATTTAACAGGATTATTATCATTGTTACAAAACCTTTTTTTCCTAATGTTTGATGACAAGGAGATTTCCTGTTTGTAAATACTTTTACAAGATTTTGATCAAAAACACTGTAGTACCTACGTACATAGCAATCAAAAAAGTTCTCAAGGAAAAATGAATATGATTTGAAACCTTAGCCTTATCTTTGATCCCATTTTCTCTTTCTTCCACCTCTGATCATTCAGCAAGCATTTAAGGTCTCCTCGATCTCTGACCCGGCCTCATCTCTGTGTACACACTGAAATCTTGCCAGTTCCCCAGACAAACTACACTGCTCAACATGCTGTGCCTTGCACTCACACTGCATCCTCTGTGATGGACATATCCCCTTTGCCCAGTGAACACCAAGTCAGAATTCAAAGCTCATCTCAAGCACTGTGTTTTATATAGAGGATTCCTGGATAAACATCCTTACTACCAGGTACAATTAATCACTCCTTCATCTATGCTTCTTTGTAACTGCCTGATCAGCCTTCTTCCCATGCATAGACAAAACCACATGATTTCCATAAAAAGTCCTTGCAACCAGACTAGAACACGTTCATCTTCAGAGCTGACCAATAATTTGACACTCCCTCAAACTGGTATTATTTAATATTTATTTCTAAAGAAATAACCTCCCACCAACAGTGCAAGAGGGCTCCCTTTTCTCCACACCCTCTCCAGCATTTATTGTTTGTAGGTTTTTTGATGATCGCCAGTCTGACTGGTATGAGCTGATACCTCATTGTAGTCTTGATTTGCATTTCTCTAATGATTAGTGGTGTTGAGCATCCTTTCATGTGTTTGTTGGCAATGTATATATCTTCTTTGGAGAAATGTCTATTTAGGTCTTCTACCCATTTTTGGATCGGGTTGTTTGTTTTTTAAAATCATCACTTATAATTGAATAGCACTGGCTATCATGTTCACTTAGGATAGTGGTTATGGTAGATACAATAAAAAGACTTGTCTAAAATATCTCTTTAAAGTTCTTTGTTCTGGCTTTCATTCCATTTCATCAACATATTTATCAAAGTGTGTTTTTAATAGCTTCATGTCCAATTAATAATACCCCAAAATGTAAATAATTGCTTATCAACAGGATAAATAGATGGTCTTAATTTGTAATATGTAAAAAACTATATATGACATTATTTTTAAGATTCTTGATGACTAAACATTTAGATATTCACAATAAGACATAATTCATATATTGTTAATTGTTTAGGCTTTTATTAAAGAAGTTTTCAGTATTAAATTTAAATGGTATAAATATGTAATTAACAAGTTATTCTAAGATAGCTAGATCTTAAACATTACCTTTGAGAATCAGTGTTTATCTAACTGAATTTAATTTAACCTGAGATGTTGATAATCAAGCTAATAAAATTCTAACTGTAATCAGAAAGCTCCTTCTATTCTGACAGGTTTCCTACTTCACACTCCCTTGATGCCCTTTGCCCACTCCACCTCCAACACAAAGCTTACACTTAACCTGGTGACAAGGTGATTAAGTGGCACACTGGAACAGAGGAGAACGAGGATTCAGCAAACTTCTGTATCTTCTTAGTCCTTGCCTCCTACTGCTCAATGCTTAGCCAGGCAGCACATTTCTTAGACTGGCACTTTTCAAACATGTTACTATTGCTTTATTTTACCCAATTTAGATAAAAATGAATGTAATGTTTATTAATATTACGTATCTAGTATCCAGTGTCCTTCAAAATATAGATCTCTCTCTCCATCTACTGTTAAGTCTGTCATTTTGATAAGAGTTACACTGCCAGAAGTCATTAGTGACAAGGCCAGCCCCACATGTGGCACAGAAAGAACTTGCAAATGCAAGAACCAAGGCAATGGAAAACTACCTAAGTTCAAAAATACAAGCCACAGAATTCTAAATTGTGCCTTAAAACTTTTCTATTTCAATTCTACAGGATATTTTGAGGGTATGTGCTGGACAGTGTTGTTATTAGACTCTCAAGAGGAAAAGGAGGGAGTGGTTGGAACATACAGTTTTGAAAAAAGCACATTCTATAACTAAAGTACTTTGTTTTTTGTCACATAGCATCTTTTAAAATGTTACGATAACACTGGAGTAGGACACAAAATGTCTGTGTTTATCAATAAGCGTTTTTTTTTTTTTTAATTGGTGGTTTTAAAGTTCAGTGACTTCACTGCTCTGGATTAGCTTCAATCATTTTCATAGATCAGGAGACTGAGTCTCTGGTACAAGCTTGTCCCTCCTGAATGATAAAAAAGTCCACATCCAGAACTAACAGCTGAGCACCTGGCATCAAAAATTACTGAGAGATCTCTGAGAAATGAATCTGCCTCCTTCACCTCTCAAAAATCCTGTTGAGTAGTTAATAGAAATGATTTTACAGATGAGTACCTTGCAGCCCCAGAGCATGTAGACTTCTGATATATTTAGAAAAGTGGTAGCAGAGTCAAGATTAGAACCCAGATTTCATGAATCTTTTACCATGCTTTCTACTATAACATAACTTTCCAATATAACAGTAACAAACATGTACTGCTTCAAAGTTTACACTAGAAGATGACAGTGACTCTTTGAGCTACATATGACTTATTATTTCCCATTTTTCAAATAACAAAATGTAACCTCTGTGGATAAATGGATAAACAAAATGTGGTGTATACATATTATTCAGCCTTGAAAAGGAGGGAAATCCTGTCATATGCTACAATGTGGATGAACCTTGAGGAAATTATGCTAAATGGAATAAAGGCAGTCAAAAGAAGCTAAATACTACATGATTCCACTTATATGAAGTATCTAAGATAGTCAAGTTTATAGATACGGGAAGCAGAATGGTGATTACTAGGGGTTGAAAGGAGAAGGAAATGGAAAGTTGCTGTGTAATGGATATAGAGTTTCAGATTTGAAAAAGTTCTGGAGATTTGTTTCACAACAGTGTGATGTACTTAACACTACTGAACTGTACACTTGAAAATATTTAAAGTGATAAATTTCATATTATGTGTTTTTTACCACAATAAAAATAAATGTAATTTCAAAGATATATAAAACTGGTTAGGCTGTGATTCAAAATCTCGTGTTCAAGAGTTAGGCTGTGATTCAAAATCTTGTGTTCTTTACCCTGAATTCCCCTGTAAGAACTATTCCCCCAAATAATAGGTGACTATATCACCTGCATGACTGCAAGCCCATTGCAATCATGCATCAGCAATCCTTTGTGGGACAAGAATTGGGAATAAGCACAGGCCCTTGCAGGACAAAGCCTGAGGAAGCAGTTCCCATCTTGCCATACTTGGACCCAATATTCCAAGGGAACACATTAAAACTATCTTTTTTTTTTTTTTTTACCTAAAAACAAGTGGTCGGTATGGCGTGATCACAAAGATAGGCCATTGGTCCACTGACTTGACCACTTTATTCCCTTTTAGAATGATTACTCATTGTCGTACAGACATAGCCACTGAAAAGTAATGCCTGGTAGGAACACAGCCATCTCCAGGAAATGAGACCTGAGGACATGCCTCACTCATGTGGTGAGAAAAAGTTAATTCTAATGGCACTACATTCAAACCAACACTTTATCTGTTGGCATGTTTACAAGGAAAGTTGGAAACCAAATAAAGGATAATTGCCCATTCTCAACAGGATGTGGCAACTTTCATCTGTGATCCTTTATTTTCAGGCAGTAGCAAGGCTTGCCAAATGAGCTAAATGAGGAATGATTCTGATGGAGAGATGATGTTAAGGCCTAAGTCTGTGTTCCTCCCAGATGCGGGATTAATTGCTGTAATATAAACCCGCAGCACAATGTGTTCTCCACTGATATCACCCACTTATCTACAAGCCTGTCTGTGATGATTTCCACTAAAGGCCAAATAGTGCCCTGAATAACTCATTGAGTTGTACAAGATTAGTCCAAATTTGAATAAAGCTTGTATCTTATAAAGCTAAAACCTAAACTGTTAGAATCATTCCAACGGATGCTGATGGTTTTCTTCATTAAATAGTGTGAGGACCCCACTGTCTAATCTTTCTAGAGTGCTTAGTAACCTCACTTTTGTTACTAGTATTTGTCTTTGGGAATCACGGGTTTTCTAAATAAGGGAGTAGCTCATGGTATACCTTTTAATGAGGACACAAACTATTGCTACATTGTGTTCTTCATTTTCTCTTAAAGAATCTCTGTTTGTTACATCTAACTTTCCCTGGACATTTTGCTTCAGTCCATGAGACTGGGCTTAAGGAAACTGGTGTGGCATGCCTAATTACATTCAAAAATAAGTCTTTTCCTCCAATTTTGACCCCTTATCTTTGGACCAAGCCAGTGAGCTGAAATTGTTTTTAAAAATGAGTTTTTTCCTTTGAGAAACTTGGTTCCTCAAATAAATTTAACAATGCTAGATCCACCCTGCCACCCTGCCACCCTGTACCCACCCTGGGTACAAACACAGGACTTCTTTCTGAAACCCTTCTACATAGGGATTCTGGACCTAACTCTGGAAACATTGAGAGGCTGATGAGTTTTTAAGTAAAAGAACTCTAGTGGCAGAAATTAGAATGTATCAAAAAGGAAAAAGACTGGAGGCAGGGAGGCAAGTTAGTAGGTGATAGTAATAGCTGAAGAAAATGAAAACCTGAATTAAAGTAGTGACAGTAGGAATGGAGAAGAGTAGGTAGATGAAAGGGCTAGGACAGAGATAAAATTAGCAGGCCTTACAAACTAGTGAACATGAGGTACAAAGAGTAGAAGGAATTTTTTCAGAATTACCTTTCTAAAGGAGAAGTAAGTTCATATTTTTCACCTACTTACAACACTCCAATGGCTTCCCAATACACTTAGAGTTTAAACTCTATCCGTTGCCTTATAAGGCTTCATAAAATCTGGCCCCTGCCTACTTCCTCAGCTTCACTGCTCCCCAACCTCATTGCTCTCCAATTTTTTAATATAAATCTCCAGCAATACTGGATTTTCTTTCCCATCTCTGTGCCTATGCACTTGCTAGTCCTTGTGAACCCTCTTCCCCAGACTTGCATGACCATTGTTTTCTCTCCACAGAGATCCCAGCTCAGACCTCCTTCTACTTCCTCAGAAAAGTATTATTCACTGGCTCCCCACCAGCAGTAACACCCCCGCACCACAACAGTCACTCTTGATATCACCATGTTTGTCCTCTCTAGAACACCTATCAGTACCTGAAACTATCTTGTTTGTTTTTGATGTTATTATTGTCTGTCTCTCCCTACTGGAATGTCAGCAACCTCAGGACAGGGATCTTCTTTATCACCAGTGCCTACCATGTGATAGGTTCTCAAAGAATATTTATTGACTAAGTGATATACAGCTATACATGTATATATACATATATATATATATATACACATATATATATATACATATATACATATATATGTGCTGTGTCTGTGTGCCTGTGTGTGTGTATGTCCACACATGCCATATTTATAAATATATTCTATGGTAAAAAGTTATGGCTTGAGATTAAATATATCAGACTCATATAGCTTGCTACACCCAAGTGTGATGCCTGTGCTGATGTAAGAAGTATTCATTTATAATTCTAATAACAGAATCATTACATATTGAACTCTATAAGAGCTATAAATACTTTTGATAAAAGAGAATTTGATTGAGATAAATACTCATCTAGGAATAAATTTCTAACCCATAGCATCTAAGGGTTAGGTGCATCTAAATTTTATCCCCAAAATTTGTAGATTAAAAGTTGTATTTTAGAGACCTGGGAATAAGGGAGCTGGCATGCCCACAACACTCATGCCTATAATATTTTGTTGTATCGTTAGGAAACAGGGTAACTTTTTCTAGCAGGAGTAGCAAGTATATTTCAGATAAGACTACTTTTTGCAGGGAACATAAGTACTTCAGCCAGCCTTAATGGAGTCTATTTTAGGAGGCGGAGCAAAGGATCTTCAGGTTCTACTTCTCAAGCCATGCTTCTTTACATACCTCACAGGGTTATCAAAAGGGTTAAATGAATTAATGGTATTTTATCAACTTTATCTACACTCTATTTTCACATCATCTTTGGATCTGAAGGTTCACTGAGAGTCCAAGATGGATCACTCTGAGTTCTGCATGGCATCAGCAGAGTTCCAGTGACCTCAATGTTTATTCTGTGTTAAAAGAACCACTGACTGTGCCAGGGACATAGGGTAATTGATCATGACTGAACAATATGAGTGCTACTCACTACCCACATTTTCTTCCTAATTTAGAACTTTATCATTTGAAAACAATTATATTACTGGGAAAAAAATGTCTCCTTTCAAAGAAAATGTATTCTATCAAAAACTGAGTCCAGGCAATAGCACAATTCCTCAATAGATCTTTGGATCCCACTACTAGGACCATACTTATCAATGCTGCTAATTAGATAGACACATCACATCACTGACCAATCCTGCTGCCTCTCCTTAATATGGTGCACCCCTGACTGCAGGGCTACTTCACTGTTTTTTGACTTACTGGGGCTGTGGTAGCAATAGCATGAGCAACCTTAAATAGGAATGTTCCCTGTCCTCAGGGAGACTTCAATAAAAATAAGTCTCATGAGCTCTGTTTAATGGCACTTTCCATTTCTGCTCTAGTAAATGTACACTAAGACTATTAATCCTGGGAAATATAACATACACTGAAACAGCCTGAAGATGAGTCAGATTATTCCAGTGATGTTGCAATAGCTTCAAATGAGGAAAACATACAAGGTTATTAAAGAATATTTTTTAAGAGTCATTTTTTTGAGTATTTGATAATTATCTGAACCAAAATTCTATTCTATCATGGACCAAAAACATAGATTCATTAAAATAACTGTATATGTGATGCTTTTGTATAAATGGTTAGCTTATTAGATATTAAAAATAATACAGGATAATTAAACTTGTTTACAAAACAAAAATAAACATTTTCTTTGCAAAATTTTTGAAGAGCCCTGCATTTTATTCAAAGACATTTTATTTCAAGTATATGATTATAAAAGCAATTGATCTTTCAGGATAAGGAACTGTGGGAATATTAAAAAGAATAAAATAATATTAAAATAACTTAATAGTAATGATAGTATTAGTGCCACTATCCTAACATGATATTATATTCCACATGACAGTATATTTACATAATTTATATAATTCACACATTTCAGTATTGTTATATTTTACCCAATATTACTCAAATATTTTCAATAGTTTTATGTAGTGTAGTGTTCATAATTTTAATAATAGCTCCAAGATATGCTATTTTCCTTCAAGTTTTTCTTTTTGAATATGTTGCCATTTTTCTGACATGGTTTTGAAATATGGATCACTTTCTCTCTTTTTATGTTTTAGAATGAATTGAAGGTTTTTATAACATTGAGATTAATATAGCAAATTTAACAGACATTACTCATTCTATAAATATTAATTCATAACCACATAATCAAGCACATATTTTTTTAAATTTCCTTCAAGTTTTGTAAAAATTGGGGCCTTTTTCCCTTTCTGAAACTTTCCCTACTTCAAATTTATTACTTTGTACAGAGGTTCAGTACTTCCATAGTAAATAAGTTTTTTATCTTTTATGTTCTGCTTTTGTTTTCACAGATAAGTGAATTAGAAATAATACACTTCCTTTACTATGGTCACTTCAGCAAACATCAACTCATCATACACACACACACACACACACACACACACACACACATCTTTTATTATCATATTATCTCTAAAACTGGATGGTTCTTTTCTTTTTTAATCATAATTTTCAAGCAACCTCCTCATCTTTCTCCTTCTCCACATACTCATCTACCTCACCTCCATTTAATTTTTTTTCTGTAGTTGCAGATAAATTTCCTTTGGTAATATCAACAAACAAGATATTTGTGTAGTAAGTATTCCGAATGGTTGTAAGTCAGAGGATGTGTTTCAGTAGACTTCACCTATGAATGATGGCACAGCTGAAGATCTTAATTAGAACACTCTTTTTTCTTTGAAGGTTTTAAAGTTATTATTCCATTATAACTTTTATTGATTGGTGCAAAGAGGAAATCCAACTTTTTTTACTTTGGCTCCTATGATGGTCATTTGGTTTTTTTCTCCATAAAAGCTTAAATGATGATTGTATATTTAAAGTTTAGTGACTTTAGGGAATATACACTGCTGGTAGGGATATTTATATAACTGTTTTCTTAAAGGCCCATATTAGACAATTTCATAAACTTATCCCAGCTGCTCAGAAGAAATTAATTGATGAGCACAGATTATTTACAAAAAGTGGCAGGGATTTTAATAGGAACTGAGAACTATCTTCACCATATTATATACACAAGGCTCTAGTTCTTTGTGTCTATGAATGTATTTTCACAAATACTTTGCATGGTTTGATAGTTTATTTTATTCTCAAATTTTGCTCCATTGCTTCCATGTTTTTGTAAGACTGAGGAAATACCCTTAGAAGTGGAAGTCTAGAGCTTCCTTTTTCTTGATGAGTAATAAAGATAGACATAGGAAATAAGAGCAAGAGTGAGCCACTGGGTTATATACCAGGGAGAAATAGCCAAGCTGTTAAAAGGACTCACTGATTAAACCATCCACAAATGAATAGACTAGTGCTTCAAGGTCAATGCTTTGTGTCTCAGACACATTGTCACAGGCAGAAATGCTTTCTTTGATGTCAACACAGCTTCTGTTGATTTTTCTCCTCTACTGGAAAAGAAGTAAGAACAGAGAGCTGCTTAAAAGGTTGGTACAGTCACTAAATTCCCCTAAAATAGCCATGAAAACCCACACACACAGTATCTATTTTCCTCACAAAGAAAGTCTGAGCCAAGAACAGAGAAATTTCTGAATAAGACAAGACTACTACTTATCAGTTGTGTAACAGACTATGGCACTGCCTGCTTCTGCCATGAAACAGATTAGAGGAAAAACTGAGCACAGAGATCTCATGATGTAACTGAGAAATTCCTCTACATCTCAGATGACAAATCTTCAGTGTGACTTCAATGCTCTCTAGAAGTCTTATAAATTCCCTGAATAAGAACTATGTTAAAACCTAAATATAATACACTTTCCAAAAGTTCTCAGACTATAGGATTTCAAGTAGCAACTATAAGATTTCAAGCAGATTTTCAATTCATCTAGTCTCCTTTGGCCAGCACAAGTCGTACGACAATAATATGGATATATCAAGACAAAACAATTATTAGCCCAAATTACATAGATGTATATTTCCATATCTTCTGCTCTGTCACTACTCAGTAGCAACTGATGCTCTCACTAGAGCAGAAACAAAGATTTAAACATCATTCTAACCCTGGCTGAATCCAATTCGTGGGAGAAAACTGTGATTGGATAAGATGAGTAAGAAGAAGCAGTGGTAACTGGACCTAGAGAAGCTAGACAGAGAAAGGAAGTCCAATAGAGGAAAGCCTACAAGAATCAAACGGTGGGAGGACAAAGCTCAGCACTTGGATGTACTTGAGGGTGAACCGCTTGCTAATCATGGCCTGGGAACCACTCGATGTCTGACAGAACCTGGATACTTTTAAGTGCCAGACAGTGATGACATGAATGCCTTGTATTAAGGTGTCAGGCAGCTTGACATGAAAATCTTTCCCCTGTCCAAGTGCATGGAAATCAATACCATTTGAGAATCTTCCTAGCCGTAGAAGCAACAATAGACACACCGCCACATTTTCAAACACGTATAAACATGCTTCAGAGTTGAATTTTTATTGTATATAGATTTTATGAATTTTTTGAACATAATAAACAGTTTGTCTCACTATAAAAATTTTTTACCAAATAGCATGCTTAATGGCCATATAATGTTCTATCCCAACAAATTACTATAACTATCCCATTTGGTTACTAATAAACATAAAAGGCTGGGATGAATATTTTAATACATAAATATTGAAACATTTCTCCAAGGCAGGGTTTTGGAAATTTAATTGCTGGGTGAGAGAGAATGTATGGTTCTATGACTTTTAATGCATATTGCCAAAATGCTTTCTACAAGAGTCTTAAGGAATTCTTCTCCCACCAGGATTTATGTGAATGACCTTATCCATCAGCATAAGCAATAAGTACCACTTTCTTTTTTTTTTTAACATCTTCATTGGAGTAAAATTGCTTTACAACGTTGTGTTAGTTTCTGCTAACACAGAAACAAAGTGAATCAGTTATATGTATACATATATCCCCATATCCCCTCCTCTTGTACCTCCCTCCAACCTTCCCTATCCCACCCCTCCAGGTGGTCACAAAACACCAAGCTGATCTCCCTGTGCTATGCACCACTTTCTTTTAATATTGTTTATTTGATAAGTTAAAATGGTATTTTTATAGTTTTAATTTACATTTCTTTATTCATGAGATTGAACATTTTTCATATGTTCATTATCTGTACATACATCTTTTCTCACGTCTTGTTTCTGTACTAAAATTCTCATATATTTTTATTTGAAAGCATCATATATTAAGAGATAGAAATCCTTTGCCTATTTTTTGTTACAAATATTGTCCCATTTATTGTTCAAACTTTCATTTTATGACAGTTTGACATTAAAGAGTTTTTTATCCCTTGATGTTTTCTCCTTTTGATTCCTTCCATTATATACAGAGACCATATAAGTAAATACCTAAACAATTCTTACCCATATGGACATCAAATAAATGCCTAAATTAAGTAAAAGACTTTGCTGTTTGTTTTTCATTTTATAACTTAATTTTCCCCAAATTTTCTTGATGTATTACAGTTAATATTTCTGTATAATAAACTACACCAGGGCAACTCATCTCTGCTCTAAGTAGGGCAGTGCGGCAGCAGGGAGAAGCACTACCAAGATCCTCTTTTCAAAGAAGGACTTGCTGTCCAGCTACAGGGCGGGGCGGGAGATGATCAGCTCCTTCAGTGTCCGGCCTCAGCTACAGAGAGCTGCTTCATCTGAGGTCACATCCTTTACAGAACAGCTCACATCTGATAATTGCACAAGGCAGCAATATGAAGGTCCAGCCATCTCAGATTGACCAGGAACAAATCTGATGAGCAAAACTCACTGTAGATCTTCACAACTGGTTGGCAAAGGCTTTGTCAGACCTTCACTGAAGTTTAGATTCTTCCTCTGCCCAGTTCTGCTGTTGCCCCTCCTTACACAAGTGTTGAAGTCTACTAATCATTTATATCATCAGCTCCACCTCAGTGTTTGCTTCCAGAAAACCTAACATGCCGTAGGCAGCTCAACTGGCTGTTGGAAGATCCTCTTTCAAGATGGCTTACTCCTTTCCTATGACTGGCAAATTAGGGTGGCTGGACTGAATATCTCTTGATGTGGGTCTCTCTTTGGCCTTGTTGGGCTTCTCCCAGCATGATGGCTTGTTTTCACAGAGGTACAATTTGAAAATGTGTATTCTTTTTTATGAAGTACAAAGCTGAGCTGATATTTCTTATCAGTGTATCAACTATGCTATCCAAAACCTCTTTATATTTTCTGTTTTGGCTGGCCTGTATAAAACAGGGAATTTCTACTCTTCAGCTTTAGAATTTATTTCATATGTACATTCCCCATTAATGAAACCCATTTGATGACAAAGTGATCCCTTTTACACACTGCTAATAAACTGTGGTAAAACTCTGTGTTTGCTTTAATTTTTTCCAGTTACATAATTTATTTAAAATTCTTAAACATGTTAGACAATAGTTTTAATGAGTTAATGGCAGAGAAAGAATCATTTTATTTCATTTCATCTTTAATATTCAACATAAATTTTCCAAAACAGATATGTGAATTTTTTAAATTGGTACAAATTTTTGAAATCCCATAGCATGCATAACTGAACTCAAATGAATATTCAGCATCAGAGCTGCGTACAGGTTGACAGTATGCGAATACTGTTCTTAATACTACCAGAGGTATTACAAAGACAGGAAAAAGTCACTCTTCTTCGCATGGGAATGTCTCCCCAGTATGGTGACTGTCACTTCGTTACGGTTAAAAACACAGTGGATACTTCATCTGCACTGTAACTAATATCTACTTGAGAACCTGAGATCTTAGCTTGTGGATGAATGCTACCATTATTTATAAAGGGACTTAATGGGCACCATATTTTCAGGAATCTTTCAAGGAAGGCTAACAAAATTAAAATATAAATTGAGTTTTACTTCTTTAGCTCACAACATGTCCTCCAACTTATCTCATGTAATTATGCCATTTAATATGAGATAGACTTCAAGCCTCAATGTTGCAGACTATACTCCTTTTTAACACATCCTGGGGAAAATGCTCTGTTTTTAAAAGCACCATGTTGCTGACTCATGGAGACTTTTGAAATTCATTATGACTTTTAGATGTTTCTCTGAGGTATTTGGATCTAGCTCCTCATTACTCATTTTACATTTGTACAATGTGGTTTTTGTTCTTTGAGTGTACTAGTGAATGGCCTTATATTTGTTTCCTGCTCATCAAGGTCTTTTGAATACTGTTCCTAGTCTCCAGAGGGCTGGTACTTCTGCCCACCACCACCCCTACACTCCACCCTACCTTATCATCAGATGTTCTTTCATGTAAAACTTAATGAAGATGATGACTGTGAGAGTCAGCCTAACAATGTCTTTGAAGTACCTGCTGGGTACACAGCACAGTACTCGAGTGAGAGGAAAATACAAAGGGAACAAGGGATACAGCTCAGCTCTTTAAAAGACTGAACTTGAGATGAAGAGAATGACACACAGAAACTGAAGCATATTTTCCCAAGGCAACTGCTGCTATTATGTCTAAGTACAGATTCAAGTGAAAACTGAGCATACATTAATGCTAAGAAAGTATTGGATCATATGTGATCTGTCAAGGAAGGTCACAATGCATATTACTGATAACAGTATTAAAACTGTAACAGAACGAATCCCCTTTTTAAAAACTAGTTATCAAGCCCCCTTTCATTTTGACTCCAAAAAATGAGAATTCAATCCTTTTATCAAAAGCCCAAACAGGGAGACCTTCAAGATGGCAGAGGAGTAAGACATGGAGATCACCTTCCTCCCCACAAATACATCAGAAGTACATCTACATGTGGAACAACTCCTACAGAACACCTACTGAATGCTGGCAGAAGACCTCAGACTTCTCAAAAGGGAACAGACGCCCTCAGGTGACCTACATGCAGAGGCGGGGCCAATCCAAAGCTGAACCCCAGGAACTGTGCAAACAAAGAAGACAAAGGGAAATTTCTCCCAGCAGCCTCAGGAGCAGCAGATTAAATCTCCACAATCAACTTGATGTACCCTGCATCTGTGGAGTACCTGAACAGACAACAAATCATCCCAAAATTGAGGCGGTGGACTTTGGGAGCAACTGTGGACTTAAGATTTGCTTTCTACATCTAATTAGTTTCTGGTTTTATGTTTATCTTAGTTTAGTATTTAGAGTTTACTATCATTGGTAGATTTGTTTATTGATTTGGTTGCTCTCTTTCTCTTCTTTTTATTAAATATAATATAGATATTTTTTTTTCTTTTTTTCTTTTTTGTGAGTGTATATGTG
The DNA here is from genome assembly GCF_963924675.1 of Phocoena phocoena. Classification (NCBI taxonomy): domain Eukaryota; kingdom Metazoa; phylum Chordata; class Mammalia; order Artiodactyla; family Phocoenidae; genus Phocoena; species Phocoena phocoena. The sequence goes on along the minus strand of NC_089227.1, from coordinate 70,069,052 downwards.
TATGCATCTTTGTGTGATTTTGTCTATATAGCTTTGCTTTTACCATTCCTCCTAGGGTTCTGTCTGTCCTTTTTTTTTTTAAGTAGAGTTTTTAGAGCTTGTTATCATTGGTGGATTTGCTTTTTGGTTTGCTTGCTCTCACCTACCTTTTTTTAATTACTTTTAATTTATTTTTAATAATTTCTTTTATTTTTTATTTTAATAACTTATTTAATTTATTTTTTCTTTCTTTCTTTCTCTCTCTTTCTTTCTCTCTTTTGTTCTCTCTTTCTTTCTTTTTTTCACCCTTTTCTTCTGAGCCGTGTGTCTGTCAGGGTCTTGGTACTCCGGCCGAGTGTCAGTCCTGTGCCTCTGAGGAATGAGAGCCGAGCCAAGGACACTGGTCCACCAAATAGCTCCTGACTCCACGTAATATCAAACAGTGAAAGTTCTCCCAGAGACCTCTATCTCAATGCTAAGATCCAGCTACACTCAACAACCAGCAAGCTCCAGTGCTGGACACCCCATGCCAAACAACTAGCAAGACAGGAACACAACCCCACCCATTAGCAGAGAGGCTGCCTAAAATCATGAAAAGGTCACAGACACCCCAAAACACACCAATGGACGCGGACCTGCCCAACAAAAAGACAAGATCCAGCATCATCCACCAGAACACAGACACTAGTCCCCTCTACCAGGAAGCCTACACAACGCAATGAACTAACCTTACCCACTAGAAGCAGACACCAAAAAAAATGGGAACTACGAACCTGCAGTCTGTGAAAAGGAAACCCCAAACACAGTAACTTAAGCAAAATGAGAAGACAGAAAAACACACAGCACATGAAGGAGCAAGATAAAAACCGACCAGACCAAACAAATGAAGAGGAAACAGGCAGTCTACCTGAAAAAGGATTCAGAGTAATGATAGTGAAGATGATCCAAAATCTTGGAAATAGAATGGAAAAAATACAAGAAACGTTTAACAAGGACCTAGAAGAACTAAAGAGCAAACAAACAATGACAAACAACACAATGAATGAAATTAAAAACTCTCAAAAAGGGGCTTCCCTGGTGGCGCAGTGGTTGGGAGTCTGCCTGCTGATGCAGGGGACACGGGTTCGTCCCCGGGTCCGGGAGGATCCCAATGCCGCAGAGCAGCTGGGCCCGTGGGCCATGGCCGCTGGGCCTGCGGGTCCGGAGGCTGTGCTCCATGGTAGGGGAGGACACAAGAGTGAGAGGCCCGCATACCGCAAAAAAAAAAATTCTCTAGAAGGAATCAATAGCAGAACAACTGAGGCAGTGAACGGATAAGTGACCTGGAAGATAAAATAGTGGAAATAACTACTGCAGAGCAGAATTAAAAAAAGGAATGAAAAGAATTCAGGACAGTCTTAGAGACCTCTGGGACAACATTAAACACACCAACATTTGAATTATAGGGGTCCCAGAAGAAGAAAAGAAAAAGAAAGGAACTGAGAAAATATTTATAGAGGTTATGCTTCAAAACATCCCTAATGTGGGAAAGGAAATAGTCAATCAAGTCCAGGAAGCACAGAGAGTCCTATACAGGATAAATACAAGGAAAAACACACCAAGACACATATTAATCAAACTATCAAAAATTAAATACAAGGAAAAAAATATTGAAAGCAGTAAGGGAAAAACAACAAATAACACACAAGGGAATCCCCATAAGGTTAACAGCTGATCTTTCAGCAGAAACTGCATGCCAGAAGGGAGTGGCAGGACATATTTAAAGAGATGAAAGGGAAAAACTTACAGCCAAGATTACTCTCCCAGAAAGGATCTCATTCAGATTCAACGGAGAAATTAAAACCTTTACAGACAAGCAAAAGATAAGAGAATACAGCACCACCAAACCAGCTTTACAACAAATGCTAAAGGAACTTCCCTAGGCAGGAAACATAAGAGAAGGAAAAGACCTACAAACAAACCCAGAACAATTAAGAAAATGGTAATAGGAACATACATATCGATAATTACCTTAAATGTAAATGGATTAAAGGCTCCAAACAAAAGACATACACTGGCTGAATGGATACAAAAACAATACCCATATATAAGCTGTCTACAAGAAACGCATTCAGACCTAGGGACACACACAGACCAAAAGGGAGGAGATGGAAAAAGATATTCCATGCAAATGGAAATCAAGAGAAAGCTGGAGTAGCAATTCTCATATCAGAAAAAAGAGACTTGAAAATAAAGACTATTACAAGAGGGCTTCCCTGGTGGTGCAGTGGTTGGGAGTCCACCTGCTGTTGCAGGTGACACAGGTTCGTGCCCCACTCAGGGAAGATCCCACATGCCGCGGAGCGGCTAGGCCCATAAGCCATGGCCGCTGAGCCTGCACGTCCAGAGACTGTGCTCCACAACAGGAGAGGCTATAACAGTGAGAGGCCCACGTACTGCAAAAAAAAAAAGAAAAAAAAAAAGACTATTACAAGAGATAAAGATGGACACTACATAATGATCAAGGGATCAATCCAAGAAGAAAATATAACAATTGTAAATATTTATGCACCCAACACCGGAGCACCACAATACATAAGGCAAATACTAACAGCCATAAAAGGGGAAATCGACAGTAACACATTCATAGTAGGGGACTTTAACACCCCACTTTCACCAATGGAAAGATCATCCAAAATGAAAATAAATAAGGAAACACAAGCTTTAAATGATACATTAAACAAGACACACTTAATTGATATTTACAGGACATTCCAACCAAAAGCAACAGAAAATACTTTCTTCTCAAGTGCTCACAGAACATTCTCCAGGATAGATCATATCTTGGGTCACAAATCTAGCCTTGGCAAATTTAAGAAAACTGAAACCGTATCAAGTGTCTTTTCTGACCACAATTCTATGAGGCTAGATATCAGTTACAGAAAAAAATCTGTAACAAATACAAACACATGGAGGCTAAACAGTACACTACTTAATAACCAAGAGATCACTAAACAAATCAAAGAGGAAATCAAAAAATACCAAGAAACAAATGACAATGAAAACACGATGACCCAAAATCTATGGGATGCAGCAAAAGCAGTTCTAAGAGGGAAGTTTATAGCAATACAATCCTACCTCAAGAAACAAGAAACATCTCGAATAAATAACGTAACCTTACACCTAAAGCAATTAGAGAAAGAAGACCAAAAAAAAAAAAAAAAAACCCAAAGTTAGCAGAAGGAAGGAAATCACAAAGATCAGATCAGAAATAAATGAAAAAGAAATGAAGGAAACAATAGCAAAGATCGATAAAACTAAAAGCTGGTTCTTTGAGAAGATAAACAAAATTGATAAGCCATTAGCCAGACTCATCAAGAAAAAAAGGGAGAAGACTCAAATCAACAGAATTAGAAAAGAAAAAGGAAAAGTAACAACTGACACTGCAGAAATACAAAGGATCATGAGAGATTACTACAAGCAACTACATGCCAATAAAATGGACAACCTGGAAGAAATGGACAAATTCTTAGAAAAGCACAACCATCTGAGACTGAACCAGGAAGAAATAGAAAATATAAACAGACCAATCACAAGCAATGAAATTGAGACTGTGATGAAAAATCTTCCAACAAACAAATTCCCAGGACCAGATGGCTTCAAAGGCGAATTCTATCAAAAACTAGAGAAGAGCTAAACCTATGCTTCTCAAACTCTTCCAAAATAAAGCAGAGGGAGGAACACTCCCAAACTCATTCTATGAGGCCATCATCACCCTGATACCAATACCAGACAAAGATGTCACAAACAAAGAGAACTACAGGCCAATAGCACTGATGAACATAGATGCAAAAATCCTCAACAAAATACTAGCAAACAGAATCCAACAGCACATTAAAAGGATCATGCACCATCATCAAGTCAGGTTTATCCCAGGAATGCAAGGATTCTTCAATATATGCAAATCAAACAATGTGATACACCATATTAACAAAGTGAAGGAGAAAAACCATATGATCATCTCAACAGATGCGGAAAAAGCTTTCAACAAAATTCAACACCCATTTATGACAAAAACTCTCCAGAAAACAGGCATAGAAGGAACTTACCTCAACATAATAAAGGCCATATATGACAAACCCAGAGCCAACATCCTTCTCAATGGTGAAAAACTGAAACCATTTCCTCTAACATCAGGAAGAAGACAAGGTTGTCCACTCTCACCACTATTGTTCAACATAGTTTTGGAAGTTTTAGCCACAGCAATCAGAGAAGAAAAAGAAATAAAACGAATCCATGTCAGAAAATAAGTAAAGCTGTCACTGTTTGCAGATGACATATTATACATAGAGAATCCTAAAGATGCTACCAAAAAACTACTAAAGTAGCAGGATACAAAGCTAATGCACAGAAATCTCTTGCATTCTTATACACTAAGATGAAAAATCAGAAAGAGGAATTAAGGAAACACTCCCATTTACCACTGCAACAAAAAGAATAAAATATCTAGGAATAAACCTACTTAAGGAGGTAAAAGATCTGTACTCAGAAAACTGTAAGACACTGATGAAAGAAATTAAAGATTATACAAAGAGATGGAGAGATATACCATGTTCTTGGATTGGAAGAATCAGCATTGTGAAAATGACTCTACTACCCAAAGCAATCTACAGATTCAATGCAGTCCCTATCAAACTACCACTGGCATTTTTCACAGAACTAGAACAAAAAATTTCACAATTTGTATGGTAACACAAAAGACCCTGAATAGCCAAAGCAATCTTTAGAAAGAAAAACGAATCTGGAGGAATCAGGCTCCCTGACTTCAGATTACACTACAAAGCTACAGTAATCAAGAGAGTATGGTACTGGCACACAAACAGAAATATAGATCAATGGAACAGGACAGAAAGCGCAGCGATAAACCCACGCACATATGGTCACCTTATCTTTGATAAAGGAGGCAAGAATATACAATAGAGAAAAGACAGCCTCTTCAATAAGTGGTACTGGGAACACTGGACAGCTACATGTAAAAGAATGAAATTAGAATATTCCCTAGCACCATACACAAAACTAAACTCAAAATGGATTAAAGACCTATATGTAAGGCCAGACACTATAAAACTCTTAGAGGAAAACATAGGCAGAACACTCTATGACATAAATCACAGCAAGATCCTTTTTGACCCACCTCCTAGAGAAATGGAAATAAAAACAAAAATTAACAAATGGGACCTAATGAAATTTCAAAGCTTTTGCACAGCAAAGGAAACCATAAACAAGACAAAAAGACAACCCTGAGAATGGGAGAAAATATTTGCAAATGAAGCAACTGACAAAGGATTAATCTCCAAAATTTACAAGCAGCTCATGCAGCTCAATATCAAAAAAACAAACAACCCAATCTGAAAATGGGCAGAAGACCTAAATAGACATTACTCCCAAGAAGATATACAGATTGCCAACAAACACATGAAAGGATGCTCAACATCACTAGTCATTAGAGAAATGCAAATCAAAACTACAATGAGGTTATCACCTCACACCAGTCAGAATGGCCATCATCAAAAAATCTACAAACAATAAATGCTGAAGATGGTATAGCAAAAAGGGAACCCTCTTGTACTGTTGGTAGGAATGTAAATTGATACAGCCACTATGGAGAACAGTATGGGAGTTCCTTAAAAAACTAAAAACAGAACTACCATACGACCCAGCAATCCCACTACTGGGTATATACACTGAGAAAACCATAATTCATAAAGAGTCATGTACCACAATGTTCATTGCAGCCCTATTTACAATAGTCAGGATATGGAAGCATCCTAAGTGTCCATCAACAGATGAATGGATAAAGAAGATGTGGCACATATATACAATGGAATATTATTCAGCCATAAAAAGAAATGAAATTGAGTTATTTGTAGTGAGGTGGATGGACTTAGAGTCTGTCATACAGAGTGAAGTAAGTCAGAAAGAGAAATACAAATACCATATGCTAACACATATCTATGGAATCAAAAAAAAAAAAAAGTGGTTCTGACGAACCTAGGGGTAGGACAGGAATAAAGACACAGACATACAGAATGGACTTGAGGACACGGGGAGTGAGAAGGGTGAGCTGGGACGAAGTGAGAGAATGGCCTGGACATATACACACTAGCAAATGTAAAATATATAGCTAGTGGGAAGCAGCCACATAGCACAGGGAGATTAGCTCAGTGCTTTGTGACCACCTAGAGGGGAGGGGAGGGATAGGGAGGGTGGGAGGGAGACGCAAGAGGGAGAAGATATGGGGATATATGTATGTGCATAGCTGATTCACTTTGCTATAAAGCAGAAACAAGCAGACCATTGTAAAGCAATTATACTCCATTGAAAATGTTAAAATTAAAAAAAAAAAAGCCCACACAATTGTGCACCTATAAAATTGTTCTTCATTGTCCTCACATGCTATAGAAAATATGTAAATATATATATGTTAAGAGAAATCACGTAACAATTCATTGTGAGAATGTTCATATAATATCCTATACACATATAAATTACATAATATTGAGACATTCTATAACACCTAAGTGTACTTTATACATTCAGAATGTTAAAAAAATCTTCTAACAATGCTGACCTGCTGAGTATCCCTAAAATGCTCAAAAGTCAGTGGCTGCAGCTGTAGGAAGATCAGAGCATCTTCAGGTGCCAAATTCTGTTAAAGATTTAATCCTTAATCTACTTAACTCCCAGGCTATCTGGCTTGGAATTTGCAACTGTTCTCACCTCTAAGACAGGAACCAGCCAGATCTCACTGGACTCATACATAGCACATCATTCTGTGACTGAAGACTCTGTGGCCAGGTAAGTTTGGAAATGCTAGGTACAATATTTCTTCAAAAAAAAAAAAAACTTCAGCATTTAGGGCTCGGATAAGCATCTCAGTTTTTTTTTTTTTTTAATGTGTTTGACTCTGTTTAACCCAGTATTTTCCAAACCTATTTGGCCAAAGAACTCATCTAATATAGTATCTCTGACATCCTAAAGCAATGAGTTCAGAAGAATACTCATAGAAATATACTGATCTATCAAACCTCCACTTAATAAAAACTTAGTAAGCCTCTTCTTCATGAAGTTATTGGTTTATTTATCCATGCTATGGAGGCAATTAAGATGAGTTAAGCATCACCTGTGCCCTCAAGACACTTTCAAAGAAGTGAAAGAAATGAGAGATCAAAAACTAACTGCATTCCCAAGCAGAAAGAGTTTAGTGCCATAGTAGAGGTCCAAAAGAGCATGCAATTGGATTAAAAAAAATAAAGGAAATAAGCCAAAAAGATGAGAGAAGTCCTCAAAGATAATGTGGAATTATAATAGAAGTCTGCCTTAAAAAACAGGTAAGATTTTGCTATGTATGGGAAGGTGACATTACATGGAGACAGTACCAAGGGGAAAAGCCAAGAGCTTTTGGAAAGTGTTGAGGAACAGATGTACTGCAGTAGGCATAAGAAGGGCATGAAGTATACAATTAAACCAAATTAAGGCCCAAATGTTCCAAGACTTAACTTTCATATTTAATGAGCACATACTATATAGCAGTGACTATTAGAAAGACTGATACAACTGGAAACAAGACTGACCATGTAAGCATAGTAGGTCATAGTAGGTCATAGTAGGTCAATAATTAAATCAAGATTTCCAACACATTTTGGTTAAGATCTTATGACAGGGAAAAGACAAAAATCTTTAAGAGTATGGAACATTGGCAGCAAACATAGTCAAAGAATGTTTCTTAGAGGAATTCATAGTTGAAAAAAAGGAATGCTAAACTTTTTCTGTCAACCTTGGGGAGCCCTCTAAGTTGTTTGCTTTTAAAAGGAGCAATTGGATCAGATCTCTCTTTTCAGAAGAATTCAGGGGCAATGTGAAAGATGTAGTGAAAGGAGAACACATGGGAGGCAAGAGACTTAGGAGTAAGCTATTCCATTACCTAGTAAAGTTTGTAAGCTCCAAACTTAAGGCAGGGTCAGCAACTGAGGAGAGGAGCAGAAGGATATAAAAGAAGCTCAACATGTTCTAATGACCAATCAGATGCAGAGTTAAAGGAGTGGAAAAAGAAAAATATTTTCCCAATTTCCCATGTGAGATAATCAATTAGTTTCATTTCTATAATACTTTGAAACAAAATATCAGTAGACATGGAATATAAATGTTCAAAAGATGCATTAATCACCTAATTTCATTCAGAGATATAGTTTCTCTTTCACACACACACACACACACACACACACCACATTCTTCTGTAAAAACAGTTATACTATAATCCAAAGCAGGCAGTCTGGTCATGATGAAGCAGAAAACACTATAGTGGTTCCAGTGAAATGCCCCAAGAAGTTTTATTGTCTCTGACCTTTTATAGAACATCCATGAAGTTCGTTAGACATCTTTACTTAAGAATATTTTCCCTGCAAATACCATTGGTTGGTCACAGTCCAGCAACTGCTAGGTATGTTTGATTTTGTGAGTGTTCTATCTCTGTAGAATATTTTGTAATGTGTTTTCATTTTCACCCCTTCTGTTTGCACCCAATTTTCTCTGTTAAATTACAAATTTAGATTCTTGTAGTCTTTTTCATGTAAATCATTTCTTCATTCTACTCTATTAACCCTGAATATTAACTCATTCAATGAATATGTTAGTATAATTGACTAGAAATATAAGCAAAATAAGAATTACATTAGGTAATGCTCTTAAGGCACAGTCTCATGTGTTAGCTATCTCCTATTCAAGAAAATAGTAAGTAATTAAGCACAACTTTAAGCCATTTTCCAAGGGTAAGATTTCTTTCAACACCAGAATATCCAGGAAACCAGAGCTGGCATAGCTCATCTGAACAAGGGGTCACTCACAGCAGTTTGCTCAAAGCTGGTAGTCAAACTCCATGAACAAAAACAAGCAACCACTTAAGAGGGAGAGGGTCATATGACCTTTTTATTACTTTATCAAGACAAAAATAGTGGACCTGAGGTGACATCCAAGCAGAGTCTCTTACCTGGTTTAGGACATTAAGAGATAATTCCCTCTCTGCTCCCTGACAGAAATGTTAATCAACAAGTAAGCATAATTCCTGAGTAAAGAGGGATATCTTCTACAAATTTGGCAGGCATTACAGCTTCCCCTCTCTTATTGCACTACGTATAACAGCCTTCTGAAAAGGGGCACACAAAGCTCTGCAATACCTTGCTTATGAATAATGGCCACATTTCTATTGTGACTTATGAGGAGCAAAAATTGTCACATGTCAATGTTAAAGAACCCCTGGTGCTTTAGATTTTCCTAAAGCTTTTCTATCACATTCCACTTTCTTGATTCTATTAATTGAGATCAAATGAATGCAGTACTCTCTGAAAAGCCATAATCTTCAGGTAGGCCCTTATTCAATGTTAATGAGAAGTAGGGTATTTGTGCTTGATGCTGCCTGCCTCACCAAGAGCTGGGGTGACAATCCATCTAATAATCATGAAAAATCATGAAAGTCCAAAATTGTGAACAAGTTTAGATTTTCCTCAGTGGTACGGAAACTATCAATCACATATTTCACACTGGTCAAAAATATGTGCAATATATATTTACCTTGTCTGTTCTTTTTTAATTTAAGGATTTCTACCTGATCTTCAATTAATTCTTTTACCTAATGTCAAAAAAGACACCACCATTTTAGTTTGATCTAACTGATTAAGTTTATGAATTGAGAAAGATTCCAATTGATTTCAATATCTTTCAAGAATGATAATTTATTCTTGATAAGCTTTGTCCCCCCAAATTTACATTCCTTTGCGAGAGGGCCTTTAAGAAGCAAAGTTAGGGTCTTGGTGTCCTTGTGGGCTAAAGCTCTTACAAGTTGAATTTCTTGATTTGTTTAAATCATCATTCCTGATGAGTTACTTGAATGATAGAAATTCTCAGTCTTGCTTTCCCCCTCTTGTAGTTCTAAGAGCGTAATTCAAATTATTTCTATGGTCCTATGCCCCAGTAAATAAGCGCTGCCCTTTAGAAGAGGATGGCTTATTTGACAGTCCAGCCAATACAGTCATAGGCTTCAATGATGGTGCCTCAGTGCTGGTCAGGAGGGAGGAAGAGAGGGAAAGCAGGAGAAAGGGGCAGAGGGAATGAAGGGGGAGGGAGGAAAGTGGGGAGAGGGACAGGTTCTCATCTTTTTTAACACTGAATTTTCATGTATAATTTTTTGTTGGAAAAAGAAGTTCTGAGACTAAAAGCAGTCTGTAGGCCCACTTATAGGAAGAATACATCTCCATGGCCCTTTCCAGTACTAATGCTTTGTTGCTCTGTGATTCTGTGATATTCTCTCTAGTCAGTGATTCTCAGATTAGCATGGGAAAGGCTAGTCTGAAAACATGTCTCCTTCTTTCATCTGACTGGTCTTTTCAGTCAATGGAAATAAATATATATACACATATATATGCAGATAAATATATATAGATATAAATCTATACATATATTTTTATATATTTATATATAAATATATAACTTGTCTTTTATGGTGAAAGAAATATGCGTTCCAATATGACTCTCACATCTTAGGCATTTGCCATTATTCAGTATCAAAAAAGGAATAACAGGATAACAGTGTGGCTGCAGTGATTTAAAGCGTATTCTTAGATCCCCTTAGATGTAGGGGATCCAGATCTGCACATTTGAATGGAGCTAATGTAAATAGGAAATAGTTATTTATTCTTCCCTATTGTAGCATTTTTGCCCTGAGGCCCAGAGTCATGCCCAGTCTAGTTCACACTGTAGATTTCAGCTTTCCCTGCTAAAAAATATTAAAAGTCTTTTTAGCCATTAAAAATCTTTAGTGTTTTGTTGGGCTTCCCTGGTGGCGCAGTGGTTGAGCGTCCGCCTGCCAATTCAGGGGACACGGGTTCGTGCCCCAGTCCAGGAGGATCCCACATGCCACGGAGTGGCTGGGCCACTGAGCCCGCACGTCTGGAGCCTGTGCTCCACAACGGGAGAGGCCACAACAGTGAGAGGCCCGCGTACCACAAAAAAAAAAAAAAAAAAAAACTTTAGTGTTTTGTTATTGGCCCTTTTCCACTTATTAAGAAGAAAATATATTCCCTTATTATTTTCCTTTATGGAGTGGCCTACTTAGAAGTAATAAGTTCCCCAGAGCTGCAAAAATTCAAGTCGTGGGTGATCAGTTTCCACAATGTCATAGAAAGGAATTCCTGTATTATATAATGAATTTTACTTAATAATTGCTAAGATCACGTTTGTTTAATGATTCTAGCATCCATCTTTTGGCTCTGGAAGTTCAAAAACCCCTGCTTTTCTCACTCAAGTGTTGAGACTCTACAAATTTTATACTTTATATTCATCACTGGACCCAGAGCCTAGCTCCTATTACATATCTTATTTCAACTGTACTTGATTTTTACTGAATTATTTTTTAAGTCAACTTTTCTATACCATGAGTCATAATATTAGATTTTTCTAACATCCTTAATATTGTTTTCTTGGAACTTTTTTACCCTAATGTAACTCCATCTCATGAGAACCACATGACAATATGGGCAAGCCCATGAGATATGCTGGGAACTCTGCCCAGAAGTCTGAAGGGGTCAAGTTGTTCTGAGAATAGCTGACTAGCATAAAAGCTAGGTCCTGTCCAAGGTATGCAAAAAGTCACAACAAATTCCAGCTTACTTCTAACAGCACCTGCAGGAAGGATAATATCTGGGTACGAGGCTAGAGATACAACGCAACAAACAATACTCAAAATTGAGTAAATGTTATCATCCCAGTTATGAAAAATAAGATACTTCTGAACAAGATCTCAGTCAATTGCAGAAAGTACTAGGAGTGGGACTCATCCTAGCCAGAAAACAAAGCAGGTACTGCAATGAAGGTGTTACCAGTACAGGGACATCTGTTAGGCACAGGCTACATCAGGTGTGACCCTGATGAATGAATATGGTCTATCCTGATTCCAATCAAGCATCTCAGGCTCATCATGTACACCCTGCTCTGGTAGAATTGACTCAGGGCATTACTCACGTCTGGGCTTGGAATGAAGAACATCTGCGACTACAGCTTTGCAGGGGTGTTAAAAAATGGACTGAAAGTCTACCTTATAATTTTACATTTGTCAAAATCAGCTTTCTAAACATGCATTTAATTTTTCGGGCCTTCTCTCAGAATTCCTAATTCTGCCAATTCATGGTTGCTTATCTGAAGATTTGTTCCAATTTTAAATCCTCAAGCATTTCCCTGTTTGAGAAAATGAAGTTAAGAATGGCATCTGTTCTAGTTGGCACTTCTACATGGTCTTTACTGCACTATAGGGATTTACTGACAGGACTTTGTGACCAAGGTGCATTAATCTTCGACAAATGTTCATATAATAAAAAAGGCTGTCATCAGCACCAAGTTCTATTACTAAAAAGTTTCAACAAGCTTCTCTAAAAAGCCTGGCTCATTTTTTCCCCCTTTATAGTTTTCAGATTGATTATAAACTCCAACTACAAAGTTTACCTTTCTCTCTTCTCTTGCCTACCTAAAGTGAGACTCTCTAAACTTATTTCTCTGTCATATTATAAAAGATCATATTAATAAAGGTTTATGTTCTCTTTTAATCAGGCATTTCAGTAAATCTTTCTTTTTGTACACTAATAAAACTTTATATTGTACTGCTTATTAAATTCTTTATGTAAAAATGTACATTCTCCTAAGATTACTGGTGGTATGATTTTTAACCTCTACAAGTATCAGTTTTACTTTCTGTAAAGTGGAAATTTTGTAATAGTGTTATATTTGTAGTGAGCATTAAATGAAATAACATATGTAAAAAGGTTTATCTGTCTAGAATCTATAGTATTACCATTAGTATTGGTTAGTTTGTTTCTAATGGATAAACTAACTGGTTTCTCCCACTATGATCCCCCTTCCCCAAATGAAGCATGAGAGTGGATTTACCAACACAGTATGACCTAAGTATCCTGGATGAGTATGAGAAAGTGGCACTTCATGGCTGATATTTCAGAGACTCGTGTAGGGCCCAAAAACTGAGACACCTCTTACAGGATTACAAATTCAGTCCCAAGTAGCATAAACTGACAGAGCTCAAACAAGCTCAAATAAGAAGGTAAGTAAGTCCAGAATTATGAGGAGCTGGTGGATCTATACCTTAGGAAAAAACATTTTGCTAAGCCAAGGAGGAAGTAGGCAACCTTCTTACATAGGCTCAGCCCAGAAGTGAACATCCACCCCACACTACCTCTTCCACCAACACTGAAAGATTAGGAAATACCCTGGACTTCTTTATCATATCGAGAATAATAGTGCAAATTTGTGACCTCGAATGGATTAGGCTAAGATTGCATTCTTAGCTAACCTTGACTCTTGGAGATAAACACTCTTTCATTTTTAACTTTCTATTTCATTTAAGCAAAACTGCTGGAGATTTCAGAAACACTCAGCAGGCCTGAGGATTGTTGATGGATTTCAAGATTTTGTTGAGTACTCTTAACTGCAATTAATTATAAGTCAATGTTCAAAAACTGTTGCACAACACTATTTTTGTAATTGATTTGTATAAACATATATCTAATTTGCATTATATTTGTTTTCTATGTGTGTAAATTCTTAAATTCTCACTACAGTTTTTGAAGGTTTCACCTATGACATTAATATCAACTTACCTATACTAATGTTTACACTTCAAAAATTGTTGTATATAGACCATCTAATTTGATTGTGGTTATCCCCATCTTACCCATGAACAAAATTTGTATCTGTTGCAAAGTAAGAAAATCAGGATTAGAACCAGACAAAAATATCCAGACTTTTTCCTAAGCCACACTTATTTTCTTTCCACATCATTTATAATATGGGAAAAATTGGGAAATAAATGTACTCAGGCACTTATCACACCATATTGTAAATCTCTCTTTCTTATCCATTGTCCCACTACCCTGTAGGACCTTTGAAGATGGAAAGTTTTAGTCCTTGGGTCTAGCGTCATACCTGACACCTGCTCATTACTAAACTAATGAGGTAAAAATTGAAAATACCGTAGGGGTAAAATTCTTCCTAAACTATAAAATATCAAAGCTGCCCTCTTGGTGCAGCTGGCGCCATGTCAGTCTCATAAACTATAAAACATCATTTACGTATTTTTAAATTTGAAACTAATTTATAATATGAACTCTGGAATTGGCATGAAATCATTATCTTATATTTTCATTGCTTACATTATGTATACTTATACATAGAAACAGAAAAAAATGTTTACTGAAGAATATATTTAAAGAAAAAAGAGCTATAAATCTTTGAAGTATCTCAAGAAATTTTCATTTTTCACACCTTTCCTCACATTTTTTTTCACAAAAAAGTGTCTCAAACAAGATTAGATAGAAAAGCACAGATAATCCAAAGATAGCCTCTCTAGTCTCTCGCTGTGCACTGACAATGATGCCAAAGAAGGTAGAAGAAATAGAATCTTCCTGTTGATATATCAACCCAGTTTCAAGTAATTTTTTAAGAGATCACCAGATAGAAAAATCAATGTTCTTCAGGTCAAAATTTGTTTTACCAGAATTGAATTAGGTCAGAACAGAATTTGAAATGCCATAACAGATTTCTAGCACTTAGCAATGTATTGGCATAATATTTGTTTTTTGAAGGAGAAAAAAAATAGGACCTTTTAAAATTTATTTAAACAATTATTGAGAAAACTATGCTTCTGGGTATCCTTGTAACTGAAAGTGGCAAAGCTAACTGCAATGCCTCCACATGCCAGTCAAAGTTGCCTGTGTGGTGCTAGATAGAAACTTTTCCCCATGGGGAGGTCAGAAGGGACTCCCAGGTCAGAGCTCTCTGCAGGATGGGCTGAGACCACTGTCACCGCTGCGTCGAAATCCTTGTCTGCCCACCTTGCTTCCTTCCCTCTATGACAGGTGTTATTCCTAGGGCCCTTGCCCCAAAATTTCCTGAACATAGTTATAGGTCTTCATCTCTAAGTCTGTTACAGGAATCAGTCCTACAACACCTACTAGGCCACATACTCCCTCTCACTGCTAATATAGTTCTCTCAGCACTCTAGAAAGAAACGGTTTGCCTTGTTGGAAGCCCGATAAGGCTCTTAAAAAACTGTATTTTCCTGTAAGCCTGAGGCAGACATTAAGGGTTACCTAAGCATTTTGGCAAAAACCAACAAAAAATTTTCATTAGTATCGACACTGTTGTTGGCATATCAGGGATTTGCTTTTTAGCATTTTGAAATTAAGCAACTTTGGAAAAGTTTTGAGAGTGTCTTTGAAGGAACTCATAAATGCAGAGCAACAGCATACTCAGGAGATTATATGTAAACTTGCTGATGATAGTGTTCATCAAACTTAGGAATTACAGGAAGACAACTGCCCAAATACTTTAGAGATTCTTCCCATAGTGAAAATACTCTTTAATTTTCTGTGTGGTTTATAAATGTCCTCTTATTATGTGGCAAACATTCTATAACATTAAGTAAAATGCTACATATCTGGGGCTTAGTTCTCATTATAGATTCATTACATTTACATACAAATGGAAATAATTTGGCTATCTCTCCAGCGACTACAGGACCCTATCAACTCAGCACGAAACAACTGTAGCATCAGTCTTTCTCCATACAGACTCCAAGAGGCAAGATTCGCTGGGAATGTTCTGGAAGAAAAAGGAACAATGGGCTGTTCATGGTCCCTGTAACTTTGCCCAGGAAAATAGACAAAAAAACCGAACAAATGCTCTGGATACAGCCACTGCCTTGTCAGAGGCCCCATTTCTGGTTCTGCCATCCTTGTCCTCAACATCCTGACTCCACCACAGACACACTTTTACCTAAAATAACTTCTATGTAGCCTGTTCCTATTTTCCCCATATTTTTTTGGTTAGCGCTTAATATTGTGGGCCTTAGCTTTATTTAATGGTATAGTACTTTAAAATTTTCTATTAACAGAGGCTTTTTAACATTAAAATATTATCATGTATATTAATATTACCTGTTTTATTAAAATATTTTTAAAGTGCATTTCCCCAATTTTCTAATTTTTTCTTTCACTTTTCTACTAATTTTGGCATTTATGTAGCTCATTTTTTACCTCATCTAGTTAACTTTCTTTACTTCCATACGTTTTACTGGGTCTTTTAGTCTTCCTTCTTTTAAATTTTATATATAAGATAGTTCTCAACTTTCTACTTAGTTTTAATTTTTAGTTTAAGTCCATCTTAACCTTTAACTTTGCTATAAGTTTACCAATCTTCATTTGCTTTTGTAAGAGCCCACAAGGATCCAGGCTGCAGGAGTGCCAACAGAGGAGGACTGTATCATCTCTGCCCTGGCTACACTAGTGACAATGAGCACGATCATCCAAGCTGCCTCTGCACCAGGACCCCTAATCAATCTCCCTCTCAAGTTAAAGGAGGTATTTCAAGAGACTCTCATCTCTGTACACTCACAGTCCAGGCACCCATTCTGCTACCTTATTGGCTGGAGCTGGCCGTAAGAGACAGGAGGAACTACCCTATGAGAAAATTTTTAAGAAAAAGGAAACAATAGCTCTATAAATACAATTCCTGTGTTTTTTCCTTCATAGTACTAGATAACTCAATGAATGAATGAATGATAACTCAATCATTATCATGTAGTTATGTGTGTTGTTCTTTATTTAAATTCTATCTCTTCCACTAAAGTTCTACTAAATGAGGTACGTAACTGTGTTTCTCTTGATCACTGCTGAATGCCTAGCCCAAGGTTTGGTGTAAAGTACAATTACAAAAAATATTGTTAAATGGGTAAATGAACAAATGAATAAACTAAATGTCAAATATTTTTTAAGTGAATACTGCTGAATAGGCAGTAAAGTAACTGAAGGTTTTCTCACCTTTGACTTTTTTTTTTTTTTTTTTTTTACTGTTGCTGACTTTAACTGGCACAAGGGTTTTAACCAAAACACTGAAGTCAGGGACTCTGTAGATACAGTTATAGTGCAATGTATAAAAAGAAGTCAATTAAGGAAGGATATTAAGTAAGGAGAATTTTATTCTATAGACATTCTTCAAAAAGTAGTTTGTCCAGAAGTGGATTATGCAATGGCTGGGATATGTGTCCCCCACCACCAACAAAATTCATTTGTTGAAATCTAACCCCCAGTGTGATAGTATTCAAGGTGAGGCCTTTGGGAAGTAATTAGGTCTGAGGGTAGAGCCCTCAGGAGTGGGATTAGTGCCCTTATAAAGGAGCCCTAGTGAGCCTTCTAGACCCTTTGCCATGTGAGAATACAATGAGAGGTTGGCTGTCTGCAACCTGGAAAAGGGTCTTAAAAGAACCTGACCTTACTGGCACCCAGATCTCCAACTTCCAGCCTTCAGAACTATAAGAAATAAATTTCTGTTGTTTATAAGCCACCCAGTCTATGGTATAAAACAGTTTGAACTAAGAGCATTCACAATATTATCTTGGTTTAATAAGTGTTTGCTTCTTAAACTAAATTACAGGTCTTTCTCTTTTTATTTCCCTAGTTATATTTTTTTAATATCTTGGTGTTTTTACATTAAATGCTTAGACAGATAGTCAGATTTTCCTAGTCCAACTTTTGGTTAATATTTAAAATTTTTTCTACCCACTTTTACATATACCTCCTGCAAACATACTATTAGATATTTTGAAAGTGATATGTCATTTATTTTGACATAACTACAGATTAAACTTTTAATTAATGAAAAGTAGAGCTCCTCATAATAAATTGTAACTCATTTTAACTCAGAACAAACATAGGATTTCTGCTTTTGGATATCTTTAATTGGAATACCTGAATGTCTCTTTATTAGGCATGAATGCCAGCATGCTATTATACAGTATTTTTTTTTAATGTTAAGGCTCTATTATTAGATATGGGGAAATATTTATGTTAACTCCCTTTGGGGGATTCTAAACAGAGTACTCTGTCATTTACTTTCTTAGACTCATAGTTGAATAAGATTACAATATTTCATGAAAAATAGTTTCAAAAGATATTTGCCCCATAAGGAAATTGTTGATAATTTCTTTTTCCATGAAGTATTCAAAAGAACAGCCTATGTATGAAAATTCTTAAACACAGATAATTCTTGAGAGTTATTATTTGTTAAGTTCCAACTTAAACAATGTCCGTAATAACAATGTCCACCTTGCTTCAAGAAGACAGTGCTCTTAAAATTTCAGATGAACATATAGAAGCTATTTGTTTGTGTTTGGCATGCTTTGCCTCTAAAATACAGGTTTTGAGATGGAGTTGTCCTCCACACAATTCCCTTGAACTCTTATTATATGGATCAGTGGCCACCTTGGTTTGGTTAACTCAATAATCAGTAATGGTCGCAAACTAGAAAGCCTTGTGATTTC
Organism: Phocoena phocoena; assembly: GCF_963924675.1. NCBI lineage: Eukaryota > Metazoa > Chordata > Mammalia > Artiodactyla > Phocoenidae > Phocoena > Phocoena phocoena. The sequence goes on along the minus strand of NC_089227.1, from coordinate 70,050,661 downwards.
AGGGAAATGATTATATTCTAAGGAGACTGAAGAAAGATGGAAAGTTTTTTAGTAGTTTCTCAAACAGAAAATCCAAACAGAACCTCTCTCTACGGTTTTTCACAATTTCTACTTTAAGTTCTGTTTTCAAAAGATGAGCAATTAGACTCAGATTAGAATTTTGCAGTCAAATGTTCTCTGTTTGAGATAGCAACAAAAACTCTGTGTGAAGTCACAAAAATACTGATGGCCACTGTTTTTTTGTTCCTAGTCTTCCAGACAGGGTTTGAGAGGGAAGAGAAAACGAAAGAGTGCTAAAAAGCCCAGAAGGAAATGATGGTGATAATTAGCAAGTCAATATTTACCCTAACTTTCATAGTAGTGATAGCATTACACAAACTACTTCTGACCTTCACTAATTTAAAATAGGTATCTTGTAATAATCTGTAGTTTTTCATACATACAAAATATTGTGTACAATTTCTAAAATATATTTTGATAAATAGTACATATTGTTGAAATATCAATATTTATGCCAAAGTCAATATAATCATACACAAACTTCTATTTAAATGAATTTATACTTCCCCAAATAATCAAATAACTGAAAAATGTATACTCTAATCTCATCCTACACAGTGTCAAAGAAAAATTGCACTGGATGTAGTTAAACAGACAAGGAAGACTTTTTTCAAGTGTATTGCAGTAGAGGTCAAGACTATGGCAAAGGGGAGAGAGAGACTGAAATCTACTCCTCTAAAACAAAAGTGGGGTGAGCTAGTGGAAAAGTACTGGAGGACGTTTGTGGGGAGGTTGTCAATGTGATTAGGCCAACTGTATGTGCTAACTGATTCTAGAAATTAAGCTCCTACCTCCCACATAGACTTGGAGAGAGAGGTTCTATCTAGCGTTGATGATTACTTTTCAGAATGGTTGCTCCTTGAGAAAGACACTCCTGGGTTCTAAAACTGGCAAAAGACTGGGAGAAGATTTACATCTTAAAGGAGCAAAGAAATAATTTACAGTTGCAAGTTTTCTAAAGAGTTCTAACAAAAGGGAGGTCAAGAGCTGATAGGAAGAAACCTGGCTAAAGTTTAGTCAAGCTGAGGGGAATATTAAGGCCATCTTGGTCAATAGATAGAAAGAGGAATGTGGCAAAACAGACTGCAAGCTGCAATGGCACATGAAGTAAGTGTTGGTATAAACCAAGGACAATTTATGGAGACTTTATATTAAAATGATGAGGTTGCTCTTATAATTCACTTACCAACAACTCAGTAATTCTTTATAGTGATTTCTAAAAGATGGTTTGCGTGAAACTGTTAAAAAAAAAAAGGCAGTTGGAGGTCAAACTCGACCAATAGGTTGTATCAGTCAGAGTTCAACCAGAAAAACAAAACAAGTAGGGGATATACACTGATGAATTTATTGTAAAAAAAATTGCTTTATGGAATTTTGGGGGCTGACTAGGCAAGTGTGAAATCTATAGGGCATACTGTTAGGAAGAAGAGGCTAGAAAGTAAGGCATGAGTTAAAGCTGCTACACACAAGCAGTATTTCTTCTCTTTCCAGAAAATCTCAGTACTACTCTTAAGGTCTTTCAGTTGATTACAGGAGACCACCTTGATTACCTAGGATAATCCTCCCTACTTAAATTCAATTGATTATGAACATTCATCACATCTACAAAATACCTTCACAACAACACCTAAATTAGTGTTTGATTGAACAACTGAGGACCACAGCCTAGCCAAGTTGACATAATAGACTCACCATCACATAGGTTGAATTGAGGCGTTATCAGAGAGATGTAACAAACGAATTAACATCACCAGTCAAAACAAAGTGGTTCTCCATAAGGGTCTAATTGGTTTGTGTATTTAAATAAGTTAGAATATTTCAATTAATTTTAGAATTTGAGGGGATATGTCACATGTTTTTCATTGATTCCAGAGCTTTATTCTCTAGAAAAAAATATGAACATATATAACATTGTAATACATAACATTGTGCTTAATAACACATAATTATTATATGTAATTTTAAAAACATATATTTGTACAAATCTATAGAGTCACCTAAATGTTCAGCATTTTATAATGTTCTAATATATACCTTAACTACAAAAAACTATAGTATGATATGAAAATAAAAAGCTTGTTATAAAAGTGAAGAATGAGTAGCTACTAAAGCATCATAGGAAAATGATATCCAACTTTCACTGTAGAACAGCATTCAAAACTATTGAACACTTTATAAGTGAATTAAATATAGATATTTTAATATTTACCCTTTTCATAATATAAATTACTTTAGTGTCATTTCTTAATCATATTACAAATTTTTCAAAAGATTGACTAAAATATGACTATTTTCATGATTTTATATTTATTTTGTATACTGTTTTTCCAGTATGCATTTAAGATTTTGAGATGTAAAAATATGGTTGAATTGAGATTCTCTTTTACTTTTACATATGTCTTTAAATGTAAGAACTAAAAATCATTATTAGAATAAAGATAATGAGAAAGAAAATTAATGTCTGTGTCCAAGAATTCCTCTTCTTTCTCTCAGTCTGTATTACTGCAATATACAGTAAGTCCCTACATACAAACGAGTTCCATTCCAAAATTTGTTCATAAGTCCAACAAAGTTAGGCTAGATACCCAGCTAATACAACCAGCTATATAGTACTGTACTATAAAGTTTTATAATACTTTTCACACAAATAATACATAAAAAACAAACAAACACAAAAAATAAAGAAAACATTTTTAATCTTACAGTGCAGTGCCTTGGAAAGTACAGTAGTACAGTACAACAGCTGGCATACAGGCAAGAAGAGTTACTGACTGGAGGAGGGAGAGGAGGTGGGAGATGGTAGAGCTGAAGGATCGTCAGCAATAGGAGACGGAGGGCAAGCTGCAATTTCACTCATGCCTGACATTGATGGCACGGGTTCTGGTTCCTTGCTAGATTCAATTCTATCTACCCTCTTGAAAAAACAATCCAGTGATGTCTGGGTAGTAGCATGTTCACATCTTCGAAAGTTCGCAACTTGAATGTTCCTATGTAGGGGGGCTTACTGTGATCCCCAAGACTCATAAACGCACGTTCAGCACTGACACCAGTGACTAGCTATTAACAAAAAAAACCACTGAGATGTTATTTAATCAAATGCCCTTAGCATGCAACAAGTGTTATCCTGCATCTCCCAGCCTTTAATGCCTGCTTCAGTGTTCTTATCCAACTCATTCTAAAACTGAATATTTTATGTTAGGTTTTAGTGAATCCTAGTCTTTCCTATTCTTGCCTAGATGTGAAAATTCCCATTTGCCATGAGTTAAGGTTAAAGTAGTCACATTTCTGATAAACAGAATTGGCTCTTCTGTTAAGCTCCTTGCATTTCATTTCCATTTTATATTCTTTACTCCAGAGCATTGCTAACCCCCCAGATGTGCATGGGGCAGGAGGAGAGAGGTGTGGAAAGCAACACACACACACATATACAATCCCACCCATACTTAAGAGAATAATAATAGGCTCCTGTGACTCTGGAGACAGGGTGAGAAAAAGAGTAGGTTTGTATAAAATACAAGCAGTCATGAAGAGGACAACAGGGATAGCTGTGAAGCTGAGGCTGCATTCATTCTGATGTGCTAAACTCACTGGAAAGTTGCCAGTGAAAACTAGGAAATTCATCTGAATCACTTTAAACCTCTCAGAGGAAATGTGCTATAAAAATTCAAGACAGTGTTGCCATTATTAAAGCTATTATTGCTAACATTTCTCATTATGAACACAAAGTCAGAAAAGGAAAAAAGGCTGGTAAAGAAATCAGACAGATAATAGGGAGGAAGGCTGACAATTATTATTCAGACAGGTAATGAATTTGGTAATGTCTAACCTATATAGTACAATGGATCTGTTACAATCTTTCTTAGATTGTGAGAAATAACAAGTTTCAATACAAATGTGGGTATTTAAAAGAAATGACTACCTCAAAGTCTTAGATATTAAGTTTAGCTCTCATAACGTCTGTGTGACAGCATTCTATTGATCAGTTTGGGCTGCCATAACAAAATACCACAGACTGGGTGGCTTAAACAACAGCAATTTATTTCTCACAGTTCTGGAGACTGTGAAGTCCAAGATCAAGATGCCTGAAAGGCAGGTTTCATTCTAAGGTCCCTTCTCTTGGCTTCTAGGGGGCTACCATCTCCCTGTGTGCTCTCATGACCTCTCCTTTTATTCAAGGAAAGACAAAGCAAGCTCTCTATATAAGGGCACTTATAAGGGCACTTATTCCATCATGAGGACCCCACTTTCATGACCTAACTTAATCCTAATTACCTCTCAAAGGCCCCATCTCTACCATCACACTGGGGCTTAGGGTTTCAACACAAGTATTTGAGGGGAACACAAACATTCAGACCATGACAATTATTATATGTATAGTCTCCATTTAAAGAGAGCTTTAAAAGGATGCTTTATTCTGAGTGTATAAGCAAGTACAATATTTAAAAATAAAAAGAGAATCCTATGTATTTATCTACCATACCCCACTAGAGTCATAGTGTTTAGTAGATACTCTTCTTACTATTAAACAAAACCTGTAGATATATAAAAGTCAAGAAATCAGATGTTTTGTTAAAAGACTTCCATTTGAACATCTACTTGAGGATACTTTATAGGGAAATAAAATATTTTATAAGTACAAACATACATGACGACAATATGAAGATAGGAAAGACTGGGGAAGAAAAATAGTCACATTGGAGTAATTAAGTCACCAGGTTTACCCAGGTAAAAATCTCTGTTCAATAGCTGCCTGAGCAGAATTTATTTATCTGCCATCAGGCCCAGCCTTACAAACAATCAGATGACAAACAAAAGCAGTCTAAAGAGGAGAGGAAGAACAATCACTGGTAGCTAAGGACTCTGTTTTTGTTTAACAATTTGGGGAGTTTAAGTCACCAACTTGTCTATTCACCTTTCTTGCGCTAGCAAAACATTTTCTAGTTACAAAATGAATAAAAGCTACATTATCACTCATCCATAGTAAATTTCTATTTCTAGGTCACTTTAAGCAGAATGTGCTTGCTCATCAAGGCATACTTTGAAGAGCCTTGTCATAAATACTAAGAGAGGCAGTGAATCAAGTGAAAAGAGAATATGGAATCATATAGAGCTAGATACAAATTCTACCTCAACCATTTACTATATTGGAGGCCTTGGGTAAATATGTAATCTTTCTTATTATGGAAGAATATTTGCATTATTACTTCATTGTATTATCTAACACCACAGAAATACAAAGGATCCTAAGAGACTACTATGAATAACTATATGCCAACAAATTGGATAACCTAGAAGAAATGGAAATTCCTAAAAATACACAACCTATCAAGACTAAATCAGGAAGAAATAGAAAATCTGAACAGTTCAATAATGAATAAGGAGATTTAATCAGTAATCAAAAAGCTCTTAACAAACTAAAGTCCAGGACCAGATGGCTTCACTGGTGATTTTATCAAACATCTAACAAAGAATAATACCAATCTTTCTTAAACTCTTCCAAAAAAGGAAAGAACACTTCCAAACTCATTTTACAGGCCAAAATTACCCTGATACCAAAGCAGAAAAGGACACTAAAGAAATAAAATTACAAGTCAATATCCCTTATGAACATTGATGTAAGAATTCTCAACAAAATGCTAGCAAGCAGAATTTAATGGCACAGTAAAAGGATCCAGGATCCTATACCACAATCAAGTGGGATTTATCCCTGTAATGCAAGCATAGTTCAACCTAGGCAAATCAATCATTGTGATATACCACATAAACAAAATAAAATATAAAAATCTTTATGATCATCTCAATAAATGCAGAAAAAGCATTTGACAAAATTCAAAATCATTTCATGATAAAAACTCTCAACAAATTAGGTATACAAAGAATATACCTCAACATAATAAAGGCCATAAATGACAGCCTACAGCTAACGTCGTACTCAATGCTGAAAGCTTTTCCACCAATATCAGGAACAAGACAAGGGTGCCTACTCTTGCCACTTCTATTCAGCATAGTACTGGAAGTCCTAGCCAGAGCAATTAGAGAAAAAAAAGAAATAAAAGACATTCAAATCAAAAAGGAGGAAATGAAATTGTCTCTTTGCAGATAACATGAATATATTTCTTTTCATACTTCCCTAAGGACGCCAGGAAACAACTGTTAAAACTAGTAAATGAATTCAGTAAAGTTGCAGGACACACAATCAACATAAAAAATCAGTTGTGTTTTTATACACTAACAATGAGTTACTCAAAAAGAAATTAAGAAAACAATCCCATTTACAGCAGCATCAAAAACAACTAAATACTTATGAAAAAATTTAACCAAGGAAGTAAAAGATCTTTACACTGAAAACTATAAAATACTGATTAAAGAAATTGAAGAAGACACAAATAAATGGAAAGATATCCCATGTCTATGCATTGGGAGAATTAACATTGTTAAAATGCCCACACTACACAAAATAATTTACAGATTCAGTGTAATCCTATCAAAATTCCAATAGCATTTTTCACAGAAATAGAAAAAATAATCCTAAAATGCACTTGGAATCACAAAAGATTCCACATGGCCAAAGCAATCCTGAAAACGAAGAAGAAAGTTGGAGGCATCACACATCCTGATTTCAAACTATATTACAAAGCTGTAATAAGTCAAAATAGTTTGGCACTGGCATAAAAAATAGACATACAGGGCTTCCCTGGTGGTGCAATGGTTAAGAATCCACCTTCCAATTCCGGAGACATGGGTTCGAGCCCTGGTCCGGGAAGAACCCATGTGCCAGGGAGCAACTAAGCCCATGAGCCCTAGAGCCCATGCTCTGCTGAGCCCTAGAGCCTGTGCTCTGCTGAGCCCTAGAGCCTGTGCTCTGCAACAAGAGAAGCCACCACAATGAGAAGCACGCCACGGCCGCAACAAGAGAAAACCTGTGGGCAGCAATGAAGATCCAATGCAGCCAAAAATAAATAAACGTATATTTAAAAAAAAAAGACATACAGACCAAGAGAACAGAATTGATAACCCAGAAATAAACCCATGCATATAGAGTCGGTCTTTGACAAGAGTTCCAACAATATGCAATGGGGAAAGGATAGCCTATTCAATAAACGGTGTTAGAAAAACCAAATATCCACATGTAAAAGATTATAAGTGAATCTATACCATACATGAAAATGAACTCAAAATGGATTAAAGACTTAATATAAGACCTGAAATTGTTAAAGTCCTAGACGAAAACACAGGAAAAATGTTCCTTGATATTAGTCTTTACAATGATTTCTTGGATATGACACCAAAAACCCAGGCAAAAAAAGCACAAATAAACAAGTGGTACTACATCAAACTTAAAAGCTTCTGCACAGTAAAGAAAACGATCAACAAAATGAAAAAGTAACCTGAAGAATGAGAGAAAATACTAGCAAGCCATATATCTGATAAGGAGCACTATCCAAAATATACAAAGAACTCACACAACTCAATAGCAAACAAAACAAAACAAACAACAACAACAAAAAAACAGATTTTTTAAATGGGCAGAGAACCTGAATAGACATTTTTCCAAAGAAAGTATACAAATGGTCAACAGACTATGAAAACGTGCTCAACATCATAAATCGTCAGAAAAAGTCAAATCAAAACCATAATGAGGTATGACCTCACATCTGTTAAGATAGCTATTATCAAAAAGACAAATGATACATATGCTGGTGAAGGTACGAAGAACAGGGAACATCTGTGCACTGTTTGTAGAAATGTAAATTGGTACAGCCAGTAAGGAAAAGAGTATGGTGGGTCCTCAGAAAATTGAAAGAGAACTACATATGATGCAGCAATCCCACTTCTGGGTGTACCTTGAAAGGATATAAAATGACTATCTCGAAGAGATATCTACAATCCCATATTCATTGCAGTATTATTCACAGTAACCAAGATGTGGAAACAACCTAAAAATCCACTGGCAGATGAATGGATAAAGAAAATGCAGTACACACACACACACACACACACACACACACAGGAATATTATTCAGCACTAAAAAAGGAGGAAATCTTGCCATTTGAGATAACATGGATGACCTAGAAAGCACTGTACTAAGTGAAATAAATCAGACAGAGAAAGACAAATACCATATGATCTCACTTACATGTAGAGTCTAAAACAAAACGAAACAAAAACAAAAAAAGAACTCACAGATACAGAGAATACGCTGGTTGTTACCATAGGCAGAAGGTGGGAGGTAGGTGATATGGGTGAAGGAGGTCAAAAGGTACAAACCTAAAGCTATAAAATAAATAAGTCATGAGATGTAATGTAGAGTATAGTGACTATGGTAAATAATACTGTATTGCGTATCTGAAAGTTGCTAAGAGACCAAATCTTAGAAGTTCTCATGACAAGAAAAAAATTGTAATTACGTGTGGTGATGGATTGAGGGATGTTAACTAGACTTATTGTGGTGATCATTTCACAGTTCATACAAATATTTAATCACTATGTTGTACACCTGAAAACTACTATAATATTATATGTCAATTATATCTCAATTTTTTTTTAAAAAGGAAATCCTGCCATTTGTGACTACACAGATAAAAATGGAGAATGTTATGCTAAGCAAAATAAGCCAGGCAAAGAAAGACAAATGATTCATGATCTCACTTACATGTAGAACCTTTAAAAAAAAGTTTCAACTTATAGTGACAGAGAGTAGAATAGAGATTACCAGAGGTTGGGGAGTTAGGGGCGGGGAGAGGCAGGTAGGGGGAAAGTGGAGCTAATGGTGGAAGAGTACAAACTTTCAGTTACAAGATGAATAAATTCTGGAAACCTAATGTACAGCATACTGACTATAGTTATATTATAGTTAATATAGTTAATTATAATATAGTTAATTATAATGTATTGTATACTTGAAGTTTGCTAACGAGTCAATATACACAAACACAAAATGTAACTCTGTGAGGTGATGCGTATGTTTATCAGCTTGATTGTGGTACCATTTCACAATGTATACATATATCAAAACATCACATTGTACAACCTAAATATATACCATTTTTATTTCTCAAGCATACCTCAATAAAGCTGGAAAAATAAACTAATTAATTAATTTAAAAATTACTCTATTATATTCCTATTTTTTTAAAAAGGTATTTAAGTTCTAAACACAAAACATCTCTGATAACATTGCCCTTTTCCATCTCCCCCACCACTCTCTGTTGTTAACACTTTCTCATTTTAGACATTATGTCCTCTGGGACACCTGCCCAGGTGCCCATGTCTGGGTTCAGTCACTCTTCTCTCTCCTTGTACTTCTTCATACTTTGCTTTATCAACCAATTATTTATTTGTTCATATTTCCATTAGACTATAAACTCTACATCTCCTTCACCACACTAGGCACTTAACAATTATTTGTTGAATGAATAAGAAATTATTTCATATTTCAGAATGTCTCTCTGAAACCCTCAAAATACAGATTTTCTACTATACACTTAGTTTGCAACCTTCTCTCTCCTTTAATCTTTTATGTAACTAAGCTAGCTAATTTATTGCTTATTATTTCATTGAATTGTCTTACTTTTTTCAATATGTTCTATCAAAATACACTGTCCTTTGTAAAACTAGACATTGAATATTAGGGAGCCAGGTAAAATTATGATAATAAATCACTTGATGATTTCAGGTAGATGGAATAATCACCTGGATTGTGAGTGGCAGTTCAACTCCTATTGTCCATGCCTAAAATAGACTACCTGACTCAGGCTTATAAGACAGAAAATCAATCCCATAAAGTTATTTTGATGGTCAATTCTAAATTAGGTCAGCTGTTTAGAAAAAGGATTGTTTGGCAATTCCTTTGACAGAATTAATATTTTAATAAAGTAACTGAATGTTCTAGAAAAAAGGGACAAGAAAGTCAGTCCTCATCTAAAAGACCCAGAATGACTAAGGTCACATAAAGAGTAACGGCAAAGTTATACTTCAGGACTTATGACCTTCAATTCAATTTTCTTTCTATATCAATATCAAATCAATAGTTAACATGAGTTGTTATACTAATTCAGTCTCCTGTCTACCAAATCCATTATCTAACTGCTTCTTTGATGTTTCTGTTATAATGAATTTATACCAATATCCTACTTTGTCCCCTAGTCTCTAGCTGTGTAGGCTCATAATAAACTCTTTGATAATGAGAGGAGAGAACTCCATCTATCTCTTTTATCTACCCACCCCCCACCAAACCAGGCACAGGCAAGCCTTCTTACCACAGGGGGAATGTGAAAACAACTTATTCAGAAATCTGTTCTTCTGAAAAGCACATGAATCTTCCAGAGAATCCTACTTCACTCCACTCTTCAGCACCCATCGCTCAAAATCCCAGTTTGAACCACTTCTCCACCACCACCACCACTTGCCTAATCAGGAAGCCATTTTCATTTTCATCCAGATCAAACCAGCATGAGAAATTTTCTGGGTCATTATTCCCTGGGTGAAAAATTCAGTTTTAAAAAAAGACATAGGGCTATGTGTACATTTGTACAATTTGTTTTATGTACCTAGTTAAAAGTTCACACGTTACCTGAGCAAATATTAGAATGTTATATTAAATACTGTTAAGCTCTTGGTCTTTTTGTATTTTGACATATTCACCACTCTTCCCAAGTTTATGTTATCTGCAAATTTGATGGGTATGTCACAAATGTCTGCATCAAAGTAACTGATGACAATGTTGAACAGAAAAAGAAACCTTAATTTATGTTCCATAAACTTGCAAGGACAGGTGCAGGTCACTAAGGGTAGGAGGCAGAATTCATCTGTGTCACTGCTCAAAGAAGTCAGTGATTTTTTTTTTTTCAAAAACCAAAAAACCCCTGCTTTTTCTATAAAGAATATATTTCATTAATGCAGGTTAATTAAAAATTTCTTATCACCCGACATGTTGTAATATTACAACTCTATACTATTTAAAGCATTCAGTGATATTTTCTTTATTTTGAATTTTATTTTTTATATACAAGGTTCTTATTAGTTATCCATTTTATACATATTAGTGTATATCTGTCAATCCCAATCTCCCAATTCATCACACCACCAGCACCCACTCCACCACATTCCCCACTTGGTGTCCATACGTTTGTTCTCTACATCTGTGTCTCTATGTCTGCTCTGCAAACCAGTTCATCTGTACCATTTTTCTAGGTTCCACATATATGCATTAATATATGATATTTGTTTTTCTCTTTCTGACTTACTTCATTCTATATGACAGTCTCTAGATCCATCCACATCTCTAAAAATGACCCAATTTCGTTCCTTTTTATGGCTGAGTATAGTCCATTGTATGTATGTACCATATCTTCTTTATCCATTCATCTGCCAATGGGCACTTAGGTTACTTCCATGACCTGGATATTGTAAATAGTGCTGCAATGAACATTGGGGTGCGTGTGACTTTTTGAACTATGGTTTTCTCTGGGTATATGCCCAATAGTGGGAGTACTGGGTCCTATGATAATTCTATTATTAGTTTTCTAAGGAATCTCCATACTGTTCCCGATAGTGGCTGTATCAAATTACATTCCCACCAACATGCAAGAGGGTTCCCTTTTCTCCACACCCTCTCCAGCATTTGTTGTTTCGTAGATTTTCTGATGATGCCAATTCTAACTGGTGTGAGGTGATACCTCATTGTGGTTTTGATTTGCATTTCTCTAATAATTAGTGATGTTGAGCAGCTTTTCATGTGCTTCTTGGCCATCTGTATGTCTTCTTTGGAGCAATGTCTATTTAGGTCTTCTGCCCATTTTTTGATTGGGTTGTTGTTTTTTTAATATTGAGCTGCATGAGATATTTATATATTTTGGAGATTAACCTTTTGTCTGTTGATTCATTTGCAAATATTTTCTCCCATTATGAGGGTTGTCGTTTTGTCTTGTTTGTAGTTTCTTTTGCTGTGCAAAAGCTTTGAAGTTTCATTAGGTCCCATTTATTTATTTTTGTTTTTATTTCTATTACTCTATGAGGTGGATCAAAAAAGATCTTGCTGATTTATGTCAAAGAGTGTTCTTCCTATGTTTTCCTCTAAGAGTTTTACAGTGTCCAGTCTCACATTTAGGTCTCTAATCCATTTAGTTTATTTTTGTGTACGGTGTTAGGGAGTGTTCTAATTTCATTCTTTAACATATAGCTGTCCAGTTTCCCCAGGATCACTTATTGAAGAGACTGTCTTTTCTCCATTGTATATCCTTGCCTCCTTTGTCATAGCTTAGTTGACCATAGGTGCGGGGGTTTATCTCTGGTCTTTGTATCCTGTTCCATTGACCTATATTCCTGTTTTGGTGCCAGTACCATACTGTCTTGATCACTGTAGCTTTGTAGTGTAGTCTAAAGTCAAGGAGTCCGATTCGTCCGGCTCCATTTTTTTCCCTCAAGACTGCTTTGGCTATTCGGGGTCTTTTGTGTCTCCATACAAACTTTAAGATTTTTTTGTTCTAGTTCTGTAAAAAAAGGCCATTGGTAATTTGATAGGTATTGCACTGAATCTGTAGATTGCTTTGGGTAGTAGAATCATTTTCACAATAATGATTCTTCCAATACAAGAACATGGTATATCTCTCCATCTGTTGGTATCATCTTTAATTTCTTTCAACAGTGTCTTATAGTTCTCTGCATACAGGCCTTTTGTCTCCCTAGGTAGGTTTATTCCTAGGTATTTTATTATTTTTGTTGCAATGGTAAATGGGAGTGTTTCCTTAATTTCTCTTTCAGATTCTTCATTATTAGTGTATAGGAATGCAAGAGATTTCTGTGCATTAATTTTGTAGCTGTAACTTTACCAAATTCATTGATTAGCTCTAGTAGTTTTCTGGTGGCATCCTTAGTGTTCTCTATGTATAGTATCATGTCATCTGCAAACAGTGACAGTTTTACTTCTTCTTTTCCAATTTGTATTCCTTTTATTTCTTTTTCTTCTCTGATTACTGTGGCTAAGACTTCCAAAACTATGTTGAATAACAGTGGCAAAAGTGGACATCCTTGTCTTGTTCCTGATCTTAGAGTAAAGGCTTTCAGTTTTTCACCATTCAGAATGATGTTTGCTGTGGGTTTGTCATATATGGCCTTTATTATATTGAGGTAGGATCCCTCTATGCCCACTTTCTGGAGAGTTTTTATCATAAATGGGTGTTGAATTTTGGCAAAAGCTTTTTCTGCATCTATTGAGACGATCATATGGTCTTTATTCTTCAGTTTGTTAATACGTTGTATCACATTGATTGATTTGCATATATTGAAGAATGCTTGCATTCCTGGGATAACTCCCACTTGGTCATGGTATATGATCCTTTTAATGTGTTGCTGTATTCTGCTTGCTAGTATTTTGTTGAGGATTTTTGCATCTCTATTCATCAGTGATATTGGTCTATAATTTTCTTTTTTTGTACTATCTTTGTCTGCTTTTGGTATCAGGGTGATGGAGGCCTCATAGAATGAGTTTGGGAGTGTTCCTTCCTCTGCAATTTTTTTGGAAGAGTTTGAGAAGGGTGGGTGTTAGCTCTTCTCTAAATGTTTGATAGAATTCACCTGTGAAGCCATCTGGTCCTGGACTTTTGTTTGTTGGGAGATTTTTAATCACAGTTTCAATTTCATTACTTGAGATTGGTCTGTACATATTTTCTATTTCTTCCTGGTTCAGTCTTGGAAGGTTATACCTTTCTAAGAATTTGTCCCTTTCTTCCAGGTTGTCCATTTTATTGGCATAGTGTTGCTTGCAGTAGTCTCTTAGGAAGCTTTGTATTTCTACGGTGCCAGTTGTAACTTCTCCTTTTTCATTTCTAATTTTATTGAATTGAGTCCTCTCCCTCTTTTTCTTGATGTGTCTGGCTAATGGTTTATCAATTTTCTTTATCTTTTCAAAAAACCAGCTTTCAGTTTTACTGATCTTTGCTATTGTTTTCTTTGTTTCTATTCATTTATTTCTGCTCTGATCTTTATGATTTCTTTCCTTCAACTTGGTTTCGTTTGTTCTTCTTTCTCTAGTTTCTTTAGGTGTAAGGTTAGATTGTTTATATGAGATTTTTCTTGTCTCTTGAGGTAGGCTTGTATTGCCATAAACTTCCCTCTTATAACTGCTTCTGCTACATCCCATAAGTTTTTGATCGTCGTGTTTTTGTTGTCATTTGTCTCTAGGTATTTTTTGATTTCCTCTTTGATTTCTTCAGTGATCTCTTGGTTATTTAGTAACATATTGTTTAGCCTCCACGTGTTTGTGTTTTTTACATTTTTTTCCCTGTTATTGATATCTAATCTAATAGCATTGTGGTCAGGAAAGATGCATCATATTATTTCAATTTTCTTAAATTTACTGAGACTGGATTTGTGACCCAAGATGTAATCTATCCTGGAGAATGTTCCGTGCACACTTGAGAAGAAAGTGTAATCTGCTGTTTTTGGATGGAATGTCCTATAAATATCAATTAAATCTATCTCATCTATTGTGTCACTTAAAGCTTGCATTTCCTTATTAATTTCTGTTTGGATGATCTGTCCATTGGTGTAAGTGAGGTGTTAAAGCCCCCATATTATTGTGTTACTGTAGATTTCCTCTTTTATAGCTGTTAGCGGTTGCCTTATGTATTGAGGTGCTCCTATGTTGGATGCATATATGTTTATAATTGTTACATCTTCTTCTTGGATTGATCCCTTGATCATTATGTAGTGTCCTTCCTTGTCTCTTGTAACATTCTTTATTTTAAAGTCTATTTTATCTGATATGAGTATTGCCACTCCAGCTTTCTTTAGATTTCCATTTGCGTGGAATATCTTTTCCCATGCCCTCACTTTCGGTCTGTATGTGTATCTAGGTCTGAATTGGTCTCTTGTAGACAGCATATATATGGGCCTTGTTTTTGTATCCATTCAGCCAGTCTGTGTCTTTTGGTTGGAGCATTTAATCCATTCACGTTTTAGGTAATAATCTAAATATATGTTCCTATTACCATTTTCTTAATTCTTATGGGTTTGTTTTTGTAGGTCCTTTTCTTCTCTTGTGTTTCCCACTTAGAGAAGTTCCTTTAGCATTTGTTGTAGAGCTGGTTTGGTGGTGCTCAATTCTCTTAGCTTCTGCTTGTCTGTAAAGCTTTTGGTTTCCCCATCGTACCTGAATGATATCCCTGCCAGGTAGAGTAATCTTGGTTGTGGGTTCTTCCCTTTCATCACTTTAAATATGTCATGCCACTCCCTTCTGGCTTGTGAAGTTTCTGCTGAGAAATCAGCTGTTAACCTTATGGGAGTTCCCTTGTATGTTATTTGTCATTTTTCCCTTGTTGCTTTCAATAACTTTTCTTTGCCTTTAATTTTTGCCAATTTGATTACTATATGTCTCAGCATTTTTCTCCTTGGGTTTATCTTGCCTGGGACTCTCTGCACTTCCTGGACTTGGCTGGCTATTTCCTTTTCCACGTTAGGGAAGTTTTCGACTATAACCTCTTCAAATATTTTCTCGGGTCCTTTCTCTCTCTCTTCTCCTTCTGGGACCCCTATAATGTGAATGTTGTTGTGTTTAATGCCGTCCCAGAGGTTTCTTAGGCTGCCTTCATTTCTTTTCATTCTTCTTTCTGTATTCTGTTCTGCAGCAGTGAATTCCACCATTTTGCCTTCCAGGTCACTTATCCTTTCTTCGGCCTCAGTTATTCTGCTATTGATTCCTTCTAGTGTAGTTTTTATTTCAGTCATTGTTTTGTTTACCTCTGTTTGTTTGTTCTTTAAATCTTCTAGGAGTTTGTTATTTAATTCTTCTAGGTCTTTGTTAAACATTTCTTGCATCTTCTCAATCTTTGGCTCCATTCTTTCCTGAGGTCCTGGGTCATCTTCATTATAATTATTCTGAATTCTTTTTCTAGAAGGTTGCCTATCTCCACTTCATTTAGTTGTTTTTCTGGGGTTTTATCTTGTTCCTTCATCTGGTACATAGCCCTCTGCCTTCTCATCTTGTCTTTCTTTCTGTGAATGTGGTTTTTGTTCCAAAGGCTGCAGGATTGTAGTTCTTTCTTCTGTTGTCTGCCATCTGGTGGATGAGGCTGTCTGAGAGGCTTGCGCAGCTTTCCTGATGGGAGGGACTGGCAGTGGGTAGAGCTGGGTGTTGCTCTGGTGGGCAGAGCTCAGTAAAACTTTAAGCCACTTGACTGCTGGTGGGTGGGGCTGGATTCCCTCCCTGTTGGAGGTTTGGCCTGAGGCAACCCAACACTGGCGCCTACCTGGGCTCTTTGGTTGGGCTAATGGCAGACTCTGGGAGGGCTCACGCCAAGGAGTACTTCCCAGA
This sequence comes from Phocoena phocoena, assembly GCF_963924675.1. NCBI lineage: Eukaryota > Metazoa > Chordata > Mammalia > Artiodactyla > Phocoenidae > Phocoena > Phocoena phocoena. The sequence goes on along the minus strand of NC_089227.1, from coordinate 70,034,288 downwards.
ACTTCTGCTGCCAGTGTTCTTGTCCCCACAGTGAGCCACAGCCACCCTCTGCCTCTGCAGGAGACCCTCCAACACTAGCAAGTAGGTCTGGTTCAGTTCAGTCTCCCCCAGTGTCACTGCTCCTTCCCCTGGGTCCCGATGCGCACACTACTTTGTGTGTGCCCTCCAAGAGTAGAGTCTCTGTTCCCCCCAGTCCTGTCCAAGTCCTGCAATCAAATCCCACTAGCCTTCAATGTCTGATTCTCTAGGAATTCCTCCTCCCGTTGCTGGACCCCCAGGTTGGGAAGCCTGACGTGGGGCTCAGAACCTTCACTCCAGTGGGTGGACTTCTGTGGTATAAGTGTTCTCCAGTTTGTGAGTCACCCACCCAGCAGTTATGGAATTTGATTTTATTGTGATTGCGTCCCTCCTACCATCTCATTGTGGCTTCTCCTTTGTCTTTGGATGTGGGGTCTCTTTTTTGGTGAGTTCCAGTGTCTTCCTGTCAATGATTGTTCAGCAGTTTGTTGTGATTCTGGTGCTCTCGCAAGAGGGAGTGAGAGCACATCCTTCTATTCTGCCATCTTGAACCAATCTCACATTCAGTGTTATTTTCAATCACACCTTCAATAAAATTTATACCTGACACTTCCTTCAAAGACAGCACATAGAAATTCTGAAAGCTGCCTGCAAACCTGCAGTTGAGGATGTCCAGACCTCCGGAGCCTGAGTGCTCAAAATATCTAACTTCTCAGGGCAATCTCCGTGCTAAATCAGAGATTACCAGGAACAGGGCCCTACTCATTTCAGAATATCAATAGTGTTTTTTATGCTGTTTTTTTCCTGTGAACAGATATGTATTGACTTCTTACTGTGTACTAAGTACTGTTGTCACTTAGAATATATATAAATTTTAAAAACATATCACCTATCTTCAAGGTTATCTCAATGTAGTTAGAAAGAGAGAAAGACATGTAAATAAACAAATGCAATAAAGAGAGTATTGTACATATAAGTATCCACATGGTATCAAAAATATACAAGGGGAAAAAGTATCAATTCTGCCAGAAAATATCAGAATAGTATGTATAGAGTCAGAAACACTTTAAAAGTTGTAAATAATAATAGCAATGAGAACAGCAGCAAGGCAGGTGAAATATACTATGCTTATCTCACTTAATCCTCTTGACATCCTATATGATAGGTACTATTATTATCCCAACTTTACAAATTAGAAACTGAGGAACAGTATGATTAATTAACATTAACCCATAGCTAGTAAACAATGGAGCTGAGACTTGAACCCAGGGTTTTCTGACTCCAGAGCAGACATCCTTAAATATTGCAGTATCAGAAATATTTCAGATGACACACATGCTGTTAGGAGAGGGAAACTTACGGAAAGAGACCTAAAGAGAGAGAGAGAGAGAAATTAAATACAATAATTTCTCTGGGTAAGTGGTAATATCCCTAACAGAAAACTGAATATGAGAAGCAAAGCAAAGATGTAGTGAAGATAAGAAAGATGATGTGCCAGATTCTGACCATACTGAATTTTAGTGTCTGCGAGACATCCAGGGGCAGTGCCTATGAGTCAGAGGATGTGTGAGTCAGAGTTTAGGAGACATGCTGAGCTCAGGCATGTGGTTTACTCTCTAGGTCCCAGATGTGTCTCACCTGCATGCACATTTCAAATATAAAAGTGGTTAAAACTATGCTTCTAAGAAGAATGTATAGTATGAGAAGAGGGGCAACAATAGGGATCTGAGAAATATCATTATTTAGACTAAAATAGAATAGTAGTTAAAAATCCCGTTTTATGAGCTCTCACAATCTCTGTGTACTTTTTCTTTATAATATTATCAATGGTGCAAATTTACAATTGTTGACAATTTATTTGAATAATTTCTTATACTCAATGAGTCAAGCCCCCTGGGCTTAGGGGTTAGCTTTTGCTAACCATTCATTATATTTCAAGCACTTAGCATGATGTCAGCACATGATAGGTGCTCAATACTGAATAAATGAGGAAGGGAAACAGATAAACTCATTAGAAATGTGGAAAGAGAGGCATGATAGAGTGCTGTCAAGAGATTCCAAGGTTTCTAGAATAGAATATACAGTTAGAATAGAAATGAATCTTTGAAAACCATTTGGCCATCCTCACTATAACACAAGAAGAAGCACTATAACAAGAGAGCAGAAAGCCCTAAGAGGGCAAAAGCTAGATGAAACTGAAAAAGAACTGAGTAAAATAAGGGAGAATTAAAAGAAATCTAAAAGTACAACACAGGATCAATATGTCTATTGGAAGCAATAAATGGAAGAATAGACACTGCAAAAACCTGTTATTGAAATATATAGGGCAAACTTGAGAAGCTTCATCAAAAATATAGAGGAAAAGGAAAGGCATTAAAGCTATGCAAATACTAAGAATAAAAAATGGACACTCAACGTAACAATCATGGATATCCTTTAAAATAAGCAAAACAATTAAACAGAAGCAACATCAAAATTATAATTGATGAAAACTTTTCTGAATTAAAAAAAATGAATATGCAAATAGATGTGGCTCACCAGATCTAAATAAAATCTAAGAAAGATATTCTACATGCAAACACTCCTGAGTAAATTCTTGAGTTACCAACAGAAATAAAAATCCTCTGATAATCCAGAAATTTCCTTTAAATAGAAATGTAAAAACTATTCTTAAAATAAAATAAACATGGTGAATAATGCATACATTAATAATGATAAACTGTATCCGAACCTCTAGTTTTTAATCAACTAGACATGTTGTAAGGAAAAGAGAAGAGGAGAGGGTTTCAGATGCAACTTCAAAATGTTTAATAAAATTCTTTATCTCACTTTCAGGGGACTTCAAAGATCCTATTTCATTCCTGACTTTGATAACTAGATAAATATAGCTTCAAAGAACTGCCCCCCTCCGTGTCCCAATCAATTCCAAAAAGCAGAAACTGCACAGTTCACATTTTCTAACTGCAATCCACTAAGGCTTGAAACCTTTTTTTTAAAATGTTTAACGGAGAAAAATTAAATCTTGGTAACTGAAAATACTCTTAATATTCTCCTAAATAACCACTGATTCAAAGCCAATCTATAATGAGAGACTACTTGAAAAATAATAAAAATGGGGCCATAATATCAAAACCTGTGATTGATTTCCAGGTCTGATTTCAGACATAAATTCAAAGTTTTCAATGCTTTTTCAGCATTATTTGTAATATTAAAAATTGAAACAGCATAACAAAAATAAGGCAATAGTTATTATTCAAATATTAAAACATATTTTTAAATGGCATAGAAAAAAGTTCACAAAATAATATAATATGTAAAATGTAGTCAAAAACTAAGTATATTACCATATGTGGTTAAATGAGAGGTGACATGCAATAATAACTTCTCTGAAAATTCAGAGAGAATTAGAAAGTAAAGGAATAGAGAAATAACTGCATAAATATATCTGAGAAAAGCAAAATTTTTGACCAAATATACTTTCTGTATGTCAAATCATTTTTTTAAAAAGTTTAGATCTGGCTGATGTATATTTTAAACGTCTTACCCTCAATACAATTTTCTAAACAAGCATATAAAATTTTCAGTACTCAGTGTGTTGATATTATTTTCTTTTCAATATGCTAAAATTAATCTACTATGGTTGTGACCAATCTTAGGAAAAATCATACATCTAATCTCTACGGAGTTGTAACAGAGACAAATGATTTGATCTCCATGGACATAGATGTCATTGCATATTCTAAAGATAAGTTTTAAGAGCAAGAACTGAAAATGGATAGACCATATTAGGTCAAATCTCATTATAACTATCTCTAAAAAAACCTATGAGACAAAACAAAGTTAATAGTAGTAAGTGAGTAAAAAGAGAAATCGGATTTTCTAATGAAATAGAATCCTGCAGTTCATTTCATTTATGGCCATTATTTCACTTCGACCTGGTAGAAAGTCTTCAGTAGCCAACAAATTCGATATGAAAATTGGTGCCATTTAACAAAGAATCCAGAATTCACAATAACGCTAGCTTTTAAAATTAATACCAGGCATTGAATATTAAGGTCAATGTCAGCACACATCCATTCAAAGTTGCGAGCTAAGTCAGTTTTACTAGATATCTGTGCCAATAGCACACTTTGTGCCTGCCCAGGATTTTATTTTTTGTTTTAATTTTTACTGAAATATAGTTGATTCACAATGTTGTGATAATTTCAGATCTACAGCAAAATGATTCAATAAACATATATATATATGTTTATTTCTCCCTTCAATGAGAGCAGCATCAGTACTGCCAAGTACATTAAGGTATAGTAAGGCATACATAAAACAGAAGGTAATTATAGTGTATTGTGAAAGTTCATAACTTGCAACCCTCATGAGGGGAAGGGCTTCCCTGGTGGCGCAGTGGTTGGGAGTCCACCTGCCGATGCAGGGGACACCGGTTCGTGCCCCGGTCCGGGAGGATCCCACATGCCGCGGAGCGGCTGGGCCCGTGAGCCACGGCTGTGGGCCTGCACGTCCGGAGCCTGTGCTCCGCAACGGGAGAGGCCACAGCAGTGAGAGGCCCGCATATCACTAAAAATAAAAATAAAAAAAAAAAAAAAGAAGGGAGGGGATATCTGTGTATGTATGGCTGATTCATTTTGTTGTGCAGTGGAGGCTAACACAACATTGTAAAGCAACCATACTCCAATAAAAATTAATTTAAAAAAAGTATATGTAGATTTTAGTAATCACAGTAGATAAATATTACTTCTGGAATATTTACATGAAACTTCACAAAGAATCAGCCTGTGAATAAAAGCTTCAAAACATGAATTTTTTGTTCACTGGCTTCTCTCTCCTTTTCCAGTCATTATAGGAAAGGTCCTTACAAGAAGTGACAAGAAAAGGACCATCACATTTTTATAGTAGCAGATAAAATTCACTACTAATACTGCTTTCCTCTCCCCTCTGTGCATGGTAGGCAGAATAACAGCCACACAAAGAACGCATGTCTAACCGTAAATATGTTAAGTTACACAGCAAAGTGGGAATGAAGGTTGCAAATGGAGTCAAACTTGCTAATCAGCTGACCTCAAAATGGGGAGATTATCCTGGATTGTCTGAGTGGTATTATCACAAGGGTCCTTATAAGTGAAATAGGGAGGCAGGAAAGTCAGTTAGAGAGACTACTGAAGATGCTACACTGCTGGCTTTAAAAATGGATTGGAAACCATGAGCCAAAGAATGCAGGCAGCCACCCAAAGCATACAAGCAAGGAAGCAGATTCACTCCTAGAGCCTCCAGAAGGCACTCAACACCCCATCATCTTGATTTTAACCCAGTGAAACCTGTGTCAGACTTCTGACCTCCACAGAATTGTGATATAATAAATTTGTCTTGTTTAAGCCTCTGTTTGTAGTAATTTGAAGCAATTCTTACACTGAAGGAGGATACTAATAAAAGTCCTAAGGAAAATAACTGCAGAAGTTTGCCTTCTCCTCAAATGGTAACCATGAGAAAAGAAAGGTGTTTCTTGGAGTTATGGCTATTTGGGAAAATTAAATAAATTTATAATTTTATGTGAGAACATGTATTTTAAAAGGAAGATTACACTTTAATCATCAGTCTATGTATTGTCAATGCAAAGGCTTATTTATCTAAGGTTAAACTTCACAAAGACAGTTAACACTTATACATAAGAAATGAATTTCAAGTTTCAGGTACTTTCAATTTAATTGTTACTCTGAATGTTTTAAAACTATCATTTTATAAGCTTCTATATGAAAATGTTCCAATTTTACTTTCCCTCTATATTTTCATGTCTTCTCCAATGGGTTTTCTTGTGTCTTTGCTCCCATATCGTCACTCAGTGACATGAAAATATAGAGGGAAGTTAATTCGTTATTTACACAAATTAACTTCTCTCATATTTTTGGTCTTCCCTTTCTTCTTCATACTTCCTGCACACATTTCCTTGATCCTGTATCTTTATGCCACCCCTTTGGCATCAAACGTGGTTCTGAGTTTCAACCAACCAACCAACCAACAAATAAACAAATTTTGGCCAATTTAAAGAGAAACAATTTACTAAAAATGTATTATCAGAGATAATACCAAGTGCTGGTGAGAGTGAAGAGCAACTCTCCTTGCAGGGCTGATGGAAATATTAATTGGTAACATCATTCTGGCAAATTGTTTAGAAATGTATTTGTGGGCTATGAAGGGAAAAAACACCTAAACCGTGCTGAAAAGCTACTCCTATGAAGACACCTCTATCACCGGCCTAGGGTACAGACAACAGAACCTACAGTGCCACCACTAACAACTTAGCTTTCTGGACACTTCACAGAACAAGGGTAACTGCTGCCTCTGTGGCCTGCGTGTAGCTACTGCTTCTAATGCCAACTCAACAGTGGTCCCAGACCCTGCCCCATAAAATAGATTACCCAAAACACAGGAAAAGGTTTCACAGGCCGAGTAACCAAAAGGCAACCAAATGTTCCATATTTCTCCTATCACAACTTACACCTGCAACTATCTCATTTTGACTATCTTTTTACCTCAAAAATTTCTTACTTAATAAACTTATGTGTCTTAACAGAATCAACCCCCACCTGCATACCAAAAGCTCCCAAATTTGTGCCTCTGGCTTGGCTATTGTGGGACTTCAACCAAGTCTCAGTGTGGGTTCTTTTTCAGATCAAATATCATTTTCTGTTAAAAAAAAAATTTTCCTGTCTTGGCCACTCACACACATATCTAGAGAATGTGAATCTCCTTTCACATACAAACTGGGATTACTTATGCTCTGTTCTCACTGGAGACCTCAGTCATCACTAACCTGCTATCTGACTAGTTTCCAAAGCTTGGCTGAGAGAGCTAATATTTAAGAAAGACATTCTGAAGGGTAGATAAATTTTTATTGTTCAAAATTCTTCACTTTATCCTTGTATTAAACTACCTATCCAGAATAATGACACTCTGATCTCCCAAAGAATTGCTTTTATTATATAAAATTGATTAAAAAAAATAATAATTACCTGGGGAAATCTTTTCTTGGCAAAACAGATATCAAGGTTATAATTATAAAATTTACTCCATACTCTCACACAAAATTTCTCATGATAAATTTTCTTACAATGTCCAGAAATAAAGGTTGTTTCTTATGAAGAAATTTACGCTTGTTACCACAATAAAACAAAACTATGCAACCCCATTTATTCTGTTTGCCCATTTTTGCACTCAGTTGTGTTACTGTTCATCACCAGTTGTGTTGATGCTTGTGTCTCCTGCTCTACCTTTACTTCATAGTTATTATTTTTAACTTTTTATTAATTTAATCAAAATTATCTACTGCATTTCTAGGATAAGCCAAGCACTCTTCTAGGTGCTGAGTATACAATAGGGAAGACGTAACAGACAAAAATCCCTGTCATTGTGGAATTTGCATTCCAGTAGAGAAAAGACTGAAAATAAATATGCAAGATATATAACACAGGCATACCTCATTTTATTATGCTTAATAATAAAATTAAAGATAATTCATTTTTCACAAATTGAAGGCTTGTGGCAATGCTGCAATGCTGCATCAAGCAAATCTACTGGTACCATTTTTCCAACAGCATTTGTTCACTTCATGCCTCTGTATGACATTTTGGTACTTCTCACAATATTTCAAACCTCCCACCAGCAAAAAGATTATGATATGCTGAAGGCTCAGAAAATGGTTAGCATTTTTTAGCAAAAAAGTATTTTTTAATTAAGGTAGTACATTGTTGTTTTAGACATAATGCTACTGCATACTTCATAGACTACAGTATAGTATAAACATAACTTTTATATGCATTAGGAAATTAAAAAATTCATGTAACCCACTTTATTGTAATATCCACCCTACTGTGGTGGTCTAGAACCGAACCTACAATATCTGAAGTATGCCCATATATGAGATGGTGGTAAGTGCCATGGAGAAAAATAAAGACAGAAAAGAAGGATTGAACATGAGAGGACTTAACAAATTTTAAACATGGTAGTCAACTGAAAGGTGACAATGGAGAAAGGCCAGCGAGGCAAGAGTGGAAGGAGCAAGGAGGCGAGGAGGAGGGTAGAAAGAACTAAGAAAGGCCAAATCATATGAAGTCTTTTACTCTTAGATGGGAAGCCAGTGAGAGGCTTTGAACAGAGAAGCAACATGGTAAGACTTCAGTTTTAAAAGAATAGGTCTGACTACTATGGGAAAACAATCAGTAGCTGAAGGAGAGAGAAGAGTTAAATGGCTACCGCAAATCAAGAGTGGCTTGGATCACACAGAAGGATATGATCAAGAGGAGAGTTTGATAAAATACAAAATAATTCATGAAAATTCATGAGAAATTTAAGGATGGGTAAAACTTAGAGGGAAGAGAAAATATCAGAGAACCAGAATGGCTTTAGATTTCTTTACAACACTGGATAGTAGAAGGAAATAGAGGAATGCCTTCAAAATTCTGGAGGAATTTTTTTCAAACTAAACCCAGCCCAAAAGCAGAATAAAAGACACTTTAACATGGTAGAACCACCATACAACCTCTTTCGGGGAGCAACTGGAGAAATGTGCTCTAGCAAAACAAAAGAGCAAACCAAGAAAGCAAAAGGCACGGGATTCAGGAAATGATGGCTCAAACCAGGACAGTAGGAAAGAAAATCTACAGCTTGACAGCAATGCATCACAGCAGTCCCAGAAAGCAACAAGTCCAATTCAGACAGGAGGAAGGAGTTCTTCAAGATTGCCTTTACCGGAAATAACAGATTTGATAAATAGATTATATGATAAATGATATAATGGAATATATGGAAAAATAAGGATATATATGTTTTTAAAAGTAGGCAACTAAAAATAAGGCCATTATTTACTGTAACTATAGTGTACTTAACTCAGCAAACAGTATTTACATTGTCATGATGATGTACACATAGATTATAGAGTTAATTAAAAATAGTAATAGAACTACATTAAGAGAATGGGGAAAGGGAGGTAGAAGTACACGGGAGCCAAACACACATATCATAAAAAGCAGTCAATATATAACTACCAAAACTGATCAGTAAATACACAACAGTAAAAACATCATATAGAAATATGTGTAAATCACAGAAGAAAGAACTAAAACTACTGACCTAGAGATTGAAATTGGATGGATAATAAAGGAACATACTGTTTTTCACCATAATCACTTCTGGTGTTATTTTAAAACTCTTATAGTTTTAAAATTCTAATATAAAGAGATAAAATCTTTTGAGGAAGCCAGGTGGCATCATACTTGCCCTTTCCCATTGTCTGTGACCATAATAGAGCTTCTAAATTTTTACTTCCAAAACTAACATGATTCTTTCAGGATTTTTCTGTACTGATCAAGGAATTATGTTTTGGATTTTTCATAATGTAAAGGAAAGAAAATGGACTTTGAGGTCAGAAAGACCACATTTTAATCCTATCCTTTCCATTTAACAAGGTGCTAATTAATTAACCTCTATGAACCTCACTTTCTTCATATGTAAAGTGAGGATAATACTCATATGTAAAGTGAGGATAATTCTTAAACTTTCAAGAATTTTTATGAGGAAAAAAAAAAAAAAAAACCTCATGACCCAGGCAAGCACTCAGCATTTCCAAGTACTCAGCAGGCATGCCAAAAGTGTATCTCGCTTGAATAGATTACTGGCATAAACTGTGAAATGAGAGTATGACATGGAGCTTTCATAAAGGCCACAAAGAATATAAAGCCAAAGTTACACATTTCACCTCTGTCTTCATCTATGCATATCATTTAGTCAATAATCATTTACTGAGTGTCTTGTGTATGGAAGGATTCCTAGGTGCTAGGAATCCAAAGATATCTATTTACTGACCTCAGAGGGTGGAAAATGCAGGAACAAATGCATGAGAAAAAAATTATTTAAAAATGCAGTAAGAAACTCTTATTCTAGAGACTTTGTTACATTGACCAGATATGTTGATCTTTTGTGATCAACTTTCTAATTCAAAAATCAATTTATGTGTAGATTATAAAGACTGCTGGTATTCGAACTGGGCTCCTAAAAAGTCAGTATCATTCTGGGGGACCACATAAAGGATGTGCAGTTAGGAATCTAGTTCCTCATTCCTTACCCCATCCCAGTGTAAGCAAAGCAATTCTGATTTTATCATTTTTACATAATGAGGTTCAATATAATAGCTTACTGACAGGTTCAATATAATATACTGTTGTCCAAAGGACAACAAACAAAGCTTGAAAGTAGCTGCTAATTATTTCACTAAAGCAAACTACTCAGGCTAAAATATCATATAATTATGCACATATAATCTTTAAATTTTACCAAGGGTATTGTGGGAAGGTCTTTCTGCACAAGTGACATTTGATCTAAGATGTGCAGAATGAAAAGCAACAACTATTCAAAGAATCCAGGGAAGAGCATTCCATGCCATAGGAATAATCAGTGCAGAAGCCCTGAGTCAGCGAAGGGTAGAGAACAGTTTCAAGGAAGAAAAAAGACAGCAAGTTTGGCTGAATTACTGTACATGAAGGGGAAAGTGGAACAGATGATGCTGGATCAGCAGGTGGGTTTCAGATAGTCAGGGCCTTGCAGGCCACAGTAAAGAGTTTGTATTTTATTCCACAAGCAATGAGAAGTCACTGAAGGACATGAGCAGGGGAGTCTTTATGAAAAATTACTGTGGCTTCTATGTGATAATGGATTGTAAGGGAGCAAGAGGAGGAAAAAGAAACCAGTTTACAGATAGCACTAGAGTTAAAGGGGGAAAGCATGGTATCTTGTCTTAGGGTGACAGCAATGGAGTTACAGAGACATGGATATATTTTGAAGACAGAATCTTCCTGAATTCACTGGTGGACTGGATGTGGTAGATAAGGAAAGAGAAAAATCAGAGATATTTCCCCTAATTTTGTGAACAATGGATAGTGCCATTGACTGAGACAGTGAACAATGGAGGGGAGATAAGTCTGGGGAAAAACACCAAGAGATCTGTTTTGGACATATTAAGTTTGAGATGCCTGTTTGACAACCCAGTAGATAAGCAGGTAGCCAGATATTTTAATAGTAATAATAACAATAATAATAATAGCTAAGAACTATGGAGCACTTCTACTACATAAGAGGTACTATTCTGAGTGTTTTACATCTATCACTTACATTATAATTTATCCCTTAAAACAACTTATGAAGTAAATACTATTAATACTATCCTTATTTTATAAATGGGAAACTAAGGCACAGAGAGAATAAGTAACTGGGTCATACAATTGTATGGAGCTGGAAACTAAGCCCAGATGGTCAGGCCCCAAGGTCCATCATCTTAACTTCTACTCTTCATGGCTCACAGGACTCGGGCCGAGGAAAGCAGTCTCAGTTATAAACAGATATATAAGAGTTATTCATTAACTCATCAACTTTTTCATTCAAAATGTATTAATTGAGCACAAGCTCTGTTTGTGCCAAGCTCTGCTCTAATCAATAAAACAGATAAAAGTCTGGAGGAAACTCACATCAGATGGTTATGAGTGTTATGAAGAAAACTAAAAATGTGTAAGGACAGTAGAAGTTCCTAGAGTTGGAGTATTATTTTATATAGCAAAGCCAAGATGGTCTCTCTGAGAAGGTGACATTTGAGCAAAAAGATAAAGTGAAGGTGCAAGCTGTGCATGTACCTTGATAGACGGAAGTATCACAGTAACTACAAAGGCCCTGGGGCAGAAGTACACTTAGCATGTTCCACCTTCTAGTACTAGGACCTAAAGAGGGCCTTTGAACTTGACCTATCCCTGACAGCATTTCTCCTTAAGGGGGAAATATGTGCCTGGATATGGGGTGCAGGGAGTTGCAGGAAAGGGGTCGGGGGGTGGTGAGGTGGGAGGTGGAGGGCAAGAATAGCAAAGAGCAGAGCCCTGGGGTCCCCCTACCGGTCTATATGCCCCAGTTTGCTTAACCAGTTTTCTGCCTTCTTCTATTATGACTAAGTATCTACCTTAAAAATATTCTGAGAACTAGAAACATTCCACACTCTTTCCATTCTTTTCCCTTCCAACCTGCCTTAGGTTAAACTCTCCCCTACAATCCAGCTCTGAAACCATGTCTTGCTCACTTCAATATCTGCTGACAAACTTCTTGGATGCGAACTGCCTGCCTATCTGGACATCTAAGATTACTGATGTTGAATTATCTCTCATTGCACATTCTCACTGATCACTGTTAGACCCTCCAGGAAGGACTCTTTGCCTACTCATTGACAGAAATTCTGGATATCATTTTTGCCTCCTTCTGGATTTCCTCCCAGCACCTGCAACTGCTCATGTACTCCAAACACCTGCTCTATTCCTATAGTTCAATCTAATTTCAGATTTCTATTCTTCCTATACAGCACTATCCTGTTACAGTAGATAGGCAATAACTGGCCATACCTAAACTACATCTATAGCTATTCTTAGAATTGATCTGAAAATGTTATTTACCATTATTGAAAAGAGTAAAGCAACTATTACTTCAAACTGTGAGACCCTGGAGAGCAGTGTTATGTCTTAATTGCTTTTAATCCCCAAGGCCTAGCCCACCCCTGGCATAGAGCAGATGCTCAGTAAATGTTTTTAGATGGACAGAATAAATGAGTGACACTTTCAGGCATTTGCAAACTAAGCTAAATGCCATGGGGATGGTAGCACAGTCCTGCCTGACTTTATTTTTCAAGTGGTAACATTAGACCAACAATTTTTCCAAATTTTCACCAATCAAGCTGACTTACTATAGGCTTCTGCTACTGCCCTTTCCAAAAGAAAGGCAAGAGTGATCAACCTATAATTTAGAGGTTCAAGGATTGTCACTAACATCTTTTGAGGATATGTCATGAGTCATGAGGTGGAAGGAACTAAAAGTGGACCCTGGGATAACAAAATTAGCTTTTTTCTAAAGTAAATGGAGACTTTTTCTAGTGTCGTAATGCCTTCATGACATTTCCCAGGCACCTGAATGATCTGATCGTTTCTCTTGCCAAGGGTTTTCTCAAGAGGAAAAAAAAAAGGTAAATAAAAGAGGTCTGTCCATTTGGTAATAAATTGCCTTGAGTTCCATATGGATGTTTGCATTTAAAAGGTAATGGTTTTAAATGGCAATTACAAGGATTGATATGAGTTCTTAATAGGCAGAAAGGTAGTCAGATATGTTTAAATAATTACATATTTATATCACAAGTCATGGGGGAAAAATAATCTTACTTAAAACTGGCCAAAAAAAAATGGCAAAAATGAAATTACCTAGGAACTATTGTAGGCTTAAAGCATCATACTGGCTGTATGACTATGACATCAGTTACTAATGTTTAAATGTCATTTAAAAATGAATTGCTATGGTTTTTAACAAAAGACCTCTGTTTTGCCTGGTTTTCTTCTTACTCCACTTATTCATCAATCATTACCGAGAGCCAGCTATGTAACAAGCACTCTGCTAAGCACTAATAATAGAGAGAAGCACAACGGCTCTAACCTCAAGAATTCTTATTCCAGTTAAGTAAAAACTGTTATGAGCCACTGTAATTATTATCTCATATTTTACTAAATTAACAAGGCTGACCAGCTAGTTGGGAGACAGAGAGACCCAATCAACTTGCTTATTCAACAATTTGTGGTACAATATATGGATTATCTATATAGGTTATCTCTCCTCCATTTCAGTCCTGCTGCTTAATATTTCACTTTTTACTACTCAATAACATGCTCATGAGAAAATGGGCTAGGAAAATTAAAAGAGGTTAGCTAAATTATTCTTCAACTGATAGATTAGGAAGAAAGATTTTCATGTTTAACTGATAAATATATATGTATAAAATCCTTTTGTATGTATATCCATAAGAAAAAAATAATAGCCCAAAAGAAATATAAGATATAAACTGATAATTCACAGAAGATGTTCAGCCTTATTATAGTAAAGAGATGTGACTTTAAACAGTAAGATGCCATGTTTCACCTGTTGCACTGATAACATTTTTCAAACTTGATAATGTCTAGATGCTAAGAATATGACCAAAACAAGGTCTCATATATTACTGTAGGAGCAAACAATTTAGATAATGTTTTAGGAAGAGAATTTGGCAATATTTACCAAAAATTTAAATGCATATATTTTTCGCTCAGTAATTCTACTTTTAGAAATCCATCCTACTTACACCATCTCTCAGAACAAGAGGCTGTTCATTTAGGCTTTGTTTCTAACAGCAAAACTGGAAATAATCTGAATTCTGATCTTTTAAAAAAGGGGAATGGCTAAATAAAACATTTCACATACCATATAATACTATGTAGTGATTTAAAGTAATGAGGCTAAGCTTGTGTACTGACATGGAATGATATCCCTTATATAGCTTTAAATAAAGGGAAAGCAAGTTGCAAATGATGTTCTATATGAATCCATTTTTTTGAAAAAAAAAAGCTAACAAGCCTATATGTCCATGTGCTTATGTGTTTATGCTTAGAATAAGTCTAGAAGGATATTTATGAACCATTAAGGTAGACTCTCTATGAAGAATGAGATTGTAGCACGAGAAGGGAGGAATAGCACATGTGTACCTCATTTGATTGTCACTAATGCCTATTACTTTAAAACTTCTTTATATTTTAACCACTCTTTTCCTCTCCATTAGCAGAGGAGGAAAAATTTTTTTAATTTAGATAAGAAGCTGAAACCACAGTGTAAAAAGTACTCACCATAATCTTCAGGTTCTGTGTTTGTATTGATGCATATATGGGAAGCCTCTGCCCTAAAATCCCATGCTTTGACACCTGAAGCAGAGAGAGATGCTACCTGTGAGTACTGTTGTTTGTTGCTGTTGTTGTTTTGTTGTTCCTTTAGCACTCTGGGGGAGCTGTATGGCATTTCTCAACCTGGTCACTAAAAGTTGGTTAACAACACTGCCACAAACCTCTTGGGGGGTGCAACATGGCAGACAGGCAGGTAGGAAAACTAGGAGAAAAAAGAACTCCTGAAAACATCCTGAAATAGTGTCATCCTGTTACGGAGTCCAAGCTTGTACTGCTCCCCATACAACAGGCCAATAAATAAAGAGACGAGTTGTTGGGGCAAGGAACAGCAACCTTATTTGGAAAGGTTGGAAAGGCAGCAGACCAAGAGGATGGTAGACTACTGTCCCAAAGAACCATCTTACCCAAGTCAGAATTCAGTCTGCTTTTATACTAAAAGGGGAGGGGGTGTGGTTGGTTGTTGAAAACTTCTTGGTGTCAGAATCCTTTGTTCTTGCATCTGTCCACTTAGGTCAGGTCATGATGTTCATGTAAACCTCCAACAAGACAAATGTTATTCTCTGTTCTATAACTTTTTACCTCTATATGAATGGAAAAGTGTTATGTTGCTACCTTTAAAGGTCAGCCTTGAGAATGGGCTATCCAATATATTTCAAGCTGTAGGCAACATTCTTAACTTATAGCAAAAACAATAGAATACAAAGGTTAAGTTAAAAGAAACAGATCCACTATGGAGTCAGATTTATTCTTCCTTATTACAATCCTGTATAAGTAAAAGCATTAATTATTCACAAATGCTAAGTTATATTTAAACATGAGAATTAACAAATGAACAACTCATGAACTTAAATTCTACCATTCTTTTTTTTTTTTTTTTGGCTGCACCACACAGCTTGCAGGATCTTAGTTCCCTAACCAGGGACTAAACCCGCACCCTCAGCAGTGAAAGCACAGAGTCCTAACCACTGGACCACCAAGGAATTCCCTAACTCATGAGTTTAAAATTGTAGGCGTAGAATCCATTTCCATATAGGGAAATATATGCACAAATAATAATAAAACTGGGTTTAAATCCCAGTTATTTTTCCTTTATTCTACTATTTTAAGCTTTCCTATAGAATTGAGCTACATACTTTCACTCCAAACAAATCTCTGTTGTACAGAAATCTATAAGAAATGTAGCTGCCTTTTGAACCTTAATTTTACCTTAACCTACTTAAGAATTCTTTCTTTTCATTACATTGTAGATATCTTTTTTCAGTCTTAACCAATTTGTGAGTTGGTGTCCACTTCTTGACCTACATATCTTTTGGTGTTTTTAAACACGAATGATTAAACAAGAAAACTCTATGAACCAAAAGGATTGGCTTCAAATCCTGACTCAGCAACTTCTAGTTGTGTGTTTTGGGCAAGGTACTTAAGACTCAATTTCCTCATCTGTTACATAGTTAATAGTGGTGCTTACTTTATTGTCCATGTGGATTCCCTAAGAGAATGCAGGTAAAGAGCATCCCACACAGTAAGTGTTTACTGAAGTATTATTATAACCACTCCCCTCAAATAGATAATGTAGTTGTGCATTAGCTCACACATGATGTTACACTGGTTAGTCTTTATCTTAAATAAGAAATGCAAAACATATTACACTAAGTGAGAGCTGTTTAAAAACAAACAACTTTATCTAATTGTCTGAATTCTTTTAAATACCTTTAAAAATGCCTGGAAATACTTTCTTCTAAAATTTTAAATTTTAAATGTCGGCAGGAGTCACACAGATGAATGGCAGTCTGCAGAGGCTATAGTACACCCCCTTTCCATTCTGACAGATTTACTGTGAGTCAGGCTTCTAATATTACCAGTCCTCCCAAGCAGGCCCCCAACCATGTTCTCAGTGGATCTTGATTAGAGAGAAACAAATAAGACAGGCAAACGTAGACACAATTAGATGACAGGGTTAATTCCCATTTCCCAAGCCTGGAAATAGTCTGCTGCCTTGTTCCCATTCTCCTCCACTGGCAACTCTGTACTCAAGAATGGGAGAGAAATTGGTGTTTCCCTCCAGCAGTTGGCCCAGATGCACTCCCCAAGAACTGCTGTTTCATCCTTCTTGAGGTATGGGGTGAAATGTTATACAACCTAAGAAGGGGGCGCACAGCCAAAAGCTGCATTGCCCAATTCGATGTTACCGAAGACTCAAAAGTGGGACACAAAAGACCCTTGCAACTTTATCCTTATGAGGCATACCTGAGGTATGCAAGTACACAAAAGCATTATTGAATTGTAGGATTCTCCTTGTAAGATTATAACAAGATTGCTTTTGTGAAGTATTTTTCAGGCTACTGGATATTTCTTTCTAAAAGTAGCTACTTGTAAGATCTTGAGATAGGCAAATTCTGCAAGAGTTCTTCCTTCCTAGCATCTTAAAACAACACTGCATTTCTTTTTCCAAATTACGTAAGTTGACAGCCATATTGTTAAATTAAATGATGGCAGCCTTAATAATGTTCTTTTTTTTTTAATTTATTTATTTTATTTATTTATTTTTGGCTGCGTTGGGTCTTCATTGCTGCACGGGCTTCTCATTGCAGTGGCTTCTCTTGCTGTGGCGCACGGGCTTAGTTGGTCCATGGCATGTGGGCTCTTCCCAGACCAGGGCTCAAACCTGTGTCCCCTGCATTGGCAGGTGGATTCTTAACCACTGTGCCACCAGAGAAGTCCCTATAGTGTTTTTATTTTCAGTCATGTGATTATTGTTCTACATTTTACCTTCTTCCTAAGAGCAACATGATCAGTACAATATATCTTTTCTCCAGAAAAGTTTAACAGCTTCCAGAATTTTCTTGGATATTCTACAATAATTATTATAATAGTAATAATAGTGGCTAACATTTATTGTGAGATTACTAATGACAAACACCATTCTAAGTGCTTTACATAAATTAACTTACATAATCTTCATAACAACCCTACCAAGTAGGCACTATTATTATTCCCATTTTACAGAGGAAGGAACTAAAGCACAGAGAGGTTTAGTAATTTCCCATAGTTACAGCTGGTAGCTGGGGAAACCTAAATTCAAACCCCAGCAGTCTGGCTCCAGAGTCTGCATTCTGAAATTCTAGGCCATGCTGCCTGGCTATCCACAAACAAGAGGCTCCTGTGATCAGACAAGGGTCTGATGAAGGTAAACACTGCAGTATTGGTTCTTGTTACATTGCAAGCTATGCTAACCACTACCCCCACAAGCCTCACCCCCAAAAATGAACAGTGAAGGAAGTAAAAGCCCATTTCAAATATGCATATTTTTTAAATCTTACGTTTTTCTGAATAGTATATGGTTGTGCCATTTTGATTCATATTTCTACCTCCTAAAAATACAGCAGTCAGACATGCATTCATTTTAAAAATTTACTCTGAATTTTGTAAAAGTCCAAGATATGACACTTTATCCAATGTATTCTGAAACCATAAAATAGCATTAGTGTATAAGATCAATTATTCTGATTCACACTAAAGTCTTACAAGACCTCAGGCTCAGCATACATCCTTCTGAACTCTCCAGGAAACCTCCAAATCCTTGGAATCCTCTGAATCAGAGGTTGCCGACACATTCCTAGAGGGTCCATGCAGGTAATTTTAATACATAAATCTTATGGAGTATAATATAATCAGGAGTGGGGGAACCTGGGGTTAACTAGAGAGGGCACATCCCATGTAAGAACATTCAAATTCAATTTTTTTTTAAATCATGTGTCAATCACATAAAATATGGCTAAGAATACATTCTGCTCTAAATGGAATAGCAAAGCAATATGCTTCTTGGCCTGACCAATCTGGCCAGTACATCTGATACGATGTACTCTTTTCTATAATCGCTTGTTTATTAGCTATCAATCTCCCAGTATAAGTTCCCTGAAGGGACAGAGTCTCTTTCACCCTTATATTCATTTAGTCATTCAAAAAATAGTTTTTAAGCTCCTACTAAATACCATTATTTTAGAAACTGGGCATATAGCAGTGAACAAAACAAGTGAATTCTCTGTACGCATGCCTTTTTGATCTTATGTGGAGATACAGAATAAATGTATAAATAAATAAGAAAAATCAGACTATCTTACATGGTAATAAGGAACATAAGGTAGATAGGACAGAGGGTTTTGGGGTGGGAGTGAGGGTTGATATTTTATAAATGATAACAGAGATCTCTCCAAGAAGGTGACATTTGAGCAAAGACATAAAAGAAATGGTGAGTGATCCACATAGATATCCAGGAAGAGCTTTCCAGACAAAAGGAACATTAAGCACATACGTCCTTGAGCACAAAGTGTTTTGCCTGATTGAAGAATAGCAAAGAACCCAATGTGGCTGAAGAGGAGGAAGCAAGGGCAGGAATAGGAATTTGCACAGAAAGGTAAAAGAAGGGGGAGCTGTTCATGCAGGGTCTGGCAGACCACTGTGATGACTCTGGCTTCTACTCTGAATGAGATGGGAAGCCACTGGAGGAGGGATGTGATCTGGCTTATGTTTTAATAATATTACTGTGGCTACAAAACTGAGAATAGATGGAAGGAGGGTAAAGGTAAACAAAGGAGACCAGTTAGGAGGGAACTGCCATAATGAAACGCAACAAATGATGGTGGAGTGGAACAGACTGGTAGCAGACAGGATGGTAAAAGGCTATCAGATTCTGTATATATTTTGAGGTGGAGACAACAAGACTTGCTGATGGATTGCATGTGGGGTATGAAAAATAGAGAGGAGTCAAAATTTTTGGCCTGAGAAACTAAACAGAGGAAGTTATTAATTTACTGAGGTGGAGAAGACTATGGGAGGAATTAGTCTGGGGTGAGCGCAAGGGAAGAATCAGGAGTTCGGTGCTAGACAAAAATTGTGATGCCTATTGGGCATCCAAGTGGGAATGTCATGGAAGCAATTGGATGTTTATGACTCTGAACTTCAGAGATGTCCAGACTGGAAATAGAAACTTATGATTAGCCAGAGCATAGGTAATATTCAAAAAGACAGACAGGATGGAATTACCAAGGACATTATTGTAGATGGAGAAGAGGTCCAGAGACTCAGAGCTTGCCAAGGTTTAGATGTCTGGGAGATGAGGAGAAACGAGCAGATGAAACACAGTCATGACGAAGACAGTACCATGGAAATGCACCACCCAAATTCCCCCTTCAAGGAAGGACTTGCTTCCCAGTTTAAGGAAGCATGGGCAGCAGACAGTCACAGCTGTCAACTACTTTAGGGTCCACCTCAGCAGCAGAGACCATCTCAGTCAAAAGCATGCCCTTCTCTGATAAGTCTACTTGGGAAAATAATATTTTCTATATGGAAGTCTATTCTGGCAGTTTTGAGTTAAGTGGTACTATAGTTAGTAAGACTGAGGGAACCATCGGATAAAGACACTTACATGAAATCCCATAATCCAATTCAGCTTTCTTCCTCTTTTGAACTCTAATATTTTTAAATGGCATTTTAATTCCAGTAAGTTATATGTTTTTTATCTAAATTAGTAACTATAAGTACTTCCCTAAATATTTGGGAAGTTCTAGCACTTCCTTGGTTATGCAACTATAGCAAGAGGCAAAAATACAGATTAAAGACAACTTCAAATGGCTTATTTTACCCAACTGCAATTATTTACTAATTTGACAAATAAAAAATTATTTGTCAACAGACAATGAGTTTCTTGCAGTTAAGAACCATGCATCTTTGTATCTGTGGTATCCAAGCATGGACTAGTTCTGGTATGTGCTCAATAAACCTTTGATTAATTAATTAATTAATGCATCCTCACAGAGCTACTGAGAAGCAAAATAAAAATCATTTAAATTTTACCTTCTCTTCCTTCTTTTACAATAGAAATGCCAATAAAGAATGAAATGGCAGAAAAATAAGAGGAGGGAGGCAGGAGGCATAAAGATAATACACAACTAATTGGGCTTCCTTGGTGGCGCAGTGGTTGAGAGTCCACCTGCCAATACAGGGGACGCGGGTTCGTGCCCTGGTCCGGGAAGATCCCACATGCCGCGGAGCGGCTGGGCCCGTGAGCCATGGCCGCTGAGCCTGCGTGTCCGGAGCCTGTGCTCCGCAACGGGAGAGGCCACAACAATGAGAGGCCCGCATACCGCAAAAAAAAAAAAAAACCACAATTAATTAATGGCTGATTGTATGATTATTTCTTTAACATTTGCTCATTTACATAAAAGCCTAAAGTGTGGCATGGTCAAACAATCTGTGCAATAGAGTACAGATTTCTTTATCACCAGTATATGCACTATCTACCAGTGTCCAACCACAACTGTTGGACTGTTTTGTTCACTTTTGAAAAATTGCATTTCACATCTGTAACCTCAAACATTTACATTGCAATATATTAATTGGATTTATGTATTTATAATTGATCTTTTTTACTCGTCACATTTCTAATCATTTAAAATGCATTAGTTACCATGGAAATAATGTCATCAACTAAGGGGAAACCTCAGTGATATCCACAAGTGATGAAATATGAAATCAATTAATATAATGGCTGTGCAATTTATGAGTTACTTAGAAAGGGTTATCTGATCTAATGTAAAATAAATATCATAGCATGAGAGAGTGTGTAGTCACTTTTTTACTCCTACAATCTCAGGTAAGTTCTATCATCAGCCACCCACTTAAAATGTATGCTTCTTTTGGATAAATTTGTCATATAAATCATCTCAGAAGTGGTCCATAGATTTAGTCATCCTCAGAAAAAATGGGAAATGAAATAAGGCAATTCATAGCCTATGCACTGCTCTTCCATTCCAGGATCTTTGCCTCCTTCTGGCTGTGTCTCACACAGAAGTACTGATTTCTCCATCCAGTGACTTCCTTTGTAGATGACAGACTCACCTCAGGAAAAGCCACAGAGTAGGCAACCAATCAGGTGGTGAGACTTTAGGGCAACAGGAAAGTCTCTACATAAAAATTTTACCTCTCACCCCATGGTCTCTTGTGCATGAAATTCTACCATTTATTTCCATTTTTTGAGCATTGTCTTCCCTAGAAGACACCTTTTAAACTGCAGATCTGAAGTGCAGAAATTTGAGACAGGAACATATCTCAGAGATCCTCATATCTTATAGATGAGGAAAGTTCAGCCTCTAAGTGAGGAAGTGGCTTCCCTAGGATAAAAATATCAAGTAAAGAACAGGGCTAAATAAGAATCCCTATCTCCTAACTCACAGGAATAGCACTGGGAGCCTGTAAGAGGGGTTTGGAGAGAGAGAACGAAAAATGGGTACAGGTAGTATGAAATGTGATCCCAGGGAACGTAAGTGAGGAACCATGGAGAGTAAAGGAAGGAAAGCCAATATAACAATGCTTAGTGAATGGTTTGTTATAGAATACTACTCAGCAGTGAAAAAGAACCAGCCACTAACACCTACAAACAACATAGGTGAACCCCACCAGCATAATACTGAGTATAAGAAGTCAGACCCAAAACAGGATATACAATATGAATCTATTTATATAAAATTTTAAAACAGAGGGGGCACAAGCTAGCATTCTGAGGTGCTCAAAATATTCTATATCTTGAACTTGGTAGTAGCTACATGCATGTATACAATGTAAAAATCATAAAGCTATACATCTAAGATTTGTGAAGTTTTATGTAAATTTTGCCTCAATTTTTTAAAATCTTAAAAAAAAAAAACTTTATTGAGCTGACCAACACTATAGGTAATAAATGTTTAATTCTGCCAGGATCTTCAAGGTATTATTTGGAATGAACCTTAAAACTGTTTACCCAAGGGATGAAAGGGATAAACGCTTAACCATCACATCCCAGAACCTATTGATTGAGGTTTGCCTGATACGGCATTAATTTCTCTGCATGTGCATGAGTGCCAATGTGTCCCCCAGGTGTCCACCATATGGACTAAGAGAAGCCTCAAGGCAGAAATCAGGAGATGCACAGTTCATGCTTGTGATGAGGCACTGGCAAAATTAAAAAAAAAAAAAAATGGAAGCCTGATTAGAACTGTTCTCCATGGCTATGGTTAGAATCAGAGGTAAAGCTGAGAAGATATGAAACAATGATAGGGACGTGTCTGATCCACACAGACTTTCCACACATGACAGCAAAATGGTACTATAGGTGAGGTGTAAATGTTAAGTCCTGGTGGGTGTGAAAAGGGTAACCTTAGTAAAAGCAATGAAAAAATGATAAGACAACAAAATTATGCCCCAAATAATATATAACCCACTTGGTTCTGTGATGCTCTAAACCAGGAGTCCCCAGCCCCCAACCATGGACCGATTAGTGGTCCACAGCCTGTTAGGAACCGGGCTACACAGCAGGAGGTGAGCGGCGAGCAAGCGAGTGAGTGAAGCTTCATCTGCCACTCCCTATCGCTCCCCATCGCTCCCCATCGCTCCCATTACTATCTGAACAATCGCTCACATTACTGCCTGCTGAACCATCCCCCCCATCGCTCGCATTACTGCCTGAACCATCACCCCTCTGACCCCCTCAACCCCTGTATGTGGAAAAATTGTCTTCCATGAAACCAGTCCCTGGTGCCAAAACGGTTGGGGACCACTGCTCTAAACTCACTGATCCCCACAAGAAAAAGCATTATGTGTGTGTGTGAAATAGAGGAATGAAAGGGGTTGTACTGCATTCTCCACAGCCTTCCATTTTCACAGTGAGACAGGGGTAGGTCTGTAAATAGATGCAGCAAGATCAATATCAGTGGAGATAACCTGACCAATGAGGAGATGCCGTTAATGATAGAGAGCTGAGAGAGAGTTTGGGATAAATGTGAAGATTTCCCAATCACCAAATACCCTGTAGTGCAGGCACTGAAACTTCATTAACTACTTATGAAAGTTCCCTTTGGAGCAAATAACTTTGAGCACTTAGAGAGAGGGAAGGACTGAGAAATGCATTCCTTAGCAATAAAGTTAAGTACATTCATATAAATTAGTCTCTCTAAGGGACCCCCAATTATATCACTGACTTGACCCTCTAGCAGGATTCAGCAGCTAGAATAACACCTTAAATTTGCTATAGCAAATCCTACCACAGGCAGAGAAAGAAACAGAGATTGTGTCACAGGCAGAGAAAGAAACAGAGGTTGTGTCAATCATAAAAACCAATGTTACAGATACTACTGTTGCCTGACTGTAACCAACCTTCATTCTCTACTTCCTCGTTTCTGTCAGCTCTTCCACAAACAGATATGACTCAATCCCACTATGACTGTATATGGCTTAAACCAAACAGAACATTCACTTTTCCTAGCCTTTATTACTGATTCAGTGTCATATGACCATGATACACAAGCATTTCCTCTTTTTCCTTGGAATTTTTCCCTAGGTGATTGTAAAGCCAGGAACTGTAGCCACCATCTCGTTTATAGCCTATGGATGAATCATACACGTGGAGGAAAGTATGTGAAGAGAACACTGCTCAAGGCAACTATGAAGCCCACAACACCTTTTGACTTAGAAATATGGGACCAACGACTTTCTGTGTTAAGATAGTTAGAGCTGGATTTTCTGTTGCTGCTGATTCATTTATTTTTCTTTTGTCTCAATTTTTAATAACTATGAACCTTCACCAAATAAAAGCTAGATAAGCCAAATACCAACTGCCCCACTAAAACACAAGGAGGACACCCTGGCATTTCCATTCTCTACTGAGGTTCACCATCATTTTCCATAATCTTTGTAGCTATATGGGATATTTCTAAATTATTTAGAATAAAACATATTTCTTTTCAGATAAACTGACTTGTTTATCTATTCCTATTTTTTGAGCATATTGTTATGAATTCCAGCTTCAGTGAACCTCTGAACCTACCCAAATTCATCCCAAAACATCTCTGAGGATCTAAGCTATAGCAGTATCTTGGCCTAGAACTTCATCAGAGGTAAGAAATTGGAAGAATAAATGATGATGCATTATTCTTTTTTTCATTTGTTTTTAAACAATCTGAGCAATTAAATATATGCAAGCATGATTCTGGGTGATGACTGAGTTTAAGGTAAAAGAGAATTTTTTTTCCTCCTCCATCTTGCAAAGCCATTCACTTAGGAATTTTTTTAAATGCTGTTAAACTAAAGTGGAACAAAGACAATAAAGCCTCTTATTATCAAATTCTTGTTATAAGGTCTGCATTGAAAACTATCTACCCTCTTTAAACTATATATAAATGTGTTTCTATTTTTGTGTTTTTTATATATAATATATACACATATTCATGTAAAATATATGTATATGAAGCCCTATGTATTGAAATTGTTTTTAACTGGACACTAGTTATCTGTTGAAAAGATTTTATAAAACCACTAGCTTTCACATACTTTTACCATGAATCGAGATCTGGTTTTCTACCATCTTTTTCTGTCCTTAAATTCCTAACTGTGCCTTGATGTTTTGGTAGAAAAGCAAGTCTTCTTGATGTTTTCAGGAACCCACAAGTCCCTCATTTTGTATATCTCTCCATATCATGCTTTTTTTCATTCTATGATAATTTAGAAAGGGGATATTCTAAAGTAGGTGTTTAGCAATGAAGCTTTCCTTCATCAATGGCCTGCTTGCCCTTTACTTTTTTAAAACTATTCAATACAATATACCTATTCTGCATATTTCAAAAAAGTGGTTTTGTGATATTATAACTGTGAGTCTTTACTGCTTCTATGTGAAAAAAAATTAAAATCCTGAAATAAATGAACATGTCAGTCATTTCTTCTGTTTTCAACCAATTGTATAAAATTGATAAATGTGATTGATAAACTAGACAGACTTTAAAAAAAATAATTTCACTTCAGGGCTCATCTTAGAAGGATTTCCCTTCTCGCTTCTCAAAGAAAATACACGCCACAATTATAGTTCCAATAGACTAGGTTACACTGCATCAACAGTCAATCCTAAAATCTCGGTAGCTCCAAAAAAAAAAAAAACCAAGATTTATTCTTCACTCATGCTACCCATTCACTGTACATCACCTGGGTCTGCTCTGTGCTGTCCTCACTAGAATGCTGGCTAATAGAGCAGCCACTCTTTGGAATGCTCTTAATCACACTGGCAAAGGGAAAAGGAGAGAGTGTGATAAATCACCCACTGGCTCTAGCAGTTTCAACCTAGAAGATTTTGCACACATTTTAATGACCAAAGCAAGACTCATGATCACTCCAAGAAGGCAGGAATCCCAAAATGCCTGCTGGAGAAACCAGAAATAACTGGCAGAAGTACTAATGATTACCACACCACCAGACATAAATTCCTTCACTTTCCTGCTACAAATCTATAAACTTTCCTCCATCCACCTACTCATCCTTCCCTCCTATAACAAGAGAAGTCCTCCTTCCTGACTAACGTTTACCCTCCCTCCTCTGCCCCTGATATCTCAGGACTCAGCTCTATACACTACTCCCTCTCCTCTGTATCTTTAACACTTTGTGTTCTCTTGTCCCTTCTCATAATTTGTAATTGCTTCTCCTAATTTAAAACATTAAAACCTGCCCTTAACCTTCC
Source organism: Phocoena phocoena (assembly GCF_963924675.1). Lineage (NCBI taxonomy): Eukaryota > Metazoa > Chordata > Mammalia > Artiodactyla > Phocoenidae > Phocoena > Phocoena phocoena. Next base: position 70,007,960 of record NC_089227.1, on the reverse strand, counting down.
CATTTCTATTTCTTCCTATCACTCTGCCTCGTACCTCTCACAGCCACATTTTTGAAAAGAGATGTGTACATTCCCGTGGCCATTTCCTCAACTCTCATTCATACTTCAACCTACTGGATCTGGTTTTATCTTCACTGTGCAATTAAAACCATTTTTATTAAACTCACCAATGACTGACCTCTTATTGCTAAATCCCCTGTACATATTTTAGTTCTCAAGTTACTTAACTATTAGCAGGACTGTCTACTCCCTCCTACTCCTGAAAATGTTCTCTTCATTTGACTTCGTAGTACTACTTTCTTGGCTTTTTTTCCTACCTCTCCAAGAGGTCCTGTCTCAGTCATTTTGAAAGTACCTTGTTCTCTATCTGTTCTTTAAATGGTGGTGTTCTCAGGCCCCTTCTCTAGTTCCTCTTTTCTTCTCACTCATTAGTCTCAGCCAACATAAGTGATCTCATCCATTCTCACAACTTCAATTATTGTCTCTAGGCTGATGACTCTCAACTCTGACCACAAAGAGCTGAAATAATTTCACAGTCATCCTACCTACCACACTACCCTTTCAGTGCTTGCCTGTGTCCTAACTTCCAGATACACCAGATTTGATTTATAGGAAACCAGTCATCTTTGAAGCCAAAAATGAAAAGATAAAAACTGAAATAGAGTCCTTTATTAGCAGTTACCTACATTTTAATAAAATTATGTGTTTGTTTACTATCTCTCCTTCCCTGGTCTATCTGGGGTGGGAGGGATATAGTGTCTTAGTTATTGTACTGTACCTCTAAGGCCTGGCATAGTGGGTGCTCAATAAATGGTTGTTAAGTAATGTTGCAATGCCACCTGGTGCTTCTCACCTAAATGTCACCATACTCAAGCATCCTTTCTGGGGAGTCTAGTATACCTGATTATATGCAGGGGCATAGCAGCGCAGGAACTACTAAAAGTTGTCCTGTCTTATTAAATGGAAAAATATGCTGCTGCTCAATTCAGAGAAAATATAAACCACAGTTATTAATCTGAATAGACTGTGATGTTCTGAATTAGCAAGCAATCCTAAAATCTCAGAGGCTCAGAAAAAATCGTATTTATTTTTTGCTTATGCTACATCTCTACTGACGTTCTCCACCAACAGAAGCTGCATGAGAAGTGTTATGGATTAACTTGTCTCCTCCAAAATTCAAATGTTGATACCCTAACTCCTGTATTTGAAACAAGGACTTTGAAGAAGTAATTAAGGTTAAATGATGTCATATGGGTGGGGCTCTAAATCAATAGGACAGGTGTCTTTACAAGAGGAAGAGACCCCAGGGAGGCACATACATAAAGAAAGGTCATGTGAGTCACAGCAAGACGAAGGCCATCTGCAAACCAAGGTGAGAGGCCTCAGGAGAAACCAAACTGGCTGGCACCTTGATCTTGGACTTCCAGCCTCCAAAACTGTGAGAAAATAAATTTCTGTTGTTTAAGCCACCCGATCTGTGGTATTTTGTTATGGCAGTTCTAGTAAACGAATAAGAAGTAAAAATGAAAAACTCTGGGACTTCCCTGGTGGTGCAGTGGTTAAGAATCCACCTGCCAATGCAGGGGACATGGGTTCGAGCCCTAGTCCAGGAAGATCCCACATGCTGCGGAGCAACTAAGCCTGCGGGCCTCAACTACTGAAGCCTGCCTGCCTAGAGCCCATGCTCCCCAACAAAGAGAAGCCACTGCAATGAGAAGCCTGCAACGAAGAATAGCCCCCACTCGCTGCAACTAGAGAAAAGCCCATGTGCAGCAACGAAGACCCAACACAGCCAAAAATAAATAAATTCATTCATTCATTCATTCATTTTAAAAAAGTGAGAAAGTCACTGGTGTCAAAATTCCTCTTCATGTTGAGATGCTGCTCCGCTCCTATGAAGTTCCAAAGATCAACATGAAGAGCAATTTTCATCCATTGTCAATTGGCAAGAATGTGCTGAAGCGCACGTTAGATGATCTCACTCTCCAGATGAGACCCAAGTCCCTCCAAACAGTCACACTTCCCTGTATGACCAGTCTTCTTCTGGGTATAGTATTGAACATGCCTGAGGAGAGCAATTCAATAGAAGGCAAACAGGACCCAGCAGCAGGACACAAGCAGATCTTATGAGAGAAGGTTGCCCTAGAAGATATAGCTATTCCTCTCCTTTAGAAGAGTTTTTTGAAATATTGCATTTCCTCCCTAATAAGAATGATAGAAGTGTTTGGTCCTCGGGGTCAGCCCACTCCATCCCTCTCCTAGTCTAGATTCTTCTTACTGGGCTTCCTTATGCCTCCCCCTGACTTCACAGTCTCTATACTGAGACACATTCTAGCAGTGTTACTCAGGGAAACTTCCTTATCTGCCTCGCTGATTGCTTCTAGCTCTAGATTAATGAGTTCATTTGTTTTTTACAATAAACTTAGCAAATCACAACTCTAATTCAGGACCAAAAAACTGAATTCCATCCTTTAAAAAACAATAAGTTATCACAAGTTCCTACATATTCTATCACTGCATTTATACCAGAAAATGACAATTTTTTATTTTATATATTCTTACATGAGGCAGAAATATTATTTTAATTTTGCTACAAATTAGAACAATACTATTGACATACTGTCCTTAATACGGTTGGCTATACTGAACATCAAGAGACAAATGCTCTGAAAGGTCATTTTTTTTCTGGTCATTTTTGTTTAATCCTGTGATATACTGGCAATGACTTTATTATCACTTACAATAACAAAAAATGAAATATGCAGTTATGATTTCCATTCCTTGAAAAGACAGAAAAGAGACCCAATCTAAACTCTCTATATATGAGCCCAGACATAAGGAATGTGACCAATAGCAGTTATCATGGAGACTCTTTAGAGTCAGCTCCCATCTGGCTCTGGTGAATTCTCCAGTTTACCCAGAAGGTATTATTGCCTCCCAAGACAGATTCAGGAAACTCCTAGACCAAAGAAGCTATAGTTTTGATGGAACAGCAGTTTTGGGGGTGGGTTACCAGAGAAAGAACCAAGCTGCCCTGACAAAATACTTGATTATCATCAAGCTACTGTTGGCACATCCCTACCCTTTGGAAGTTATCCTTGAATTGCCTCTAATCCCAGCACCTGCTCCTCCCCCACATATTTTGCTTCCTATTTGTCTTCCCATCTTGGGCTCATGACTACATCATAGGTTATACCATTCTCCAGCCCATTTCCTAGCCCCTTTTTTTGACTTTCAGATCCCTGAAGGTTATCCAGTGTGTCCTCCTGGTCTCACAAGTGACTCAGGTAGTGTCCAAATACTCACAATTAATATACTTATTCCTGAATCACTGCTGATGTCATCTTTCCATAGCTGCCCCACCACGGTATCTTGGACAATAGCCATTCATCCCCAGGACCACCCCTACCCCAACTCTGCTGTGGGCCTGCAGAGATAAAGAAGATGCTTTGTAATGACTGAGTTTAATTTGGTTCTTTTTGTTTCTATCTCTGACACTCTGCTCAATAAAGAAGTGGTTTCAGACTTTCTTCCCCTCTTCCCAGTAAGGATAACAGTTCCTGGCTCACACCCTACCCTCACTATCTCAGCCAGGGCCACGAAATACCTTCCAGCAATGCCCTACTCCTTCTGTCAAAAAGTTCAGCCAGTTCTGCCCTGAGTCCTGTTGGTAAAATTAAGAGAAGACTCGTGTTTCCTTTTCAACTTTGCTTACATCGGTGACTTTCCATTTCTCTAAATGTTTTCTAAACTCTCTTGCACTTAAACCATGTTGTAATGTTATAAGTCATTAAAGCAAAACAAAACAAACAAATTATCTTCAGGGTGTTGCTTTTTAAAAACCTAAAAAATGAGGTCAAAACCAGAGTTTCCAGAGTGGCTCACTGAATAGGATCAGCATCTTGAAGCATATATACCCTGTTACCCTATCTCAGAGAGAGGCATCCCATAATAGCTCATCTCCCAGCAGTTGCCTTCCCTGCAATGCCGCCTGCTGTCTTGCTTCTGTGCAACTTTGGAGGAGGTCCCTGCCCCTTCCCTCAGAGGCACTCATTTCCGGTTGCCATCTCAACCTGACTGAGGTATTCAGCTGTCACTCATTCACACCATACATCCAGGAGTGTGATTATGATGCAGTTCTCTCTTTGAAAAAAATAAATAATGTAGATCTGCCAGTTTCCGAATTTGCCCTGCCGAGGTCAGTTCCAGAAAAACTTTTTGCTTTCTCTACAAAGCTTCTTTACTCAGACTTGCGCAAATAGCTGCTGCTTATTATCCCTCTTAGTAAAGAAAGGAAGGGGTAAAAAGTAACACATATATTGGGCTGAACACATATACTGACATCTGAAGCCACACCATACGTTAAGTGTTTGCACATGCATTCGTATTTTTGCAGAAACTGAGTCTGATTTGAGCACTGTTGAAACACTAAATCCATATCTCTTCACAATACATCATGCTGCCATGCCCCATACAGAGCTGGTATATTTTTAAGAAACTGGGGAAGAAAAAAGTATGGGATGAGTGGCCATTGTGCTAAAAAGAACTGCCTGTGAAACATCTATGGCGTTCTAGTCTCTCACTAACCTTGATTCACCAAGTCTCGTATTTGTTTACCTTTTACCTACATAGTGTGATCTAAGAAACAAAAAAATGTCCTTCCACCTTTTGAAGACAATGCCTGAAACTTTAGCCTCACTTCCCTCCATTCCCTTTGGATAAAGGATTTGTGGTCATCAAGAATTCCTATTTAGAAATGCTACATAGATTCTGAGATATATTTGCTTATACCTGATAGGAACACCTAATAGATGAATTAATAGAATACTTACTTAATTTACTAGTTAACAGAGTGAACCTCAGTAATGGAGCATTAGATAGCTTAGTTTTGGTGAGGGAAAAGAGGAAGAGAAGATGGAGGAAGTGGAAAATCTAAAGTCCAAGGCACTGAGGTAGGGAGAGTTTGGGGAGGGCAGTCAAGGGGAAACACAACCCAATTTGTAACAATCAGGGTAGAGTTGAAACCCTCAAGGCAGGAGGAGGCAGTAGGAAGAGAAAAATAGAAGGGTACCAAACCCAATTTTGGCCTAAGGGACAAACCCATGGAAACTAATTAGGGGAAAAGAGCTAGAACAAATAATGAGAAACTAGTAAGGGCAGAGGTAAACTGGGCACAACAGACTCCTGAGCTTATCTCCGTTACAGAATAAGTATCACATATCGCTCTTTGTAGAAACGATTTATTTGCTTGCACCCTTCTCCAGGTCATGGGTTTTTAGAGGGCAGGGACTCTGTGTATATTTTATTTGTGTGGGACCAGAGCCTCGTGCACTGCCTCGCACACTGTAGAGGCTCAATTCATGTTTGAAGGGTAAATGAATGAAATCAGTTTCCTTTATTTTCTATTACTCACACATAAAATCCTTGCTATGAAGAACCAGATGTACTTCATATATGGTGGCACTTCAGCTGTATACTCAGGATTCTTAGAGGTGCTAAGGCCCTTTGAAAAGTATAAACTGTTTCATTTATAGAAAAGCAAATATCTTTTCTCAGAAATGTTGTAATGTCCAATATCTAACAAACACTGTTTGGGTGATAATTATTGTCATTTGTAATAGGCATTTTACTTATTTTCAGGGGTCTTTATTTGTGGTTAAGCATGTTTCTTTACATATTCTATTTTTATATAAATCATTTAAATCAAACTCTATCTTGACTTCTATTGCATTATACTTCAATATTTGTAAGACAGATTTAGATAAAATATAGCTAATGGGGCTTCCCTGGTGGCGCAGTGGTTGAGCGTCCACCTGTCAATACAGGGGACGCGGGTTTGTGCCCCGGTCAGGAATGATCCCACATGCCACGGAGCGGCTGGGCCCGTGAGCCATGGCCGCTGAGCCTGCGCGTACGGAGCCTGCGCTCCCCAACGGTAGAGGCCACAACAGTGAGAGGCCTGCGTACAGCAAAAAAAAAAAAAAAAAAAAAAAAAAAAAAAAATATATATATATATATATATAGCTAATAGTTCCTCTAGACATGCTGTATGTTTTAACTTAATTTCCTTCTTACGTATCAGGAGAAAACTGTATGAGATTTTTTTTCCCATGCATCTCTCTTTCCTCATTATCAAAGTATTCATACTGAATTATTTTAAAAAGGCAGCGTTTAGTATTCAATCAAATAATAAGGAGAACGTGTTCCTTCTCAGTGGTTTAATAATAATTCTTGCATCACCAACCCTGAATATTCATGTTATGGAAATGTGTCCTACTTCTATAGATTTCATCACTGTCAGCTGGTGCCACAGCAGAACACAGGGACACTTAGTCAGTCTTAATACATTCAGGATTTCAGCAATTACCAAAATGTCTTCCCTGACTTACCATCAATAATTCAACTTTTGAGGAATATAATACTGAGACACAGGAGGCTGACCAATAAATATGCTGCTATTCTTTGGAAAACAGGGACCTAACTGCATAAAACTGTGATATCACTTGACTCAAGTCTTACTTCAGCTATATCTGCATGACACAAAGATGACTGATCGATTCTGTTGGGGGAAATAAATCAATCAAGCCAGGTTTTTTCGTCTTTAGGTAAATGACCTATAGCATATTTATTTTTTCCCTCATTTTGCTGTTAGAACATAGTTTGTCATTGGTCTGATATTCATCATCCTCCCTCAAAACGTATTTATCATGCTTTAAAACCTCAATTCTGACCTTGGGCTAGTCAATATCTCTAGGATCAATTTCTTCATCTGTAAAATCAGAAAGTTGGATTGTGTTGGGATCAACAAATTTGTTCTGTAAAGAGACAGATAATAAGTATTTTACGCTTTGAGGGCCATACAGTCTCTGTAGCAACCAATCAACTCTGCAGTTTCAATGCAAAAGCAGCCATATATAATACGTAAATGTGAGGGCATTTCTGTGTTCCAATAAAATGTTATTTTCAAAAACAAGCAAGCAGCAGGACAGATTTGGCTTTGTGCAGTAGCTTACCAACCCCTGTCAGGGCTCTTTCAAATCTATGATTCTATATGTTAGATACATATAAGGCACCTGAACACCAGAAGAGGGAATGAACTCATCTAGCCCCTCAATAACCCAGGATTAAACGTGCACAGAAATTCCCCATTACTGAAAACTTCCTCTGAAAAAATCAAGTAGACCTAAGTAAACCCAGCTGATTAAAAGATTAACAAAGGTCCCTCCACTCTGGTCAGTCAGCATACATTTTATTGGTAGCCCAGGGTATACAGACACTAAAAAATCCAGGCCAAGTCTCTAAGTTATTTCTGGATGAGGGGAGAATATGCACATGAGCTTACAAGAATAATAGGATTTCACTCCAGGTTTTGTTGCTTTTGACTGTGCTGAAAGAACTCATCAGCATTAAAACAAATATTAGGTCACACTGCAGCTTCAAACTTAGAGAAAAAAAAGAGAACCATTTTTCATCTCTATATAGAGTACCTATTTCATTGAGTAGCTCAGGTGGTGACAGCCTCAAAAGTCAAGGTCAAAAAAAAGTCAAGGTCATGTGTTAATCCCTTGTGAATGTCTATGAAGGTCTGCAGTTTCATCTTGTTCCACCACTATGAATTACGCACATACAAATATAAACACAGAGGGACCATAGCTTGAGAATGCTCATCTGTGGAGAACAAGTAGATAACTGTGTGCTGAAAGATGATTCTGTGACATTCAAAATAAATTTTTTAAAAATTGTAGGGGGTATTACAACTGCCTAAGAAATATGTCCATAGTGACAAAGAATCCTAAGATAATAAAAAGAATGACAGAGCTCATGTGGTTTACAGCAGTTTCTCAACCTTGGTACTACTGACATTTGGACTGGATAATTCTTTGTCGTCAGGAGCTCCTGTGCATTGTAGGATAGTTTACAGCATCCCTGGCCTCTCCCCACTAGATGGAGTAACAGCAGCTTCCTTTTCTCCTCCCTTAGTCACAACAAACAAAAATGTCTCCAGACACCGACAGATGTTCTAGATAGGGGGAGGAAAGGGTAAAATCACAACTGGTTGAGAACCTGTGGATTACAGAAACTTAAGATATAGAATTAACCATAAACCATCATCCACACTTCAGGAGTCAAGTGGTACCCCAGACCCAACCTGATATTCACAAATATTTTATTACAATGATTTCCAAGATCCCTTCTGACTAACTATTTCCTCATCCCAATACATCACAGAATCACCCAGACGACAATGAGAACAAAAGTGCAAGGGACATTATCTGGAGGAGGATTACTACTGTCTTAGTCCTTTGTCCTAATCCTAAGCAGTATCTAACCCTTGCCCAATGGCAATGTTACCATTTCTAAATTTTACACACAGGGAAATCAGACCCAACTCACTATGTATCCCACTTAACTTCTAAATTATTGTTCATGATTGCTTGTTCCAGTTACTGGTAAAAAGACTTACAGAGCCTTAGGCCATAGCTCAGTGACCCAGCACTGAGTCAGTCTGTATGAATTTGAGCTCTTAAATCCCTGATTTCAAACTTTGTTCCAGGACCTAGGTCTCTTGTATTCCTACCATTCCACAGTTTTCTTAGGCAGTAGTGCCTATTCTCCAGACCTCACTGTTGGGTCCCCACTACCTGCTACACACTTCCCAGCTAACCATAATCTATTTGTTGAGATTTCATTGGGTAATTTCCTGCTAATATCTTCCCCTGTCTGCTCTTGTGGGTAGAACCTTGTGGTTCTACTCCACTTCTGTGTTCCAACTAACTCTGTTCTGTGAGGTCTCACTGTTGCATCTGGCCATGAAATCAATCATCTATTTATTCATTCCAAAACAACAGTAATCACAGAGGAAAGAGAGGAGAAGCAGTTGTGTGGTTACTTCAAAGGCATCCCACCCTGAAAAGCTTTCTAGTACAACCTGACAACCAGAACTCTGATTATTAAAAGAAAAATCTGCTCAGGATATGCTGTTATGTTGTATTACTATGATATGAGGCTTTCTAACATTCTGAGTCATGCAGAAATTTCTACGACTCTCTGATATTACAGGTAGAGAAGACAAAACCAGAAAGAAGTCAGCAAGGTGATACCAAGAAGAACCATCCATGAATGGTTCTTCTCTGCATGATAAAGTAAAAACAGTAGAGACAATAAAAAGTGAAGACAAAACATGAGATATTCATTTTTAAATCTTACACAAAATCATGTTTGACCCCAATTTGAGGGGAAATAATATTAAGTCATGTTTAAATATAAACATAGGGATGTATATTAATGTACCCTTGCTTTAATAGTCATATACCCAGGAAAAGTTTATTCAAGCATAAAAGTGACCGGGAAACATTTAAATACAAAAGTGAATTTTATTTCACCTCTGAGGTGAGGTTAAGGAGAAAGTGTTTTCTTGGCTTGTGCTGCATATAATAAGCACCAGTGAAAAAAATATCTGAAATATAAACATCCTAAACTGTAGAGGCTTAACCACATGACACGTAGAATCTCCAAAGGCGGGCAGTGAGAAGAGCATGGGCCAGGATCCCAGGGTGGGTAAGGGTGGGCAAGAGGCTGGGGTTGGGACAGGGGCAGATAGAGCTCATGCAGCTGGAAGTATACAGCATGAGAGGTTGGCTACTATGCAAATCCTAATGACAAAGAGGACTGCCCCAGTGCTCAGGGTGAGGTTACTTCCACAGAGACATTTCGAGTGGAGCCCAGCAGCAGGCAGAGACCATAGCAATACCATGATTCAAGGAAGGTCCACCTGGTTGGAAGTAAATCCCCAGCCACTAGCTCAAAGGTGTAAATAGTGAAAGGAAGAAGTGTGAGATGGACAAATTCTAGAATGGCAGTCATGCCTCAGTCAAACATCCTGGGTTCCAGATGGAAACAGAAGTGTAAATCAGGTATAAAGTCAGAAATCCAGGAAGTCAATTTCTAGAATCTATCCACTAGAAAAGACAAAGTTCTAGCTGAGCCTTGCTCATTCATTCATTCATTCATTTATCCAATCTTTTGTTCACAAATTCATACTAAACACCTACAAAACATTGCTAGACACTGTTCCTGGCCCTATGGATTCAACAGGGAAAAACAAGCATCATCCCTGCCCTTGTAAAGAGCTTTGCTGGAATTGCTTCGGGGCTTGAGTAGTGGTGAATATTTAGGTTAAAAAACTTCATCAAGACAGGGCTGTTGGACACTACCAGTGTTAGCAAGATTGAACTGCCTGTGCCCATGAAAAATTCTGCTCTAGCCCACAGGCAGCCAGATCAGTAGCAAGAAAAGAAATGTAGTTCTATCACCTTATAAACATATATTAAATAATAAATGGAGGACAAGGTGATGATGATGATGAGTAGTTATATATTTGTTTCATGATCCAACCAAGAGACTGAAATCACATCATTTATTTAAACAGAAAGTAATATAAAGAATTGTTATATTCACTAGTTTGTTGTATTTTTTAGATTCCACATATAACTGATATCATATAGTGTTTGTCTTTCAACAAGCTAGTGAATATAACAAAAAAGAATCAGACTCACAGATGTGGAGAACGAACTAGTGGTTACCAGTGAGAAGAGGGAAGCGGAGAGAGGCAATAAAGGGGTAGCGGATTAACAGGTACAAACTATTTACGTATAAAATAAGCTACCAAGATATATTGTACAACATGGGGAATATAGACAATATTTTATAAGAACTATAAATGGAATATAACCTTTAAAAATCGTGAATCACTATACTGTACAAAAAAGAATTGTTAATTCAGTAAAAGTTGTTAATTAGCTATTGAAAAGACAAAAAGAGAACTCTAAGTTATCACAGAGATAGTAATTGCAAGATGCAACTGCCATCACTGAGTTTGGAGAAATAAAGGAAGAACTGGGAATTATTAACAGTTAGAAGCCTGGAGGACAGACCCCACGGTGTTGAAACTCAGACTTCTAAGAAGAGGAGATACTCAGATGGTGCTAGGTCCCTGAGCTCAGAAGTAGGAGGCATCCCAGACCTGGGGAGGAGATGTCCCAGAACTCTGAAAATGGGGAGCTATCTAGCTGCTACTGGGGTCTTTAAGGGTTGGCTCTATGGGTGTTGGGAAAAAACTGCAAATTGGACTCAACTGCTGCTATTGGAACAAACTGCTGCTACAGAGGTAAAGAAGCACTGCTGGGGTGACACTCACGGGGGAAAAAAAAGCCAATAGAAAACAAATAGGAAGAAAAACAGAAAATAAGAGCAAAGAGGAAGAAGCATGTTCCATCTACTTCCTCCTGCTTGCAGTCTCCCTCTAGCACCCCCAATGACAGAGTTAAACCAATTGACAAAGCAGAAATGTGATTTGCAGACGCCCAGCCCCAGTATCAAAAAGCAAAATATAGAAGAGTGGCTTTGAAACTGAGAGATGATAGTTTAAATAACCATCCCAGCAATCTAGTGCAAATTTTTTACGTTTTGGAGACACAGTTTGTCAAATAAGGACAATAATACCTACCACAAGATGCTTTGAGAATTAGACAAAATATATATAAAGTACTTCACATAGTGCCTGAAAAATAAAATGCATTTTTTCACAATTAATGGTTTCCACTCCTGATTCATCCTTCCAAGTACATCTGCCACCTCCAGTGCCTTCCTTAAACAACTACATTGTAGAACTCCACGTGTGGCCTAATCTATTGCCAGAATATATCTCAGCAGGAAATGTCTATTTATAAGGCCTCAATCAACAGTGAAATCTTCTAAGTTGGGGACCATATTTTGGCTGTTGTATTTTCACTTCCATTCCTCCCTGTCATCCTGAAAATCTGGCAAAAAATATCACCTACACACTTCCTTGCCCTTGCCACCATCAATCCAATAGGCTGGCTTTCCATTAAGACACATTCAAGTTCCTTCTTTCCACTCCGCAAACAGTTCTAGCAATGTTTCAAACTTGATCCAACACCTTTCACCCCAAAGAATTGTCTTCAATACCTTGTGGCCAGGAGGATCACATGCCCAAAAAGCAGACATAGGAACTCACTACCATTTTCCTGATGTTCTCTATCCAGCAGCCATTTTCCTCAGCAACATTCCAGACATCAGACACCTAAGGCCTAGGAAGAATTACTGAAAGCAGAGCAGTATCAGATGCATTATGGCACATTTTAGAGGCAAGAGCCACCGTGGCCCTGAATGGCCCATAAAAACCAACTCTTACAAAAAATCAAAATATAGCTCTTCCACAATCTTGCCTAAAATTGTGGGTTCCTAATAGTTCATTCCCTTCCAGACCATGGCTCATGCGGTTCTACCTTTATTAACTCTAAGACCTCAGGAAATTTTCTTAAACCTCTAAGCCTCACTTAATTCCTTGTGGAATGGAATCCCTAACATTATCTCACATTTTGTTGTAGGAATTAGAAAAAACCACACAAGTTCAAGGAGAGGGAAGAAATGGGGAGTTGTTGTTTAGTTGGTATAGAGTTTCAGTTCTGCAAGATGTAACAAGTTCTGGAAATCTGTTGCACAGCAATGTGAATACATTTAACACTACTGAACTGTACACTTAAACAGATACAATGGTAAATTTTATGTTCTGTGTTGTTTACCACAATTTAAAAAAATGTTTACTGAATGAATGAATGAATGAATATAAAGTTCCTATCACATGTGCAGGCACACACACACACACGCACAACACAGATTCATCACAATGTCTGGCACACAGGTATTCAAATATCCATGAGGTTCTGCCTTTTTTGCCTTTGAGTCTCCCAACAATCTCTTGATTTCAGCCTCACCTGCATGAATTACTAATTTTTCTTCTTCTGAACACTGTGTAGACCTAATTACATTCTGTCCAGTGTTACTCCTTAACATTTCAGTTTGGGCATGTTTTATCTTGCCAAATAGATTGTCAGTTCCTGCAGAGAAGGGACCATATCTTATACTTCTTTTAATGTTCCCCCCTTCACATCCAGTGCAATCTTTGCATTAACTGTTGGCTGAGATTCTACTTCAAATGAGATGTACCTTCCCAGAGACAAAACATTCCAGTTGCTGCTGCCTGCTCTTGGTCCTCTATCATCATAGATCAACGTTTATTGACCTGTTATTTACATAGAGATCTCTGTTAGAAAGACGGGGTAAGAGCAATGGACAGGGAAGGTAGGAAGACAACTAAATGATATGTAAGATATGATTATTGTCCTCAAAAGGCTTACAATCTATTTGCACAGACAAAACAAACATACAGAGGTTGGTAAAATTGCAAGGACATACAGAGGTTGGTAAAATTGCAAGGAAAAAAAGCTAAGTGTCCACTGAGTGTTACGGACAATGCAGGTATTCAAGAGGCCATGGATACTTCATGGGAAATTAAACAAGAAATGAGCTTTAGAAAAACACAAGCAATAGAGTATATATTCTTTAGAGTTAAGATGATTCTTCAGGGGAAAAAAATGTATCTTCCTACTAACTCTGAGATAAAATTATTATACATTTTCAAGATAATACTAATAACAACATTATTTCAGGCACTGCTGTAGACTCTACATACTATCACTAATCTAAAAAAAAGGAGGGGGTGGTATAATCCCTGTTTATATATAAAGAAACAGTGTGAAAGAAACTAAGCTACTTCTCTACAGATGCAGATAGTAAGTACTGGATTTGAACACATCTGTCTGACTCCAAAGCATGAATTCTTCCCACTATACAACTCATTCATTCATCAAACATTTACTTAGCAAGTGTTGTGCTGAAGATAAAAAAACTAAATAAAACATGATTTCTTCCTTCAAGTAGTTCTGGTCTGGTGAGGAGGCAGTTATAGAAAGAAACCATTTCAACCAAATGTGGTGAGTCCAAGAATAGAGACTTGCAGAAGTTATGGAGTACATAGGAAGGAAACCTAATCCATCCTGGAAAATCCTGGAAGATTTCCTGGAGGAGAATTCTTTGTTAAGTCTAAAGGAATAAAAGAAACAACAATAGCTTACATTTGTGTACTTACTAGGCAGATACTATTATTAGCCCTGATTTACAGTTGAGAAAAATTGAAGCACAGAGAAGTGAGCAACTTAAACCATTTATAAACAAGTGGTAGAGCCAGGATATGAACCTATTCTCTCTTAACCTCTACAGTATACTGCATGTGAGTAGGAGTTTGCCAGAAAAGTAGACTGAAGAGGAGCATTTTTTGCAACAGGAAAATTGAGAGCAAGGCAAAGGCAAGAAACTGCCCTGTACGGGACCATATAAGTACAGTATGAATGAAGCAGGAAATAACAAGAGATGAAATTAGAGAATTATGGGCCAGACCACAAAAGGTCTTGTTAGGCTCTTAGAATTTATCCTATAAACTATGGAAGAATGTCTTCAGATCATGCCAGCTATTTGGAGGATGAATGTCAGTTAAGCCTAAAGGGAAGGGAGTCCATTAGGAGACAGTCGTCGTTATTATTATTATTACTGTAAAAAACAACATAAATTTATTCTAATAATTTTTAAGTATACAGTACAGTAAGGAGACCGTTTTAATATGCAACAGAAAGAGAATGAGAACTGAACTTGGGTGGAGAGAACAAGATGGAAAACTAGGAAATAAGACATGTCTAAATGGCAAAATAGGCAGAACTTGGTGATGAACTGAATATGCCTACCCCCCTGTCCATCAGCATTTCCTTTTTAAAATAATTTATTCAGGAAAAGAGAAAGCATAAATGTATGCATTTGTCCTTCTGAACTGGTTACGCATGGTGCTAGGCCCAGTAGCATTAAAAATGATTAAGACACACTTCCCATCCTAGAAGAACCTGCAGTCTGGAGTGGGAGTGAAGAACAAGACAAGCGCAATAAAGGGTTATGTGGTTATGAAAGAAACAGGTACAACATGCTCTGGGGATCCAAGGCAGGAATAGTTATCCCCAACCTCGGGAGATCAAAGAAGGGTTGAAGGAAAAGATGCCCCAAACTGAATCTGAAGAAATGAGCAGACACTTCCAGTGGATCATGTATTACTTGACGTAAATGTTTCTCCAGTGTAGTGTGGCAGGAACACAACAGAACAAATAGTTTCAATGAATTATGCAGAGGAGGTGAGGGGGGGCAAGATAAATATGTGGACCCCTGAAGGTATCAAAAGTAGAGCAGGAATTTGTTAGCTGCTAGTTCCTCCATTAAAACACCAAAGCACAAGTGGGAAAGTGAGGTCACAAAAAGATGAAGGTGGGGAACAAGATAGTGATCTGCAATAAAACTACAAGAAGTGCTTTGGTTTTATAGTGCTGTCTGTGGCCACATCATCACACTCCATCTAGCTCCACCTTGAGGCACAGAGTCAGAGCTCAGTATGCTTGGAGAAGTATATAAGTCTATTAGGTCTACCCTGAAACCTAGCATTTCCTATAATTGTACGATGTTATCTTGAGATTCACAGTTATGGGTATGTGCATCAGGCAGTTCCTACTGCTCTTCTAAAGGATTTTAAATCACCTCATAACAACTTATGTTTAAAAGCCTCACTGCCTCAGTCACAAATATTGATCTTTGTGAACAAAATTACCTTTTTTTGACAAATGTGTTTATACAGACATTATTTTTTTCTAAATGCAATGCCCAATGTCAGAAAAGCAATATTATTCATGAATATAAACTCTCAGACTTGAAAAAGAACACCTTTGTTTAACCTGTTTAATATACAACATCTATGCAAACAATTCCTAAATCTCAAGCATCTTTCTGGAAATGGCTATTCATTCCCTTCTAAAGTCAAATTTCTACTGCTGTTCCTAACAATTAAACAAGAAAAAAGGAAATTCAGTTGCTGAAATTGATCACAGACTTTCAAGTTCATTTAACATACTGTCTTCAACACAACAACATAGGCTACAAATCTAGTTCTTTGATTTTGAATAATCTCAATATTCTTTACAGGGCGGTTTAGAAGTATTTTTCCTTAAAAAAATAAAATGATTTATCTAGAGGGAAAAATGTCTAATAAAATCATTTTAATTAGTTGTACACATTAATCATGAAATTGCACAGAATAATTATAGTGACAGTTCTCCACTTACTATAATGAAACATAGTGAGAATGGTTAGAATATAAACAGATCAGAGGGACTATGAAGGTGAGTGTTATTTGGCATAATTTTACTATGATTTAGTAAAGACTATGTCTCCCAGGATAAAATAATAGGTTCTCATTATATGAAGGTGACTTACTTGGAATCGGGAACCAAAAACTCTTTATTTCTCATGACCAGCAATCCCCAGTCCAAATCCCACATTCAGGAGCATCAAAATCTCTGACCACATGCCAAAATGAAGACAGATGGATACAGAGCTGTCACATATTCAGTACCTGCAAAAAAAAAAAAATAATAACTGGAGTTATGACATCAGAAGACAGTAGGCTAAGGCCTAAAGAGTCCTGCTTTTTCACACATAGTAGCATGTTTATTCATCCCATTGTACTTCTACAGTTCCCCAGAGGGAAAATAAGTACCTGAAGTTTCAACTGGGAAAGATGACTCACCCCAAAACTTGCTGAGTAGTTTATGAAGGTTTACAATGCTTGTGAATTGCTGCTTGTGTCTTGTGTGCCAGGTAATGGTCAGGATGACATGAGACAAAAGGGTTTGATAAAATGAAAAATAAAAATCTATGGCAGTCACATATAAAAATGACAATGTGTGTATCATAAACCTTTACACAAACATTTTAGCATATGGTGTATATATTTCAAGTAATATAAATGCAAAAGAAAAGGCCTTTAGCACAAATTGACCAGCTTCGACACTGGAAAAATACAAATTAACAAAAAAGAAATTCAAAGGGAAATTAATGGATCTCATAAATGTCTCAAGGGTGAAAATATTGTTTTCTCCTCAACACAGGAAAGAAACAATTTCTCGTAATAAATTCTACCAGATATTTTAGTGATGGTGTTATTTCTGTTGCTTTTAAAAATGTATTTTTAATTGTCCTACATATTTCCTTAAGCATACAAAAAGAAATGAGAGTCCTGGGGCGTAGCCAAGATGGCAGAGTAGGAAGGCCCTGAGCACACCTCCTCCCACAGGCACACCAAAATTACAACTATTTACAGAACAACTGTCTATGAGAACAAGCTGAAGACTAGCAGAAAAGATTTTCCTCAACTAAAGATATAAATAAGGAACCACAATGAGATGGGTAGGAGGGGCAGAGACACTATGTTATCAATACCCACACCCCTGGGTAGGCGACCACAAATGGGAAGATAATCACAACTGTGGAGGTTCTCCCTAGGAAGCAAGGGATCTGAGCTCCACCTCCACATCAGGCTCCCCAGCTTGCGGGTCCTGCACCAGGAAGACAAGCCCCTATAACATCTGACTTTGAAAGCCAGGAGGGCTTATATACAGGAGAGCCAAAGGGCTGTTGGAAATGAGAGACTCGAGGCACACAAAAGCTCACATGCTCCCAGTCCCAGCACAGAGACCGTAATTTGAAAGGAGCTTGGGTTAGACAACTTGCTAATCTTGGAAAGCTTCCTAGAGAGGTGGGAGGCAACTGAGACTCCCCCGAGGACATAAACACTGGTGGTAGTCAATTTTGGGAGCTTGATCTACCAGGCAGACACTGGTGCTGGCATGCACCACTTTGGAGTCCTCCTTCTAGCCTATCAGTGTTAGGGGCTTACCTGCCCACCATTGGGACAGTACCAGCCCCAGGACCCACCAGGTCATGGAGACAGCCATGCTGGGACCTAAGTGTCCATTGATACATGAATGGATAAAGAGGATGTGGTATGCAACGGAATATTACTCAGCTATAAAAAAGAATGAAACCTTGCCATTTGTGACAACATGGATGCACCCAGAGGGTATTATGCTAAGTGAAACAAGTCAGACAGAGAAAGACAAATACCATATGATTTCACTTATATGTGGAATCTAAAACAAACAAACATAACAAAACAGAAACAAACACAGATACAGAGAACAAACTGGTGGTTGCCACAGTGGAGGGAAGTGAGGGGATGAGTGAAACAGGTGAGGGAGATTAAGAGAGGTATAACCTTCCAGTTATCAAGTAAATAAGCCAGAGGGATGTAATGTACTGCATGGCGAATACAGTCAATAATATTGTAGGGCTTCCCTGGTGGTGCAGTGGTTGAGAGTCCGCCTGCCGATGCAGGGGACACGGGTTTGTGCCCCGGTCTGGGAAGACCCCACATGCTGCGGAGTGGCTGGGCCCGTGAGCCATGACCACTGAGCCTGCACATCCAGAGCCTGTGCTCCACAACGAGAGAGGCCACAGCAGTGAGAGGCCCGCGCACCACAAAAAGAATAAATTTAAAAATTTTAAATTAAATAATATTGTAATACCTTTGTATCGTGACCGATGGTAACTATATTTATCATGGTGATCATTTTGTAATATATAAAAATACTGAATCACTATGTTGCACGCCTGAAACTAATGTAATATTTTAAGTCAATTATACTTCAATAAAAATTTTAATTAAAAAAAAATCAGAGACTCCACTTATCACAGAATAGCCCCCAAACAGGCAATACTATTCCCATTGCTAAAAGTATTTGAAATATATACCAGCATACCATACAAGTCAACTGTTCCCTACAATGCCCTCTCACCAAACTGAGGTGTTTTCACAAACAACAGGATTCAAAAGAAGCAGAAGTCAGGATGGCTTTTGCAGTTTCTCAAAGCATGACCTACAAAGGAACTCCCTCTCTCTGTGTCATGCAGGCTAATCCCTACTGGTAGCAATGATAACGCTAATATACTGGCTGCACTCATCTGATGTTATTTATGTACCTCCAACTGACAACTAGTAAAATGAGGCTTTAAAAAAAATTCATTAGGTCCCCTTCCTTTCTTCCTTCCCTTCCTTCCTCCCTCCCTCCCTCTCTCTCCCTTTCTCCATCTCTCTAGATTGTCTTTTCTTTTGTCCAATAGTGAAAAAAATGGGTGCTAGTAGTTCTACATGTACCGCAATCCCTATCTCAGGCTACATTGGAAGACCAATGGATCATCACCCAGAGTAAACCTGTCACTTCTTCACATCACCTACCCACAGAGAAAAAATTCTGTTTCTTATCTATCTAGGTGTCTACATCAAAAGCTTAGGCATGTCACCTTTGTTTTTTATCTTCTAATATCCAATAAGTTACCAAGACCCACTATTCTTGCTAATGACTCTCAAATCTGTCCACTTCCTACCATCTCAATGTCTCCACACAATCTGGGTCTCCACGATCTCTTCCTTGTCTCCTCACTGGCCTTGATGCCTCTACTCATAGCCTTTCCATCTGCTCACCACACTGCAGCTAGAGTAAGCAATCAAAAATGCAAATCTGGTCAAGTTACTCCTGTTAAAGACACTTCAGTGGCTCCCCCATGTTCTTAGGATAGTCTTGTATGCTCACAATATATGTTTCTGTAATCAGATCCCTGCTTATCTCATAAAGGTTACAAATCAACCTTTATTGTTTCAGGGTCATCTCAGTGACACAAAACTGTCTGAAAATTGATCAACTGCTTCCTTTTCACAGTGATTAAGAACTACCTGGTTAACAGAGGGTAGAGAATTGCACAGCTGTAACATGCTTAGTGTTATCTGAATGTAAACAAATGTGATAACTGAAAGCAAATTCAATCAAAAGAAACATTACCACTTTCTCAATGATTAACATGAAACCAGTTATCTAATGAAAAAAATTTAGAACAAAAAATTCAAGGTGACCCAAGACTTAGGAGTTCCTAATATGAAAGCTTAATTCTGTTATAAGTCAGTCAGCAACAATATAAACTCTGTATCTGTCTAATTTAGAAGAATCTCTTGGATAAAAAAATCTAAGGTTCAACTGTCAAACACAGTACCTAAGCTTTGATTTTCAGTGTGATGGGTGAGGAAGGGGGGTAAAATGTGAATATTCTCTGTTTGCTTTGATGGTCCACAGTAAGCACAGTTCTAATTAATCTTGCCAGTAAGAGAAGCCATAATCCACAAGGACTCACCTTCCCAGCCAAGCTGCTATTCTACATCTTGTATGGTTGAGTGCAGAATACTGTGCTACCTTACCAAGTATAATTGGTACTGGATGCTCCACCCAGATTCCTTCCTCGTCCTTCCCTCAGCTGTTGGGAATACAATCTTTTGCCAGTTCACATTTGTGTCCCTCACAGAGAAATGCCCTTGGCCACAAAGAACTGCCTCACTTAAAGTTAAGCTCCCTCTCAGGGGAGAGCTCACAGTCAATGAGCTACTCATACAAAGGAACAAGAACATCTTTGCTTCAATATAGAGTATCTCCCAAGGAACATCCCAGCTCAAGAGCTCCCTAAAGGCTCTACTGATGCCTCAGTTGCACTGTGGGTCAGGTTCTCCCACTTCCTGATCCTCCTTTTCTCACTTCCTTACAGATGCATTTCTGGAGACCACTTTTCAGAAAACCTCTTCATCTGAGAATCTACTTCCAGGCAGCCTAATCTAAGACTCAAGTCAGTAACTATGAAAGGCAAATATACTAGTATACAGTAATTTTGCTGACTTCATCGGTCTTGGTATCAGTCTTGGTCTTTTGTTACAGATGTCAACCTATTAACTGAGGCAAAGACAAGATCTAAAATTTAATCCACCACTAACTGACTCCAGTTCCCATTTAATTGTAAGAAAATTTAGGAACCAACTCATTGGTACTATAGGTTATCTTACTTTACCCTTTATCCTCAACAATTTTGAATGTTTGGCAAAAATTACTGGATAATTTTATCATCACCCAATTATAAGAGAAAAAATATTCTAGATGAAATTCTAATTAAAAGAGCATAAGAAGAAAAGGAGAATAAAAATGATTTGTCCACAGTAGATCTCTATGTTCTCAAAGATAGGGGAAATGTACTTTTGTTGGACTTATAAAGATTCAGGCCTTTTCTGATCAAAATATAAAAGAATTATTAGAATAGAATCTACTTTTTATGTTCTCAATCAATCTCTTAAAATCTCCTTTGGAAATGAAAGAAAGGTTGCCATGAAATCAACTGATTCTTTTATTCCATTCACTTCTCAATCCAAAGGATATGAAAAGATCGTAGGTTTTGAGGTCTTTGTTTTTTGTCTTTGTTTTTTTGTTTTTTGAGTTTTGTTGTTGTTGTTTTGGTGCCACCACTTTGAAGAGTAGAAATTAAATCAGTTGGTCTGCCTAACTGTAGTCTCATTTGTCTTAGTTGATACAAACCTAAGTTTCTCTTCTAGAGCATATGGACACAAAAACTAAATAGATCACGGTACAACAGCAAATGCTGATGTGCTATCCTTTTAAGAAAATATAATTTTTATATATAGATGCAAACTGCCAAACAGAAAAGGAGGCTTGCCCACAAAAATAAATCTGTTTCCTTTAAGTAGAAATTTCTGTGAAGTACAAATAGAATCACTAACTTAAAAGTAGTTTCCTATAACTGAATGACAAGGCCCTATTCCTGTTGGGGAAAGGAAGATGCAAGTGGAGGCAGAGATCCATTCTTTTATGTTTTACAGGAAAAATAAAATGATATGTGTCTTTCTCTTTCACTCCCAGTGTATCAAACCTAGACTAGTTTTTCTAGATTTTTCTACAGTTGTCCCTCAGCATTCACAAGGAATTGGTTCCAGG
Organism: Phocoena phocoena; assembly: GCF_963924675.1. NCBI lineage: Eukaryota > Metazoa > Chordata > Mammalia > Artiodactyla > Phocoenidae > Phocoena > Phocoena phocoena. The sequence goes on along the minus strand of NC_089227.1, from coordinate 69,986,292 downwards.
ACCCACCATGGATACCATGATCCAAGTATGCCTAAGTCCCATAGTGGGCCCTCTGTATCCATGAGTGCAGAACCAGCAGATTCAGAACCAGCATATGTGGAGAGCCAACTGTATATTTATTGAAAGAAATCTGCTTATAAGTGGACTTGTGCAGTTTGAATCTCTGTTATCCAAGGGTCAACTGAACTATGTACTTTTATGAGTAAAAGTGTTTTAAATATTCATATATATAATATATAAATCATATCCATTACTGTGCTAGTAGGTACATTTCAAAAACACAATAATAGAAGTATTATAAAAATAAAACAAAAATGAAATTAAAACTTTACATAACTTCAGTTTATTAATTAGTGGTCCAAAAATTTTTCCTCATACTAAAATATTTTTTTTTTTTTTTTTTGCGGTACACGGGCCTCTCACTGTTGTGGCCTCTCCCGTTGCGGAGCACAGGCTCCAGACATGCAGGCTCAGCACCCATGGCTCACGGGCCTAGCCGCTCTGCGGCATGTGGGATCTTCCCGGACCGGGGCACAAACCCGTGTCCCCTGCATCGGCAGGCGGACTCTCAACCACTGCGCCACCAGGGAAGCCCCTAAAATATTCTTAATAAAAATTCTAAAATAAAGATCAATGCAATCAAATATACATCATTTCTCTCAAACTTAGCTTAACATTTATTGATGCTATGATTCAAAAGTATGGTTCTAAATTCAATTATGATTGTCATAAGCTAAAAATAAAATGCTAAACAAAGATAAAAAGATCCAAATAGATGAGGCACATTATTGGCTGTGTTTATTAAATTATGAAATTCATTTTACAATCCTTTGAGTGGTTAGTATTATATTTAACCCATGGTTTTTTTGCAAGAATCTTTGAAAGTTAATCAAAACCAGATAGCACGATATGCTCATCTACTTAACCAGAAAGACAAACACTACAGTAAACAATTATATGTTGAAAGTGAACTAATAAATATGGGCACTATGGTTGACTCTCACTCTTCCTAGAATAGCTGGGAGACTCTTTAGAACACATGATTATTTGACAAGTTGGTAGTGTAAGGGCACCAGTGTTAAACCACGTGATAAATATTAGTAAATCTGTATTTCTTACTTTCAAGAGGAAATTAATTTTAAAAAGAATTTGAACATTTCCTTCCCAAACTCTCTGGCAATCCAGGGAGAAAATCTCTTACCTAAACAACTGATTCCAAAGAACTGTTTAGAAAAGAAGACACCAAAAATTTAACCTAGGTGTTTTTTCAGGCTTTGCTTCCCTGAGTAGCTAAGCACCTAGACAGTATGATAAGCAGGGTCAACATGTTTCCAGATCAGCACACTGCACATATTTTGGTGCTCACATGCTCAAAAGTCAAATATACTATTGACCCTTGAATGACACAGGGGTTAAGGGAACCAACTCATATGCAGTTGAAAATTTCTGACTCCCCAAAATCTTAACTACTAATAGCCTACTGCTGACTGGAAGCCCTACCAATAACATAAACAGTTGATTTACACATATTTTGTATGTTATATGTATTATATACTGTATTCTTACAATAAAGTAAGCTAAAGAAAAAACAGTAAGAAAACCATAAGGAAAATTTTCAGTACTATACTGTATTTATAGATGCCATAAGTTTACATCAACTGTTGACAAGATGAACTGTCAGTACGTACATCAATACTCTATTATATGGTATAAAACACTGTAGATGTTATACATAATACTAACACTAGACATCAAAAACAAAAAGATAGGGACTTCCCTGATAGCACAGTGGTTAAGACTCCACGCTCCCAATGCAGGGGGCCTGGGTTCGATCCCTGGTCAGGGAACTAGATCCCACATGCATGCCACAATTAAGAGCTCACATGCCACAACTAAGGAGCCCACATGCCGCAACTAAGGAACCTGCCTGCCACAACTAAGACCTGGTACAACCATATAAATAAATAAATATCGAAAGAGAAATTCATTTTTATTTACAGGTATAATGATTCATGTATTAATAATGAAGCAGCAATATAATTGCTTTAGAGTAGCCTAGTGTAATCTATAGGAGTGCTTCACAGTAGCCTAGCCTATATGCTAAGGAATGAATTGTTATAAAACTTTCATGGCATACAGTATTATGGTCACATTCATAATACAGTATAGGAAACATTGTTACTTTAAGAAAACACAAAAATTTCTAATACAGTTCTTGCTACAAAACAAGGTCACCACAATAGCAACAAGAGGTGGCTATGAAATTATTACATTAGGACAATAATGTACTACAGATTTTATACAGTTATAATTATTTTTTTAGCCGCGGCATGCGGGATCTTAGTTGCCTGACCAGAGATCGAACCCATGCCCCCTGCAGTGGAAGCATGGAATCTTAACCACAGAACCACCAGGGAAGTCCCTATACGCTTATAATTCAAAACTGCATCTTGACATTTGTTTACATTTCTCTCAACTGCAAATGGTGCCATGTACCGTCTGTAAGTGTATATGTAAGTTCTGATAAATTTTAACTTTTTATAATAGATTTGTGTACATTTTATGGTATTAAATGATAAAAGAGGCTTGTATCTACGTGTATTTTATGCATTCATGACATATTTTTTCTTAATTTTTTCTATACTTCTAGGCTACACAGTTCATCTGAGAGCTTTATCAAATTGTCACAAATCTCCACAAAGCTTTCCAATACATTTACTGGAAAAAATCTATGTATAAGTGGACCCACGCAGTTCAAATCCATGTTGCCCAAGGGTCAACTTTACTTTTATGTCCAATGTTTCATGGATTTACTCATTCAGAAATTAAATCAAAATAGTTCATTTCCCAGGAAAGCACAATTTGAAATTTATAAGAAGAAATATGAAAACTTACTTTGGCCCAAGATTTAATCACCGAGAAATGTACAAATGTACAGTACAATGACTTGATATTCACAAGTCTGTTAAGATCATTCTGACTAATGGCAGGAAGCATTTTGTAGGTATTCCACAACAAATCCATTTTCGGGACACATCACATTCAAAAGCTTGATTAAGCTTTTATCTTGATCCTCAGATTATAAACTTTCGCTGGTCTGAATAAAATATACAGAACCCACTTTTCATCTGTTCACTTTAGTATTACACAATAGTTTATGGAACAGTATCAGTTACACAGACTGGTGATAAAATATGAACAATATTAACAATATATCATATATACTTATGTATTTATAAATATTAAGAAATCATTAACAAAGTTTTCTTTTCAGAAATAGAGAAAGAAGTCCATTTTCCCTTCCTATTTGAAATAAAGAAAGAAATACTAAGAATAAAGCCTTTGAAAAGATAAATAGCAGTGTCTCAGAGACTCTTGAATAAACTCTTAAAATGAGCACCAGACAACTAGCATAAGACTTGGGTGGTAAAAGGAGGAGATAAGAGAATGAGAGAATGTCGAGTTCAGACGGAACCTTCAAGGACATGTAAACTAATCATCCTTTTGAAGTTTGAATCCTTTCTACATCATGTAAAGTGTTCATTAAGCCAGCCTACTGACTGATGAAGAATTCACTGCTCACCAAGGTAGCCATTTCTCTTAAAACATTAAAAAGCTTTCCCTTATATTGAGCTAATACTTGCCTCTCTATCTCTGTCACCCACTGGCCATCCAGAACAACTCCAATTCCTTCCCTTTAGTTTAGGGCCTCTCCTATGGGATGAGCTATCAAAAATACTAGTCTCAATGAGTCCTTTCCTTTACATCCCATAGTCTTTCAACTATGTTTTTCAACTAAGGATTCTAGTGTTATCATAGCACAGTCTTGGTTAATATCCAGTTTGTTAATGTTTCTCTGAAAGTGGGGAACATAAAAGAACACTATATTGCTAGACTTGGCCCAAAGTGGAAAGAGCAAAGCAGAACTTCCCCTCTCCATTCGAGATACTACACATCTATTCCTGCAGCCCATGATTACATTCACTGTTTCCATGGCTATGTCACACATATTGATTCAAACTGAGCTTTATATTGACTAAAACTTTAGTCTTAGTGTGTCAACTAAAGACTGCTGCTCACCATCTGCCTCTACAAGGATGAAGTCACTAGCCACTGCAGTCGCTGACCCTCAACATGCCCTGAAAGGAGTTCAGGGTGGAGATAAGGAATGAAGCACTCTGTGCTCTGGGAAAAACTGGCACAACAGGCCTTCAGATAGTTAGATATTTTCAGGAGAAGATTTTATGAGCCCAGTTTCTTGTATCTTCTCATATCCAGAAAAGCACTAAAATCACTAACAGAGACATCTGCTCTTCATGACTAGCAGCCACCTTCTGCCAAAATGTGTGCCTGATTGCACGTATCCCCCCTCGCCAAAACCACGTATATATTGACCTCTCCTCCTCTACCTCTTTGGAGCAATTCCTCAGAGCTATCTGAGAGGCTGTCTCCCAGTCTATAGTCCTCATTTTGCCCCAAATAAAACTCACAATTCTCACGTTGGGCATTTTTTTCAGTTGACAAGTTATTCATTTACTCAATAAATATTTATGTAATGCTACTACAAGGATATTATAATACTTGGAACAGTATGAGAAATTAGTGAGAGATAGTTGAAAGAGGTAAGACCTGGGCCCAAGCCCCACTTTATCCAGCTGTAACTGTGTGGGCAAGAACACTTGTTAGAGCTACTCAATTTTCAGAACTATCGTGCTACCTGCTGGTCGCAGTTCCAAAGCATATGGATGGGCCTTCAGCCAGCAATTTAGAATACCAGCACTCCAGGTCATCCATTTCCCTTCCAAACACCTACTGAGAGAAGAAATGTTTAGGGAAGATAAGTCCAAGGCTTTAAAAATTCAATCCTTGGTTAATGTTGAATCACCAGAAAGCTACATGTTAGGAACTAACCACATAATACCTTTCTGATCACCTTCCGCGAGTTGCATTTAATGCTTTGTCCTAATCTTTAACAGAACATTGTTGTAAAAAGTAACCATGTGAAAATCACAACTGCATTATTATGTTTTAAAGCTGCTGATACTGTCCATTTTGTGGCTGAGTCCCTTTTACTCCTAGGAAAGGCTTTGTTTTCTCTGAGGAATGAGATGTTTCTACAATTCTAAAGATGGAAATCATCAGAATGTTTTATACATTTTTTTAAAAAGTAAGTTTTAGAGTTTGGGAGATTGGGATTGACATATATATACTAACATGTATAAAATGGATAACTAATAAGAACCTGCTGTTTAAAAAATAAAATTTTTTTAAAAGTTTCTTTTTTTGTATTCTTATTTTATTATGAATATATTTGTGTGTACATATATATATATTAAACAAATATTTTTGTTTTCTTTCTTCTATTATTTCTGTATCAGATAACACAAGATATATTGACTTTATATTTTAAAAAAGTAGGTAAGTCTGTAAGAAATAATGAGAAAAAATGCCCCTTGAAACATGAACAAATAGCAAGAAATATTTGTATTTCCTGCTTCATCAGCAGCTGAAAAGGGGTCCATAAGAGCAAGATGGATAATTCAAATTGGGTCTTAATAAACTTATTATTAAGTTAAAGATCGTTGTTCAGTTGCCTCTATGTTTCCTCTTCCCAAATAATCAGGCCCAATAACTTATTCTCCCCAACGACAAAGGTTCTAAGAGCTGATGAACCTAAGAACTACCTAGAGAACTTGTTTTAGAAATTTGCATTTTTAAATAAACTCCCCATGTAATTGGGATGCAAGTGAACCACATAATACATTTTTTAGAACCCTCTTCCAGGACCAATTTTTGGATTTTTGGATCACTTGAATTAACTCTGTCACTCATCCCTGGGCTCTCTGTTGTCTCTTGAGGTCCCTTTAAAAGCCTGGTGACCAAAAGGTATGTTGAGTATTCTTACTAAGTGTCCTACTAAAGCAGAGCAGATGAAAGGGTTATGTCTCCACTCTTATGCAGCACACCACATTCACTTTAATATGCAGTAGTGTTGATAGGCATGCTCACAAAAGCAGTGCTTCACTTTGACTGTCAGATTGAGTTCAGTGACTTATTTTGACTCTCTTGACAAATAAGAGCTTAAAATTCATTAAAGTGGGTCCAAATCACAATCAAATGAAACTGTGAAGAGCATTGTTTGGGACTTTTTCCTCAACTGAACCAGCTGCAATCAGTTTTTAAAACATGATCTACTCCATTTTTTAAATAAAGAATTTTCCTTTGAATAGAAAATCTGGCAACCTCCTTGAGTAAAGTCACTCTTCCAGAAAGTAAGATCTTTTTGTCATAATTTTTTATTCATGAAGATTTTAAATTCAAACAATACCACTTTTAGAATATCTACAGGCAAGTAACCTGTTGTCAGGGAATAGATTTATAAACAATCAAAATATTACAGGCAAGAGTAAAGAAACTTTATTGTTGCTCTCTAGCTCACAATTTCATGGATGAAGAAATCATTCCATGACAGAAACTGGTGTTATACCATAAAGTTCTCTACGTGGACCATCTATATGATTTAGCAAAAGAAACAGATTTAAAAACTAAAGTGACCAATCACTTACAACATGTCAACTGAAAATTCACAGTAAATATCTACATAAAAGGTTCAGGTACTCATATAAGTTCCCAAGATCAATCTAAACGTTACCACTTCCAAGGTATTTCTTACCTATAAAAACTCTACCCCAACACATTCTATCATGTCTAAATTGACTCTAGATAAAAACCATTTTCAAAGAACAAGTTAAGATATCCAAAGAAGAAATTCAGGATTTGAAAAATGAGTGATTTTACTCAGAAAATGGCCAGATATTTTTTAAGTCTTTAGACTTAAGAGAAATCACGCAAAGACCAGTTGGGGCATGATTCACTCTCCTATGCTACCTGCATTTTCTATCTGGTATGTTTTTAATTTTATAAATTTCATGCTGTCTGTCTCCATGGTTTCCAGTGCTTAATCATAATGAGCCCCTAGTCTATATACAGGAATTATTATTTCCTTATGAATTGCACATAATAAATTGTTAATAACTTCTCTATACTTTTGCAATGACTAGTTTAAGTTTTTCACTTCTAAGCAAAGGTTTTCAAAAGGTTCTTTTGACTTTCTTTTCTTCCTTTCTGAATTTTGTATATATGGACTTCAGTGATTTCATGATAGTTGAGATTTGCCAACACATCACAATCTATGTTCTTTGATATATGATGTCTGTGCCCATCAATAAGTGCTCTTCTGAGCCTCAGTCAAACATCCTTTAATTTTTAAAAAACATTTTTTATATATACCTATTAAATCTAAGTCAAAATCAATTAACAAATTAGGTGAATACTGGTATTCATTCATTCACCAAACTAGGGCCTAGAGGGGAAGTATATAAACACCAACAACTCTTCAGTGACTCACCACAGTTAGGCTTCCTAAGCAACACTAGAGCACCTTATTTCAAAGATAATTAAAATGCAGTTTGATACTGTGGACATTTTCCACATGAAACCATGTGGGCAATGACTAAGAGTCAGTCTTTGTCAGATTTCCTGGGTTCATAACCTGATTCTACCACTCACTTATGTGACCTTAGATAAATTACTTAACCATGCCTCAGTTTCCTCACCTGTAACAGGGGATAATAATAGTGTCTCCCTCACAGGATTATTTTAAGGAGTAAATGGATTTACATTTGTTAATGTGTGGAATAGTTCCTGACACATAGTAGTCACTATTTAAGTGTTTATTAAATATAAATCAATCAATCAGTCCTAGCCTATGTATCATGAAACCATGTTTTCTAAGAAAATATTTTTTTCCCATGAGAAATATTTTTTCACCGTCCCATGAGGCAAGATAATCCTCACTTTAAATTTCCTTGTGCAGCACTTAAATATTATCTGATCAGCTAGTCTCATGTCTATGAGAGCTATAGACACTGACCATATTGAGCATTTTGTGTGTCACTTCATTTAATCTACAGTGGGAGTCCTACAAAAGATTGGTGATTTTCTCATTACAGATGAGAAAACTCAAAGAAGTTAGATAATTTGTACAAATTCACTGAGTTAGTAAGTGGCAGAGATGGGCCAACTGATGACATAGCCAAAGCCAATGTTTTTAATCAGTCCATTACCATGGATAAAGTACTACATAAAAAGATAATTTCACAACTTTTCAACACTATAAATTTGTCCCGTCCAGGTATTCTTAGCCTGCTCCTGGAAGCCCAGAAATGTTAAATTTCAATCTGTCAGTGCCTGTGGGTGTGGTTCCTCTGCTTCCTGGACACCATAGGCTCGTGTGTGTGCAATTGACTCGCACAGATTACTGAGGTTCATCAGTGGAAATCAAGGTTACATCGGCAACGGGCTCTAGATGGTGCCGGGAACCATGTCAAAAATGACCTTCTGCAGCTTGCCCATTCATGTCTGTAAGATACTGACACCAGAGTGTTTAGACTCAGCAGCAGCTGAATAGCTCTGGAAAGTGCAGCGTATCTCATCCTGTTAGCTTAGTTGGCTCTAATGTAACAGTCTCAGTGATGAATGTCCTATTACTGATGGGAAATACTGATTAACTCTGGGTTGGCCTTTTTTAATTGTGAAGCTCCAATAAAATGTCTCCACTCACTTGGCTTGGTTCAATTGCTAATGAGGAAGTCTGGGTTGTATGAACTTCCTGACACAAATCAGTGACTGCAAAATCTTGATGTCAGCCTATCATGCCTTCTCTGATGGATACCAGAAGTGCCTTCCTTCAGGGCCTACCAATGCCTCACTTCTAACAGTTATAAAATAAGCAGAAGCCACTTCTTCATTCTTCTCTGAAACCACTTTTCAGTAACAATTGACTTGTGAAATTTTGCCCTCCACCACTCAGACAAGTGTCTAAAGTAAGGTTCTTTATCTCTGAGCATCATCGGCTACCAGTGATCTCTGTTTCAGTGAAGGATAGTGTAAGCTTAGGTTCTTCCGAATTGAAAGACTACATTTTGGATCTGATAACACTAGACACTTAATGCCAAAAGAGGAACTATATAAAAGCCTGCAGAAGCATTCAGACAGCTTGGGTGGGGCAATGTCAGGGGAGATGGAATGTGGCACTGCTTCAGAAGAGCTGTGGTTCATGTTGCTATCAGAGATGTTCACAGGCAGAACTTGTAGCTAGCAGACGCTTAGCACAGAAGAAGCTGCTCATCTCCCTAGTACTGCTAAGGAAATGATCATCTCTTTTAGAAGAGGGAACTGCACATGTACAACATGGCAGTCATTGTCCTGGTCAGTGATCTGGACAAAACATCTAAATCTGAGTTATATTTAAGAAATAACAGTTCATTAAGATGGTTTGCAAGCACGTCAGAAATCAAAAAGCAGCTTCAGGTCAAAGGAGTGGAGATCATTATATTCACTGTATCCCAGAAATTAATCCCTGCCTCTACATTACTTAATACTAGTAAACCCTGAGTTGACATTTCCAGTTACAGTATACAATATAAACTAATAAAAACCAATTATATGACTCTTGACTTATAAGTCAAAGATAAACTTTAAAAAGAAACAAACATGATTTTTTGAAGTTATCTGGGAAAATAGAGTTCCTTCATCCATGAGTATAAGCAAATTAGTTCTAAGTAGGGGTTGTAAGAATAATGTTTATCCTCTTCAAACAGTGGACCTTACTGAAGCCAAGGAGGTAAGGTAAAAATCTTGGTACCATGTTCAACACAGTGCCATCTCTCAGGGGTAATACAAAAGTATTTCCTTCTGTCCTGCAAGCTCTGCAATTAAGTATCCCATAACAATCTATCAAGAGTAATACATTCCTCTGAGCCTACAGTCTCAGTTACTATAATTCCCTCTTAGCAAATCTTCTAATGCTGTCATTTCCTTTGCTGCAATTTATAGAAAAAGCAGTGCAGAGTTATAGACTAGCTGCTGTAATTAGAATTCAAAAGGAATTAAGAGTCTTTGTTTGTTTGCTGGGTTTTCTTGGGGTGGCCACAGAGTTCATTCCAGCTGAATGATTTCTTGGAGCTATTCACCCATATCTAGACCCTCCCAATCACATTTTCAAAACCCTTTGGACCTAATATGATGAATCAATGATGTGACAATAACTGAATGGAGAATATATTTTAAACATAAACGTAACCACCAGTAGGTATGAAATAAATAGTAAAATCCCATCAAGGCAACAAAGGGACAGCTTTTGAGTACCAGGGGAGTGTTTTCCAGTCAGCTCCCAACCCAAAACCTAGGAAGCCTAAAATGCCTCTGTATCCAGGGAGTTCCACAGACATTTTCTATTTACCATGTTTGTCTGCAGAAGAGCGTATTCACAATGGAGAGAAGCCACATCCTGAAGACCCCATATATTTCATGGATTTAACAGAAAATAGTAACAATAGTTAATATTTAATGAGAGCTTACTATATGCTAGCCACTAATTCTGGAAATTAACTCATTTTAATCCTCATAATATACATATGAAGCAAGTACTATTATACCCCATTTTACAGATGGATAAGCTGAGTCTTAGAAAAGCTTACTAACTTGTCTATTGTCATACAGTTAGTAAGCAGCAGGGCCAGAATTCTAACCAACTGGTCTAACCCCAAAGACCCTAACTCTTAATCAGTAACCAGGGGAACAGACCTACAAATAAGAGGGAATTGATAAGTACTGAGCTCTGGTAATTTTTTGGTCACTTTAGAAACATTTCATTTAATCCTCACACAGCATATTTTATAAAAGGAAAGTAAGTTTCAGAGAGATTAACTACTCAAATCCATAAAACTAGCAAGGGAAAAAGCTAATATTCCATATACTACATCACAGCACCTCTCCACAGCTTAAAGACTAAGTGGCAGAAATAAAAGCAGAAATCTCACCTCAATTTGCATATCAGTGCTGTTATAAGAAAGTGACCGAGACGTCCCTGGTGGTCCAGTGGTTAAGACTCCGCAATCCCAATGCAGGGGGCCTGGGTTCGATCCCTGGTCAGGGAACTAGATCCCGATGACGCAACTAATACCCAGCGCAGCCAAATGAATAAATAAATAATTCTTTATAAAAAGAATAAAAAAGTGACCAGTGGAAACTGTCTGGCAAGGATGCTAATAGGACACAGAAGAAAATCTGTAGTTAACAACAAAATCAGCATAACCAAGGAAGAATCTAAAACATTAGAGCACTGCAGTGTTGATGTTGGGGGTGTGTGTGTGTGTGTGTGTGTGTGTGTGTGTGTGTGTGTGTACTGTTTCATCGTTTTCAACTACTCCTTTTATTTTCTTGATGAAATCTTGAGTAGTTCTCAACTAGGGACAGTATCTCACCAAAGACTATCTGGCAATACATGAGGACAGTTGATTGTCTTCACGATTAGGGGATTCTACTGGCATTTAGCAGGCTTGGGCTAAAGATGCTAAATATCCTGCAATATTACGTCGGCACAACAAAGCACTGTCTCACTAAAAATGCCAATATTGCTCGTCCAACATTAGAAAGTACTTAAAGAAACCATTCAGGTATTGCTAAGAAAAAAATACACCATCCAGATGGGCTTAATCAATTATTTGCACCCCGAGTGGACAGAGGAAGTAAATAGGGACCATTATAGACAGGTTCCTGAACAAAGTAGTTCCTGTTTTAGGTACTACTGCGTCTTATACATACATAGACATAAAGCCTTGCTATTAATATTATGGAGAAAATATGTGAGACCTAAATTTTGAATAAAGACTCAAAATAATCTCAGTCGAAATACCTTCATGGTTTAGCCTAAAAGCAGACTTCCTACTTATAAGGTAGTTTCTACTACGAACAGTGTAACAGTGACTAAACATTAATCAACAAAATTTGATTCAATAAAAATATGAAACAATAAAAACACAAAATTGGCATGCCTAAGAAACAGCAAAAAGATGAGTGTGATTGGAATGAGCATGAGCGAGTAGTAGGCTGATGTCAGAAAGGCAGGCAGAGGCCAGAATGTGTAGGGTGTTGTGAGTCTTGATAAGGAGCATAGACTTCTGCTTATTGTGATGGAACTGGAGAGCTTTAAGCAAGGAATAAATGATCTGACTTATTTTTTTTTAATTTTTTAATTTAATTTAATTTATTTATTTATACTGCAGGTTCTTATTAGTCATCCATTTTATACACATCAGTGTATACATGTCAATCCCCATCGCCCAATTCATCACACACACACACACCCCCACCGCTCTGCCCCCTTGGTGTCTGATTTATTTTTAAATCACTAGTTAGGGTAGTAAGAAGAGAACACTGAGAACTAGAATACCATTCTACTTGGAAACTAGGGTGGTAATAAGGCAGACAAAAGCATATACAGCAACACCTTTGTTAAGTTGCCTGATGAGGGTAGATGCTGGTTAGGAAAAGTTAACCAATTTTATTTTGAAACTACACGGGCCCAAAACATCTCTGCACAAACTTCTGCCACTCTTTTTCAGTTGGCCAGGTCATCATGATCTCTTAACATAATAAAGAAAAAGCATTTTATCATCAGCAGACCTTCAAACTTAAAACTAACCCATTATCTTCAACACTGACACCCCTAGAAACAAGTCTGTAATAATACTAAATTTACCGTGGTCTCTGCTGACTTCAGCAAACTGAATAAACATATAGGGAAAAATTAAATCCCCAAATTGTTCACACTAGAATGCGAAAGAGTATCTTTAAATAGCTGCTATTTCAAATATAACTGATTAGAAAGGTACAAAACCAGAAGTAGCTCAAGGCAAACGAGTCAAAGACAGAACTTGTTAAAATAATCAAGTTTAGAGAAGCAATGCTGACATTACTGTGTAATTTTCCATAGACTTCCAATTTGCAAGACACCTTGCTTTGGTTTATTTGGCACTGCTCTGTCTCTCAGGAAATCCTGCTGGCACATTTATTTATTCAAATAATTGTTATTAACCAATATTTCTGAGCACCTGCTGTGTGTGTGTGTTAGAAGCTAGGAATATAAAGCTTTGCTGTCAGTCCAGAGAGATTAGTAAAGTGTAAGAAAAAAGATGAACAACAATAAAAAAATTACGTGCCAATTATGGGCACTGAACTGAAATATACCTGCTGTGTCTCAGAGTCCTAGGGGTACTTTCAGACAGGGCAAGTGACTTCACCCCTAACCCACATCATTAATAACTGATCATTTCCAGGGTACCAAAAACGTCCTCTAGTCAGTAAATGAGAGTTCAGAAGACTGGGTGATTGGAAAGGTTCAGTAAGGACTTCGTAGATTAAATTAGACTTCAAGAAAGCCTTTCAGAAAGAGCTAAGACTTACATATGCAAATAATTTATCTTTATGACTTAAAATAATTTACAACTTTCCATAAATATTTGGGGATACATAGGGTGGGTATCATAAACATATGAGTGAGAAGAAATCTCTAAAGCGTATCATACACTGCACTCCTGAAGTAATAGGGAAACAGAACTCTAGAACCTGAATCAGAGACCCTCTTATAGTGCTTAACCTGTTTTTCCTCAAACTGCCTGTTTTTCCCTACAGATGTTTCTGACATTTTCCAACACGTCTTATTAAACATGTTTTCCCCCATTGCTTGAGTTAACAAATATCATAAGGCACATTTGGAAAATGGTGTCAGGGGATTCCCTCCTTCAAAAATGTTACAAGCCGCTAGTTTAAATGCATCTGAAACAGATGGCTCTGCTCGGGTGATTTCTTCCGGCTGCTGTGTCTGCATTTCAGTCAAAGGAGAGGACATAACTTCTTGTGTCTTGAAACCTTGAACAGGGTGAAAAATAACACTTGCTGTCATTTTTTTTACCTTTTTGTGTGTGCGTCAGCTTCCGTACAACTACACTAAACTACTTCACCAGTAACAGGTTCGGCCACGTGAAGAAGCCCCGGGAGCTCGCTCCTCAGCGTCTCCGGTAGAGCGTGACCATCTTCCCGCAACCAGTTACAAGGGAGCGCGCCGGTGCATCCTGGGAGTTGTCGTCACAGGGGATTGTGGGAAATGTAGTTTAGAGACTCCGCCCTGCTCGCCATTCCTGTAATGGCTGCTTCCTGGAAGGTAATGTACGAACTTGTCCCCGAAGGCTACTTAGATTGCCCAGGGTATTTGTAAAACAGGCGGCAGATTTGCACGTTGCCGGGCCAAAGCAGGGATTCTTTTTAAAGTCCTACTATCAAGTCCTCGAACGAACTTGTTCTTTTGGTTTGGGGTTTTTTTTTTAGCTTTTCCTTTATAGGCTAACTGACCAACTTTTAAATCTAGTTCCCCTGCTTGAACAAACTGTTGTCGTTAGTTATTACCCATTCTTCTCCCTTACGTACAACCTCCCCGCTCTGCACTGACTCTAGCTGCTGCTTTAAAATAATAATTAATAATGTGCGATTTTTTAAATCCTGCTACGCCCCTCTGATAATAGGTGCTGTCACGTGGAGCTTAGCCTTAGCATCCTGAACTGGTAGAATTAAACAAAAACCGCTTTCTTTGGTAAGTCTTACTATTTCCCCAACGACTTAACAGAGTTATATGTGGTTTGACTTTGCCAGATTTGTTTGCATTTCCTGGATGGGAGAGACCCTAAGAAAATATAATTTTCATTCACTAGGATAGTTTCCAAGTTAGTATCTTGTGCCTCTTCTGTCTTTTCTTATTCTACTGTTCAATTTCTGTTTTGTTGATTTACACGGTGTTGGCGTTATAGAGAGGGGAAAAATCGCTGGAGTAAGGGGAATTATCATGAGAAGGGGCGATTAGCCTCAAATGACCATCTTTAAATACCATTTACTTCCCTCAGTTTCTTCCACCATAAAATGAGGAGATGGGTCTGAATATAATTTATAAAGTCTCTGATTTAAAGGGTTGTATGAACTGTTGTCATGTATTCATACTGTCATTTGAAAACGTAGGAATTTTTAATGGTTCCTTTTTGTTTCCATGTTTTAATTTCTAGGAACCTTCAGCCTTTAAGAACCAGTCACCTCAAGATCTCAAAATCATGATCTCAGTTTCAACACAATTGTTCCTAGTTCTCTTTTCATTGCTTCTGGTGCTGCCTGTTGTTGAAGCAGTAGAAGCCGGAGATGCAATCGCTCTCTTGTTAGGTGTGGTTCTCAGCATTACAGGCATTTGTGCTTGTTTGGGGGTATATGCACGAAAGAGAAATGGACAGATGTGACTTTGAAGGGCCTCCTGAATCAAACCTTGCCCTGAAAACCTTTGTGCTTTTGAGGTTCAGAACTGAGTTTTGGTGTCTGAAAGTTCTCAAGAAACAGTAAATAGGGTAGCTTCATAGTCTTGGTTATTTCCCTATAAATAGGAACAAACTGATATGTTAAATGGAAAACAAAACGTTTTCTTCACAACAAATAATGCACTGAAAAATGCCGTCTGTAATTTGCATTTGCTAGTTAGAAAGAAGGTCAAAGAAGTGAGATGGCTGAACTCTGCATAAGTAATATTTCATAGTTTCAGAATTCTCAATAAGAATAAAACTCTTGCCCAGAATCCTAGGAAATTGCCACTGTTTAGTTATAATCACTGCCTCCTGCATCACTGAGGAGTCTTTTCTCCATATTTTTAATGCATTTTGGTTTTGTTATCTCCCAAGTTAATATTGTACCTAGATATTAAATACAGTTGGTCAAAAAATTAAAACGTATCTCTTTGTGGGGGAAAAAGTTTAGAAAATGTATTCGATGTATCTAACGTTGAAATGGAGAAAAGATTTAATGTAAAAAAATACTTTATACTGACACTAAAATGGAGAAAAGATTTAACGTTTAACAAAAACAAAAAAATCTTTATAAACTGCTAACATCTCCATGGTGAGAAGTACTATATTAAATATAAACCCATTATGTAAGTTACTGTGTGGTGTTTATTTCAGACTGCTTTTATCTTTGTGTGAACTTTTATAAAGTAAGTGGAGAAGAGGAGGATGCCTTACCTTATCTGATCACACTAGCTTGTAGAGATACAATCAGTGAAAAAATGAGAAATGGGCAGCATCAAGGGAGGGGAGAGGCCTCTGGTAGAGAATCCACAGATGCAGAAGGAAAATGTAATGGCCTATACTGATTTACACACAAGCCAGATGAGGCGTAATCTCCCTGACCTTGCTACTTAAGGTGTCCTCACACCAGCAGCATCACCTTAGGACTTGTTAGATCTGCAGAATCTCAGGTCCCACCCAGACCCAATTGGATCAGAACTTTTGTTTCAAGAACCCAGGATAATTTATATGCACATTCAAGTTTAAGAAGATTGCTCTAACTTGTTTGAGCCCAAGGATCACCCAAAGCACTTGATAAAAACTGTTAGATTCTCAGGTTCCTCTCCTGGTTGCACAGTAGTAATTGTAGGTTGGGGTCTGGAATTCTATGTTTAACAAGGGTCTCCAGTGATTCCTTTGATTGTGTAGATGCAGCCAGCATAGAATTGTATGAGTAAATCAAACTACTATAGGGTCTTAATGAAAGCAGGTAGTCAAATTTTTTCCTAAAATAATGCATTATCCCATCTCTAGCTCTCCAGGTAACACTGGGAGCCTTAATTTTGATCAGAAAACAGGCAGCAGCAATCTAAAATCCTTAATGTGCATTTCTCCAGGTGTGAGCAGACCTGGATTTCATGAGGGATTTGGTAGAGGGTACAGAGAGTGAGGGACAGCCACACTGTAGACACAGAAACCACATGGATCTGTTTTTGTTATACTTGTTTTTTCACCAAAGAAAACACTAATAGTTTTTTATTCTGATAAATTGGCTGTTATACATTGTGTAATCAATAGAATTTTTTTTTAATTTTTATTGGAGTTTAGTTGCTTTATAATAGAACTTTTTTACATGTTTTTTTTTTGAAAGATGGAAAAAGGAATGCAGGTTGCGGGCCAGTTTGTCCTATCTCATAAAATACCAGCCTATTGGTACTGATGTAGAGAGGCTACTCCTGCTTCCTTGTATGTCTGAACTTTTTGATTGGCATTGGGAGAAATCATACCTAAAGTACATTTTTTTAAAACACAGGAAAGCCTGTTTTTGTTTTTACTGGAGGCTCAGGTAGCACATGACAGTTCATAAAATGGCTTCAGGGGTAGGGGAAATCTAAAGTACATTTTAAATCACGGTGCACTGTTTATTTAGTCACCTATAGGTACTATTTTTTAAATGTTCAAAATAAGACTACAGGCAAACATTCTTTGATAAACCTGTATTTCCACAAGTGCCTAGAATAAATTAGAAAACTGCCATTTTCCTATTTTCTCCTTAAAAGTAGAGAATTATGAGGTGGCTTTCAGGAATTTTGATGTATATGATGGGGAATACCTTCTCTGTTTTTAGCTCTTTTCTATCTAGGTTGGATTATATAGTTTTGCCTGAAAAGAGCAGAAACTCTTAATGGTGGCTCTTAACGTTTTGGGAGCCACCAGCTCGAGACTCTGATGAAAGCTATGGTCCTTTCCCTAGAAAAATGCACATACATGCTGGCATTTTTTTAGATTAATTTCAGGGAGTTCACAGAACTGAAGCCCATCCAGAAATTACAAACTTCTGCCCTTTTATTTCCTTTTTTTGAGGTTCTTTCTAATTCTGAAATTCCTTGATTTGCTCTGAGGGATAGTACCCACTGTGGAGCAATTACAGGAAGAATGGCATTAGCAAATGTCCCCTGGGTGCCCAGCATAATTTGCAGATAACTAGTAAATGCTCTGTACATGTTAGCTTGGTTGAGTCTGGTTAAAAAGAAGACTAATAGCCAAAATCAACAAGGGAAGCGCTGGTAACCAGCCTGTTGCTCCAATGCCAAAAATCAGTGCGTTTCCTGTCATTTCTCTCTGGCTGCTTTCAAGATATTTTTTCTCTGTTCTTAGTTTTCAGAAAGTGATCTGTGGTATGTCTTGGCATAAATATCTTTGGGTTTATCCTGTTTGGTATTTGCTCAGCTCGAACCTACAGGTTTGTGTCTTTTTCCCAAATTTAGGTAATTTTTAGCCATTATTTTTTCAAATACTCTTTCAACCACATCTACTTCTTTCCTTCTGGGACTCCGTCTGCCTTATCACTGCCAGACAGAGGTAAAAGTCCAGAGGGAACCTCATTACTGTTCCCTACGTGCCCTCCTCTGACCCTGCAGGTGGGGTGCCTTGTGGCTACTGGGTGGGAGTAGGAGTTCAGACTCCGCATGTGTTCTCCACTGGCCCATGGCCATGTCTAAGCACATTGGCATTTCTGGGTTGCCACCTTGTCCAGTACCTAGTCAGAGATCTATGAGGCAAAAAGAAAATCTAGAGAATTCACCACCATGTCTTCTGGTCCTGAGGTCCCTAGCCAGTCTGCCTTCTTTCTACCTTTCAGAATCTTATGTTTGTTTTATAAATAATATCCAGGATTTTTAGCTGTATTTAGTGGGAGAAATAGGAAAAAAGATGTCTACTCCATCCTCCTGGAAGCACAAGTCTCCTCAGTGTGTATTTAAAGAGTGGAGGGATTAAAGCACCAGGTAAATGATCGATTCAAGGAACTTTACTCACAGACCTTTGTCCTAGGATCGCTCACATCTACCCTCCCCTTTTCACCCATCCAATAATATATTGTTTATTCCTGTCTCTAACCCAATAAGCTCAATCAAGAATGCAGGAGTGCAGATGAAGTTTAAAAAATGAACTGTATCCATATTTTGTCTCAGCATTGAGAGTGCAATGGCAGCTTTTTGAAAAACTATCAAATGTACCACCTGTGAAGGAGCCAGCCAGGCCCAGGAAATCTCAGAAGCTACACATCACATGTACCTTCACCCTCTTAGGCTTTCTAAGCTCTGCAGAAGCTTGTCAAATGCCATTTCCAACCTTGAGGGTAGGAAAAGTGATGTAGCTATATAGCCTGCAGCACATAATGAAGGGAGAATTCTCTGCATAGGAACCAAACCATCTCCCTCCCAGAGATACCTATCAGCCTCTTTGATGGTATCACAATAGTGATTAAGAGCCCAAGCTCTGGAATCCAATAGATCTAGATAGATAACCAGATTCCATCACTTAAAATGTGATCTTAGGTCACTTAATATCTTGTAAATTTCTGTCTCCCTATCTGTTAAATGGGGAAAATAACAGTACGTGCCTCATAGATGGGTGAGGAATACATGAAATAATGACTGTGAAAGACTTGGCATGCTGGATGTTATTGTAATTGGTATTTGGAGACATCTTCTAGACACAAGGGGAGAAAAACCTACTAGCATCAATTCTGTATTTATATATAAAGAAGACATCTTTAGAAAGTTATGTAAACAAATCCCTTATTAAACAGTTCATTATATTTTAACTTTGACATTTTCTTTGAGTCTGTTTTCTTTATTATAGTTTTCCCCTCATCATTCTAGGCTTACAGATTGCTAAAACTCAAAGACATCTGTGAAGAAAAGAAAATTTGGCTTCCCTAAGTTTCCTCAAGCCTTTTCTGTACCTGAGTCTCCTGAGGAAAAGAAACAGGAAAAAAAGAAAATAATTGAATCTGTTTTAGTAATTCCTAACGTGCTCAACCATGGGTCTTTACTAAGTGACATAATGAAAGCTTAGCAGCAACTGCCCAGGTCATTTAAGGAGATGCAAGGAATTTGCTTCTCTCTGCTCAGGAAAATAGAAGATCTGGTCCATATTCCACTATGAAAAATACTCTTAACATATCTCATCTCATTAGAAGTCATAAAGATATAAGCACCATAAAATGTGTTTAATGTTTGTTTCCTACATGGAGAATGTAGAGAAAGCCCTTATATTGACTTATGAACCCCAGACAGGATTTTTATTCTTAGGTGAGAATAGGTCCAAATCAATAAATAAGTGTGCAGAATAGCATATTTAAGGTTTTTTTCTAATTTTTAGTAACTTCATTTTTCTAAATCGCTTCTGTGATTACGTAATATACACCAAACATCTAAATGCAAAAGGCAGACCAGAAAAATATGACTGCTGTAAAACACTAAAATGTGGTTTAATTTCTCATTGATTTGTAGTATCAGAGCTACAATACCCCTCTCACACATTATTTCCACTGAATCCACTATATATGGCTGATTAAAATTTTGAAAATATTAGTTAGCTCTTGATAATCTGAAATGAAATTACAAAATTTTATATACAAGAGGGTTAATTATTTTTAAACGGCTAATCATGAAGTGCTTCGTTAAACACTGGGATTTTAAATACCATATGTCTCAATATTAATCAAGATAATTATGCTCCAGATAAATGTGCATAAATCACTTAACAAAAGACTTTAGAAGCAGGCATGAGCATCAAGAACACAAACTATACCATATTCTATTTCAGATGATTTGTCAGAACAACTCTTTCATTTTGCCACAAAAATTACCAGGGCATTGCGATACCTACATAAAACAGTTTTATGGGCCCTGTGATGACATGTGCACACTTTCACTTGTTTAATCAACACTTTTCAAGACATCAGTACAACTTGGAAAGGAATTAATCAACTACCAGGTGATTGACCTTGAGCCAATAATTTAACCTCCACAATTTTTCATCTGTAGATTTGTCACTAATCTCTAAGACTTCCTAGTGATAAAAATGTGTGGCCCCATATAGTTTTCCTAATTTCGAAAATAACAAGGTCTAATGTGTTAAAAAATATTGTAATTACCCATTTTCATATGGCAGCATGAGGAGCTGATTTCCTCTTTGAACTCTTCAGTGAAAACTGTAGTCTAGTCATTTGGTACATTTTTGGATTTCAATTTAGTGAAGCAGGGGCAGCTCATTTTCTGTACTGAATGAGTATGATTAGGGATTGTCTCAAGAAGGAAGAATAAAAACAAACCGTAGCCCTGCCACTCCCACTCACAGCAAACAGCCCACACACTAATTGAAGTCAGCCTGGCAGGATCCAGGAACAACCTTGAAGTTTCGTGTGCTCAGTCCTTTATGGCACTACTGGTGAGACTCAGCTGATAGACACCATCTTCCCAGTGGCCAAGAAAGACACTTGAGAGGGTGTGCGGCGCCTTCCTCCCCCTCACACTCCACATCCAGTCCATCTCTAAGTCCTATGGAACCCAGCTCCAAATTATGCCTAGGATCCACCCACTTCTCTCCATCCTCAAGGCTTACCCAAGTTCAGACCACCATCATGATATGGATGAGATCCAGAGTAGAACCCTAGCTTGTCTTCTGACCTCCCATCTTAACCCTCTGCAATCTTATCTAAACACAACAACCATGGTGAACTTCTTAAAACACAAATCTGACCCTGTTACATACCAGCTCAAAATTTTTTAGCAGATTTCTTAGTTTTATGAAATCCTTAACAAACCTTAGCACTGTTCATCTACCCTTATTTCCTCCCCTACTTTTCCAGTTTCTTCTATGTCCATGACCCTCAACCAATTTCACACTCTAGCTTTCAGCCACATTAAGCTATTGCCTTCCCAGAAAAGCACCATGTGTGTTCCTTTCCTCTCTCTCTTACCCCCAATTACCCTGCTCTCTTCATGTGCATGTTCCTTCCTCTGCCTGGCCTAGTTTTCCCAGTTTACCTGCCTTATTCCTAAAATCTTAGGCTTGGACAGCACTTCTTTAGGACGTCTTCCCTGACCCCTCCTCTCTGAACTACGCAGGCTACAGTACGCTCACACAGCATTCTTTACATCTCCCATCAGGCACATACCACCCTGTATTTGAATCTCTGTCTACTGTATCTCAACCAACCTCAAGTTCTATGAGGAGAGGGACTGAATCATTAATTCACTGTTGTATTCCTAGTTTCTAGCACAATGCCTGGCAAATAGAAATTGCTGCTCAATCTTTTTTAGAATGAATATATGATACAGAGTTAATGTAGCAAAGGGTAGCAAAATGTAGCAAAGGGTCACCCCAGCCCAGGATACACAGTGGATCATGGCACTCTCTCACTGGGCCTGTGTGTGCCCTTAATGTCCTCAGTACAGTGCTACCAACCTTTCAGATTTTGCCCAGGACAGGTCTCAGATTCATTGCAAGATTTTAACATTTTCTTGAACATCTAAATTATAATTATAGAACGTGATTTTAGTAAATTTTAAGATACAGTCTAGTTAGTTGATCTGAATGATTGCAAACACTGTTTATAATATCTTGCATTGTACACACGTTTAATGACTTGTTTAATTTAGTTTAGAAATGACCCACCATTTTGAAACACAAGATGTTTCCTGTTTATTTCTCATTCTCTTATTCCTACTCCAGCAACACCAAACTACCTGAATTACCAAAATCAAATGCCTTGCCATGCCTCCATGCTTATATTTCATTTGCTTTATAAATGTCATCTCCTCCATGAAGTCTTTCCCAAAAGAAGTTAATGATATCTAAACTCCAGAGTCCATAGCTCATTGTTTATACCTATAGTACTGCATTTCTTATAGTCTTGTTTTATGGTTATTTAGATACTTATTGTCCCTTTTGTACCACCAGCCCTACCAACCCCTCCCCTTCCCATCGACCCCTGCCCCTGTCACCTTTATCTTAAATTTCTTGAAATCAAGATTGTGTCTTTTTATCATTGTAAGTACTAACATACCTTGTCTATACTGTTAGAGGTTTCAGTAAATACTTGTTTATTTGTGCACTGAATTTATTTCCTAAATAATCTTGAAGAATTAACACAGCATTGAATAAACAAGTCTATATGCTGAAAAAGGTACGATATTGAAGCTAATATAATTGCTTTTTAATAATACTGCAGGTTGGGAGTTTTCTTTTTTTTTTTTGCAGTACGCGGGCCTCTCACTGTTGTGGCCTCTCCCGTTGTGGCCTCTCCCGTTGTGGAGCACAAGCTCCGGACGCGCAGGCTTAGCGGCCATGCCTCACGGGCCTAGCCACTCCGCGGCATGTGGGATCCTCCTGGCCCGGGGCATGAACCCGTGTCCCCTGCATCGGCAGGCAGACTCTCAACCACTGCGCCACCAGGGAAGCCCGGGAGTTTTCTTTTTACACACAAATGTGTGAACTCTATCTGAAAGCAGTTCGTGTTTACTCTAAACGTCATCCATTGAAAATCATCCACTGTGAAGTACTCACAAGACAGTTGTCAACATACTGTAGTTCTTAGATGATGCTACCATAGGTGATGTCAAAGCCTACATTTCATTCAGATGAGAAGCCTTTATCAGACAAAAATTTAAAAAGAGAAGAAAAGATAACTGAAGCTCAAAGGCCTTCTACATTTCCAAAGATGACTCTCAAATAAAGAGCCCCAAATAGGGTTCCACTTTTCACCCTTAGCCATGGCAAATGGATCATGTAGCCACTCTATGATTCCGCCTTGCTGTTATGTTGGATCTTATGACTTTCCCCTATGACTTTCCCCTTCTGAAGAGTAAATCAATTCAGTGTCCAGGTATGACTAAAGGTATAAAGAAGCAATAAAATTCACCTTTCAAATATCAACTTGATCATCCAAATGCTTGGGCCTCTATAAAATAGTTCTCTTAGAAAAATGTGGACTTAATTTCATTGATGCTTCCATTACTCAAAGCATATGTGGCCTGTGACATGCTCCTTCGAATATCCCCAACAAAGGGAAGACTTCACCACTGAGCATTTGGTTTTGGAAATGAGCCAGAAGTAAATCAGTGCTGAGCCCTGTGAATAAGGTAGGTGACCAGAAACAGAATGAATAACCACTTGAGGAGATAATTCTCAAATTGTCTGAGAGCTTTGTGCTCTCACATTTTACACTATTCTCACTTTTGCAGGCCACCTTCCACAACATAAATTTAACAAAACTGTGGTAGAGCACACATACCATTTTGTTTTCCCAGCATTTAACATTTAAGTATTTAATGGATATTTTAACAACCAAATAATATTCCATCCCATACATTTGCCATCATTTATTCAAAATCAATTTTTTAAATAATACTGGACATGGCAGTGCTTTCCAACATCTTGTCATTTATTGATAACACTGCACTGCAATAAGCAAAATAGGCAATTCTTACTAGTTGCCAAAGAGATATTCATATCCTTTGAACCAGCCTAGAAATTGACGTTTTTTTAATTGAGGTAGAGTTGATTTACAATATTATATTAGTTTCAGGTACATAACATTAGTAATTCAAAATTTTTATAGATTATACTCCATTTAAAGTTATTATAAAATATTGGCTGTATTCCCTATGCTATACAATATATCCTTGTAGCTTATTCATTTTATATATAGTAGTTTGTACCTCTTAATTCCCTACCTCTATCTTGCCCCTCTGCCCTTCCCTCTCTCCACTGGTAACCATTAGTTTGTTCTCTATATCTGTGAGTCTTTTTCTGTTTTGTTATATTCATTTGTTTGTTTTATTTTTTAGATTTTACATATAAGTGATAACATACAGTATTTGTTTTTCTCTGACTTATTTCACTAGGCATAATACCCTTCAGATCTATCCATGTTGTTGCAAATGGCAAATTTTCATTCTTTTTTATGGCTGAGTAGTATTCTGTATATATATACCACATCTTCTTTATCCATTCATCTATTGATGGACAGTGCAGTTGCTTCAGTATCTTGGCAATTGTAAAGGATGCTGCTATGAACACTGGGGTGCATGTATCTCCAAATTAGTGTTTTCATTTTCTTCGGATACATACCCAGGAGTGGAATTGCTGGATCATATGGTAGTTCTATTTTTAATTTTTTGAGGAACCTCCATACGGTTCTCCAGAGTGGCTGCACCAATTTATTTTCCCACCAAAAGGGTTCCCTTTTCTCCACATCCTCGCCAATATTTGTTATTTGTGGTCTTTTTGACGATACCCATTCTGACAGGTGTGAGGTAGATATTGATGTTTAAATATTAATTTTTAGATTATAATTCGACAGATATATGTACACAAACGTATTTGTAAAGTATCTGTTATCTTAAACCTCTAAAGAAGCCATGTTTTCTAAAATGGAGGATTGGGGAATTCCCTGGCAGTCCAGTGGTTAGGACTCCGTGCTTCCAATGCAGGGGGTTCAATCCCTGGTCGGGGAACTAAGATCCTGCATGATGCACAGCATGGCCAGAAGAAAAACAAACAAAAAAAGACAATCAACAGTGGACGGATAATTGAGGTTACTATACAGTATTGTACCAGATATGCTAGAGGTCTAGGTTTATAAAAGACTGTTTGAAATCTAATGTGGAAAGAAAGGTTTCTACCCAGGGAGAAAAGATAACAAATCTCTTATTAGAGAAGAGGCCCAGAGTCATTGCGTTCTTTTATAATAAGCAGTCTATAATTGGGAGCACACGAAGTGAAAAGAAAAATCATCATGTATTCTTGAATATTCATTTTCAAGATTATTCTTATTGTTTTCATAATTTAAGTAAGCATTACTTGTCCAGTGATCCCTACATTTATTATTGTTAGTGGTCAATATAATGATAGCTATCAAGAAATCATATTAATTTGATCATTATTACAACAATGAACAGCAAACCACACAGTGAAGTGTTTCTTTCCTCAGTGTCAGTGCTAAGTGACAGAAGTTTATGGCTAAGAAAGGCGGTGTGATATAATGAAAAGAGCAGTAAGTGAGGAGTCAAGGAGATAAGGATCCCAGTTCTGGCTGCTCTGCAAACAGGCTAGAGGTCACTGGGCAAATCACTTACAAGTTAATGTGGGCCTCATTTTCTTAATGTGTAAAAGGAAAATATAAATGAGTAGGAATGGTCTACCCAACATATCTATTCCACTGACAGGAACTTCAAACAAGAATCCCTCTTTGATGGAGGATGTGCCAAGTGAAGGAAGGCCTTGGCAAACAGGTTACCAGAAGTGGGGCCAGCCTTGAAAAAAGGCAGAAGTGGTTCCTTGATAGATGACATGATTTAAGAAAAGCCAGCAGGAAGCACCCAAAACCAAAATGCCTCTGTTCTATACACCCTTCAATATTTTTGTGATACCTGCAATTCCACCGTGAATGGTAGCTCTCTTCTGGGTCTTAAAGGCCTAGAGGTATTCTGGCTGAGTCTACTGAATGATCACATGATGTGAGGCTGCATCTTAAGCTAAAATCAAGAACTTCCAAATGGAAATCCAAATTGGGATTAGACTCCTGAGATTGAGACTAGGAAGAGGGATGAAGGATAAGGTTTCCAGAAGTGGGGAGGGGTCAGGGGTGGTCAATGCTCCCAGAATATATAGACAATTATACCATGTGACTGAGGATTGGTCCTGCTTAAAAGAAGGTTAACTTTTGCTTTATCATCCGTTAAATTAATCATGTCAATCTAATAGCAATAGTCTTAAAAGCAGAAAACTTGTCTTTTTTATTTTGCATTATTCTAGAATACCCAAAATAAAGCATAAAACATAATGAGCACTCAATAAACATTTGAAGACTGCCTCAAGGACTCTGTCCATAGAAAAACCCCCAAATGGTTTAAATGACAAAATAAAGGATTTCATAGGAAATATAATCTACTTTGGTAGCCTGGCAAAAATCAAGGAGAATCAAAATAAAATTCAAAATTAGTAGCATTATCATAAAAATATAAAATCAAAGCAAGGAAGGAGCATTTCATGATCTTATACTAAGTTGGCTGTTGCCAATTTGTTTATATGTTTTATTTTTCTAAATAAAACTGGCATAAAATGGTTGCTTTCATATTTTTTTATGTGAATAGAAGCACTCTTCCAAATAAGAGATTCCCCTCCTACCTCGGGCCTGGTAAGGGAGACTACATCTCATTGTACTCAAATGACAGAACTCAAAAAATAAAAGGAGGCAGGAAGGAAGAAAAGGAGGGAGGAAGGAATGAAGTTATTCTATTTAAGAGAATCCATAGTCATTTTAAAGATCTTTTACTATAATGAATAATTGTATGGATAAAATTAATTTTCACTTATGCTTCTATTTGCTGTAAAAGCAAAAAAAACAAAAAGATACTTGGTCCAATTAACAAGGCTGTTACAGTGCCTTTAAGAAGAAAGGCTGGTTGTTTTGTCAAGGGAGCCTCAAGGAGGGGCTGAGAATGGTGGGACTGTTTTCCTCATACCTCTCTGCTACTCCTTTACTATCTTCTTAACTGATTTTTCTTGCTCTTCTGATGCCTTAATGTTCATTCATTCTTCAAGTCTCAGACTTTGGCCTTCTCTTCTGCCAATACTCTTTCTTAGAAAATTCCTGTCTCCATATTACTTCACTCAGAGTAGGGCCCCAGGGCTACCATTTTGAGTAGACAACTCCATATGGCTAGCTCTGACTCTACTCACTCCAGTTCAAGAGTGTCTAGCACTTATAAATGACGCCATGTGAATGGCTGGCTGTTACTTTACATTCATTTGCTAAAATGAAACTTATCTTCCTGCCCAAACTGAATGCTTTGTCTGATTTTTCTCTCTCTCTCTCTCTCCCCCTACCACCCCCTCTGTGTGTGTGTGTCCCCATCAATCTACTACCAGCCAAGATTGAACTTGTTCTACTCTCATAACCAGGCAATAATTCTGATTTACCTTGGTTCTTTCTCATTACAATTTTTTCCGTTGACTGTTCTATCACTCTAGTACTGACACCTGGACCATTTTTCATAAAGTCAAATATTTTAGAATTGTAAGTCTGTGGCTATCATCAGCCTGGCAAGGAGAAAAAAAATGGGGGGAGGGGGTTTGTATGGACTAAAGCAGTGGTTTTCACTGTGTTAATTAGACATCTAGGCTCCACAGAGCTGCCTTGGCAGCTGCCAAATCAAACAGTAAAACACCAACAGAGTACGGCCCCAGCCCCAATCCCACTTCACTCCTAGCAGCTCCACCATTATCTGTTTTATGTGTGAATTCCAAGTATGATCTCATCTGAAAAAACCTGTGCTATTACCTTAAGGAAAAAAGTTCCAAAACCACTGTCAGGTGACTTTTTAAGGCCCTCTTACCTCTAAAATTCAAGTCCTGTGAAATACAGTAATACAATTATTAAGACAGAATTAAAGAAATTACTAGTTTAAACATCTACTTATTAATATGCATCTTTAGATCAATTCTGGCTCTGGCAACTTGAAGGGTTTGAATAAATTTAGGGTAAAAATACAGAAGTTATTCTGGGGTTTCCAAACAGTCAACAGGAGGAGAGTGTAATAAGCCTCTAAGAGTCCACAGCATCTGTGAAGAAATAGGGAAACATCTCTAAGACAGCACACATTCTGAAGTCCATAGGATTCCAGCCTTTTTCCCAAACAGAAGCACTTTATGACAATATGCTTTCCACAGCTCATTTGTAGTTAAACAGCGAATGAATCTAGGAAAAAAAGAGTTTAAAGGCTCCTATGTTCCATGGAGATTTGAACTTTTTTTGGCTCGCTCTTTCTGTTTCATGCAACTTGGCAACAGTAAATAAACAAATAGGGTTTAACATGTGTCTCACTGGAGTGAAACTAGCTGGTTTTGCCTTCAAGGTGTGGAAGATGGAATGTAGTACAGTGGATTCTGGGTATTTAGGTCCAAAGACTGGCTGTTGATAGAAACCATGCAGGAGATCCCTCAGAGCCATAACTCACACAATAGGGCAGCAGAGGATTCACCGGGCTTCAAGTCTTGGCAACTTGATTTTCTCTTCAAGTCTGGTTACCAACATGACGTTTATGCACCTGATTAACTCTGAGTATAGGAATTCACTTCTCCGAGCTTTTTATTCTTACCTATATGTAAAGACTTTAGGCTTGATGGCTCAGGGCCGGTTTGCACACTGGAAATGTGGCTAGTCTGAATTAAGATGCCCTGTAAGTGCTGCAAAATACACACTGGATTTTGGAGACTTAGTAACAAAAAATATATAAAATATCTCTTTAATACTTTTGGATTATAATATGTTGACTTAATATTTGGGATACTATTTTGGATATATTGATTTAAACAATGTGTATTATTAAAATTAGTTTTACTTGTTTCTTTTTACTTTTTTTTAGCTACTAGGAAATTTAAAATTACGTATTGGCTCACATTAAATATCTCTGGACTGGTTTAGATGCTAGAGTCAGATTTAGTGTAAGAAAAACCTAAATCAAGTTTATGGTTTTACCACTTCTTGAGGTAAGTCACTTAGCACAAATCTCAACTTTTCCATTGACCTTGGGCAGGTTCTTATATCATTCTGTACTTTAAGTTTCCTCACCAGTAAAATGAATCATACAACCTGTCTTATAAAGTTTTGTGAAAATCAAGTAAGTTAATGAATGCAAAGAACAACACCTGTCACATTATAAACACCATATAACTATTCATTATTCCTATCTCTAAACTTGTCTTTTTTTATACTGAAAGGAGAATGATACTTCATAGGATGAAGTTAGAATTCAATAAAATAATGTATTATAAATCATAAAAACTAGGTAAATGTTGGTAACTGTTCAGCTCTAAAAGTCAATAAATCTGTGCAACCCTGACGGTCATTACAAAGTTTCAGTCCTCCAGGATAAACGTGAGTTCAGCACTTATAGTCCTTTACCCTAGGGTATCAGTAGATTAGTCTACTGTACATATTTTTTGTATTCTATCGCAGGCTATGTTCAGAATGAGCTTTTCGTAAAAAGTCAAAAAAGCTCAGGATAGATGCCAACCTTTTCACAAAGTTGCGCATATACACACATACTGGGCATTTAACTTGCTCTCTTGCTAATTTTGATACTGCATAGTTTTTAAGTTGACTTGGGGCTCTCTAGAACATATTGTACTTTAGAACTATTTGAGCATATTATAAGAAAAAGAGTTCAGCCATAATATATGGTACAACTCCTGAGGGGAAGGAAGAGATTATTCTTCAATTCATTTTCAAAGTACCATACGTACTTGGAGATTTAGTAGAAGAAATATATGTAAAAGAAAAAGCATTTAATTCTTAGTTATGATGATGTTTTTAACAGAAATATTTACTCAACTAATAATTACTAAATGCCTATTATTTGCCAGGTACTATTCTAGCCACCAGGGACACAAAGATGAGCAACATAGACAGAAATCTTGTACTCATAGAGCTATGCAGTATCAAAATTATTGAGAGACAAAGTTAAATATCGAGTATATGTGTATATGCCCAAGTTAGAGGGTGATGTTGGCATGTATCAATCCTGATTTTTGACTTTTTTACTAAAACATCATTCTGAACATAGTGTGTGAGTAGAATCAAACCTTCAGTCCATCTCTTCACCAAATGTCAATGTATATATGATCTTCTACAGCAGTAAGACATCATGAAACACCAGCAAGAATCTCACCAATTCAATGCCAGATGGCACAAAAAACAAACCAATTATAGAGTGGATTATTAGCAGGCTATATACAAAAGTGCTGTCTCTGCATGATTCCTAGTTTTTCAACCAAGTGCCAAGGATTTGTGTGCTTAATTCCCATTAGAATTTACGGGAATTAACAGTGCACGAGGGCTTCCCTGGTGGCGCAGTGGTTGAGGGTCCGCCTGCCGATGCAGGGGACACGGGTTCGTGCCCCGGTCCGGGAGGGTCCCACATGCTGCGGAGCGGCTGGGCCCATGAGCCATGGCCGCTGAGCCTGCACGTCCAGAGCCTGTGCTCCACGACGGGTGAGGCCACAACAGTGAGAGGCCCACGTACCGCAAAAAACAGTGCATGAATGGGTAAAAAAAAATTTTTAAGTGGAAGGTGAAATCTTGAAGAGCCCAGTGCACATTTTATATATGTTGTTGATAAGGGCCTTTTAAATATAAATTTTAGAACTGTTTAGGTTGTAAGTGGGGGCGCAGATTAAGCATATGCTGACTTGGCTTAACAGAGGCTGAATGTTGAAAAGGCTGCATGGTGTAGTGGAAAACATTCCCTGGTCTTATGTACAGACAAACTGGCTTTTAGTCGCTGCCTCAAGAACTTACAAGCTTCTTGGTACAGAAGGACCAATGTACGTGGAATTGTTTTATATAATGCTAAGCAATAAATACACCTGGACCTGCACACAGTATATATACCTGAACCAGTGAATACCTAATGAATAGAGAATTTTAAATTTTAAATGATGGATTTGTTGTTTTTAATTAGCTGACCGATTTGCTATGAAACAAACTCAAGAGATCCATGGTTCCATTGGAAGAAACCTGATAGTAAAGACCTGGAAGCTTAAAAAGACTCCTGATTGTTAAAGAATTTAATACAAATAGAATAAAAGGACAGCAGTCCTGGAGCTACACACCACAACCCCATAGTGACTGAAGGAGACACTACACCAACTAAAACTGTCAGAAATTTCCACACTAAGAATTCTCACAGGAGGACAGATTATTTACCTGGACCTAACACAGGTCTGTACCTCTTAGACAACTGCTTGCCCAAACAACTAACAACTACAATCGTAGCTCTACTCTACAGTTTTAATTGGGATCAAGTGATATGAAATCCACAGTCAAAAAATATTTCAAATATTGGAACTCTTGGCATGGAACCATTTCCATTTCCACCTTGTTAAGCCTGCCCACCTCTCTACAGCACAGTGACATTCAAGGAGATGGTGGGTAACAGTTAGTACAGACTATAGAGTTTAGAGGTATAAGGCATTTGGTATTTTGAATCTCTATAAACAAGACTCACATTTTTCATAATACATGCAAGCAACAGTATTCCTCATACCCCATGGAAATGATTAATGACCCATTAACGATAGCCGTGCCAGAAAAAAACTGCTATAAATCACATACCAACTGTCGATACAGGATGCCATGATTCTAGATCAGATAAAGGAGAAAGATAATCTCAACCAAATTCTATATGGTGAAATTGTATACACCCACTCTCAGTCATTACCACCTTCTGAAAGTGAGCTATCATCCTGTTTCAAGTTGTTGGAAGCATTTTTCTATGCCCTCCTTGTTCCAGGATTACAAACTCTATCATCAGCTCTGGGCTTTGTTCAATCTAAGAGGACTTAAAGAATGATTTAGCTTTTTTTATTGTATTCAATTAATGAGATGAATCAGCACTATTTTATAGAAGAACCTCTTATATTCAGCTCTAATTTATGCCTGGTAAAGGAGGGAAAGGAATATCTTCTAAAAAGAAAACACAGTGTAAGAAAAGATAATCCTGATTTTCACCTAAGAGTAATATCATCTTTGTGAAGTCTTTTTAGTAGCTAAATGGCCAGATTCTGTTTCAACCCTTTTCCTGTCTGTTCTATAATTATGAAAATCCATTTGCAAAATTAAAGAGCATTCATCATTTAAAATTTTCTTTTTATATTATCAAGTTTTCACTTCTGTATTGGTAAATCAGATTTGAATTTGTTTTCAGGACACACCACCCTTTTGGCTGTTAAAAAAGTAATGATCACGGCTTCCCTGGTTGCGCAGTGGTTGAGAGTCCGCCTGCCGATGCAGGGGACATGGGTTTGTGCCCCGGTCCGGGAGGGTCCCACGTGCCACGAAGCAGCTGGGCCCGTGACCCATGGCCGTTGAGCCTGCGCGTCCGGAGCCTGTGGTCCGCAACGGGATAGGCCACAACAGTGAGAGGCCCACGTACCGCAAAAAAAAAAAGGAATGATCATAAGTCCAAAGCCAGATAAAAGCTGAGATATTCTGTCATGTATGTGAGCACCAGATTAGGAGCTCAAAGCATAAATTTCTGCTCTTGGCTCATAATCTGCATGACAGACACTGTTATTAAAAAATGGTTTGAAATTATTAAGTAGTAAGGCAAATAAGGAATCATGTAAATGCTAATGTAATAAGGCTAAGAAGCAAACAAAACTTGCCCAAATCCAGAGTAAATCCTTGGCCAAGAAAACTTTCTGCCCATAATACAAATAATTATCCCAGCCTTATTAAATTAAGAAAACATAGAGTTCAGCTGGAGCCTGTGTCACTGTTTTTTTTCTTCTTTTTCTTTCATGTCCTCCTCACAGTGCCTAGCACAGCACCCTTTATGTAGTAGGTTCATAATCACCCATTCAACAAAAAGGGTGGAGTGCCCTCTATGTGCTGGATCTGGGCAGCAGGGGAGAAAAGGGCAAAATAAGATACTGTCTGAACTCTCACAGGGTTCCTATTCTGATGGAGACTGACATTTATAGAAGGAATGAAATAATGTTGTGCCGGGACTTATGTCCTTTCCGATGTAAAATTACGCAGATATCACACTTTTATTTTTACCAAATGTTAACCAAGTTAAAGTAGTAACCATGTTTATGAAGTATGGGAATTTTGTGTTTGTCCTTGTTTTATAGAATTATTAGTCTGTAAAGAGAAAAGTATAAAGTTTTAAAAATTAGGAAAAATGAAAGTGAAAGGGCTAACCAGAAAATCAGAATGCAGGACTGGACAGTTACTATGGGAAGCTCTTAAATTAGAGTCTAAGGTTCTTTACTTTCAGCCATGTTTTAATAATGCCCATTTATCAAAAAGCTAAACACCACAAAAGCTTAAATAACCATAATCCACTCATATTATCATATAACTGGTGCTTATAATAATGGCCTTAACTCACTGTATTACTGAGGTAACCCTGAATAATCAAAGAAAAAAATGTCTTAGACTTCTTGAGTTTTTAAAATTATATTGCATTTTTATTCTGTGAAAATTTATAATCCATATAAGATATGTATGACTCTCCATTAACCTGAATATTAAATTAAATTTCCCAATTCTTAATTATTTTACCAACACTTGCTTTGCCTCCCTACCTCGCTCCAACACACACACACACACACACCTACACCCACAGACCACACTCACTCAAACTATACCACATAGGTCACTTTTCTCTTTTTCATGGTTGAGACTAACTTTATCTTTAAAAAAAAGACAAAGAAGAATGAGACAACTTAGAATATTTTAGTAGACCAAGGGCTTTTGATCAAATCTCTATAAAGTTTTACCAGGCATGGTAGGGAAACTTGCATTTGCTCTCATTCACAGCATCACATTTAAACAGTGCGTAATAGAAGAAGAGTTTTAAAGACTTTCAGAAGAAGAAGGCATGCTATATTTATTTAAATAACTAACACTGTTCACAAAACATCAAGAGAATTCATTAAAACCTTCATCACTAACAGTGCTGTCATTAATAGCAAAATAGTTTCTGAACCTGACCTTATAAGCCTTTAAGCTTATGCTCCTCACTTGTTAATCCCTTTCAGTGTGACTTGCTCTTCTGAAACTGCTCTCTCCAAGGCTGCTAATGATTTCCTCACCACCAGATTCAATGATATCTTCTAATCCTTCATCCTTTTAAACCTCCTAGATACAATTTATACTGACGACCACTCCTCCCTTGAAATTCTCTCCTCCCTCAAGGTCTATGACACTGATGTTTCTTCCTTTGTTCTAGCTGTGTTTCTTACATGTTCCGTCTTGTTTCGTAAATATAGACATTATCTTAGCTTTGCAGTTTGTTCAGAAAGAGAAGGATGGGCCTGTTTATTTATTTAACCTCAACCTTACCTCTCAACAGTCTCTCCCTTGGCAATGTCATCCAACAGTTAACCTATTTCCACCATCACCTACCTATAAGTACTTCCTGAATTTGGGGTCTTCACTTCCAACTGCATATAAGACATCAGCACTTAAATGTTCCACCAGCATTTCATATTCGATCTGTCTAAAATTAACTCATTATCTTCCTTACCAAACCAGCTCCCCCTTTTTTAACTTTTGCTACCTCTAGTTAATGGCATCTCCTATCTCCCAGTTAGTTATTCAAGCTCCAAACCTTAGAGTCAATTCTTACTCCTCAATCTCCTTTGCTTCCCTTATCTAATCACTTGATTAAAAAACAAACAAAAAACACAGCTTCTACCTTCTCTTACCAATCAGATCTATCGCTTTGTTTCTGTTCATTCCACCCCCTCAACTTCTACCAGTTCAGGCTTTTCCTACATTATGCAACTGCCTGTACACTGATCCTATCCCTTGATTTTTCATTTCTTGCAAGATCTAGCACAGTGATTCCTAGAGAGTAACCTCAACAAATGTTTGTCAAATGAATTAAATAAAGGAACAAGTTTTAAAGTTTTCAGAGAGAAGGAAGTCGTGAACAATAAAGATCAGAAAAGGTAAATTGCTAAGTTTTAAAAGCCTGGATCTTAAAATGAGAAGGAAGGTCTTAGAGATGCTAGCTTTAAAATTTTTAATGTATTATATTTACACATCGGAACCTGTTTTGTGACAGAGTAAAGAGAAAAATCTGACAAATGAACTTTTAGTATTTTGGAAAGAAACATGCCATATTCTTAATCTTTTAAAAACTCATTAAAATTCTGAATAAATCTCACTGTTTGAGGTGTTCACACTTATGGTTATTCAAACTCCAGAGGCATGATTTTTTAAATCCAGTGGCAGTTTTTTAGGTATAGTATATTCTTTCACCATTCTGTTCCTCAAGCATGAGTACAAAGCCCCCCAGAAACTTTCAGTTACTTAGATGTCCCTGTGAAAAAGGTCATTTTTTTGCCACAGACTAGCAGGTGAAAACCATTTTCAAAATATAAATGCATACTCTCCCTTTCTGTTGGTCACTTATTCTAGGTTAGTGAATTTTTTTTTAATAATCTATTAGAAAATGTTTCTGTGCAAAAGTCCCTGGTGAGAGCCATTCTTACCAAGATCCAGAAATTTTATGGAAGCTTCTTTTTCATATATAACTTCAGACTTTACTAAGAGTTGGGACTATCAAAGATACATATTTTTAAAGGTTTAATGACAGGCGTTAAGTGGGAGAGATAGTACTTTAAATGAATGGTCACAAAATTTTTAGAAAGCTTATCCTACCCTATCATTCTCTGCATTTGTGAAGGATTGTTTACTTCCTGACACATTTTCACATAATGCATAGAACAAAAATACTGCATTTGTCCATCATGAGACTGTGCATTTGGCAAAAATCTGACATGTCCAATTAATTTTGAAAAGAAGATAATTGCTGCTTGAAATAAAAACTGTACATATTACAAGAACCAAATTAAGCAGATTACATCAGTCTTCCTAATCCACTGATCAATACAGTAAACGTAATATGCCGAGAGCTTGAAAACAGTTACACTTCTTCAAACTTTTAGAAACCTTCAAACCCAGGGTATAGTATTTTGTTGTTTGCTTTGTCTCTTTACTCTCAACCCGAAAATCAATTTTTCTAGGTTTGGTGATATAAGGAATCAAAAAGAAATTAGCTATGATCAAATAAGGTTATGATCTGAACAACTGAAGTGATAATTTTATATTTGAGAATCTGTAGATGATATGAAGCTTTTGTCCATTAACGTATTAAATATATTTTTTTAAATCTCTGTTGATGAAAGATGCAGACTTCCATGTTTTCTCCAGTAGAGTTAATGAAGTAAATGGAAAATATCTCACTAATTTCTTAAACCCCCTTGTGAGGCAAGAAAATGACATTCTCATCTAACAGCTGGAAAAACCGAAGAACTAATAGATGTAACTGCACTCAATTGCAAAGGAAAATAATAGCTCTAATATACCGTGAGTTGTGGATATGAAAGAATATTGCATACACATATCCCCTCCCTTATTTTTAAGGAATCAATCTTGGATCTTGGCCCTATACCTTTTGGCAGAGTAAATTATTGCCTCAAGGGCAGGCTGTGCAGTCATCCTTTTAATTTACTTTTAAATAGCTCTTCCCTAATCCATACCACCTAAGATTGGGCCAATCATGAATTTTCAGGAAACTTAAGTCACTTATTCTATAGATTTTTTTAACTAGAAATTTTTCTAGTTAAAATTTTTTTTTAAGTTTACATTTTCTAGATTTTTCTCCCTAAATTCAATGTACTTTGCAAAGTACATTGGGACACTAATTGGGAAGTAAAAAGGAACAAACTGAATTGATTTGTAGTTTCACAGAAATGAATTTGACATTTCACTTACAAGTTGCAAACCAACGTATAGTTTTGAACACTTCTGAATTTATTTGTTTTGCAAAAAAGTGGAATGTTTCACTAGAATCGAAATGCCCTCAAGTTATTTCCAGTACTGCTGTAGAATTGATTTTTCTAGGTTAAGGGAACGCCAAAGTGAGGAGATACTTTTTTTTTTTAATCATTATCTATTTTTCTTAACTGGGTTTAGGACATCCCAAAACAAATCAGGAAAATGTAACTTCATTTCAGTATTACCAACATAGGGCATTTTGTAATGACTGTAACATGACTGTGACATTATGACAGTGAGGTATTCATTTTTAATCTTTTTAAGCTTTAAACAGAGAAAGCTTTTCCTCGGTATGTCCAATAGAAATACAACATGTAAATTAATCCATATTATCTGTATGCTGATTGGCTTGAGTTCCCCCGAATGTCACAATCTCACCACCCAGCAATGAGGTATTTTACTGCTGTCTGGAGATCAAATTATTGCTGTAGAGAAGATCTTTATTTTTTCTGTTTTATTATAAAGCAATAAGCATGCAGGAGGAGAATCAGATGTTTTACCTTGGGAATTAATGAAAGCATTTCTGCTCGTTTTTGGAGGTGGAGTTGTTTAAAATCTTATACCACCCCCACAAACAAAATTCTTACGAAATGGTAAAATAAGGAAATCCATGATTCCAGAGACATCCCTAAGCACCCAGGTGTCAGGCTATGTACTGTCTTGTGATATCATCAGACCTTTTGGACGGGTGTAAGTTTTATGAATCGTTATATTCCTAGTATTTTTCTTCCTTAACAACAAAGGGGGGGAAGGAAACTCACATACATACAACTGCTGTGACATTACCAATCTATTGGTCAGCCTTACTTGCAAGAAGCAAAAGAAAGGCTATTGCTTGGTGGGGTGGAATGCAAGGAGCAGTCATTTAAAATTTGTGTAAGCCTGGTTCTATAGTCATATTCGTTATGTGTAAGCCTGTTTCTATAGTCATATTCGTTAAAGTAGAATTGACATAAATCATTTTGCAGCTTTCCTCTGAACTTAGTTTCTTCCTACTTAACGCATATCTGCGTGCACTGGAAAACAGAAGAAGACTAACAAAGGGCTGCCCTAACCTGCTTTCCCTTCTTCCCCATTGACAAGATTTTTCCTGACTATGCCTTTTTTCTTTTAAAAAAAAAATTTTTTTTTTCTTTTCCTTTCTTTTTTCTTTCTCCCCTCCCCTCCACTCTCCCCCACACCATGCTAACCTGCAAATGCAGTCAGCTGGGGAAATCATTAAAGAAGAAAGCTGAAAGAAGCTCCCAATGCTTTGGACCGCCCTAAAAGAGCATGGAGGAAAATGGGGAAAGCGAGGGTTCCCGGAAGCTGAGGTGGAGGCGGGCACCCCGGGCTCCGGGGTGCGCTGCCCTAAGGGAAGAGGGTGGGCCTGAGGTCCTGAACGAGCCTTTCCAAACCCCACTCCCAATGCAAGGAGGGAAAAGTTCAGAAGCAGCCGCAAGGGGACACAGGCCAATTTTGCCAGTTCAACAGGACAGGACATTCAATAAACCCAGCCCGCTCTGGAAACGGGTCGGGGCTCCTGTCGGCTCCACAGAGGCTGAGGTAGCCCCCTGCCGCCGCCCTCGCCACCGCTGCTGCCGCCGCCGCCGCCGCTGCCCCTGCGTTACTGGGGGAGACGGTGCCGCTGCGACAGGGGAGGACGCGGCTGGAGCTCAAGGAGGCTCCAGCGCGCAGGCGCCGCCGAGCCCTGCCTGGATGTTCAGTCAAGGCACTAAGGCAAAAAAAAAATCAGCAGTTTATAGAAAGAAGAAGCTATAGTCTGTCGGGATATCCAACACCAACAGGTAGGAGGATATACTCTCGGTTAAGTTTGGGGGGAGGGGGCACACAGTGTTGATGAAACTGCAGGTTCACCGGGAAAGAGCCCTCCTTGAGTTTTTTTTTGTTTTTTTTGTTTTTTTGACAATAAACTGCATAATGGAAGTATATTCAGACAATGCATCTTCAGTAGGGCTTACTGAGAGCTCCATTTCTGGAAAGCGTTGCAAGACTGAGGAATATCAGACTGCGAATCACCGGGAACAGTTCCCTTGCAGCACAGAAGCAATCTCTCCCCATCTTCGCGTATGTAATGCATGTCTCTCTCCCCCTCCCCCTCCTCCACCCCCCCATTATAAATCCAGGGGTGGCGGATTTCAGGTTTCGTAATGTTGCATGATGCGATCGGTATTTACCCGGGGATGTACCGGTGGGGAAATTAAAATCATCGAACGCAGTGTTGCCTGGGCTTCTATCAGCATATTCCGGGCAAGTGAGAAGTGGCAAAGGAAACATGCTTGGTGGGAATAACAGAGAAAGCCGATTTCCCTGGTGGGGCTCCCCAACACCTAGGAGACAATGTGCATTTTGTTTTAAAATGAAGCCACTTGCGATGTGCAACGAAGATTATCAGTGTAAATGGGAAAAGCTTAATTGCCCAAGAAATACAGGTTCATGTTAAATTCATTTGAATTCAGGCAGCCCGGTCTACAAATGTAAATGCATTATTCCTCTGGGTGTTTCCCTGACCAATATTTACATTAACCATTTTTAATAATCATGAGGGTTTAAAAGAGAAAAGATTTGCCAAAAATGGGGGGGGAGGGAAAGACAAAAGATTAAATCACATCAAATCCTGGGACAAGTTCCTATTAATTTAGAAGTCTAATGTTGAAATCATGCTTTAAGATGAATCAACAAATATTCCTCTTATAATATGCAGCATGAATAGTGGCACTTGAGTCAAAAGAGATATATTTTGGAAGGGTTCTTTGGATCCATATCAGCAGAGAAGCTGCAGGGAAAACACTGACAGATACTAACAGACCTCAGATAAATGTGGGCTGTCTCTTCTCTGTCTCCTATTAGCAATCTTGTAGATTCCATTGCAACACTAGTGATTAACTCCAGGACTGGCATATTTTACAATTGGGGAACATTTTATTCCTTCTCTCCTAAAGGTGCCCAATCAAATGTATGTTCTTTTAAATAGAGACATTTTAAAATTCATCTAGCTCAGAAAACTGAACAAGCCAATTCTCTGAAATCTCAAGCAAAAATACTAAAGCAAATAATATTATTCAAAAATAAAACTTTATTTGCTTCCCCATAAATGAACAGCTTTATGTTAGCACTGCCTGACATCATTGCTTGTTAACTTTAGAACTGATAGCTCTTTTTTTTTTCCAGATATTCTGATGGCAAATCAAATGGAAGAAAAGAGGAAGCATGACTGCAGATCGGATCAGTTCTCTTTGTGGATTACATTTTCAGTAAAATGCATGGATATATCTTTTCCTTGTTCTTATATCTAGATCATGAGACTTGACTGAGGCTGTATCTTTATCCTCCATCCATCTATGGCGAACTATAGCCATGCAGCTGACAACATTCTGCAAAATCTCTCTCCTCTAACAGCCTTTCTGAAACTGACTTCCTTGGGTTTCATAATAGGAGTCAGCGTGGTGGGCAACCTTCTGATCTCCATTTTGCTAGTGAAAGATAAGACCTTGCATAGAGCACCTTACTACTTCCTGTTGGATCTCTGCTGTTCAGATATCCTCAGATCTGCAATTTGTTTCCCATTTGTATTCAACTCTGTCAAAAATGGCTCTACCTGGACTTATGGGACTCTGACTTGCAAAGTGATTGCCTTTCTGGGGGTTTTGTCCTGTTTCCACACTGCTTTCATGCTCTTCTGCATCAGTGTCACCAGATACTTAGCTATTGCCCATCACCGCTTCTATAC
This sequence comes from Phocoena phocoena, assembly GCF_963924675.1. Taxonomy (NCBI): domain Eukaryota; kingdom Metazoa; phylum Chordata; class Mammalia; order Artiodactyla; family Phocoenidae; genus Phocoena; species Phocoena phocoena. The sequence continues at coordinate 69,945,629 of NC_089227.1, read as the reverse complement.
AAAGAGGCTGACCTTTTGGACGTGTCTGGCTGTGATCTGCATGGTGTGGACTCTGTCTGTGGCCATGGCATTCCCCCCAGTTCTGGATGTGGGCACTTACTCGTTCATTAGGGAAGAAGATCAATGTACCTTCCAACACCGCTCCTTCAGGGCTAATGATTCCTTAGGATTTATGCTGCTCCTTGCCCTCATCCTCCTAGCCACACAGCTTGTCTACCTCAAGCTGATATTTTTTGTCCACGACCGAAGGAAAATGAAGCCAGTCCAGTTTGTAGCAGCAGTCAGCCAGAACTGGACTTTTCATGGCCCTGGAGCCAGTGGCCAGGCAGCTGCCAATTGGCTAGCAGGATTTGGAAGGGGTCCCACACCACCCACCTTGCTGGGCATCAGGCAAAATGCAAACACCACGAGCAGAAGAAGGCTATTGGTCTTAGATGAGTTCAAAATGGAGAAAAGAATCAGCAGAATGTTCTATATAATGACTTTTCTCTTCTTAACCTTGTGGGGCCCCTACCTGGTGGCCTGTTACTGGAGAGTTTTTGCAAGAGGGCCTGTAGTACCAGGGGGATTTCTAACAGCGGCTGTCTGGATGAGTTTTGCCCAAGCAGGAATCAATCCTTTTGTCTGCATTTTCTCCAACAGGGAGCTGAGGCGCTGTTTCAGCACAACCCTTCTTTACTGCAGAAAATCCAGGTTACCAAGGGAACCTTACTGTGTTATATGAAGGAGCATCTGTACATCTTTAGCCTTGTGAAACACTAACCTTCTCTGCTAAGCAATTGTGGCCTGTAGCCATTTCTTGAGAAGAAAATCAAGAATGGGATCAGCAGTTATAAGGATTTGGGCAACATTCTGCAGTCTTTGCAATAGTTCACCTATAATCCTATTTTAAATCTCAGAGTGATCCTGCTGACTGCCGGCGAAGGTTTGTAATTAAGAAAGGACTGAACCACTGCCCTAAGTTTCTTTATGTGGTTGAAAACTAGATAATGAAAGTAGCAGGTGCTAAGTATCAGTGCTAAACGCTGTGTATATCACTACTTATGAAAAAACATCAAAAAAAACCAATTAGCATTGGACATCTTAATAAATTAAGTTGACATGAGGTAAATGTGTTGATAAAAACTAATTTTAGAAGTTTGAAGACTTTAAAACATTTCATACTATTATTGTTTTGCAAGGACTAAAATATTTGGGGACTTAAAGTACTGTAATTCACTAAAGACATGCCATGAATTATTGGATTACCACACTTTTAAAAAATCGCCTTGTAAGTTTTGGGGAGCATTCCAAAGCAGTATATTGGTTCCAATTAGAGTTTACTTTTTTTGTATTAATACATTACTGTTTCTAAATACCACTTTCCTTACCTACTAGTGAAATTGCTAGCATCGAACTGTATTATGTGGTTTTTGTTGATTTGGTATAAAGTTTTTCCAATTCATCTATATTTTACAAATACTAGATACTGGTCTGGGAGGCAACATTAATGGTACAAACCGGTCACAACTGAGCAGTTCTAATAATGCAGAATAAACACATGTTGCCTTAAAGGATTATCTAGTATCTTTCATCTTATTTAGCATTGGAGCAAACTGGAGTCATGGGAAATTGAATCAGTAACTGGTCATGGTCATGCAACTGGAAGTGCATGGACGATCATTTAATACTCTTTTTCCTTTTTCCTCACATGGTTTGAAAATTAAGGTGCACATCACTGGGATAATGAGATTTTCTTCTGAGTTGTGCTACCCATTCTAGTGTGTTCTAAGAAGGAGGCAGTTGATGTGTGTTTATATTTTAAGTCAGCTGTCAAGGGGAGACCACAGCCTTAGTATGACATCCTGCACAATTTGTAAAGCCTTTATTCTACCGAAGGCACAGTCTTGTTTATACTTTCTGCACATTCAGTGTATTGGTCGTTTAAATTATTTCAGTTTTAACTTGTGAAAGCTTATAATATGATTTCTAGTATTTCAGAAATACATTAGAGTCTGTGAGTCTCATTCTTCAAGATACAGATGTGTGAATTTCAATATAAAGTTGCATTTGCCAAAATTTACTTGTGTAGCCTGTTACTTTTCTTGGAATAAATTTTACATTTTTGGCACTTAATTTTTGTTTTAATTGGGAGGCAAGCACAAAATAGGAAGACTAGCTTTATTATGGTTTTGTTTCTTTATTTTTGTAGCTACTATATTCTGGAACTGAAAATGCATGAATGATGGGCAACCTAAAGCTGATAAACTGACAAATAATATTATCTGCAAAAGCATTATTTGGTAGCTTTTGTCGTATTTATCCTATTTATTCTTACAAAGCCAGTAATATTTAAAGATGTAAACCTGCTTAGTTGGTTGGTTCAGAATTTTAATATAAACATCACATTTTATTTTGGGACATGGTAGAAATTTTGGATTCTAAATACATAACTTGTAAGAAGAATGGTTTACAATTACATTGTGCCAAAACCAGAAAAGTTGTTAGCTTGTTTTTGTTTGTTGTTCATTGTTTTTGTTTGTTTGGGGTTTTTATTTTTATTTGGTACTTGAAAATTAAGATTAGGAATCTAATGGAACAGAATTCTTTATTGCTACAGTGTTTCTGTAAAGAAAACATCAATATAAATATAAGTAAGGAAAAATAAATCATTGAAATATTTCAATGATATATGCAACAATTCAGTTTTGCTCATATAAGGACAGCTCAAGCCATGATTTAGTGAGTACTCTATTTGAACTCATTTTTACTTTATACCAAAGTTGACTGGATCTGAGACAAAATTTAATGTACAACAGTGAACTGAATCTAGCAATAAAGACCCCTTTTGGTACTAAAATCATTATCTAAAATACAATTAAGGAAATGCTATCAAAAGGTATTGGGATAACATTATGTTTCCAACTCAAAAAGTTTACAATAGAGACATAATTACCATGACTATATTTATAAAGAGCTTCGCTTAGAGGTTCAAATATCACCAGCAATCAGTAGAAAATTCAACAACGATCTTGAGGCCAGAGAGACCAGGTTTTATTAACACTGGCCTCCATTATATACACAAAAACCTGAGGCATGGATTAAGACTAGGAGACTGGGAAGTCAAGAGCAACAACCAAGTGAGGTTGCCTGATTCTACCTAGCTATTTGGAACAACATATTCCAACAGCTTTGGTAAGTGATCAACCCCAATGATCAGTGAATAATACTGAACTGTAGTGACTCTCATTTAAGCCTACTCTTGACTAACTTGGCATTTCAGGTCAAGGGGCAAGCAGTGGGTGAGATACATCCCCAGTTAATCACTGCTATTTGTAAGTCAATAAGTAATGGTAGCAATCATATAAAATAAAAGTCTGCTTCAGTGACTCAAGGACCAAATCACATTATCTATTTTGGCACCCATTCCAATATTCAATATTGAAAAACAGTTGCAACTAATTCAATTTGAAAATGTTACTAATCTTCAACCCATAAAAATACATTCCCACTGGGGAGTCCAACTTCCCTGTGAGAAAAACCCTTTATCAGTAATAATGTGTCCCTCTAGGACTAATTACATCTGAGTTGAACAGGCTTTAGATTGTTTTCCTTAATAGTGGTAATGTGTTTGCATGGATGTGTCTATAATCTCATCTGGTTCCTTTTGTGCACAGTGGATTTATTTGTGAGATGCTTGGCTGGAGCTAGGCATTAAGTCTGTGACTGTGAAACCCTATGCAGATAATAACTGAGGCAGAAGGAGGTGAGTAACTGGCTCAGTTTCCCGTGGAGGCTCCATTTAAATAATACAAAATTAACCATAGTGATTAGATTTTAAAATTTGTGGGACAACCTATTGACTGAATTATCTTCTCAAATGTTAGCTGGTTGGGTTTCAACACCAGCATTTTTCATAGAGGTTAATAACTGATTTGTCTTCACATGGTTATGGCCCCTTATCCATTTGCCTCTACATCCATGAATACTAACTGAAATGCTTATTTATTCATTCATTCAACAAATATGTGTTGGTCACTGAGCTTGGTGCTGAAAGCACAGTAGAAAACAGGCAGAACAGAATTAAATATGTAGTAGCAACAAGTTACAAGTGTTACAATAGTAAATGTTTCTAAAATGGACTTGATATTAATGACCATAAATGGACTCTCTTCCATTTTCCCTTCATGCCTTACCCCCTATCTTTCCCAGTATTCCCTGGGATCTTTTATATATCATACTCCCTCAATTCAGAGGGAGCTCCCCCATTCTGCTCACATTTCATTTAGATGAATCACCTGTGCTGTGTTTTGGAACCCTGAGTTCCCTCATTGTTAGTGGTTACACAAAGTAACAGCAAACCCTGAGTGTTGAAGTCCTCCCACTCCTGACTCTCCACTTCCATGTGGAGATACTTCAATCCCTTCAAATGACAGGGAGATGTTCTTTCTTCCATACTCATACCTTCCTGCAAGTTAGCATGAGAATGCCTGGGTAAAGTGCAATCAAAGGAAGGCACTAAGATGTCAACTCCCAGGGGGCCTCCCATGGTGCTCAAGCAAAGATGGGAATAACCTGTGAAACAGGGTACATATCTTTTATTATGAAAGCACGCTACTCCTTCAATGTTTTTCTTATTCCTTACTAGAGATACAACAAAACTCCCTACTCCTGCCCTCATCATCTGAAAAGTTTATTTGGCCTCCAAAATTTACTTCTATTGCAAATACAATGAAATGTACTTAAAATTATAGAGACGTATCCTTTTCAGCTAAGGCATGTAATAGCGCATTGTGTTGCAATGGGAATTACTGTAGGACAGTTGCAAACAGAACCAAAACCCTTCACTTCTGTAGATAAATTTACTTTACATTAGATAAATTTACTTTGTTCCATTCTTTATTCCACGTGTAGCATAAACTATATTGTTATTAAAACAAAGCAAAACAAAAACCCCAGCTTATATTAACTTTATATTAAAAAGAAAATTAAAAAGATAAGACGACAAATAGCAGTGTTTCAAGTACTGGCTAAATACAAGACCGATGATTACCAGAATTATGGGTTATTTACGATTCTAGAATCACGTGAGTCTGTTTTTCTATGCAAAAATGCATCATTTTCATGTTTGTTAATAGTCTCATAAATGTTTTTAATGGAAATTGCAAGGTCTACAAAGATAATTGTTTGCTGCTGACATTTTTCTTTTGTTCTTAACTCTGGGTATGCTAGTGTTCTGTGACTTTCCTAATTCTCTCACAAACTTTTTTTATACCATATTAAAATGATAGAATTGCTCAATTTTGAGGCACAAGTTCATAATTAGTCTATACAGTGGTTAAAACTAAGGGAGCATTTGGAAATGACTGGATTATTTTTTGCCATGAGTCGAAGCAGTCAAATAAGCTAAAGGGCTATTGAGAACTGGGGCAATGGAGAAAAGATTGTTTTGGCTAACTCATTTTGCCATTTACTGCATTGTAACAAGCTCTGAAAAATATATTTAAACCAAGAGGCTTTAACTTTATAAAAGGATTATATAAATAAGACTTTGTTTTTAAAATGGAGAAGCAGTTTTTATATCACATCCTTTTGCCAAGAGGATGATGTCTATTAACTGCTCAAACCCTTTAGATTAAAAGGCTTTTAAAGCTAGTTTTCCTCCCACCAGATTAGGCAGTTAATACAAGGGCTGGAGCCCTGAAAGGCCCCAGAGCAAAGTAAAAAAGAGTGTGTTTCCCTCTGAGTGACTGTGAAGAAAGATCTTAAAGGAGTAACAGGTGGTTTGGGGTTTGAAATTAATCACACCTAGCATTCACAGCTAGTCCCTTAGCTCCTTCTGGTGCCATAGGATCTCATCATCCTCAGAAAGACAGGTTCTCAAGCTTGGCTTAGAGGCAGAAAACAGTTCCTTTTTTCTCTTTATGTTTGGAAAATTATAGGTTCTTGACACAGTATTAAAATTGACACTGTAATGCATGTCCTGGATTATGAAGTTTTGAACAGATAATAAAATAACATTTAACTTATATGGGTATTCGAGATCATGGGAATAATGATCAATGGGAAGTAAGTCATTTACTACAGCACGGGAAAAAGTTATTATATTATTTAAAAACCTTAAAGCTGAATTGATAATTGAGCTTCAACTAGCTAAAGTTAATTAGCTGTTTCTTTTCATAGCTTTAAGAAAAAAAATTGGACTAGATGAAAGAGGAGTTTGTTCTTTTCTCCTCCATCCTAAAAGATGTTGAATTGAGAGATTTCATTTTCTCCAGGGAAAAAAAGAAATTTTGATCATTTTTAGTAAGCATTTTTACTTAAATATAATTCAACAATCATTTATTGTGTGGCTACTGCATATATCATCTTGGACAAGTTACTTAACCTTTCTATGCCTCCTCAATAAAAAAGGGATAATACAGCATACATCCTGATGTTATTGAGAGGACTCAATGAGTGCATCCTTATGAAGCCTTTAGAAGAGAGTCTAGCATCTTAAATAAATTTTAATTTTTACTGGTTCTCTCATAGTTCCCCATTTAGCAGCAGAGACACAAACAAATTATGAGACAATGTGATAAGTGCTGAAAGAGAGATATGTGAGATAAGTGTAAAAGAAACATAGACAAGACAATTAACTCTGTGAAGATGGGAGAAGGAAGGTGAGAGAAAAGGTGGCAGCTGAACTCAGTCTTGAAGGATAATTTTAATTTTATCTACTTGACAAAGTTAGGAAAGCTATTTCAGAGAAAGGAAATAATAAAATGAGCAAACTGTATAGAGACTTGAAAGCTCATGAAGTGTTCAACATAAGGATCTGGTACTAATCAGAGAAGTTTAATGTTGTGTGGCTGGGGCTTAGGTGCCTGGAAGGGGAGGACCAAAATGGCAGAGGGGTTAAAAAGCACAAGACATGGAAGTTTAAGTCCTTATTCTGTCCCTTACTATCTATATGATCTTGAAAAAAGTTCATTAAACTCTTTGAGTCTCAGTTTGCTTATCTGTAAATGGGGGAGTAAGTAGCAGCAACCACTACTTTCAAAGATTAAAAAATGAGATAATAATAACTATTATTAATTAAATACTTACTATTTGCTAAAGACCGTTCTAAACACTTTTCATATATGAACTCATCTGATTAACATAAGAAGTAGATGCTATTATTCTCCATACTTTACAAATGAAGAAACTGAATCACAGAGAAGTTAAGTATTGGGTTGGTCAAAATTTTCATTTGGGTTTTTCTATAAGATGTTACAGAAAACCCCGAACGAACTTTTTGGCCAACCCAACAGTAATAGGCAAAAGATGGATGTAAAGCACTTAGTACAGCGTGCAGCCCAGAGTGAGCATTCACTAAATATCAGCTATGCTGCCGCTGCTATTGCTATTGTTCATTTTAACAAAATAACTGAAGAAGGTTAGAGATTAATGGGAGCTGAAGTGACTGAGCAGAAACAGCTCCAAAAAAAAAAAGAGCTCCAGCCCTCAGACTTCAGCTCCACCTTGCTGTTTTCTCCCTTTTTCCACTAAAGGAAGCAAAGAATAGTAAGTAGTCAGTTGTCTGACAGCCCTCTCCACTTTCATGTAGGATCATATTAGCACAGAAACAAGAATCCATCTGATCTTTCAAATGAATGTTTAGAAGGACATTGCTCACATTACATCACTCAAATTTTGAAAGCGGACTACACAACTCATACCATGTGGAGAGTTTTACCTACATCTAGCTCATATTCTTCAGTCCTAAATCAGTTTTGTCACATTTTATATAAAGTGGAGATTTTAAAGGGATGATTATAGTAAGCTGGGTAAAATCCTTTCAAGGCATCTGTTACCTAGTCTCGCTTTAAAGTCCACCTTTCAGGATCACCATTCCCAGCCACGTCCCAACTACTTACACTTATTTCCCTACTCTGAAATCTCTCCAGAGCCTTCTGTAACTCTAGCATTCATAACATTCAAAACTACACATAGCAAAGGAATGATTAATTGAGAATATAATGGCAGAATTACCTCATGAGTCCTGCCCACTTGGCATTCATGCATCCACATGGTCCTCACACTTGTATGACTATTAACTCATAGTCATTGTTTACATGCCTGGTGATCCTTCACTGCATTTTCTAAAGCTGATGTTTTGCCCATTTGAACTCCCCTATATCCATCCCAATTCAGCTTCATTCTTTGTATTTGATCTCTTACTTTACCAGTAACAGTACCAAGGAGATTTCATCTTCTAAAGTGACAGCCACTGCCATACCGCTACTCCAGTTTGGTCATGTATGTGGGTCTCAGTAAATACAGTTTCTATTCAATTGTCCTGTGCCATGTGGAAAAGGGTGCCAGCCTGGGTGTCAGGAACTGAGCTGCTGACTGCCTATAGGCCATGGTCAAATCACTTGACTTCTTAGTTCCCTCAATTGTATAATAAAGTAGTTGATCTCTAAAATTCCTCCAGCTTGGACAAATCTATGGTTTCTCCAACTGGTTCAACTGTGTCCCCAGGACATTAATGACATGGTTATTTCTAACAGAGCTTCCCACGATTGACACTGGCCCACTGAGAGCCAATTCTCACATACAATATTTCAACTAACTATGTTCCTACCCAAGCAGCTGTAGGTCCAAACTAATCCCAGCTTGTTGATATCAATGCTAGAGAATATCTATAGCATATTAAAATGCTATTTCACCAGGCTTCTCCTTTATTCATGTGCTAACTTCATAACAGCACATTATTTATTTTTTTAACATTTTTTAAAAATATCTTTCTTGGAGTATAATTGCTTTACAGTGGTGTGTTAGTTTCTGCTTTATAACAAAACCGAATCAGCTATACATATACATATATCCCCGTATCTCCTCCCTCTTGCATCTCCCTCCCACCCTCCCTATCCCACCCCCCTAGGTGGTCACACCAAGCTGATCTCCTTGTGCTATGCGGCTGCTGCCCACTAGCTATCTATTTTACATTTGGTAGTGTATATATGTCCATGCCACTCTCTCACTTCGTCCCAGCTTACCCTTCCCCCTCACCATGTCCTCAAGTCCATTTCCTACATCTGCGTCTTTATTCCTGTTCTGTCCCTAGGTTCTTCAGAACCTTTCTTTTTTGTTTTTAGATTCCATATATATGTGTTAGCATAGGGCATTTGTTTTTCTCTTTCTGACTTACTTCACTCTGTATGACAGACTCTAAACCCATCCACCTCACTACAAATGACTCAATTTCATTTCTTTTTATGGCTGCATAATATTCCATTGTGTATATATATATATATATATATATATATATATATATATATGTGCCATATCTTCTTTATCCATTGATCTTTCAATGGACACTTAGGTTGCTTCCATGTCGAGGCTATTGTAAACAGTGCTGCATTGAACATTGTGATACATGTCTCTTTTTGAATTATGGTTTTCTCAGGGTATATGCCCAATAGTGGGATTGCTGGGTCATATGTTAATTCTATTTTTAGTTTTTTAAGGAACCTCCACACTGTTCTCCATAGTGGCTGTATCAATTTACATTCTCACCACAGTACAAGAGGGTTTCTTATTCTCCACACACTCCCCAGCATTTATTGTTTCTAGATTTTTTGATGATGGCCATTCTGACTGGTGTGACGTGATACCTCATCGTGGTTTTGATTTGCATTTCTCTAATGATTAATGATGTACAACATCCTTTCATGTGTTTGTTGGCAATCTGTATATCTTCTTTGGAGAAATGTCTATGTAGGTCTTCTGCCCATTTTTGGATTGGGTTGTTTGTTTTTTTGATATTGAGCTGCATGAGCTGCTTGTATATTTTGGAGATTAATCCTTTGCCAGTTGCTTCATTTGCAAATATTTTCTCCCATTCTGACGGTTGTCTTTTCATCTTGTTTATGGATTCCTTTGCTGTGCAAAAGCTTTTAAGTTTCATTAGGTCACATTTGTTTATTTTTTATTTTATTTCCATTTCTCTAGAGGTGGGTCAAAAAGGATCTTGCTGTGATTGATGTCATAGAGTGTTCTGCCTATGTTTTCCTTAAGAGTTTTATAGTGTCTGGCCTTACATTTAGGTCTTTAATCCATTTAGAGTTTATTTTTCTGTCTGGTGTTAGAGAGTGTTCTAATTTCATTCTTTTACATGTAGCTGTCCAGTTTTCCTGGCACTACTTATTGAAGAGGCTGACTTTTCTCCATTGTATATTCTTGCCTCCTTTATCAAAGATAAGGTGACCATATGTGCATGGGTTTATCTCTGGGCTTTCTATCCTGTTCCATTGATCTATAGTTCTGTTTTTGTGCCAGTACCATACTGTCTTGATTACTGTAGCTTTGTAATGTAGTCTGAAGTCTGGGGGCCTGATTCCTCCAGCTCCATTTTTCATTCTCAAGATTGCTTTGGCTATTTGGAGTCTTTTGTGTGTCCATACAATTTATAAAATTTTTTGCCCCAGTTCTGGGGAAAATGCCATTGGTAGTTTGATAGGCATTGCACTGAATCTGTAGATTGCTTTGGGTAGTATAGTCATTTTCCCAATGTTGATTATTCCAATCCAAGAACATGGTATATCTCTCCATCTGTTTGTAACGTCTTCAGTTTCTTTAATCAGTGTCTTATAGTTTTCTGAGTACAGGTCTTTTACCTCCTTAGGTAGGTTTATTCCTAGGAATTTTATTCTTTTTGTTGCAATGGTAAATAGGAGTGTTTCCTTAGTTTCTCCTTCTGATCTTTCATTGTCAGTGTATAGGAATGCAAGAGATTTCTGTGCATTAATTTTGTATCCTCCTACTCTACCAAATTCATTGATTAGCTCAAGTAGGTTTCTCATAGCATCCTTAGGATTCTATAGGTACAGTACCATGTCATCAGCAAACAGTGACAGTTTTACTTCTTCTTTAATGATTTGGATTTTTTAATTTCTTTTTGTCCTCTGATTGCTATGGCTAAAACTTCCAAAACTATGTTGAACAATAGTGGTGAGAGTGGACACCGTTCTATTGTTCCTAATCTTAGAGGAAATAGTTTCGGTTTTTCACCATTGAGAACGATGTTGGCTGTGGGTCTATCATATATGGCCTTTATTAGGTTAAGGTAGGTTCCCTCTACGCCTACTTTTTGGAGAGTTTTTATCATAAATGGGTGTTGAATTTTGTCAAAAAATTTTTCTGCATCTATTGAGATGATCATATGGTTTTTATCCTTCAATTTGTTAATATGGTGTATCATATTGATTGATTGATTTGCATATATTGAAGAATCCTTGCATTCCTGGGATAAACTCCCCCTAATCATGGTGTATGATCCTTTAATGTGCTGTTGGATTCTTTTTGCTACTATTTTGCTGAGGATTTTTGCATCTACGTTCATCAGTGAAGAGCATCTATGTTCACCAGTGAACAGCATCTATGTTCACCAGTGATACTGGCCTGTAGTTTTCTTTTTTTGTGTGACATCTTGTCAGGTGTTGGTATCAGGGTGATGGCCTCATAGAATGAGTTTGGGAGTGTTCCTCCCTCTGCTATATTTTGGAAGAGTTTGAGAAAGATGGGTGTCAGCTCTTCTCTAAATGTTTGATAGAATTTACCTGTGAAGCCCTCTGGTACAGGGCTTTTGTTTGTTGGAAGATTTTTAATCACAGTTTCAATTTCAGTGCGTGTGATTGGTCTGTTCATATTTTCTATTTCTTCCTGGTTCAGTCTTGGAAGGTTGTACTTTTCTAGGAACTTGTCCATTCCTTTCAGGTTGTCCATTTTGTTGGCATATAGTTACTTGTAGTAATATCTCATGATCCTTCGTATTTCTGCAGTGTCAATTGTTACTTCTCCTTTTTAATTTCTAATTCTGTTTTGAGTCTGCTTCCTTTTTTTCTTGATGAGTCTGGCTAATGGCTTATCAATTTTGTTTATCTTCTCAAAGAACCACATTTTAGTTTTATTGATCTTTGCTATTGTTGTCCTCATTTCTTTTTCATTTATTTCTGATCTCATCTTTATGATTTCTTTTCTTCTGCTAACTTTGGGGTTTTTTGTTTTTCTTTCTCTAATTGCCTTAGGTGTAAGGTTAGGTTGTGTATTTGAGATGTTTCTTGTTTCTTAAGGTAGGAACGTATTGCTATAAACTTTCTTCTTAGAACTGCTTTTGCTGCATCCCATAGGTTTTGGGTCATCGTGTTTTCCTTGTCATTCGTTTCTTGGTATTTTTGATCTCCTCTTTGATTTCTTCAGTGATATCTTGGTTATTAAGTAGTGTATTGTTTAGCCTCCATGTGTTTGTATTTTTTACAGATTTTTTCATGTAATTGATATCTAGGCTCATAGCATTGTGGTCAGAAAAGATACTTGATATGATCTCAATTTTCTTAAATTTACCAAGGCTTGATTTGTGACCCAAGATATGATCTATTCTGAAGAATGTTCTACAAGCACTTGAGAAGTAAGTGTATTCTGTTGTTTTTGGATGGAATGCCCTATAAATATTAAGTCCATCTTGTTTAATGTACTATTTAAAGCTTGTGTTTCATTATTTATTTTCATTTTGGATGATCTGTCCATTGATGAAAGTGTTAAAGCCCTCTACTATGAGTGTGTTACTGTTGATTTCCTCTTTTACGGCTGTTAACATTTGCCTTATGTATTGAGGTCCTCCTATGTTGGGTGCATAAATATTTAAAACTGTTATATCTTCTTCTTGGATTGATCCCTGATCATTATGTTTTCTTTGGCTCTTGTAATAGTCTTTATTTTAAAGTCTATTTTGTCTGATATGAGTACTGCTCCTCCAGCTTTCTTTTGAATTCCATTTGCATGGAATACTTTTCCATCCCCTCGCTTGCAGTCTGTCTGTGTCCCTAGTTCTGAAGTGGGTCTCTTGTAGACAACATATACCAGGTCTTGTTTTTGTATCCATTCAGCCAGTCTGTATCTTTTGGTTGTAGCATTTAATCCATTCACATTTAAGGTAATTATCAATAGGTATGTTCCTATTACCATTTTCTTAGTTGTTTCGGATATGTTTTTGTAGATCTTTTTCTTCTCTTGTGTTTCCTGCCTAGAGAAGTTCCTTTAGCATTTGTTGTAAAGCTGGTTTGGTGGTGCTGAATTCTCTTAACTTATGCTTGTCTATAAAGGTATTAATTTCTCCGTCAAATCTGAATGATCCTTGCTGGGTAGAGTAACCTTGGTTGTAGGTTATTCCCTTTCATCACTTTAAATATGTCCTGCCACTCCCTTCTGTCTTGCAGAGCTTCTGCTGAAAGATCAGCTGTTAACCTTATGCTGACTCCCTTGTATGTTATTTGTTGTTTTTCCCTTGCTGCTTTTAATATTTTTTCATTGTATTTAATTTTTGATAGTTTGATTAATATGTGTCTTGGTGTGTTTCTCCTTGGAATTATCCTGTATGAGACTCTCTGCACATCTTGGACTTGGGTGGCTACACCTTTCCCATGTTAGGGAATTTTCAACTATAACCTCTTCAAATATTTTCTCATTCCCTTTCTTTCTCTCTTCTTCTTCTGGGGCCCCTATTATTCAAATGTTGGTGCATTTAATATTACCCAGAAGTCTCTGCGACTGTCCTCAATTCTTTTCATTCTTTTTTCTTTATTCTCCTCTGTGGCAGTATTTCCACTATTTTATCTCTCAGGTCACTTATCCGTTCTTCTGCATCAGTTATTCTGCTATTGATTCCTTCTAGAGAATTTTTAATTTCATTTATTGTGTTGTTCATTATTGTTTTTTTGCTGTTTAGTTCTCCTAGGTCCTTTAGTTCTTCTAGGCTCTTTAGTTCTTCTAGGTCCTTCTTCTAGGTGTAGAAAATACAACATTTCTTTTATTTGCTCCATTCTATTTTCAAAATTTTGGATCATCTTTACTATCATTACTCTGAATTTTTTTTTAGGTAGACTGCCTATTCCCTCTTCATTTATTTGGTCTGGTGGGTTTTTACCTTGCTCTTTCATCTGCTACATATTTCTCTGTCTTCTCATTCTGTTTAACTTACTGTGTTTGGGGTCTCCTATTCACAGGTTGCAGGTTCGTAGTTCCTGTTGTTTTTGGTGTCTGCACCCAGTGGGTGAGGTTGGTTCAAGGGCTTTTGTAGGCTTCCTGGTGGAGGGGACTTGTTCTTGTGTTCTGGTGGGTGGGGCTGGACCTTGTCCTTCTGTTGGGCAGGGCCATGTCCAGTGCTATGGTTTGTGGTGTCTGTGAACTTAGGATGACTTTAGGCAGTCTCTCTGTTAATGGGTGGGGTTGTGTTCCTGTCTTGCTAGTTGTTTGGTATGGGATGTCCAGCACTGGAGCTTGCTGGCCATTGGCTGGAACTGGGTCTTAGTGTTGAGACATGATGTCTCGGAGAGCTCTCGCCAACTGATATAATGTGGGGCCAGGAGGTCTCTGGTGGTCCAATGTCCTGGACTCGGCTCTCCCACCTTGGAGGCTCAGGCCTGACACCCAGCCAGAGCACCAAGACCCTGCCAGCCACATGGCTCAGAAGAAAAAGAAGAAAGTAAAAAAAAAAAAAAAACAGATAGAATCCCAAACCTAATGGTAAAAGCAAAACTAAACAGAGAAAATCACACAAAGAAACATACACACACACACTCATAAAAAGAAAGCAAAGAAAAAGAATGATCAGAACCCTAGGACAAATGGTATAAGAAAATCTAAGCAGACAAATCACACAAAGAAACATACACATACACACTCACAAAAAGAGAAAAAATGGAACAAAACAGAATAAATTTAAAAATTTATAAAATAATAAAATTTTTAAAAATAAAAAGAAGAGAGTAACCAGACCAATAAACAAATTCACCAATGAAAACAAGCACTAAAAACTAAACTAAGATAAACATAAAAACCAGAAACAAATCAGACACAGAAAGCAAGCCCCAAGTCTACAGTTGCTCTCAATGTCCGCTGCATCAATTTTGAGAACATTTATTGTCCATTCCGGTATTCCAGAGATGCAGAGTTCATCAAGTTGATTGTGGGGATTTAATCCGCTGCTCCTGAGGCTGCACAGAAAAACTTCCCTTTCTCTTCTTTGTTCACACAGCTCCTGGGGTTCAGCTTTGGTTTTGGCCCCGCCTCTGTGTGTAGGTTGCCCACAGGCTTCCGTTCCTGCCCAGACAGGACGGGGTTAAAGAAGCAGCTGATTAGGGCTCTCTTGCTCACTCAGGCCATGAAGAGTGAGGGGTATGGTAGTCATAATTGGAATGTGGGGCAAGCCTGCTGCGGCAGAGGCCAGCGTGACACTGCAACAGCCTGAGGCACGCCGTGTGTTCTCCCAGGGAAGTTGTCCCTGGATCTCAGGACCCTGGCAGTGGTGTACTGCACAGGCTCCTGGGAGGGTGTGGGTAGTGACCTGTGCTTGCACACAGGATTCTTGGAGGGAGCGGCGTCAGCATTAGTGTTTCATGCCCGTCTCTGGGGTCTGAGCTGATAACCATGGCTTATGCCCATCTCTGGAGCTTGCTTAGGAGGTGCTCTGCCTTCTGTGGGAGCACGGAGTAGGAATCCCTCTCCTAGCACACCCTGAAACAATTGTCTCTTGCCTCTTCAACAGCTCCAGACTTTGTCCCTGACTCCCTCCCAGCTAGCTGTGGTGCACTAGCCCCCTTCAGGCCGTGTTCACGCAGCCAACCCCAGTCCTCTCCCTGGGGTCTGACCTCCGAAGCCCGAGCCTCAGCTCCCAGCCCCCACCCGCCCCAGCAGGTGAGCAGACAAGAGTCTCAGGTTTGTGAGTGCTGGTCGGCACCAATTCTCTGTGCGGGAATCTCTCCCCTTTGCCCTTTGTGCTCTCCTCTGTGGCTCTGAAGCTTTCCCCCCACCCACCCCCATCCCTGCCAGTGAAGGGGCTTCCTAGTGTATGGAAACCTTTCCTCCTTCACAGCTCCCTCCCAGAGGTGCAGGTCCCATCCCTATTCTTTTATCTCTGTTTTTTTCTTTTTTCTTTTGCCCTACCCAGGTACACGGGGAGTTTCTTGCCTTTTGGGAAGTCTGAGGTCTTCTGCCAGCATTCAGTAGGTGTTCTGTAGGAGTTGTTCCACATGTAGACATGTTTTTTATCTATTTGTGGGGAGGAAGGTGATCTCCATGTCTTACTCCTCTGCCATCTTTAAGGTCTCCCATAATAGCACTTTTAATTTTAATCAGACAGACTTGATGCTCTGCTTCCATTTCAAATGATCAAATTATGGATATCTGTGCCCTGTTATTCCTTTTTATGTTCTATTCTCAATTATAAATAATTCATAGATTTCTTTTAGAGGCCACTACATTTGTTTCAAGTTCCTGTTTCAAATATATGAAACTTAAAATTTAGGAAGACATTTTAGTATGCCACCACAGTTTGCAATTCAGAATGATCCATCTCTGAACATGCTTACTTAATAAGCATCTACTGTGTACAACGAGTTGTACTGTACGCTTTAAAAACCTTTTAATTGAATCTAGTATGGCTAAGGTTTTAGTCTTAAAGACTTGTTAAATGAACACAAATCTAGTTTTCTCTTTGTAGTTGTTTTTGCTATGCTTTACATGCATAAAAACACTGGCTTTTAAATTCAACCCAGTACAAAAGTGTTTTGCTATTATTTTTAATCACACTCTAGGCTTACATTTAAATGGTTATAATTAACTGTGCATTTAAATTTACAATTTCTGATTTTCAGCAACAAAATGATTTAGTTATACATCATTTTTATATATTTTGAGTCTAGCGGCTTGACTTTTAAGAGAATGAACTAGGAAAAAATATTCTTATTATGGTAGTAACTTTTTAGCTACTAATAAAGAATTTGGTGGGTAGCATGGGAAAATATTCATGCATGCTAAAATTCATAATTCAGGGAAACAAATGTTCCCATTTTTACATGGCCCTTATACACCCAACCTGCACTAGGAATTCTGTACAATTATTGCATCAGTGCTTTTAGATATGATGCCACTCAGTTCCCTGATGCAGAAAGAACCTGTATTCTTCTCTGTGGTGCTATTATTTGTTATGCCTAGAAGGCCTTGAGCATTTTCTGCAGTGCCAGAGCCCCACTGCTTTGTATTTCCATCATGGGCATGAAAAACTATCATTTTTAGGAAGAAAAACAGTATGAGAGAAAGACAGTTCTTACTATATTAACTTTAGCTGAGGAATATGTGCTCTCTGTTATAATTTTAAGAGCAGCTTAAATTTTATGTACATGATAAAATAGATCCTCATAACTATTCAACCAAGAATTATTCTATTTTTAGTCAACTAAAACAATACTTATATTGATAATCATTATCAATTATAGAGTGTTCATTATAATGAACAGGCAGAACTATAAAGAAAATACCAGACCCAACTTTCTCCTTAGATATTTATGACAGAAGACAGAAAAATATAGTTAAGTACATTTCACTATTAGTAGCAGAAACAAGATGTAGCAGGACATATGTACATAATCACCAAACAGAAGGCAGTTAAGAAATGATAGAGAATGATAAAATTGTTCCAGTGATGTGAACTAGTGATACTAGGGGAAAAAATCTTCATCTGTAGGAAAGTTAGAAAAGTTTGAAAGTAATAGGAAAAAAGGACGGGGCTAATATTTTAAGCAGTTGAGAATTTGACCTTACTTTAAAGAACTTTCAATGTCTCTCTATTGTATACATAAGACCAAGTTCAAACCCCATTATAAGACATTTTATGATATAGCACTGTTGTCATTTATCCATATTCTTCTCTTTTTCTTTTCTGTTTTCCATTCCTTATCAATACCATATAAACATACGCACAGAGACACACACACACCTCCTCCAATATATAGGCACACACTTCTCTTTCTCCCCAAGCTATCCAACCCAATCCACAGGCCCACTCAAGTTCCATCTTTGATCACTTTGACCCACGTTAACTTCTCAGTTCTCCAAGGCCTAGGTTATATGTGATCTGTGTGTGGTTTTACATGATATGATGCCGTTCTCTAACTGCTTCAGATTTCTCTAGTAAGATTGTAAGCTCGTGGGTCTTGTCATCTACCTATTTTCCACCCCCACAAAGTACCCTAGCTTACTACTAGGTGATAACTAAATACTTAAAAGGTAGAAATATTATTTGCATATAAGGACAGAAGAGCAGAAATGGTAATTTTGGAAATTTTTAAATTAGAAATATTTTTGCCTTGTCCCAGTTGAGAGGTTAACTCAAATATTATTTCCAAAACAGGCAGAGAGAAAGAGAGAGAGAATCTATAATCAAAATCTAGATAATCTTGCCCTCTCCTTTGTAAATAAATATGCTACTAATCTTTTAATGGCAAATGAACTTTAAAGTTTTCATTCGTGGTGATGAATTCTGAACTATCATACTTTCTCACTTGGCTTCCTTGTGAACAGTTTCAGACAAATGTCCTACACAATCCGAAAGGCTATGTGACGTTTTATTTACAACAGCTCTGCAATTTTAACATTAACATGCTAGGCAATATTGAAGGTACATGTTCAAAAATTTTTTTTTTTTTTTGCAGTACGTGGGCCTCTCTCTGTTGTGGCCTCTCCTGTTGCGGAGCACAGGCTCCGGACGTGCAGGCTCAGCAGCCATGGCTCACGGGCCCAGCCACTCCGCAGCATGTGGGACCCTCGTAGACCAGGGCACAAACCCGTGTCCCCTGCATCAGCAGGCGGACTCTCAACCACTGCGCCACCAGGGAAGCCCCAACATGTTCAAATTTTTAAAGACATTTTTATGTTGGAACATTCTTTACGTTGGACAATATTCAGGGGTGGTCACACTGTGTTAATAAAGGATATCTCTTAATCTATTATTCAATAAGGACTTAGATTTTAATAATCACATCATGACTACAAAAACAGCATCATTTAGATATCAATTAAGCTATAGTGGAATAAGGCACACAGATGCATTTTACATCACTAAGAACAAGAGTTAGGCTTATCAAGTATAAATAAATATTGTTTTAATATCAGTATTTTTCCCCAATAATTAAAATAAATTGTAAAATATATTCTAGAGTAACCCAATTTTTACCAGATGATTCAAATGACATGATTGAAAAATCTCTTTGAAACGCCATTAAGAATACGACCCTGGCGCTTCCCTGGTGGTGCAGTGGTTGAGAGTCCACCTGCTGATGCAGGGGACATGGGTTCGTGCCCCGGGTCCGGGAAGATCCCACATGCCGTGGAGCGGCTGGGACCATGAGCCTGTGCATCCGGAGCCTGTTCTCTGCAGCGAGAGAGGCCACAACAGTGAGAGGCCCGCGTACCGCAAAAAAAAAAAAAGAATATAACCTTGGACTTCCCTGGTGGCACAGTGGTTAAGAATCTGCCTGCCAATGCAAGGGACATGGGTTCGATCCCTGGTCCGGGAAGATCCCACATGCCGCAGAGCAACTAAGCCCTTGCACCACAACTACTGAGCCTGCGCTCTATAGCCCGCGAGCCACAACTACTGAAGCCCGCACACCTAGAACCCATGCTCCGCAACAAGAGAAGCCACCACAATGAGAAGCATGCGCACCGCAATAAAGAGTAGCTCCCACTCACTGCAACTAGAGAAAGCCCGTATGCAGCAACAAAGACCCAATGCAGCCAAAAATAATAAAAATAAATAGTAAATAAATAAAACAAAGGAAACTTAGACTTAAAAAAAGAATATAACCCTACAATTTTATAATACATTTTTTATGTGCTAAGAATATTAACCTTCTAATAGCAACTAAATTTTTAAGGTATATTCAAGTACACTTTAGAATAATTTTGTTTCATTTCAAATACAGACTGTTAACAACAACATAAATGCTGTTGACTTTGGTATATGAGGGCACTTATTATTTTATTAAATCATTGTTATCATGATCATAGTTATTTTAAATCAAAATAAGTGGAGACAATTTGGGTGTCAGTAGGACATAAGAGTAAGAGAACCTTGAACTCTCAATAGTTTGTTAGAAAATTGAACACTCTGCGTATTAATCAGTGAAAAATAAAAAGGGATGGTTGGATTTCTTGATTTTACAACTATATTTAAAAGAAAAAGGAAAATGGGCATGTATCTGTATAAACCCATTCCTACAGCTAATACCTTTTTTAAAAACAAAAAACTAAAACATTCAGTTCAGTGGTTCTCCTGAAAGTTAAGTAACTGTAAGAATCAGGGACAAATAATTATAAGCCTTTATTTTATTAACCCAGAAAAACTACAAGTAATGACCTTCTCTATTCAGCTAACTGAACTTGGCTTATGGTTTATTTCTGAGAGAGAGATCATAAAGAAGATTGTTTAATGATTGTAAATCAATGTTCAAAAGAATTCATTTACTCATTCAACAAACATTTATGCGCCACCTACTATGTTCCACTGTATTCAGTACAATGATAACAATAGTGAATAAAACAAAGACACAATATCCACTTCGACTGCAAGGTAGTCAAGTAAGTTTGTTTTGTTTTGTTTGCGGTACGCGGGCCTCTCACTGTTGTGGCCTCTCCTGTTGCAGAGCACAGGCTCCGGATGCGCAGGCTCAGCGGCCATGGCTCACGGGCCCAGCCGCTCCGTGGCACGTGGGATCTTCCTGGACCAGGTCACGAACCCGTGTCCCCTGCATCGGCAGGCGGACTCTCAACCACTGCGCCACCAGGAAAGCCCTCACGTAAGTTCTAATTTTTGCAACTTTAACAAGCCAGCACAAAAGTAAGTGTAAGATGAGGGAGAAACTGGATTCTCTGAAAAGCAGAAGAAATTTAAAATCACCTGTTACTTCTCTAGGACCAGCTCTACTTCTCCCACTCCACAATGCATCTGCCATCCTTTAATAAAACGGCTAAAGACTAATACCAGCCTGATTCCATCATGTCAATGATAAACACATCAGCAATAATAAGAAATGCTTTTTGGGTCAAGAGATTCAAATGATTGTTTTGAGTGACCACAACCAACACAAAAATTTCCCTATTGAATTTGCTTTTAAAAAATGCACGCTTCTATTTTGCACAAATTTCTATTGCTTTCACTCTGAATTTCTACACTATTTCAAAACTTTTAGCAAGCATTATTTTTGAGAAATTCAGATACAGTTACACTGCATCACAACAAAAGAAGGCAAATGAAAAATGCAATTTCCTATTTCTCTTCCCTCATCACCACTGTACAGACTTGAAACTGCTAGATGCTTCCTCTTTCTAAAGGATATACCGTAAAATTAAGATTTTCAAGGTTATTGTGGTAAAAGGGATTTGAATAAAACCATGTGTGAATGGATGCCCACCAAAGGGCAAATCAGGGTCCACAAAACCAAGGCTGCCCACCTCACACTGCCCTCAGGATTCCAATGACTCAGTCTCATGAACCAACCAAAATAACAGAAGAGATGTCACAAAACAAAGGTCATGATTTCTGCTCATGAAATAAATGGCATCGTGGGATGAATAATACAAACAGCTGTCTTAAGTCTATGGAAATAAAAAGGCATTTCTAAGGCATAAATGTCACAACAGGGATGAGTTAATGGGAAAATGGAGTCTGAAAAGCTCTGAAGAGGACAGACCTAATCATGTCTAAGTTTATGAGTCTGATGAATATTCCTAGGCAATAATATCACAACAGACTGAATTCTTATTATAGCACATCATATTGTTTCAGTGAAATGAAAGAAATTACAAATCATTGGATAGAGTGAAACTTCAGGGGAGCCGGAAGTATTTTGTTAATTACCCTGAAAGCCTTCTCAAAAGAAATTTATGACTTTTAGTTTCTATCTTATCAACTGACAGCAAGTCACTGGTTTGTTTATTAGCCTAGAACAAAAAAATTCGATGGGAAAAAAGGTTAGTTAACCTATTCATAGGTATTATGTAGCCAAAAATGTGTGTATACTATTTATATTTTTTTACTTTTAAATTGATTATACTGGCATATTTTAGAAATAACATTTCTTTCTAAGTATCATGACAAAAAGTGCAGTTCTAACTAAGAGTCAGAAGACCTGAATTCAAATCTAATTCAATGCTGCTGACAACCTACTGAGTGACCCAGCCAATGTCATCAATCTTTCTTGACTTCAGTCTCATCATTCTTTTTTTTTTTTTTTTTTGCGTTACGCGGCCTCTCAATGCTGTGGCCTCTCCCGCCGCGGAGCACAGGCTCCGGACGCGCAGGCCCAGCGGCCATGGCTCACGGGCCCAGCCGCTCCGCGGCATGTGGGATCTTCCCGGACCGGGGCACGAACCCGCGTCCCCTGCATCGGCAGGCGGACTCTCAACCACTGCGCCACCAGGGAAGCCCAGTCTCATCATTCTTAAAATGACCTCTGAGACAAACTCTTTCTGTTCTCAGAGTCAGTTTCTTCCACCGTTTAAACTATGCTTTTTTATTCTACTAAGACTATCATGATGAAATTTTAATTCATACACACTGCATTGTTTCTTTCAAATAGATTAAAGAATAACGGATTCATATAATAACAATAAACTCTAGTTCCATAAATAGCACCCAAAAGGTCTAAAAGAAATTATGGAGATTCCAAATGTGTGAATTATGGAGAATCTGCCCTACACACATAAACCCCTCAGCATGTAGAAAGGAACTTTAAACAATTATATATCCTGAAAGTTATACAAGCTATAAAATGACTAAGGAGAAAATATTTTTTGATGTTAGGAAGAAAGATAATATGTCATTTTGATACTTTGAAGGACATAGGTCTGAGAATGACTGAAATAATACATTAGATGGATGGGACATGAGACATCTAGATTCAGATCCTATGGGTACTTGGAAAGTAGAAACCAGGTATTATTTTATTTATGGTTCTAGGAACCAAATAGTGGCAGAAAGTAACAGTGTGCAATGAAATCTCAAGAGAACTTAGATAACTTATAAAAACTTGCAGCTTTAGAAGGTACCTGTAGCTTGAAATCAACGAAAAAGTTATGTTATTGACACACAGAGAGCAGAGCTAATGAAGGTAAAGGCGCTTGTAAATTGGACAACAGCTGGTTAAGACTAATGATACACAGAGTAGATGACCATCTACAGTGTGTAATTTGAGGCCACAAGATTCTGTCTCTCAAAATAATTTTTTCCACTTACTTGGCCTGAAATTCCTGCCCTGTAAGAGAAGTAGCCTCCAGAAGGACACTGTTAAGTAGTACATGTGTGACACTGGAGATGTGAGGAGGCCCCATGTCCCATCCCATTTTCTCCCAAACGTCCAAGAGACCTTGTTCTATCAATCACCACCACTCCACTCCTGGAACCTGACCTTTCTGCTGGCTTCTTATATTCAGCATTTAAATACATTCATGACTCTGCTGCCTCTAGTAAAAGGGGGAAACTCCTCTCAATTCTGTATCTCCCTCCAGTTACCATGCCACCTCACCTTTTCACAATCAAATATCATCTTCTATTCACTTCTCCATCCATGACAGCCAGATTTCCTTCACTATTTCTATTCCCAAGGTAACCAACAATGTCCTGGCTCCTAATCCAGAGACAGTTCTTGGTCCTTAGGTTGCCTGATTTCTCACCACCATTTGACATAGTTTACCATTCTGCCCTTCTTATTATGCTCTTTCCTTGGCCTTCAAAATAGCATAAGCAACTGGTTTTCCTCCTACTTCTCTGACCACAATCTTTCAGTCTCCTTTGCAGTTTCCACTTCTTCCTTAAATGTTGTTTTTGATCCTTAAAGAGCTACCCTAGGCCTTTCATGCCTCTCTCTTAACACTCTCTCCTTGGGAAATCTAATACCATAGACATAACAATGGTAATCAACTATATTAGGGCCATTATTAACTATTTCAGTACCTTTGTACAGACTAAACCTGCCGGACAGATGTTATAATAAATACGCAAATCTACTATGTCTATGATATTAATGGTATCACCTTAGGTGTGGCACCTTTGTGATATGCACAACTCATACAAAAATGTATGGGGGAGGAGCTTCAACATGCTGGAAGAGTAAGAAGTGGAAATTAATAACGAACCAAGATGGCAGAGAAAAGGACGTGCTCTCACTCCCTCTCGTGAGAACGCCAGAGTCACGGCTAGCTTCTGGACAATCATTGACAGGAGGACACTGGAGCTCACCAGAAAGGGTACCCCACAAACAAAGACAAAGGAGAAGCCACAATGAGACGGCAGGAGGAGCGCAATCACAGTAAAATCAAATCCCGTAACTGCTGGGTGGGTGACAAACAGACTGGAGAACACTTAGACCACAGAAGTCCACCCACTGGAGTGAAGGTTCTGAGCCCCACGTCAGGCTTCCCAACCTGGGGGTCCAGCAATGGGAGGAGGAATTCCTAGAGAATCAGACTTTGAAGCCTAGTGGGATTTCACTGCAGAATTTCAACAGAACTGGGAGAAACAGAGAGCCCACTCTTGGAGGGCACACAGAAAGTAGTGTGAGCATCGGGACCCAGGGGAAGGTGCAGTGACCCCAGGGGAGACTGAGCCAGACCTACTTTCTAGTGTTGGAGGGTCTCCTGCGGAGGCGGGGTGTGGCTGTGTCTCACCGTGGGGATGAGGACACTGATGGCCGAGGTCCTGGGGGTGCTCCTTGGCGTGAGAACTCCCGGAGTCTGTCATTGGCCCCACCAAACAGCCCAGGTAGGTTCCAGTGTTGTGCTGCCTCAGGCCAAACAACCAACAAGGAGGGAACCAAGCCCCACCCATCAGCAGTCAAGCAGATTAAAGTTTTACTGAGCTCTGCTCACCAGAGCAACAGCCAGCACTACCCACCACCAGTCCCTCCCATAAGGAAACTTATACAAGCCTCTTAAATAGCCTCATCCACCAGAGGGCAGACAGCAGAGGCAAAAAAAAACTACAATCCTGCAGCCTGTGGAACAAAAACCATGTTCACAGAAAGATAGACAAGATGAAAAGGCAGAGGGTTATGTACCAGATGAAGGAACAAGATAAAACCATAGAAAAACAACTAAATGCAGTGGAGATAGGCAACTTTCCAGAAAAAGAATTCAGAATAATGATAGTGAAGATGATCCAGGACCTCGGAATAAGAATGGAGGCAAAGATCGAGAAGATGCAAGAAATGTTTAACAAAGACCTAGAAGAATTAAAGAACAAACAAACAGAGATGAACAATACAATAACTGAAATGAAAACTACAACAGAAGGAATCAATAGCAGAATAACTGAGGCAGAAGAACGGATAAGTGACTTGGAAGACAGAATGGTGGAATTCACTGCTACAGAACAGAATAAAGAGAAAATAATGAAAAGAAATGAAGACAGCCTAAGAGACCTGTGGGACAACATTAAACGCAACAACATTCACATTATAGGGGGCCCAGAAGAGGAACAGAGAGAGAAAGGACCCGAGAAAATATGTGAACAGATTATAGTCGAAAACTTCTCTAACATGGGAAAGGAAATAGCCACCCAAGTCCAGGAAGCGCAGAGAGTCCCATACAGGATAAACCCAAGGAAAAACACACTGAGACATACAGTAATCAAATTGGAAAAATTAAAGACAAAGAAAAATTATTCAAAGCAGCAAGGGAAAAATGACAAACAATATACAAGGGAACTCCCATAAGGTTAACGGCTGATTTCTCAACAGAAACTCTAAAAGCCAGAAGCGAGTGGCATGATATACTTAAAGTGATGAAAGGGAAGAACCTACAACCAAGATTACTCTATGCTGCAAGTATTTCATTCAGATTCGATGCAGAAACCAAAAGCTTTACATACAAGCAAAAGCTAAGAGAATTCAGCACCACCAAACCAGCTCTACAAGAAATGCTAAAGGAACTTCTCTAAGTGGGAAACACAAGAGAATAAAAGGACCTACAAAAACAAACCCAAAACAATTAACAAAATGGTCATAGGAACATACATGTCCATAATCACCTTAAACATAAATGGATTAAATTCTCCAACCAAAAGACACAGGCTTGCTGAATGGATACAAAAACAAGACCCATATATATGCTGTCTACAAGAGACCCACTTCAGACCTAGGGACACATACAGTCTGAAAGTGAGGGGATGGAAAAAGATATTCCATGCAAATGGAAATCAAAAGAAAGCTGTAGTAGCAATACTCATATTAAATAAAACAGACTTTAAAATAAAGAATGTTACAAGAGACAAGGAAGGACACTACATAATGATCAAGGGATCAATCCAAGAAGGTGATATAACAATTATAAATATATATGCACCCAACATAGGAGCACCTCAATATATAAGGCAACTGCTAACAGCTATAAAAGAGGAAATCGACCAGGACCAGATCAGGACCAGTTGGCTTCACAGGTGAATTCTATCAAACATTTAGAAAAGAGCTAACACCCGTCCTTCTCAAACTCTTCCAAAAAACTGCAGACGAAGGAACACTCCCAAACTCATTCTACGAGGCCACCATCACCCTGATACCAAAACCAGACAAAGATACTACAAAAAAACGAAATTACAGACCAATATCACTGATGAATATAGATGCAAAAATCCTCAACAAAATACTAGCAAACAGAATCCAACAACACATTAAAAGGATCATACACCATGATCAAGTGGGATTTATCCCAGGGATGCAACGATTCTTCAATATATGCAAATCAATCAATGTGATACAACACACTAACAAATTGAAGAGAAAAACCATATGATCATCTCAATAGATGCAGAAAAAGCTTTTGACAAAATTCAACACCCATTTATGATAAAAACTCTCCAGAAAGTGGGCACAGAGGGAACCTACCTCAACATAATACAAGGCAATAGACAACAAACCCACAGCAAACATCATTCTCAATGGTGAAAAACTGAAAGCATTTCCTCTAAGATCAGGAACAAGACAAGGATGTCCACTCTCACCACTATTATTCAACAGTTTTGGAAGTCCTAGTCATGGCAATCAGAGAAGAAAAAGAAATAAAAAGAATACAAATTGGAAAAGAAGAAGTAAAACTGTCACTGTCTGTAGATAACATGATTCTATACATGGAAAACCCTAAAGATGCCACCATAAAACTACTAGAGCTAATCAATGAATTTGCTAAAGTTGCAGGATACAAAATTAATGCACAGAAATCTCTTGCATTTCTGTACACTAATGATGAAAAATCTGAAGGAGAAATTAAGGAAACACTCCCATTTACCATTGCAACAAAAGAATAAAATACCTAGGAAGACAAAAGACCCATACCCAGGAAACTATAAGACACTGACAAAAGAAATTAAAGATGCCACCAACAGATGGAGAGATATATCATGTTCTTGGATTGGAAGAATCAATACTGTGAAAATGACTATACTACCCAAAGCAATCTACAGAATCAATGTAATCCCTATCAAATGACCAATGGCATTTTTTACGGAACTAGAATAAATCATCTTAAAATTTGTATGGAGACACAAAAGACCCCAAATAGCCATAGCAGTCTTGAGGGAAAACAACGGAGCTGGAGGAATCAGACTCCCTGACTTTAGACTATATTACAAAGCTACAGTAATCAAGACAATATGATACTGGCAGAAAAGCAGAAACATAGATCAATGGAACAGGATACAAAGACCAGAGATAAACCTACGCACCTATGGTCAACTAATCTATGACAAAAGAGGCAAGGATATAAAATGGAGAAAAGACAGTCTCTTCAATAAGTGGTGCTGGGAAAACTGGACAGCTACACATAAAAGAATGAAATTAGAACACTTACTAACACCAAACACAAAAATAAACTCAAAATGGATTAGAGACCTAAATGTAAGACCAGATACTGTAAAACTCTTAGAGGAAAACATAGGGAGAAGACTCTTTGACATAAATCACAGCAAGATCTTTTTTGATCTACCTCCTAGAGTAATGGAAATAAAAACAAAAATAAACAAATGGGACCTAATGAAACTTCAAAGCTTTTGCACGGCAAAGGAAACCATAAACAAGATGAAAAGACAACCCTCATAATGGGAGAAAATATTTGCAAATGAATCAATGGAAAAAGGATTAATCTCCAAAATATATAAACAGCTCATGCAGCTCAATATTAAAGAAACAAACAACCCAATCAAAAAATGGGCAGAAGACCTAAATAGACATTTCTCCAAAGAAGACATACAGGTGGCCAAGAAGCACATGAAAAGCTGCTCAACATCACTAATTATTAAAGAAATGCAAATCAAAACTACAATGAGCTATCACCTCACACCAGTTAGAATGGGCATCATCAGAAAATCGACAAACAACAAATGCTGGAGAGGGTGTGGAGAAAAGGGAACCGTCATGCACTGTTGGTGGGAATGTAAATTGATATAACCACTATGGAGAATGGCACGGAGGTTCATTAAAAAACTAAAAACAGAATTACCATGTGACCCAGCAATCCCACTACTGGGCATATACCCAGAGAAAACAATAGTTCAAAAAGACACGTGCACCCAAATGTTCACTGCAGCACTATTTACAATATCAGGTCATGGAAGCAACCTAAATGCCCATCGACAGCCTAATGGATAAAGAAGTTGTGGAATATATATTCCATATATACAATGGAATATTACTCAGCCATAACAAGGAACGAAATTGGGTCATTTTTTGAGACATGGATGGATCTAGATACTGTCATACACAGTGAAGTAAGTCAGAAAGAGAAAAATAAATATCATATATTAATACATGTATGTGGAAACTAGAAATATGGTACAGATGAACCGGTTTGCAGGGCAGAAGTTGAGACACAGATGTAGAGAACAAACCTATGGACACCACGGGGGGAAAGCCGTGGTGGGGTGGGGATGGTGTGATGAATTGGGCGATTGGGACTGACATGTATACAGTTATGTGTATAAAATTGATAACTAATAAGAACCTACCGTATAAAAAAGTAAATACAATTCAAAAATTAAAAAAAAGAAAAATTAATAGTAAACTTTCTTTGGGTTATTTGTATGGAAATATGTTAATATAAATGTTTCAGACATTACATGAAATTTCTAAAAATCTTATATATTCTGGTATAATGTTATGTCATAATTCTAGTTATTACGTTAAAATGTATATCTCAGAAACAACCAAATTTCCTTGTCAATTGCATTATTATGAACTTTCATCAAATCTTTAACCGTGGTCATTTCTAAGTCTTTTGTCATTTACAGACAGTTCTGGGTGTACTCTGATGCTTTTGCAAAAATGTTCCTATAAAAGGGTTTCATCTTCAAGGAATTCATGGAAAAGACTCTGACAAGTACAGGATTATGGTAACTGACTGTACTGCTGAACTGAATGAATAAGCATTTTCAGAACTCTAATGGAAAACTGATGAATTCATAAAATTGCTAACAAAAGATCAAGATGAAAAAAAATTAATTACATGAGACTGAGTGAACTGATGAGGATGATTATAATTTTGGGGACTTTGTTTAAATAAAGAAAAAAAAACAAAAAAAAGTGGAGATCACCTTCCTCCCCACAAATACATCAGAAATACATCTACATGTGGAACAACTCCTACAGAATACCTACTGAACGCTGGCAGAAGACCTCAGACCTCCCAAAAGGCAAGAAACTCCCCACATACCTGGGTAGGGCAAAAGAAAAAAGAAAATAACAGAGATAAAAGAATAGGGATGGGACCTGCACCAGTGGGAGGAAGCTGTGAAGGAGGAAATGTTTCCACACACTAGGAAGCCCCTTCGCAGGCAGAGACTGCGGGTGGTGGAGGGGGGAAGCTTCGGGACCACGGAATAGAGCGTAGCAACAGGGGTGCAGAGGGCAAAGCAGAGAGATTCGTGCACAGAGGATCAGTGCCGACCAGCACTCACCAGCCCGAGAGGCTTGTCTGCTCACCCACCGGGGCAGGTGGGGGCTGGGAGCTGAGGCTCGGGCTTCAGAGGTCAGATCCCAGGGAGAGGACTGGGGTTGGCTGCATAAAGACAGCCTGAAGGGGCCTAGTGCACCACAGCTAGCTGGGAGAGAGTCAGGGGAAAAGTCTGGACCTATTGAAGAGGCAAGAGACTTTTTCTTGCCTCTTTGTTTCATTGTGAGCGAGGAGAGGGGATTCAGAACACCACCTAAATGAGCTCCAGAGATTGGACACGAGACTCGGCTATCAGCACGGACCCCAGAGACAGGAATGAGACACTAAGGCTGCTGCTGCCGCCACCAAGAAGCCTGTGTGCACGCACACATCACTACGCACACCTCCCCTCCCAGGAGCCTATGCAGCTCGCCACTGGCAGCGTCCCGTGTTCCATGGACAACTTCCCCAGGAGAACACACAACACACCTCAGGCTGTTCAAACGTCATGCCAGCCTCTGCCACCGCAGGCTCGCCCCGCATCCGTACCCCTCCCTCCCCCGGGCCTGAGTGAGCCAGAGCCCCCTAATCATCTGTTCCTTTACCCCCGTCCTGTCCGGACGGGAACAGATGCCCTCAGGCGACCTACACACAGAGACAGTGCCAAATCCAAAGCTGAACCCCAGGAGCTGTGCGAACAAAGAAGAGAAAGGGAAATCTCTCCCAGCAGCCTCAGGAGCAGTGGATTACACTTCCACAATCAACTTGATGTACCCTGCATCTCTAGAATACCTGAATAGACAACGAATAATCCCAAATTGAGGCGGTGGACTTTGGGAGCAATGATATATATATTTTTTTCCTTTTTCTGTTTTTCTGAGTGTGTATGTGTATGCTTCTGTGTGTGATTTTCTCTGTATAGCTTTGCTTTTACCATTTTTCCTAGAGTTCTGTCTAACTGTTTTTTTGGTTTGAGGGGTTTTTTTTAGTATACTTTTTAGCACTTGTTATCATTGGTGGATTTGTTTTTTGGTCTGGTTGCTCTCTTCCTTCTTTCTTTTTTTAATTACTTTTCAAATTTTTATATTTTTATTTTAATAACGTTATCTTATTTTATTTTGTCTTTCTTTCTTTTTTTCTCCCTTTTATTCTGAGCCATGTGGATGACAGGGTCTTGGTGCTCTGGCCAGGCATCAGGCCTGTGCCTCTGAGGTGGGAGAGCTGAGTTCAGGAAACTGGCCCACGAGAGACCTCCCAGCTCCATGTAATATTAAACGGCGAAAATCTGCCAGAGATTTCCATCTCAATGCCAAGACACAGCTCCACGCAACAACCAGAAAGCTACAGTGCCGGACAACCTATGCCAAACAACTGGCAACACACTAACACAACCACACCCATTTGCAGAGAGGCTGCATAAAGTCATAATAATGTCACAGACACCCCAAAACATACCACTGGACGTGGACCTGCCCACCAGAAAGACAAGATGCAGCCTCATCCACCAGAACACAGGCACTAGTACGCGCCACCAGGAAGCCTACACAACCCACTAAACCAACGTTAGCCACTAGGGGCAGACACCAAAAACAACGAGAACTACGAACCTGCAGCCTGCGGAAAGGAGATCCCAAACATAGCAAGTTAAGCAAACTGAGAAGACAGAGAAACACACAGCAGATGAAGGAGCAAGGTAAAAACCCAACAGACCAAACAAATGAGGAGGAAGTAGGCAGTCTATGTGAAAAGGAATTCAGAATAATGATAGTAAACATGATCCAAAATCTTGGAAATAGAATGGAGAAAATACAAGAAATGTTTAACAAGCACCTATAAGAACTAAAGAGCAAACAAACAATGATGAACACAATAAGTGAAATTTAAAATGCTCTAGAAGGAATCAATAGCAGAATAACAGAGGCAGAAGAATGACCTGGGAGATAAAATAGTGGAAATACCTACTGCAGAGCAAAATAAAGAAAAAAGAACGAAATGAATTGAGGACAGTCTCAGAGACTTCTGGGACAACATTAAACAAACCAACATTCAAATTATACGGGTCCCAGAAGAAGAGAAAAAGAAAGGGATTGACAAAATATTTGAAGAGATTATAATTGAAAGCTTCCCTAATATGGTAAAGGAAATAGTCAATCAAGACCAGGAAGCACAGAGAGTCCCATACAGGATAAATCCAAGGAGAAACATGCCAAGACACATATTAAACTATCAAAACTTAAACACAAAGGAAAACTGTTAAAAGCAGCAAGGGAAGAACAACAAATAACATACCAGGGAATCCCCATAAGGTTAACAGCTGATCTTTCAGCAGAAACTCTGCAAGCCAGAAGGGACTGGCAGGACATATTTAAAGTGATGAAAGAGAAAAACCTACAGCCAAGACTACTCTACACAGCAAGGATCTCATTCAGATTCGACAGAGAAATTAACACCTTTACAGGCAAACAAAATCTAAGAAAATTCAGCACCACCAAACCAGCTTTACAACAAATGCTAAAGGAACTTCTCTAGGCAGGAAACACAGGAGAAGGAAAACACCTACAATAACAAACCCAAAACAATTAAGAAAATGGTAATAGGAACATACATATCGATGATTACCTTAAATGTAAATGGATTAAATGCTACAACCAAAAGATACAGACTGGCTGAATTGATACAAAAAGAAGAACCGATTATGTTGTCTACAAGAGACCCACTTCAGACCTAGGGACACATACAGACTGAACGTGAGGGACTGGAAAAAGATATTCCATGCAAATGGAAATCAAAAGAAAGCTGGAGGAGTAGTACTCATCTGCGACGAAATAAACTTTAAAGACTATTACAAGAGACAAGACATAATGATCAAGCGATCAATACAAGAAGAAGATATAACAATTGTTAATATTTATGCACCCAACATAGGAGCACTTCAATACATAAGGCAAATGCTAACAGCCATAAAAGAGGAAAGCGAGAGTAACACACTCATAGTTGAGGACTTTAACACTTTCATCAATGGACACATCATCCAAAATGAAAATAATGAAACACAAGCTTTAAATAGTACATTAAACAAGATGGGCTTAATTAATATTTATAGGGCATTCCATCCAAAAACTGCAGAATACACTTTCTTCTCAAGTGCTCATGGAACATTCTCCAGAATAGATCATATATTGGGTCACAAATCAAGCCTTGGTAAATTTAAGAAAATTGAAATCATATCAAGTATCTTTCTGACCAAAATGCTATGAGCCTATATATCAATTACACGAAAAAATCTGTAAAAAATACAAACACATGGAGGCTAAACAATATACTACTTAATAACCAAGAGATCACTGAAAAAATCAAAGAGGAACTCAAAAAATACCAAGAAACAAATGACAAGGAAAACACGATGACCCAAAACCAATGGGACGCAGCCAAAGCAGTTCTAAGAGGGAAGTTTATAGCAATACATTCCTACCTTAAGAAACAAGAAACATCTCAAATACACAACGTAACCTTACACCTAAAGCAATTGGAGAAAGAACACAAAAAACCCCCAAAGTTAGCAGAAGAAAAGAAATCATAAAGATGAGATCAGAAATACATGAAAAAGAAATGAAGTAAGCAACAGCAAAGATCAGTAAAACTAAAATGTGGTTCTTTGAGAAGATAAACAAAATTGATAAACCATTAGCCAGACGCTTCAACAAAAAAAGGGAGAAACTCAAATTAATACAGTTAGAAATGAAAAAGGAGAAGTAACAACTGACACTGCAGAAATACAAAGGATCATGAGAGATTACTACAAGCAGCTATATGCCAATAAAATGGACAACCTGGAAGGAATGGACAAATTCTTAGAAAAGCACAACCTTCTGAGACTGAACCAAGAAGAAATAGAAAATATAAACAGACCAATCACAAGCATTGAAATTGAGTCTGTGATGAAAAATCTTCCAACAAACAAAAACCCAGGACTAGATGGCTTCACAGGCGAATTCTATCAAACATTTAGAGAGGAGATAACACCTAACCTTCTCAAACTCTCCCAAAATATAGCAGAGGGAGGAACAGTCCCCAACTCATTCTATGAGGCCACCATCACCCTGATACTCAACCCAGACAAAGATGTCACAAAGAAAGAAAACTACAGGCCAATATCACTGATGAACATAGATGCGAAAATCCTCAACAAAATACTGGCAAACAGAATCCAACAGCACATTAAAAGGATCATACACAATGAACAAGTGTGGTTTACCCGAGGAATGCAAGGATTCTTCAATGCACGCAAATCAATCAATGTGATACACCATATTAACAAATTGAAGAATAAAAGCCATATGATCATCTCAATAGATGCAGAAAAAGCTTTTGACAAAATTCAACACCCATTTATGATAAAAACCCTCTAGAAAGTAGGCATAGACGGAACTTTCCTCTACATAATAAAGGCCATATATGACAAACCCACAGCCAACATCGTTCTCAATGGTGAAAAACTGAAAGCATTTCCAGTAAGATCAGGACAAGACAACGTTGCCCACTCTCACCACTCTTATTCAACATAGTTTGCAAAGTTTTAGCCACAGCAATCAGAGAAGAAAAGGAAATAAAAGCAATCCAAATCAGAAAAGAAGTAAAGCTGTCACTGTTTGCAGATGACATGATACTATACATAGAGAATCCTAAAGATGCTACCAGAAAACTACTAGAGCTAATCAATGAATCTGGTACAGTAGCGGGATACAAAGATAATGCACAGAAATCTCTTGCACTCCTATACACTAATGATGAAAAATCTGAAAGTGAAATTAAGGAAACACTCCCATTTACCATTGCAACAAAAAGAATAAAATACCTAGGAATAAACCTACCTAAGGAGGTAAAAGACCTGTACTCAGAAACCTATATGACACTGATGAAAGAAATTAAAGATAACACAAACAGATGGAGAGATATACCACGTTCTTGGATTGGAAGAATCAACATTGGGAAAATGACTCTACTACCCAAAGCAATCTACAGATTCAATGCAATCCCTATCAAACTACCACTGGCATTTTTCACAGAACTAGAATAAAAAGTTTACAAATTTTATGGAAACACAAATTACCCCAAATAGCCAAAGCAGTCTTGAGAAAGAGAAATGGAGCTGGAGGAATCAGGCTCCCTGACTTCAGACTATGCTACAAAGCTACAGTAATCAAGACAGTATGGTACAGGCACAAAAACAGAAATATAGATCAATGG
Organism: Phocoena phocoena; assembly: GCF_963924675.1. NCBI lineage: Eukaryota > Metazoa > Chordata > Mammalia > Artiodactyla > Phocoenidae > Phocoena > Phocoena phocoena. The sequence goes on along the minus strand of NC_089227.1, from coordinate 69,910,622 downwards.
AACAGGATAGAAAGCCCAGAAATAAACCCATGCACATATGGTCACCTTATCTTTGATAAAGGAGGCAAGAATATACAATGGAGAAAAGACAGACTCAAAATGGATTAGAGAACTAAATATAAGACCAGACACTATCAAACTCTTAGGGGAAAACATAGTCAGAACACTCTATGACATAAACCACAGCAAGATCCTTTTTTGACCCACCTCCAAGAGAAATGGAAATTAAAAACAAAAGTAAACAAATGCGACCTAATGAAACTTCAAAGCTTTTGCACAGCAAAGGAAACCATAAAAAAGACAAGAAGACAACCCTCAGAATGGGAGAAAATATTTGCAAATGAAGCAACTGACAAAGGATTAATCTCCAAAATTTACAAGCAGTTCATGCAGCTCAATATCAAGAAAACAAACAACCCAATCCAAAAATGGGCAGAAGACCTACACAGACATTTCTCCAAAGAAGATATTCGGATTGCCAACAAACACATGAAAGGATACTCAACATCACTTGTGATTAGAGAAATGCAAATCAAAACTACAATGAGGGCTTCCCTGGTGGCGCAGTGGTTGAGAGTCCGCCTGCCAATGCAGGTGACACAGGTTTGTGCCCCGGTCCGGGAAGATCCCACATGCCGCAGAGCGGCTGGGCCTGTGAGCCATGGCCGCTAAGCCTGAGCGTCCAGAGCCTGTGCTCCGCAACGGGAGAGGCCACAACAGTGAGAGGCCCGCATACCGAAAAAAAAAAAAAAAAAAAGAAAAAGAAAAAAACTACAATGAGATATCACCTCACACCAGTCAGAATGGCCATCATCAAAAAATCTACAAACAATAAATGCTGGAGAGGGTATGTATAAAATGGAACCCTCTTGCACTGTTGGTGGGAATGTAAATTGATACAGCCACTATGGAGAACAGTATGGAGGTTCCTTTAAAAACTAAAAATAGAACTACCATACGACCCAGCAATCCCACTAGTGGCTATATACCCTGAGAAAACCATAATTTAAAAAGAGACCTGGGGGCTTCCCTGGTGGCGCAGTGGTTGGGAGTCCGCCTGCCGATGCAGGGGACACGGGTTCGTGCCCCGGTCTGGGAAGATCCCGCATGCCGCGGAGCGGCTGGGCCCGTGAGCCATGGCCGCTGAGCCTGCGCGTCCGGAGCCTGTCCTCCGCAACGGGAGGGGCCACAACAGTGAGAGGCCCGCGTAACGCATAAAAAAAAAAAAAAAAAAGAGACCTGTACCACAATGTTCACTGCAGCTCTATTTACAGTAGCCAGGACATGGAAGCAACCTAACTGTCCATCAACAGATGAATGGATAAAGAAGATGTGGCACATATATACAATGGAATAGTACTCAGCCATAAAAAGATACGAAATTAAGTCATTGTAGTGAGGTGGATGGACCTAGAGTCTCTCATACAGAGTGAAGTTAGTCAGAAAGAGAAAAACAAATCCATATACTAACACATATATATGGAATCTAAAAAAAAAAAAAATTGGTCATGAAGAACCTAGGGCCAGGATGGGAATAAACATGCAGACCTACTAGAGAATGGACTTGAGGACACGGGGAGGGGGAATTGTAAGCTGGGACAAAGTGAGAGAGTGGCATGTACGTATATGCACTATCAAATGTAAAACTGATAGCTAGTGGGAAGCAGCCGCATAGCAAAGGGAGATCAGCTCGGTGCTTTGTGATCACCTAGAGGGGTGGGATAAGGAGAGTGTGAGGGAGGGAGCCACAAGAGGGAAGAGATATGGGAATGTATGTATATGTATAGGTGATTCACTTTGTTATAAAGCAGAAACTAACACACCATTGTAAAGCAATTATACTCCAATAAAGATGTTTTAAAAAAAAATGTATGGGTTTGATTCCCAAATACACTACTCTAGCTTCAGATATAACATTGGCTAACACTTATTTAGGACTTACTATGTGTCATTCACTGTTCTAAGCACTTAACATATATTCACTCATTTAATCACTTAACATATATTAGCTCATTTAATCCTCAAAGAAACCTATAAGACTGGTACTATTATCCCCATTGCACAGCTGAGAAAACAAAGGTACAAGAAGGTTAAATAATATGTCCAATCTTTATAAATGGTGGAATCAGTATTCAAATCCAGGCAACCTATGTACAAAGCTCACATGTTTAACCATTTTATAATATTGTTTACTGAAAAATTCTTGTTTGACATCTCTGGGATACCTCAAATTCAACATACACAAAATTGAGCTCATTATACCTTAACCAAATCTGCTTCTCTTCCTGAATTCTTTGGACACTAATTAGCCTTGCTTTCTTAGTCTTTTTTACCTTTGATTGTTAATCTATCTCATAAAATCTCTCTATCACCATCCCCTATTCTAGGTTCTTACTGATACCCGTGAATCAGAAGACTAGAAAGGAAAGCTTGCACAAGAATATAAGCCCTATGACATAGATAATTTTTCTTCTTCACTACTATATCCTCCAAGAAGTGTTCTTGAAACACAAGAAATGTTTAATAAATATTTATTATTTATTAATAACTGAATTTAGATCTGAACTTTTTACTTCTTTTACTTGTCTTTCAGTTGACCCCTAAAAGTATCAGCTGGGGGCTTCCCTGGTGGCGCAGTGGTTGGGAGTCCTCCTGCCGATGCAGGGGACGCAGGTTCGTGTCCCGGTCCGGGAGGATCCCGCATGCCGCGGAGCGGCTGCGCCCATGAGCCATGGCCACTGGGCCTGCGCGTCCGGAGCCTGTGCTCCGCGGCGGGGGGGGCCACGGCGGTGAAAGGCCCGCGTACCGCAAAAAAAAAAAAAAAAAAAAAAAATCAGCTGGATACCCTCACTATAATACTCAGCACACAGTCCTAGCACTTATCACAACCAGTCAGAATCCCCCACTAAAGGCTGGGATCCTCTAGCCTCTTTCATTCACCATTTAATCCCTAAAACCCAGCACAGTACCCAGCACAATATGTATTTGTTGAATGAATAAATAAATGGATGCATGAATGACTGCAGATTTCCTCTACTTCTCTGGCTCAAGCAATCTCACTGCTCACCTGAATCACTACAGTAGCTTTCTAACTGGATGGACTATTCTCAGTATTTCAGCCCCCGCTTCAAGACCACTTGCTGTACATTAGTCAAAATGAGCTTTCTAAAATCAAACCTGATAATGTCCCTGGCCCTATTTAAAACCCCTGAATGGCTCCCTAATGCTCTTAGGATAAAGTCTAAGCTCTCTGATGTATCTTACTTATAAAGCCACTTTTAACCTGGGCCCTGTGTACCTCTATCACCTAATCTACTTTCAATCCCTGTTTACATGCCATTCCCCAGACATACTGAATGTTTCCCGCTCCTGTGAGCAAGTCATGCCCTCTCTTTACTCAGAAATTTTATACTTGCTTTATCCCAGAATACTGACTTCCAACCACCCCTTTCTCTTGATTAAGACATTTCTCCTTTCAGGAAGCCATCCCTGATCACTCAAATCTGGATTAGGTGCACATCCTAAGTGGTTCCCCTGCCATGGAAATCTTCAGCACACAGTGTTTTAACTGTCTATTTACTTCCCCATCTTACCCTCTTGACTGTAAGAGCTGTGGAGACAAGTATTGCATCCATCTAATTCACCACTGCCTTCCACAGCAGGTACTACAGTGCCTGGCATCTGGCAGGTCCTTAGAATATATATATATATATTCATATATATATATTCTATATATATATATATATATATATATGTATGAATAAATAATATCCTCTCTTTCCCGTAAGCTCAGAATAGTTTATCAAATGAGTTCATTGTCATGTTAGATAGTATGAGATAGTATGAGAACCTAGACCTTAAAGAAGAAAATAAGGGAGAAATAAGTTTCAGGGGGAGGAAGGGTTGAGTATTAGTTTAAAAGCAAAACATTCTGGATTAAAAATAGAGTCAATCAGGACAAGTGTAAAGGACAAGCTCAGGGGGTCAGTGGCCATGGGATATGGCTCCAGTACCCATAGCAGGACAGGGAAGACTGAAAATTGCTGGGGACTTTAAATTAAGCTTTTCCAGTGAGAAGTGGAAGACTTTGGGAACAGACCTATCTGTCAGTATGGGAGGAAATCCAACAGGAGATCAAAAAAAGGGCAGCAACAGCCCAATAATAGATACATGTTGAATGAATAAATAAATGGATGGATGGATGAATGCTGATTTCCTGATTCTCTGGGTAATGTGCTTAGCTTCTAGGAGGCTGGCAAGAGAGTAACCCAGTCTTCTGATGGAAAAGCTGACCATAACAGTGAAGAAGTCAGAGAAGGCAATGTAGGACAGACAGCGTTAACTTGATTTCTTGCATTCTTTCTCCAGATATACCATAGAGTGTCAAGTAATTTAGAACTGTTATCTCACTAAATCTTATGCGAAATAGGCACTATTATTCATTTTATTTTGCAAATGAGAAAACTGAGGCTCTGAGAGAAAAATAACTTGCTAGTGATGAATGGCATCAAGATTTAAGTATATGTCTGTCTGCCTCCCAAGCCCAAGCTCTGACTTTCCATGATCTCCTGCCTTGCATCATAATAAGCACCATATACTGGTGCTTACTCCTCTCAGCCAGATTAATTGCATTAATTCTCTCATTTAAGTCCCCCTACAACTCTAATTAGATAGAACCTGAGACTTAGAAAGGAAGAGTATTTTGCCTGATGCCAAACAGGCAACAAGAGATGGAGTTGGATTTTAAACCTAGGTCTGCCTGTCTCCAAAGCTCAAATGTTTATCCTTTGCATTGTTATCCCCACTCTTAAAAATTAATCTTTACAAGGAGACGAGTCCTGGATTAGGGCCACACAATTAACAAGGGTTTGTTGGGACAGAGTCTCAGCACTGAGCTAGAAATGAAGGGCTTGAATCTTTCCTGCAGCCAGCCCTGGCCATGACTGATCTTAGTAGCAGCCAGTCTGGTTGGGATGAGCAGTGGGTGAACTGGGAGGAGAGGTCCATGAAGAAAAGGGAGAAGGAGTGCCAGGCAATCTGGACAGAGCCAGTCCAGAGGACCCATGGTCCCAGTGATGCAGAGTTGAGAGATACATAGGCTAGATACCCAGCCAAGAATGAATGGCAGCTAATAGAAATAATAAATGGCAAAGGAATGATGTAGAATAAGCAATATAAAATCATCTTAACCACTTAAAGTTTGGTTAGCAAAACTTCTAACTATAAACCAAGACACATTTATACATGTTTCTGTTCACTTTATGTCCTATAACTTGGTCATTCTGCAATGTTGTGATGAGACAGAATTTTCACTGCTATAACCATTTAATACAGAGTATTTTTTTAGGTTATTTGGACACAGATACCATACAACTCATATGAAGAGACTGGGGAATGACCTTTTGTTTAACTCCAGGAAAAAATCCACAATATAAAATGATCTAGAAGAGATCAGCAGTGTGATGATTGTGAAAGGTTTTTTTCTCTCTCTCTCAGCTTGCCTTGTCTTCTCCAATGTTTGTAGTATAACTGGATTACATTAAAAACAATAATGACTGTTAATTAGAAGATTTAAACTAGGCTGCAAATATTTTTTCCTTTCTAATATTCTAATTGCCAAAGAAGAAAGTCTATGTAGAAACTCTGGGGAGAATCTACCAAATAAGAAAGAGCTGTCTCAAAGCAAATGTTCCAAGAGACAGCTAATTCCTTTGTTTGATTGTTTGTTTCATAGGTTCATACTGTAGGAGGGAAAAACCAACAGATGATATTTTTATTCTTCTCCTTGTTAATAGTTTGGCAATGTAGTGGGATGGTAAGAGTGATAGATTCACAGTTAGGAATGTGGAGTTGGGTTCTGGGTATACCACTAACTAGCTATGTAACATTGGGCAAATCTCCTCACTTCTGTAGGCTTCTTCTGTCACAGCTGTAAAAATATCCTAATCTCTTTCACTACTGAGAAACAGTGATGCTAAACTAATTGATTCTAACAGCTCTAACACGTTGAGTGTTCCAGTATTGAAATCCTGATTGTGAGCGTACCTACACCACAGTAGTAGTTGTGGTAGTAATTCATTTAACAGAAATTCCCAACTGGTGACCATTCACCCACTTCCTTCAATACCTAGTCCTTAGCTGTTTCAAAGCAAGAAATAATGCTAGAATGAAAACAGAAGCCAAATTTCCCCCACGGAACGCTGAGAGTAGTCCTGTAGCACCTGCTTCTCTATTTTGTTCATTACAAAAAATAAAATAAAATCTCCGTGTCCATCTGGTAGCATTCAAAGGTTGCCAACCTGGCACCATTTGTGGATATTAAATTCACTGACTCTTATCTAAAACAAATTTTATACTTTACGTTCATAGGCTTAGCATGAATGGAATTAGCAGATTTTGCCATAAGTAGTTAGCAACAATTATTTCCAATAAGCAAACCACATATTCCACATAACTAATTTTATCCCATGCTCTTCAAAAGAGGTTACAGAAATGACAATTTAAATTTGGGGAAAAAATAAAACAATCCTAAAAAAGTGCTTAGTGTTTATTTTTAAATGACTAATAATTTGAAATCTAATATCATATTAAATGACTCATTAGAAAATAGAAAAAAATGGAAATGATTATTCAACTGGATGCACATAAAGATACATTATATACCACCAAATATATAAAATAATAGCCAAGTAACTATTTTTAATAAAATGTAACTGTGGCTATAGACACAGTCTCAGGAAACTTCATAATTAAAGAAGTAATAAGGAAACAGGAAAACAATGCATATTCATTCCAATAAATATAGTACCACAAGTATGTATAATCAACCTAATGAACTGGTGAAATGGTTCTATAACTATTATCACATGAAAGTTAAATTTTCTGTTTATTCTTAAAACATTGTCAAATATTCATTTGGGCTCTTTAATATTCTTCTGGAAAATAAAAGTAAGAAAAATCACTAAATCTTTCGATGCTTTTAATTTGTGTGAAATTCTATAGTGGCTCTGTGTACGCTAAAGTTCAGATTTCCTATCACAAAATTTATTTCTATCAAATGAAACAATAATTGTTTTCTTAAAAATTTTATAACATCAATTTCCTAGAACAGGTTCAAATAGCTAAAGATTTTTCTGAAGAGTCCTAAGTGGTTCTTCTCCTTTCCCAAGGAGCTAATTCCATGTTGATGTCCAATCCTGAGTAAAACCAAGACTTTGTGGTGAGAGAAGTTACATTATCCTTTGCCCAGAGCTTCACAGCAGACATTGTTCCTGTATGTGGCACTAAAGATAGTTTTTCCTCCGGAGTAATATCCAGGGTAAACAGAAGACTGAAGATACATGTAAAGTGGGCAAGTTATATATGAATTGCATGGAAGAGACAGCGTATAGTCCCCTCCCCACTCTACCTGCAGTGGTTCATCAAACACAGGAGCTCATCTCTGTCTTCCCAGGGAAAGTACTTTCCAAAAGGAAGTGGGATTTGGAGGGCAAAGTGGTGGAGAAGACATGGGGTAAGCTCAATTCATATCTACGAATTGTTTGGCATTCTATAAAGAGAACTTATGGCCAATTAAATGTGTGTTATTTAAATGAAAATTATCATATGTCTCCCTAAATAGAAACAGAATACCCACCATTTATTACAAGCACTATGTGCCAAGCACTGTGTTATGTGCTTTATATACACTATTTAATGTAAAACTCAAAAAAACTCTGCAAAGTAAATGTTTTTATCTCCTTCTTAAAGATAAGGATATTGAAGCTGAGAAAGGTTAAATGATTTGCTCAAAGTCACTGGGGATATATAGTAGAACTGGAATCCAAATTTAGGTTTAGCTAATTCAAAAGCAAATGCTCTATTTGCCAATAACAAAATGTCTTATCAAGTCAACAACATATGGCTCAAGACTATCAAAAAATAAAATGGTACGCATTACTCATTTGTAGGTCCTCTAGTTCCATCTTTCAACTCAATTAGGCAGCAAAAATAAAAGGAAAGTTACAAACAGAATGATTAGAAGAAAGGAGGGGAGCTAATATTAAATGAGGAGAGGCCATACTAGCAACTCCTAGGCATATCTCAGAAAAGATATGTCTAAATAATGCACTCAAGCACTAGTTACAATGCCCATTGCTGCAAGAAAGAAAGAAAGGAAGAAAGGAAGGAAGGAAGGAAAGGAAGGAAGGAAGGAAGGAAGGAAGGAAGGAAGGAAGGAAGGAAGGAAGGAAGGAAGGAAGGAAGAGGGGGAAGGAAGGAAGGAAGAAAGAGAAAGAAAGAAAAAGGAAGGAAAGAGGGAAGGAAGGAAGCCTCTTCCACCAGAGAGCAGCCAGCATAAGCAAAAAGAACTACAATCCTGCAGCCTGTGGAACAAAAACCAGATTCACAGAAAAACAAACAAAATGAAAAGGCAGAGGACTATGTACCAGATGAAGGAACAAGATAAAACCACAGAAATACAACTAAATGCAGTGGAAATAGGCAACCTTCCAGAAAAAGAATTCAGAATAATGAGAGTGAAGATGATCCAGGACCTCAGAAAAAGAATGGAGGCAAAGATCAAGAAGATGCAAGAAATATTTAACAAAGACCTAGAAGAATTAAAAACAAACAGCTCGAAGAATTAAAAAACAAACAGAGATGAACAATACAATAACTGAAATGAAAACTACAATAGAAGGAATCAATAGCAGAATAACTGAGGCAGAAGAAAGGATAACTGACCTGGAAGACAGAATGGTGGAATTCACTGCCATGGAACAGAATAAAGAAAAAAGAATGAAAAGAAATGAAAACAGCCTAAGAGACCTCTGGGACAACATTAAACACACCAACATTTGCATTATAGGGGTCCCAGAAGGAGAAGAGAGAAAGAAAGGTCCTGAGAAAATATTTGAAGAGATGATACTCGAAAACTTCCCTAATATGGAAAAGGAAATAATAACCCAAGTCCAGGAAGCACAGACAGTCCCAGGCAGGATAAACAAAAGGAGAAACACACCGAAACACACAGTAATCAAACTGGAAAAATTAAAGACAAAGAAAAATTATTGAAAGCAACAAGGGAAAAAATGACAACATACAAGGGAACTCCCATAAGGTTAACAGCTGATTTCTTGACAGAAACTCTACAAGCCAGAAGGGAGTGGCATGACATATTTAAAGTGATGAAAAGGAAGAAACTACAACCAAGATTACTCTACCCAGCAAGGATATCATTCAGATTCGACACAGAAACCAAAAGCTTTACAGACAAGCAAAAGCTAAGAGAATTCAGCACCACCAAACCACCTTTACAACAAATGCTAAAGGAACTTCTCTAAGTGAGAAACACAAGAGAAGAAAAGGACCTACAAAAACAAACCCCAAACAATTAAGAAAATGGTCATAGGAACATACATATCGATAATTACCTTCCATGTGAATGGATTAAATGCTCCAACCAAAAGACACAGGCTCACTGAATGGATACAAAAACAAGACCCATATACGTGTGTCTACAAGAGACCCACTTCAGACCTAGAGACACATACAGATTGAAAGACAGGGGATGGAAAAAGATATTCCATGCAAATGGAAATCAAAAGAAAACTGGAGTAGCAATACTCTTATCAGACAAAATAAGTTTTAAAATAAAGAATGTTACAAGACACAAGGAAGGACACTACATAATGATCAAGGAATCAATCCAAGAAGAAGATATAACAATTACAAATATATATGCACCCAACACAGGAGCACCTCAATACATAAGGCAAACACTAAGAGCTATAAAAGAGGAAATCGACAGTAACACAATAATAGCAGGAGATTTTAACACCTCACTACCACCAATGGACAGATAATCCAAAATGAAAATTAATAAGGAAACACAGCTTTAAATGACAAAACAGGCCAGTTATATTTAACTGATATTTATAAGACATTCCATCCGAAAACAGCAGATTACACATTCTTCTCAAGTATGCATGGAACATTCTCCAGGATAGATCACATCTTGGGTCACAAATCAAGACTCGGTAAATTTAAGAAAACTGAAATCATATCAAGCATCTTTTCCAACCACAATGCTATGATATTAGAAACAAATTACAGTGGAAAAAAACGTAAAAAGCACACACACGGAGGCTAAACAATACGTTACTAAATAACCAAGAGATCACCAAAGAAATCAAAAAGGAAATCAAAAAATACCTAGAGATAAATGACAATGAAAACACGATGATCCAAAACTGATGGGATGCAGCAAAAGCAGTTCTAAGAGGGAACTGTACAGCAATACAATCCTACCTCAAGAAACAAGAAAAATCTCAAATAAACAATCTAACCTTACACCTAAAGGAACTACGGAAATGAGAACAAACAAAATCCAAAATTAGCAAAAGGAAAGAAATCATAAAGATCAAATCAGAAATAAATGAAATAGAAACAAAAATATAGCAAACATCAATAAAACTACAATGTGGTTCTCTGAGAAGATAAACAAAATTGATAAACCTTTAGCCAGACTCATCAAGAAAAAAAGGGAGAGGACTCAAATCAATAAAATAAGAAATGAAAAAGGAGAAGTTACAACGGACACTGAAGAATTACAAAGCAACCTAAGAGACAACTACAAGCAACTCTATGCCAATAAAATGGACAACCTGAAAGAAATGAACAAATTCTTAGAAAGGTGTAACCTTCCAAGACTGAACCAGGAAGAAACAGAAAATATGAACAGACCAATCACAAGTAATGAAATTGAAACTGATTAAAAATCTCCCAACAAACAAAAGTCCAAGACCAGATGCCTTCAGAGGTGAATTCTATCAAACATTTAGAGAAGAGTTAACACCCATCTTTCTCAAACTCTCCCAAAAAACTGCAAAGGAAGGAACACTCCCAAACTCATTCTACAAGACCATCATCACTCTGATACCAAAGCCCAACAATGATACTACAAAAAAAGAAAATCATAGACCAACATCACTGATGAATATAGATGCAAAAATCCTCAACAAAATACTAGCAAACAGAATCCAACAACACATTAAAAAGGTCATACACCGGGGCTTCCCTGGTGGCGCAGTGGTTCAGAGTCCGCCTGCCAATACAGGGGACACGGGTTCATGCCCCGGTACGGGAAGACCCCACATGCCGCAGAGCGGCTGGGCCCGTGAGCCATGGCCGCTCACCCTGTGCGTCCAGAGCCTGTGCTCTGCAATGGGAGAGGCCACAACAGTGAGAGGCCCGCGTACCGTAAAAAAAAAGGTCATACACAATGATCAAATGGGATTTATCCCAGGGATTCAAGGGTTCTTCAATATATGTAAATCAATCAATGTGATACACCATATTAACAAAATGATGAATAAAAAACCATATGATTATCTCAATAGATGCAAAAAAAGCTTTTGACACCCATTTATGATAAAAACTCTCCAAGAAAGTGGGCATAGAGAGAACCTACCTCAACATAATAAAGGCCGTATATGACAAACCCACAGCAAACATCATTCTCAAAGGTGAAAAACTGAAAGCATTTCCTCTAAGATCAGGAACAAGACGAGGATGTCCGCTCTTTCCACTATTATTCAACATAGTTTTGGAAGTCCTAGCCTTGACAGACAAGAAAAAGAAATAAAAAGGAATACAAACTGGAAAAGCAGTAAAACTGTTACTATGCACTGATAACATGATACAATACATAGAGAATCCTAAAGATGCCACCAGAAAATTTCAAAACTAATCAATGAATTTGGTAAAGCTGCAGGATACAAAATTAATGAACACAAACCTCTTGCATTGTTATACACGGACAATGAAAGATCAGAACAAGAAATTAAGGAAACAATTCCATTCACCAAGGCAACAAAAAGAATAAAATACCTAGGAATAAACCTACCTAAGGAGATAAAAGACTTGTACTTAGAAAACTATAAGACACTGATGAAAGAAATCAAAGATGACACAAACAGATGGAGATATACATACCATGTGCTTGGATTGGAAGAATCAATATTGTGAAATGACTATACTACCCAAAGAAATCTACAGATTCAGTGCAATCCCTACCAAATTACCAGTGGCATTTTTTACGGAACTAGAACAAAAACTCTTAAAATTTGTATGGAGAACCAAAAGACCCCGAATAGCCAAACAATCTTGAGGGAAAAAAACAGCTGGAGGAATCAGACTCCCTGACTTCAGACTATACTACAAAGCTACAGTAATCAAGACAGTATGGTACTGGCACAAAAACAGAAATATAGATCAATGGAACAGGATAGAAAGCCCAGAGATAAACCCACGCCCATATGGTAACCTTATGTTTGATAAAGGAGGCAAGAATATACAATGGAGAAAAGACAGCCTCTTCAATAAGTGGCACTGGGAAAACTGGACAGCTACATGTAAAATAATGAAATCAGAACACTCCCTAACACCATACACAAAAATAAATTCAAAATGGATTAGAGACCTAAATGTAAGACCAGATACTGTAAAACTCTTAGAGGAAAACATAGAGAGAACACTCTTTGACATAAATCACAGCAAGATCTTTTTTGATCCACCTCCTAGAGTAATAGAAATAAAAACAAAAATAAACAAATGGGACCCAATGAAACTTCAAAGCTTTTGCACAGCAAAGGAAACCATAAAGACGATAAGACAACCCTCGGAATGGGAGAAAATACTTGCAAATGAATCAATGGAAAAAAGGATTAATCTCCAAAATATATAAACATCTCATGCAGCTCAATATTTAAAAAAACAAACAACCCAATCAAAAATGGGCAGAAGTCCTCAGTAGACATTTCTCCAAAGAAGACAAACAAATGGCCAAGAGGCACATGAAAAGGTACTCAACATCACTAATTAGTAGAGAAATGCAAATCAAAACTACAATGAGATATCACCTCACACCAGTCAGAATGGCCATCATCAAAAAATCTACAAACAATAAATGCTGGAGAGGGTGTGGAAAAAAGGGAACCCTCTTGCACTGTTGGTGGGAATATAAATTGATACAGCCACTATGGAGAACATTACAAAAGTTCCTTAAAAAACTAAAAATAGAATTACTATATGACCCAGCAATCCCACTACTGGGCATATACCCAGAAAAAAACATAATTCAAAAAGACACATGGACGTCATAGTTCACTGCAGCACTATTTACAATAGTCAGGTCATGGAAGCAACCTAAATGCCCATCAACAGACGAATGGATAAAGATGTGGTACATATATACAATGGATTATTACTCAGCAATAAAAAGGAATGGAATTGGGTCATTTCTAGAGATGTGAATGGACTTAGAGACTGTCATACAGAGTGAAGTAAGTCAGAAAGAGAAACACAAATATCATGTATTAACGCATATATGTGGCATCTAGAAAAATGGTACAGATGAACCAGTTTGCAAGGCAGAAATAGAGACACAGATGTAGAGAACAAACATATGGACACCAAAGGGGGAAAGCGGGGGGTGGTAGGAAGAACTGGGAGATTGGGATTGACATATATACACTAATATGTATGAAACAGATAACTAATAAGAACTTGCTGTATTAAAAAAAATTAAGGTAAAATTCAAAGAAAAAAGAAAGAAAAGTTTGGCATGAATCTCTTTTTGTGTTCCCAAATGACAACATTTTATTCACTGTTGCTTTTTTGAGTTTACAGAACTGAGAAGTCCAGAATTTATCCTCATGGTTTTGTATTTGCATTTCTCAGCATTATGTTAGTGTGTCTTGTGGCAGACAAGATGAGGTGAACAATGCCTACACTGAAAATCCTCTGGGAAACAATAGATAGTATTCAGAGTAAATCTATAAAGTGTATCATTGACATACACACTAAAAGGGTGCTTTTGGATGCTTTGTACAACTTTACTCCTGCATATACAGAAAAAACAGATCTGTTTTCCCATTTATCTTCACAACCCCCTTTTGAATTAGGAAATAATACCTTACAGTAAGAGAAAGCTAAAGAATACTGGTTACAAAAAATTGAGCCTCATGTATTAGATTCTCTAGTTTTTTACTTTTGGTTGGTTTTTGTTTGTTTGCTTGGTTGGTTTTTTGTTTTGTTTTGTTTTGTTTTGTTTTGTTTTGGGGGGGTGTTTGGTTCCTTTCAGTTTGGTTTTGGCTGATTATTCCATCGTCTCAAAAAATGATGTTTCAGGGCTTCCCTTGTGGCACAGTGGTCAAGAATCCGCCTGCCAATGTAGGGGACACGGGTTCAAGCCCTGGTGCGGCAAGATGCCACATATCACAGAGTAACTAAGCCCGTGCCCCACAACTACTGAGCCTGCGCTCTAGAGCCCACAGGCCACAACTACGGAGCCTGCGGTCCTACAGCACATGCTCTGCAACAAGAGAAGCCACTGCAATGCGAAGCCCGCGCACCGCAACAGAGAGGAGCCCCCACTCACCGCAACTAGAGAAAGCCCATGCGCAGCAACAAAGACACAACACAGCCAAAAATAAAGTAAATAAACTTTTTTAAATGATGTTTCTATACTAAGATTTCTATGTTTAAAAATCTTCCGATATCTAGATGAATAATTAAACATGCAACTAGTTATTTGGCTATAATTATTAAACAGTCATTTAAAATTATTTATTCATCAATATTTGTTTCAATACCATATGCAGGCAACATAGGAGATATAAAGAGTAATAAAATTGCACGTCAGCCCTAAAGAAGCTTAGAATCTATTAATATAAAAAAGGACAAGGCATACTTTATAATAATAAGTATCATATAACTTGTGGAATATATGCCATAAGAGGGAAAAAGATCAGTACCAGCTGGGTGATGAGGAATGGCTTAATGGAGATGCAGCATTTGAGTTGGGTCTCGAAAGATGAAAATTATTTGATATGAACAAAATGAAGAGTGAAAAATAGCAGCATTCAGAAGCATGAAATATTCGCAGAGGCATAAAGTTGGGAAATTTTAAAGCCTGTTTGGGGGATTCTACTTGAACTATATCCAAAATATAAACAGGAAATATTCCCAGGAAAGTAAATTTGGGCTCACATTTGGAGGCTTGCATTGGCTGAATGCATAGACAATCATAAGGAATTCAAAGAGTAGAGTTGTTTGTAAAAGGAATGCAATTAATTCCATTTTTAGACACTAAGGGCACAAAGTCATATGGGCTGAACCTCACCAAAGTAGAAGATAAAATGATTTACTAGGACCAGAGGTGAATTTGATTAGAGAGGAGAATAGAACAGAAGAATTGCTACGAAAATATCATAATGGCTCTGCAATAGCAAGGGCCCAGCTGAGATTACACAGCATAAATGGATATTGGACCCAACAGCACTATTTTGTCATTTTATCCAACAAAGTTGGAACAGAGAAATGGGTGATGTGAGTAACTTATCATTGATAATGGATATGTCAGAAAGCCAAGACTGCAAAGAATTTTAGGATGCCACAGAAAATACTGAAGAGATACAAGAGGGCCAGCCTGGTTACAAAGGCAAGTGAATACTCTGGATCAATGGCCTGACAGAAGAGTGACAAGCCCACAATATGAGGATCACAAAAGGGAGGAAAAGAAAGAATAGGCATAAGGGAGGAGAAAACACGGTTGTAGCCAGACAGAGGAAGAATCACAGACAAGATACTGGTCACAGAGCATTATTTCATTATGATAGATTTCAAAGTATGTGTATGTCAATACTCAGGACTAAACTGCCAGTTTTTATTTGAAGTGAAAAAAGCAGAAGAAATACTCAGAGAAGATGAAAGGGTTTTCTCAAGACACAATGGAAGAAACTAGTAGAGGATGAGGAGGGGAGGCAGTAGGGTAGAACAATTGTGAAAAGAGCTGAAATGGAAAAAATATATATTCCATAAGAGGCAGATAAGGCCCTGACTGTCACAGAGATGAAGGAAGATGTAAGATCCAAGCAGAGAGCTGCAAAACTGTTTTACTTGGGTTTGGAGACTCGACTAATTCTGGTGGGCCAACTGAAATGTGGGTGTATTTGTTTGTTAGGGCTGCTATAACAAAGTATCACAAACTGGGTGGCTTAAACAACAGAAACTTACTGTCTCTCAAGGTTCTGGAGGTTAGAAGGTTGAGATGAAGGTATGTTCAGGGTTGGTCCTTTCTGAGGATTGTGAGGGAGAATCTGTTTCATGCCTCTCACCTAGCTTCTGCTGGTTTGTTGGCAATCTTTGGCATTCCTTGGCCTGTAGAAACATCACCCTGATCTCTGCCCTTCATCTTCTTATGGAGTTCTCCCTGTGTGTGTGAGCCTGTGTACAAATTTCTCCATTTTGTAAAAACACCAAGTCATATTTGATCAGGGGCCTGCCCTACTCCAGCTTGATCTTATCTTAATTACATTTGCAACTACATTATTTCCAAATAAGGTCCCATTGGGAGGTACTGGGGTTTTGGGGTTTTTTTATAATAGTTGTTCACATAATTCATTAGATCTTTTTCTTTTTGGTTGTGCCAGGTCTTGGTTGCAGCAGGCGTGCTCCTTAATTGTGGCTCGCAGGCTCCTTAGTTGCAGTTTGCTGGCTCCTTAGTTGTGGCATAAGAACTCTTAGTTTTGGCATGCATGTGGGGTCTAGTTCCCTGACCAAGGATCGAATCCGGGCTCCCTGCATTGGGAGCGTGAAGCCTTAACCACTGTGCCACCAGGGAAGTCCCCTGGGGGATTTTTAAAGCTTCAAAATATGAATTTTGGGGCAATACAAGTCAACCCATGATAGTAGACTTAGCAAAGTATTTGTGGAATTGGAGCTGTGAGATCCAGTCTCCCTAGGGGCTATGTTTGGTCTGGATGTCTTCTCAGTTTCCACTAGTGGAAAAGAAACAGGTAAAGGTGAGTTTCTGCATGTTTGACCTCATGCAGACAAAGCCTTTGGATAACTGACTACAGTATTTGCTTTTTGTCTGTTTAGACATTCATATATTCATAAACACAACCTGAGTGCATATAACTGTCTGCTAAAATGACTATATACAAGTCATTCAAATGCAAAGTCTGCAAGTGGGAATAATGTAAAGGATGGCAAATTTGTAATATGATAATCCACAAGCCGAGCATTACCACATTATCCTGAATTCCCATGGTGCTCTCTCTGTAAAACTAAAGGAAGAGTTCAGCCTCAGGCCACAAGACAATCAATATGAGGTTGATGAACCACAATTAAAACATGTCAAGATCTAAAAGTTATTGAAGACAAATCGTCCTTCATTGAAGATGTTTCTCAGAGAGAATAAATGATAGTCCTGGGAGAGCAGAAATCAGTTCTGGAAAGGTCTTAGCCTACTAATCCTTCAGGAAAAGCTGACAACATTCAAAATGCTAAGATTGTCAGCAATCTAGAAAAATACTCACCTTGTATAGCTTTGGTTTTCCAAGGAATCTCTCAAAAGCAAGATCTAAGAATCTAATGATAAGAAAACTTGCCCTTTAGTGTTCAAAAAAATAATAAAAAGGCTACAGTGAAAAATTTATACAAAACGTCATGATCTATGAAACTATTGTTTCAAGTACACATGGAGAATGATATGAAAGATTTTACTTTGATTTTTTATTTCCATCTTTTTAATTATTCCTCATTTTGTGATCTGTGTGATTAATTTGAAAGGTGCTCATTATATACGCAATTTAGCTTTTAGGAAAAGAGTCAAAGCAAAATGAGCATAAAATACTCTACCCCTTCACTTCTTACCTGGATTACACCCACCTATTCATTTTTAGATCTAAGCTGATTTCCCACTACCACCCTTGCCCCCACTTTAAGTGAGTTTCCTTGAACTTTTCCTGTAAAATAGTAGAGTTCCAGCTTGCATATGTATTTGTGAAAATTGTTTAATTCCTGCCTCTCTACACTAAATTCTAAACTTCACCAGACCAGGGATGATGTCCTTCTTGCTCCCACTGTATCCCCAGGCTAAATAGGTATTCCATAAAAGAATAAGATTTGTGAATGAATAAAGACTGTAAGGTAGAAAAACTAAACAGTAAACAATGTTTAGTCTAAGCTGCTTAACATAGTTCTGATAACAGAGGGAGGATAATAGCATACCTACTTTATGATACTTTGTACAGATCTACTTTTTCCTACATCTTGCATCATTTTCAGGCCTTCAGTTGCCCCAGGGAATGGAGGAGTCCATACTAGGGCTACTTAGGAGAAGCTTTGGCACCATCATCACTCCCTCACTAGGAACCAAGGATTCCACTCAAACAGCCAACTGCAGAGTTTTCACACAACCCGAAAATGTTGCGATCCCCCACTGGAGGAACAAAAAGGAAGAGGAAATCTCTTTTTCCAGATCTTAGTACCTAAGTGTTTAAAAACAGATGGGATGTCCACTAATTATAGAAGTGACACAGAGACAATGTTCACCAACACCTAGAATAATGGAAAACAAGCTTTGTTCTACTACTTAGAGATATAAAATAGAAAAATAATCTCATTACAGATTCATGTAATTTTTGTCTGGATAAGTTTTCGACTAATGAAATGCCTTTCTCTGTAATTGAAATGAATCATTCATTTCCTACAGAAACATCCTACTTAACATCCTATGCATACATAGTGAATTTCAAAACTTCATTTCCCCTAAAGAGAGTGATTTAATATTTATACACCCGCCCACACACACAGTTTTTTCTTTTCTATATAGTACAGTTTGGAAACTTAGGAAAACATTTTTATATATCATGGTTCTGCTCTAATCACTCTCTAGGTACCAGGAAAACTACTTTTCCAGCTGTGAGGAGAAAAACAAATGTTTAAGGAAAACATCTGGTCTAAAGTGAGCAGTTCATGTTCTATGGAGGCATATAGGACCTTGGTAATGCAAGTACACTACTCCATGGTTATGGAGGGGTGGGATGGAGCAGAAATACTGATCTGGTATGTAAAATGGAACAGTATTAACCAAAGGCCTATAGTAATATTTGCATT
Source organism: Phocoena phocoena (assembly GCF_963924675.1). Classification (NCBI taxonomy): domain Eukaryota; kingdom Metazoa; phylum Chordata; class Mammalia; order Artiodactyla; family Phocoenidae; genus Phocoena; species Phocoena phocoena. Next base: position 69,891,674 of record NC_089227.1, on the reverse strand, counting down.
CAGATAATGAACAAGTTAGTTGTAATTATAAATGAGTCATATTTGATATAGTACTTGTAATATCTCTATGAAATTTTAAAGTATTGTTTATAATGTATATTCCATTTAATTGTCAAAAAGTTTTAGGATAGGTTATAATAAAAACACATCATAAGTATACAGGTCATTAAATATGAAAATAAGAGCTATCATAAATCTTGAAAATGAAAGATATTTGCAGAATAATGGTTGAAAAATCAGATAATTACTACAACTTGAACACAATCTGACTTGCGCATACTTCCAGACAATGCAAAAATGGAAACTTAATTGGATGTTCAGTTATTTCACCCCTTATATAAAGCAGATGTTGAATCATAATTCATTGAAGACATTTCTAATAGTAGCTAAGCTAATAAAGTCCAAATACCTACTTCTGAGTGATCTAAGGGATAGAACTGAAAGACCACAGAAAACTGTCATTCAAAAATTGCTTTAAACCAAGGAAAACTCAGTTCCAGGTACACCTTACTCAGAAGTTCATTCAAAAATTGCTTTAAGCCAAGGAAGACTCAGTTCCAGGTACACCTTACTCAGAAGTAAGACATGGAAAATAGATCAAAGTACAACTACTCTGGTTGAAGAAGGAACAGAGGAGGGCTGGGACCCTATCTTTCAGTAATCCCTCTTTACTTTACTCCCCTACCCCATCTCTGGTCAGCTCCAGTGATCAGGTAGACCTCCTCAGAGCACTTTTCAAAACCCACTGCCCTAGAAAAATTGGTTGGCTAACTAGTCCTTCTATCAACTATCCTTTGACAGGTTCTGAGTAGTCATCATTTCAAGCTTGGGCTCCATGGTGAGAGTCTAGAGTACAGATGAACTGTGTTGTTGCAAAAAAAAAAAAAAAACAAACTTCACATGCAAGATACACATAATAGGGGAGCAGGTGTCCCATCGGAAATGGTTATGAACAGGCTGCAAAAGATACGTGTTTCTAGAGAGCCCCTCCCTGACCCCTTCCTGGAACAAAATAAATCAGAATCAAAGAAGTTTCCCTGGTAGTTCTCATGAGTTTGTGAAGGAGTTTTTAAAAATCTACTTAAAAAAGTAAAATATGCATTTTCCCTAAATTTATAAGACATTTCTTATTATTGCTGAAAATTTAGAAAACTCAGAGAGCACAAAGAAAAAAGTGCTCTATAATCTCACCTTCCCAGAGGAAACCAATGATAACATTTTATTATGTTTCCTTTCTATCTTTTTTGTATGCATTGACACATACTTTGAAAAAAGATTATGCTGAATATGCTTCTTAGAAATCTGTTATTTTTACATACTACATCATAAGTATTTTTGTACTCTATTCAATGTTTTCCCACAGGATCATTTTTCATGGCCTTGTGTTACTTGTATGGTTGAAACAATTTTGCAAATATCCAATAGTTGGCCATGTAGATTGCCTATACAGTTTCTATATTATCAATTGTGTTGCAATGACATCCTTAGGAATACATCTTTTCCTACATTCATGACTATTTTTTTAGAAATAGAATTGCTGAGTCAAACAAACAACAAACCATTTTTAAGTCCTCTGATACCCATAACCAGTTTACCCTCAGACAAAAGTAAACAACAGTTGCCCTCTGGAACTAGAATAGCTCTTCAGAATTGTCCTGAGTTGGGCTGAGATGCTTAGGAATTTATGCATCCACACTGACCAACCACTGGATGTGGACCATGTAAGGAAGGAATGTTACTTTGGATGAGGCCTTCTTCTGCTAAGGCAATCCTCGAATCCCTGCAGATAAGACAGCCCCAGAAACTGAAACAACAGTGCTTCACTGAAGGAGGATCTGAGCCTTGCATAATGTCCCCCCACACTGACATCACCAGTACTGTATGAGTGTGCCTGGTTCACCTCACTTTGATGCCACATGCTATCATTAGTTATTTCATCTTTGTTGTTTGAAAGGTGAATAACGGTATCTTGTTTGTTGGTGATTTTTAAATTTTTTATGAATTGCCAATTTATGGTATTTGCCCATTTTTCTATACGGGTGATTTGCCAAGGGAGAGGTTGATTTGTTCTTTTTTAAAAAGCTCTTTGTATACTAAGAATACTAAACCTCCCATAAGCAATGCAAATATTCTTTCTCAGTCTGCAATATTTATATTCGATTTTTAATGGTATTTGACAACAGAAGCTTTTAGTTTATGTGGTCAAATATTTTTATCTTTTTTCTTTATGATTTCTGACTTGAGAGTTATGCTTAGAAAGATCTTCTCCACCCCAAGATTATATCAGTATTGATCTGTATTTTTTAACAATTATGTATATACATATATATACTATATATGTATATAAATATATAATGTTTAATTTATCTGGAAATTCTTGGCGTATACATATATAAGGTAAGGAAATTATCTTTTCCCAAATAGTCAACTGTCCCAACATCATTTATTCAATAATCTATCTTTTCTTTGATGTTTTGAAATGCCATTTTTATCATGTTCTAATTTCTGAATATAATAATATCCAATGGATTTTTAATCACTGGAAAATGATTCTTGTAAAAATGCTCTGTGACACTGCATAGGATAGTGCTGTATATAAACATTTTAGTCAAAGTTTCCTACCATTTCTCAAAAAAGAATAGTTTGATATAAGGAAATTAAACTAAATATTAATAGGAACATAATTTTCAAGTTTGAATGATGACTTTTAATTATGTCAGCAACTGTTTTACCTATAAAATGCTAATATTATTTAGAATCCTTGTACACCACTTGAGCACATTTTGTTTTAACAGCTGAGATCATTCTCTATTACTCTGACCCATGAGATTAAATCCTATTAAAAGTAATTCACATTAGCATCATTAAGAAGATAATCCTATTTGGCCTACATACAGTTCATTTCTTTCTTTCTTCTTTTTTTTTTTTAAATAACAATGCAACTTAGCTGTGCGTTTCTTTTCACTAAAACTGAAACAGAAAGATAAAGGTGCTAATCTAGAAAATACTGTCTCTATCATTCTCACTGCTTTTACATCAAGCATTCAAAAGTGTGGTTTTCATTGCAGCCTATCTGTATACAATAAATTAGATAATAAAATGGAAGCAAGACATCATTTAAAAAAACAATTTAGCTACTGAAATTCTATCCCGTGAAGATAGTCACACTCTGTCTTTTACCTAAATGATGATGCTCAGTCTTCTTATATATTGAATGCTTCAGTTGTGGGGGAAGAACTCTGACCTCATGCCTTGGGTCACCTGGAGGAGTCTGAGAGGTGTCACCAATCTCACATGTCTCATGGTTCCTCAGTGAAACGAAAAATTATTCTGGCCCACTCTACTAAAATATTAACTCTGCAGTTGGTTCAATATTAGCGCTCTTTACCCAAATAAAATGTAATTCCCAGTGCAATAAATTCTTGAAATGAAATTTAAAAGATGCTTCAGATATGCTTGCTTAGTACTTTTACTCCTGTGAAAATGTGTGGGATAATCAAGTCCATATTTCCATGTACATTATACCAGCTCCTGTCTACATTATTGCATGCTAAGAATACATAACTAAAATCATATGGAAATCTCCACAAATGATACGGTGGTTATCTGGTGGGAGGGGTGCAGGAATGAAGAGGAGAAAATTTGACCAATTACTTTCAAATAAACTGAAATGTCTTTATTTGCATCACAGACAGAAGTGTGGTGCTGGTAAAGGCACAAGATGAGACGTCAGCTCTGAACTCAGGCATCTTCTTTCCCATTCCCTGCCCTCCCAAGCAGCCCAAAATTCACCCCCACAAAATACACTTGCTTCCTCTACTGTTGTATCAAAAGGAAGAAGCTTTCTCCTGCAAAAACCTGTCCTTCCTGTGTGCTCTACACAGTGCCTCGGCAAGGGACTTACTCCAATATTTATTCTCTCTTCCTCCTCACCCTTCTCTTTTCATGAGCTTCCTGCTTTTGGCCTATAATACTCATGCCCTCACTACTTCTAATTGATCACGTATTATTTCTCTCCTTCAAGCTTCTGTATTGACTCATTTTCTCACCTACTTTTTCTTCAATTCACTAAAATCTGTCTTCTATCTTTAGCACACCACTGAAACTGTTCTTGCTAAAGATCTAAATACCAACTCCAATATATTATTTTCAGCCCTTGTATTATCTGTTCTCTTTGTTACGTTAAACACTGGTAACTACGTGTTTCCTAACATTTTCTCCAACCTCTCTATAAGGACTCTCATCCCTAATTCTTTGGCTTTGCTCACTGCTCAGCTGCTTGGATGATTCCTCTTCTTCTACCTGCCCTTCATACTGTAATGTACTGAGGTTTTTGTACCAGGCACTATTTTCTCCTACACACATTCCTGCCATCTATTCCATGATGTCAAGCAGCTGTACACTTATGAATCCAGAATCTCAATATCGAATCCAAATCTATCTCCTAAGCCTTAGACTACCAAATAGCTCCACAAGAGAGTTGATTACCTGCCCATTTGAGTCTACATGAAGATGTAACAAACTATGCAGTTTTAACTCCATAAGGTATAGAATTCAAAGTATAGGCACCTAATTCATGTCATTAAATTCATAATGCTAACGTGTGTCTCGCTATAGCTGGAAAAAATGCTTCTCCTACTCTGAAGAAGAGATTTTTTTTTTTTTTTTTACTCTGCCTAACACCACACAATTACTTTGACTTAAGGGAAACAGAACATAAATAAATGGTGATGTGACATAATACATAAAATTTAATAATTGAATAATTCCAGATGCATTAGGTAGGAGCTCTCATTTGCATATTTTTCCAATTGCTATTTTCAGCTTTCTTAAATTGGTAGGGTCACCTACCCTACGCTTGATAATAGTACACTATGTTTTTAATGTATATGAGTATAAATGTTTGAATTAGTTAAAATGTCACCAAAAGACCAGATTCTGTCTTGTAGATAACAGGGCTTGAGATGACTTCATTATCTAAAAATAACCAAACACAGTAGAGTTTACTGCAACAAAAATTGATACACAATTCTCCATAAATGTATTGCACAGGAGCCTTAGATGTTGATCATGCCTTCTTGGTATAAATGAAGGCTGAAAGTATCTTTGGAAAACATAAATAAAATCATATCACTCTCCTGCTCAAAATCCTCACTGAGAATAAAATCCAAAGCCCTTGTAACAGCCTACAAGGCTCTACACAATCTGCACCACTCCCTCCCATCATCCCATGCCACCTCCAGCATCTCATCTCCTACCATTCCTTCCCTAAATCTGTGTTCCAGCCTAACTGACTTCTTTGCTGTTCCTGCAACAGACCATGGACATGCTCTCCTAAGGGCTTTGGCTCTGCCTAGAATGTTCTTTCCCCAGATATAGGTAAATCTTCTCTACTTCCTACATCTTTCTGCAAACCAAGGTGCAAATCCCAGCACCACCCACCACCATTTCTATGACTCTACCATGTTTACCTATCCCTTCTTCTATCCCAGTCTCTTTTTCTGTAGATATGAAATAATACCACATACCTGGGCCTTTGTTCGTATGGTTCTCTTTTCTCAATAACCATTACACCCAGATTTCTGCTTAGGTCTACCTCATTTCCTTCAGGACTCTGCTTACATTTTTTTCTTTATCAGAAACCTTCTTTGGTCATCCCATATAAAACAGCATACACATAACCCCCCTTTGTCTTCCATCTCACTTTACTCTGCTTTATTTCTCTTCAGAGCACTTTTTAACCACCTCCCATATTGTCTACTTACTCATTTGCTTATGGTCTGTCGTCCCTCACTAAAACAAAAAGTTCCTTTTTGATACTTTCATCTGTTTTGTTCATTGTTGTAACCCAGCATCTAGAATTGTGTCTGGCAAATACTCAGAGGTTAACAAATACGTATTTGTTGAACAAGTTAAAGAATGAAAGAACATGCATTTCACTCAAGGTGAATTCATTCTGTAAATTAATCAGAGGGATTATTTCTGAAATACTACATGGCTTTCAATATGACCCAAGTTTCTCCTATATTATACAATATATATATATATGGAGAATGGTAGCCTTTACTTCAGCATGACTCACACTGTGTATGCTCACAAGATAAACTAGGGATGTAGCAAAATAAACACCAATCTAGATAATGCTGGCCCTCAGAGTAATTACAGAGTAGTTCAGAAATAATACATTTTAATCATCTACAATAATGAAATTATCTAACAACCTTCTGAAACCTCTACTCCATCTGTGTGTGTGAATGGTTTGGGGCATGAAATCCAAACTGAAGGATATCTGATATGATTATAAAAGCCAGTGCAGGGATCTGCATTTATCGGCTCAAGAACTAAAACGATCATAGTTTCCATGCTAAGACCAGTTTTATTTCTTGTCAGCAGGTCTATTCATTGTTTTCTATGAAGAAGCCCTAAGGGATTACATATCTTTAAGTAACAGACTCGTTTTAATGAACTCTTTTCCATATTTAAAATGGCCCTACTACATATGTCTGCAACAAAGAGCCAAAGGAATTTAATCATCTCCAAGATTACATGCAAATGCAAATTTTTATGTTGGGGATTCTGTTTTATATTGGAAATATATCCTTCCTTGAGACCATTTCTTTCTCTGGAAATCATTCCTTGGCGAAAACAATATGAATTCCCTAGCTGCTTTCTCAAGCAGCAAATATATAAAGTTCAAATTAAATAGTGTAAAAAAAGACCAACTTTATTAGATTATTAAAATAGATAACCTCAAAAATAGATTTTCTGGTAAAATGCTAAAAATATTTTATATTAACTAAATCTATTAACTAACATATATTAAATTTTTGTCAGGTTATTTTTTTCTATTCAGTGTAACTATGGGTATATCTCATTTTATTGCACTTCACAGAGAGTGCATTTTTTTTTTTTTTTTTACAAATTGAAGCTTTGTGGTAACCCTGCCTGGAGCAATCTATTGGCACCATTTTTCCAACAGCATTTGCTCATTTCATGTCTCTGTGTCACATTTTGGTAACTCTCAGGATATTTCAAACTTTTTCATATTAATATATTTGTTTTGGTGATCTGTGATCAGTGATTTTTGATGTTACTATTGTAATTGTTTTCGGGCACCACAAATCACACCCATATAAGACAGTGAACTTAACTGATAAAACGTTGTGTGTGTTCTGACTGCTCCATTGACAGGCTAATCCCATCTCTTTCCTTCTCCTCAGGCCTCCCTATTCCCTGAGATACTATAATATTTAAATTAGGCCAGTTAATAACCCTACAATGGCCTCTAAGTGTTCAAGTGAAAGGAAGAGTCAACCAATGTGACAAACTTCATTGTTGTCTTATTTAAGAAATCACCACAGCCATGCCAACCTTCAGCCACCACCACCCTGATCAGTCAGGAACTAGCAATAAAAAGGCAAGACCCTCCACCAGCAAAAAGATTACCACTCACTGAAGGCTCAGACTTTAGTTAGCAATTTTTAGCAAGAAAGTATTTTTTAATTAAGGAATGTACATTTTTTGACATAATGCTATTGCACATGTAATAGACTACAGTGTAGTGTAAACATAACCTATATGCACTGGGAAACCAAAAAATTCATGTGAATCCCTTTATTGTGATATTCACTTTATTGCAGTGGTCTAGAACCTTAGTATCTCCAAGGTATGCCTTTATTCAAAATCTTTATAATATATTGCAAGATTCTAAAGGAGTAGATTAGGATTGGGTATTTTACAATAGGCTTAGTCTGTAAAGAAAATATAGGAAAGAAAAATGATTTTCATATTCACATAAAATAAAGCAATATAGTACAATTGCAACTCTACACTATATTAATATATATAATATGTTTCCAAACTGCTATGTCTGTATGTAAAGTTGGCTTTCACAATATGAAGCCACTGTCAAACAAATCACTTTTATGCTGAAGATGGTGTAAAGAAAATAAATCAAGCCCAAATCAAATGAAACTCTATTCCATTCTTTCCCTCCAGGAATATCAGAATTCATTTAACTATCCATTTGTCCTAATGAAATCTTCTGCTGTACTCATAATGCAGGTGAGGTGAGCAGCATCCCCAATTTGATCTGCTCTCACAAACCAGAACAAACTACCAGAGTGGTGAAACAGAAAGCACTGCAGATCTGGTTACACCCTGGCTCCTCAGCCAACTATATGGTTTGATTCTGTTTCCTCATGTGGAACATGTAGGAAATAAACCAGAGGGCTTCTAAGGGTAAAGAAGAGAGAGAGTTTGTTTCTTCAATGATTGCAGCAATAACGTTTCTCTAAAAGTACAGAAGAGAATTTTAGAGCTATTGAGATCTAGAGATTGTTAAAGTGGGAGATTTCATGCTGTTATCCACTCCCTGCTTCCAGAACTTTTATCAAAGTTTTTGTTATAAAATCTGATGATGTCATACCTCTGGTTAAAAGTTTTTGCTTCTCCACTTGCTTAATGGCTGATCTGGACATCCTTATACTTAGCACTAGAGACAAAGATCCATGCAATTTGGTCCACTGAACCACTGGTGCCCCATTCCCTGCCATGCCTTTCATTCTTTTCATACATCCCAGGAGACGATATCCTAAAAAGTTCTATACATCTGTACATATGGTTCCTCCACCTTCAGTGTCCTTATTCCCTTTTTCCCTTGGCAAACTCCCACCTAGAGGGATGGTCCCCATTGAGTACTTTCAACTATTTATTGGTATTTCTATCACAACCTTTATTACACTGTACTGTAATCTCCCTTTTAAAGTCTGTCTTACTCACTAAATCATTTCTTTTTGTGGGAAAGAGATCATGTCTTACTTATCTTTGTGTTGCAAGTGCCCAGTACCACGCCTAGCATGTAATGAGTGTTCTACAAGTATGTGCTTTATATGGAACTGTATAGATTTAGGCAATGAATAATAACTGCTATGAGCTAGCTCAGTTGCTGCCTGATGTTAATACAGTGACCTAAAAGCTACAAAAACATCCCCAGCATACATAACATTCCTCTTCATAATAAGTATAAGGGTGAAAGGTTTCCTCAGTCAGAAAAAAATTAGCACATCCTTCACTATGCATTTTTTTAAAAGAGCAACGAGTAGTTATCAACAGAAATTTATTCATAAACACCTGTGTTTGTTCCAAATGGATGAAACAACTTTACAGAGCATGCTGAGTTATGAGAAATTTAGAAAGCTTGAGAGGTCAGTTTTCCCCACAAAAAATCTGCCTCAGGACATCCTTTGTCACTTGCAAGCTCCTTTGAGCCTCACCATTTGCTTGCATATGAGGTTAAAATATAACTGAAAAGGCTCTCTCTGCAAAGTTAATAAACTCAAGTAAAGACTGGCTGGTGATTAGGGGAAAAATGACTATAAATCTGGTGTGTTTAAATTTATTGACACATACTGTTAATTACTGCAGTTGTAGGAGCAGCACCAAACTATTTTGGGAAGAGCATCCTATAAGCAAAAAGTTCTTGTTCTGAAATGGTTCTGCAAAATCAAAATAGATGATTTTTAGAGAGCCCAGAAATAAATCAATGCATCTACAGTCAACTAATCTTCATCAAGGGTGCCAAAATGAGGAAAGAACTGTCTCTCCAATCAATGGTGTTGGGCAAACTTGATATCCCCATGCAGAAGAATGATATTGGACACTTATCTCACACCATATCAAAAAATAAATGCAAAATTTAATAAAGACCTAAACCTAAGACCTAAAACTGTAAAACTACTAGAAGAAAACATAGACAAAAAGCTTACTGATGTTAGTTTCGGCAATGATTTTTTGAATATGACACCAAAAGCACAAGCAACAAAAGCAAAAGTAGACAAATGATATTGCATCAAACTAAAAAGCTTCTGCAGCTCTCAGCCTTAGCACCATCTTCTTAGAAACCTTTGCATCATGAGAGCCAAGTGGAGGGAGAAGCAAATGCACAGGCTGGAGTGCAAAAGAAGAAAGATGAGGCAGAGCTCCAAAGTAAACTGCTAGCCTATGCACCTATGGAAGAGACAGGAGCAACAATATGGAAAGCTGGAGGCCAGGGACACAGGTAGAAATTGCTGGACTGGATGCTACTATCTAGAATTGTATCATTGAATCTAGCACATCCATTGCCATCTGATCCTTGTGACCGACCACCTCTGAAAGACCTACCTTGCTTATACCAAAACAGTCCCTTTTGGTCCTTTGCTCTGGACTTGGTGACATTCTGGGCTACTTCTGTTCTCAGTTGTGGCTGACTATAACATGTGTACAATAAATCATCTCTTCTGCTGCCTTAGCTGAAGAATAAATAAATAAATAAGCTTCTCCACAGCAAAGGAAAAAATCAACAGATTGAAAAGTCAACCTATGGAAGAAAATATTTGTAAACCATATATCTGAAAATGGATTAATATCCCAAATATGTAAGGAATTCATCCAACCCAACAGCAAAAATCAAATAACCCAATTTAAAATGGCAAAGGCCTGAACAGATATCTCTCAAAAAAGACATACAAATGGCCAACAGATTTATGAAAAGGTGCTCAACTTCACTAATCATCAGGGAAATGCAAACCAAAACCACAATGAAATATTACTTCATACCTGTTAGAATGGCTATTATCAGAAAGATGAAAGATATGTATCGGCAAAGATGCAGAGAAAAGTAACCCTTGTATGCCGTTACTGAGAATGTAAGCTGGTATAGCCATTATGGAAAACAGTGTGAAGGTTCCTCAAAAAATTAAAAATAGTACTAACTTATGATCCAGAAATCCTACTTCTGGCTATATATCCAAAAACAAAAAAAAGAAAGAAAGAAATCAATCAGTATCTCAAAGAGGTATCTGCAACAGACCAATCACAAGCACTGAAATTGAAACTGTGATTAAAAATCTTCCAACAAACAAAAGCCCAGGACCAGATGGCTTCACAGGTGAATTCTATCAAACGTTTAGAGAAGAGCTAACACCTATCCTTCTCAAACTCTTCCAAAATATAGCAGAGGGAGGAACACTCCCAAATTCCTTCTACGAGGCCACTATCACCTGGATACCAAAACCAGACAAGGATGTCACAAAGAAAGAAAACTACAGGCCAATATCACTGATGAACATAGATGCAAAAATCCTCAACAAAATACTAGCAAACAGAATCCAACAGCACATTAAAAGGATCATACACCATGATCAAGTGGGGTTTATTCCAGGAATGCAAGGATTCTTCAATATACGCAAATCTATCAATGTGATAAACCATATTAACAAATTGAAGGAGAAAAACCATATGATCATCTCAATAGATGCAGAGAAAGCTTTCGACAAAATTCAACACCCATTTATGATAAAAACCCTCCAGAAAGTAGGCATAGAGGGAACTTTCCTCAACATAATAAAGGCCATATATGACAAGCCCACAGCCAACATCATCCTCAATGGTGAAAAACTGAAAGCATTTCCACTAAGATCAGGAACAAGACAAGGTTGCCCACTCTCACCACTCTTATTCAACATAGTTTTGGAAGTTTTAGCCACAGCAATCAGAGAAGAAAAGGAAATAAAAGGAATCCAAATTGGACAAGAAGAAGTAAAGCTGTCACTGTTTGCAGATGACATGATACTATACATAGAGAATCCTAAAGATGCTACCAGAAAACTACTAGAGCTAATCAATGAATTTGGTAAAGTAGCAGGATACAAAATTAATGCACAGAAATCTCTGGCATTCCTATATACTAATGATGAAAAATCTGAAAGTGAAATCCAGAAAACACTCCCATTTACCACTGCAACAAAAAGAATAAAATATCTAGGAATAAACCTACCTAAGGATATGAAAGACCTGTATGCAGAAAATTATAAGACACTGATGAAAGAAATTAAAGATGATACAAATAGATGGAGAGATATACCATGTTCTTGGATGGGAAGAATCAACATTGGGAAAATGACTCTACTACCCAAAGCAATCTACAGATTCAATGCAATCCCTATCAAACTACCACTGGCATTTTTCACAGAACTAGAACAAAAAATTTCGCAATTTGTATGGAAACACAAAAGACCCCAAATAGCCAAAGCAATCTTGAGAACGAAAAAAGGAGCTGGAGGAATCAGGCTCCCTGACTTCAGACTATACTACAAAGCAACAGTAATCAAGACAGTATGGTACTGGCACAAAAACAGAAAGATAGATCAGTGGAACAGGATAGAAAGCCCAGAGATAAACCCACGCACATATGGACACCTTATCTTTGATAAAGGAGGCAGGAATGTACAGTGGAGAAAGGACAGCCTCTTCAATAAATGGTGCTGGGAAAACTGGACAGGTACATGTAAAAGTATGAGATTAGATCACTCCCTAACACCATACACAAAAATAAGCTCAAAATGGATTAAAGACCTAAATGTAAGGCCAGAAACTATCAAACTCTTAGAGGAAAACATAGGAAGAACACTCTATGACATAAATCACAGCAAGATCCTTTCTGACCCACCTCCTAGAGTAATGGAAATAAAAACAAAAATAAACAAATGGGACCTAATGAAACTTCAAAGCTTTTGCACAGCAAAGGAAACCATAATCAAGACCAGAAGACAACCCTCAGAATGGGAGAAAACATTTGCAAATGAAGCAACTGACAAAGGATTAATCTCCAAAATTTACAAGCAGCTCATGCAGCTCAATAACAAAAAAACAAACAACCCCATCCAAAAATGGGCAGAAGACCTAAACAGACATTTCTCCAAAGAAGATATACAGAATGCCAACAAACACATGAAAGAATGCTCAACATCATTAATCATTAGAGAAATGCAAATCAAAACTACAATGAGATATCATCTCACACCAGTCAGAATGGCCATCATCAAAAAATCTAGAAACAATAAATGCTGGAGAGGGTGTGGAGAAAAGGGGACACTCTTGCACTGCTGGTGGGAATGTGAATTGGTTCAGCCACTATGGAGAACAGTATGGAGGTTCCTTAAAAAACTACAAATAGAATTACCATATGACCCAGCAATCCCACTACTGGGCATATACCCTGAGAAAACCAAAATTCAAAAAGAGTCATGTACCAAAATGTTCATTGCAGCTCTATTTACAATAGCCCGGAGATGGAAACAACCTAAGCGCCCATCATCGGACGAATGGATAAAGAAGATGTGGCACATATACACAATGGAATATTACTCAGCCTTAAAAAGAAATGAAATTGAGTTATTTGTAATGAGATGGATAGACCTAGAGTCTGTCATACAGAGTGAAGTAAGTCAGAAAGAAAAGGACAAATACCGTATGCTAACACATATATATGGAATTTAAGGGGAAAAAATGTCATGAAGAACCTAGCGATAAGACAGGAATAGAGGCGCAGACCTACTGGAGAACGGACTTGAGGATATGGGGAGGGGGAAGGGTGAGTTTTGACAGGGCGAGAGAGAGTCATGGACATATACACACTAACAAACGTAGTAAGGTAGATAGCGAGGGGGAAGCAGCCGCAAGGCACAGGGATTTTAGCTCGGGGCTTTGGGACAGCCTGGAGGGGTGGGATGGGGAGAGTGGGAGGGAGGGAGACACAAGAGGGAAGACACATGGGAGCATATGTATATGTATAGCTGATTCACTTTGTTATAAAGCAGAAACTAACACACCATTGTAAAGCAATTATACCCCAATAAAGATGTTAAAAAAAAAAAAGAGGTATCTGCACTCCCATGTTAATTTCAGCATTATTCACAATAGCCAAGATATGGAAACAACCTAACTGTCTGTGAATAGATAAATGGAAAAAGAAAATGTGGTATGTACATACAATAGAATATCATTCAGCCTCTAAAAAGAAGGAAATCCCACTATTTGCAGTGACACAGATGAGCCTGTAGGACATTATGCTAAGTGAAATCAGCCAGATGCAGAAAGACAAATATTGCATAATCTCAATTATATGTGGAATCTAAAATAGTCAATCTCATGGAAGAAGAGAATAGAATGGTGGCTACCAGGAGCTGGGGAAAGGGGAAAATGGAGAGACGTTGGTTAAGAAGTACAAAATTTCAGTTATGTAGGATGAATAAATTCTGGAGATCTAATGCACAACAATGTGACTACAATTAACAATACTTTACTGTATACCTGAAATTTGCTAAGATGATAGATTTAAAGTGTTCTCATCTCACACACACAGTAAAGAAAATGGTAATTATCTCAAGTGACAGATATGTTAATGATCTTGATTGTGGTGGTAATTTCACAGCATATACATTATGTATATCAAATCATAATTGTATACCTCAAATATATACAATTTTTAATTTTCAAATATATCTCAATAAAAAAATCAAAATGAATTCTATATGATTTTTTTGGTCACTGCCTAAACAAAGACAGGAGAATTATGTATATTATAAAAGTCAGCATTTTACAGTCTTTTCAATATCTGAATCAATTCAATCTGCTAAAAATAAAAGAAAATGTTTTCCTATAAAAACTCCTATATGGACTGCACGTGTTACAATGAACATAATATAATGTCTATCTAATAACTTACATTTATTGAACACATACCATGTGCCAGGTCTAAATTGCTTGTCATGTAATAACTCAATCAACATAACAATCTTCTAGGTAGGAATTATGATTTTAATTTTTCACTTGAGGAGACTGAAGCACAGAGAGACTACATAATTTTTCATATCACCTGACTTGTTAGGGTCAGAGCTACATTACAAATCCAGAACCAACACTTGTAATCGTATCACCCCATTCTTCAACACTGGACTACACTAACTTCTATACAAGAGAAATTTTAAAAAGTAAATAACTTTAATTGGTGATTTTTTTCCTGATAATAAAAATGAATCATGTTCATTGGAGAACATTTTTGTAATCAAAAATATAATAAAATCATATTTTAAAAGAAAGTAACCCAAAGAGGTTGAAATAGTACAAATTGTACCAGTGTGGCAATAGAATTAACTGTGGAATTTTAGGACCCACAGAAAGAGAGCAGCAGACCTCATTATTAGTTTGAGTCATACTCCATTCTATAGATGACATTCTTCTTGATAAGAAAGTAGCCACGACCTCAGTATCATGAGATATTTTACACATAGGTCCAGCTCCAACACCAAAAAATAGGGCATCAGTGGTCAGAAACATCTCTCTATAGTTACTGTTCTTTACTATGATTCACAAGAGTATAAAAGCTTGATATAATGGAAGGCATTTTTGTGTCAGCAAAGCATGTAATGACTTTTTCTGGTAGGTTCCTCAATTGCTTCATTTTGTTTAAGAAAAACATAGAAGGAATTAGAGTAGCCTCAAGAATGCTCAAAGTTTTTCCTTTATTTTTAAAGAAGATGCATTTTTTAATTTTACATAATATAACTTGGATAGCATGAATATAAAAATTGCTAATGCTAAGACTAGGAAAAAAGATACTAGAATTATTCTTATTACATTTTTATCTTTTTTCATTCAGATATATTGTGTATCAAATCACATAGAAATTTCTAAACTTTTCCTATGAGTTCTTAGTATGTTGGTCTTACATGAAATATGGATCTACCCTGAATGCTAGAAGGTCTCCATGAAGCACTAGAAAATTAAAGGAGGGAGCAAAACTTTAAATTTTTAGAATACTTCATATTCACCATATAGTTACATAATAATATCAACTGGGTGTTTGTAGTGACCTCAACAACTTAGGTAAGTATCTTGTGAAAAATAATTATAGAAGATATATGTATGTATTACGTGTTTCGAAATACTAACATAGAAAGTTATAGATATATATTCATCCATCTAACAATACAATGTTGAAGGCAGTAACAGCCAGCCTATTAACATCTAGCAAGTAGTAGGTGCAAAATAAATATTACTCACTGAAAGTAGATTTTCCAAAAATGGCACTTTCATTCTTCTTTATTACAAAGATTAAAATGAAACACAGAAATTGGCATGTGTGATATTGTCAATAATCTGAAATAGATTAGGATTGAATAAAACTAAAATGACATGAGGTAAAGCATCTCTGTTTCTAAACTAAATTAGGATGAAATCTACATCTAAATCTACTTAATGCAGCCTAGGCTAGAAATGAAATAGTGGACATGAAGTGATAAATCATGTCAGTATTTTCTAGGCCTTAGCTTTTTATTTATTTTTTTTTCAAGATTTATTTTATTTATTTTTATTTTTGGCTGCATTGGGTCTTCATTGCTGCATGCGGGCTTTTCTCTGGTTGCAGCGAGCAGGGGCTGCTCTTCGTTGCAGTGCGTGGGCTTCTCATTGCGGTGGGTTCTCTTGTGGAATACGGGCTCTAGGCACGTGGGCTTCAGTAGTTGTGGCACGCAGGCTCAGTAGTTGTAGCCCACGGGCTCTAGAACGCAGGCTCAGTAGTTGTGGCGCAAGGGCCTAGTTGCTCCGCGGCATGTGGAATCTTCCTGGACCAGGGATCGAACCCGTGTCCCCTGCATTGTCAGGCGGATTCTTAACCACTGCGCCACCAGGGAAGCCCTAGGCCTTAGCTTTTTAAAAAACAAAGTTCAAGTAGACCATCTGATCAGAGTCAAAGTAGACTGAAAATCAAGTGTGATGGATTTCAGCCATTAGTCATGATTAGAGCTATTAGAACAGTTAACAGAGGAAAACTTTTAGATACCAAAAAAAAAATCCCTTAAGATTGTTGGTATCTTTTGATTTATCTGAAATCAATGCAGTAAGCTTCATCAATTATGTTGTTTTGCCAAAATAATTAATTGCAAAATGTGTCTAATCTTCAGAGAGCCTGCCATTTAACTTTCTTTATCAATCTTACCACATGCATGATGGAGAATTTAATTCTAGATGTATTCAAAAACAGTTATATAGAAATAAGTATTTTTATAAATTTCTACCTTCATCTTTGTATATGCTATAAACTGATGCCAAAATATCACAGATTGTATGTTATTTCTGAGCCTTTCCTGCTTATGTTCTCTGGAGTTCATGTAAAAGAAGCTCTTAATCTTTTAGGAATCATAGATCTTTTTAGAATATGATGATACCTATGATGTTTCCCTTTTTTAAAAAAATGTACATATTCACAGTTTGCATCCAATTTCAGATCATCTATGGATACAGGTTAAGAACTTGTGGTCTATAACAAATACTTGATTTTTCCGGAGGGGATGTATGAAATGTGTTGGACTTCTCAAAAGAAAAATGGATCAGTGAGCTTACTGAATGGAATCTTAGAATATTTTGGGGGGTGATTACATACAGCATTGGAAGTGGAATTTATCCATTTATTGAGAAACATATCTCATTTCCATAGATGAATGCTTTTATATCAACAAAAGGGCCTCCACTGGCTTATTCATCTCTTCGGTGAGATGTCTTCTCCAGGGTTTTCATCATTGTCAATTCAAGTGGCTTGGTGCTGCCAGCACAAGTAAAATGGTTCTTCTCCCCCATTCATTCATTTATTAAACAGATATTTATTGAGTACCTGTTACATGCTAGGATCCTCCTAGAACTTCCTTTGTGTCTATATCCTCCTAGGCTTTGAGGATATAGACACAAACAAAAAAATACAAGGTTCCCACTCTCATGGAGCTTGCTTTCTAGTTGAAAGCAAGAGGAATAATAAACAAGTTAACAAATAACCAAGGTAATTTCAGATAATGATAGGTTCATGATGACCATAAATGAAGGTCATGTGATGAGTCACCGAGGTGAGGGGAAAGACTCTAGAATGTGATATTGATCTGAAATCTCAAAGGATGAGATTTAGCCAACAGTGGAAGAGAGTACCTAGCAAAGGGACCATCAAGTAAAGGGCCCTGAGATCAGAGCGTGCTTGGCTTACTCAAGAAACATAAATATGATCAGTATGGCTAGAGTATTCTAAGGGTGAGATGAAGTCAGGTGGATGGGTGGAGTGCAGATCCTGTAGGACCTTGCATATTATTAAAAGGATTCTGGATTTTATTCTAAATATGATGAGAAGCCATTAAAGAGTTTTAAGCAGAGAAGTGACTAGCATAACCAGATTTATATTTTGTAAAGATGATTTTGTCTGATATGACCTTAGACACAAATGTAGCCACAATAGAAAATGCAGTATTCAGGGCAGATAAATGAAAATTTCCACTACTGATACCAAGCAAAGCAAGTTACAGACTGTAAGTAAGAAGTTACCTTATGACTAACAACATATATATTTTAAGATTTGCTATTAACCATTAATTTATAATAATGTGAGACTTCAAAAATCTCTGGTTCCATCTGTACCTTACTGAAAGATCTAACCTTCCATTTGTCCAATAACTAATTATTGAATAACTTCTGTATCCAGGTATTATTCTGCCTAGTGCTTTTCAAACTATCTGTGGAGAAGGACCAGTTTTTTCATTGTTGACTAATATTTTTATAAAATACATAAAAATAAGTTATTAAAAATAATTTTAAAAGATGAAAACAAGCTTAATTTATTATCAGATTTAACAAACATAAAATTACATTTCAATAGATGTAATCAGAAGAAACATAACCAAAGCAGAGAAAAAGAATTGCAAAACTAAGCAAGTTTAAAAGTGTGTGCACAGGTGATTAATATAATTTCTAACACATTTGTAATTTTTTGTCATTCCACAATAGTAACTAAAGAGTATGTGAGGAAATAGTGACTTGCCACATTAAATCCCTATTCACACACTTCAAACACCAAGATATCAATATTTAAAGTTTTTAGTGCAATAAATGAGCTTTCTTCTTGCTTGTCAAATTATCTAATCAAGAGAGCAGTTACTCAGAGTTATCTGAAACACTGTCTCCCAGGCTGCAGTTCTCATTTTGCCCCAAATAAAACTTTACTCACAGCTCTCACAGTTGTGCACATATATTAAGTCAACAATTATGGCGACCACGAATAAGGGACCCAGATTGGACTTCTCTCCTTCACCTGAACTCTGCAAGGAACCAGAGCCTTGGTACCAGCAGAGGCTGCTTGCACCCATCCGCCTCCTCGGAGAGTCCAGATGAATCTGGACAATTGCACATGAGAATAGGCACCATGAAGATATATGAAGCAGACTGTGTGAGTTTCTGTGCCCTTAAGTGATCCATATTTGTTGTTTTCTTTTCGTTTTGCAACTTTGGTTAAATGAATAAGTATTGTTTCACAGTGACCTATGATCCTGTTGTGTTTTTAAAACTTTTTGATATTTTTAACGAACTTCTCAAAATCTAACTAAATTTGTTTTGGAAATTTATCTGAAATCTCTAATGTCTCATATGTCTTGATATAATGTCATAATTCCAGTTATTCTAAAATGCTGTATGTCACAGAAATATCCAAGTTTCCTACTAATTGCATTATACTCAAATCTTTAACCATGCTATTTTAAGTTTTGTCCGATGCTTTTACAAAATGAAGATTTTCAAGAAGACTCATAAAAAGAACTTTTTAAACAAACACAAGTTTCTGATGGCCTTTAGATAATACCACTGAACTATGTAACAAATGACGGAAAACCTGATTACTTTATCCAAATCAACAGGAATCAATTACATGGGACTGAATGAACTGATGAATATGATTTATAACCTTATGACTTTGGGAAATATACTAGCTTTAATCTTTGTTTTTCAGAAAAACCTTTTCTCTTATGCTATGACTTACAAGTTGCTAAAGTATACACTTGTAAACAAAGATAAAACATTTATCTTTTTCGCTCTACCTGATCCTACCAGAATTTGGCTTCTCCAAGTGGCTCTCCTATGGACTTGATGGTTTACTGCAACTAGATTACAACTAGTTATACTAATTGTTTTAATTTGTTCTTTGTTTCCAAATTGTTTATGATTGTGTCTCCCTGCTGCATTATGATTTTGCCAATATTACTAGCTACATTACTTATCCTGTCTATTCATAAGATTGTTGTCTCTTACAGCACTCAGTGATAGTAACCAGGCTACTAGCCTACTGAATTCTTAGGTCTCTATGATGAGAAAAGCAGTGCTACAAAACCGCGTGGTCCTTGACATCCTTACAGCATCTCAGGGAGGTACCTGTGCCACAATTCAAACTGAATGCTGTGTTTTCATATCTGATGAATCCACTGATATAACACGTTTAATTAACCATATGAAAAATCAGATTTTTGCCTTAAGTGACCCACTTCCAAGTCTTGATGACCTCTTAGAAAAATGGTTTGGCATGGGAAGCTCTTGGCTTAAATATTTACTTATAACTCAATCAATGTTATTGGCTATATTATTTGTATTTTGCCTGTTTTACAAGATTATTGTTTCTTGTATTACTAAATGTATGACTGAGCCTCCAACAAAAATAATGATGACTAGGCGACTTGAAGCAGTTGATCAAATATATAGTTCTGTATGCGATCAACGATTGTAATAATGCAACTCTAGATATGGGAAGATGCGACTAGGGAAAACATTTCCTGGATCAAATTAAATTAGTAAGACAGAGGATCCAGAGAATCTTTAATTATCAACAGGGCCTAATCCGAAAATTAGCACCTGGAGTGTCATATCAACAGGAATTTTCGTCTGATGTGGGATGAGCCTCCCAGCACCGTGGGACAACATTTGGTCATGAAATGTTTTCCAAATATTGGTCGCATTCCTGACCAAGAGGAGGATATCTGAGAAATGAAATATTTTCTGCCATATCAATAAACAAAGGATGTCACAGTCATCAACAACTGCAGCCCTCCAACGTGAGCCTAGCCGAGGAAACTCAGGGCTGAAAAGAATACCTGCCATCTAGCAGCCATCAGACTGCAGCTGGTGAGCCCTGAGGAAACTCAGGATGTGTCAGGATACTGGCCCCAGATGGCTGAGGTGCATATCACAGGAATGATGTCAGTGAGCCGAGACTCTTGCATCTTCCCATAAATAGAAAAGTGCTAAATTCCTTAACTTGAAATATCTGGTTTTCTTTAACAATAATCTTTTGACGTTTCTGACTACCTGTCCTTTGTTGCAAAACTCCTCTATATCCTGGCTTCTCCCCTCACCTCCTCAAGGCAGTTTCTCAGAGCTATCTGAAATGCTGTCTCCTGGGTTACAGTCCTCATTTTGCCCCAAACAAAACTTTACTCACAGCTCTCACGTTGTGCATATATTCTTTTTAAGTCAACAATCCCATGAGTGTATTATTTTACACAGCCAGGCCAAAGGGACTTTGAAGATAGCGTTAAAACTGTAAACTTTAAAATAGGGAGAGTATCCTGGATTATTCTGATGGGCCCAGTATAATTACATGAGCCCTTAAAAACAGAATGAGGCAGAAGAGCTGTCAGAGAGATGCAACCCGGGGAGAAGAGGCAACAGAGAGTCAAAGCATGACAGGGACTTGACCTGTCATTGCTAGCGTTCATTATGGAGGAAGTAGACTATGAACCTAGTAATCCAACGGCCTCCAGAATCTGAGAATGGCTCTCAAATGACAACCAGCAAAGAAACAGTCCTATAAATGCAAGGAACTGAATTCTGCCAACAACTTGAATAAGCAAGAAAACATTTTCATCTAGAGCCTCCAGAGAGGAACAGCCTGCTGACACCGTGATTCTAACCTGTGTCAGATTCGACCTGTGTCATTTTCTTACAACACTGTAAGAAAATAAATGTGTGTTAAACTGCTAAAAAAAAAAAAGAAAAATTATCTAATCAAGATCGGACTGACAACAATGTATTTCTAAACAGCTTCTGTTTTGTTTTTAATAACACTCAAAAGTAGAGAAACCAGTCTTGCAGAAGAATATTGATAGGAATGAAAAAGATTTTAAAGCAATTTTGGCAAGCTCGAGATATTCACTTTTAACTTTTATACAAAATAAAATAATATACTCTCAAAATTAATCTTCAATCCCTCATCATAGTCAGATATAACAAATTACTCTATAAAAATATAGCTAAAGCCCAAACTGCCTATTCCCCATTCAATGACTATAATCCTATCTTATAAATCCACTGATCATGAACTTGGATGTTGCAACAATGTCAAATTACTATAGAAGTTTCCAAACCCTTACTTCAACTTCTGCCTGTTTCTCATCACAGAAGTTACACACAGTTCTTCGACCCACACCACTTGTGAACTATAGTTTGGGGAGCACTACTCTAGACTACCCTTTCTATGAACAAAATAAAGCTGTATGTTTTCAAAATCATTGAATTCACTGTAGAGGAATGCTTTCTACTCATCAGTGTTATAAGTCAGAAATATTAGAAATAGCAATAAAAGTCAGTGTTAACCTGGAGAGATATCTCTCCAGATAAAAAATGATTTGGGGTAATTTATGTCTCTGACTACCTGGCTCTATTTCTGACGTCTGGGATTTGTTTAACACAGGGTTTCCTGCAATGATCATCTGTTTAGAAGTACTCAGATCTTTTTCCTGCTTCACTCCTCTCAAAAACAAACAAAAAAGAAACAAAAAAATACATATATATTAATTTAGCATATAACACAATCTATTAGGATTTTTCAAAACTTCATTTAAAACAATCTTATAATTTCAACTTTCATTAGGTCAAATGACGATTTATAAAAATGGAATTAAAACCACTGGTTGGCTGCAGTTGGCCCATACTGGTTTGGGAGAACCAATTATGTGCATATCTTCCCACTCAGCTTTCAGTGGTATCAGGTTGGTAATTGAAATCAGCCTTGGTGAAAGTATTTACACCATGGAGATCAGCAAACACTACTAGTCAAGGCTTTTTTTCTTTCCAGAGAGCTGGTTATTAAACATTTACAGTAATAACTAGTTGTAATTAATGTTAATTTCAAATTTCTTTAGAGTAAGAAGAATTGACAGAAATGGTATTATAAAATTTGAAATATTTCAGGTATTATTTTCAAGATGGTCTCATTCACGGCCTTCAGCATCCGGCTAAGAACAAAAGAAAAGTCTTCCTGGATTATATAAAATAATCTGTCATTCAGGATAAATTTATATCATACATACACACACCAAATCACAAGTAAGAACAGCAACAGGTATACAAGAAGAATAATAGTATATGTGGGTTTATGAGTGTAAAATTGTTTTCAAATGTGATTTAATAAATTATCTTTATGTTGGTCATAATACACTAGAAAAACTCCAACAATTTATTCCAGACAATAGCAAAAACTAGAGCTGATGAAAAGCTTTTTGAAACAATAGGAGAAGCACAAGTCACTGTACAGGTGAAGGCTGTATTATTGAAGATAATAATAATAGCATTACTATTTCCAATAATAGTACTAAAGGTAGAACTCATGGCTTGCTTCTATAAACAAACAACAAGCTACACTAAAACAAATTAAATCCATTGCTGAGAAATTACATAAATTTTTTTTTAATAGTGTGCTCGGGGCACACTATCACCTATTCTGCCTTTTATTAATTTTATTTATTTATTTTTGCTGTGTTGGGTCCTTGCCTCTGTGCGAGGGCTTTCTCTAGTTGTGGCAAGCAGGGGCCACTCTTCATCGCGGTGCGCAGGCCTCACCATCGCGGCCTCTCTTGTTGCGGAGCACAGGCTCCAGACACGCAGGCTCAGCAGTTGTGGCCCACGAGCCCAGTTGCTCCGCGGCATGTGGCATCCTCCCAGACCAGGGCTCGAACCCGCGTCCCCTGCATTAGCAGGCAGACTCCCAACCACTGCGCCACCAGGGAAGCCCCGAGAAATTACATAAATTTTTAAAACAAAATCATTTTTAAAAGAAATGGGAAAACGATAAATATAGGGATCTAATAAATGTTTGGTGAGAGAATAGATAAATGACTACCAAATAACATTTAAAGAAACAAGCGAGTTGCCTCGCTAATTAGAGTGTGGTTCCAAAGAAGTTAAGGGCAGGTTAGGTCACTCTAAAGCATGACCCTAGACTGAACACTTAGTCTGACTGAAAAATGAAAGCCTAGAGCCACAGGAGAAAGGCAGCAAATTCAATTCACCATTACGGTGAATAACCTACTGGTAACATACTAATTCATCACTTGTGACTCTTGGGGGCAGTGGGACAGTAGCCCAGCTTTTGATATCAGGGGTTTCATATATCATTAACATCTACCTTGTTTCTATTCATTTCTTCTCCTGACAAGCAAAAGCACAGTGAAAACTAAATTGGAAATAAGAGCAATTCCAAACTTTAGGATAAACTATTTTTCAAATATGGTGAAAGATGTTTACAGCAAAAATGTTTAATACATTAGCCTCATCTGCACCTTGCAATACTATCTGTTCAAAAGAAATCCTCTTAAGGATTGCTATCTTTTCCTTTGAATAGTTATCTTTCTTATGCTATTTGAATCTGAGCTGATTTTCACAGCACAACAAAAACAGGATCTTACGGAGATTTAAATGCCACTTAAAATAATGAAATAGAGAATTAAGAAGCTATTCTTATCATAATATGTCTACCCTTCCCATTTTGTAAGGATTTTCTTATATTGAAAAAATTTTTTTAGTGACTAGGAATCAAAAGTCTGCTGCTTTTTAAATTATATGACAGATAATCTCTCTATTCTCACTTTCTTGCTTTCTTTTCTTATTCAGGGAGGAAAAAGCCCCATCACAGTGCTGCTCACAAGCTACTTAATAGTCTTCTTTTTTTTTTTTAATAGTGTGCTCAGGGCACACTATCACCTATTCTGCCTTTTATTAATTTTATTCATTTATTTTTGCTGTGTTGGGTCTTCGTTTCCGTGCGAGGGCTTTCTCTAGTTGTGGCAAGCAGGGGCCACTCTTCATTGCGGTGCGCGGGCCTCTCACTATAGTGGCCTCTCTTGTTGTGGAGCACAGGCTCCAGACGCGCAGGCTCAGTAGTTGTGGCTCACGGGCCTAGTTGCTCCGTGGCATGTGGGATCCTCCCAGACCAGGGCTCGAACCCGTGTCCCCTGAATTAGCAGGCAGATTCTCAACCACTGCGCCACCAGGGAAGCCCCTACTTAATAGTCTTCTTAAGTGAGCTGTGTCAGGTGACTGATTCCCTGTTCCCTGACACCGGCAGCCCTTTAATAACTCCCAGTGATAGCTGAGTGCCCCATGGTTTTACCAACTATATTATATCTTCCTCAAACATTTCTTACTTTCATAGACAAAATAAGGTTTATGTCAATATTAACCTCAACAATACTCGTTTAGCAGCTACAAAAATTTTTTCTTAAAATTAAATGATAAAGAATATGCCAAATTTCAATTGATGTAAACATCAAAGAAAAACAAGATGCCCTCTCCATTTCCTGATCTTTCTATTATTGATTCATTGATTCAGTAAGTTGCTGGACTTACTTTGATGAAATTTTTAAAATTGAAAAGTATAATGGCAAATATGATAGTATTCTTGGGATTTTCAAAAGGTTGCATAATTGTAGTCAATTGATAATAACCTCTTCATTTGAAATGGTTTTCTTGTCATAGGATTAGAACACACCTGACACTAAGCAATAGCAGTAAATAAGATCAAAGATTAATAAAAAACCATTTGTGTTCAAGTTTAAGGCAAGCTCTCAGGCATAATTATATATTCATAAGTCATGAACTTAACTTCATCTATTTCTTTACATTTTGGGAAATAACAAAAGAAATCTCACCACATTTAATTTTTAAATGGCTGTATTTTTCCTGCATTATCATATATAATCCCCACATGAAGAATGAACTATTATTATTCCCATTTTATGGATGAAACAATGGGGGCAGGATACAAATGACTTTAAGTTTTGAAGCCAATGCTCATCTACCATTCCAAAACTCCTAGAGCCCTTGAGAATTATGCTAAATCTACTCTGTGTCTATTCTATAAATTGAAAAACAAAGCTTCGATGACAGCACATTTGTTTACAACTTGGTTTACTGAATGTTTTAAGGCCACTGTTGAGACCTATTGCTCAGAAAAAAAAGATCACTGCTTATTGACAATACACCTGGGTCATGCAAGAGCTTTGATGGAGATATACCACAAGATTAATGTTGTTTTCTTGCCTGCTATCACAACATTCATTCTGTAGCTCATGGATCAAGGAGTCATTCTGACTCTCAAGTCTTATGATTTAGGAAATACAATTTATAAGGCTATAACTGGCATAAATAGTAATTCCTCTGAGAGATCTAGTCAATGTTAATTGAAAACCTTCTGGAAAAGATTCACCATTCTAGATGTTATTAAGAACAATCATGGGAAGAAGCCAAAATATCAACACTAACAGGAGTTTGGAAAAAGTTGATTCCAACTCTCATGGATGATTTTGAGGGGTTCAAGACTTCAGTGGAGTAAGTAAAAGTGTTTCAAATTCTACCACTGCAGATGTGGTGGAAATAGCAAGAGAACTAGAAGTGAATCTGGAAGATGTAAGTGAATTGCTGCAATCTCATGATAAAAGTTTAATATAGGAGGAGGTGCTCCTTATGGAAGAGCAAAGCGAGTTATTTCTTGAGATGGAACCTACTCCTGGTGAAGACTGTTGAAAGGACAAAAAAAAATGATTTAGAATATTGTATAAAATTAGTTGAAAAGCAGAGGCAGGGCTTGAGAGGATTGGCTCCAATTTTGAAAGAAGTTGTACTGTGGATAAAATGCTATCAAACAGCCTCACATGCTACAGAGAAATTATCAGTTGATGCAGCAAACTTCGCTGTCTTATTTTAAAAAAGTGCCACAGCCGCCCCAGTCTTCAGCCACCACTACCCTGATCAGTCAAGAGCTACCAATATCAAGGCAAGACCTTTCACCAGCAAAAAGATTATGACTTGTTAAAGGCTCAGATGATGGTTAGCATTGTTCAGCAACAAAGTATTTTTAAATTAAGGTATGTACATTACGGTTTTAGACATCATGCTATTGTACACTTAATAGACTACACTATAGTATAAACATAACTTTTATATGCACTGGGAAGCCAAAAAATTTTTGTTACTCGCTTTACTGCAATATTTGCTTTATTGCAGTAGTATGGAACCAAAACCACAATATCTCCAGGGTATGCCTGTAATCTAATTGATTGCATTGTACTTGACCATATCTGAAATAGCCAATATAAAACACAACTAATCATATCAGTAATTCAGTACTTATTAGGTAAACAAAAGAAAAACTAGATCTCTTTTGTCACACTGAAGTTACTTGCTTGCAGCTAGACTTTAAAAAATAATTTGAAACACTTTTTTTATCTAATAGAAATGTATTTTCTATTATAAAGTAATTCATACATCTTGTAAAAAATTCAGACAATATGAAAGTACATAAAGTACAAAATTAAAGTCACCTTGTAATACTAACCTTGTTTCTAGTTTTCTAGGGAAATCTTACTTTGCCCTTGTAAAGTATATGTTTTTAGATCATCTTCTAAGTTCCTAAGCAATCATGTAATCTCAAAATTATAAATGGAAAAATCAAATTGTGATTTTTAGGCAAAGAAATGCTTATGGAGACAGAGAAAAAACAAATTCCCTGCCACTTAGCAGAAAGTTTGTATTGTTTACTCTTGCTTCTTTAACACATCTGTTTATTATTTCTAAATTCAATTCCTTTAATCTATGAATATTTGGTGTTACAAGAAGTTGCAATTTTTTTCCATGATCATCCATTTAATTTTTATTTTTTAATTTAATTTACCCATCAGAAAATAACTATTACAACAAAACACAGAAAACTCATGTTCCAATTTGCATAAGTTGCTGGACTTACTTTGATGAATCAGATACTACATCTCTATTAGTGGTTCCCAAATTCCCAAACTTTAAGTGTGTATCAGAATCATCTAAAGGGCTTGTCTAAACACAGATTGCTGGGCCCCCATGTCTAGACTTTCTGAATTCCACAGATCTGGGAATGAGACAGGAGAATTTGTATTTTGAACAAGTTCCCAGGCAACAGTGGTGGGGCTAGCAGAGACCACATTTTGAGAACTGGCGATCTATATAAAGACATTAAACACCACTTTAGAGCTCATCTTTCTAAGATTTATTGTCACTGGATCTTGATTTTAATGGACAATTTAGTGCCGTGTATATAGTAGGTTTCAGTAAATGTTATTAACTGATCAATTCTAAAATTAAATATAAAATAAATTGGGTTATAAATCTACCAGTTATTAAATAACCCATTTCCCCCCCTAATTTACCAATTGAGAAAATCTTGGCCAAGTTTTCAGAGAGCATACATACATAAAATGGTCTTTGGATACAGAATCTTTCTACCTATTAAGTTTCTTTACAGTGTACTTTTATTTTACTTACTGACAATAACAATCACAGTCATTCTGGTACAGGCAATATAATGGTAAAATAAAATGTGCTTAATGAAACATTAGTAAAATTGTTGAATAGATTGTTGATTCAAAGAATTTTTTTAGAAGCAGTGTTTTGATAATAGTAGAGAATGATTTTTGGAACAGAGATCACAGCTTGATTTTTTTAGTTTTAGTACAACATTAATCTCATGTTGCTAAAATCTGGAATGTGCCTATTAGTTTGTTTTGATGTCTATGTTTCACCCTGCATGACTAATTTAAGTGAGACATTTTTTCTGTTTCCAACCCTACAGTGAGATGTTTTAAGTCTTTTCCCATAGTTACACCAGTTCTACCAAATTCTGAATGCTAGTTGAAGTATCAGTAGTACTGGGAGAAAATATTCAATGATTTTTCCTTTTCCTTTGTCAATATGTTATGGTATTCATATGACTCCCTCTGGTGGCAAATGCAGTATGGAATGTTAATCTTTTTCAAGAAATGTACATGTATATATTTCTCTTCTTATAAAGTCAATGATTTATAATTTCCCTCCTGCCTGAAGTTTTTTTCTCTATCTTACTTAATGCTATGCATAATCTAATGTGACCATTGGAAGTCATCAAAAATGATTAGTTCAATCAATACAAAGATGGACTGAATCTCTCTGTAAAAAATCAGCCTGGAAAATGGAGTCAAATAGTTTTTGTAGCCTTTTAATAATCACACCAGAATATTAAAATACTAAAACAACTGATTAAAGAAAATGACCCCCCAAAATTCAATCTCAATTCCTCTACACATAGTTCATTCACAGTCATGTATATACTTAGTCTAAGAAACCTAAGTATTGGACTTCCCTGGTGGCACAGTGGTTGAGAGTCCACCTGCCAATGCACTGGATACGGGTTCACACATGCCATTGAGCAGCTAAGCCCATGTGCCACAACTACTGAGCCTGCATTCTAGAGCCTGTGAGCCACAACTACTGAGCCCGTGTGCCACAACTACTGAAGACTGCATGCCTAGAAGCCATGCTCTGCAACAAGAGAAGCCACCACAATGAGAAGCCCACGCACCACAACGAAGAGTAGCCCTCACTCACCGCAACTAGAGAATTCCCACATGCAGCAACAAAGACACAACACAGCCAATAAATAAATAAATTTATTTTTAAAAAAAGGGGGCTTCCCTGGTGGCGCAGTGGTTGAGAGTCCGCCTGCCGATGCAGGGGACACGGGTTCATGCCCCGGTCTGGGAAGATCCCACATGCCGCGGAGCAGCTAGGCCCATGAGCCATGGCCGCTGAGCCTGCGCGTCCAGAGCCTGTGCTCTGCAACGGGAAAGGCCACAGCAGTGAGAGGCCCACGTACCGCAAAAAAAACCAGAAAGAAACCTAAGTATCTGCATTCAGAAAATACCCTCAGAGCTCCATACAAATATAATATAGAGTCATGCAGAGATGAATTTGAATTCTACCTCTGCCACCTGATGGATGAGTAACCTACATCAGGTTATGTAACTGCTGTGAGATATGATTTTCATATCTATAAAGTGAAATAATACCTACTTTATGAACTTTATAAGAATTAAACAAGACAATGTTAAAACCTAGCACTGTGCCTTCTGTTTAGTAAGACACTAGCTATTATTATAGCTATTCCTTTTAACTAACAAACTGAAGCAAACACCTCTTATATTATCTATAGGAATTATTATCAACTGTCCCCTCTCCTACACTCTGTCTCACACAGGATCCTTTCAATTATACCATCTTACAATGCCCCACATTTATCTACTCCTTCTGTCCTCTTGTGCGTCAGTCAGGGCCCCGGCAGAAAACAGATGGTACATTAAGCTACATAATTTGATAGGAGCTTAATAATGAGAATATTTACAAAGGGCCTGAAGGAAACCATAAGGGTAATACAGTGATGCCTTGGGAGCTACCACACCTCGGCCAGAACGGGTGAGACTAGTAAGTGGCTACCAGACCTGGAGAGAAGAGTTATATGGATAGGGCTGCCAGACACAAGCTATAGGCTTTGCTGGCAGGATGCTGCCAACCTGCAGCGACCAAACTAAGAAAGATCTGCGGGGAACTGGTATCTCACCCTCACTCTTCTCCTTCCCTCTGATCACCTACGGGTGTCTCCCATTGGCCACATATACCTGGAAGCTGTAGGGCAAAGGTGATGTAGCCCCTAAGGGGCAGCTTCCCAAGGCCCAGTGCAGCAGCAAGAAAGGTAGACAGGGGGATCAGGAGATGCAACAAAAGATTTCAAACACGTCCTGCAAACCCATAATTTTACTACAGTGGCCATCATCTCCTGCCTGGATTATTTCAATATCCTCCTAACTGGTCTCCTTGTCTCCAGTCTTGCTTCCTTCTAGTCCATTACTCATACAAGACAGAGTGATCTTTCTAAAAGTATAAATCTGCTTAGGTCACTTCCCTATTAAGTCATCCAATGGCCCCCACTGTTCTTGGGACAAATTCCAAACCCATTAACATGTGTTTTATGAGGCCTTTGACTATCCAGCCTTGAAGAGCTCTCCAATCTCATTACTCACTGTTTTCCTGGTCACTTCACATAAGCTGAAGGGAATACAGGTCTTCTAATAAGTCGTGCTCACTTTCAGATCTATCTGCATGATGGTCCTTTTGCCTGAGTACTTTTTACCACCCTCTCTGCAGGTTTAGCTCAAGACTACCTCCCAAAAGTCTCCTCCTCTAGGGAGCTTTCTCCGTCTTCCCAGAATTAGGTCATATGTCTTCCTGGAACAGCTCCATCTGCTCCAGACATGGCACTAATACATTATTTTAATTGCCTCTTTACTTATCCATTCCCCCCCTAGAGAATCTGTGCTACTTGAGCACAAAAAGATTACACTGTTCATCATTGTCACCCCACCTCCAACCCAGGCCTGGCATCATGTGGGCACCAAGGGAACTTTTACTGAATGATTAAATAAACTAAAAGAAAAAATTCCAATCTCTTCATAATGACTTCCAGACTCTCCATAATCTACCTTCACCTCATATTATCATATCTCCAACATCTGTTCCCCCAGTCCTACCCCCATCATAAACTCATCTGTCCAACCATATTTCCTCCCTAGATAGGAAATTAAAGGTCACCTTTCCTTCCTTAACCCCTCTCCTAAAAATGGGTTAAAATGTAGGACTCCCATTCTATCTCCAAGGAGGAAAAGTGTGCTCCTTGATTAGACTACAGCACACAAGTACAGAGTATTAAACAGGTTTGAAAGATTACACAAATATAAAGATGGTTCTTTGGGGTTTTTCCTTCCAAGAGACTGGAAGGGTAAGGCAGGGCTCCAACCTGCCCCTCTGTTTCCAGTCAGTGAGTAAGATAGGCCTGGAAGTCTTTCCCTTTCCCCACACCACACCTGAGCATTGAGGCAAACCCTCTGTCTCTTACACACTCTTCTGTTTTTTGCTGTCATATTGTCTCACAAACCACACTGGAATTGTAGGTAATCTTAGTGTCCAGGTTAACAGCGCGTAACACTGAGGTTTAATGTTAAGGCCTCAGCTTATAATCAAGGGTTAGCTTACCTGGCTTCCATTGTGTGAATTGCTTTCTTGGGATCTCAAGCATCAGGTACTTCATTTGAAGTAAGATTCAGATCTTTCTGTGAACTGGAAAAATACCATCTTTTCAGTTTTTAAAGTTGTTGCTGTTTCAATTGTCTTTTTGTTTTTTAAATACCATATGTACATGGAAAAAAATTCAAAACTTTACAGTGAGATGTGTCTCTCCTTCCCAGGTTCTGTCTCCTGGGAATTAGAAGAAGTATCTGCTAATTATATTTTACTATAAATATGTTCTTCACAAGTTTGCATTCGTTTCTGGGGTTTTTATATATATTGTGATTGGATACACCAGAACAATCTAATATCATCCAGAATGATACCAACCTCCATGGAACCAATTACGACTACTTATGAAAAACCTTCCATGAAGCCTGAAATACCTGCCAGGAGTACTGCTCAGAAAAACATGAGCTTTAACATCTAAATTATTAGGAGTTACGCTCAAAGAAATAGCCCTGCCACTGTAACCCGTTATCTCCTTGACCTCATCTTCTATTACTCTCCCCTCTGGCCCATTCCACTCTAGCTTCAAAGAGGCCTGACTTGCCTCAAAAAGGCCTTTAAAACATTTGCATTGCCTCTTCCTTCTGTCTTGGGCACTCTTCTCTCAGATAGCCACAGGGCTAATTCCCTCTAGCTCACTTCCTGCATGTCACCTGAGTGGAGCTACCTTCCTGACCACAGAGAAATCATTATTTTATGGTACCTATGCCAATTTGCATTTATTCATTATTTATCTGTTTGTCTAATTGAAAGTTCTGTGAAGACAGGGACTTTGTTTTGTTCCCCACTGTCTGTTTAACAAATAGCCATTCAGTACCAACTATGTGCCAAGCACCATTTTAAGGGACACAGCTATGAAAGAAGTTTATATTATAGAAGAGTGAGAGGGGGACAGACAATAAAAGTATACACGTAAAATAGCGGGATAGTTCAGATAGTAACCAATGATTTGAAGAAAACAGACAAGGGAACGTGATAAAGAGTGACTAAGGGTTGGAGGATTAATTTACATTGGCTGGTCAGCGAAGACCTCTCTAAGGAAGTAACGAGTTGAGATGGGAATTATATGAAGGAGACAGCCGTGAGACGTCCTGGTGGCTGAGCACTCCACAAAGAGAAAACAAAGTGCAAAGGACCCAAGGCAGGAAAATCTTTGACATTAAGGGGCATGAAGAAGTCCATTGTGTCTAGGGCTTTGTGAATGACAGGGATGAGATGAAATGGGAATGGCAAGCAGCGGACAGCTCACATAGGGCACTGCAGATCATGCTGAAGCATTAGGTTACTTTGCCTGATATGTGTAGAATTAGATTATAGAAGAGCAAGAGCAGAATCAGCAGGGAGGTGTGTCCTGGCAGATATAGGAGATTAACAGTGACTTGGATCAGGTATAGGTAGAGAGAAGTGGAAAAAGTGGAGATAGATAGTAGAAGTGGAATTGCCAAAATCTGCTGATGGACTGAATGTATGCAGTGAAGGAAAAAGAGGAATCAGGATGACTCCCAGACTTCAGTCTGGACTTATCTGGTGGACGGATGGCATTTCCACTTACTAAGGCAAGTATTTAGTGCTTGTCACATAATAAGTGCTTAATAGTTATTGAACACATCAATCAGTACTGAGGTTCTGGGTAAAATTTTGTTTAAATACAACAGTTTTGATGAAAACAGAGGTTGAAACTACTGCCGTTAGGGAGATCAGAGTTGTACATGCTGGTTTTAATCTCATTTGGGTGACTTAGAGGAGATGGCTCTTCTATTACAATTTCCCTTGGCAATGCCTCTGATGCAGTAACAATGGGTACATGCATTCACAGAGCTGGCTTCTGGTATGGTGAGGGTAATGGGTGGTCCTTGAGAGGTTTGAAGATTACACCCTATGAAACTAGGGCACTTTGGTTGTGAAGAAGTTCTCAATTGAGAGACCAACGGCTTAGTCAAATACGGCAGAGGTTGATGTTGACTAACAAGGAATTATAAAAACTAAAAAAATCAAAGAGTGAGCAGAAGTTTGGATTTCATCCAGGGAGGATGACTGTCTCCCAAATCATTTATATTCTTTTAAATAAAGTAATTTGAGGTCTTCTAGACATGCCAATTTTATAGGAAGTTAATCCCTGGAAATTGGGTGAGTGAGAGGGTGGGACAAGGTATATCAAGGTCCTTTGCTGAGGGTCTCGTAAATCACACCATAGAAGCAGTTACCTTATTTAACTGCACATAAAGCCACTCTTAATTCTGATTGGTTGAACAAAGTAATCATGTTTGGAGAGATTATATGCCTTGCAGAACTGCTGGGAAAGAGGGTGGAGCAGAACCAAGAGCAAATACTTTATCTCCTAATCAACACTGGAAGTTTAGATCGCTCAAACATGGGTAATCTAGAAACCTGCTGGCACTGACACTGCAGCTAATAGGAACCAGCAGCAGCCTCACAGCTGCCCAGCAGAGACCTACTGGGGTGTTGGCAGTTGAAGTTTATAGATGTCCACTGGTGTGTCCTCTCCGGAAAGCTAGAGCTCAATTTCAACAGGATTATGAGGCTTAATTGATTAGTGCTGCTAAAGTGTATACCATCTAGTTGTAGAGCTTGTAGTCTTAGCTTCATAGAATTGAGTTAATTTCTTCCCAAGGGAGGCATTTGCAATTTTCTTAAGTGATAGCTTTAACCTAATACCCTCAATGGTTAAAATCTTGATAGTTAAAAGTTAATGGGTTTTTAACAAGCTATTCCCAACATATGCATAATTTGTTTTCTTTTCTTTTCCATGGTAGTTCCACGTTAAGGTTGAATTGGATAAAACAAAAGAAATGCAAAATTCTTCTTCAGAATTTGGTTTCTGAGATAATATCAAGTTCCAGACCTTATTTTTAAAAACAATGGAATTTTCATTTTCATTGAAAAATGCTATTATTTTCTGACTATAAGAATTAACAGTGCTGAATTAAAATTCTATCACCTTGTAAATTTGGGCAAATTACTTAATTTCTCTAAGTCTTAATTTCCTCACCTGTAATACTGAGATAATAATAGTTGTGACTATTAAACGAGACAATGCAGGAACAAGAGTTAATACTTGTTTGGCAGAAAAATATTTTCTCAGTTTATTATTATTATTAAATGTTTTGAGAAGTGGTTTTATCCTCCAATTAAATAATTATGCATGTGGGTGTTTAATCTGTAGGGCCAAACTTGAGCTCCAAAGCTTGAGCAAAGATAAATATTTTAAATGATTTTTCAACTTATTTTCTGTTATTCCTTCATGTCAAATCTGTCTAATGTACCTGGCAGAACACCCCCTAAAGGAAGTGATTATTATCCTGACAACTCCAATTATCCAATCTTTTAAAAATCCTAATACACATATGTATTTTCACAGTAATCTTTGAATTTTTCAAGGTTATTAATTAGTTAAAAGAATGGCCTATCTGACAAGATAGTTCTTTGTCTATATTTACAGAAGGAAAGGGCACATGCTACTGTTCTGTTTTACTGATTGAAATAACCTGGGTTAATTCCTAACCTTACCGCTAGGATAGTCTTAAAGAACAGTATATATATATTCAACTCTAGTGTTTAATCAGTATCCTTCTCTATCCTGCTATGTGCAAGGCACTGAAAATACAGTAATTAAGTCACTAAGAAGCAAGAGAAGCCGCTGCATTTTTTGTATAGCTTGTCTGTACCAGAAGCTGGTAGATCTTGAGAAAAAGGCTGTTTCAACAATTAAAAGAGCTTTCTTAATCTCTAATATAAAGAGAGTGAAAGAGTGAATATGTATTGAGAACACATCACCCCCCCAAAAAATCTAAATCTACATTTGAAGCTAATAATAAAGTATGTTTAAAGGTATAAAATGTTGGTCTTATTTTTATGTTGACCCTTAAAGATGTGTTAGGCTCTACCTTCATCCACACCTAACTAGGACTGAGCTATCCTCTGCCACTAACATTAGAAAACTCAGAACTATATGTTTCCCAGCAACAGAGTAAATTCAAAAACTTTTATGGTAGAAAAGGAAACTTCAGTTGAGCTTGTCCTTTGGGCCATTGAGCAAATTTAGAATAACAGGACCTACTTTTCTTTTTAACAAATACTTAGACCAGGAAAAAAAATGCAACAAGCAGCCTTAAAACTGTAGAAGTCTATGTATAAAACTTTATGGATTATAATGAAAATAAAAATTAACAGTCACAGTTAATCCCCAAACCTTTTTTTTATTAATCATGTCTCCCTTTTCACAAAACATCTTGTTCCCTATGCTAAATTATTTAGTATATAAATGAGCAGAGTTTTATCTGTAAAAAAATTAGGTGGTGTTAATTCTGTATATATATATATATAAAATCAAAATATGTTGCTTTTATTAAAAAGCAGTAAGCTAGGGCTTCCCTGGTGGTGCAGTGGTTGAGAGTCCGCCTGCCAATGCAGGGGACACGGGTTCGTGCCCCGGTCTGGGAAGATCCCACATGCCGCAGAGCAACTGGGCCCGTGAGCCATGGCCGCTGAGCCCGCACATCCGGAGCCTGTGCTCCGCAATGGGAGAGGCCACAGCAGTGAGAGGCCCGCGTACCGCAAAAAAAAAAAAAAAAAAAAAAAAAAAGCAGTAAGCTAACAAATTAGCCTGCCACAAGCTAACATACTAGCTACTTGCAAGTTAAAAGGTAGCCTACCACAGTTTCATGGGTACTGGTAGAAGACATGAACCTCCTTAGAGACAAAACACAGGTAATGACTCAAAGCAATAGCAATAGCCAGACTGTCAGCATTTGCATTGATACCCAGCCCTACATTCCCATAACATTTAATAGAAAGAGAGCTTAGGGAACACAAATCTTGTATTTGTGAGAGTTCCTGCCCACTGCTCCAGACAGAGATACTATCTCTATCTTCCTAGACTATAAACAATCCTACCCTTTTCTCTGGAGGGAGACAAAATCTCCATCTTCCAAGTCTTTTCTTTATATAAACATCCTTGAAACATAGTCAAGAACAAAGAGTAGTCAGTGCCTTGCTTTGCAAGAGGTGCAGAAATGCAGGACTCATGGAGGATTGTCTCTCAACAAATCTATGCAGTGATTTCCAGGGAAAGAGTCTGGAGGAAGAAAGAGAATCCTGTCCTGGTGACTTTTCTGGTACTGAGGTTAGATGAATCCTCTTCATACTGGGTAACATGATGAGAGAATTTAGTCTGAGGTGAGCTTCCACTGCCACATGTGACCTGAGAAGAAGAAAATTCCATCTCCTATTCTTCCTTTTCACCCTGTCTCAATCTCTGTTTCCCAGAACATATTTTAGTTTAGTCATGGCATCCTGAAGTCTGACTTGGATATCAATTACCTTAGAAATAATTTACAATGGCAGTCAAATTTCCTGACTATTCCTCTCACTGCCTCCCATCTCAATCTCCCCAAAGGCCCTATTAACTGACAATGTAACTGATTTATAGAACATTCAGTTTCAACTACATTTTGAATTAAATAAAATTGGCTGCCTAGCTGGATACCATAACCACTTATGGAGTCTCTAGTGTGGGAAAATGTGTCTTTATTAACAAATGCACTTAACAAATGATTTTATCAGCCATGCCTCTTATTATATTGCATCTTTGTATTTAATAAACAAGTTTTTAGAATGTTATTACAGGAAATTTACTTTTGCAAATGTCTATGAAAAATGGCACTATTTTCTATGGCAGCAAAAAAGTTATCCCAAGCCAAAAGCCTGGAGAAAAAGTAGACTTACTCACTAACAGGAGATTAAAGTTAAGTGTATGAGCCAACATGCTGTCAGATTATCATATTCTCTCCCTAGAGAAGTGTAATGGCCAAAAAGCAAGCA
The DNA here is from genome assembly GCF_963924675.1 of Phocoena phocoena. Classification (NCBI taxonomy): domain Eukaryota; kingdom Metazoa; phylum Chordata; class Mammalia; order Artiodactyla; family Phocoenidae; genus Phocoena; species Phocoena phocoena. The sequence continues at coordinate 69,853,970 of NC_089227.1, read as the reverse complement.
GTAAAAGAAAAAAATATTTTAATGATAGTTCACAAAATCCTTGAAAAATGGAAAGTTTATACTATGTCAGGGAGAAAAAAAAAAAGGAATTATATCTCTCTCACTGGACAAGGATTATACCTTTGAGAACCTCTCTGAGCATTTCCAATTTACATTCAAATTCTCCTGTTTCGAGGAGCTCTTACTATGCAATGGAACATTGCTGCTTGTCATCAAAATACTCTCTGTGATATTCCACTTTCAAGTTTGCTTTGCTTGACTTCACCCCATTGCACACAGCTATAGAACGTTTTCTTATCTGCATTCCCATTTAAAACTTGTCAAACATTTTTATCATTTTTATATCAATTTTTACATAATTTTTTTAGAATTCATGCTCCTTTTTTTCTGGTTGAAAAAATTATCCAGTTAGTTCTATTTTTCCCATGTGAGGAGACTAGAATGAAGGCAGACTAGCAAAGTCAAATGTGATTTTCTCAAGTTGTAGTGGGGGGGGCATTCACTACTCCTGTGTTCTGAAAGATTGCTGACATTTTTTTCCATCAAAGTAAGCGCTTTGGGGGTAACTTTTCCACCTTTAACTGTCCTTTACTTTTGCCCTTTTCATAGGATCTTACTTCATGTTGATCTGGGGGTAAAAATACCTTTGGTTCACTTTTAATTAAGGTGTTCCATCTCTTGATTTATCTTATTGTTGAATTTTTATCTTATTTTTCTCATTTCTAGGGCATATTCTTGAAATTTTACAAAATATTATTTTAAAATGTCAAATTACTAAACTATTCTAGGAGGTAATTTTGAATAAAAAAGGAAAGTTCATATTAATTGACCCCCCAAAATTAAAAATATAAATGAATATTATCTCCTTCACTATAACTTAGGAATTTCTACTTTTATTCCATTGATCTTGCCATTGTTTAAAACAATTTGGGGATCTCCTCTTTTGGATTTGCCTTTAGAATCTGCTGCTTTATTTTAAATGAACTCAGTGGTAGTAAATCTTCAGCCTTTAAGTGTGGACTTTAATTTTTGTACAGAAATAACTGTCATCCATAGTCTATATAGGTTGATGATCAGACTGGGAGAAAAAGTATCTGACTATAAGGAATGAGGGTAATATTCTTGTCTGAATAAACTCGCTGTGAAGACAACTTCAGGAAAAACTTCTAGAAAGTTCTTGAGCTTTGTCAAGAGCAACTGACTGCCATACATCCAGCTCCTGTGTAGATCCCTGGTTCAGCCAGTGGTAGTGGTATATCACATAGGTCCTAAACTCACCTGGTAGACCATTTTACTCTAAAGGAAATGGGGAGTCATTGGAGGGTTGTGGGCAGATGAGTGCTGTGAACAGGAATGTTTTTAAAAGATCACTCTGGAATGCTCTTTTGAGAAGACACTGAAAAGGTAAGGGCAGAAGGTGGGACAGATGCTAGAAGTCTAATTAGGAAGCTACTGCAGTAATCCAGACAAGGGATGGTGATAGCTTGAACAAAGATAGAAAAGGGAAGTGGTGAGAAGTGGTTGAATTCTGAATATACTTTGAAGATACAGTCAATAGGATTTCCCAATATTAGCCTAGATTTGGGCCTCAGCCAGGGACCATTTTCCCCCAAGAGGCATTTGGCAGTGTCTGAAGACATCTTTGATTGTCATGACTAAAAGCATGCTATAGACATTTAGTGAATAGAGGCTAGGGCTGCTGCTAAGCATTCTGCTAAGCATTGTTTTCCACAACAAAGAATTATCTAGTCCAAAAATGCCAATTGTGCTCAGGTCGAGAAACACTGCTCCAGTTGCACTTTGAGCATTACCCTGTGAATTTCCCCACTATATGCTTTAGGAGAGTCCTCTATAACAATTTTGACACTAAGCTAAAACTATTGTTGAAATGCCCATGGAAGAGGATAGACTCTAGCAAAATCCATTCTGCCAGTGGACTCAGCCTAAATTAGAAAGAAACCTCCCCAATGAGCTTGTTCTAAGAATAATGAGTAAGCCTGTTTGGAAGTGGCTTTATTCACCAACACATCCAGATGGAGGGTAACCATAGTCAGGACTTCTGCTTAGATGCCCAGCATCCGGCCTCTACAGGAGCCAATGAAGTCTAAATTTATGAGAGTTCCTTCTGATTTTCCTGGCAGAGAGGGAGGAACAAATAGCGACAAATCCTTTCTTCATGAGCCCAAGTGGAGCCTGCCCTACCAAGTGTCCCAGGCCCATTATGCCAGAGGAGGGAATCTGTTGGCCACCATAGCAAGGCAGCCACTGGACAGATTTGCCATTTTAAGAATTAATCTAGTTGGATAGCCTCACTTTCTGAAGACATATCAACTCTATGATAGGTGTCAAATAATTACAACTTGGAGCACTACTCTATGAATGTAGGCATCCTTTTACTTTTAGAAATCTTTGGTTTGAGGAAAGAATCATCAAATCTCTAAATTCCAATTCTAGAAAACAGAGCTACTAGGTTGGAACCAATATCAAAGTAATGTGGGTGCTTCTACTGTCAATAACACATTAGGAAGGACAAGCCATAAGATTCCTGCCCTGAGTAGACACGAAATTATACAGGCCATCCTTTTTATCTACATATGTATTATTCAGGCTCTCAAACTTACAAGGTTTCATAGGCAAGCAAAACTATTATGACACAAGAATATTTGCTAAGGAACTCCCAAACATAAAATTAGTTCATACTCAAAAATCCTTTCCTGCTTCACACTAGCTTTTATCCTATGCACCATTTTCATATCTTTGACATTTTCTTACAAAAATTATGACATGTTATAATTATCAGTGAAACTGAAAATCTTACAAAAGGTGCAGGCTTTCTTGACGTCCATAAAAGTGAAATTAGAAAACAGATAAGCCACTGAGAAATAAAGATCTGATGACAAAGTAAATGCTTCAGAAGAGGCTTTGAAGAAGCCCTTGAATATTTTGCAAAAATAACTCTCTTTATGAGCATACTACAAAAGTCAAGTGAGAAGTGAAGGATGCCCTATGGTGCCATTCTATCACTTGGTTAGAAAAATTAACCCCTCAAAAAGCCCTTGATTTATTTTTTTGTGCATCCTAAGAATTAGCATAATCATATGCAAACTCTAACCTAGATGTTAAGTAGGAAATAAAATAAGCTTATTTTCATAGTTTACAGACTAACAGCTTTATTCTTCAATATAAAAATACACAGGAATTTTCCTCTAAATTCCCTTATTCCCTGTCATACCCACCACTCACATTATAAACTCAATTAAACTTAAAGCTACAGTTGGCTTCTGTCTGCTTATTACAGTCTGAAATGCATCCTCTGCCCCAAGACTAGTAAAAATTCCTTTTCTGCTCAGTGGTTATACACTGGCTGGATCAGTCACTGCCATTAGCTGGACACTTAACTCCAAAGAGCTATATGAACACCTCAAAGTACCTCAAGAAGCTCCAGAACCCATTGAAATGTCCTATTAGATTGGGTTAAGACCAAAGCCTGTTTGAGAAACTTGCTATCTAAACAAATGGATGATCCTCCCAAAATCTCCAAAATTGTTTCACTGGGTCCCATTTCTTCCTGTCTTTTAAAAAAAAAAGAAATAAATATATAGAGAGACAGATATAGATGTATAGATATGGATATAGATATGGCAGAAGCATAATTATTTTAAGTTCCCTTTTAGGGCCAGTGTTAATTGCACAGCCTCAACTGACTGTCTAAAACTTCAATATTTTTACTACATATAAGCAAACAAGGCTTTTACAAGTAAAACTTTCTAAGATTTAGGCTCTCCTTTTGCTGCTACAAGAGTTCCATTATAATGGTGGTTCTCAAAGGGTGGTCCCAGGACCAGTAGCATCAACATCCTCTAGGAACATTTCAGAAATGCAAATATTTGCTCCCCCACAACTGCCCATACCTATTGAATCAGAAAGTATAGGGGTGGGGTCCAGCAACCTCTGAACAAGACTTCCAAGTGATTGTAATGTTCGAGAGTACTGCATTATAGAGATTATTTTTAAGGTCCTTGAAAACATGAATGGTGTCTTTCCATCTTTATATCACTCCCATGAGTGTCCAATACTATGTATGTGCCCTGACACACAATATTTAGTAAATATTTCTTCTATGAATGAATTTAATGATTGGTCTATCATTTCTATGATTTGTTTGGCATTGTCTTCTCCTGACTTCTCTCTTCTTCACATTTGTCATCCATAAAACTGAGGCAATAGTATGAAGAAGAGTTAAGTATGAACTGAACACGACTCTCACCGGGCTGTCACTGTTCTCTCAACACAATACTCTCAGTGTTTTAAATTCACCATGATCCGTATTTTTTCAGGATGCTTAAAAGTAACTTGCATACCAAGCAGGAAGAGTACAAAGAAACTGCAGGATTTTGAACTGTGCAGAACACTGCATTACACTTATATTATCATACCTTATTTCTCTCTACAATGCAAGAGAGAAAGTGTCATCAGATAAGCATTTAGCAGTTTCTGCCACATTGTACCCAAAATATATAGCCAGGAAGATTAACAATGATATTTGAAACTGTAGGCATAATTCTATGCTGCAGAAGTAGTATTTGCCTGACCTGGAAATTACATAAGAACATAGTTATTGTTTTTTTTCTTCAGAGAAAAGAATATCTTCATGAAGCTATCAAAAACACTGTACTTCTATATTTCATGAAATATTTACAGATAATGACAAGTTTGCTGAAATTATGTAATCAGCAATTCCTAAATGGGTACCGTTATAATTAATGTTTATTTGAAAATCCTGAGAGACAGAAGAAACATCTCCAGTTTTGTAATGATATGAGGTATTCTCCTGGCTGCTCTTCCAAACACCTGGGCTAATACAAATGTAAATCACCCAGTACTAATTTCTGCATATTAATGAGGGTCAAGCTTTACTGTTCCCATAGCTAATTTTTTAAAAATTTCCTCCTTTTGACACTATTATCAACAGATTCTCAAACATAACACTAAAGAATAGAAACCTCCTCCATCATGCTTCTAATATCTCATCTCTCTTATTTTAAGATCCTCTTGATTGCCATTTCTAATAGTTTTGTCTGATGTATTGTGCTATAGTATAAAGAGCCTTGTACTTGGGTTCTAAAAACCTGAGTTTCAATCCTTTAGCTTCTATTAAAGGCAAACACTGCTCCTTTGAACTGCAATCTCCACATCTGTAAAGAAAAGATGATAGCTTGGTGAAAGGGATCTTTAAAAAGTCACTTGCTGGAGCTGTTATCAAAACAAAACAAAACTTCAAAACAACCAGAAAATAACAAGTGTTGGCAAGGCTGGAGAAAAACTGAAACCCCTCTGCACTGTTGGTAGGAATGTAAAATGGTGCAGTCACAATGGAAAAACAGTATGGCAATTCCTCAAAAAATTAAAAATAGAATTACCAAATGATCTGGCAATTCTACTTCTAGGTATATACCCAAAAGAACTAAAAGCAGCATCTCAAAGAGATATTTGTACACCCATATTCATAACAGCATGATTCACAATAGTCAAGAGGTGGAAACAACCCAAGTGTCCATTGACAGATAAATGGATAAACAAAATGTGATACATATAATGGAATATTATTCAAACTTAAAAAGGAAGAAAATTCTGACTACACATAAACAAATCTTGAGGACATTATGCTAAGTGAAATAAGCCAGTCACAAAATATATACTGTATGATTTCAGTTATATGAGGTATCAAGAGCAATCAAACTCACAGAAACAGAAAATAACATGGTTGTTGCCAGGTGGTAGGGACAGGAGGAAATGGAGAGTAGTTGTTTGATGGGTATAGTGTTTCAGTTTCGAAGATGAAAAAGTCCTAGAGATTGGTTGCACAATAATGTGAATATACTTACTACTGAACTGTACAAAGAAGTTAAGAAATTAAAACAACAAGATATCACTACCCACCTATTAGAATAACCAAAATCCAGAACACAAACAACACTAAATGCTGGCGAGGATACAGAACAACAGGAACTCTCATTTATTGCCAGTGCGACTGCAATATGGTACAGTCACTGTGGAAGAGAGTTCAGCAATTTCTTACAAAACTAGACACACTCTTACCATACAACCCAGCAACTGCACTCCTTGAAATTACCCAAAGGAACTGAAATGTTATGTCCACACAAAAACCTGCATATGGATGTTCATTATCAGCTTTATTCATAATTGCCAAACACTGGAAGCAACCAAGAAGTCCTTCAGTAGGAGAATGGATAAACTGTGGTACATCCAGACAATGGAATATTATTTGACAATAAAAGGAAATGCACTATCAAGCCATGAAAAGTCACGGAGGAACCTTATATGTATGTATATTACTAGGTGAAAGAAGCCAGTATGAAAAGACTACATACTGTATGATTCCACCTACTGTATATAACATTCTGGAAAAGGCAAAAGTATATACAGTAAAAAGATCAATGGTTTCCAAGGGCTGGGGGAAGGAGGGACGATAGGTGGAACACAGAGGATTATTTAGGGCAGTGAAACTATTCTGTATGATGCTGTATTGGTGGATACATGTCACTACAAATTTCTCCAACATAGAATGTACAACACCAAGAGTGAACCCTAATGCAAATTATGGACTTTGGGTGATAATGATGTGTCAGTGTAGATTCATCAATTATAACAAACGTACCACTGTGGGGTTAGGAGGGGAATACCGATATATATGGGGGGGCAGGGGTATATGGAACATCTCTGTACCTTTCTCTCAATTTTGCTACAAATCTAACATTCTTCTAAAAGAATGAAGTTTTTAAACTGAAAAAATAGTTAAGAAAATTTTTATGTTATTTGTATTTTATCTCAATTAAAAATAAAATCAGTTGCTATATAAAATTTAACTTCTTGAAAGTATTCCATATCAGTTTGCTATTTATCATTATACCTCAGTGTTATTATCCCCCCAAAAGAATGATCATAAAGTATAATAAAAATATAATAGGGGACTTCCCTGGTGGTCCAGTGGGTAAGGCTCCCCGCTCCCAATTCCGGGGGCCCGAATTCGAACCCTGGACGGGGAACTAGATTCCGCATGAATGCCACAACTAAGAAGCCTGCATGCTGCAACTAAAAAAGATCCCACATGCCACAACGAAGATCCCTCATGCCGCAACTAAGACCCGGTACGGCTAAAATAAAAATAAATAAATGTTTTAAAATATATATATAATAAAAGTATAGAGCTATATAGAATGTATCTTAGTTCCTTTATATGGAAAACCCAGTGGAGCTTTAGAAATGTCACAAGTCTTCTACTTAAATTGACTCCCAGACTCTGCACTGGAGACAGGACCAAGTGGAGTATTTTTATTAAGAGAGGACATTTCTCCAGTGGGAGAGGGGCTCTTTTTCCACTCACCAACCTAGTCTCTTTTTTCTGTCAGTCTGACGGCGTGCGCAGTCCACAGGGCACAGCACTGAAAACGGCTGAGAGGACAGGTGGAGGCAATTGTAAGAAGCAGGCTCCATGAGTGCTGAGTGACTATTTGTCACAGCACTCTTCTTCTCTTCCCCCTTTGCTTCTCACAATCCCTTCCTTTCCCCCAGAATGAAAGTCTCATGAATGCAAAAACCAAGGTAAGGCAGTGACCTTTCTCAAGGCTCCAAAGGCAACCATGGTGACAGTTCAGCTATTCTCTGGAGAATTCAACAGATAACCAGTTGGAAGAAATGTCCCCCCACCCCACCCCTTTTTTAGCCCTCTTTGCCATAAAGAGAAAACCAAGGTAGTAAGTTGGGCTGGCTCTCTGTCTTTCACAGGTGGGCTAACTTGTAAAGGAGGTCCAGTTTCTTCTCTGTTGACCATACCCCACTACCCGCCACCACCACAGTCATGAGCACCTTCTCTGTGCCAGCCCCCCATTCAGAGAGGGTCTCCACCCCGGCCAGCCCTCTCCTTCCTGCTCCAAAGACTCTGAAAACAAACATTCCAGATTCTAAACTTTTCCCCCCTCCATTTCTCATCCCTCTTCTTCAGAAATGAAGGCTTTTTCTGTGCTAAATTTCTCCAACTGATGACAAACTAGCTAAAATGCCATACTGGTTGACACTAGGTTTTAATTGTTGATTAAGATTTATCTCCAGAATAATTTCCATTTTAGAACAGTATTCAAGGCCCAAACATAAAGTAAATATTTGTAAACCTAAGGTGAGAACCCCAGGCACTATATTACATCTGCCAAATTAAGGGACCAGGCAGTCTTTTTAGTGCCTTTCAAATCACGTCAAGTGATTGCGGTCTGCTCTGCTACGCTAATCCACTTTACTCATTCAACTTTGCTCATGCAGCTGTTCTTTCGTCACCAGAAAAGCCCACGGGGGCCCCCGGGAAAAATAATAAGATAGTGTTTAGGTGATAAAATAAGGTCTAACCTCTTCTTCTCGGTCCAGTTTCACCTGCTTATAGTGGGTCGGGTGCAGAGGCTTTGTGCCTAACGCGTCAGATCACAGTCTCCACAGCAGACCTCATTCAAGATGGCGGCGGCCTGCAGTGTGCAGAGACGCTGTATCCCGCACTTCAGTCTGAAGTGCCGCGAGAGCAGCATAGCCACACCCGACCCACGAGAACGCTCCAGTTCTCCCCACCCACCCGCGAGAACTCTATAAAACAGTTCCGCCCATCGCCTACTGGGGAGAGTTGTGCTCTATAGTGCGAGCGGGCGTCTCTCCCTTTTTTCATCAAAGAATCAAGCTTTCTTTTGCTACGGAACCGAACTGAGTCTCGTTCTCTTGGCTCGAATGACACCAAGCAGGAGCACCCTGGGGACTGACTCGTGAGGGTCGGTAGCACTTTCAATAACTACATACTAAGCCCATGCTGAGTACAGGATACTGTACTTCAAGCATTTCCTCAGCAGCCCTACACACAGCCTTTGCCCACTGCTCACCAAAATGTGAAGTAAAGACACAGAAAGAAGAAAGGAACTCACTACCACACTGGTAATCAAGACGGAAGCTAGCCTAACTCTAGTATGTGGGAAAGAGTAATGCTAATTCCAAAGCAGGGAGAACTTGATAGAGGCATCTCAGAGATAAGGACATAACATTTCCCACCTCCAGTGTATAAAAAAGAAAGCAATAAATAGTGCACTGCTTTTAAGGCCTGGATCCTAACATAGAATACAGTAAATATTTTATACAAGTAATTAAGATTCGTGATAAAAACTGTTTTCCTCTTCAATGTTACCATTGTCTCCAAATAGGCGTGGTTCTTCTGCAGAGTTCCTTTACCTCTGGTTTAAAATAAACAATTGAACAGGCTTTAATTTCTCCATTTTTACATTATACTGCTTACTTAATCCTTTATAATAAAATGATAATAAATTCAACATATTGTTGCCAGATTTGCATAGATGCCTCATTTATGCATTCTCTTTTTTGATAACAGCATTTCATGGCTGACTCACATCCAGTTTAAAGTATGCTAACACTCCTAGAGCTTACAGTTTCTTTCCAATATCGCCATTAACTATTCTTCTCCTATAACTGATTTTCATTAGTTTCTGCCAGCCCTATGTTTTTAAAATAGTATCTGAAGTGCAGAACAGTTGCACAATCAACACAATTCAAGTAAATTCGGTTTTTTAAAGAGAGAGCATCTCAAAAATGTAAATAAGAAAACAAAAGCTGACCTCTGTTCTCAAGCAAATCCCACCTTAAAAAAATTGTTTTTATCTAGATGCATTTGAAACAAGTTAACAATTACTGGAGATGACAGTAAACTGGCAGGAAAATTACTTAAATTATTCCATCTGGAGAAAAGAAAATGGAAGATAATCATAGATTTAAGACGTAAGGGATTATTTTAAAATGTATTCCAAATAGCAAACCTGTCCAATAATGTATGCTCATTTATAGATGAAGAAACAGAAGTGTTAATTAATCGTTGATCAATATAGGGAGAAGAACAGAAAACTTTCTGAATTTGAGGGTCTTTTAGTTTGTTTTGTGCTCCAACCAGTATGCACTTCTCCATTTCAAATGTATCACCAAATAATCAGAATGCAAAGAAAAGAGACATGAAGCAAGACTTCAAGCTTAAAATGACATAAGAACAAAACAGGAACATATTAGTAGCTTAGGCATAGCCACGTTTGCAAGCAACAATTTTGTAGAAGATAATAAACTATCATATGGGTACAAAGGACTAAATGTTCACTGCTGACTCTCTAAAATAATGTTATGGAAAACGTTTACTTTTACAGCACTGTTTCCTTTATTAAATATTATGTGCCATAGCCCAGATGTAAATCTGACCTAGCTTTTGGTCCAAGATAGCCCCTGAGAATACTAGAAAAGCTAAATGTCAGGATTATGCAGAGCCAAAATTAGCTGAGCATGGATAAAAGTGTGGAAAGATATACCCCAAATTGCTAACAGTGGTTGCCTCTGCAGGATGGAAGTAGAGCTGGGGAAAGAGGAGAATTATCACTTTTAAATCATGTATTTTCTGTTAAAATTTTTTTGTTTAGATTGGTTAAAATGATCACATGTTACTTTTATAATTTAAAAAATTCATTACTGAAACTTCCGACCAGATGTCAAATAATGTTGCTTCTCAGTTGAAGCAATATCTGACTTAAGAGAAACAGCACTTACTGATGGTCCACAAATTCCATTCCCTGAACTGTATCTCTACCTTTTCTCCCTCTATTTGGACATATCAACAGCCCCACAGAAAAATCCCAGAACTATTGCTGGGATGAGCAATCATATGATAGGTGAGCTATCATAAGATGTAGAAAAGGAGCAGTACAGGTAGGCAGAATTTTTTTAGACAATTCTTACATTCAGAAGAGTGAGTAAGGGAAGAAGTTGTGAAAACAGTGAACACACCCTGAATCCAGTTTCCCAAATGGAACTTCTTGCTTGAATATTGTCCTGCATGCCCAAAATATTTCCTGGTTTGTTTGGGTTTTTTTACACTTCGGTTATTACACCATAGAATGGTACTATAGAATTCTACCAAAAAGATAATCCTCTGGTTTACATCTTTCTTTAAAATACAAATTCTTCTTGAAAGGGTAAATGGCTCTCCACTCTTCACACATTAGTAAATGTTAGTTTAATCACATGTCCTCGTAACAGCCAGCTGAAATTAGACTTGCTGTTGAGAGAAAAAGCATATGAGAGAGCGTAATTACCAATGGGAGACCTGGATGTTGAACTGAAGAGGACTTGGTACAAATGAAAGCATGTAAGCTAGGAACTACAAGAGGGCCCTGGAAAGTCATAAAAAAAGATGGGTCGTAAAGGAAGGTAAAGGATACCAGAAAAACTGTGGACTGCAGAATAAAAGCACCCAGTGAAAAAAAATAGACTCCTTTTGTTTCCCTCACCTTCTCTTCTTTCCTCTCCTTCCTTCTCTTTTACTTCAAATACTAAAGCAAGTATGAGTACCACATGTGAGTTATATACAGTGGCCTAAATAAACTTCAGCTGAAGCTCCCTCCTCCATCCCTCTACCGCAAAGACTCACCACCACCTCCCACAGACTAAACACACAGTCATTTGTCCACTGCCCAGGAAAAGGTTTGAGAAATAGCTCATTGAACACTGCCAGACAGAAGTATATTTTGTCAATGATATTTCTATGGACTGGACATTTATGCACCCCCCCCCAAATTCATAATCCCCAATGTGATGGTATTTGGCAGTGGGACCTTTGGGAGGTAATTAGGTCATGAGGATGGAGTCCTCATGAAAGGAATAAGTGCCATCCTTATTCTCCATCCTGGCCTGAGTCATATTGCCTCTGCCAAAGACTCATATTACACTCCCTTGTAGGTTTTAGAGCTCTTTGGAACACAGACCTGAAATAAGACTCAGGGATTCTCAGATGAGCCTTCTGTGCATCCCAAAGACAAAGCAAATCAGCCAGGAACAGGGATGGCTGTGCCTTGTAAAACTGTGGTCATGAAATCCAACCAGGACAGCCAGGGATAGAGAACTCACTACACACACCATCAAAAGTGTTTGATAAAGTGAGCTAAATGAAAGAGTGACATTCACTAGATGTGTTTTCTTAGTTTCCCAGTATCATCTCTTAATTGAGGATGCCTAATACTTTTAAGGAGGACTGGAAGATAAGTGAGATAACACAAACTATTTGGAGCACTCAATTCAAGGCCAGGTATCCTAGGATTAGCTAGAAATATTTACATATTATATATAGGCCGTGGGGCCTATATAAATACGGGACTTGAGGACATGGGGAGGGGGAAGGGTAAGCTGGGACGAAGTGAGAGAGTGGCATGGACATATATACACTACCAAATGTAAAACAGATAGCTAGTGGGAAGCAGCCGCATAGCACAGGGAGATCAGCTCGGTGCTTTGTGACCACCTAGAGGGGTGGGTTAGGGACGGTGGGAGGGAGACGCAAGAGGGAAGGGATATGGGGATATAGGTATATGTGTAGCTGATTCACTTTGTTATAAAGCAGAAACTAACCCACCATTGTAAAGCAATTATACTCCAATAAAAATGTTTAAAATATATAAATAAATAAATAAGATTTTAAAAATCATTAAACAATTTTTGACCACCAATTTACATTAATCTCCCTCATACTTATGCTTTCCCAGATATTTCACCTTTCTTCCTCTCAGTATAAACGCACTAAAAGAACAAAAGCATTCTGCTGAAGCAAAAGTAGTAAAAGCATTCTCATAGGCAATGGCTTTTATGCAAAAATCCAGAGGACTTGGGAAAAAACAGAGCTTATGCAGTTTCTTTTGGGGACACATTGGTTTCCCTTGTAGTCTTTCTGATCCCAATCTCAATTTTTGTAGTCCATTTAGCATATACAAGTGATGGGAGGATTAGAACGAGAGTCCCCTAGTGGAGGAACAGAAAAATGTGCGTGAAGATCATGGAATTGTAGAATAATGGGTAACCAAGAGCCAGATGGTCCAGATTCAAAATCTCAGCTCTTCCCCTCACTAACTACATGACTGTGGACAAGTTAACCTCTCTGTGCCTCAGTCTCCTCATTTATAAAGTTGGGATAATAAGTACCTGCTTTCCAAGGTTGGATAAATTGAGTAAATTCATATAAAGTGCTTAGGACATAGTCTAACGTATAGTAAGACCTCAATAAACTTGACCATTAATATTGGAAGCATCATATTAACTTTTGTGGCACTTTAGGAACTCATACTGTGGTTTACTTGGAGTTGTCACTGGAAGATAGGAAATGAGACTGCAGAAAAAGGCTGTCTTTACTCTCACGATCCTTTTGAGAGCATTTCAGCTTGTAAATGGAGAAATATAAAGGTTTCTTAATAAGCATAATGATTCCATAATAATAATAAAGCACAAAATTTATAATTTACTTATGAGTCAATAAGATTAAATTATCAGTGTGAAAACTGAATTTAAAAAAGGAATAAAAATTTTATTCCCTGTTAACCAAGTGAATTTTAGCGTTGGAAATGACTTTCCACTTCTTTACATAACTATAGCTAGGACATAAACGTTAAAAGATCTCTGGTCTTGCATAATTTTAGGTTCAACCATAGTTAAAGGAAACAAGAATAAATGTGGATACATGATGAAAAATTTTGCAATAAGCAAAGAATAATTTTTAACAATAGAAAAATTATTCATTTTACCAGACAGCTTAATATCTTACATAACAGTGAGATAGAACCTAACACCTGCAGATAAGAGAGGGTGGGTGAGAGAAGCTGATATTGAATGATTACATAAAATGACACTTGGCAAACAGAGCAAACCAAAGAATGACTGCAAATGTTCCATCACTGGTAGTTTGATACTAAGGAGTAGATAAATAAAATAAAAGAGGAAATTGGGAGGCGTGTGAGGAATTGCTAAAACAGAGCTATGAGAGTTAGGAATACAAAGTTGCTTCAGAAAAGCATCAGAAATTTTCCAAATAACATGGATTCCCAAGTATTGCTTAATAAGAACTTTGGATGGAATAATACTATAATAGTCTCTGCAGCTTCAAGCTTTCTTGCTGTCCCCAAAGGCAAATACATAGGACTTCTGGTTTAAGGGGATGACAGAACCAAAATGCATGGGAAAATCACGAAGTTTAAGTAACCTCATTATGTTCTTATGACTAGGTTTCCTGATCTATGGTTGTTTATTTCTGAGTGGTCATTGGAAGAACCACTGGACTTCTGCTGCTTAGGACTTACTCTTGAACGTGATTCTTTAATCTTCCCCTGTCTACTACATCTTCAGCCCATGTCTTTTGCCTAGAGAGAGACAATGACAACCGTTCATTCAAGAAGGACCCCCATGCAGACCTGAGGACCCAATCAATGAAGAGCAAATATCAGCTTTTCCATGCAGTGGATGACAACCAATTCAACAGGTCCCTATCCTTCATGAGAATGTTGTCTTTGGAACATTTCCTTACAAGGAGTCCTATTGTCATTTGATCACCAGTTTGAAATATATTATTGCAATTGCAATATTTGTTGTTAACTTTTTAAAAAACACAAAGTGATGAAAATCACTGGATGTGATCAAGTTCAAACAGTCTAAACTATGCTCCCAAACTCCAAACTGATTCAAATTAAATGATGATTTTAGGGTTAAGATATCTTAATGAGAAATCTAAAAGTTAAAAATAAGCAAAATAACAAAAACATCTAAATACCAGAGTAGTCTTCTCTTTAGTTTAATCTCATATTGATGTTGTGTTTTTAAAAAAATTTTTATTTATTTATTTATTTTTAGCTGCGTTGGGTCTTCCTTGCTGCGTGCAGGCTTTCTCTAGTTGTGGCGAGTGGGCACTACACTTCGTTGCAGTGCACAGGTCTCTCATTGCAGTGGCTTCTCTTGTAGCAGAGCACAGGCTCTAGGCACGCGGGATTCCGTAGTTGTGGCACACAGGCTCAGGAGTTGTGGCTCACGAGCCCTAGAGCACAGGCTCAGTAGTTATAGTGCACAGGCTTAGTTACACCACGGAATGTGTGATCTTCCTGGACCAGGACTTGAACCCATGTCCCCTGCATTGGCAGGCGGATTCTTAACCACAGCACTAGCAGGGAAGTCCCTCATATTGATGTTTTAAATGTACATACCATCTTTATACTTCTGAGCTATTAATCAGCACTTCTGTTTTCTTTAATTTTTTGCCTCTTTTGACCTAAAATAAATTTTAAATGTAATATTTAGATATTAAAATTTTCCAGTTTCACATTTTTGCAACTCTTTTAATCTGTGGTTGAAGTTAAGGAATCTTCAAAAATGTTTTCATACCTTGAATGAGTAGCATTGCCCTTATTTACAAAGGGTTTTTACTCTGAGATAATTGATAACAGAATTATATTTATGAGGATCCAAGCCTCAGAGTAAATATGCTTTATGCATAAATATATGGTTCATCATAAAGCTTAGAGAGAGCATGTAAAAATTTTCTCTTAGAAAGTAATTAAGATAAGTTGAAAGAATAATTAATAATTGTATGGGTTCATTTTATCCTGTGGTTCATAACTTTATTCTGAACCAAATATTTTTAATTTGGAAAGTTTTATGATTAATGTCATTTGATCTAAATCAAATTCATCAGTCAAAATTAAGGTATCAATGTAAGAAGCTTTAGTAATCAATCTTTGGTTTATTGCAGCCATCAAATCACTTATCCATGAATAATTTAGATGAATTCAAAAGAATCATACTTTCAGCTATACATTTCCCAAATATGTGTGGTGAGGAATAGCAGTAATTGTTCAATATGCTACAAATAACATTATTTTATTTTCACAAAAATCGACTTTATATCAAATTGTTTTTCATTTTTATTCTTTTCCCTCTCTTGTTAAAAAAAAAAGAAGAATATACACTTTCAGTTATCTGCATTCATGGCCAGATTTTTTTGATGAGTCAGTTAGTTGGTGGATCCATATATTGCTTGAGATCACCATCAACTCTTCTTATTAGGCATTTATCTCATCAAGGCAGATATATCAGATGATTGTCAAAACAATCAAGCTTCTTGAGGGCAATTTAATGTTTCCTTGTAAAATAAAATACCACACAGAGAGAAGTCAGTCAAACAATAAAACAATAAAAATTTGAAGCTAAAGTGTTTTAAATTCTAGTAAGAAATAGCATGAAACGCCAAAATGTATGAATAGAATGTCTCCTTTCATGTGAAAATACTGCTAGGCTTGGGGGTGGGGGTGGGGGTGGTATGAATTGGGAGATTCGGATTGACATATATACACTAATATGGATAAAATAGATAACTAATAAGAACCTGCTGTATAAAAAATTAAATTAAAAATTAAAATGGCAGATATGTTGATGGAATATTTATATGTGAAAATTGTTTAATGAAGCTGTGTGTCCACTGATAAAAAGGGCCAAGGAAAAAGAATTGAAGAATATGAATAAAGGACATACCGTTGACTAAAAAAAAAAAAAATACTGCTAGGTTTAAACAGCTATCATACTGAGACTTGATATTTTACAACTTAGGACTCTTCCATAACTATGTAGCCAATAAGCTCCATCTCTAAACATATTAACAGTTTATATCCATGAAACCTAGGTCATAGAACATTAATGTGTATCAGATGCAGATGGACAACTCAACAGGTACAATTCTTAAGACAATTATAATTGGTGCTATCCTGAGGGTATGGATGGAAAAGGAGGTTGCCAGGGAAACAAAACCAACTGACTGGACATGTATGACTCTCGGATGCTTTATGATACCACTGAGTACACGAGGGCACAAACAGAAGAGCATTGATGTATGTGCAAGAGCTCATTGGCTGTTGCCATGGAGGCAGCCAGTAATGGTGTGCAGGGAACAAACAGAAGGACATAAAAAGAGATGACTGTGCCACATGTACTGAGAAATAAACCTGTGAAATTCTCTCCGCTCATTGGCCATCACTATGGAGACAGTCTTTAAAAGCCCATAGGAAATGGAAATTAGATTCTGGTTTAAACACAAACACACACACACACACACACACACACACACACACACACACATATACCTCATAGAGGTGAGTATAAGCATGAAAAATATTTAAGATCAATTTCATAAGCTGTTTTCAGGAACAATTACAGCAAAATCCCCCGAGACAGAAAACATTGATATTATTCAATAATTATAGAGAGTATCTTTTTTCCTACCCTGGTATTCATTTCCAAAAGTTACCCATTTTGCTCAATTTTATCTCTAGGTTGTATGTCAGATGCCAATACCACTGTATGCTGTTAAAAGATCACTCTTTCAAGTAATGAATACAACCCCCTGCTGCAAAGCAAGGGCTTAGAGACCTTGAAACCCTGATGTTTGGCAGGTAGATATATTTCAAGTTTTATCAGCTCTTTATACATTGGGTAAATGTTTTTCTGTGATGCATTATTAACAAGGCTCGTCAACATCCTGTTATGCAAAAAAAACAAACAAACAGTTGTGCTTTAACTGGCTACTCATGAGGCATAAAGGAAATCGAGGTTTCTTAAATTATCCTCTTTTGCTTTTCTTTGCATGATAGTAGTTTGCCCTGACTCAATTACCAATACAACCATCATCTCTTGAATTCTTTTCAATTTTTCATTTGCTCTAACCTCCCGCTATGTGTAGTAGCTGAGCTGCCTAAAGCTTAGGTTTATCTTGGTCCCCCAAAATACACAGACATATACAACTTGGTCTAAGGAAAATACGTATTGTAGGAAAAAATACAAAAATGATGACTTTTGAGAATATGGAAATTAATTGCCACTACTTATTTACTAAGAAAAAGAAAAGGACTATTCTAACCATGGAATGGAGCTTGAGAGAGAGGAAAAAGAGAGTCACAGGTGGCAAAACCCCCTAATTTACTCCTGGCAACTTTAAAATGGAAATTCTCAACCAAGGGAGGCTCATACTTCTGTTGCAAAAGTCAAAATATTAATAGAGGTATAAATTACTGTAGAATGTTCTGAGTTTCCTCTCTAGCTGGGTGGAAGGGTTATATCTTCTGCCTGAGAAAGAGAGTGCTAGAGAGAGGAAGGCCGAAATAAGGGTAGACTTATCTACCAACTCTATGCAAGCAAACAATTAAAACAAACACTTCTGTCACCCAAGGGCATAGCCAAATGAGCTAGTTGATGGCAACGTAACTGAGTCCTCATTGTAAGTCAGGATGCCCCCAAATTACAAATTTTTTTGGCTAGGGGTCAGCCTGTATTTGGAAATGATAAAGTTCTATCCATGTACTTGGTGTGAGAAGCAATCGTGATCCCAGTATACCCTAACAGTTGTCGAACACATCTGCTGCAAGCTGCCTGCACAACGGTGTGACAGATAAAGAAGCATCAGAACTATTAAGAGGATAAGCTGGATCTTATCAGTTAGACTGAAAAGTGTGCTTATATGGACTCTGAAATGCTCCACAGTATCTAACTTTATTTCTCTGATGCCTAAAAAATGTGATTCAGCCTTTAAGCACGACTGGTGTGCTATTTTTAGGCAGAGGGGGAAATCTGGTTCAGTGTCACTATTAAGTACCATTGTTTATATAGATCTTTTTATACTAGGATTTGACCTGAACTTTTAGCAAGTTGAGGGGTGGGTTGTGAAGCATATTATCTCATTCCCTTGATCCTAAACACTATCCTCAAAAATTTCATTTGCAGAATGAGTTTCATTTTCAAAGGACTTACTATAAATAATAATAACAACTTATTTCATGCTATCATAAAGGTGTAAAAAATTTTTAGAGAATGTTTAATTTTCCTGGGGGGGTCTAATTCTCTTATTTTAGGTTATTTTGCACAGAGATCATTAATATTTTTTAAGCTGATTGACTTTTCATGCTCTAAATTTAGTTACCTCTCTACAGATCTTCAGTTGAAAAAAAAAAAAAAACTCTAGGGATTATTTCAAAGTTACATACCTGAAATTCCTGTAATTAGCCAGCCAATAAATTAGAACACCTAGGCTATGGCCTCCAGATCCAAAAAGTCTGACTTTCCATTACCGTATAATGAAAATAAAACATTTATTTATACTCAATTATGTTACTTCTATAAAATATTTACTCACATTATGATGTTATATTTCAGCAGTAAATATAGCAAAGTTTTAACATTCCTACAAATATATTCATCAAATCAGTAAGAAAAGTCACAGAATCACAGTAACAGATGAGAAAGGGCATGAATGAATCAACAGTTCACCTAAGATGATGACTAGAAAAAATGTTCAAACTCACTAAAATCTAAATATGCAAAATGAAATAATATTTTAGCATATTATAGTTAAATTGCCCAAAATAAATAATGATACATCTTAGAGATTACAAATTTAGAACAAATGATAAAATGAAAACGATAGCTCTTAAAGATTAGATAATTTAGATCAAAGTTTGAAAAAGTACAAATATTTGGCCAAAAATTTTTTTTTTTTGGCTGCACCGTGAAGTTTTATCCACTGGACCACCAGGCAAGTCTTAATTGGGCAAAATTTGAGAACATCTTCATTAACTTGTAACAATTATGAATCTTAATCCAATTATATTCCCTACAGATTTAAACAGAGTATTGTTGTTCTCAAGTTTTGGAAGTCCAAAGTTCCTCAATTGTTGGAGTTAAAATTTTACTGCTCTTTTTCTCATTTTAATAGTTATCTATGATCTCAGCTTACCTTTGACTTAGCTAGTGAAGTCCCCAGAGGTTTAAGTCCCTTTGCCTCCGAGTTCTAACTTTTCCTTCCTTATACGATTTGACAGAAAGAGCCCAAGGTTGAATATGTCCTATATTTCCCAGTATAACTTCCATGTGACAGCATTTTTCAAATCAGCAGAAAAATTTCCTCTTCTGAACATATTTCTTTTTCATGCCCATTCTTCTTCCTTTATGAAGCCAGGACTGGTTTAACTCCAACTTTGCACTGTATACTTAGGCTCATATTGCATTTTCCCTTGGTAATGGGTACAGGAGGTTTTAGATCACTCATAAATCTACTTGTTTTTGTTGTTATTTAAAATGGCATGGCCTTTCCATTTCAAAACAGACTATAACATACATTTAAACAGATATATAAAATTGTTCCTTTCTCTATACCAACTAAATAAACTGTCCTCACAGCTGCTCAAAAGCACAGATTCAGTCTACTACAACATTTTCCTAATTCAGTGTTCCTTGAAAACAAACTACAAATTCAGAAATTTCATCATAAATCTTAATGATATGACTATATTAAACTTTTCATAAAACAAATAATGTTCCATATTTGGAAACACATAAAATATCTGTGATCCCACACTAGCTTATCAGACACTTTCAGTCATTGGAAGTAAACTCTGTAATTTCAGTAGATAAATTACTTTTTCAATTCCTATTTAGATAGCACCTAATAGTAAAATTATAGTTTCTAAAAATAGTAAACTTGATATAGTCTTCTCCATTTTAGTTAAAACATTTTAATTTTGATAGTTTCCTTTATTCACCAGGAAAAAAATTCTAACTTTGTCATAATATGGGAAAAAAATTACCTTTTCAGCCTTACTTTCTGCTAACACTTTCCTGCCTGCTATTATATCCATCTGCCTGATATACCCTTGAGCTTTTTCTTCATATTTGACAGACTTGGTATTATTTTTCAAGGCCAACTCAAAGGTACTATATGAAGCCACCATTAACGACTAGATTTGAATTACTTATTGCATTGCACTGCTGACCTAAAACAAATAGATTGCCAGTTATTTCTGCATCAAAAATGGGTTTATTTGAATTCAGCAAAGAATTGTAATTCAGGGAGATTGGAACCAAGATGGCAGACTAGAAGGATGTGCTCTCAATCCCTCTTGTGAGAACACCAGAATCACAACTAGCTGCTGGACAATCATCAACAGGAAGACACTGGAACTCACCAAAAAAGAGACCCCACATCCAAAGACAAAAGAGAAGCCAAAATGAGATGGTAGGAGGGGCGCAATCACAGCAAAATCAAATCCCATAACTGCTAGGTGGGTGACTCACAGACTGGAGAACACTTATACCACAGAAGTCCACCCACTGGAGTGAAGGTTCTGAGCCCCATGTCAAGCTTCCCAACCTGGGGGTCCAGCAACGGGAGGAGGAATTCCTAGAGAATCAGACATTGAAGGCTAGTGGGATTTGATTGCAGGACTTGGACAGGACTGGGGAGAACAGAGACTCTACTATTGGAGGGCACACACAAAGTAGTGTGTGCATCGGGACCCAGGGGAAGGAGCAGTGACACTGGGGGAGACTGAACTGAACCAGACCTACTTGCTAGTGTTGGAGGGTCTCCTGCAGAGGCAGGGGGTGGCTGTGGCTCACCGTGGGGACAAGAACACTGGCAGCAGAAGTTCTAGGAAGTACTCCTTGGTGTGAGCCCTCCCAGAGTCTGCCATTAGCCCAACCAAAGAGCCCAGGTAGGCGCCAGTGTTGGGTTGCCTCAGGCCAAACCTCCAACAGGGAGGGAATCCAGTCCCACCCACCAGCAGTCAAGTGGATTAAAGTTTTACTGAGCTCTGCCCACCAGAGCAACACCCAGCTCTACCCACTGCCAGTCCCTCCCATTAGGAAAGCTGCACAAGCCTCTCAGACAGCCTCATCCACCAGACGGCAGACAACAGAAGAAAGAACTACAATCCTGCAGCCTTTGGAACAAAAACCACATTCACAGAAAGAAAGACAAGATGAGAAGGCAGAGGGCTATGTACCAGATGAAGGAACAAGATAAAACCCCAGAAAAACAACTAAATGAAGTGGAGATAGGCAACCTTTCAGAAAAGGAATTCAGAATAATGATAGTGAAGATGATCCAAGACCTGGGAAAAAGAATGGAGGCAAAGATCAAGAAGACGCAAGAAATGTTTAACGAAGACCTAGAAGAATTAAAGAACAAACAAATGGAGATGAACAATACAATAGCAGAAATGAAAACTACAATAGAAGGAATCAATAGCAGAATAACTGAGGCAGAAGAATGGATAAGTGACCTGGAAGACAGAGTGGTGGAATTCACTGCTGCGGAAGAGAATAAAGGAAAAAGAATGAAAAGAAATGAAGACAACCTAAGAGACCTCTGGGACAACATTAGACGCAACAACCTTTGCATTATAGGGGTCCAAGAAGGAGAAGAGAGAGAGACAGGACCCGAGAAAATATTTGAAACGATTATAGTCAAAAACTTCCCTAACATAGGAAAGAAAAGAGCCACCCAAGTCCGGGAAGCACAGAGAGTCCCATACAGGATAAACCCAAGGAGAAACACACTGAGACACAGTAATCAAATTGGCAAAAATTCAAGACAAAGAAAAATCATTGAAAGCAACAAGAGAAAAATGACAAATAACATACAAGGGAACTCCTATAAGGTTAACAGCTGATTTCTCAGCAGAAACTCTACAAGCCAGAAGGGAGTGGCATGACATAGTGATGAAAAGGAAGAAACTATAACCAAGATTACTCTACCCAGCAAGGATATCATTCAGATTCGACAGAGAAACCAGAAGCTTTACAGACAAGCAAAAGCTAACAGAATTCACCAAACAGAAGAAAGAACTACAATCTAGTTCACCAAACTACAAACTAGCATCACCAAACCAGCTCTACAAGAAATGCTAAAGGAACTTCCTTAAGTGGGAAACACAAAAGAAGAAAAGGACCTACAAAAACAAATCCAAAACAATTAATAAAATGTTCATAGGAACATACATATCAATAATTACCTTAAACGTGAATGGATTAAATGCTCCAACCAAAAGACACCGGCTTGCTGAATGGATACAAAAACAAGACCCATATATATGCTGTCTACAAGAGACCCACTTCAGACCTAGGGACACATACAGACTGAAAGTGACGGAATGGAAAAAGATATTCCATGCAAATGGAAATCAAATGAAAGCTGGAGTAGCAATTCTCATATCAGACAAAATAAGCTTTAAAATAAAGAATGTTACAAGAGACCAAGAAGGACACTACATAATGATCAAGGGATCAATCCAAGAAGAAGATATAACAATTATAAATATATACGCACCCAACATAGGAGCACCTAAATACATAAGGCAAGTGCTAACAGCTGTAAAACAGGAAATCGACAGTAACACAATAATAGTTGGGGACTTTAACACCTCACTAACACCAATGGACAGATCATCCAAACAGAAAATTAATGAGGAAACAGAAGTTTTAAATGACACAAAAAACCAGATAGATTTAATTTTTTCTTTTTTTTTCTTTTTTTTTTTTTGCGGTATGCGGGGCTCTTACTGCTGTGGCCTCTCCCGTTGCGGAACACAGGCTCCAGACGCGCAGGCTCAGTGGCCATGGCTCACGGGCCCAGCTGCTCTGCGGCATGTGGGATCTTCCCAGACCAGGGCACGAACCCATGTCCTCTGCATCGGCAGGCGGAATCTCAGCCACTGTGCCACCAGGGAAGCCCCAAATAGATTTAATTGATATTTATAGGACATTCCATCCCAAAACAGCAGATTACACTTTCTTCTCAAGTGTTCATGGAACATTCTCCAGGATAGATCACATCTTGGGTCACAAATCAAGCCTCAGTAAATTTAAGAAAATTGAAATCATATCAAGCATCTTTTCTGACCACAACGTTATGAGATTAGAAATGAAATACAGGGAGAAAAACGTAAAAAACACAAACACGTGGAGGCTAAACACTATGTTACTAACTCTCCAAGAGATCACTGAAGAAATCAAAGAGGAAATCAAAAAATACCTAGAGACAAATGACAATGAAAACACGACAATCCAAAACCTATGGGATATAGCAAAAGCAGTTCTAAGAGGGCAGTTTATAGCAATACAAGCCTACCTCAAGAAACAAGAAAAATCTCAAATAAACTATTTAACCTGACACCTAAAGGAACTAGAGAAAGAAGAGCAAACAAAACCCAAAGTTAGCAGAAGGAAAGAAATCATAAAGATCAGAGCAGAAATAAATGAAATAGAAACAAAGAAAACAATAGCAAAGATCAAGAAAACTAAAAGCTGTTTCTTTGAGAAGATAAACAAAATTGATAAACCATTAACCAGATTCATCAGGAAAAAGAGGGAGAGAACTCAAATCAATAAAATTAGAAATGAAAAAGGAGAAGTTAAAACAGACACCGCAGAAATACAAAGCATCCTAAGAGACTACTGCTAGCCAATAAACACTATGCCACTAACACTATGCCAATAAAATGGACAACCTGGAAGAAATGGGCAAATTCTTAGAAAGGTATAACCTTCCAAGACTGAACCAGGAAGGAACAGAAAATATGAACAGACCAATCACAAGTAATGAAATTGAAACTGTGATTAAAAATCTTCCAACAAAAAAAGTCCAGGACAGGATGGCTTCACAGGTGAATTCTATCAAACATTTAGAGAAGAGCTAACACCCATCCTTCTCAAACTCTTCCAAAAAATTACAGAGGAAGGAACACTCCCAAACTCATTCTATGAGGCCACCATCACCCTGATACTAAAACCAAAAATACTACAAAGAAAGAAAATTACAGACCAATATCACTGATGAATATAGATGCAAAAATCCTCAACAAAATATTAGCAAACAGAATCCAACAACACATTAAAAGGATCATACACCATGATCAAGTGGGATTTATTCCAGCGATACAAGGATTCTTCAATATATGCAAATCAATCAACGTGATACACCATATTAACAAACTGAAGAATAAAAACCATATGATCATCTTAATAGGGGCAGGAAAAGCTTTTGACAAAATTCAACACCAATTTATGATAAAAACTCGACAGGAATTAGGCATAGATGGAACCTACCTCAACTTAATAAAGGCATATACAAGAAACCCACAGCAAACATCATTATCAATGGTGAAAAACTGAAAGCACTTCCTCTAAGATCAGGAATGAGACAAGGATTTCCACTCTCACCGCTATTATTCAACATAGTTTTGGAAGTCCTAGCCTCGGCAATCAGTGAAGAAAAAGAAATAAAAGGAATACAAATTGGAAAGGAAGAAGTAAAACTGTCACTCTTTGCAGATGACATGATACTATATACAGTGAATCCTAAAGATGCCAGCAGAAAACTACTAGAGCTAATCAATGAATTTGGTAAAGTTGCAGGATACAAAATTAATGCACGGAAATCTCTTGCATTCCTATACACTAATGATGAAAAATCTGAAAGAGAAATTAAGGAAGCACTTCCATTTACCACTGCAACAAAGGAATAAAATACCTAGGGATAAACCTACCTAGGGAGACAAAAGACCTGTATGCAGAAAACTATAAGACACTGATGCAAGTAATTAAAGATGATACCAACAGTTGGAGAGATATACCCTGTTCTTGGATTGGAAGAATCAATATTGTGAAAATGACTATACTACCCAAAGCAATCTACAGATTCAGTGCAATACCTATCAAATTACCAATGGCAGTTTTTATGGAACTAGAACAAAAAAATCTTAAAATTTGTATGGAGACACAAAGACCCTGAATAGCCAAAGCAGTCTTGAGGGAAAAAAATGAAGCTGGAGGAATCAGAGTCTCTGACTTTAGACTCTACTACAAAGCTACAGTAATCAAGACAACATGGTACTGGCACAGAAACAGAAACATAGATCAATGGAACAAGATAGAAAGCCCAGAGATAAACCCACACACATATGGTCAACTAATCTACGACAAAGGAGGCAAGAATATACAATGGAGAAAAGACAGCCTCTTCAATAAGTGGTGCTGGGAAAACTGGACAGCTACATCTAAAAGAATGAAATTAGAACACTCCCTAACACAATACACAAAAATAAACTCAAAATGGATTAGAGACCTAAATGTAAGACCAGACACTATAAAATACTTAGAGGAAAACATAGGAAGAACACTCTTTGATATAAATCACAGCAAGATCTTTTCTGATCCACCTCCTAGAGTAATGGAAATAAAAACAAAAGTAAACAAATGGGACCTAATGAAACTTCAAAGGTTTTGCACAGAAAAGGAGACCATAAACAAGACCAAAAGACAACTTCAGAATGGGAGAAAATTATTGCAAACATATCAACGGACAAAGGATTAATCTCCAAAATATATAAACAGCTCATGCAGCTCAATATTAAAAGAATAAACAACCTAATCAAAAAATGGGCAGAAGACCTAAATAGACATTTCCCCAAAGAAGATACACAGATGACCAAGAAGCACATGACCTCTGCTCACCATCACTAATTATTAGAGTATTGCAGATCAAAACTACAATGAGCTATCATCTCACACCAGTTAGAATGGGCTTCATCAGAAAATCGACAAACAACAAATGCTGGAGAGGGTTTGGAGAAAAAGGAACCCTCTTGCACTGTTGGTGGGAATGTAAACTGATACAGCCACTATGGAGAACAGTATGAAGATTCCTTAAAAAAGTAAAAATAGAATTACTATATGATCCAGCAATCCCACTACTGGGCACCCACCCAGAGAAAACTGCAATTCAAAAAGACACATGCACCCCAATGTTCATTGTAGCACTATTTACAATAGCCAGGTCATGGAAGCAACCTAAATGCCCATCGACAGGCAGATGAATGGATAAAGAAGGTGTGGTACATATATACAACGGAATATTACTCAGCCATAAAAAGGAACAAAATTGGGTCATTTGTTAAGAAGTGGATAGATCTAGAGACTGTCATACAGAGTGAAATAAGTCAGAAAGAGAAAAACAAATATCGTATATTAACACGTATATGTGGAACCTAGAAAAATGGTACAGGTGAACCAGTTTGCAGGGCAGAAATTAAGACACAGATGTAGAGAACAAATGTATGGACACCAAGGGGGGAAAGCTGCAGGGGTGTGGTGGTGGTGTGATGAATTGGACGATTGGGATTGACATATATACACTGATATGTATAAAATTGATGACTATTAAGAACCTGCTGTATAAAATAAAAAATAGAGAAAACCTATTTATTAAATAAAAAAGAATTGTAATTTAGATTGTGTAACCATGGCGAGCCATGTGCAAGTCCCCAGAAAAAAATGGAGAGAATTCTTTCATAGAGGGGAAAAGGAACTTGGGAGGCCTATAGTAAACAAAGACTCCATGACTTTTCATTGGCTGAATTGTGACTGTCTCTCATTGGCTGAGCTCTCTCCAGGAAGGAGGAAGAAGTCTTCTTCCTGTTGGGCTCCCACTCTTGTTGGTCATAGGGCATGAGAGCTCCCCCTTCTGTTCACCTGACTCTATTTTTTTGTTTGTTTCTTGGTTTTTTTGGCCACAACCAGCAGCTTACAGGATCTTAGTTCCCCAACCAAGTATTGAACGTGGGACCCCTGCATTGGAAGCATGGAATCCTAACCACTGGTCTGCCAGGGAATTCCCTGACTCTATTTAACTGAGGTTTCCTTGTATTAATTTTTTATAGCACTATCTGTGATCTCCTAGGTCTTTGTCCACACTTCTTTCTAAACACTTGTTATCTTTTATTATGTTATAGACATATGTGTCATCTCATATATGTTTATATCTCCGTCTAGACTGTAAGATACTCAAGAGTAAGCAACATATCCTGTTTACCTTTATATTTTCAGGATCTCACAAAATAGCTGCTATATCAATAAAATACTGCCACACAAACATTTAATGAAAAAAAATCATTATTGAGATTATAAACAGGCAGAATGGTAAAACCTATAAGGGAAACAAAGTACTTCTTTGTCTGAAACAAGAGGAAAGGAAGTTGTCCATATATAGCATTGCTCCTTTGTGAAGGTGTTTTCACCATTTCAAAGTTAAGGTTAAAAATCTTGGGGGAAACACTGGTTCAGCTAATTATGAATTTGTGTCCTAGATATTCATACTTTTAGTTTGCCAAACTACAAATAGTTGTAAATAAACTTTACAAGATATTCTCCAAGGAAGCAGGAATAAACAAAGAATGTGACCCGGAAAATTAGAGAATAGTTCAATGGGGTGATTAACATCCTATCCATTATCAGACCAGGCTGTCCTGAGGAAGAACACACTCAGCTTAAACCTATTTTAGGACCACGGCTAGGAAGCAAGAGTCTATGAAATCTTGAATGCCTGCAATATCTAAATGTGCAGGTATCCTTTTCTTCTTCAAAGGCACGGAGTATTTATTTTGGCTGAAACTTCTGAGTGGGCTGTGTGATATTGTGATTTATAATAAGAAACATATATCTGGTCTTTATCCCCATTAAAGACATAGAGCTCCTAAAACCCTTGAAGTTTCCTAAGTGACAAAAGCAATAAAGGTGTCTTTTGTTATGTTCTTGATGGAAACTTTTGGAAAGCCCTTGGGTAACCTAGGGTGGGGGCTGATTACCAAGGGAATCAACCAGGTGATTAAAGGGATGGAACTTTCACTTGTACATTCTGACCTTCCTGGGAGGGGAGAGGAGCTGGAGTTCAATGTCCAATGGCCAGTGATTTAATCAATCATGCCTATGTAATGAAGCCTTCAAAAAACTCAAAAGTATGGGGTTTGGAGAGCTTCTGGGTTGGTGAACCTGTGGAGATTCAGGGAAAGTGGAACTCCCAGAGAGCATGGACCTTCTGAGCCCTTTTCCTGTACCTTACCCTGTTTATCACTTCCATCTGGTTGTTCCTGAATTACATCCTTTTATAATAAATCAGTGATCTAGTGAGTAAACAGGTTTCCTAAGTACTGTGAGTCACTCTAGCAAATTAATCAAACCCAAGGAGAGAGTCGTGGGAACCTCTGATCTATAGCCAGTTGGTCAGACATACAGGTGATAACCAGAGCTTATGATTGGCATCCTGAGTTGGAGGAGGTTGTTGGAACCTCCAATTTGTAGCCAGTTTGTCAGAAGCACAGGTAAAAACTTGGACTTGTGACTGATTGGCATCTCAGATGAGAGGAGGAGTGATCTTGTAAGACTGAGCCCTTAACCTGTGGAATCTGATGCTACCTCCCAGTAGATAGAGTCAGAATTAAAGAACACCCACCTGGTAACCTGAGCATTGCTTGTTGGTGTGGGGAACACCCTTCTCCAACATACATACACAAATTGGAATTGGGTCTAAGAATCCCCCAAAAGACAAGGTTTTAGATAAACTAGTTCTTATTCTTCACGCTAGTGAGTAGCCATTCTCTCACACAAGCAATTGTAAAACTGTGCCTATGCTTTGATCAGAGTGAGCAGAGTGTGCAAGTAAACACATAGACTCTTGGTCCTGTTCTCCAGACCCTTTCAAATTTTCCGTCTTCTGTAAACCAATCTATCTTCAGATATGTGTTAATATCATTAGGCTGTAGCTTGTTTCACACTTACTCTTACTTTTAAATATATTTCTAGGTGCAATTCTCCTAACTTGACCCACAGATTTGCTAATTTAGTCAATTATATGAAGGTGTTAGTTATTTAGCTCTTAGAATTTCACCTTAATTTTTCTAGTTGTAAGATCATCTCACTCTAGCCTTTAGTACACTCTCTCTAATTCTCAGTGGATTACATAAATTATATCTGTACAAGCCTAATGTTTTAAGCCTTTATTAAGACTACAGTTGGACAAAAATTATGTCCTTAGGCAACTCTCATAACCATTTCCTACAGTCAATCAACTCCATTCTTACTGAAGGGGAAGATTTTTGCAAAACTTGACATTGCCCAAGTTAGGCAGCTTGTTCAGCAACCCTGAAGTGTAGACATCTAATCATCATTAATTGAGAAATCTTCCAAGATTTATTTGTTCAGCTTAGACTTTCTAACCCTTGGAATTAGATGTATCATGGAGACACTGTTTTATGGGCCTCCAGATAAGGTAAAAAGGTTTTTGTAATATATTAGCCATAAGAGCTACAGAAGATAAGTTCTTTTGAAAACATCTACATCATTTCCTTTGGAGTCAACCTTGATCCTCAGTTCACATTCAATCTTCAAGAAATTTTGATGGCTCTTCTTTCAAAATATATCAGAATCTGACCATCTCTCACTCCTCTCCACCTCCCATGGCAGTGCCAGCACCTCTCTAGACCACTATGAATTACTACACCTTGAATTACAATCTGCCCTCCCCGTGCACCAATTTTGCATCCATGGATTCAACCAACAGCAGATTGAAAATATTTTTTTTAATTCCAGAAAATTCCAAAAAGCAAAATGAATTTGCTGTGGACCAGCAACTACTTACATAGCATTTACATTGTATTAGGTATTATAAGTAGTCTAGAGATGATTTAAAGTATGGAAGGGTGTATGTATATTATATGCAAATACTACAACATTTTATATAAGGTACTTGAGCTCCCTCAGATTTTGGTACCTGCAGGGGCCCTAGAACCAGCTCCCCGCAGTTACCAAGGGACGACTGGACTATAATGGCCTCACAACTGCTCTATTTTTATACTTTCTCTCCTATAGTCTGCCTTCAACACAGACATTAAAACATTAATCTGCTCTCCTCTGCTCAAAACCTTAGAGGGGTTCTCCTTCATTTAGGGAAGAGAGAACTCCGATTTCTACCAAGAATGTGGAAGAATAAAAGACCAAGCATTGCCAAGCATTCTGGCAGCAAAGCCTGATCTTAAGACCTATTTTAGAAATTTTCACTAAGAAAAGAATATACAATTTGGGAAAAGATGCAAAGAAGACATACACATCAAGATCTATGTGCCTTCATGAAAAGATGCTCAACATCGCTAATTACTAGAAAAATGCAAATCAAAACTACAATGAGGTATCACCTCACACCAATCAGAATGGCCATC
This sequence comes from Phocoena phocoena, assembly GCF_963924675.1. Lineage (NCBI taxonomy): Eukaryota > Metazoa > Chordata > Mammalia > Artiodactyla > Phocoenidae > Phocoena > Phocoena phocoena. The sequence goes on along the minus strand of NC_089227.1, from coordinate 69,823,200 downwards.
ATTAAAATGTTGACAAATAACAAATGCTGGAGAGGGTGTGGGGAAAAGGGAACCCTCCTACACTGTTGGTGGAAATGTAAGTTGGTGCAGCCACTATGGAGAACAGTGTGGAGGTTCCTCAGAAAACTAAAAATAGAACTACCATATAACCAAGCAATCCCACTCCTGGGCATATGTCTGGTGAAAACTTTAATTCAGAAAGATACTACATGCACCCCAACATTCATAGCAACTCTTTACAATAGCAAAGGCATGGAAGCAACCTAAGTGTCCATCAACAGATGAATAGATCAAGAAGATGTGATATACACACACACACACACACACACACACACACACACACACACACACACACAATGGACTACTATTTAGTCATAAAAAAGAATGAAATTTTGTCACTTGCAACAATGTGGATGGACTTGGAGGGCATTGTGCTAAGTGAAATAAGTCAGAGAAAGACAATACTGTATGACATTGCTTATATGTGGAATCTAAAAAGTACAACAAACTAGTGAATATAACAAAAAAGAAGCAGACTCACAGATATAGAGAACAAACTAGTGATTATAGTGGGGAGGAGGGGGAGGGGCAATATAAGGGTAGGGGAGTGAGAGGTACAAACCACTGGGTGTAAGATAGGCTACAAGGATGTATTGTACAACATGGGGAATGTAGCCAGTAATCTGTAATAACTGTAAATGGAGTGTAACCTTTAAAAATTGTTTAAAAATTGTATAAGGACTTCCCTGGTGGCTCAGTGGTTGGGAATCCGCCTGCCAATGCAGGGGACACAGGTTTGATCCTTGGTCTGGGAAGATCCCACATGCAGCGGAGCAACTAAGCCCGTGCGCCACAGCTGAGCCTGCGTACCACAACTGCTGAAACCTGCATGCCTAGAACCTGTGCTCTGCAACAAGAGAAGCCACCACAATGAGAAGCCCCCACTCGCTGCAACTAGGCAAAGCCCGCACACATCAACAAAGACCCAATGCAGCCAAAAATAAATAAATAAATTTATTTTTTAAATATTGTATAAAAATTAAAATTAGAAAAAAATCCTATGTTCCTATATTCTGGTGAGGAGTGGTCCTTACAAAGGTCTACTGCCTGACTCTCGGACTGGGGCTTACTTCCTGGTCCCCACTTCTACCCCAGGATACCCCAGGCTACCTGGGTGGCACTTCTAACGCAAAAGCCTCTACCTCAGTCTCAGTCACTTCTGGCCTGAAAATTGCTGCTCCCCATTATAGATCTATTTGGTGGAGATGGAAGGAGCTGTTTCTGCCCTCTTTTCAGTTTTGACCTGGGTGTTTGCATCTTCTGCTCATTTTTTCCCCTTTGCCCATGATAAAAGCAAATATTTTTTTTTCAAAAGGTTCAATTAAAAACCTAGAGTAAGGCTAATGGACAGATTAGGTTATGTTGTCAGACTTAAATCTTGAAATAACATGTCAGAAAGTCTGAAGAATTGGTTAACCTATTACCTTTTCCTCAAACTGTTCACAGAATTGCAGTGTTTCAATCATAGTTATAAATCCCAGGACTTTCAGACAAAGAGTTCAGCTACAATAACAATGTTGTAAATAGGAACAATTCTTTTTCTCTTTTATCCAATATAGTCATTACCTAAATAAAATATATGTATCTGGTCTGTCCATTCTGCTTAAAGTAGAAATAAACTTTTACGGGATACCTTACCCTTTTAGCGTTGAATTTTGTGGAGATTCAAAATGTCATACATGGGGCTTCCCTGGTGGTGCAGTAGTTAAGAATCCACCTGCCAATTGAGGGCATATTGGTTCGAGCCCTGGTCCAGCAAGATCCCACATGCCGCGGAGCAACTAAGCCCGTGCACCACAACTACTGAGCCTGCACTCTATAATCCATGAGCCACAGCTACTGAAGCCTGCGTGCCACAACTACTGAAGACCGGATGCCTAGAGTCCATGCTCTGCAACAAGAGAAGCCACAGCAATGAGAAGCCTGCCCACAGCAACCAAGAGTATCCCCCGGCAACTAGAGAAAGTCTGTGTGCAGCAGCGAAGACCCAAAGCAGCCAAAAATAAATAAATTTATAATAAAAAATAGTTTTAAAAAAATGTCGTACATATGTCCATATCTCTACTGACAATTTCCACATCAGGGAATGTGTGTGTATTTAAGGGTAACTGAAACTATTAGAAATAATAAGAAAATTCACGTCCATGGTTTACAGAGCTAATATTAAAAATAACGTTTGCTTTCCAATATTTTAGCAACAACGATACAAACTGCAGTGGAAGAAATTATCTTTTACAAGAACAATAATAAGATTAAATGTCTAAATATTAACTTACAGGAATTTTACAGAATCTCTATTCCTAAAACTTTAAAACTACACTGAGGAGTGTATAAAAAGATTTTTAAAAATTATTATGCACACTATCCACTTGTATACAAGGGAGACAATATTGTCATTTCCTTTCTAAATTACTCTATAGGTTAAATGCAGTCACAAAACACCAAAAGGATGATTTTTGCACCTGGACAAAGTTATACTAAAGATCATTTGGAAAAATAAACACACAAAGATGTTGAAGAAAATTCTAAAACAGAAGAGTGAATGGGGCTAGCCCTATTAGCTCTTAAGACATCGTGTAGTTTCCATAATTAAGCAGATTGGAACATGAAAAGAAATAGATCAATGAAACAGAACAAAGTCAAGAAATAGTGTGCAGGACGCACAGAGATGTCCTTTATATTAAAATTGTGTTTCACGTCGATGTGGAAAAACTTCTGTATGGCTAAAACTAAAATTCTAACTGTAAACAAAGTTAATGAACATATATAAAAAATATTTGTAACATGTTAAAAAAGGATTAATTTACAAAGAACTCATATAAATTAATAAGGAAAGAAAGGATCATTTTGTAAGAGAGAATAAGAGGAATGAGTTGATTTTTTTTTTTCTGGAAAAAAGCAAGAAAATGGTGCCTATCATTACTTTACACAAAGAAGACTGTGGTTGTGAGTGAAGCTGTTTAGAGAGATATGGGGAAAAGAGGCTCTACCTTTCAGTTTGTATCTTTCTCTACAACATGGATTTTCCTAATTATATTCAAGTATGTATTCATTTAACATGTAAACATATTACCTGGGCGATAGGATTTTAGGCCAGTATTTATTTTCATTATTTTACTTATTTATAAATAAACCCATATTATTGTTATTTTTAACATTTTAAGGAAATTGCTCTATATTGTCTGTAATTTACTTTAGAATACCCCAGTGTAAATGGAGATATATATGAGTTTCGATTTAATTTTACCGTAGGAGCAGGTAATTATCATTGAAGTGTCCTAATCAGGAACATACACTTCATGGGTGGTTAACTGGCTTTGAATAGCTCTAACTAAAACAATCCAGAAACACCTACACCAGCCTTTCAAATATCTTTATCTCCAATCAGCACAAGAGGCTTTGATATATGTTAGAAGTAATTTTTCACTGTGAAATGAATAGTGTTTAAGATATATGCATTGGCTAGAAATATTATACAGATTTTCATACCTTTGAATGAATAACCTAATATCTAAGCAATCCAATACCCTACGCCTTTTAGAATAAAGCACTGATTTAAGATTATAAATAAATTGTTTGGCTGCCTAATGACAGATTTTCTCAACTGACTCTAACTAAAACGTTAGCTATATTTGACATTAAAATATAATCACGGGCTTCCCTGGTGGCGCAGTTGTTGGAAGTCTGCCTGCCGATGCAAGGGACACGGGTTCGTGCCCCGGTACGGGAGGATCCCGCGTGCCGCAGAGCGGCTGGGCCCGTGAGCCATGGCCGCTGGGCCTGTGCGTCTGGAGCCTGTGCTCCGCAGCGGGAGAGGCCGCAACAGTGAGAGGCCCACGTACCACACACACAAAAAAATAAATAATATATATATAATCACATTCATCTATATTGAAGCTTGTATGCAAGATTCTGTCAGAGTGCCTAAAATGATGCAATTTATAGAGCATGATGACTTTTCCCAATAAACATTTCTATGTAGTGTTTGTATGTGTGGCAAATTTGAGCTTGCTTTCATTATGACATTTCACCTTACGGTGAAGTTATGGGGGAGAAGACCTACAGTCTCACCTAACTTTTAAGGGAGGTCACTCCACTTATCTACCCCAGAAACTTAATTATTATGAATGACCAAATTACCTTAGGTCAATTTACAACACATTTATAATAGGGGTCTTAGGGGTGGCAGCTCTGAGAAGGAGAAAGCTTAGAAACAATCTCAGCATGGTATCCTCCCTCCCAGTTATCATAATTAGTCTCCAGAAATATAGACATAGAATTCAAAATGTAAGATTTAATCGTGGCTTTGATAAGGGTCTTTGTATCTCTTTATTAAGCTTATAGAGATATCTATCCTCCCTTTTCTATGTCACTATTATATTCCCAATTCTCCACCCCAGTGAGCCTCTTTACCAGGTGTATTACCAACTATTTTTTGGAGATATGCTAAGTATTCTGCTGGTTTCTGAATTTGCAATACCCAAGGGCTTGTTTAGGGCCTTTAATCAGTCTGCTGAAAGTCCTGACAAATTCCGCTGACTTGAAAAATTAACAGTAAAAATAGAACCTCCATAATGTAAATTTCTCTGTTTTCATTCCATTTGTCCACATTTAGAATTGCCAGGCTACCTGAATTACCTGAAATAATAAACATTTGGGCAAAGTTTATTTTCTTGCTAACTTTATAGGTATGTGTCACTTCTTAATTCCCCATACAAAAATTTAAATTATCTAATCCTTTGTACATTTATTAATCAACTCTTGGAATTTCATTTAGGTCTATTTTAAAAGTTTTTTCTTGGGCTTTCCTGGTGGTGCAGTGGTTGAGAGTCCGCCTGCCCGTGCAGGGAACACGGGTTCGTGCCCCAGTCTGGGAAGATTCCACATGCCGTGGAGTGGCTGGGCCCGTGGGCCATGGCTGCTGAATCTGCGCGTCCGGAACCTGTGCGTCCGGAGCCTGTGCTCCGCAACGAATAAGAAAGTTTTTTCTTAAAATCTAATGTAGTCTCTAGAATAGTTCACAGAAATTTGAATGCCCTACCTTTGCAAATCTAAATCTTCTGTGCATTTGAAGGATAGTTTCAATCTTGCCATCTCAAGTTTCGATCTCTAGCATTATTAATTCAAATTATAATCAGTTTCTTCAGTCTCATACCATCCTTCCCTATGTCCCTTAACAAAACAAATTTAATCTTTTCATCTGGAAACAGTTCATTCCACATCTCGTCATGAGCTCACTACACTCTCAGATCACCTGATATCTATGAAAACAGATGTATAACAATTATTAGAAACAAAATCTGTAAAAGGTCTCTGAGATATCTGGTTCAGCAACCTTATTTTAGAGGTAAACTGTGTTTCCCAGAGAGGTTTAGCAAGTCTCTCAGTTATTCATCAACTTAGGGTCAAAGCTGAATTATTCAGAACCTAAATTTCCTTACTCCCTTAGGCCATGTCCCCCAAGGATACCACACCACTTCCTTATTCAATTGTCTGAATCACTAAGAGCCAACATTTCAGCAGTGGAAATATGGTGAAGTTGAAATAAAATCTATATGGAAATTTCAAGCTTTATTATTTAGACCTAGAAAAATACCCTAGGAACAGCAACATTAATTCTTTGACAGTTTTTAACAACAGCAAAAATACTATCTCTTTTATACTTTCTTCTTTATATTCCCAGATTATAGGAGGTGGAGAGGACCGTAGTCTTATTTCTCTTTCCTCTCTTTGGAGCCATCACATAAAGTTAAGAACCCTTAAGCTCTTGCTCTGATTGAGCCATTCCTGAAGCATCTTTTTCACGTTCCATTCATTGTGTAACAATTTTGCTTCTAACCCTAAAACTGTCAACTTTTTTCCTTGTCCTTTTTTTTTAGCTTTACATGAATTGGCGAAGGATGAACAAATAGGTCAATAAATGAATGAGACTGTAAAATGGGTTCTTCCATTCTGAAACCAAGGTAATTTTTCAGTTATATATAATTAATGCTTTCTGATAATTGGCAAAGAACCTTAATGGTATTGTATCCAAATGACTGACAGACTCTATAGCATCAGAAATGATAGTGATAATATGGGGTATGCTACCCAGAAAAAGCAAGGTTGACATCTACCAAATTATGTATGAAATCTAACATCTGTTAGAGCCATTCAAGGTGCAAAATAACTTAGTGAGTTAATATATACAATAACTTAGAAATGTCTAAATATTGTTAAATTATTGCTGATTAAATTTTTAAAGATTTAGTTTCACATTTTCTTTTTTCTTTTTTTTTTTCTTTTTTGCGGTACGGGGGCCTTTCACCGCCGCGGCCTACCCCGTCGCAGAGCACAGGCTCCGGACGCGCGGGCCCAGCGGCCACGGCCCACGAGCCCAGCCACTCCGCGGCATGTGGGATCACTCCCGGACCGGGGCACGGACCCGCGTCCCCCGCATCGGCAGGGGGACCCTCAACCACTGCGCCACCAGGGAAGCCCTCCCATTTTCTATTTTTATTTGATCATATATGTTGTATTGAGCTTTTGAGTATCCCTCTCTAAAAAACTCTTATTTTTGCTATCTAATCTGCACTGTCAATGCAAACCCATTTCTCACTCTTATAGTGTAGCTCTTTTTTCTTTTCAAGTACCAGAAATAAACATTTAACATTTGCAAACAGAAAACTCTGTGTTTCTACATGCATGAGACATGATAGACTTGGAGAAATGATTATCAACTGAATTCAGATATGGGAGAATGAAAGATGTCAATTTTAAAATGTTTTTTCACTTCCTTATGGAATCTCAGTGATCAGCTTCTGTGAACTTTCTTTCCTCATCTGTATAACAGGGATGCTAAGCTATATAACCTAAAATCTAATTATAGGAAATTAAAATAGCCACTTCAATATCTATCCCATGATATATCATGGTAATATAATCAGATAATAATATGGTCCAGCAATTTGTTAGCCAGCAAATGCATCTCCCCTTTCATGCTGCTTTACTAAATTCAGGTTTTTAATAAACATTCATTTCTGAAAGGTCCATAAGGTATAATTATGAGATTTTCCCATTATGGTGTGGCAGGTCTACAGAAGAACGAAGTGATAGTCTGATTATAAAATTATAACACATGCAATATGAGAGACACTATGGTAAGCCTAATCAGCTTGCTATAAAGTATTCAGAATTTTAAAGATGACATACATTCTATGAAGTTGCAACTGTCTAATCCATGTAATTGCTCTTTTTTCCCACTTAAATTTTGAACTATTTCCTTTGTGTGGTTAGAACTGGAAAAAAAAACTGACAATAAATCAGCATTATACCATATATTGGAACGCTTAGTAAGTAAAACATCATACATTACTATTATAAAATTATAAAAAATCAATTATGGTATTGGGTTATAGATTCTTTTTTTTTTTTTTTTTTTTTTTTTTATGCGTTACGCGGGCCTCTCACTGTTGTGGCCTCTCCCGTTGCGGAGGACAGGCTCCGGACGCGCAGGCTCAGCGGCCATGGCTCACGGGCCCAGCCGCTCCGCGGCATGTGGGATCTTCCCAGACCGGGGCACGAACCCGTGTCCCCTGCATCGGCAGGCGGACTCTCAACCACTGCACCACCAGGGAAGCCCGGGTTATAGATTCTTATGATAAAATATTTATTTTGTTTAGCAATAATAGCAATATAGTAAAATGAACTAAACTGGAAAAACTAAAAATCCCCCTCACCACTTTGTCAAGAGTACACACAGGAATGATGAAAGATTCCTTATTCTGTTTGTTTAATGTTTGGATTTCAGTGATGCCTACCTCTGAAGATAATCTTGAGTGGCACATTTGACATTATATGAATCTAGAGGAAGTTTGATGCCACATTTTCAAATACAATGAGATACTGCATTTCACTGTCAGTTTCTATGTTTCTAGAGAATTTCAGAATCATGCAAGAAATCTTAAGAATCAGGTCCTATCTTGTTATTTGTGAATATGAATTATTTCAAAATATAAAGCATAGGGAGAGGACGAGAAAATTTAAGGAAAATAATAGTATTACCTGGTCAAAGAAATCTAAATAGCTTTCAGTTAGAAACCCTAGTAATTAACATCATGAGTTTAATAATGAATAGTCAAGAAGATTTCAATCTTGATGTATTATACTTCTTGGGCTACTATAACAAAGTATCACACACTGGGTGGCTTAAACAACAAAAATTCATTTTCTCACAGAAGTCCAGGAGCAAGGCACTGGCAATGTTTGGTTTCTGGTGAGACCTCCCTTCCTGACTTGCAGAGAATCACCTTCTCAGTGTGTCCTCACATGGCCTTTCCTCTGTGTGTGTATATGCAGAGAGAGTGAGCGAGCTGTGGTGTCTCTTCCTCTTCCCATAAAGATATCTGTTCTGTTGGACTAGAGCCTCACCCTTATGACCTCATTTACCTTCAATTACCTCCTTAAAGGCCTTATCTCCAAGTACAGTCACATTGAAGGTTAGGCTTTTTTTCCTTTTCTTTTGTGCTGTGCCATACAGCTTGTGGTATCTTAGGCCATGCGGCATGTGGCATCTTAGTTCCCTGAACCTGTGCCCCCTGCAGTGGAAGCACGTAGTCTTAACCACTGGACCACCAGGGAAGTCCCCGAGGGTTAGGCTTTTAACATAAGAACTTTGTAGGAACATGATTCAGTTTATAATATTTGGTATCCATTGGAAACCCCTCAAAATATTTCTCTCTCTACTTTAGGTCAAGCTAGGAATAACTGGCATAAGATATTTATTAATTGTGACAATTGCAAGAAATTTATTCTCAATTAGAAGGAACATCTCAGTATTCTCATATTATAATTTTAGCCTTTACCTCCAGGAGAAGAATACAGAGGAATTATAACACAATCTAGAGGAAATACATTTTAAGACATTTTTTCCTATTGCTGAGTAGTATTGCATTGTATAAATATATCATAATTAGTTTATTAAACTGTTGTTGGTTTTGAATTGTTTCTGCTATTAACATTTGTTTGCACGTATTTGTGTGGACATATGTTTTCATTTCTCTTGATTAATTACCTAGAAATAGAAATGTTAAGTCATAGGACATATATATTTTACTTTATAAGAAACTGCCAAAAATTTTTCCAGAGTGGCTCTATCATTTAACACTCCCACCAGCAATGTATGAAGGTTCCAGTTGCTCTGCATCCTTGTTGACATTTGGTATTGTCATCTTTTAAATTTTAGCTATTTTAAGGGTATGAAATGGTATTTCATTGTGTTTTTAACTTGCATTTTCCTGATGACTAATGAAATTGATCACTTTTTCATATGCTTATTGTACTTTTTAGTTCTAGAATTTCCATTTGGTTCTCTTATATAGTTTCATTTCTCTGCTGAGATTTGCCTATCCATTCACTCATTCTGATCATCTTTTTCCTAAGTCATGAACATCTTAATAATTATTTCTTTAAAGTACTTGCCTGATAATTTTAACATCTAGATCACCTTGGGATTTCTTCCTATTGATTCTTTTTTCTCTTGACTAGGGAGACTCTTTGTTTCTTGATATGTCTATTACTTTTTGATTGCACACTGAATATTGTGGATGATGTATTGTAAGGACTCCAGATTTCATTATATCTCTCTGAGAAGTGTTGATTTTAGTGTGACCAGGCAATTAAGTTACTGGCTGATATCCATGAACTTGTAGAGGCTTGATTTGAAAGAAGCCAGACACAAAGGCATATTTACTGTATGATTCCTTTTATATTCCTTTTATAATAAGCTGAAGAACAGGAAAAACATTCCTATGGTGACACAATCAGAACATCAGTTGTAAATGGGGAGTGGAGACTGAATGCAAGGTGCACAGTATAATTTCTTGGAGTGATAAAAACATTTCAAATCTTATTTGAATTGATGCTTACATGACCGTATTCATCTGTTGTAACTCACCAAACTGTATGTAAATTTTTCTCAATAAAAATGGTATCAGGGCTTCCCTGGTGGCACAGTGGTTGAGAGTCCGCCTGCCGATGCAGGGGACATGGGATCGTGCCCCGGTCCGGGAAGATCCCACATGCCGCGGAGTGGCTAGGCCTGTGAGCCATGGCCACTGAGCCTGCATGTCCGGAGCCTGTGCTCCGCAGCGGGAGAGGCCCGCGTACGGCAAAAAAAAAAAAAAAAGGTATCAAAAAGTATCTGTAGACTACATATTCACTTATAAAATTTAAATTCCTCAATATCATTAAAGAATATGGACCTATTGTATATAATTGTCCTCCATGAATAGTTATCACTATATATAGTTTTCCATGCAATCAAATATAAATTCTAAATATAGAAAGCAATGAGAAAAAAAAAAAAGGAGCAAGAAATTTTCCAAACTTACAAAACAGTGTTTACTTGGGAGAGGGAAACTGCAAAGATATTTTCTGTTCCTCGTTAAGACCCTTTCTGCCTTCAGGATTCCAATTTACATTTTAAGAGGGAGAGAATTCAAATTGTTCCACTCCTCTGGAATGGATTCTGTGTCCAGCTAAAGAGAATAATTCTTTATAACATGGTATTTTATCTTGCATACTTATCTTATCCTAAAATAATTTAAAAAAACAGTGACATATTGAAAGTGAACTCACATTCTGATAGAAAAAGTTGTCACTAGTGGTGCATGGTCAAAAACAAACAAACAAAAGGCAATAAAGGAGTATGTCATCCTAAAGCAATGGTTCTCAACTCCAGCTGTACATTAGAATAACCTAGGCAGATTGTAAAATAAATACTAAGTCTTAAGCCTCACTAATTACAGCAGAATCCTTGAGTTATTATTCTCACTGAAATAAAAACTTCATGAGGGAAGAGCTGTTTTTTGATTTTTTTTCTCTTTTGTTCATTCTTATATCCCCAGAGCTTAGAACAGTGCCTGGCACTAGTATGCTCTCAATATTTGATGAACCGGTGAAGAGTAAACAAGTTATTACAAGCCAAGGACAATTTTGGTCTTGTTCAAAATGGCAGAATTCTTCTAGATAATAAAGAATACAGCAGTGTGAAGAAGTTATTTTACAAAAATGTCTGATGATTTGTATTCATTTTATTTTATTTGTTTATATTTTATACAGCAAGTTCTTATTAGCTATCTATTTTATACATATTAGTGTATATATGTCAATCCCAATCTCCCAATTCATCCCATCACCACCACCCCCACACACATACGTCCATACGTTTGGTGTCCATACGTTTGTTCTCTACATCTGTGTCCCTATTTCTGCCTTGCAAACCAGTACATCTGTACCATTTTTCTAGATTCCACATATATGCGTTAATACATTGTATCTGTTTTCCTCTCTCTGACTTACTTCACTCTGTATGTCAGTCTCTAGGTCCATCCACATCTCTACAAATGACTCAATTTTGTTCCTTTTCATGGCTGAGTAATATTCCATTGTGTTCATGTACCACATCTTTATCCATTCATCTGTCGATGGGCATTTAGGTTGCTTCCATGACCTGGCTATTGTAAATAGTGCTGCAATGAACATTGGGGTTCATGTGTATTCATTTTAGCTGAAAATTATTATACTAAGCATTTATTGAGCATTTTCTATGTATCAGGAATTATGCTCAGAGTAAGGTATACAAATGTTAATAAGGCATAGTTCTGCATTTGAGAAGCTTCCAGTCTGTTAGGGATTAATGGTAAAGAGAAAGTCTAGCACAAAAACATACATCTATTTATTCATTCATTCAACACTTATTTATTAATTATTTACTCTGCGTCATGGACATATGTGCCAGTATATGCTGTGGTAAACAAGGCAAATATGATAACTCTCCTCCTGTCTAGTGAGGGAGAAAGATAATAAACAAGAGAAAAAAAAAGAATTACAATTTGTGATAAATATTATGAAGGAAATGATTATAATGTTGTGATGGAGAATTTGGGTCAGGTAAAAGGCACTGTTTTGTATTGGATGGTCAGGAAATACCTCTCTAGGGAGAAACTTTAATGATGAGAAGAAGTCAAGAATGCAAAGTGCATAGAGAGTTTCTAGCAGAAGAAATATGTTCAAAATACTTGAGGTTGGAAAGAACTTAGCATGTTCAAGGACCTGAAAGAATCCAATGGCTAGAGCATAGATAGAAAGTAGAACAAGTTGAAAGTGGATTAATAGATGGGGTTATTAAATTCACAGCCTTGTAGGCCACAGTAGAAAGTTTGGATTTTATTCTAAGGGCAATATGAATCTATTAAATGGTTTTAAACAATAAAATGGCATGATACAATTTATATATTTAAAAGATTAAAAAGATTTCTTTTTCCAAATGTAAAATAGATTAGAAAGTGGACAAAACGGAGGTGTGAATATTAGTTAGGAAGTTTTACAGAAGTCCAGGTGAGCGATGACAGAGGCAGTGAATTACAGAGATTCTAGTACATATGGAGAAAAGTGAGCTGCTCTGAATATATCCGAAGACAGATTTGATAGGACTTGGTGAGGAATTGAATGTGAGTGAGGGAGAGAGAAGAATCAGTAATGACCCATAGGTTTCTGATTTACAAGAATGGGAGGATCAAGTAAATATGTACATAGATGGGGAAGAATAGGTCAACTCCAACTTTTAAAGTTTGGATAGAAAAGGAACCAAGGAAGAATAAAGAATAACCAGAGAGGGAGCAGAGAACTCTAGAGCATGAGGTATCTCAGAATCTAAAAATCTCCCTAAAAGAGGAGAGTATTTCAAGAAGGAAGAAGTGATCAAATATGTTCAATGAGGCTAAGGGCAGAGAAGTATCCACTGGATATGGAAAAATGAAGGTTGTTTGCAATCTTGATTAAAGCAAGTTCAGTAGAATTATTGGAACAAAATTCAGATGAAAGGGGACTGAAGAGTAAATGGGGGCTTCCCTGGTGGCGCAGTGGTTGAGAATCTGCCTGCTAATGCAGGGAACACGGGTTCGAGCCCTGGTCTGGGAGGATCCCACATGCCGCGGAGCAACTAGGCCCGTGAGCCACAACTACTGAGCCTGCGCATCTGGAGCCTGTGCTCCGCAACAAGAGAGGCCACGATAGTGAGAGGCCTGCACACCGCAATGAAGAGTGGCCCCCGCTTGCCACAACTGGAGAAAGCCCTCGCACAGAAACGAAGACCCAACACAGCAAAAATAAATTAAAAAAAAAAAAAAAAAAAAAGAGTAAATGGGAAGGAAGGCAATGGAGGAAGCAGGAGTAGACAACAGTTTCAAGAAGTTTAGTTTCAAAGGGAAGCAGAAAAATGGAATGAGAGGTGGTATTGAATCAAGAGGAGATACCAGAGCATATTTGTACATTGATGGGGATGCTCTAGTACAAAGAGACTGATGGTTCAGGGAAAGAGGGAGTGTTAATAAAGAAGTCTGAGGAAGGAGCATGGTAATTGAAGATGTCCTTGAGAGAATGATGACCTGTGGAATCTAAGCTGGACAAGGAGGGGAGAGGATATGAAAGCTAAACAAAGCTATGAATAAAGAAAGCTAAAAATAAATAAATAAATATAAATTTAAAAATAAAGAAAGCTAGAAAGAGCAATGAATACTTGACCTTCTGAGAAGGAAGCATGTTTGGAAAAGGAAGAGGATGACCTCATGGAGACATAAGGTTGAGCAAAAGTTGTATGGTCTTCTGAGACTATTATGGAGAATGGAGGCAGTGAAAAGAGATGAAACTTGAAAGCTAGCTTTTGAAGGATACTGCATGACTGCCAAAGAATTTGAACTTAATTTGTTAACAACCATAATTATGAAGACTCTTTGAGTTGCAAATAACAGATATCTACTTGGGTGGTATCTACAATGAAAGGGGTAAGGTTATAGATGTCTTACAGAATTCAAGAATGAAAAAGAAGTAACGGCCTGGGAAGCACTGGAATATAGTGTTTATTGTCATTCATTTCTCCTTTTCTTTTCTTTTCCAGTCTGTTTAATTCTTCTCCATTTCATATATTAGAATATGGTGACCCCATTGCTTATAAGTTTTTACAGGAGGGAGAGAGATTGAGCCAGTTCAGGTATCTACTTCTGTTCCAATCAACTATGGCTGGAGAGTGGGTTGTCACTGAATAAATATGGTTTCTGGAAGCCCATTCCTGTGGATCAGTAGCTGAATTCATAGAAGATAATATTTTTAGAAGTTTAGCAGGCAGCCCTCAAATCATCAAGACATAGGAGGATTTTTTTTTTTTAATACGGAAGTAACATGATCAAACCCAACATTTAAAAAGATAACTCTGGCAGCAGTATAAAGAATACATAGATAGAGACAAACTAGATTCAGAAAGATAGTCGAGTTAGGAAAGCACTAAGAAAAATGCCAAGCAAAAAAATAAAACGAACTGGGTTTGGGATAGCAGTAGTAGCAATGGAAAGTCATGGACGGATATCAGACACATTTCAGAGGTTGGATGGACCAGACTTTAATATAAGCAGTGAGGAATGGTGAAAAAGAAAAGATTACTCCAAGATTTCTAGCTTGGGCAACAGGGTAAATATGATTGCTGATAACTGAGACATGAAAAACAAGAAACGAAACAAACAAAAAAACCCCACCAAGGTTTGAGGGGGCAATATCAAGACTGAAGAGTTACAGTAAATCCAATGACAAATCCAAAGCTCAAGAAAGAGTTGAAAATTCAGTATTTCAGAGACACAAAGGCAATAGTTGGAATGTTAGGATTCCATGAGATCATTCAGGAAGATCATGTAAAGTGAGAAAAGACAGTAACTCCCTTGGGAAACTCCATCAGAAGAGATGGAACTAGGAGAAAAGTAAGGAGCAGTCAGAGACGTTAGGGAAGAATAAGAGATAACTGTGTCTTAGAAGCCAAGAAAGAGCTTTACAGGAAAAAAAAAAGATCAACGATATCAAATTCTGCTGGAAGGAAATATAGGCTGAGAGCTGAAAAAAGGCTAACGTATTTGGCAATCACATGATTGCTAACCTTTCTCACAGCAATTTCAGTAGGGTGGTGGGGGTGGAAGCCAGATTGCAGTGGTTTGAGAAGTGACTGAGAGAAGAGGAAGTGGAGGCAGTGCTTATGACCTGCTCTTTCCAAAGGTTGCCTATAAACTAGAATATATACAAGCATAGAATGATTTATTCTATTAAAACTTATTTTTTCATTATTTTGGATTGAACTAAAACTAAATCATTGACAAAGCTCCAATTGAACCACGGACTCCTTATTCCCAAATATCTAGAGATCACTTTATCTTTAAATAAATTAATTCTGTGGCCTCTTAGAGAGGTAGATCCAATGGTACTATATCTCATCTTTATTTTTACTGGTTTTCATGCCATGGTCTTTAATGATTTCTCCCATTATCATTCCTTTTTACTCCATCTCAGCTCTCAGACACATGACCCTTTTGCCAATCTCATTAAAGCTTGTGCTCATTTTCTCAAGTTTCCTATCAATCTGGGTAATTTCTTCCTACACAAAACCCAGTCTCCTATTAACTGGCTCATTACCTTGAGTTAAAAGTTTAGAAACTTCAAACTGAAATCACTGCAGTATCCTGAAAAGAAACTACTTTTGAAGATGCTGACACATCTGTAAGCCAAGACATTCTTTAGATTGAATTCATTGTTTTACAGCTCCAACTTATTCCTTGTCAAGTTCCTATTTTCACCAGTTTTCCTTCCTCACTGTAATGGTACATTTATTACTCTCCAGGTCATAACAGTTGCAAACATCTGGAGTAGTAGAGGACAAAAATCAGTTAATATGTTGATCACAGCTCTGCCTGTGTTGATAGAGCTATGTGGTTCAGAAAATGTATACTATTAATGTTACTCTAGTTCTCTCTCCAGTTGAAGACAACTAGGTTAATAAACATTTGTCCTCATTTATTTGCATGCTAACTAGTTTTATCTTTGCATTTTTTGGCTTACTTCACTGATGCTGAACATCCTAAAAAACCATTGCTGCTTTGGATCAGTGAGAAAGACCAAGAGACATGAAGAGAAAAAAAAAAAATTGAAAAAAATGTAATAAGATAAATGATCCAAACTCATTATACCTAATGAGTAATTAAAAATATTCTTTGGTAGTACAGGTAAACATCTCCTCAAATAGATTTTTTTACAAAGCATCTATAATAAGTTCAAGACATACATCACTTCAAGCAGAATAACGTCTCCTAAAAAGAACTAAGATGCCCCAGTATTCAGCTGCCCTTTCTATCAAATATTTATTTAGTACATATTTCATGGTGGTCACTGTGATATAGAGATATGGGCCTTGGTTTGTGTTTTGAAAACCATATCGTGGGGTGAGGAGAGAGAATATCCTATCCACAGGAAAGTAAGTAATAATATAAGTATATTTTCAGTGACAAAATGAATTTTACAGATTATAAGAGCTATCAGATTCCATATTGGTATTAGTATACCGATATGGAATAATTTAGAAAAGATTTCATGAAGGAAGTGCTCCTTGTGCTGGATCTTGGAGGAAGTATAAGACATAGGCTAGCAAAAAGGCATGGGGAAGACATTATAGGCAGAGGACAAAACTTAAACAATGATCCAGAGGAGATGTAGAATTGCTGAAGAATCAGGCCTGAAGGCCTGCAAGTGTCTTTCATGCTCTGGAGGAAGTTAGCCACCATGAATAAAGTCTAACTACCCTGAGCCTATCATCATGCTGTGAGAAGCCCCACCTACCCATGTGGAGAGGTCACATGGAGACCTGAGGCCACTGGCCCTGAGTTCCCAGCTGAAACAGCCAGCACCAATATGCCAGAAACATGAGTGAGGCCACCTTGGAAGTGGGTTTTCTAGGAGTAATTGAGCTACTTACCTGATACCATTGCTCAGCCCTGCATAAATTTTGGAATTTTGAGCAAATAAATGATTGATACTATTTTAAATCATTAAATTTTGGAATGAATCACTGCCTCTTTTCTTGATATGGGTTAAAATTATAACAAGCAAAATTTATCTGTGAAGATCTCTTGCTTCGGTATTATTCACTTTCCCAACTTTGTCTTCTCTACCATGTAGCATAAATCTTTATTCTCAAAATCCATATCATATGATGACTGGTTAATTTATTTTTTAAAAAGGTCAAAATGATCCTTTTTTTTTTTAACATCTTTATTGGGTATAATTGCTTTACAATGGTGTGCCAGTTTCTGCCTTATAACAAAGTGAATCAGCTATACATATACATATATCCCCATATCACCTCCCTATTGCATCTCCCTCCCACCCTCCCTATCCCACCTCTCTATGTAGTCTCAAAGCACCAAGCCGATCTCCCTGTGCTATGTGACTGTTTCCCACTAGCTATTTTACATTTGGTAGTGTATATATGTCCATGCCACTAGGGGCAGGACAGGAATAAAGATGCAGACGTAGAGAATGGACCTGAAGACACGGGGAGGGGGAAGGGTAAGCTGGGACGAAGTGAGAGAGTGGCATGGACAAAATGTTCCTTCTAATGTTATTTATCTTTTAACAAAGGAAGATAGGAATATCTTTTTATTTATTTATTTATTTTTGGCTGCGTAGGGTCTTCATTGCTGCATGAGGGCATTCTCTAGTTGCAGCAAGCAGGGGCTACTCTTCGTGTGGTGCACTTCTCATTGCAGTGGCTTTTCGTGTTTCAGAGCACAGGTTCTAGGAGCATGCGCTTCAGTAGTTGTGGCGTGCAGGCTCAGTAGTTGTGGCTCGCAGGCTCTAGAGCGCAGGTTCAGTAGTTGTGGTGCACAGGCTTAGTTGCTCCACGGCATGTGGAATCTTCCTGGACCAGGGCTCAAACCTGTGTGCCCTGCATTGGCAGGCGGATTCTTAACCACTGAGACACCAGGGAAGTCCCAGATAGGAATATCTTTTTTTTTTTTTTTTTTTTTTGCAGTACGCGGGCCTCTCACTGCTATGGCCTCTCCCGTTGCGGAGCACAGGCTCCAGACGCGCAGGCTCAGCGGTCATGGCTCACGGGCCCAGCCGCTCCGCGGCATGTGGGATCCTCCCGGACCGGGGCACGAACCCGTGTCCCCTGCATCGGCAGGCGGACTCTCAACCACTGCGCCACCAGGGAAGCCCCAGATAGGAATATCTTTAAGATGCAAGTGCTGAAAAGGATGTAGGGTGGGAATGTAATGAAAAAGAAAGAAAAGGAAAAGTATAAAATCACCATATAAAAGTCCCAAACATCCAATTTAAGCTATATTGCTTCAGGTTATCTAGATCACAATTTTTCTTTGCTTGATTTCTCTACTTAAAAATGTATGTCACTTCCGTAGGTATTTTTTCTTTCAGTTGAGAAAAGTTAATTACTAACTATGATTGCTTTATAAACCTCATATGCCAATTTATTATAGGCTAAAATCAACTTGACAGATAAATATTTAAAAATAATCAGCAAACAAAAGATTTTCCCCATCTCATGCTTTTTCTAAAACATGTAAAGTGAACCAAAGAGTAAAACAAAAATGTATTATACTCCTCTTCAACTGGTCTGCCACTAGTTCTCTTTAACTAGTCTGATACTTTAATGGGAATTTTCTTTTTCCATTTAAGAACACATATTCTCCTAAAATTAAGTAGCACATATTTCAATTCAACACAAAAATCCGGTTTCTATCACTGTCAACTTCTGGGAATTAAACCACATTAAGAATTTAGGGGGAAGATGGCGGAAGAGTAAGACGCGGAGATCACCTTCCTCCCCACAGATACACCAGAAATATATCTACATGTGGAACAACTCCTACAGAACACATACTGAATGCTGGCAGAAGACCTCAGACCTCCCAAAAGGCAAGAAAGTCACCACGTACCTGGGTAGGGCAAAAGAAAAAAGAATAAACAGAGACGAAAAGATAGGAATGGAGCCTGCACCAGTGGGAGGGAGCCGTGAAGGAGGAAAGGATTCCACACACTAGGAAGCCCCTTCGTGGGTGGAGACTGAGGGTGGTGGAGGGCGAAAGCTTCGGGGCCGCGGAGGAGAGCACAGCAACAGGGGTGCGAGGGGAAAAGCGGAAAGATTTCCGCACAGAGGATTGGTGCCACTTTAGCACTGGGGACACACATCAAAAACAACGGGAACTACAAACCTGCAGCCTACAAAAAGGAGACCTCAAACACAATAAGATAAGCAAAATGAGAAGACAGAAAAACACACAGCAGATGAAGGAGCAAGATAAAAACCCACCAGACCTAACAAATGAAGAGGAAATAGCCAGTCTACCTGAAAAAGAATTCAGAATAATGATAGTAAAGGTGATCCAAAATCTTGGAAATAAAATAGAGAAAATGCAAGAAACATTTAACAAGGAGCTAGAAGAACTAAAGATGAAACAAGCAATGATGAACAACACAATAAATGAAATTTAAAACACTCTAGATGGGATCAATAGCAGAATAACCGAGGCAGAAGAACGGATAAGTGACCTGGAAGATAAAATAGTGGAAATAACTACTGCAGAGCAGAATAGAGAACAAAGAATGAAAAGAACTGAGGACAGTCTCAGAGACATCTGGGACAACATTAAACACACCAACATTTGAAGTATAGGGGTCCCAGAAGAAGAAGAGAAAAAGAAAGGAACTGAGAAAGTATTTGAAGAGATTATAGTTGAAAACTTCCCTAATATGGGAAAGGAAATAGTTAATCAAGTCCAGGAAGCACAGAGAGTCCCATACAGGATAATTCCAAGGAGAAATACGCCAAGACACATATTAATCAAACTGTTAAAAATTAAATACAAAGAAAACATATTAAAAGCAGCAAGGGAAAAACAACAAATAACACACAAAGGAATCCCCATAAGGTTAACAGCTGATCTTCCAGCAGAAACTCTGCAAGCCAGAAGGGACTGGCAGGACATATTTAAAGTGATGAAGGAGAAACACCTACAACCAAGATTACTCTACCCAGCAAGGATCTCATTCAGATTTGATGGAGAAATTAAAACCTTTACAAACAAGCAAAAGCTGAGAGAGTTCAGCACCACCAAACCAGCTTTACAACGAATGCTAAAGGAACTTCTCTAGGCAAGAAACACAAGAGAAGGAAAAGACGTACAATAATGAACCCAAAATAATTAAGAAAAAGGGAATAGGAACATACATATCGATAATTACCTTAAATGTAAATGGACTATATGCTCCCACCAAAAGACACAGATTGGCTGAACAGATAAAAGAACAAGACCCATATATATTCTGTCTACAAGAGACCCACTACAGACCTAGGGACACATACAGACTGAAAGTAAGGGGATGGAAAAAGATATTCCATGCAAATGGAAACCAAAAGAAAGCTGGAGTAGCAATCCTCATATCAGAGAAAATAGACTTTAAAATAGAGAATATTACAAGAGACAAAGATGGACACTACATAAAGATCAAGGGATCGATCCAAGAAGAAGATATAACAATTGTAAATATTTATGCACCCAACATAGGAGCACCTCAATACATAAGGCAAGTACTAACAGCCATAAAAGGGGAAATCGACAGTAACACATTCATAGTAGGGGACTTTAACACCCCACTTTCACCACTGGACAGATCATCCAAAATGAAAATAAATAAGGAAACACAAGCTTTAAATGATACATTAAACAAGATAGACTTAATTGATATTTATAAGACATTCCATCCCAAAACAACAGAATACAATTTTTCACAAGTGCTCATGGAACACTCTCCAGGATAGATCATATCTTGGGTCACAAATCAAGCCTTGGTAAATTTAAGAAAATTGAAATTGTATCAAGTATCTTTTCTGACCAAAACGCTATGAGACTAGATATCAATTACAGGAAAAGGTCTGTAAAAAATAAAAACACATGGAGGTTAAACAATACACTACTTAATAACGAAGTGATCACTGAAGAAATCAAAGAGGAAATCAAAAAATATCTAGAAACAAATGACAGTGGAGACACGATGACCAAAAACCTATGGGATGCAGCAAAAGCAGTTCTAAGAGGGAAGTTTATAGCAATACAATCTTACCTTAAGAAACAGGAAACATCTCGAATAAACAACCTAACCTTGCACCTAAAGAAATTAGAGAAAGAAAAGCAAAAAAACCCCAAAGTTAGCAGAAGAAAGAAATCATAAAAATCAGATCAGAAATAAATGAAAAATAAATGAAGGAAACGATGGCAAAGATCAATAAAACTAAAAGCTGGTTCTTTGAGAAGATAAACAAAATTGATAAACCATTAGCCAGACCCAGCAAGAAAAAAAGGGAGAAGACTCAAACCAATAGAATTAGAAATGAAAAAGGAGAAGTAACAACTTACACTGCAGATATACAAAAGATCATGAGAGATTACTACAAGCAACTCTATGCCAATAAAATGGACAACCTGGAAGAAATGGACAAATTCTTAGAAATGCACAACGTGCCAAGACTGAATCAGGAGGAAATAGAAAATATGAACAGACCAACCGCAAGCACTGAAATTGAAACTGTGATTAAAAATCTTCCAACAAAAAAAAGCCCAGGACAGGTGGCTTCACAGGTGAATTCTATCAAACATTTGGAGAAGAGCTAACACCTATTCTTCTCAAACTCTTCCAAAATATAGCAGAGGGAGGAATACTCCCAAACTCATTCTACGAGGCCACCATCCCCTTGATACCAAAACCAGACAAAGATGTCAGAAAGAAAGAAAACTACAGGCCAATATCACTGATGAACATAGATGCAAAAGTCCTCAACAAAACACTAGCAAACAGAATCCAACAGCACATTAAAAGGATCATACACCATGATCAAGTGGGGTTAATCGCAGGAATGCAAGGATACTTCAATATACACAAATCAATCAATGTGATACACCATATTAACAAATTGAAGGAGAAAAACCATATGATCATCTCAATAGATGCAGAAAAAGCTTTTGACAAAATTCAACACCCATTTATGATAAAAACCCTGCAGAACGTAGGCATAGAGGGAACTTTCCTCAACATAATAAAGGCCATATATGACAAACCCACAGCCAACATCATCCTCAATGGTGAAAAACTGAAAGCATTTCCACTAAGATCAGGAACAAGACAAGGTTGCCCACTCTCACCACTCTTATTCAACATAGTTTTGGAAGTTTTAGCCACAGCAATCAGAGCAGAAAAGGAAATAAAAGGAATCCAAAACGGAAAAGAAGAAGTAAAGCTGTCACTGTTTGCAGATGACATGATACTATACACAGAGAATCCTAAAGATGCTACCAGAAAACTACTAGAGCTAATCAATGAATTTGGTAAAGTAGCAGGATACAAAATTAATGCACAGAAATCTCTGGCATTCCTATACACTAAGGATGAAAAATCTGAAAGTGAAATCAAGAAAACACTCCCATTTACTATTGCAACAAAAAGAATAAAATATCTAGGAATAAACCTACCTAAGGAGACAAAAGACCTCTATGCAGAAAATTATAAGACACTGATGAAAGAAATTAAAGATGATACAGATAGATGGAGAGATATACCATGTTCTTGGATGGGAAGAATCAACATTGGGAAAATGACTCTACTACCCAAAGCAATCTACAGATTCAATGCAATCCCTATCAAACTACCACTGGCATTTTTCACAGTACTAGACAAAAAATTTCACTATTTGTATGGAAACACAAAAGACTCTGAATAGCCAAAGCAATCTTGAGAGCGAAAAACTGAGCTGGAGGAATCAGGCTCCCTGACTTCAGACTATACTACAAAGCTACAGTAATCAAGACAGTATGGTACTGGCACTAAAACAAAAAGATAGATCAATGGAACAGGATAGAAAGCCCAGAGATAAACCCACGCACATATGGTCACCTAATCTTTGATAAAGGAGGCAGGAATGTACAATGGAGAAAGGACAGCCTCTTCAATAAGTGGTGCTGGGAAAGCTGGACAGGTACATGTAAAATTATGAGATTAGGTCACTCCCTAACACCATACACAAAAATAAGCTCAAAATGGATTAAAGACCTAAGTGTAAGGCCAGAAACTATCAAACTCTTAGAGGAAAACATAGGCAGAACACTCTATGACATAAATCACAGCAAGATCCTTTTTGACCCACCTCCTAGAGGAATGGAAATAAAAACAAAAATAAACAAATGGGGGCTTCCCTGGTGGCGCAGTGGTTGAGAGTCCACCTGCCGATGCAGGGGACACGGGTTCGTGCCCCGGTCTGGGAAGATCCCACATGCCGCGGAGCGGCTGGACCTGTGAGCCATGGCCGCTGAGCCTGCGCGTCTGGAGCCTGTGCTCCACAACGGGAGAAGCCACAACAGTGAGAGGCCCGTGTACCGCCAAAAAAAAAAAAGTAAATATATAAATAAATAAATAAATAAACAAATGGGACCTAATGAAACTTAAAATCTTTTGCACAGCAAAGGAAACCATAAACAGGACCAAAAGACAGCCCTCAGAATGGGAGAAAATATCTGCAAATGAAGCAACTGACAAAGCATTAATCTCCAGAATTTACAAGCAGCTCATGCAGCTCAATAACAAAAAAACAAACAACCCAATCCAAAAATGGGCAGAAGACCTAAATAGACATTTCTCCAAAGAAGATATACAGAATGCCAACAAACACATGAAAGAATGCTCAACATCATTAATCATTAGAGAAATGCAAATCAAAACTACAATGAGATATCATCTCACACTAGTCAGAATGGCCATCATCAAAAAATCTAGAAGCAATAAATGATGGAGACGGTGTGGAGAAAAGAGAACACTCTTGCACTGCTGGTGGGAATGTCACTTGATACAGCCACTATGGAGAACAGTATGGAGGTTCCTTAAAAAACTACAAATAGAACTACGATACGACCCAGCAATCCCACTACTGGGCATATACCCTGAGAAAACCATAATTCGAAAACAGTCATGTACCAAAATGTTCATTGTAGCTCTATTTACAATAGTCCAGAGATGGAAACAACCTAAATTTCCATCATTGGATGAATGGATAAAGAAGATGTGGCACATATATACAATGGAATATTACTCAGCCATAAAAAGAAATGAAATTGAGCTATTTGTAATGAGGTGGATGGACCTAGAGTCTGTCATAAAGAGTGAAGTAAGTCAGAAAGATAAAGACAAATACCGTATGCTAACACACATATATGGAATCTAAGAAAAAATAAATGTCATGAGGATCCTAGGGGTAAGGCAGGAATAAAGACACAGACCTACTAGAGAATAGGCTTGAGGATATGGGGAGGGGGAAGGGTAAGCTGTGACAAAACGAGAGAGTGGCATGGACATATATACAGTACCAAACGTAAAGTAGATAGCTAGTGGCAAGCAGCTGCATAGCACAGGGAGATCAGCTCAGTGCTTTGTGACCTCCTAGAGGGGTGGGATAGGGAGGGTGGGAGGGAGGGAGATGCAAGAGGGAAGAGATATGGGAACATATGTATACATATAACTGGTTCACTTTGTTATAAAGCAGAAACTAACACACCATTGTAAAGCAATTATACTCCAATAAAGATGTAAAAAAAAAAGAATTTAAAACTTTGTCTATCGCTTTCTATTTTAAAGTTATGGACACTGTTAAGAGATATAGTCAAGAAGTATTTGATATTTCTCTTTCACTTTTATATATCTTCTCATTTAACAGATATGCTGAGTCCTTGCTATGTTTACACTAAATTTATCTAGGTAGCAAAATAAGTAACTAGTTTGTATCAAATTTCCACTTACTTTATTTTATAAATAGTACATAAATAAAAATTCCATTGGTTTGCATCCTCTTACTAGTAACTGCTAACTTCATGAAAATATAGACACTCTCTTTTTTTTTTTTTTTTTTTTTTGCCACTGAAGCTACAATACCTAGCAGAATGTCTGTCATATAATAGTTGCTGAACAGATTTATTGAGGTACAATTAATATACAACAAAGAACATGCATTTAAAATGTACAGTGTGACAAATTTTTACGTCTGTACAGACTCATAAGATTACCACCATATTCAGGATAATAAACATATCCATTGTCCTCAAAAGTTTCCTCATGCTCCTTTGTAATCCCTCCTATCATGACTACTGATCCACTTTCTGTCACTATAGATTAGTTTGCATTTTCCAGAGTTCTATGTAAGTGAAATAATAAAGTATGGTTTGCTTTCTGTCTAGCTTCTTTTACTCAGCTTAATTATTTTGAGATTATTTTTTGTTGTGTGAACCAATAGTTTATTTCTTTTTATTGCTGACTAGTATTCTGTTGTATGGCTAAACCACAGTTTGTTTATCCATTCATCTGCTGAGGGACATTTTGGTTGTTTCATTTGGGGCTGTTACACATAAAGCTGCTGTGAACATTCATGTATGTCTTTATATAGATATACACTTTCATTTCTCTTGGGTAAATACTTAGGAGTGGTATGGCTGGATAATATGGTAGGTGTATTTTTAGTTTTTTAAGAGTGTCAAACCGTTTTCCAAAGTAGTCGCACCATTTAACGTTTGCACCTGCATTGTGTGAGAATTCTCCTTTCTCTATGTTCAAGTCAATACTTGGTATGGCCAAACTTTTAAATTTTAGTCATTAGCACTGATGTGTAGTGGTAGCTCATTGTGATTTTAATTTGCTTGCCCCTAATGACTAACGATATTGAGCACTTTTTCACACACTTTTTGCCAACTATTTGCCCAACCCAAGGTCATAAAGATTTTCATCTAAAAGTCTTACAGTGTTAGGTTTTATATTGAGGTCTGTGTTCTATTTCGAGTTATTTTTTATATATGGCATGAGGCAGGGACTGAAGGACATTGTTTTGCATATGGATGTCCAATTTTTCCAGCAACATTTGTCAAAAATACTATCCTTTCTCCACCAATAAGCTTTGCAACTTTGTGGAAAAACTAGTTGTCTATACATGTATGGGTCTATTTCTGAATGTTCTCTCCTGTTTCTTTGATGTATTTGTTTCTCTTTATGCCACTGCCACACTGTCTTGATTATTGTGGCCATATACTAAATCTTGAGATCTCCAACTTTGTTCTTCATTTTCAAAATTGTTTTGAATCTTCTGAGTTTTTTTTTTCCACATGAACTTTAGAATCAGCTTGTCAAGTTCTACAAAAAGGCTTACTTGGATTTTGATTGGGATTACCCTGAATCTTTACAACAATTTAGGGAGAATCGACATTCTAACAACATTGAGTCTTCTGACCAATGGCTGAATACATTTTTAAGGGATAAAAGAAGAATTGTTGAAGTTCAGTTTTAGAATAAAGAATTTTAAGAAACTCTAGGTAAATTAGAAATATCATGTTTATTAAAATGTTATGGCGGGGAATTTTGATTTGGCTTTTCAAAAAACATTCTAATTATACTTTCAAAATTTGGGGGAGATACGGTCAACCTTAGGAAATGTATTGTAATTGCTTCATTCTTTGACATATAACACCTTGTAATTTCAGAACTAATATGAGATCTTTGGAGCATGCTCTACCTTTAGAAAAAGAAAAAGAAAATAGTGATTTGGTGACAAACTATTAAAATCTAAAGGGAGACAGATGAACATTCAATAAAAGAAAGTCTAGATTTAGCTTCTTGCATCCAGGCAATTTCACTTTTTCAGGCCCCTTAAAAACAAATAATACCTATCACATTCATTTGCTTTTGTAATTTTTTAACTTTTCAAAACACTTTCAGTTCACGATTTTCTTTTATTCATACAACTTTGTGAAGTAAGAATGACAAGTCGCCATCATTGGCAGCTGAGGAAATTGAGGAACCCAGCAGATAACAGATCACCAAAAGTCACTGTGAGAGCTAGTGAAAACTGCTTTCAGGTCACCTAATTCTCTTCTGAGATGTTTCTTCATTAGACACTTCTGTGCAAAAAATAGAATTCACTCTAGCTGTTCGAATAGAAAAGGCA
This sequence comes from Phocoena phocoena, assembly GCF_963924675.1. Classification (NCBI taxonomy): domain Eukaryota; kingdom Metazoa; phylum Chordata; class Mammalia; order Artiodactyla; family Phocoenidae; genus Phocoena; species Phocoena phocoena. The sequence goes on along the minus strand of NC_089227.1, from coordinate 69,796,244 downwards.
TTTATTAAAGGATGTTAGGTGTCCCCCTAATCTCCAGAAGGACCAGTGAGGCAGACTTGCAGACTACCCAGCCCAGATCAACACCTAAGTCAGACCCAGTGACTAATGTGCTAGGTCAGACCTCACTACCTTTGTTTTTTTGGCTTAACGGCAAATGTTGGACACTAGAAGACAGGACCTCGGTCACTATGATCCTAAAAGACCCACACCAGCACAGTCTCCCTCAACGAACCAAAAGGTTCCCTGTAGCTTCTGCTTCATTGTTCTGCCCTTTTCTGAACAGACAGGTCATTCCAGAGAATATGATTAGCAGAGTCCAGTCACTTATTTGAGCCTACATTCATAATGGGGGAAATTCCCCAAACATAAAAATGAAATTTAAAAAGGAGTGAATAGCCTCAACATGGCAAGGTACATGTCACAAAGCATTCTTAAAATCATTGTGAGTCACTGAATGACAGTGGTTTGGGGGTTGACAGGGATCTTTTAAATTGCCAGTATTTTCCAAATTTTAGCCATGACTCATTAGAACATCATAAAAATCAATGTAGTGTGCTCCATAGTTTTAAAAATTAAAATAGAATTGAAAATACCACTATGGATTGCACTTAGGGAAGGTAAGTACTGTCTGGTGAAACTTTTGTCCTAATTGTATATGTGTGTCTACATGTCTATATATATGTATATGTACAATATATATGTATTCGTACATATGTATAATATATATTTATATTTGTATATATATAGTGTGTGTATATATATATATATATACATATACATATATATATATTTTTTTACATTGGGGCTTAGGGTACATCCCAAGCCCCAATGTAAAATGTATTTTTTACTGTGAGTCGTGGTGAATATAAAAAATTGAAAAATGCTAGTCTAATCCAATCTCTTCATTTTACATTTAAAGGAGAAAAAATAAGGCTCAGAGAAATCAAGTACCTTGCTCTGGCGGTTAGCATAAAGCTGGAATCAAGATGCAGAAAATCTCTCAGTCCTACTCTGCATTATAAGGACATTATCTATCACCTAGAAGAATACTTCCCATTTCCTATGTAGATCTTCTCCTACATTAGCCTTGTTGTGGTAATTAAATGTATTTCATAATTAGTAAATCACAAAAATATTGTAAATTTTATAGTTGCATTTGGAGTGAGGCAGTAGTTAATTGTTACCACTTGCTGTAGTTAATACTAGTCTTAACACCATTCTGCATTTTAACTCTGGAAAGACAGCTAACCTCTGTTATTTTAAAGATTTTTATGTTGGCAGATATGTTAAGAATTGCAGGTGACACATGGTACTAGTTACTATAAACAAATTTTTAAAGAAAATAATTTTATTTTCAATAAATAGAAGGAATTTTAAAGTTGTAATCTGCCATACTGAATGAAGATATATCATTGAAAATATTTCTTTTCTTGCTAGTTCTCTGCTATGTTTGTTTCTATCAAAACATTAAATACATATTCCAAAAAAAGTTTCTGTGATTTGAAATAAAATTTGAAAAACAAAAGCTTCTCAACAGTTTCTCTAAATGTGCCCAATTAATGATACCTCTACACTTTAAAAATTTGAATTACTAGAAACAAAGTACTTAAACTTCATGGATATTTTTATATTAAGGGGTAAGAGTTATACAAATAATATATAAATATTTTAAACAATAATATAGATTTTACTTTTCCAGTCCTCATTTTAACTGAATTTCTAAAAATTCTATTTCTAAATAGCCATGAGCCAAAGATTTAGCCAGCTTGCAATATCTCTATCTTCAATAATAAAGAGGTTCATCAAGTCTTTTTGCAGTTGCACACCACTGTGTATTTTATAAACAGAAATTTAATATAAATACTTCAATTACACATTAAAACCTAATTGCTTTTAAGATTTTGATGATAAAGAGGGTCAAAGAGGAGTAAAAAATACCAATGATTAATGCTTTAGATAATCAAAGAACCCCAATTTCCATTGTGTAGGCTTCTCCCTCCTACAGGAAAACTCAATAAATGTAGCAATGAAAAGTACAACACTTTTGCAAAGTGCACCCAGAATCTTTCTATTTGCTAACTCAGTGCCACCACCCAGATTTTGATATGGATCCTACAAGTTTACTTTTCATCACCAGTTAATATGTTTTGAACTCATACTGAAAATAGAATGCACTTTATTTTTACATGTTGTCTCTTCTCATTGCCTGTGGGAACTTGTTTTCCTTACAAAGAACATAGCTGCAAACGAAGAAGACACGGTATTTTTCTTGCCAAGGATATTTTCCTATACTGAGTGGTCCTTTGACATAGGAAGCTTACTATGACATACCAAATGTGCATGGGAAAGGGTGCAAAAGTCCGTCAGGTAAGGTAAAGAATGAGGATGAGAAACTTAGTTATCAGGGGTTTAGTGCAGTCATTAGGAATGTCTCTTCCTCCCAGACTGTTTTGTCCCGTTCAGTGAATACTGTTTTATTCCAACATCCCTTTTCCCAACAGCCATTTAAAATAATAATGAGAAAAAATATTTAAAGATATTTACAGTAAATGAAATTCTGTCACACATAGAGAGGGTAGGGGGAAGATGCTGATATTTTCCTGAGCATAGGATATGCTCATTGAATATGGCACCAAACCTACTTTCTGCAGTGAATTCTTCTTACCAGCAATTGGGACAATTATTTTACTTAAATGGAAAATATTGCTACCATTCTTCTGCTACCTTAACAGTCAGAAAGCTTTTCCCAATATTGCTAATCACACTGGAGGAAGATTATAAACTCCTTTTTATACTGTGGTCTATGGCTGGTTGCCATAGTCCTCCAAAGAAAATTCAGTATTGATGTATCTCAGGACATGTTGGCCTTCTGCCCTATGTGAATTCATTCAAATTTAGAATAAAATCCAGCTGTTTAGTTTCTAATCTTGAGTTACTTCTCAAGAAAATATGAAATCAAAAAACAAATTAAAAATGTGGAGCTCTTCAATTTGCTTGAAAAATGACAACTAGATAGTCTTAAATAAGTTCCTTTTACTTGCTCTTATATTAGTATTAGTGTTAAAAATTATGCCAACCAGAATAGCCAGTTAAGAAACAGCAGAAAATTCCCACATGTTTCTTAAAAATAGAGACCTTTAAAAAAATCTCATTAATGACTTTGTAAATTGTACTACCTACAGTTGGTAAGGGTGCAATCAAATAAACACTCACAGTTACTGCTGGAGGTGACATAAACTGCTACCACCTTTCAGAAAAGACAATTTGACAATGTACGTGAAAAACCTTAACATGTTTGATCCTTTGATTCAGAAATTCAACTTTTAGAAATTTAGTCTAGTGAAATGTATAATTAAAGAAATGGACAAGCATTTGTGTACAAGGGTGTTCATCAAAGCATTACTTGGAATACAGAAAAGCTGGAAAAAACCTAAATATACAATAGCTGGGAATTGGTTACTAAAACGATAGGCTATTCGTATAATAGACTATCACACAGCCATAAGAAATATCTCATTTGAAATAAGTATGTACAAGCAAAGGAAAAAACAAAAAGCACTGTTATCTTTCAATTCTGGGTTTCCAGGTGACTTTTACTTTTTTTCCACCAGCTTTATTGAGATGTAATTGACACATAACATTGTGTAAGTTTAAGGCATCCAGTTGACTTGAAACTTTTATAAACTGCAAAATGATTACCACCGTAGTATTAGCTACCACCTCCATCCCATCACAGTTACCACTTCTTCTGTGATGGAACCATTTAAGATCTACTCTCTTAGCACTTTTACTTTCTTTACTCCTTTCTGTATTTTCCAGGTGCCCTTCAGTGTAATCTTTACTTTTTAAAAGGACTTTAAAATTCATGTGCTAGTAGTAGCATGGAGGGAAAAAATTTTTTTAACTACAATTCAGTATAAATGAAATTTAATGCTCTCTTTACTATGATTATAACTTCCAAATATTTGCACCTCTTTCTGCCTCCGATAAATATTAAATACGTAAGAGCCAAACGAAGTATGTCTTTTCAAGCTCCCTTTTTTCCCAAATGAAATCCCCCCAAATAAGACCCCCATATTCTCATGAAGCATATCCTCATTTTATTAGGCATGTCCATGTAACTTCTCCTCATAATTACAATTAGTTCTTATGAAGTTTATCTGTGTTTCATCTGCTTCTTCTCTGTGCTGGTAGGGACATAATCTTCCATCTTAAATTTCACCAGTATTCTCCCTTCACTTCTTCCCTCTTGCTTCTCCTATGTTCTCGAGAGTGTATGCTACGTTCTTCAGGGTCTTCTTTATTCAGAAGGTGCCATACGAAACGGTTACATAACGCAGGCTTCATTCATACTTATAAAATTACTGATCAGATAGTTACTGCAACAATTTCCAAACAACATCATTTAACCGACAACTGCAGTGCGGTGGGTGGAGTGCGGGGGCTACAACCTAACACAATTCATTAAGGGCTCTCAGCTGGTTGACTGTCTCACACTCCAGCAGTCTCTCTCTCTCTCTCTCTCTCTCTCTCTCTCTAGCAGCGTTCCACCTTTCTGGGGCAGAAGTCAGTAACCATATTCTCCATAAGCTTCCCATGAGAAGATGTAAGAGGACGAAGGTAGAACAGGTTGCCAAACCCACTTAGGCGTTCGCATATATTAACCTACCAAATAAAAGGCAGGAGGTCACCCAACCCAACTTTAAAAGCGCTCAGAGTTCTGACGCAAATTAGACCAACGCAGGCTTTCTCTGACACCCGGGCCACCACGAAACTTCTTGAGGGCATCTGTTGTGGATTCCCCATCTTTCCTTTCCCCTCTTCCATCTTATATTGTTTTTATTGGCCCTCTCCTCTCCCCAAGTTCTGTGTTTTTCGCCCAGCACTTGCACTACAGGCATTAACCATTGTTGGCCCGTGAATTAAGCCAGTACTTGGCAGCCATACCTCTCTTGCGCCCACCAAAGCATCCATGCCTGGGTTCCTTAAAGTCTAAAATTCTAGTGCTGCCAAGTCACCTCTAAAGCGCTTCTCAGGGCTACACAGCTAAAGGGAACCTACAACCGACAAGGTGCAGCGGGGGCTCAGGTAGAGGACCCTGGCTACAACACACCAGAATATAACTCGCAAAAGGGGGAAGAATGCTAGGCGGTAGAAAGATGCTAGGCGGTAGAAAGATGCCCAACCTAAGCAAACTCAGACGCGCAAGCGCGTGGCTCACGGCGCGTCTCCGTGGCCTCACCACAGCGCCTGCGCACAGGATCCCCGGAGCGGCGGGGAGAGGAGAGGAGCAGTCGGGCCTGGCGCTCCTACCGCCTCGGCAACTCCAGCCTGCAAACTCCGCCTCCCTCAGCTGCTCGCCTTCCCAAACAAGCGGGTGCGTCCCTGGCGCTCTCCGTCCATTGGCCGTTGGCCTTTTCCGTTTCCGCCCAGCCCTCCAGAGTCCACCAATCAGCTTGTGCATTTGGGTAAGTGGCCACCTCCTAGGCCGTCGCTCCAGGTTCTCTGTCTCCTCCCGCTGCTGCCTCCGCTGCTGCCTCCTCCTTCCCCACCTCCTCCGTCAGGCGGGCGGCTGCGGGGGCCCGAGGGGCGGCGGCGGCGGCAGCGATATGGAGCCGGGGGCCGGCGGCCGAAGCGCTGCTCGCGGGCACGGGGCCAGGCCCCCGAGCATTCCGCCGCCCAGGGAGCAGGAGCGGAAGCTGGAGCAGGAGAAGCTCTCCGGGGTGGTAAAGAGCGTCCACCGGCGGCTCCGCAAGAAGTACCGGGAAGGTAAACAGCGAGCTGAGCGGGGGGAAGGGGAGGCCTCGTCGCCCCCAGCCCCTTGTCAACCGCTCCCCTCCCCCCAAGGGGCCACCATTACAACCTGAAGGAGCTGCACGTCAGCCTCTGCTAGGGCCGCTCTCCTAGGTCCGGACGCCCCCTTCTCGGTCGAGTACTCGGTCGGCGTCAGGCGTGCTCCTCCCGCCCCCTTTTCTTCGAGGGCCCTTCAGGAGAGTTCCAGGCCTGTGGAGGAGCCGAGTGCCCACCTCCCCCATCCCCTGTCCCCAGCCGGGGTGCTGAGATTGTTGTCACCACACACACAAGCACGTAAATCCTCTCACAGGAGGTGGAGGTCGCTCGCTGCGAGAGACATGAAGCTAAAACACGAAGGCAGGTAGAATCCATTCGAGAAGGACGAACTGAAAGAAGCCCGAGTTACCCTTCGCTGCCTCGCGCCTGATGAGCCTGTTTGATTTGCTGCCTCGTCAGACCCCCTTCCTAGTACCTAATTTCTGTGGCTTTAGCCCGGGCCGGAGCTTCCTCGCATTGGCTTCCAGGGCTGCGAAGTCAGCAGGCCTTAGAGCTGACTAGACTTCACCTTGTTAAAAGGGGGAGGGGTTCCATCCTTGCTCCCCCCCCCCCCATTCTTCAAATGCTGCATCTTAGGGTTTATTTAGGCGGGAGAGGAAGAGATCTGGGGCAGGTTCTCAAAATACTGTTTAGATTTGACTAATCCGTAACTACCAAGCCTCCTAAGGATACAGACCCTGGTGAAGCCGGCCGTCGCTGGGAACCCCTCTTGTGGAAGGTCTTGAGCAAAGGAAAAAGCCATAGTAGCTTTTGCTTGGGCCTGAGGAAGGTTTATAGTTGGGATCTACAGTTATCCTTGGTATTTTAAAATATAGGCTTTTTTACAGAGCTATTTTATAAGAAACTAGCAGTGAAAATTCCCAGTTTTTTCATGCGCTCAGGAGACATTTCTTCTAAAGATTAAAACGAGGGATAACTTTTTTCTGTCTTTAGCTTAATTGCAAACAAAAGTCGGCAGTCTTAGTTAAGTTAGGATTAGAAGCAAAATTATGACAGTGAAGGAACAGATAGGTAAGATCATGTTACTTTCGAGTTACAAACACTTTTCAATTACTCTGGAAGATAAAAACTAAGTGTCTTTTGTTCTCTTGAGTGTAGGTGATGTGTTTCATTTTTCAAACTTTAAGAGTTTTTTCCCCTTGGCAACTCAAGCCTCAATTTTTTAATAGCTGCTTAAATAGTCCTCCTCAAAGCTAGCCTATAGTTATTGTTTAATAGGTAGCAATAGAAAGAGACTTATCGGGCATACTGAGATGTTAAAATTTGTTTTTTAAAAGAATGCTTTAAACCCCAACCCACAATTTATTCAATAAAATGAGTAGTTACCATAGCAATCGTTGCATCATTCTTGATATTCAGAGAGTGCACTTACATAATGGCATTCAGTGTAGGTTCTTGTGTTGTTTGGAGAAATGAGCAAATAAAACGGACACACTTTAATTTATCATGCTATTTTGCATAAACTTAAGCAAGTACATCTTTTTAAAGAAAAATGGGTAGCATATAATTCAGTTTCCATTTTTACCTTTTTATAATTATTCATTATTAACTTATTCATAAATGAATATATTCCATTTAATATACTACTAATGTGTCATCATGCATTCAAGAGCTGTTTATATTTGCTTAGTTCTCACATGTTGAAACATGTCTTTAAGCCTGAATATTAACCAAGGGAACATTTGTTTATAATGAGAATTAGTATTTGGAAGTTATGAGAGCTAGAATAGATACATGTAGTACATAAGTGAATGATCTAGTGTGCTTTAGGGCAGGTAAAGTCCTGGCAGTCTGTAAACATATGAATGAGACAGTTCTTTAGGCGTTTTAATGCCCTGAATTCCACCAGTGATCTAGACTTCTCTAGGCTTTACTCTAATGATATACAAAGCCCCATCAGTGAATTAGCAAAGTAAAAGGTCCTAAAGAGTCTGCCCTTTCTACCTTTATTTCTGACCTGTAGGTCAAATCTTAGTTGTGATTTGACAAAAATCCATGAAAAAGCCATCTGTGAAAAAGTCTGATTATGCACATAATAATACCAAAGAAGTAATTTTTAGTGCTTTCCTTTGAGGTCTTAGTATCATTATAATATCATTTGCAAAGTCATCTCTGGTTATAAAATAATAATATAAATGGTGCTTAGGTTCTAGGTCAGGTTACAAAGGCCTATTTGATCAGTAACATGCCTGCACTGTAACACCAATAACTATGCAAACTTTACTCCTTTTATAACAATATTCCTATCAGAAAATGCAGTGAAAGTTCCAGCTTAGAATCTTGGAATGTTAAACTAGAAGGAACTTTAGCATTTATCAGTGATTCCCAAACATGGATAAACAATAGACTTATATGGTTGCCTTTTAGAAAATTACTCCATTCCACCTCAGATGTACAGTTTCAGAATCCCTATCAGTGGTGCTTGGAAATTGGTCAGCCAGATTTTGGACTGGTAATCTAAACTACTTCCTTCCTTTTTACACATGAGTGAGCTGAATCCTAAACATAGTAAAATAACTTGCTTGAAGTTTGGATAGTTTATCATTAGCACAGAACGTATTTTATGGGAATAATGTGTTTTTCTTTCCAATTCAAAGCCTAATGGTGTCTCCAAATGTTGGAGTGGTAGGGAAAATGGGAAGCAGGACGTAGCCCTAGAATTTGTGTTGGGTAAGAGGATGTAAACTGACGGGAATGGGGCAATCCATGGGATAGGTATGGTTCGCTGAGTTAGGGCTATGTGAGGTGTGGGTTTCTTAGGGAGTTATGGCAAAGAAGGAAATAAGTTGGGGTAGAATAAAGAAGGAGGCAAAACATTCACTGGATAGTAGACAGGAGTGAGACCTGGATAATGAGTGTAGGGTTGGATAATATAGTTTTCCCTTTCCTTATCTCTGGTAGTGGAATTGAACATGAAGCAGGAATAAGATTGAAAATAAGATTTTTCTGATGTGGTAGAAAAAGGTTTTTCTCCATCCTTCCCAGTCCATTTGTCCAAACTGATGCTTGTTGTGGCAGTGAGCAGGCTTGGGGTAGGGGGTAGTGGATAGGATTGTAAAGACTAGCAGGTAAGTTTAATGTACTCTTTTACCACTTTTCCCCTCTCTGCTCCATTTTACTGCCTGTCCTGTGTCACCACTTAGAGATCCTTTCTCTATTTGTATAAGAGTAAAGTGAGAACTGGAGATAAACGTCAGTGTTCCAGGCAGTGCTGATATCTGAAGTAGTTACCAAAAGGAAATGGTAGGGAAATGTTTAGCAATGGTGATGAGAAGGGGTGTTTCTGGTGTCAGCCATTTATAGATAAGGGACAGTCTTTTAGACTGAGTTTATATAAATGGAAATATGCTTGCAGATGTAGGTGTTTTCTGTCTTTGCTATACAGAATTTTCAAAATAATGGCCTTGATATAAGCCAAAAATATTTTAAAATATATCATAGGATTGGAGACAGCTTTTAAATAAGAAACAGCTAGTTTTTCTTTCCAAACAGGGAGTTTGGAACAGGGAGTCATTGTTTAATCAAATCTGCCTGATAAGTACATATCTAATTGAGAACTGAAGTAGAGCCGTGTGTATTTTCAGTTGACTTTGTATGATTTTTTTCCATAATCCTAGTCACATAATCTTATTCCTGTAATGATTGTTATTATGCTTGGCATCTCTTTTTAAATTGAAAGTATCCGTGTAAAAACTACAAGAAAATGTAAAGGCTACAGCTGTTAGGAATAAAAGTATGATTCCCCATTCCTTAGTTTTGCTTTTTTAACTTATCATGTGAATGTCTTTACTTTAGCAATTTTCATCAACTTAATTAAGTCTCTGAATTTACTTATTCTGTATGCCAAAGCAGGTTAAACAAGTTTGTCACATAAACCCGTGTAGGTTATCAATCAGACAAAAATAAAAATGCACGTTACCCTGTTAACAGTGATATTCTCAAAGTCATGGTTTAATGGGAGATCTTTATTATACTTTTCTGCATTAAAAAAAAATCAATCTTATTAGTAGCAATGATAATATTATAAAAGTGGTTAGAGTAAGTAACAGATTACTGATACTGAAACAGAAAAGGAGAACACAGAGTAGGTTGGTTCTGTAGACTAAGTCTGGAAAACATTGTTACAAAGGTTAACAGCTGTGAGCAGCATTTTAAGAGTCAACTACTAAATAGCCTAGTTTAGATGTTTAATTCTTATTGATTATTGAAATTATTCTTCCTTGTTTGAGACAAAGGGTGAGCTAGAATAGCAGTTTAGGATAAGCTGAAAAATATATTTGTGATTGAGTTTTCTTTAGCATACATCTAAAATGAGAACTGTAGGGGGGAAGGAAAAAAACATTTGAATTAGAAATAATTTTAAACTAAAACCAAAAGGTCTAAAAATGAAAGAATAAATGTATCGTTAGAGTTTTTCCTGAAACAAAGTTTTGAAATTGTTTTTAAAATTAGGATAACAGACTATGTGGGGGGTTTTTTGTTTGTTTGTTTTTTTTTTTTGCGGTACGCGGGCCTCTCCCTGTTGTGGCCTCTCCCGTTGCGGAGCACAGGCTCTGGACGCGCAGGCCCAGTGGCCATGGCTCACGGGCTCAGCCACTCCGCAGCTGGGGCACGAACCCGCGTCCCCTGCATCGGCAGGCGGACTCTCAACCACTGCGCCACCAGGGAAGCCCTGTTTTACTTTTTTAACAAGTGAAGTTTTACTCTTTTTTTCTTTACATGGTCTTTTCTGATTCTGATATAGAATCTGAAAATGCTGGGTTTTTTGGTAGAATCTTTGCTCAATCAACAAAATAAGGTGAAAAGTGTCCACAGAAATGCTTGTTAACTTTGCCCTAGGAGAGTTTGAACTGCCATTCTAGCAGGGGGAAAAAAAATGAAAAGAGTTTAATAATTAGTAACACTAAAAGATAAAAGGAACATTGATAAACAGTCAGCTCAGTGAGGTACACATAGTATATTATTTGATTTCTAGTCATCTTTGTATCTTTTTAGGAATTTTTTGTATTTAAAAAGATACGGTAAAACTAAAAAGTATTGGTATAGATCCTTTGATTGTTTTGTGGGAAAAAATATAACAACAAATGCAGTGGATATTAGCCTTGATTCCACATCAGTATCATCTCTGGAACTTTGTGGAACACAGGCATCTGTATTATTTAAAAGCTCCATAGATTATACAGTGGACAAAAGGGTTGAGGAACACCTAGCTAAAGTACTCTAGATTGGAGTAGGAAGGAATCTAGAAGAAAGCAGATCAGCTAGGAGACTCTTACACTAATCTATTTTTTAAAGGTGAATAATAGCATAAATAACAGTAGTGATCATGAAAATAGAGAAAGATAAGTCAAATAGTCAAACATAAGTCGAAGTCAAAGTGAGCAGTTTTAATGAAAGTAAAGGGGAAAAGAGTCATTGATGATGCCAAGATTTCTTGCCTGGAAAAATATAAATAGCCATTTCCATCCAGTTTGGAAATGTCTGTGTTGAGGTGGGAGCAGGGAGAAAGGAGTAGACAGGCAGGTTGGCTTGTCATAGGGATAGTGGTAATGATTTAGTTTGGAATGTATCCCTTGGAAGTGAAGGATTGGAAGCTCTCTCTTGAAGTTGTAGCTTTGAGGGCAGATGAATGACCCAATGGAGTGATGGTAATGTATAACTGAGGACAGATCCTTGGAAGATACCAGTAGTGTCCAGTTTTACGTAAGTACTGCCCATTCTACCGTATGCTCCCATGGCACAATTGCCTTGCTTTTATCATAGTTATCACTTATCAGTTCACTTGTCTTTCTCACTGAATTTAGTTACTTGAGTAGGACTCTGCCTTTTATCTTTGTATCCCTAGTACCTAGCACCTTGCCTTGTAGATTTAAGGCACACACACACACAAAAGAAAGAAGCTGATATACATATTTCCTTATAGTTTGAGTCTAATCTTTTTGTATTCATAACTTTAAAATTTTAACTTTGGATACAAATTTTTTGTAATGAATTTATGGTCATATCTTTTAAAGTGAGTATATTAGATTAATTTAACCTTTTGAAAATGGTCCAAATTATCATTATTAGTATCATTCCATTTTTTTATTAAAAAAACTGTAAATAGTGGCAAATATAGATAAAAAAAATTTTTGTTCTCAGAAAATGAGAACTAATAAGGATATTGTGTGTGGTATAATGTGTCTCTGTGTGTGTTGGTATAAGAAGATGATAATTTTGTGTATGTGTATATATATTATATCCTCTAATTTCACACACAAAATTTTGCAACCCCAATATCAATTGCCTAAATTTTGGAGGTGAAATTTGTACTTGTTGTAAAATCCAAACATCTGAGAACCACTGATCTAAACTATACTAATTTATTGTGCTTTAAGTGTAGATATATTGATGCTCATTGCAAGGGTTATTTTAGAACCCCATGCCTTTAGAGGGACATCTGAGTATCCCCTATTCTCATTTATACAGAAATTGCTCTACTTATATAGAAATTCCTATTCCCATTTATATAAAAATTTAAGTCACTGAAGTTTCTCCATAAGTCCTTTGCTTACACTAAACAAGAGATCTGTGTGGTGGTACACATTTCGGTAAAGTTGTTTCACAGGGGAATAACAGATACTGATGCCATTATTTCTAACTTTTCTTAATTTTTTCCATCTCTTGTACAGGATGTGTTCAAAGTTTTATATTTCAATTAACTGTTTTTATCATAAATATATTTATAGTAAGAGAGTGCTCCATGTACAGAAGATGCACCATGGGCCAAACTGTGTTTATAAATGTGAACTTTTATCTATGCAGTGTTTTGTTTTTTAATTAAATTTGACTCTTCAGTTTGCCCCAGGTCTCAATTGCTCTGTGTATTATTTCACCAGACTTTTGAGTTTACAGTCTTGCCATAGACCCATGGCTTTAAGCCATGGCTGCACAGTGGATTCATTTGGGGAGCAGTGAAATAAATGACCAGTTCCCACCTCAGACCAATTAAATGAAACTTCTAGGGGATTCCAGTGTGCAGCCAGAGTTGAAATCACTGCCAGAAATCTAACAAATAATGCAGTTGCAGAGACTAAATAACTGCATTTGACTGACAAAAGACCATTTGTTTGTGGCTAGTAGTCAGTGTACTTTGCTTTAGTGCAAAGCTTTGTTCATATCCATGAAAGTTTATAAATTAAAAACTCATAAAGACAGGCAAGGTGGTATAGCGGTTATGAGCATGGACTTAGGCACTTGAGTGCCAGGTTTGATGTGTACCCTTGAGAAGGTTACTTAATCTCTCTATACTTCAATTTCCTTATCTGTAAAGTAAAATATCTGCCTCAGTGGGTTGGTATTAGAATTAAATGAATTAATATTTGTAAAGTGCTTAAAACAGTATCTGGCACATAGGAAGCATTACTTGTATTAAATACATAATTTTAAAAATTAAAGGTATATCTGTAGCTACCACCTGGATGCATTAAGGGCATTGAAGATTGAATGGTTTCTGGAATTTGTATCTAGACTATTCTATAGTGTCTTTCTTCTTCAGTATTAGGATTGCTGTAGTGTTTTTTCTTTTCTTTTCTTTTTTTTCTTAACCCATTTGCTTTTTGTATTTTTAACTTTTTATGTGAAAGGTCCAACCTTTTTAGCACATTAGAATACTGAGTTTTTTCCCCTTATCAGAGAAATGACTAGTCGTAACACGTTAGGTGTAAGATGCAGGTTTTCAGGTGGTTCGTTTGTTTGATTCTCAGGAGCTGCTTCAGCACCAAACATCTTGGATGTTTTTGTCCCACCTGTGTGTGTCACTATATCAGATGCTCAAGAATACTGAGAAAGCTGGTCTGTGTGTGGTTTAACTATGTTCGTGAGACAATCTTGTCCTGATCACTTTGTTTTAATGTCTTGGAATGGCTGCTGAACTTGTTTCCACTTGGTCATGAGTTTCTCTGCTTACTTCATATTAAAGAAAATGACCTTTAAATGTTCTTTGAACTTGAATTTGGTAATCTGGTTATCTATTTGGTAATATACCTAAGTAAAAGTGAAATTTTTCTGAATTTCTAAAAGTTTAAGACTTGTTTGTGATACTCAAGGTAACTCCTTGTTTTTGTTTTCAGAGTATTTGATGACCCTCAAATTTAATGAAATACAGTTTTTATTTTGTAACTTTTGCTGTGTTCACAGCATGTCATATTTTAAAATGAAATTTATTGAGGTACAATTTATATACAATAAACTACACACAGTTAAAGTATATAATTCACTGGGTTTGACAAATATATACACCCTATATTCTTTTAGCACAATCAAGACACAGAACATTTCTGTTGCCCCCCAAATTTCCTCATGCTCCTTTGCAGTCATTCTCTCACTCTACTCTTGGTCCCACTGATCTCTTGTCCCTGTAGATTTTTTTTCATATTTTAGAATTTTATATACATGGAATCATGTGATAGCTTCTCCATTGCATTGTACGCCACTTAAGGACCACAATAGTGCAATGTTAATCTTTGGTATCGTGACTCACAAGGCTAAACTGACAAGAATGACATGCTATTCTTATCTTAAATTGGCCTCAGATTTACACTTGCTAAATGTCTTATCTTCTGTGCTTTATATTCTGTCTTTTTATACTGAGAATTAGAATAGAGTTATTGAAAAAATAGTATTATTTCTAATGTACTTCTAAACATCAAATGGTCCCAGCATGAAAAAATGCATGAACCTTAGCACCTCTTATTCATTTTATTCATTTACAAGTAATTCTTTATCTATGTAATGTGTTACCAATAATTTCTTCTTAACCTTATAGATTTTCCAAAAAGACCCATGTACTATAATCAAAGAATTTAATAGATGTGATTGTGTTTCCACTTGCAAGTTTGGTTTTTTTTTTTTTTTGACAATAATGTGAAGTGAAAAAAAAAAGATAAATTAGCTTAAAACAGTGGAGAGATTCTCAAATTGACTTTGAACCTATTGGTTTCCTAAACGTCTCATAACTAATATTTTGAGAACACTGTTTGAAGTATTCAAATTTTACTGCTTATTCATCACTATTATCTATTGACAGTTATGAACTGTAATTTGAATTTTACTCTAGCAACTATTTAATTTGTAATTTTTGCTGTTTCTTATAATTTTTTTTTTTTTTGCCGTACACGGGCCTCCCACTGTTGTGGCCTCTCCCGTTGCGGAGCACAGACTCCAGACGCACAGGCTCAGCGGCCATGGCTCACAGGCCCAGCTGCTCCGCGGCATGTGGGATCCTCCCAGACTGGGGCACGAACCCGTGTTCCCTGCATTGGCAGGTGGACTCTCAATCACTGCGCCACCAGGGAAGCCCTTCTTATAATTTTTGAGCACGGTGAAAATTTAAATATTTTCTCCCCCATTAATGGGGTACCACGATTAACTTCTATAGCTTATATAAGTTATAAATCAAAAGTAGTCTTTACCTTTCAATTTATACTTTCTAATGGGAAATATCACACCTGGTTTTAATAGAAAACTCTATATAAACAAGTGACAGAGTACTATAAGGATAGCAAATGCATATGGGGGGAATTGTAAGATGATCAAATGGGAGGCAGGTAAATCCTCTTGAAGAACATGGGAACTCAGTTATGTTTTGAAGGCATGAGAGAGGTTAATTCAAAAAGGAAGAGTAGTATCCATTCTAAAGCGTATCCATTCTAAAGAGACAGTTTAGAGATTCCATTGGTTCACCTGAGTTTGGACCTGTAATACAGCTGTTCTTGAGCAACAATAAATAACTCCTTAACTTATTATACTTGGTTCTTACAAAGACACCTGCAGTCAAAGTAATAATTATCTTAAACTAATCACAAAATTCTTAAAAATGGAACTTTTTTTTTTTAACAGCTCTATGACGTATTTATTTTATAACTGGAAGTTTGTACCTTTTGACCCCCTTCACCTATTTTGCCCACTCCCCTACCCTCTGCCTTTGGCAACTACCAGTCTGTTCTCTGTATCTATGAGCTTGCTGTTTGGTTTTTTTTTTCCTTCTTAGATTCCATAGAACTTTGTCTTTTTAATCAACTAATGAATATGCTATTTTTTCCTAGTTATTGTCTTTTCATAGGAAGTAACTTATATTTATTCTTTAGTTGTTGCATGTTTGTGAAGGTGAGTTTAGTCAATAATTATGGTATTATTCCTGACAGTAGGACCAAGCTTCAGAATAATTTGGTTCATCCGATTTCCATACTGAATTTGTTTTGGCAACTTTAAGTTGGCATCACTTGTGTTTTGAATTATTAATTAATTTTTTAATTAGTGTTTTTAAAAATTTAAATGTAAAGAGAATATAATGAATAGAAGTCATGTTAATGTGAACTTCATTCTAGAATTTTATGAGACCATCAGGTGACTTTATCTTTAAGACCTGACAGAGCTTTAAGTTGATCTTAAAATGATGTATTTGAACAAATGAATACTGATTTCTTCTCTAGATTTATTATTTTAGTCTGACTATAAAATGTTTATTAACTATTAATTTCAAGTTAGGCTGCAGGACATATATATATTTAATTGTGCTTTCTAAATATAATTTTTTAATTGCCGAGACTTCTCTGTGTTAGGACAAATTCGAATGTATGCATTAACTAGAGATTTTCCTCTCCTTCTCTCCATTTCCTTCTCTTCACTTCCCCCCTCCCCCCTTTTCTCTCTCTCTGTCTCTCTCTTTAACTAAGATACATTCATATTTTTATAGGATGCCTGTAAGAAATAAGTAAGAAAATAGATTATTAATCACAATGATTTTGAGTCATCACAAATACCAATATATAAAAATCATTATAAAGCTAATTATTAATTCATTGAGATCTCTGATTGATTGAACTTTAATACTTAAGCATTTCTTGTTCTGTTCAGTAGATCTTTGATGCAGACCTCAGGAAGTTCTTAGTTCTTAATTTACCTTTCGATAATGAAAAAGTATTTCCTTTTAAATAAGACAGTCTTTTAAATATTGGTTGACCTAATAACTAAAAGATAACAACAACCAAAAAATCCTCAGAATTGAGTTTTAACATATTTTTTGCATATGCAGTTTGACCAAGTTAGCAGCAGAGTTTTGAATTTGTATACTGGGCACTGGTGAACTTCAGCTTTTTTTGACTTTTGGAACCCAAATCATAAATCATTTTGAAAATACAGTGATTAAAAGGTAAATAGCACTATTTTGAATACTGTAAAAACAAATAATGGGCTATTACGAAAAAATACTGAATTTTCCCATTCTGTTTTCAATAAATTTATTTATTTTAAAAATAGCCTTTCAAGGGTATTCTGGAAAGTGGAATTTCTGAAGGCTAACTGTATTTTTTGTTCAACTTTGTAACCACCAGACATGTAACATAGTGTATACCTAGTAGTTGGGGTTTGATACTTTTTGTTGAATAAATACATGACTTAAAAGTTCTGGGTCCAGAATGGCTTACATGGGCCATAGTGAATATGTCAGGTTCGTATCTCTATTAGAGCAGATACCACATTTTAATACATCTTCTCCCCTTCCTTTGATGCCAGTGCTTGCTCGTTAACTTTATTATTCTCTATAGTGTTTCACCTAGAGTATTTTCCCAGCAAATCTGTTGGAATGAAAAGTATGTACAATTGCATTAGTTTCAATTATATATTAAGTGTACTGACTTTATTAATCACGTTAATCTCAGTATCAGCATATTTAGAGAGTCTGGAGACTCTTAAATGTTAGTGAAAACATTAAATAGAAGTTTACAATCAGTTTGATAGGCTTACAGACAAAATGTGAATCCTTCCTCAAAACTTCAGTAGAGCAGATAGTAAGCCTTAAAACTACATAAAAAATTGAAGTATTTAAAGAGAATTTTGAGTGTGAGAAACTAGAGGTCATCTAAAAAGCTGAAGGGCAGTAGGTTTCCACATATATATAAACTCGTCTTTGTATCTCATAACTAGTAGAATAATTCTAGAGTAAATTGAGTTTCACAGTATACAATGTTATAGTAAGGACTCTGAGAATTTATAGTAGATGCTTTTGGCGGCTCACACAGCGTACCATTGGTCCTTGGGTGTGGTGGACAAACACTGTGAGCTCAGAGGCACTTGACCCTGACCGAGTCCCATTTTAAATGTGTGTTGCTTTCTTTTCTATTTTTCACCTTTTTCCAACACTGATGGAGACCACTGAGGGAATCCCCTTTTTCAGTACCTAAGTGTAGACTTAGAGGTACAGGTTGTTAACAACCCTCAGTTAATGGGGGATAGTAACTGATAGATAAATGCTCCAGCCTCCCATCCTTTAGGTATACAATTCCAGAGGCTTTTTGTATGCTTCTGTGCTGCCCACAGCAGCAGCCTCAGTAATGCACCCTTGTATTAGCATTTTCTCCTCCCTTAACTTGTTCTCCCCACTCCCTCACTCCTGTTTCATAGGGTTCCCTCCTAAATAGACTGCTTGAACCCAGGTCCTTGTCTTAAGTTGTACCTTCTGTAGAATCTAAACTAAGAAGTCTTAAAAAAAGGAAATCTGTTTAAGTATGTTAAACATAGCTTTTCCCAAACGTATTTGATCATAAAACTTTTGTTTGAATGACTTCTATTACCAGAAAATGTAGTAAATTTATGTATTTATTTATAATATGTACATTACGTAAGACAGTGAAACTTACATATTCAAACAAAGGGCCTTTTAGAGTTGAAGATATCCATCTCAAAAAAAGATAAAGCACCTTTAAAATAATACTGTACCTTAATGAATCATTTGACATCAAGTCTGATAAGTAAAGTCAGGAACAGTCTTATGAACATCATAGGTTTATTAAGGTATCATTAATCAAAGTATTTGTTTCAAAGACTTTACTTCCTGTAGTCCTACTTAGATACTTGATAAATAACTACATCTGAAAGATGTTACTAACACTGAGGGGTTTTTCTTTGAGAATGTAGAAAAATTTGTTTGCCTGCTTGTTTTCAGTGGACAGTTATTGCCAACCTGCTGTATAACAAATTGAGAGCCCTGTCACTACACAAATATTAGTGATTAATGAAAATATTATTGTATAAGAACATAACCATGAAAAAAGAGAAAGCTTTTCATTCTTTTGGGGTTTAAAGTCAATATTCAGACCAAGGCTGAGACTGATAGATATTCATCTTAACTGAGCAATGTGAGTGTGAGGGCATATTTGTACCCTTATTGCTCTTTCTGGTATTGGTCAAACTAGAAGGCTAATAGTTTGGTTTTCAGCTCAGTATGTGCTGGGCTAAGTGCTTAAAATAACCAGTAAAGTTTTTCAAATTTTGAATAGATAAGTGTTGTTAAATTTGAACTATTATAATTCCTTTTCTGTTAAAAAAAAAAAACCCAACTCTTAAGTACTGGAATCTAATTGTCTCACCTAGGGAAAGAACTTGACTATAATTATCATCCCCAAATTTGGTTGTTGTATTTATGTTTTTAAGTTTATTCTGTCACTAAACAATTGCCTATATTTGAACATGTGGCAAGAGAACCTAGATTATGTCTAAGAGCATTGATTGAAGCCAACTTGATAATTTTTGTTTACTCTTTTACCTTTACAATTATGTAAATGTTATTTATTTGGCTGTGGCATATTCATACCTTTCTTTATCAGAACTCACATTGATTTTTCAAATTAAATATGATGACTAATCTAATTAAAAAGGAAAAAAGGTAGTAGCTGGAAGTAATGCTGTGGCCAGATAATGTAGTCAACTTATAATTTTTATTCATCTTATAAAGACTCAAAACTTTGGAGAGTTTTCCAAGGTAATTTCTCTAGCAACGTTTTTGCACTAGGATTATAATTTTTTAAGTGTAGTATGCCTACAGCAAGTCCAAGTGTATCAATACACAACTATTTAACTTGCATGCTAATTTATGTTGCCATCTCACTTATCAACCCCTTTTAATATAGAAAATGATAAATTTGTAGAGATCCAAGAAAATAACAGACAAGAAGAAGGATTAAGTGGCTTCTCTGTTGCTGCAAGGTCGTATTGCCCAATGGTAGCAGGACAATTAATGTTTGAATGCCCAGCCATACTTGTCCCCTACCAGGATGTTTTTGGTTTATAAATTGATAACTTGTATATGTCTACTTATATTTATTAGTTTTATTCAGCTTCACAAATCCATCTGTTTAAAATGGTAAAATTTACTTGGTTATCAAATCATCATGGTTAAAATGATGAATCCAATTTGCATAAAGGAACTTCGAAAATTATGAAGTTTAAACTTCATAGAATTTTACTTCATGAGTTTGCTTTTATTCATCTTTAAATAATTGTAGATTATGCTGAAGCTTTTAGGAGCCTGATGTATTTTAAGTCAACTTAATTTAATTTTTTCCTTGTTTTTAGTGGGAGATTTTGATAAGATCTGGCGAGAACATTGTGAGGATGAGGAAACACTTTGTGAATATGCTGTTGCAATGAAAAATTTGGCAGATAATCATTGGGCAAAAACTTGTGAGGGCGAAGGTCGTATTGAGTGGTGTTGTAGGTGAGTGTTTTTATGAACTAACAGTTTTGGTTTCTAATGTATTATTTAAATTCTTAAGTCTAAGTAATGCCGTATATGATTCATTGTACCAAAATAGAAATGTTTTAAAACAGATGATGTCTTTTAAATAGCTTCTCCCCATTGCCTCACTTTCTCTATATTTATTTCATTCACCTTTTTTTAATCAAAATGTTTTTTTGATATAACTTAAATTTCTTTGTTTCAACTTTTTAAATGTATAACTTTAAATACATTTGTTTAATTAAGCATTGGTACATTTAAAATAGGAGATTTAGCACTTGACTCATCATTAATAAGTTATAGTATAGAAATTTCTTTAGATAATTATATTTGGATTCAAGTAAAAATGAATACTTTCCATTCTTTAAAGCTGAAAACATCTTAAAAGTTTCCAAATCCTGAATTTTTATATGTGATTCAGGGTATTCCAGCACTTATATTGACTTTGGATAATGTTTATTTTCTCATAGCAGAGCTTCTAATTTTAAAAACATCAGAAAATGAATACTGCTGATCATTTCTCTCAAGTGGTAAAATAATAAGAATGAATTTGTATATTGACTGAATTTAAAAATCAATTTCCAGAAAACAAAACATTATCTTTCTGCTTGGACAATAAGTTTATGGTAACTTTAGGTTTATATTTCATTTCAATTATTTTTTATTCAAAGTTTCTATTTTGATTTCATTTAAAAGTTATATAATAGTGCCTATTTCATTTATTCAATAAATAATCCAGAGAAAAATATGTATTTTACTTTGTTTTTTTATTTATTCATTTAATAAATAATTTTAAGTGATTGTCTTCTGTGTACCAGTCACATCATAGGCACTGTGAGTATAGCATTCAACCAAACAGATAAAATCCTTGCTCTCATTGAACTTACATGCTAGTGAGGGTTAGAAGCAAGAAACAATACATAAGTTAAATATACACTAGGTCAGATAATGGTAAGTGCTGTGAGAAAAATAAAGCAAGGAGAAATAAAACAATTTTAAATAGGGTAGACAGAGAAGGCCTCACTAAAGTGATGTGTAAAAGACATGAAGGAAGTAAGAGAGCAAGCCTTAACAAGTCCAGAGGCCTTGAGACAGGAGCTTGCTGGCATGTTTCAGAAACAGCAAGGAGACCAGTTTGGCTAAGAACAGAATGAGAAGGGGAGAGTGATAGAAAATAAGATAACAAACAGCTAGATTTTGTAGGATCTTGTGGACCATTGTGAAGACATTGGCCTTTATTCTGCGTGAGATGCGAAGTCATTAAATGTTTTAAGAAGAAGAAGTTACAGGATCTTACTAATCTTTTGAAATGTGTCAAGGATTTTTAAGAACTAATTGTAGTGTTAAGATAGACTATAGAAAAGGCAAGGATGTTAGTAAGGAAACCAGTTAGGAAGCTGCTACGGTAATCAAGGCACAAAGTTATAGTGAAACAGTTTTCTTGGAGAAGGAGAGAGTGAATGGACAGATGGTGTGGTAGGATTAATGCTCAAATGAGTATAATGACTTAAGAGAGGAGCAGGGGAGATGGTGATGTATACATGGTGGTGATTATGATGATATGTAAGAAGTGAGCTGAAAATGTGAGGTAGGTGAGGAACAGTGAAAAGATTGGTATTATCAATGGATTGTGGAGCCAAAGAATTGTGGAGTTGAGGACTAAAGGAAGGAGCCAGAGTAATAAGAAATGAGATGCTTGGGATTAAAATGTTTGGGTTTTTTTTTTTTGCTTTTTCTAGAGAAAAAATGGTTATAAATGTGACTGTTCTACGGAGTATACATTTCTCCTTCAAGCTAAGAAACGCAAATTGAGGCATACTACTGAGCCAAATATTTCCCTTGTGACACAAAGTAATAATGTAATCCAATCAGGAAGTCAGTACCATCGCTATTTAAGACCAACATTCTTTGCTCTTAGCAGCACTGCTTTTAAATTAGTATTCCAATACATCAGGCAAGCTCTCAGACTTTATTTCAAATACCACTTTGATATGTGGTATTCTCATAGGAGCATTTGCTTGTACCTTCCACTTGAATAATGAATATGCCTCACACTTCACTCTTCTTTCTTTTTCCTCAGATTTGTGTTTTTATCAGTAGTTTTTGTATCTACATGTGTTCTGAAAGAGGTTATTTTTAGGTCAAACTGCTGAAAAAGAACATTAATAAGAATTTAGGTCAAACTGCTGAAAAATAACAGTGGCAAAATATGGTAAAAAGATGTTACTATGGAAAGTAATCCCAAGAGAAGTTTTATAGTGTCTTTACTTTAAACTTAAAAGTAGGTTGGGGAAAAAAGGCTTCAAAGCAATATTGAATTTTGAGATGAGTTATCTGTAGTTCTAACTTGGGTTATATGTATTTCCTTTCCCTGTTGACAATTCTAAGAGAGCAGTGTCACTCTGAAAAGCTAAAATCAGCTTTAAAAGGGGTTTGACAAAAGTTTGCTTCCAGTAGTTATACTTAAAACTTTAGAGGAATTTGATATGTGCAATAAGTCTTACTGACATTACCTTGCTAAGAGTTTGTTGACAGTTTAGCTTGAAGAATTATACATAAGATTTCCTTCTAAAAATTAGTAAAATTTTATTTGTAATATGAAGTATTTAAATTAGAAACAAAATACAATATAAAGTTATAGTTGTATGTTTAATAAAAGAATTTACCTTTTCTAACTCTCCACACAGAGGAACATATAAACACACCATTTCCTGAACCATTTGAAAGTAAATTGCAGATGACATGACATTTCATCTCCATCTCCTACATAACCACAATACTGTAAACACATTAAGACAATTAACAGTAATTTCCTAAAATATCTAGTTCATAAAATTCAGATTTTTGTTATTGTCCCCATAACATGCTTTATAATTTTTTCCCCCTAAATCAAGGCTTGTGCTTTGGTGGTTAAATTTTTTAGGTTATTGTTTTTGTTTTCCCTAACATTGCATTGTTTTTAGAGAAATGTTAGTTGATTTGTAAAATATACCACGTTCTGTATTTTGTGATTGTTGGTTTGAGGTGATTAGTAGCATTGTTCAAATATTCTATATATCCTTACTGATTTTTCTTTTTGGCCTTCTATCAGTTACCAAAAGAGATGTTTCCAAGATATCATTTTACTTAATTTTTCTATAATAATTTGGCTCTTCTTTAAAGATTTCATTTTCTATTGAAGTTCTCCATATTTTCATCTATTCAGTTAATATTTTTCTCTATTGAAAAAATTTATAATAGTTATTTTAAGTCCTTGTCAGCTTATTCCAACATAAAATTAATCTGTGGTTCTGTTTCTTTTGGCTGTTTTTTCTTTTGGTTATGGATCATTTTTTTCTGCTTCATGGTATGTCTGGTAATTTTAAAAAGTACACTGGGTTGGCCAAAAAAGTTTGTTCGGGTTTTTCCGTAACAGCTTACAGAAAAACCCGAACGAACTTTTTGGCCAACCCATATATACTGGCATTATGTTTAGAAGGGACTGGGGTAAATATTATTTTCCCAGAGAGGGCATGGTTTTTTCTCTGATAGGCAGCTGGGATAAGAGATTGAACACTTTGATCTTATCAGGAGTTAGGCTGGGTTGAAGCTTGATTACCACTTTAGATAGTTTCAGTTCGCATCTGGCTTCAAATGCCTTGAGAGTGAGTCCTGTTCTGTGTATATTACAGGTACCAACCTGTAGCAGGACTCTGGGACCTAAGCCCATGGAAGAGTGCAGAGAATTTTCTTTGCTTTTTTAGTCCCACTCCAAGTCTCCAGTGCTCCCCCCTCCCCCATCTTTTTCTTACTTGAAAAAAGACCTATGGGGGAAGGCAGGAGAATGGGGAGAACAGTCTCTGCATTTGGGTTTCTTAAAGTTTCCAGTGTGTCACTCCATTCTAAGCAGCCATTGAAAGCTCTGCTGCTTTTCCTTTAATCGAACAAAATTCCTCTACCTTGGAAGGCTTGATCCTTCACCACTCATGCTCCTTTTCAGCAAATGCACAAAGTGCCTGTGGTCCCTTCCATTAGACCTCTTTGCATATTCAGTTCTCTTGATTTCTTTTTAATACATTATTTTTAGATTGTTTAGGTATTTTTCTTTTTTCCTAATTATAGCACAACCAGGGGTCTATTGTGATTATCTGTATCCTAATCCAAAACTAGCTTTGTGTCTTTGTTTTGGATTTATTTGATTGTTTTATCATGGTGCCATTTAACTACTTCCTCAGTCTCCTTTATTTCTTGTAAACTGAACATTGAGTCTAAAGTGTTGATTCAGGTCCCAGATTTTTGCCAAAATATTTATTAGGTGAAACTGCATACTTCACATTGCATCACGTTAGCAAGTTCTTATTGTCAGGTTATTCCACTGTTAGAGACGATAAATTTTGCCATTTGGTTAAGGTGGTAACTACTAGATCCTTCCATTGTAAACTTATGTTTTCCTTTTGTAATTAGCAAGTCATACGTAGAGTGACGTTTTTGGCTTGTGAATCAATCCTGTCTCCCAACAATCTTTCAACTAACAGGTTTACTCCATTTATTAAATAAATCTGGGGTGGTAAAATGATTTTTTTAATTGTATCATTCCTTGCATTTATTAGCGGTCATTCTTCTGTAAATAAAAACTTTCCCTTATGAACAGGGAATGATTACATGTTTTCTGGAGAGGCTAGGTAAAAGTAAACATATACATGTAATTCTTTCTGTTTAATTAGCAATTTTCAGAGTAAGGAGTTGGTGTAATGGTCAATTCCAATTGTGACAAGTGAGTTGTGGTTTTGTTGTTGTTTGGTTGGTTGGTTTGGTTTTGGTGGATTTTGTCTGTTTTTGGAATATCACTGCAGGCTCCTGGATTCACTTTTTCCATCAGTCTTTGATTTGTGTTTGAGTGTGTGTTTGTGTTCAAATTAATCTGTATTTAGCCAGTGGGAGCCTCTTCAAAGCTGGCTTCTTGGTTCTGATGTCACCTTTGAGCACTTCTTGCTATCTACTACAAGATAAGCTTTACCTTCCCAGTCAAGACCTACAATCAAGGAGCCTTAGTTTCTTGTAGTGAGAAATAGAAATTAAGATCTGGGCACTAGATATGCTTCTGGGGTGTCCTTTCTTCTAGACTTTTTCACTGAACAGAAATATTATATAGTCTTAAATTCATAATTGATATTTGCTGTTCAAATGTAACATTACAGGTTTTTTGCCTAACTTCTTTGTTTTATATTTGTATATTATCTCTTCTGTTACTCTGAAGGACTTAGTTTGGAATAACATCAACATATTTGCTTTGCTCTATAGTTCACATAAAATGGTTTCAAAATTACAGTACCAATTCTACTTCTAACAACAAACTGAGTAAAGTTTAAGATTTCTTTGCAGTTAGTTCTTTCGTCTTTAGAACATATCTCACTAAGGGTCAGAATACTGTGTTTAAAAGTTACATGAAACAATTCTTTTGTGTATGGTTATGTTACCAATTTACTATGCAGTTGGTTTCACTTTGTTTTATGGGCTTTTTTCTTATTTTCTTTTAATCTGGAGGAATATAAGGCATTTACGTGGTTCAAAAGTCAAAGCTTTACAAAAAGGTATACTCAGAATAGGCTCCCTTCCATTTTCTTCATTTGTTTCTTGTTTCTCCTTTTTGCAGAAATAAGCAAATTCATACAATGTATATACATGTATCCACCCTTTCTTATCTCTTCAAGTGGTACATGTCATATACTCTCTTTTGTACATTTCATTTTTACTTAATATTATGTCATGGAGATCATTCTATTTGTTATTGTATTAATCAGGGTTCTCCAGAGAATTGGCTCATGTGTTTGTAAAGGATGACAAGTCCCAAGATCTGCAGGATGAGTTGACATGCCAGAGACCCAGGAGATCCAAACCAGTGGTATAATTCCTATCCTGAGGCCAGCAGGCTCGAGACCCAGGAAGAGCTGCTGTTTCAGTTTGAGTCCAAGGCAGGAAAAATTCAGTGTTCCAGTTCAAAGGCAGTCAGGCAAGAAGAATCTCTCATACTCTGAGGAGGGTCAGCTTTTTTGTTTTACGCAGACCTTCAAGTGATGGGATACAGCCTACCCTCATTAAGAAGGACAATCTGCTTTACTCAGTCTACCCATTTAAATGTTAGTCTCATCCAGAAATATCCTGACAGAAATACCCAGAATGTTTGACCAGATATTTAGGCACCCCATAGCGCAGTCAAGTTGACACATAAATTGATCATCACAAGTATATAGATGTCTTCCTCATTTTGTTAAGTTACATACAAGCTTTTTCTGTTACAAATAGTGCTGTAATGAATAACCTTGTGCATATTCATTTTGTATTTTTGGCATTGTATCTTTGTAGACGTGGAATTGCAGAGTAAAAGAGTAAATGCATATGTGATTTTGTTGGATATTGCCACATCACCCTCCATAGAGGTTATATCATTTAATTCCACCAGCAAAAATGACAATACCTGGTTCTCCAAAATCTTACCAACAGAGTATGTTGCCTACCTGTTGAATTTTTGCCAGTCTGATAGATGGGAATTGATATCTCTATGTGATTTTAATTTACGTGTCTCTTATGAATGATGTTGAGTACGTTTTCATATACTTAGGAAATATTTGCCCTTTTTTTCTGTGAATTATGTGTTTGTGTTTTTGATGCTTTTTTTCCTAACGGTTTTTGGTCCCTTTTTTCTTGATTATTTTTTAGAGCTCTTTATATAATTTAGAGATATGTGCTCTTTTTCTTTGAGTTTGTATCTTTTGCCATGCAAGTTTTTGTTTTGCCATGCAGAAGGTTTTTGTTTTCACATAATCAGATATATCTGTCTCTTCTTTTATTGCTTCAAGATTCCAGTTGTCTTAGAAAAGCTTTTCTGATTCCCAGACTGTAAGAATTCCTGTTAGAAATTCACTCATGTTTTCATGTAGTACGTTTATGATAATCATTTTTTTTTGACATTTAGATCTCTGACCTCTTTGGAATTCATTCCAGTGTTTGTTGCAAAGTATAGATCTAACCCCCCCAATAGTTATTTATTTCTCCAACATCATTTATGAAAACGTCTACCTTTTCTACAGTGATTTGACATATACTTACATGATATACCAAGATTCCCCACATAATTGGTTCTGTTTTAGGACTTCCTGTAATGATTCCTTGTCTATATCATTTAATCCATGCTATTCTACATCATTTTTCCGCCTCCCCACCACCATTCTTCTTTCTCAGGATTTTCTTGGTTATTCTTGTATTTTTTTCACCATATGTACTTTAGAATCAACTGGTCTAACTAAATTTTTTTTTAACATCTTTATTGGGGTATAATTGCTTTACAATGGTGTGTTAGTTTCTGCTTTATAACAAAGTGAATCAGTTATACATATACATATGTTCCCATATCTCTTCCCTCTTGCGTCTCCCTCCCTCCCACCCTCCCTATCCCACCCCTCCAGGCCATCACAAAGCACCGAGCCGATTTCCCTGTGCCATGCGGCTGCTTCCCACTAGCTATCTACCTTACGTTTGTTAGTGTATATATGTCCATGCCTCACTCTCACTTTGTCACAGCTTACCCTTCCCCCTCCCCATATCCTCAAGTCCATTCTCTAGTAGGTCTGTGTCTTTATTCCTGTCTTACCCCTAGGTTCTTCATGACATTTTTTTTTTCTTAAATTCCATATATATGTGTTAGCATACGGTATTTGTCTTTCTCTTTCTGACTTACTTCACTCTGTATGACAGACTCTAGGTCTATCCACCTCATTACAGATAGCTCAGTTTCGTTTCTTTTTATGGCTGATAACTAAATTTTTTAAAGTTTGTATTTTTATTGGGATTACCTTAAATTTTTTAATAACTGGAAAAAAGTGGAATTTTTATAATGTTGAGTCACTGTGTCCATGAAAAAGTTATATATCCTTCCATTTATTCTAGTCCACTTTTGAATTTTCAGTAGTGTTTTAAGGTTTTCTGTATAGTGATTATGCACATTTCTTATTATGTTGATTCCTAGGTACTTTATCATTTGTTGCTATTATAAATGAAATCTTTCCTTCCGTTGTATATCCTAACAGGCTATTGTTTGTATACATGTGGAGGCTTTTGATTTTTGTATGTTTTACATCCTGTTTTACTGAATTCTCTTACTGTTTGTATTACTTTGTGATTGAATCTTTTGGATTCTCTAGGTATATTATCATATCTGTGTATACATAGAGTTTTATTTCTTTCTCTCCAATTCATTTGACTAATTATTTTTCTCTTGTCTATTGCATTAGCTATGTTTTACTCATTCAGTGATGTGTGTGGTATGTCCCCATTATATAAGTTGCTGGCTTTTTTGGCTGATATATAGATACAATTTAACTGTTAGGAAGTATTCACCAAGCTCTGATTGATTGATTGATTTTATTAGGAATAGCTGTTGGATATTGTTGAATGTCCTTTCAGCATCTGTGGAAGTGAATGTTTTCTCCCTGATTTGTGAATATAGTGAATTATATGGAAGGATTTTTTATATTGAATAATCCTCATATTCTTGAGATACATACTCGGTCATATTTGATTCTGTTTGTTAAAATTTTATTTCATATTTTACATTGATATTTATTTTTATATTTTGTATTTTATATTTCTGTATTTTTTGTAGACATTCTCACACCTGATTATCATTGTATTTGCTCCATAACAAATGACTTTAGAAAATTTTCCTTTGTTTATATGGTCTGGAACTGTTTAAACAGTTTTGGCATTGCCTAATTTGTACTTGTGTGTTTTATTTATAGAGGTGACTGAGTGATGGCATGGAGAGGTCATTGCCATTGAAAGAATTTATTACTTACATGCCCTGAGAGAAGTGGGTATGCCATGTTACACAGGGAAGCACCACATTTGGTCAGGAGGCAGAAGCAGGAGTGAGGGGAAGAAATAGACCTGATCCTTTATAGGGTTTACATGGGAAAGGCAAAGCAGTGTAAACAGTATAGGACTGGCTAGTTTGAATAACTTTGGTGGGCTTTGGAATATAGGAGCTGTCCCTAACTGTCTGGTACCTGGACCTGAGTTAATTTAGGGTTTGGGAAACATGGACTTGTGTGAGAGTTAAATAAAGGAAATGGTTGGGTTGCAACCCATAGTTGCAACTCTGAGAGGTGCGCTCCCAAGTAAGTTGTTTATTATCTTTAGGAATTAGCTAGCCTTGGAGAGGCAGTTTCTCCCTGGGTCTGTAAGGCCCTCCCAGATGTCAGAACATCCTAAGTTACAGAAAATTAAAAGCTTGATAAATACAGGGGTTATCTGATTTTTGAAGCCTTGGTAGAATTCCTCAGTGGATACTGATGCTTTTTGGTGAAGCAACTCTTTGATAACTTTCTCTTATTTCATCTATGAATTTTGGGTTTGTTTAAATTTTGCAATTTAATTGCAAAATTAACTGCAGTTTATTAATTCTACCAGTAATCAAGAGTCAAGTTTAATAAATTTTCCTATATTCCTATATCCTATATTTAATATACTTACCTAGAAAAATTATGCTTCATCTAAGTTTTCAGCTTTATTTGTATAAAGTTATACAAATTAAAGAACCAGTTTATGTATTTATTTGTTGGTTCTGTTTTTTTCTAACATTAATATCTTACTCCCTTTTTTTTGTTTTACTTTTTTCCCCTAATCCTTTGAGTTGGATATTTATTTTATTTATTTTGATTCTTTCATTTGTATTGATATAAATATTAAAGGTCTGAATTTTCCTCAGGTCACTATTTTAGTGCATTTCTTAGATTCTGACTTGTGGTGGTTTTGTTATTGTTTTTTAGAAGTTCTGTGATTTTTATTAGTACTTTAACTCCAGAGTTATTTAACTTTTAAAAAAATTTGCAGGTGAAATGAATTTTTTGTTTTATTTTGTTATTAGTTCTAGCCTTATTGCGTTGAGATTGGATGATTTTGTCTATATTATTTTTCCTATGGCTCTTACTGTAGTTTTATTTGTGACCTAATACATGTATATGGTAATTTTTATGAATATTCCATGTGCACTTGAAAAAGAATAGAGTGAAGTTTGTTATGCAGTGATAAGATAAACCTTATTATGCTCTTTAGGGCTTCTGTAACCTTACTTATTGTTCATTTACTTGATTGAGAGTGGTGTGTTAAAGTTCCCTGTTTTTAGTTTTGCCTGTTTCTCCATGCATCTCATGGAGTTTCTGCTTTGTAAGGATGGCTGCTACGATACATAGTACATGGCTTCACTGGGAATTGTGGTCTTCAGCATGATAAAGTATACGTTTTTAATTCATTTAATGCTTTTTATTCTCTACCAGCCTCTTCTTCAACATTTCCCAGTCATCTCATAGATGAAGTTCATGCTTTAATAATCTTGCAACTGTGACATTCTATGAGTTCTTACATACCAAAAGCTATTTTTCTGTAGTTTTGTCACAAGGTGCATAACTTGGCTAGATATAAAATCCTTGACTCACACTTTCTTTCCTTCAGTTTTGAAAAAAAAAATGTTGCTCTATTTTAGTCTCATTTTGTATCGTTTCCCCTTTTTCTCCCCCCGCCACACCCCCCTCACCTTTTCCCTGCACTCTCTATTGAACCATTTGAAAGTCAGTTGCAGAGATCACAAGACTTTTGCTCCTGAATCCTTCAGTGTGTATCATTGCACTTAGTTGTTATCCCTCTTTGGTCTTCTTTAATCTAGAAAAATTCTCGGTCTTTTATGACATGGACATTTTGTAAAGTCAAAGTTTTACAGACTGTCTCTCAGTTTAGATTTGTATGGTTGTTTCTTTGTGATTAGGTTCAAGTTAAGCATATTATTAGCAAGAATATCACATAGGTGATACTGTATCCTTCTCAGGGTACTGCATCAAGAGGCACATGATCTATTCTGTGTTCTTTTTTTTTTTCTTTCAAATAATCATTATTGTTTTAGAGCAGTTTTAGGTTCACAGCAAAATTAAGCAGAAAATACAGGTAGCTCCCATACACCCTGACTCCACACATGGGCAGTCACATCACAATCACCATCCATCTATAGTGCTACGTTTGTTACAGTTGATGAACCCACACTGACACATCATTAGAATCCAAAGTCCATAGTTTACATTAGGGTTCACTTTGGGTATTATATATTTTATGGGTTTTGACAAATATATAATGACAAGTATCCACCATTATAGTATCATACAGAACAGTTTCACTGCTCTAAAAATCCTCTGTGCTCCAACTGTTAATTCCTTCTCCCCCCAACTTCCCCCCGTACCCAGCAACCACTGACTGTTTTACCGTCTCCATAGTTCTGCCTTTTCTAGAATGTATGTAGGTGGAATTAAGGTATTTAACCTTTTCATATTGACATCTTTCACTTAATAATGTGCATTTAAGGTTCCACCATGTCTTTCTTGGCTTGATAGCTTATTTCTTTTTAGTGGTGAATAATATTCCATCGTCTAGATGGACCAAAGCTTGTTTATCCTTTCAGCTACTGAAGGATATCTTGGTTGCTTCCACATTTTGGCAGTTATGAACAAAACTGCTGTAGAGACTTCCCTGGTGGTCCAGTGATAAAGAATCCACCTTACAATGCAGGGGATGCAGATTCGATCTCTGGTCAGGGAACTAAGATCCCACATGCTGTGGGGCAACTAAACCTGTGCACCACAACTATTGAGCTCGAGTACCTCAAATAGAGAGCCTGCGTGCCACAAACAACAGAGCCTATGCTCTCTGGAACCCGTGCGCCACAACTAGAGAGAGAAAACCCAAACGCCACAACTAGGGAGAAGCCTGTGTGGCACAACGAAAGATCCCACATGCCTCGATGAAGACCCTGTGTGCTGCAACTAAGACCCGAAGCAGTCAAAAATAAATAAAATAAATAAATCTTTAAAAAAAAAAACTGTTGTAAACATCCATCTGCAGGTTGTTGTGTGGAAGTAAGTGTTCAACTCTTTTTGGAAATACCATGAAACTTGATTGCTAGATTATATGGGAAGAGTATATTTAGTTTTGTGGGAAATTACCTAACTGTCTTCCAAAGTGACTATACCATTTTGCATTCCCACTAGCAGTGAATGAGAGTTCTTGTTGCTCCACACCAGCGTTTGGTGGTGTTAGTGTTCAGGTTTTCTGTCATTCTAATAATGTGTAGTAGTATCTCATTGCTATTTTAATTTGTATTTCCCCAATGACATGTGATATGGAGTGTCTTTTTCTTATGCTTATTTGATATCTGCACCTTCTTTAGTGAGGTGTCTGTTAGGTCTTTTGCCCATTTTTTAATCAGGTTGTTTGTTTTTGTAACGTTGAGTTTTGAGGGTCCTTCATATATTTTGGATAACAGTCTTTTATCAGATAGATCTTTTGAAAATATGTTCTCCTAGTCTATGGCTTGTTTTCTCATTCTATTGACATTGTCTTTTGCACAGCAGAAGTTTTTTATTTTAATTAAGTCTAGCGTCTCAATTTTTTTTTTTTAAGGATTGTGACTTAGATTTGGCAATGACTTTTTAGATATAACACCCAAGTTCATCTAGATTTTCTCCTAAAAATTTATAAAACTCTCTTAAGGCTTTTAGAGTTTTGTGTTTTACATTTAGATCTGTGATCCATTTGGAGTTAATTTTTGTGAAGAGTGTAAAGTCTGTGTCAGGGTTCATTTTTTGGCATGTCGATATCCAGTTGTTCCAGCACTATTTGTTGAAAAGACTGTCTTTACTCCACTGTATTACTCCACTGCTCCTTTGTCAAAGGTCAGTTGAATGTATTTACATGGATCTATATCTGGACTCTCTCTTCTGTTCCATTGATCTATTTGTCTATTGTTCTGCCTACAACATACAGTCCTTGATTACTAATAGTAATAGTATAGTTATAGCTTTATATTAAGTCTTGAAATCAGATGGTTTCAGTCCTCCAACTTTGTTCATCTCCCTCAATATTGTGTTGGCTATTCTGGGTCCTTTACTTATCCATGTACACTTTAGAATCCATTTGTTTTATCTATAAGATATTTTGCTCTGCTTTTGATTGGGATTGTGTTGAATGTATAAATCAATTTGGGAAGAGCTAGCATAGTGACAGTATTGAGTCTTCCTATCCATATTCATGGAATATCTATTTATGTAGTTCTTCTTTATCCTCAGTTTTCTATTTAATTTCAAATTTGAAATGTTTTTCATATCTGCATTGCTTAATTATATATAATTAATATTGAAGTGTTAGGTTACAATTTTCTTCTCTTTTATAGCTGTTATTTTCTGTGTTTTTGAGAATTTTCATCCACTGAAAAGTTTTGATATCTTTCTCTTCCCTTCTAATAGAAACTTGTACGATTGCTGGATTCATTGGACATCTCTTTTATGCGTTTTGTCTTTTATGTTAGACTGTGTATAGAGGTATAGGTAGAGGTTTGGGTGCTTGCTTTGTTTCTTAATTCCAAAGATCCTTGCTTGATTGCTACAGATATGAAAGTGGAGTTCCTTTAATAAGTATTGTCCTCTTTTGGCTGATTTATGAATTTTTAATAGGTTTAACTTATGTCAGTATGCTCTTTATTCTTAATTGCTTCATTCTTTCCCTTTATCAACACACCTCCAGAGATACCCCCTTTTTTCAAGGTGCTTCCTTTCTCCCTCAGAAATAATATCTTCACAGAGCTCTCACCTTTGGTGACAGCCCTTCCCATATACTTTCCAAACTTTTTCCTTTTGGTCTTCCTGTGCCTAATGCCTTGTTTCACTATGTCCCATAAGTCTTAAGATCTCTCCATTCAGAGTTGGACTCTCTCTGTGGTGAACCTTAGCTGGCATTATCGATTTTTCTGTGCCACCTCTAAGACCCCATCATACCTTCCTCTCTTACACAGTCCTCATCTGACTCTGTACTTCGGGTAACTCCAAAACCAACTCAGTTGGCCTCGGATTTTTATTTCCCCAATTACATGTAAAATAAGGTGCTATTCCTGTTTCCTAGTTATGCCATGGGTGTGAACTGTGTGTGCTTTTATTTGCTCTTTCTAATGTTTTGTATATTTTTTGGAAGTTTTGTAGGGAGATTGGGGTTTAGATGGTGGTTATTATCCTATGAGTATCTGGAATTCTAGCCCTTTAAGTATTTTGCAGTCAAGTGTCTAGGTAACATTGAGATTGAACCACATAAAATTGCAATTTTTGTGGGTCAAGAACTACTGAATATCAGCAGCTCTTTGTGGTTCCACCTAATAGAAAGGTAAGTAATCTCTTTACCCTTGTGTTTCATGCCTTAGTGAAATATTATATGATAAAGGTATTATTTTTAGTATTAATTCCAAGGTGATTCAGGCTATAATTTTCAATCAACCTTACTGAGGTTTAATTAATATTCAATAAAATATACCCATTCTAGTGTACAGTTCAGTGAGTAATGACAGTTGTTTACACTTGTGTAACCATCACCACTGTCTAGATACAGAACTTTTCCACGACTCTAAAAAGCTCTAGTGTACACCTCTGTAGTCAGCCCACCCCCCACTCAAAGAAACCACTAAACCATTTCTGTCATTAGATTAGATTTCTAAAAAAGACCACATTCCTAAATAGGCCTGTCAGTCTTGCATGATCTGAAGTTTGCTTACCTCTCCAGTGTCACGTGGCTGTTGTTCCTCTCTATATGTGTGTTGGCCTTAGGGCCTTTTCACTTATGAGTCCATCCATCCATTTTCTGCCTGGCAGTTTAAATTTCACATGCCTTGAACCGATGTCTATCTCTGCGGGATCCATGATGCTTTTCTCTTCCATGCCTTTGCTCGTGCTGTTCTCTCTGCCAGGAAAGCACTTTCCTCCTTAACTAACATTCTTCCTAGCCTGATTTATTCCTACTTATCTTCCTAAAATCAGCTTATACTACTGATTTTAGATTGGGCGTTAGGTATTTATCAATTGTATTTTCTTTACTATTGGGTTGGCCCAAAAATTTCTTTTGGAAACCCAAACAAACTTTTTGGCCAACCCAATATATAATTATTTGTCTCCTTCACTAGTCTGAGCTCCTTGAGGGCAGCAATGCCTTCTTCAATTTGTTTTTCCATCACCTATGTGCCTGGCACATGATAGGTACTTAATAAATGTTTGATTAGTGATAAATGAGTTTCAACTCCTGTATATAATTTGAGTTAAAATTAAATCCCATAGGATAAGTTAAAGAAGTCTTTATTAGATACTTAGGCAAACTGAAATTGAACTAATAGCATCCTTTAAGTGTGAGGGGAAATGAGCATTGTTTCATTAGACACCATAGTTCTACTTGCTGAAATCAGTTTTAAATTAATTTTTCACTTCTTCTCTAGCCATGTGTTTTTGAAACTGCACCAAGGAGTGTCTATGGAGAAAAATAGTCTAGCTTGTTCAGAGTATGAGCTATATGGAATAATAATGTGGTTTAAGAATCTAAAAATAAAGAAAATTTGTTTAGTTTCCATTTACATTCACTTTAAGCTTTGATAAGTATATCAGTTAATTGTCTAAGTATGTATCTCCTGTCATATTGTAAGCTCAAGGGCCAGAGGCAGATCATACCAGTCTTGCTTCCTTTAAGTTTTTTGTCTTTAATAGCTAGTAAGTGTTTTGAGTTGATTCTGTGGTTCATGTTTATTGTCCTGTTACATACCCAGGCGTGGTACCCTACTATTTTCACCCTAAAATTGTATGAGGTATGAAGAAAATTGTTTAATCTTAATGCCAGTCATCAGTTTCTGATTACGGATAACAACCTGATATGGGCTAAACTAAATGAGTTTGAAATAATACATCTTGAAAAATCTGCATTTTAATATCCATTTATATTATAAGAATTGGGACAAGCAGTAGTGGTCTCTTGATGGACAGGAATAATTTCCAAGTGTTATAAAAATCACTATTATGTTAAAACCTTTGTTCTCTCTGAATGTATACCTTTATAATATGATACCATTTTTACCTTAACCAGATTTTTATGCTCTTCTTTCAGAGCAAATAGCATGATTCTTAATATTTTGGCAACCTGATTTTGTGACTTTTTTTTTAACAGCAATTGGATATAGTTTAATGGAGCTTCTCTTTTGTGTGATAACTATACATATATATATATTTTTTATTGGTATAGTTGTTTTACAATGTTGTGGTAGTTTCTACTGTACAGCGAAGTGAATCAGCCATATGTATACATAGATCTTGCTTTTTTGGATTTCCTTCCCATTTAGGTCAACACAGAGCACTAAGTAGAATTCCCTGTGCTATACAGCAGGTTCTCATTAGTTATCTATTTTATACATATTAGTGTATATATGTGTGACTTTGTTTTTATAAACTAGGAGGGATCTGAAAAACAACTGTCTACTACCAGCAGAGCTGGCTCAGAGTTAACTGTGACTACTATTCTTTTTGGATTCTCTCACTGAATAACAGAGTTATCTAAGCTTTTCTGGAGGAACTTATGTTTTAGCTAAGAATAAAGTTCAGCAAAACATACAGGCACATTGTACTTCTGAAAAAACACTTTTAAACATAAATCTATAATCATGCTTTGTTGTATGGTAATTTTAAAAATTTGAAAATGCTACAGGTGCTCAAACTTACCTCTATGACATTTTAAAAATAGGACACTATAATTTGAAAATTTCCCATTTTGATTAATAAAGGTTAATATTTTCCCATTTTATTTTATATTCATACCTATTGTTTTAAAATATAACTTTATTTTGCCTTGTAGTGTATGCAGAGAATATTTTCAAAATGGTGGGAAGAGAAAAGCACTTGAAAAAGATGAAAAAAGAGCTGTACTCACCACTAAGACCACTCCAGCCTTAAATACGCATGAATCTTCTAAACTTGAAGGTCATTTAACCAACCTCAGCTTTACAAACCCTGAATTTATAACTGAGTAAGTATACTTTTCTACTTAGATTATTAACATTATCCTGGATTGCTGTGTTAATAATGTAAAATAGTGTAATGGTTTACAGCAAGTAGTGGGCATTTTGCTTGCTTCTCTGGTCATATGTTAGTCTGAGAAATGTAAATTTGTTATATTATTAGGTAGGAAAGTAGCATAAAATTTTAAGGGATATCTGGGAAACTAGTAGTTCCATAACATCGATTGTTCTCACTAAAAATGAGAAAGAATCATTCATTAAATGTTACATTTTATGGTAATACAAAGAATCAAAACAGTGAAATCCAGTTAAATTAAATCCACTGACAAATCACAAATAAAGAATTAATGGAAGATTATTAATACAACCAATTCCCATTATTTTATTTTCAATATAAAAATCTGCCTGCTGCTAATATATATATATGCATATAGGCATAAATTTTATTTAATAAGTACATGAGTATTTTCCCAGTTTTACTGAGATATAATTGACATGTAACACTGTTTAACACATACAACAAAGTGATTTAATATATGTATATATTGTGAAATGATTACCGCAGTAAGTTTAGTTAACTATCCCTCACCTCACCTAACTACCATTTTTTTTCCTTATGAGAACTTTTAGCAATTTTCAAATATACAATACAGTATTGTTAACTATAGTTACCATGCTGGATATTACATCTTCAGAACTTATTTATCTTATAATTGGAAGTACCTTTCACCCAATCCCTAAATTTGTGATCTGACAGTCACAAATCTTATTTTGTTTCTATGAGTTTGACTTTTTTTTTTTGACTCTACATAGAAGTAAGATCATACAGTATTTGTCTTTTCGTGTCTGACTTACTTAGTGCAGTGACCTCATGGTCCATCCATGTTGTTGCAAATGGCAGGATTTCCCATTTTTTTATGGCTAAATAATATTTCATTTTGTATGTATTATAATCCAATTAATTTTAATAGTATTAAAATTATTTATATACCTTAGTACCAGAATAAATTTGTGGAATCAAGTAATATTGTATTACTCTCTTGAAAATGTTAAGCTCGAATAATTCTAGAAGCATTCCTAATAGACACTGCAGGCTAACCATGGAAATAAAATTAAATTAACCTCTTAAAACATTTCCAAACCTGTAGATATCAACATAACATTACCTTTGGTTACTTTGATTTTATACCATGTTGAAATATTATCTAGTTAGGTATAAGCAGTTTCATTCAAAAATTAATATACCTTTGATTAGTTCTGTAGGAAAAGATCTTTACCTTTATTCAAAGGTTACTACAAAGCTTACAAAGCATAATGAGTTACTAAACATCTTATAACTCAGGTGTTACGAACATTCTTGAATATTTTTAAAATATTGACCAGCATAAGAAATTATATAGTTAACAGTGCTATCAAAAACAGGTACATATGGAAAACGTGAACCCTAGAATTTCTATATCGTTCTTTTTTATAGTCTCTGTTTCATTGTTGAGATTACTTTGTTTGTTAAGTCATTGTCATATTTTCCTTTTACTCTTCTGAACGTGGTTTCTTTGAACATTTTTATAATAGCTGATTTGAGGTCTTTGCTAAATACATTTGGGCTCACTCAGAATCTATTTACTGCTCTTTTTCTTGAATATGGACTACACTTTCCTGTTTTTCTCTGCATGTCTCATAATTTTTTGTTGAAAACTGTCCAATATATTTTTGAAGTTATAGAAACTCTTGTTTTGGATTTTTCCCCAAGGAGGGTGGTGATGGTGGTGGTGGTTTTTAGTAATGTCCCTGCACTTAATCTGTGGAGTCTGTTTCCCTGGTAGTTTGTACGTTACTATTATTTTTATTTTTTTAGGCTGATTTCCTACAGTTTGCACTTGTGTCTGCACAGATTAGGGGTCAATGATAGGTCAGAGGTTGTGCTCAAACACCTCTCCA
The DNA here is from genome assembly GCF_963924675.1 of Phocoena phocoena. NCBI lineage: Eukaryota > Metazoa > Chordata > Mammalia > Artiodactyla > Phocoenidae > Phocoena > Phocoena phocoena. The sequence goes on along the minus strand of NC_089227.1, from coordinate 69,757,017 downwards.
GCCTGTAAGGCTCCCACCCTCTGCCAGTGGATGTGTGTTGATTTGGGAGTACATTTAAAATTCAGGCAGTTTCCAAGTCTGCCTCACTTTTTGCTTTCCATCAGGCCCTCGTGGGTCTCCCGTGCATGTTCATTTAGCCTCCCAATCAACCAAGGCTATGTGGAAAGCTTATTTAGCCCTTCTGTGCCTCTTTCATTTCCAGGATATTTCTGGAATTCCTAAATTTCTGACCAGTCTTCCAGTCTACAGCTCTGGCCAACCAAAACTGCAACCTGAAGCTGGCATAGCTGCTGACTTGCCCTGTTTGTTTCTTACCATTTTGTTACTTTTACTGACATTGTTCTGTGGGTTTTTCACCCTCTGCTCCAAATCCCGTTAACCCCTTCCAGCAGGGAATTTGCTGTTTCTCACAGCCAGCCCTGTCCTCAAAGAACTTCCATACCAACTGAGCAAAGGGTGAGGATGATGAGAGTGGCTTCAGGCAAAGACACCACAGATCCCCACTGTTGTTAGCTAAGATTTAGCTGGTTTTCATGAATGAACACTTTGCAACGTGTTTGCCTAGGTTTGAGCCCTGAAATGGTTGTGTTTGATGATTGTGTTCTTTGTTATAGTTGTTTACTGAGGAGTGGATTTGCCAGCCTCTCCCCTGCCATAGTCAAGAAATTTCAGTCTCTGTTTTAATTTTAAAGGAGAAAAAGTAGTTTTAAGTATTTAAAGGAAATATGATTGTTATAGGTCAGGACTGACTTAGTATTGAAATTAAGCATTGAAACATCTTAGCCTAGGATGGCTAGGTTTAGATTTTCTTCATTCTAGAAACTACTTTGTATAGCATCTGGCCCCAACATGTGTATGTAGACTTATCCCTCCCACTCCTCCTACCATTATTGCAGCCCGTATTCTAGTCTTATGGAACTGTTTAAATTCCCCTAGTGGCACATTCATGTTCTCACTTTGTGGCATTTGCAAGTACAATATATCCTCTTTCTGATCAACTGTTGCTGTATTATATTAGGCTATATTTGAAGCATCTTCCCTTCTAGAACTTAACTTTAACTTCTCAAAAGAATTGGTACTCTGGTACCAATATCAAACTTTTAATATCTCTATTACAGTACTTATCATGTTGTATTAAAATCAGTATTGTATATTTTCCTGACTGCAAATGAAATAAGGTAACAGTATGAAAAATTTGCATGTAGAGTAGATTATAGGTGTAGAAAAATTATTACTCAATCCTGGTTACATTTAGGTGTATTTCTTTCCAGTCTTTTTAATAGGCACTGTTTTCTTACACAATAGAGACCATGCAGTATAAAAAATTTTGTGTAAACTGCTCTTCCTGTGCTATTAAAACACTCATTCTGCATTATATTTTATCATAAATATCTACCACTTTATGTGTCTAAATATAAAGTGATACTCATACAAAATAATAATCAATTTTTCCAAAGAGAATTTCTCGCTCTCTTACACATACACACTTCTAGAGAGGTAGATGAAATAGTCAAAGGTCAGATGTTTACTCTCTTTATTTATAGATATTATTATGTAGGAAGATATGTATTTGTTACTATCTAAATCTGTTTGACTTCCGACTTTGGATAGCAAGTGTAGCTAGCAAGGTTTATCTTTTTCCCAGTGTTATCACAAAATCAAGTCATTTTGATTTCCGGGTTCAGATAGTGATGGCTCACATAGCAAAAATACCTTGGGTTTTTTTAACTTACATTTCATGAAAACCAAAAATTTATTACTACTAGAGTCACTTTTTTTCTTCTTCTAACTTTATTGAGGTATAATTGACATATAACGTTGTGTAAGTTTAAGGTTACGATGTAATGATTTTATACATGCATATGTTACAAACTGATTACAACAATAAGGTTAGTTAATACAGCAGTTACTTCACATAGTTAGAATTCTGTGTGTGTTTGTGAGGAGAGAACTTTTAAAATCTCTCTTAGACAACATTCAAATATACAATACAGTATTGTTAACTATATTCACGTACAGAACATTACCTTACATTACATCCCCAGAAACTGATTCCTCTTATAACTGGAAATTTGTACCCTTTGGACACCTTTACCATTTTCTCCCCCTCCACCTCCTGCCGCTGACAATCTGCTCTCTGTTTCTATGAGTTCGGTTTTTATAGATTCCACATTTAAGTGGGATCATAAGTGTCTTTCTCTGTCTGACTTATTTCACTAAGCATAATGCCCTCAAGTTACATCCACATTGTTGCATATGGCAGAATTTCCTTCTTTTATGGCTGAATAACATTCCATTGCGTGTGTGTGTGTATCACATTTTCTTTCTTAAACATCTTTATTGGAGTATAATTGCTTTACAATGGTGTGTTAGTTTCTGCTTTATAACAAAGTGAATCAGTTATACATATACATATGTTCCCATATCTCTTCCCTCTTGCATCTCCTTCCCTCCCACCCTCCCTATCGCACCCCTCTAGGTGGTCACAAAGCACCCAGCTGATCTCCCTCTGCTATGCGGCTGCTTCCCACTAGCTATCTATTTTACGTTTGGTAGTGTATATATGTCCATGCCACTCTCTCACTTTGTCACAGCTTACCCTTCCCCCTCCCCATATCCTCAAGTCCATTCTCTAGTAGGTCTGTGTCTTTATTCCCATCTTACCCCTCGGTTCTTCATGACCTTTTTTTCTTTCTTAGATTCCATATATATGTGTTAGCATACAGTGTTTGTTTTTCTCTTTCTGACTTATTTCACTCTGTATGACAGACTTTAGGTCCATCCACCTAACTACAAATAACTCAATTTCGTTTCGTTTTATGTCCAAGTAATATTCCATTGTATATATGTGCCACATCTTCTTTATCCATTCATCTGTTAATGGATACTTAGGTTGCTTCCATGTCCTGGGTATTGTAAATAGAACTACAATGAACATTTTGGTACATGACACTTTATGAATTATGGTTTTCTCAGGGTATATGCCCAGTAGTGGGATTGCTGGGTCATATGGTAGTTCTATTTGTAGTTTTTTAAGGAACCTCCATACTGTTCTCCACAGTGGCTGAACCAATTCACATTCCCACCAACAGTGCAAGAGGGTTCCCTTTTCTCCACACCCTCTCCAGCATTTATTGTTTGTAGATTTTTTGATGATGGCCATTCTGACTGGTGTGAGATTATCTCACTGTAGTTTTGATTCGCATTTCTCTAATGATTAATGATGTTGAGCATTCTTTCATGTGTTTGTTGGCAATCTGTATATCTTCTTTGGAGAAATGTCTATTTAGGTCTTCTGCCCATTTTTGGATTGGGTTGTTTGTTTTTTTCATAGTGAGCTGCATGAGCTGCTTGTAAATTTTGGAGATTAATCCTTTGTCAGTTGCTTCATTTGCAAATATTTTCTCCCATTCTGAGGGTTGTCTTTGCATCTTGTTTATGGTTTCCTTTGCTGTGCAAAAGCTTTTAAGTTTCATTAGGTCCCATTTGTTTATTTTTGTTTTTATTTCCATTTCTCTAGGAGGTGGGTCAAAAAGGATCTGGCTGTGATTGATGTCATAGAGTGTTCTGCCTATGTTTTCCTCTAAGAGTTTGATAGTTACTGGCCTTACATTTAGGTCTTTAATCCATTTTGACTTTATCTTTGTGCATGGTGTTAGGGAGTGTTCTAATTTCATACTTTTACATGTACCAGTCCAGTTTTCCCAGCACCACTTATTGAAGAGGCTGTCTTTTCTCCACTGTATATTTTGCCTCCTTTATCAAAGATAAGCTGACCATACGTGCGTGGGTTTATCTCTGGGCTTTCTATCCTGTTCCATTGATCTATATTTCTGTTTTTGTGCCAGTTCCATACTGTCTTGATTACTGTAGCTTTGTAGTATAGTCTGAAGTCAGGGAGCCTGATTCCTCCAGCTCCATTTTTCGTTCTCAAGATTGCTTTGGCTATTCGGGGTCTTTGTGTTTCCACAAAAATTGTGAAATTTTCTGTTCTAGTTCTGTGAAAAATGCCAGTGGTAGTTTGTTAGGGATTGCATTGAATCTGTAGATTGCTTTCGGTAGTGGAGTCATTTTCACAATGTTGGTTCTTCCAATCCAAGAACATAGTATATCTCTCCATCTATTTGTATCATCTTTAATTTCTTTAATCAGTGTCTGATAATTTTCTGCATACGGGTCTTTTGTCTCCTTAGATAGGTTTATTCCTAGATATTTTATTCTTTTTGTTGTAATGGTAAATGGGAGTGTTTTCTTAATTTCACTTTCAGATTGTTCATCATTAGTGTATAGGAATGCCAGAGATTTCTGTGCATTAATTTTGTATCCTGCTACTTTACCAAATTCATTGATTAGCTCTAGTAGTTTTCTGGTAGCATCTTTAGGATTCTCTATGTATAGTATCATGTCATCTGCAAACAGTGACAGCTTTACTTCTTTTCCAATTTGGATTCCTTTTATTTCTTTTTCCTCTCTGATTGCTGTGGCTAAAACTTCCAAAACTATGTTGAATAATAGTGGTGAGAGTGGGCAACCTTGTCTTCCTCCTGATCTTAGTGGAAATGGTTTCAGTTTTTCACCAGTGAGGACGATGTTGGCTGTGGGTTTGTCATATATGGCCTTTATTATGTTGAGGAAGGTTCCCTCTGTGCCTACTTTCTGGAGAATTTTTATCATAAATGGGTGTTGAATTTTGTCAAAAGCCTTATCTGCATCTATTGAGATGATCATATGGTTTTTCTCTTTTAGTTTGTTAATATGGTGTATCACATTGATTGATTTGCGTATATTGAAGAATCCTTGCATTCCTGGGATAACCCCCACTTTATCATGGTGTATGATCCTTTTAATGTGCTGTTGGATTCTGTCTGCTAATACTTTGTTGAGGATTTTTGCATCTATGTTCATCAGTGATATTGGCCTGTAGCTTTCTTTCTTTGTGACATCTTTGTCTGGTTTTGCTATCAGGGTGATGGTGGCCTCGTAGAATGAGTTTGGGAGTATTCCTCCCTCTGCTATATTTTGGAAGAGTTTGAGAAGAATAGGTGTTAGCTCTTCTCTAAATGTTTGATAGAATTCGCCTGTGAAGCCATCTGGTCCTGGGCTTTTGTTGGAAGATTTTTAATCACAGTTTCAATTTCAGGGCTTGAGATTGTCCTCTTCATATTTCTGCTTCCTCATTCAGTCGCAGCATGTTGTGCATTTCTAAGAATTTGTCCATTTCTTCCAGGTTGTCCATTTTCTTGGCTTAGAGTTGCTTGTAGTAATCTCTTATGATCTTTTGTATTTCTGCAGTGTCAATTGTTACTTCTCCTTTTTCATTTCTAATTGTATTGATTTGAGTCTTCTCCCTTTTTTCTTGATGAGTCTGGCTGATGGTTTATCAATTTTGTTTATCTTCTCAAAGAACCAGCTTTTAGTTTTATTGATCTTTGCTATCGTTTCCTTCATTTCTTTTTCATTTATTTCTGATCTGTTTTTTATGATTTCTTTCCTTCTGCTAACTTTGGGGGTTTTTTGCTTTTCTTTCTCTAATTGCTTTAGATGCACGGTTAGGTTGTTTATTCGAGATGTTTCCTGTTTCTTGAGGTAGGATTGTATTGCTATAAACTTCCCTCTTAGAACTGCTTTTGCTGCATCCCATAGGTTTTTGGTCATCATGTCTCCATTGTCATTTGTTTCTAGGTATTTTTTTATATCCTCTTTGATTTCTTCAGTGATCACTTGGTTATTAAGTAGTATATTGTTTAGCCTCCATGTGTTTGTATTTTTTACAGCTGTTTTCCTGTAATTGATATCTAGTCTCATAGCGTTGTGGTCCGCAAAGATATTTGATAACAATTTCAATTTTATTAAATTTAGCAAGGCTTGATTTGTGACCCAAGATGAGATCTATCTTGGAGAATGTTCCATGAGCACTTGAGTAGAATATGTATTCTGTTGTTTTTGGATGGAATGTCCTATAAATATCAATTAAGTCCATCTTGTTTAATGTATCATTTAAAGCTTGTGTTTCCTTATTTATTTTCATTATGGATGATCTGTCCATTGGTGAAAGAGGGTGTTAAAGTCCCCTACTACAATTGTGTTACTGTCAATTTCCTCTTTTATGGCTGTTAGTATTTGCCTTATGTATTGAGGTGCTCCTAAGTGGGTGCGTGAATATTTACAATTGTTGTATGTTCTTCTTAGATCGATCCTTTGATCATCATGTAGTGTCCTTCTTTGTCTCTTGTAATATTCTCTATTTTAAAGTCTATTTTGTCTGATATGAGAATTGCTACTCCAGCTTTCTTTTGATTTCCATTTGCATGGAATATCTTTTTCCATCTCCTCACTTTCAGTCTGTGTGGGTCTCTTGTAGACAGCATATATAAGGGTCTTGTTTTTGTATCCATTCAGCGAGTCTTTGTCTTTTGGTGGGAGCATTTAACCCATTTACATTTAAGGTAATTATCGATATGTATGTTCCTATTCCCATTTTCTTAATTGTTTTGGTTTTTTTATTGTAGGTCTTTTCCTTCTCTTGTGTTTCTTGCCTAGAGAAGTTCTTTTAGCATTTGTTGTAAAGCTGGTTTGGTGGTGCTGAACTCTCTCAGCTTTTGCTTGTCTGTAAAGGTTTTAATTTCTCCATCAAATCTGAATGAGATCCTTGCTGGGTAGAGTAACCTTGGTTGTAGGTTTTTCTCCTTCATCACTTTAAATATGTCCTGCCAGTCCCTTCTGGCTTGCAGAGTTTCTCCTGAAAGATCAGCTGTTAACCTATGGGGATTCCCTTGTGTGTTATTTGTTGTTTTTCCCTTGCTGCTTTTAATATGTTTTCTTTGTATTTAGTTTTTGATAATTTGATTAATATTTGTCTTGGCATGTTTCTCCTTGTATTTATCCTGTTTGGGACTCTCTGTGCTTCCTGGACTTGATTAACTCTTTCCTTTCCCATATTAGGGAAGTTTTCAACTATAACCTCTTTAAATATTTTCTCAGACCCTTTCTTTTTCTCTTCTTCTGGGACCCCTATAATTCGAATGTTGGTGCATTTAATGTTGTCCCAGAGGTCTCTGAGACTGTCCTCAGTTCTTTTCATTCTTTGTTCTTTATTCTGCTCTGCAGTAGTTATTTCCACTATTTCATCTTCCAGGTCACTTATCCATTCTTCTGCCTCAGTTATTCTGCTATTGATCCCTTCTAGAGAATTGTTAATTTCATTTATGGTGTTGGTCATCATTGTTTGTTTGCTCTTTAGTTCTTCTAGGTCCTTGTTAAACATTTCTTGTATTTTCTCTATTCTATTTCCAAGATTTTGGATCATGTTTACTATCATTATTCTGAATTCTTTTTCAGGTAGACTGCCTATTTCCTCTTTAGAGTCACTTTTTAAAGTCACCTATAGCTCAGAATTGAGACGTGACACTTTTTGAATCTGTATATAATGTGATTGATGGAAATTTTATCCCAAGCCCCAATTAGTACCAATCCTTCTAATACTAAGATAGCTGTGTCCCAACCCTCCGTCATGTTGTACATATATACTTGTAAATGATACAAAATAAGTACTTTGCTTCCTTCTCAAAAGTATTATTTTTTCAAAACGTTTACCAAATAGACCATATTCTAGGCCATAAAACACACCTTAACATATTTAGAAAGATTTGAGTTATATAAAGTATTCTTTCAGACCACAATAGAATTAAAATATAAACCAATAACAAAGAGAACTGGAAAATCCCAAAATATTTATCGATTATCTAATTAGCACGTGGGTCAAACAAGAAGTCTCAGGAGAAATTTTAAAATACTTTGCACTAATTGCACTAAATGAAAATGCATCTTATCAAATTTGAAGAGATGTTGTTAAAGCATGCTTAGAGGGAAATTTTTAACATTGAATGCATATATTGGAAAAGAAGAAAAATGTAAAATCAGTAATCTAAACTTCTACCTTAGGAAACTAGAAAAACAAGAGCAAGTTAGATCCAAAATAAGCAGAGAAAAAGAAATAATAAAAATTAGATCAGAAATTAACAAAATTGAAAACAGGAAAGCCATAGAGAAAATCAGTGAAACTAAAAGGTGGTGTTTGAAGGTCAATAAAATTGATAAACCTCTGGTCAAGCTAACCAAAAAAAAAAAAGACAAATTACTAATATTGGAAATTAAAGAAGGGCCATCACTACTGATCCCATTGACAATAAAAGGATAATATAGGCATATTATGAATAACTCTATGCCCACAAATTCGATAACTTAGATGAAATTCCTTGAAGGGCACAATCTACCAAAACTCACAGGAAGAGAAATAGATCATCTCAATAGGTTTTAATTAATTAAAGAAGTTAAAGCAATAATGAATAGTCTTCCAAAAGAGAACGCATCAGCCCTAGTTGGTTGTACTGGTGATATCTACCATTTAAGGAAAAAGATACCAATTCCCTGCAGTCTGTTCCACAATATAGAATTAGAGGGAACACTTATGAATTCATTCTGTGAGGCCAGCAGAATGTAATTTAAGATGTTAAACCAGTCTTCCCATTTCCCAATCTAAAGTAAAAAGGAAAATTTTTAAATAAAAGAAAATCATATGAAATCAGAAAAATAAAATTCATTCTGTGATGTTCTAGTACTTGCTATGGTAGAAACATGGCATACATGCTTTCATAATACTTTCCAAAATCCATGATAAATGTAGGTAGTTTGTCATTGGATCTTTCCTACAGAGCCTGGACTTGCCTCAGAATCCTTTTTACACAGCATTCTAAGAAGCTGTTTCCAATTAATCAGTCAATATAAGAGAAGAAACTCATCATCTGCCATTTATGTCCATTACTGTTGTTACAAATAGAACACACAGTTTTGACTCTAAGTTTCTTAGCATCTAAGCCAAGGATTCGAATAGGATCATTTCATTATTTCTTTTTTTTTTTTAAGGATTGTCTGTTCATGTCATTTGCTCTCTTAAGTTTTATGATCTTAAGTCTGTCAATTTATATGAGCTCTTTAGTACTCAGGATATTACTGGACATTTATAGTGATTTGAGGGGGGCTTAACACATGCTTCATGGGTAAAAGAACAGACAGACAGATGGACGGATGGATGGAAGGAAATGAAAGAAGGAAAGACATATTTAGGACAGTAGAATCAGGTTTTTCTAATCATCTACTTGAGATTTAGTTAATTGGTAGAGAAAGGGGGAAGGAAGAGGTGGCACTGAGCAAAAGGAAAGACTATTTATTAGATGGTCACTGCCAATCTAAGAGTCTTATGGACTTTACCTGCATACTACCTTAGGATGTAAAATATTGGACATATTCTTAAAAGACTTGTGACAGAAAGAGAATACAATACATGATGATAGGTAATATCTAATAAAGAGGACCTAATTTGACATATTAATGCTGGTTTTGAGAGTTCGGTTTATAATAATTAAATAGTGGTTTTGAATACCATTTTAGTGTTCTTTTTTTTCAAAGTTTTAGTTAGCAGTTGATTTTTATTCAGTTTTTAGCATTCTTCGTATTTTCTTTGGCTTTTAACGTTGAAGGTTATCCTAGTAAGTGAAAGATATTACGGTAGTAAAGGAGGAAGTTAAATGTCTTTTGAACATAATACAGTATATAAATGAAAAATTTGTTTCAGTAGTGCTTTTCAGGTGTTTTGCTCTTAGTTTGAAATGCATTACATATTAAAGCATATATACAAATATAAATTTGAACCTGAGAGTAAAATTCATTTATTTCACTGAAACACTAAATGGATAAAATTGTGATTACAAGTATCAAATATGGAGTTTTAGAAATATTAAGATATTAAGTCCCACTTCCCTGGTGGCACAGTGGTTAAGAATCCACCTGCCAGTGCAGGGGACACGGGTTCGAGCCCCGGTCCGGGATGATCCCACATGCCGCAGAGCAACTAAGCCCGTGCGCCACAACTACTGGGCCTGTGCTCTAGAGCCTGCAAGCCACAACTACTGAAGCCCGTGTGCCACAACTACTGAAGCCTGTGCGCCTAAAGCCCGTGCTCTACAACGAGAGAAGCCACTGCAATGAGAAGCCCGTGCACCGCAATGAAAGTAGCCCCCACTCACTGCAACTAGAGAAGAGCCTGCGCACAGCAACGAAGACCCAACGCAGACATACATACATACATACATACATAACTAAATAAATAAAATCTTAAAAAAAGAGACAGACATGGTGGCTGATGCCTTTTGTGAAAAAAAGAAAAGATATTAAGTCCCATTTAAAGCCATGTATAATATTTTAAAGTTATTTCTACAGAAACAATGTGTATTAATTACTAATTCAAAATGTAAAGTTTTCCTCCATAGGTTTTCTTCATTTAAAAAATATATATATTGGAGATTATGAATAAGCTGAATGCTAATAATCCGTGCTTATCAGTTGCTCCTTTTTAAAACGTTAGATAGTTCCTTTCCCAATTTTAACACTGGCTCAGAGAATAACCTTGGGAAAATATCTAACATTCCTGAGTCTCCCTTTATTTATAAAAATAAAATAATGCTGTATAGTCTTCTGTTAAAAAAAAATAGGAAGAACTATGTATAAAGACCCCAAAGGTCTGAGCTTTCAGATAATGACCCAAAGTACTAGATGTTGAGAATGAAAGTAGTGATGATTGTATAGGTTCAAAGCATCATTTGGGTAACAATAGCACAATGGGCGAATTGTCATAAGAAGAATACCGTGATCCAGCCCTCTATAATCTGACTGTATATATAAAGGAAAATGATGACCAAAAAATATTTTCTACGAAAAATTCTGTTTGGAGGCATTCTTTTATTTATTTAATTTTTGGCTGTGTTGGGTCTTCATCGCTGCGCAGCGGCTTTGTCTAGTCGCGGTGAGTGGGGGCTAATTTTCGTTGCAGTGCACAGGCTTCTCATTGCAGTGGCTTCTCTTGTTGCAGAGCACGGACTCTAGGCATGTGGGCTCAGTAGTTGTGGCTTGCGGGCTCTAGAGGGCAGGTTCAGTAGTTGTGGCTCATGGGCTTAGTTGTTCCATGGCATGTGGGATCTTCATGGACCGCGGCTTGAACCTGTGTCCCCTGCATTGGCAGATGGATTCTTAACCACTGCGCCACCAGGGAAGTCCCTGTTTGGAGGAATTCTTAAAGTAAATGTGCTTCCTTAGTAAGATTTAAAGCATTCCCCCCAAATTCTGTTAACTTCAGTTTATAGGATTTTTATTATAGTTCTGTATATTATGTCCTCAACAGATAGTAAATTAAAGATTTACTATCTAAAACAAGTTGTTTATTATTTTGGTAACTGGAGTTGAATCTAATTTGATCTAATAAAAAATATAAAGCTAATTAGACTTACATGGAATTATAGAAGTATAATTTAGGAAATAGAGTCTTTGGTGTTTTAACTAACAAATTACCATTTTCTAGTGAGTTACCTAAAGCCTAATAAAACTCGTCCTGAAACAAATATCAATGAATGTTATTCATTTTATGGGGGTGGTAGAGGCATGTGCTATATTACCTATTTTATGAGTCTTAATGGTAATTTAGTGGTTATTAACAATCAACTTATGTATTCTTCTCCTTATGACTGCAGTGTTATCTTTAAAAAATAAGTGTCTTCATCTTAATACATGTGCTGTAAGGACACGTCCTTTTATCAGTACATTTCTTGTCATTTCTTAATAGCAGTACATCCCCTTTCTTTGCCTCTTAAATGCTGGTCCTGTGCTGTCTACTCTTCATTTTCATATCCTCTCATGGCAGCGTAATTTACTTCCATAGTTTTGGTTGCCACGTATATGCTGGTGATACCAAATCTGTATTTCCAGTTCAGAGCTCTGATCTGAGCTTCATATATCTAGGTGCCTACTAAACTCTGTTTGCGTTTGTGCCTGTGAAATACCCTTGTATCATGAGCAAGCTAATATTCTCCCCATTCCTACTCTCTGAATCACCCAAATTTGTTCCTCTTCCAATGTTCCCTGTTTCATTAAATGCATCTGTATGCCCAAGCTAGAAACTTAAAGATTTTATCTTGACTCCTTCCCTGTCTCACTTCCCACATCCAGTTAATCACCAAGTCCTATTATCATTTCTAAGTTCTCAATATCACTTCAGTCAGTCTACCTCTCTCTGTCCTCTTCTCCTACCAGGGCAATTACAATAGACTTCTATTTCCAGTCTTATTGCAATTCATTCTCCACAGTTCATCCTGAGAATTTTTTTCTGAAACATAAACCTGATAATGCCAGCTCTCTTACCTAAAACTGTTCAGGGGTTTTCTTTTGCTCTTCAGATAAAATGCAGGCTCCTTAACATAACATAGAAAGTCCTTCATTATTGACCTCGGCATCCCTCATTTCCTCAGTACCTTTTCTTTTTAACTATATGACCTAATAATACTGATGTTTCTTTCATTCATGTAGAACTCCAGCTTCGGCCTGGTGTTTTTCCTTCTGCCCAGAGCATCCTCTCACAACCCATCATTCAACCCCTTCACCTGGATAATTTCCTGTTAATCCGTACATATAGTCTTAAACATTCAACACTCTGAGGAGGAACTTCCTTTACTCCTAGATTTGGTATCATCAACAAGGCTACCAGAATCCTCTAACATAGCAGATTTCAAAGTATGATCCATGGATCTCTAGGAGTCTCTGAGGCCCTTTTGGGGAGGTCTGTGAGTTCACAGTATTTCCATGTTAATATTAAAATATTATTTGCCTTTTTTACCATGTTGCTATTTGTACTGATAGTTCAGAAGCAATGGTGGATAAAGTTGCTGATATCTTAGCACAAATCAAGGCAGTGAAACCAAATTATATTAATAGTCGTATTCTTCGCCATGAACCCACAATTAAAAAAAAAAAAAGTCCAGTTTCAACTTGATTGTTGGTGATGAAGCAATAAAAATTATAAATTGTATTAAACTTAACTATTGAGTAATTGTCTTTTTAATGTCATGTGATGAAATGGGAAGTATACAAAAAGCACACTAAAGCATGATGGCATGATTATCCAGCTATTATCTGTTTAGCTAGACAACAGAGATCTGCAAAAAAAATGTAAAACAGTGTCACTTTTCTCATTAATTTTTTGTTTGGAAAATATAATTTTCTCCAAAAATGCTATTTATAAAGTTAGCCTGTGATGATTTTATTATTGCCATTTTTATGAATAAATTTTAAAAAATTTACTCAGCTATAATTTTTATACAGTAAATATCAATTGATATAACCCACATAAAGAAAAGTTCTCTGATGTCTTCAGTAACTTTTAAGAGTAGAAAGGTATTCTGAAACCAAAAAGTTTGAAAACCCCTGCTCTAACTCATTGTATTTTCCTTATTCTGTTTATGGTTTGTCTTTCCTCTTAGACCACATTGTAAACCCCGTGAAGATAAGGTCCATGTCTGCCTTGTGGGTAACTCAGCTCCTAGCATAGTGCCAACACATACAAGGTCCCCAATAGATACTTGTTAAATTACTGAATTCAACAGCATGTGTTTATTATTATCTTGCATATTGTTGAAATGTGAGTCTAGAGCTAGGAAAAAATTTTTTAAATCAGAAAGTAGATATAGAAGTATCATCTGCATTTGGGGATTATTTTGATTGTTGGAAGTACATGATATCATCTGGATATACAGAATATCACCTGAATCAGTCTGGAGAAAAATTGTAAAGTAGAAAGAGAGAAGGAAAGAGAGAAACCTTAATTATGGAACTTTAGGGAATGCTTATGTATAACAGGAATGAAAAGGAAGGTATAATGAATGTAAGAGTTAGGAGGATAATCATTAATTGGATACAGATTGAGAGGATGTTCTTCGGGGGGGGGTGTTTATAGAGTAATGATACTCTAAAGAGAAGCATGATAGCAAGTGAAAAGGTTAAGATAGGATAATGTCTTTAGGGAAATTCAGGAGTTCTCCCCAAGTGACTACAACACACACATTATTTTGTACTTGTAAGTCTATAGAGTAAATTTTTTTATTATCTTGAATCATCTAAATAAGAATTTAACTGGATTTATTTTTAATGCTAATACAACAGCATTAACTAAATTAGAGGATGGAGATATACAAGCAACTGGCTAAAGTCAAAGAACAGAAGATGTATGTATATGTATAGAACTGAGTGGGTTGAAGAGTAAATTGTGGTGTTTGTGCTGCAACTTTAAATCATCACGTCCTTCTTATCCCTAGGAGAATCACTTTCTTAATAAAAATCTCCTGTTTAGTACTTCTCCAAAAGAAATGCTTTATTTACTTGAAAGCTTTGTTCTTATCCCCCCCCCCTCCTCATTTGTAGGTAAGTCTTTCTGGTCCGTAATTTTTAAAATCATTCATTACACTCAGAGAATGGATTTTCTATTAGTTAGTGCTATCTTTCCTAGTTAACTAGGATAACTTGGTTTTTTGGTATTGAACCTTAGAAAACATTCACTAATTTTATATGGAGTGTTCGAGAGCGATGGTACATATGTTTTCTTTGACATTTTTTTTCTTCAGTCACTTGCCTTTTGATAAACATAACTCAATCTTTGTCACAGCATTTTGATATGAAAGTGTCAAAATATTGCTGTGATAACTGTCATGGTTAAGGATAGTACTCTACAGATTTTATAAAGCTCTTCTGAGATCTAGTACTTAGGCCTAGACAGGATCTATAGTTTGAGATCTATAGTGAAGAATAGTTGGTGTCTGGCTTTCTAAACCTTCAACCATGAAGCTTGTGGGAAAGCTGCTATTTAGAGATAAAATAGGAACTGAAACTCTGTAAACAATAAACAGCCGCCTTCCTGGGTTTCAGCCCTCTCCCTCCTGACCTCTTCTGTTTCACCAGGCAGCAGCAAGTAGTTCATAGCTTTCCTTCCTTGATTCTCACCCAATAGCTTTCCTTCCTTGATTCTCGACCGTTCTCCGTGCTTCACTTGGCCCATGGAGACTGCCTACTAGAGGATCTGCCAAAGTCAGAGCTGGAGTCTTTAGATTAGTCACAGTGTTGCACAGAATTCTGAAATGTTTCCCTGCACCAAATTTAATAACACATTGTTACTAAGTTTATTCTTACTATACTGGTAGTAGCCAAATTAGTGATACTGAGTAACTGTATATGGAGGAGTGAATAGACACTTCAGTTCCCAAACCATATATTATTTATGACTCTTTTTTGAAGTGGTGGTCCTCATGTAGTACTATATAATTATTATATTGTGTGTATTTCCCATTCTCACTCAGTTCAGCTCTACTTATAGAAAGCCATATGAAAATAATTCATGATGTTTTATTTATACAGCACTTACCTAAATTAGATTCCTGCTGTGTAAGTTTAAGGACAGTAAGTTTGCCTTACCACTGTGTCATCAGTACCTACAGAATACCTGGCATACAATAAGTACTCAGTATATATTTGAATAAATGAAAGAAAAATGGAAACAATTGAGTAATCTAATATAGAAAGTGTGAGCGTAATCGCTTTACTTCTGGAGAATATTTTAAAATTAAGAATGTGGCCTTAAGAACATGACCAGAGATGAAATGTGAATCTGAGGTGGAAGGCTTCTGTGAAATATGTAAGTTGTTAAAGAACCTTAGCCAGCTGGATTCTTTTCTACCTCAGTTTTCCAAAGCAGTGGCTTTTAGCCTTCAAAGAAACAATGTTACCTGTGTTAATTTTTATCTAAGCCAACAGTGATAGAGGTCACAGCCTACAACTTAAACTATAAATATGAGTGTAGAGTAGTAAGGTATTTCAGAATGACATTGTCTACCTCACTCAATCTCTAAGCCTTTAGGCAATGTTTATGTCTATTTCCGTTTAAGAGGAAAAGCCTATTCCTCCCAAGATCTCTGTACTGTTATGGATTAACTCTAGATTGAATACATATTCTCAAAGGTAGAAACAATTTTGAAAACCTGGGAAAGTCTGTATGTTTGACAGAATTCACAGTAAATTATTCTAAGTAAAATAATCTACTCTATCATAAAATCACAAGAGAACTTGTGTCTGTGTCTAAAGGCCAGGTTTTCTTTAGGCTTTAGTAGTAGTTGAGAACTTTAAAAAAGGGTTAGAAAATTCTAAAAGAATTAAGTTATTCACTTTAGTAACTGGCCCAAGGGGCATTATAATCTTCCTAACCATTATAATTTTCCAGACCATGTACTAGTGTATAAAGCATCATGAGGACCGCTGTCCAAACTCTCTTATTCTCTGCTATAATTTGGGGGCTTAACACAGTAACCTTGCACATAAAGGAACACACTAAATCAGTGAATGAATGAATTCTGTTAGAAGGGACTATAAAATTAATTTTAACCAAAACCCCAAATAGTGCTAATCTCATGATTAACTGTGACTTTAGAAAAAGATGACTTAATCGAGGTTAGAAACAGGGAAAATTAGTAGTACTCTGTTTCCTTTATTTTCTTTTTATCCCTAGAATATCTTTTCAGTTCTGTATACCATTGAGTATGGTGATGTTGGCCCAAAGTATTTAGAGTAGGATGGAGCCATAAATATAACAGATTATGGGTGATCCCAAGGAGAAACAACAAAGGATTAAAATGTTAGAAGTAGACTAAGTAAAGGTTTTAAAAGGGGGGTGCAGATGTTGGGGGGTGTTGTGTGTGACACTTTATATCTTCAGAAAACATTGGTAATCTAATATCTCTACTATTTGGCTTCTTACCCTGGTTAATAAAAGACAGTATATCTAGTTTTAGCCGACTTATATTTAACCACCCTGAATAAAGATGAGATCAGTTCAAGTAATTGCCATGGAATTAGGCCTTCATACACAAAAATGAAGAAGAGGAAATAAAGGAGAGAGTTTTTCAAAGCATAATAGATTAGAAACCTTAAGAAAACAGAAGAGTCAGTTTACATAATAACAAAATGTGACAGAGAAAAGACCAACTATCTTAAAGAAAAGCAACAAATAATTCTAGAAACAGGCAAATTTTTTGGAGGGGCAGAGTCTTATATATCTATAAAGATGATTAATGGTCATGATGAATACCTCTGATGTCCAGAAAAGATAATGTTCAAGTCATTTTTAAGAAGACAGGTAAGACTATATTAACTCTTAAAAGATTTCCGTTACATATAAAATATGTTGTCACTCAAGCACTAGATCCTTGCCTTTAAAGAATCATGCCCTATCACAAAATTTTGAGTTGTTAAAAAATACTGAAGTGTAGGTTACCAACAAATTGTTTATTTCATAAATAACAGGTGAGAAAGTTGAAATAAACAGTATTTTTAAAATTTATTTTATTTATTTATTTTTGGTTGCATTGAGGCTTCGTTGCTGCGTGCAGGCTTTCTCTAGTTGCAGTGAGTGGGGGCTACTCTTCGTTGTGGAACGCGGGCTTCTCATCACGGTGGCTTCTCTTGTTGCGGAGCACAGGCTCTAGGCCCACGGGCTCAGTAGTTGTGGCTTGCGGACTCTAGAGTGCAGGTTCAGTGGTTGTGGTGCATGGGCTTAGTTGCTCTGCTGCATGTGGGATCTTCCCAGACCAGGCCTCGAACCCGTGTCCCCTGCATTGGCAGGCGGATTCTTAACCACTGCGCCACCAGGGGAGCCCTAAACAGTATTTTAAAATATCACTTAGGACAAGGTCATGAGTGAATATAAATCTGCATTTCAGTTAACTTTATAATTTTTCCAATTTCTTGCCAGATCTGATTTAGTCTTTTTTTTTTTTTTTTTGCTTGCTTCAGTCTAGCTAAGAAATGTTTTTACTAGGAATTGAAGTGTCAGATCTGTTTTGTTTTGTTTTGTTTGTAACTCCCTTGCGTTTCCATTTTTAGATTATCTTCAACTTTTAAGCTTCTTTTTTTCTTTTTTTTTTTTTTTTTTTTTGCGGTACATGGGCCTCTCACTGTTGTGGCCTCTCCCGTTGTGGAGCACAGGCTGTGGACCCACAGGCTCAGCAGCCATGGCTCACGGGCCTAGCCGCTCCGCGGCATGTGGCATCTTCCTGGACCGGGGCACGAACCTGTGTCCCCTGTATCGGCAGGCGGACTCTCAACCACTGTGCCACCAGGGAAGCCCTAACCTTTAAGCTTCTTTGCCAGGAATCTTGATAAGCTACTCTTTCATGAGGCTTAGTTTAATTAAAACCAGTGATTCAGTCATCTATTGACTTACCTGGGAGCAAGGAAACTCAATATATTGTGGTATGCTGCTAGGGAACAAATAGCAGGGATATGCCACTGGTATTCCTCTGTGTTTTGGAACTCCTCATCTCTCAGGTAACCCTACACAAAAACAGGAAGCTTGACCACCAGATACAGGGATTCTTTTGGGGAGTGTGTATTAGTCAGTGTTCTCCAGAGGAATAGAACCAGTATAGTCTGTGGGTGTGTGTAGAGGATCAGAGATTTAAGGAATTGGCTCACATGATTACAGGGACTGGCAGGTCCAAAACTGCAGGGCAGGAAAGCGGGCTAGAGACCCAGGGAAGTGGTAATGTTGCATCTTGAGTCTAAAAGTAGTCTGGAGGCAGACTTCCCTCTTCCTCATGTGACCTTAGTCTTTTCTGGTAAGGTTACTAATCCATTGATTAAGATGGGAAGATCATCTGGGTAGGCCTAATCTAATCACATGAGCCCTTAAAAACACAGAACTTTTTCCAAATGCAACAGAAGAGGAGGGGAAAAGGAGGGTATCAGGGAGATTTGAAGCATAAGAAGGATTCAGTATGCTGTTGTTGGCTTTCAAAATGAGGTGGGCCATGAGCCATGGTATACAGGTGGCCTCTAGAAGCTGAGCAGACAGCCAGCAAGAAAACAGGGCTCTCAGTCCTACATCCACATGGAACTGGTTTCTGCCAACAGCCTGAATGAGCCTAGAAATGGATTCTTCCCTCACAAAACTCTTAAATGAGAGCCTAGGCCTGCTGAAACCTTGATTTCAGCTTTATTACACCCGGAGCAGAGTACTAGGCAAGCATACCGGAACTTCTAACCTATAGAATTAGGTTGTATTTTAAAGTTAGCTTTGTGGTAGTTTATTATATAGTAATAGAAAACTAATACATATGACTAGCTTGTATTCAAAATGAACTACATTTATAGTATATATTTCCATAGCATATTTACTTTATGCATGGACAACTGTTAATTTGTATCCAAACTGCTACTTCCTTCTATGCTAAACGTAGTGAGCATAATTGTTAAAAGCTCAGGCTGCTGAGTTAGACAGATTTTAATTCTACCTGAAATCACTTACTAGCATATGACCTTCCATGTGTTATTTAACTTCTCTAAGCCTCATTCCCCTCATCTATAAAATGAGAGTAGTAGTACCTACTCATAAGAATTTTACATTGCCGATATAGTGACCATTGTTATATGATTATAATGATCACCATGATGGCAACACAAAGAATGTTGTCAATAAGAGCAGGAATCTGGGCATTCATGTGAAACCATGCTGAGATCTTTTCACTTAATTCTTTATACCCTTCTCTGATCTCTGTGTATGGATTTTCTGGGTCATCCTTTCAGTTTTTTTCAGATGTTTTGCTTAAAAACTAGATATCCATGCCTTTCTCATGAATCCCTATCTCGTCTCAAAAGTTTCCCAGAGAAGTTCTGTAAAATAAGTAATACATAATTTGAAAGGGAGTTTGTCAACAAAATAAATTTGGACATTAAAATTAAATTGAGTTTCTTAATTGTAGAGCTATTATATGGTTACATGCCTGTAGCTCTTCAAAAAGAGATTATATTTTCCACATTCATTGACCTATTGACAAAGAAGCGACTTGCAAGACTATTTCGTGAAATGCGCTTTGGGAAAAACTGTCCCTTCAGATATAAATCAACTCCATGAGCTAACTCTTGTTTTCTCTTTTCCTCTTAAAGCCTGACTTCATCTACTTAGTGCAGATTATTTAGCCTATAAACAACCTTTACTCACACACTTAATCTCCCTCCAATATATTTTTTGTTCTTTACTACCAAAATATGGAGGGGAGGCTGTTGTCTGGCTTTTACACATTGCCATCAAAATCAATAATTGTTAGCGTCATTTCAGGGATTTGTAATACATATAGAAATGAAATGGATTATGTACAATGCTAAGAATGAGTTGCTAAATAAATGATAATAAACCAAGTCATCAGAGTCAGAAGTTTTCTATTTTAACTGGTTTTTTTTGCTGTTCCTTGAAGGAATGATTGAGACAAGAGGATAGGTGGAACTAAGGATTTTTATATGATCCAAGGTATCTAGTAATAGATTTTCCCCACTTATTTGTCATCTATCAGCCCTAAAATTTGGCTTTAGAAAAATTTCCATATATATGACTGTCATGAATTCAGAGTCAGAGTGACAGTGCTGTTGTTTTACATACTAACTCTCAAAAATGCATTTTCTTCTTGTTTTTTCTTCTCAAAAAGATAAGATATGGAAATCTAATTTCTCCCTTCCTCTACATCAAACCAGCAGGGATAATTAATAAGGCCTAGATCATTGATTTCAACCATTTTAACCATAGAACCTTTTCTTCAGAGGAAACATTTTATGGTACGGTTAAAGGGTATAGAAGTTGTAGCCTCCAGATATCTCCCATACCTGCCTTTGTTGGCCCTTGAATGGACTCTGGAAAATACCTACAGCTTTGTAGAGAGCACTTTGAAAAACTGTTGTAAACTGCATACTTGGGTAAATATTGCCAGATTTTCTTATGTAATGAGCAAAAAATTTTACTTAGAGTTTACAGCTCCCTCTTAATATGTCTTGAGGAGTTCAAGATGCTGTTGTTGACACTGGCAGCATGCCAGACAGAAAATTTTGTAGGAAATAAAATCCTGCATTTCCTTACTAAACTCCTTAACCAGTGGATGGGAATTGAGGGGGAGAGAGTAAAGAAATGTAATGTTTTACCATAACTGTTTTGGAAAAGAGAACAAAGACAATATTGAGTAAACACCAACATGGGAAATTTAAATAGAAAGTTATCATTTGACTAGCCTATACATGTTTTTTACATATAAGATTTTTTTCTTAACACTTTTGAAAAACTGCAAATGAAGTTAGAAGACTATGAATTCTTAAGTTTTAAAAATGTTTTTAAATAATACAATTTTAAGATTCTCTGCTAAAATCTGTCTAAAGAAGCAAAATGAAAATTTACTGAGGAATGTAAATGAACATTTGAAAGAGGCATTAAAATGTAGAGGAAGCATTACAAACTTTCTAGCTAAACTTTGTTTTCTAATCAGTATGTTTTATCACTTTACAGAATGTAAATAAGTGAGTGCATATATGCTGAAATTAGGAACCAGTCTAACTGTATTTCAATTAGCTGTCCTTTAGAAAACCATTTGTTTCCTGACTAGGCAGACTGTTGACCTGTTATAAAGATTTTCCTGATCAGAAAAACTAATTTTTTCCAAATATTTGTCTTACCAACATTAGTAAATTCAGCCATTCCTTTTTGTTTTGTTTCTCATAAGGTATAATGACTTTTTTTTTCTTTTCCTTGATCTCTTTGGAATCACATTTTACATGTCAAAAAAAGGCTTTAAAATCTAAGCCTTACATACAGCCTAGTGCACATTTAGAAAAATGTGTTTAAATGCCCCAGAGTAGTCTCCAGAGAACACTAACATGTTCCAACAGTGCTGCCGTAGACTACAAAATTTATTACAACTGTTTAATGAAGTTACAACTCCTACATTTCGCATTTCTTTTAAACATTCTTAATGGTGGCAAATTGTCTATTGTGGTTGAGTTTGATGTTAATTTTTGGAGCGATGTTTCAGTAGAAAATGGTATAGCTGTAATAAGTCTTAGGTTGCTATGGGAAGAGGAATAAAGCATGAAAAGTATAATCTGAGAAGGGCTATCTGAGAGTTACAGGTGTCTTGGAAGGGATTTAAAGAGCACATCCTAACAAAGAATGCTGAACGTTAACTCAGAGAGGAGTTCACAAATATTACATTAATCTAGCTCATATCCTGACTGTGTATGTAAATACTAACTACTCTAAACTGAAGTGAAAAATAATTATACTTTAATAGTATAGTTCAGGGATATAGGACCATGTCTACTTTTGTCATCAAAGTCCAGAAATTTTTTGTAGGCAACTGAGGCAGCTTTCTGGAAAGAAGGAGGAGACAGAAGACTATCTCCTTGGTAACTTTTCTGCTCCCATGAAGACCAACTGTGCTTCTTAAAGTTGAATTCCATGAGTTATCTTTTCATATTTAAAATAAATTTGACTTTACTTAAGCTAGTTTAAGTGTTTTCTGTTCCTTGCAACAAAACTATACCAGACGAAGACAATGATTCTATAAAACTTTATCTTCATCATCACTGCCTATACATGGAAACTCAGATAATCCAAGCAGAGTCTGTGAACCACCCTGAATTATATAAAAATGTGATTTGTGTATCATATGTGTATTGTTGTCTAGGGGGAAAAGGCCATAGATTTCATCAAATACTCAAAGAAGTTTGTTACCCAAAAATATTAAGAACTGTTGGTAGAGAGCCTCATGCAGAGGCATCCTAAGTGACAGAGTCCCTTTCCATTTTGCCTCCATGCAGAGGCAGTGAAAGACTTTGGTTCATTATTGTTGCATCTCACAGTGCCATAATTATGCCAGTTTTTATCCTATATATGGAACGTTGAAAAAGATGCCCCTTAGAGCTTTGCTGCTGTTAGATGTCTATTAACAATCTGACAAAATAGATTTTCATGAAATTTGGACCTCAGGAAAATTCACTAGGTAGTAATTTTTTTAAGAAGTCTTAGTTTTTGTTATTTGATTATTTTCAATGGGACATTGATACAGACAGGTTTCAAATCTGCAAGAGGGTGGTATTCTATCAAGAACTGATCTAGAATTTTAGAATTAGAATGGCCTTTCATTTTACAGATGAGAAAACTGAGACGCAAAAAAGGGTAAGTAAAATTTCTAAGGTCACTTGGTAGTAAAGCAGAAGTGAAGATAGAGTTCTGTTGACTGTCTCCAGAGCCTTTTTTTTTTTTTAACTGTACCAAACTTTTGATAATTATTACTTCTTTACTCCTTGTCCCCATCTATGATGCATAGTCAACTCATTTAATGTTTATACAACACTATGAAGAAGGTGCTGTTACTGGCATTTTAGTAACTATTTCTTCTGGGGAAATTTTGTTGGGGAAATTACATTGTGAATGTTCTATTAAAATATGTAAGTCAGTTTGAAAAATAGTGCCATACACATATATGTACTGATTCATGGTAGTGGAATTAGATTTCAAGTCTTGGATAAATCAATGAAAGAGCCATTTCAGATAATATTCTTCTCTGTTTTCTAGGAAATGTGTTTAGAGGCTTTTTTGTTTGTTTGCTTGTTTTTAAAATTCAAAGTTTTAAAAATGTTAAGGGCAAAAAGAACAAAAAATTGTCACTCTGGACTTAAAAACTACAATACAGTGAAATCAGTTACTGGACATTTCAAAAGGCACTTTATGAGTTTCACAGATTTTATGGAAAGTCCACACCTACTTGGAAACATGTACCTTTGCACTTACTATGCTTTCTGACTGGAATGACAGTCACCTACCTCAACAGTCCTTCCCTTTATTCTTCACCCCCCATTTCCCATTTTCTCCTGGGAGAAGCCTGCTTATCCTGCAGGTCCCAGATATGGATTTCCCTTCTCTTCTACCAGTGTTCTTCTGCTCCTATAACATTTTATACACTCCTTTACTATACAGTCATTGCATTGTTTTCATGTTGTATTTGCATGTGTGTCTTCTTTACTGAACTGAATTACTTGGGAATCTCAAGCTCCTAAAAAGAGGTAGACAGGTACAATAAGTATTCAATAAGTATTTGTCAAGTTATAGTTATGTATACATTTAAAGTATTTTTAAAAATGATACTAAAAGTATTCAGGTTTTTTGTAGAAGATTTGAAATACTGTTTCGATGAATAATTTCAAATTAAAACAACTTCTAAGCTAAGATTAAACAGTCTTAACTATATATTTATGATTATAGCTGTTTAGTATAAACTTGAAAATTTCCTTCCAAAATCTAATCTTATTGTTGATTTTAGAACCTTGAGGCTTCAGACTTACATTTCCACATCAAAAATTAGAGCATACGATCTGACAAAGATTTTGTTTTGTTTTTGTGTTGTGAATGAAAGGTATTCTGAAATATAATTTGGGTGCCAGGATACTGGAATTTCAAGATCTTTCAGCTTCAGTGAGGAAGAGTAGTTTGTTGGTACTATTGAGAAAAAAAAGAAAAACACCCTATTATACTGTTTAAGTATTTCTTTTGTTAAATGAATTATTCTTACTTTGCTGAGGCCAATGTTTTGAATTCCAGATACCTAACCACCACCTTACCCATCATTTAACTTGCAAATAAAACCGGGCTTTTCCTCCAAGTAAATTTATAATATGAGAATTTGCATAAGTAGTAATGTTTGTTGCTTAATTTTGAAGTATTGGTGCTTCAAATACAGAAATATAGGTGCCAGGATTTAGTTATTATCAATAAAAATCAACTTGATGTGACAGTAGTCCTTATAAATTTTATTTATTTTGGACTATGGGATTACAAATCCCATAAGAATTTATTAAGGGTAAACCTGAGAGAGACCAGGATAGCTTTTACATAGCATTAACATAAAAGACTTGCTTATTTCTCTTGCAGAAAAATTTGAAATAGTGATTAAAATGAGAAAATTGGGTAATTCAATGTCATTTTAGTCATATCTGTATTTGGCATTTTAACTATGAAGTCTGTCATATAAGGTCACTTAAGGTTGGCTCTCTGGCCTTTTTTGATTAAGAAACTTCAAAGTCATTTGATAGATTATTCAGAGGCTATTTTTGCTCTTAGCACACCTAATGTATTCACATAATAAGTATTTTCATATCTGTGAACAATAATGAAATACTTCTTATACTCCTTTTATAATTATTGACTCTTTGTCACAGACTGATTTTATGCTGACCAACTAGACTAAATTAATTTTATCTGTTTATATATTTACTTTGAAAGTTAACTAGAATATGCTAGCAGGATATTCTAACTAATCTCTCAAACTTGAAAAGAATAACTTTTATAAAATGTTGGATAAATCTTAAAAACACGAAAGAATTGGTAGGGCCAAATGCAAATGCTGGCAGGAGCCCAGAAAGGGAGGCAGAGCACAAAGCTTCTTTAGCCTTGAGAGCATTTTTCCAAACTGCAGACTTCAGCTTTAGTTTTTATACTCGACTGATTGGAGCTTCAACTCTGAAAATTACTTTCTCAGTTTAAGGATGAACCAGAATAAATCTACCCTGTTCGTCCACAGCATGACAGACTCTGACAAGTTGAAACTACAGGACATCCTAAGCATAAACTGCTAAATTCACATCACGAGGGTGGTCCAAAAAACTTTAAACCCTGTTTATTTGGTTGAAAGTGGTCCGGCACTGGTGGTATCCCAGATTGCCTGACAGAGCAAAAATGAATACTTCTGCTCAAAGAAACTTCATAAATAATTTTTTAAGAAAAACATCTCACGGTAAGAAGTAATTACGAAGCATGTATGGAAACAAGGAGCCATGATCTAAAATCAGCAGGTATCAAGAATAGATATTTAAAGGCCTCAGACACTAGAATTATGAGTCACTATTTATAAAATAATATTTTAAAAATAAAAGAATGCTTGAAAGTTTCTGCAGGGACTAGAAACTTTAAGAACCTACAAGCCATTTGGAAAGCCAAAATTAAAAAGAAAACTTCTAGAGATAAAAAATAAAATAATTAAAATAACTCGGTGTATGACATGAACTAAAGAGGAAATTATTGAACTGAGTGAGAGTAAATGAAATTATCCAGAATGCCACATATGGACAAGGAAAAAAAATAATAATGAATTAAAATGGTTAAAGACATAGAAGATAAAATAAGGTTTAACTTCTTAATGGAGTTGCAGAAGGAGAGAAAAGAATGGGAGAGAGAAATCTCTTACTAAAAGAAATTCTAGAGGTGTATTTCAAGCAGAAAGAAAATGACCCCAGATGGAAAGTCTGAAGTGAAAGAAAGAATGAACAACAACAACAACAACCGAAAAGGTAAATATGGACAAACATTTATAAAACAGAATACACAAAAAGACTAACATAACCACACAACAGAATTGTGGTCTCAAGCATTTGTATGGTTTGAGAGAAGGCTAAGATTATTCAATAGTTAAGTATATACTTTTCTAAAAGAACAAACTATAAATTTTTGAAATCAGTAAAATGAAACAATATGTAATTATTAAAATTTAAAAGGAAAAATCTAAAACCAGTTCTCAACCTTGGCTTACACAATACATTCACTTGGGGAGCTTTTAAAAACCCTGATGCCCAGGCTCCATCCTAAACCAATTAAATCAGAGTCTTTAAGTAATTTTGAAGCTCCCAGGGTGATTCTACAGAAAGCAAGGAGCAGAGGAAAAGAAACGTAGAACAGATAGAGCAGATAGAAGGTGCAAGGTAAGATACTATATATAAATCAAAATATGTTGGTAAATCACTTTAAAAGTAAATGATCTAAATACTCTAGTTAAAAGAAAATTTTTATTGTCATAAAAATCCAGTTTATGTTGCTTATGAGAGACATATCCAAAATATAAGATGGTAGAATAAATATAATTTCTAGAGATAAAGTATATTTCTCATAATAATAAAAGGTGTGATTTAACAGGAGAATATGTGTTTAATTTGTACGTGCCTAATAGTATAGCTTCAATATACATAAAGCAAAAATTGACAGACAAACCTACAGTTGTTTTGAGGAGGTTTGTTTTTTTT
Source organism: Phocoena phocoena (assembly GCF_963924675.1). Taxonomy (NCBI): domain Eukaryota; kingdom Metazoa; phylum Chordata; class Mammalia; order Artiodactyla; family Phocoenidae; genus Phocoena; species Phocoena phocoena. The sequence goes on along the minus strand of NC_089227.1, from coordinate 69,730,212 downwards.
TCCCCCAGCATTAAAGTTTGATAAGTTTCAAAACTCTAAGGGAGATTTTAAGAGTAGTACAACCAATACCCTCATTTATGTTTGTTACCAAGATTCATTAACAGTTAGTATTTTGCTACATTTACTCCATAAATCTATGTGTGTATATATAGACACATTTTTCTTTTTGTTTCTTTTCTGAACCATTTGAGTTACTTCAACATTAAATACGTTATCATGTATCACCAAAGACTGAGGACATTTTCCTACATAACCACAATACAGTTGTCATCACATTCAGGAAATTTAACATTGATATAGTTACATGTTTACATAGTTCACATTTGAATTTTCCAGATTGTTCTAATAATGTTCTTTATAACTGTGGGTTGGTAGTTTGATCCAAGATCCAATCAAATATTATATATTGTATTTAGTTGAATATCTCTTAGGCTTGATTAATCTAGAAAATTCCCCATGATAGATCCATGTTAAACATTTTTGATAGGTATAGATGATACTGTGTTCTCAGTATATCACTAAGAGGGCATATGTCAGTTTGTCCCATTATCATTCATGTTAAGTTTCATCATTTGACTAAATTGGTATCCACCAGATTTCTTCACTGTAAAGGCACCTTTAATCTCTAATCTGTTGGGTTATACGTGAAGATCGAGACAATTTCCTGTTCCTTGACAATTTTCACTGTAACTTTAACATGGTCTTGCCTGAGTCAAGTTTTGTTTCGGTTTTTTTTTTTTTACTATAATAGTTGGAAATAGGTGATTTTTCTATTTCTAGCTTGCTTACACATTCATTGGTTGATATTCTTCTATAAAGAAAAACTTTCCCTTTTCCCCCTCTTTTTTAAAGTTCTGTAGACTGATAGATTTTTTAAAAAATTCAGTGTGTTATAATTCATTCCTATCATTATTATGATGCTAAAATCATCTCAGATTAGGCCAGTGGAAACTCCTGTAAGCTAGCTCCTTTGACCTTTTGATATATTCCTATTAGTTTTTGAGCGTTACCTTACTTTCTTGTACAACAAGATAGTTGAAGTTCACCTTGTACTTTCTCTGCTTCAACCCTGAAATAAGCCTTCCTGTAAAAAGTGCCGATTCCTTTTAGCAAGGGACCAAATTCTGGCATTAGGTATCCTCACTGCTACTGGGGTGTTATTGCATCTACACCCTTTCATATGAAACCTCTAATTCTAGTCTATCTCCGAAGGATTCTTTCTCTCCTTTCCCTCATTCTGAATTTGTATCTTCTAGCAACTTTAGTTTATTTCCCTATTTGCTCAGCCCTTCAATACACACAAAATAATTTTTAAATGGCTGCACTAGTACCACAACAACATACTAAGTAAAATTCAGGATTTCTTTGCAGTTTTTTGTCCTTAAAATTTCACCCATTGATATGATTATAATCAGAATACTGTGTTCATAATTATTTAATTTGAATAACTATTATTTCAAATCAATTTATGGCGATCTTTATCTGCTTCCTTAAAAAAAAGTTGGAAGATTTTTAACACACCTTCTCAATAACAGAGAGCAAGCATTCACAGTGAGTAAGACTGTAGAGGATTTGAACAACATAATTAACAATCTAATAGCCATATATAGAATAGTGTACCCCAAAGCTACAAAGTAATATTCATTTCAAGCATACAGGTAACATTTATAAAAATGTTTTTTAAAAAATTGTGAATTTAAAAAATTAAATATTTAAGGTATTTAATTTATAAAAATTTATAAGTCAAATGTTAGTAAGATTCAAAGGGTTGAATTATGTAGACAATGCTATTAAGCTAAAAATTGGTACCAAATTGCAATAAGGAAATACCCAAAGGTTTAGAAATTAGTAAATAACCTTCCAAAAAAAATTCCATTAGATGAAAATTTATAATAAAAATTAGAAAATATTTTCAACTAAATAATAATGATACTTTTTGTGAAGAAATTTTTTGTCAAAAGATGTTACAAATGTGCTTTTTATTAAAACTTGTGGATATAGCTAAAGCATCGCTTAAAGGAAAATGTATAGCTTAAATGCATATATTATAAAGAAAAGCTGAAACTAGTGAACTAAGAATCTATCTCAAGAAATTAAAGATAACTCAGCAAATAAGGCCCTTTCCCCCTCCAAATGAAAAGGAAATAGTAAAGAGCAGGAAGATAGAAAAAGCCAGAGATAAAAGTTGGAATTTTGTAATAATATTAAAGAAATTAAATCAGTGGTTAAAGATCTCAGAAATAAAACTCCGGGCCTAAATGGCTTTACCAGCGAGTTCTAGTAAACATTTAAGGAAAAATGAATTCTGTTCTTATACATACTCTTTAAAAATAGAATGAAAGGAGTTATCCCACACTCATCTTAAGAGTCTAGCATAACCTTGATATTAAAACCCATCATGGACAGTACTAGCACAGAAAATTATAGTCTGATCTCACTTACGAACATAGATGCAAAAATCCATACACACACACACAGTTTATCCTAATTATTCAGAAATTCCATATCTGCCAATTCACCTACTCACTAAAATTCAACTCCAAGGTGAGTACTCATGGCATTTTCAGACTCACTTGTGGACATGCTGAGGGTGGTGAAAAATTTGTCATCTGACACACACCTTCCCAGCTGAAGTTGAACAATGCAAGCTCTGCCTTATTGTTTCAGCTCTCAAGTATAAAAATGTCCCATTTTCAGTATTTAATATCACATTTTTTGTGCTTTATTGATTTTACGTTTATTTTTTAAATTTTATTTTTGGCTGCATTGGGTCTTCATTGCTGCGCGCGGGCTTCCTCTAGTTTTGGCAAGTGGGGACTACTTCGTTGCAATGCGGGGGCTACTTAGTTGCGATGCGCAGGCTTCTCATTGCAGTGGCTTCTCTTGTTGCAGAGCATGGGCTTTAGGCGGGCGGGCTTCAGTACTTGTGGCTCATGGGCTCTAGAGCGCAGGCTCAGTAGTTGTGGCACATGGGCTTAGTTGCTCCACGGCATGTGGGATCTTCCCGGACCAGGGCTTGAACCCATGTCCCCTGCATTGGCAGGTGGATTCTTAACCACTGCGCCACCAGGGAAGCCCTATTTTGCTTTAAAAATGGCCCCTAAGCATAATGTTAAAGTTCTATCGAGCCTGTCTAAGCACAGGAATGCTGTATTATGCCTTACAGAGAAAATAGTGTATTAGATATGCTTCCCTTAGGCATGAGTTATAATGGTGTTGGCTGTGAGTTCAGTGTTGATGCATCATAATACATATTAAATAAGTTACCTTTAAACAGAAATACACATAAATCCAGGTTATGTGTTAGCTCTGGTGTTGAAAGTATTGTAACCAGAGGCCTAGTCTTGTATTTCCCTTAGGAGCATGGTTTGGTGATTGTGGTGACTTTATAGACCAGACCCATCACAAATAGAACCAACTATATATACATATATAAAACAAATCCTTTAAGTTATGAAGACAGTAATTTATCAAAACCAAATTAGATTCTTCCCAATAAGGCAAGATTGATTTAACACTACAGAATTAATGAGTATACTGTATCACATAAACAGATCAAAGAAAAGTCATATCTCAGTAGCTGAGTACATTTGATAAAATCTAACATAGATTTGTGTGAAATTTTTTTTAAAAGGAGCTAGCAAAATATAAAAGTAGCTTCATCAGCTTTATCAAGGATTCTATATAAAACCTGCAACAGTCATTATATTTAACGGTGAGTTATACATTAATGGTGAACATTATACTTAATGTTCCCTCTGAGACTGGAAACAAAATAGTACCTGCTTGTATTAGTCCTGTTTAATATTGTATTAGAAGTCCTGGGCAAAGCAGCGAGGCAAAAAATAGATGGATGGGTGGGTGGATGGATAGATAAGAAAAGAAGAAATATTATTTTTCACAGATTATGTAACTACGTACCTAGACTAGAATACCCAAAATAATATACAGATAAGCAGTTGAGATAACAGGAATTTAGTAATGTTGCTGGATACAAATCATTGTACAAAACTGAATTGCATTTCTGTAACCAACAATGGAAAATCAAATTTTAAAAAATAACAAGGTTTATCCATAGGGGAAAAGCACCAAAAAATATGAGTTAACAAGAAATACAAATCCAACAAAATATACATGGGACCTTTTAAGAGAAATTGTTAAAGCTATTGAGAGACAATGAGGAACTAAATAGATGGAGAACTATGCCATGTCCATGGATTAAAAGAGTCCATATTGTAAAGACGTTAATTCTCCCAAATGATCTTTAGATTCAGTGCCACGCTAATCAAAATCACAATGGGATGTGTTGTATAAAGGTACTATCACACAGCCATGTACATGAATTAACTACAGAAACACAAATGACACTCACAAACTTAATATTAAATGAAAGAAGAAAGTCACAAAAGCAAATGTGTAGTGTAAAACTAAACTATGTTATTCAGAAGACATTCAGTCATAGGTAGCAAGACTATAAAAGGAAATCAAGGGAACGATTATCACTAAAATCAGGATAGTGGCTACCATTACAGAAAGGGGTAGGGGATGTCATCAGGGAGGATCCTGTTTCTACGGTGCAGGCAATGTGTTATTTCTTGACCTGGGTGATAACTACTTGGATGTTCTGTTCACTTTGTGATTAGTCTTTAAACTAAATATATGTTTGATGCAAAAAAAATTACAGAGCTCAACCAAAGAATTTGAAATGGATTAAATGTATTACTGAGAGTTAATGTTATTAAGTTAATCCATGATATTAAGTTATTGGTAATTATATTTTAAAGTTGAATTAAGTTGAATGATTTGGAATACTCCATCCAGGTAGAAAGGTTAATTTCTAAGAAGCACTTTTTTAAAGACCATCAGGAATTTTTTGTTACCCAATTTACCAGAGTCTACCAGTATTCTGCTTTTACCATGTTCAGGAAGATCATTAGTGGACAAACCACAAAAGATTTTATATATAACATGATATTAATAGCTAACAATGATATCTACCACTTTTTGAGCGTTTATCATGTACCAGATATTAGGGCAAGAATTATAAACGCATTATCTCATTTAATCCTAGAAACGACTCTTGAGTGTGGGTACCATTGTTGTCCCCATTTCACACAGGTAAAGGGCAGAATCAGGTTTTGATTTTAGTCTCTCTGATTCCAGAACTCTTGTTCTTAACCATAGCCCCACATAAGGATTAGAATGGCAATCTAGTAGTGTACTTAGTATTACATGTTGTTATAGATTCATTTATTCAAACTGGTTATGATTTGAGTATTCAAATTTGTTAATTTAGCAGTGAATGTCAGCTATATGCCAGGCATTTCAAGGTACCTATCTACTGGATCTTTTGCTCTGTTTAGCAACTTGGAACCTATACCACAGTAGTTCGCTGGCCTCCTTCTTCCTTAGAGCTAGTGTATTGTGATATTTCAAGTATCACTAAACTTAATTCAACTTTACAGATGATTATTTGTTATACACATCACCCAAACTACATAATAATCTACTTCCTGATTTGGCTGCAGTACAGAAAATTACCTTTTGAGCCCTAGGATCAGCTCTTGTTGCTGAGGGAGTTTCTAGGTATTCCTTTTATTTCCTTATACCCTCATAACCCCTTCTTTGGATGAGTTCTTAAATAAAATTTTGTTGACAAAAATCTTTTAATTGGTTCATATTGTTTTTATGGTACTATAAAATGCCATGTACTATATTAAACAGGTCCTGTATACAGTTTATTTATAATCAAATGGTGATTATGGTCATTTCTATAAAATGTTAGGACATCAGGCTCTTGGTAAAAAATGTAACCCCTATTTATTGCATTCCTTTTCTGAAAAAAAAAATCAACTTTAGATTATATTATTTTATTTTGACTTACAGTGCCTTTTCCAGGAGCTTAACTACAGTCTGTAGTTTAACACCTCTCTAATGGACACTATGGCAATATGCTAGCTGAGGTAAAAGGAACAGAAGCTGGGCAGATTTTCTCTGCCCTATAGGCTTTAAAGAACCAAGATTCTGTTTTTACCCAGTTATTTCACTATATTTCTTTCCTTTATGTTTCCAGTGTCTACTCATAATTTTTTTCAGCAAAATTGTCTTAATATCAATAAAATGGCATATGTCTTAAGTTGGTTTTTATTATTGCTTTACTGTCTGAACACTAGGACTATAGGCTTCAGACCAACAAAAATCCACTGTTTTCCTTTATCCTTATTTGCCGCTATGTAGATCCGTATTATCAATAGTTGCATTTGACTAACTTTAATGGTCATGTCCGGTTTTGTTTACCTTCTTTTTTCCTAACTACTTTTGGACACAAGGAACGCTCCTGAACAAAATAAAATTTTTCATAACTTAAGAAATACTATCCTATCATTGCTTTGCTCTTTGGTCCTTTTAAATCATTGAGACAAATTAAAGTCCAAAGACATCATTATATTGACTACTGAGAATTAATTTGTGAATGGATTCTTTCATCTACAAAGACAGTTTTCAAAGTGTGGTCTGGGGATCTGAGACCCTTCTAGGGTCTCTGTGGGGAGGAAATTATTTTCATCATAATACTAAAATATCGTTTGCTTTTTCTACTCTTATCCTCTCTTGAGTGTACGGTTGAGTTTTCTAGAAACTTCATGGCATGTGATGCTGCAACAGCTTGAATGCAAAGCAGACATGCGAATCCATCTGTCTTCTATTAAGCCCAACATTAGAGAGACTTGAAAAAATGTAAAACAGTAACTCATTTTTACTATCTTTCTAATCTAGATTTTCATTAGAAAGTATAATTTACATTAGCATATACTATAGTGTTATTGTTTTATAAATGAATTGATGTTTTTAAACCATTCAGTTTTAATTTCAAATATGGTATTATTGATAGAACCTGCATAAACAAAAGAGCTCTTTTAGGCCCTCAGTAATTTTTAAACATGTAAAGGGATCATGAGACCAAAAAGAGAGCCAATAATCTATATGATTTTTTTTATTCTCAAATGTTTGAATTTTTCTTATATTTTATTTCATCTTATAAAAAGCATAATGAAAATAATCTATTTTTAGGTTGCTACAAACCTCAGGAAAGATCAGATTACTTGATGTTGGCAGCTGCTTTAACCCATTTCTGAAGTTTGAAGAATTTCTAACTGTTGGCATAGACATCGTACCTGCTGTAGAGGTATGCATAGTTCTGTTTGTTTTGAGATGAATATTTTACATATATATATACAAAGGAAAGCACTGTCTTTACACTCCTGAAATAGCAAATATATTTCTTGTGTACAAGTTGATAAGAGACTATTTCTGTTCAAAACTAAAAGTATATTTTGTGAAAATTTGAGCATTTAGTTAACTAATATTAATTTGACCAATACCATATTTGTCTTCATTTTGTTTTGTTCCCTGTTTATCATCTATCATTTCAATCAAGAAACTTAAGTAAGTTGCAAAGATTCCTTATTTTATTTTTTAATGCATCTCTTTCTGAAATGTACTCTGATGTAGAGCTATTATGGAATAGTGGAAAGAGCAAGGGCTTTGGAGACAGCCAAAACTTTATTAAATCCCAGCTATTTGTACTTAGTAGATTAAACAACATTACAAAGAATGTTTCCTCTGCTTTTCAAATTAGATTTTTTTTCCCCTCAATGACATAAGTTTATAACATTTGCCATTATACTTCTGATATGGTACCAGACACAAAAATTTTTTTACAAATTTTTATTGCTATAAAGAGATTGTGGTAGAGTATAAACTCAGGCTCAGAGATTTTTTTCCTCCACTGCTATATTCCCAGTACCTAGAAGAGTGCCTGGCATACTAAGTACTCATTAAATACTTGTTGAATAAAAGAATGAAATCTTATTTTCAACCTTGATTTGACTTTCGGATTTGACTCTCTGAGCCTCAGTTTTCTCGTCTGTGCAGTGGGGTTTGTAATGGACTATACCTTATAAGATTGTTGCCGTGTTTACTTGAGAAAAAGTATTTAAAGCACCTAACAAAGCACCTGTTATATAGTGAGTGCTAAAGAAATGTTTGCTGTTATTATTGAAAAAAGTTCCTGCATGAAGAGTCAACTTTCATATGAATTTATTCTTTAATTTTTATGAGCTTGACTGTCTATATTGAATCTATGTGACTAACACTGACGAATAAGAAAATGCTAAAAGCGTTACTATTATCTCCTAAAGGTAGACAGATACTTGCTGTACGGTAAAACAGCTGTTCTTAGCTTACCACTGCAGAGAATTCCTGGGCCATTAGAAGCTATAGTTTTAAAGTGCAGGTGGATTTGTACATGGATTCTCTCCCCTTCCTTCCTCAAGACACGCATTAGAGATGTCCTTCAAGGACTGGTAAGACATGATGACCATTTGATCTAAACCTAAGGCTCAAATATTAAAATATTAAGCTTATTTATATATAGGGCTATAAATTTTCAACTGTAAAGCCATTAGATAGGCAAAAGAACTACTATACATGAGTTCAGTAGTAGAATCTGACTTTGATAGTTCCAGAACCCTATAACTAATTTTAAAACAAAGGGAAGAAACTTATACTTCCAGTCGAGATGGAGTGACAAGGACCAGACTGATCCACTTTCCCCCTGCCTGCAGCAACTAAAAAGTGGACAAAATATTCAAAATAATATACAAGACACTGGACATCAGGTAATGAAGGACAGTGATCCCCAAGAGATGGAAAACAAATGAGATGAGCCATATGGTTGCACCAGCATACAGCCTTCAGAGAGTTTCCAACGTGTGGCACAAACAGGGGATCCCAAGCAGAGTCCAGCTGGTACTGAGTTGTAGAAGCAGAGGTGAGAGTCCTGAGAGACCAAGACAGCTAAGGCTCATGGACAAAGTACCAAAGATATGAGAGCTACACAGAGAGAAAACTCCAGGGGTCTGCAAAGAATCCTCCCTGAGTACTCAGCTGAGTACTTATCAGTACACATCTATGAGAAAACTACATGAGACTGGAGGAAGTACCACCTCAGAGATCTAGAGGTTATAGTGCCCAGCACACTCACACAGGCTGGAAGTAGCACCCGTTCCCACCAGCCACACTGGAAACCTCAAGAATCACAGTAGCCTGGGTAGAGTTCACAGAAAAGCCTTGCATCAGTAGTGGAGAATAATTAGCCTTAGACTGAAGGCTGCTGTAGTCCCACCTAGCAAATCCTGAAACAAAAACCAAAAAGATCAAACTGTCTCCAGATAATTTAACTACATCCTAGAGCAAAGTTAGAATATTTATAGCAATACCAAGTCATCCAGGATGCAGCAAAGTAAAGTTCACCATGCCTAGCATCCAATAAAAAAGTAATCAGCCAAGTAAAGAAGCAAGAAAATAGGACCCACAATGAGGAGGTCAGTCATCCAGCACAGACCAACTGTGAACTGACACAGATGTTAAAATTCGGAAACAAGGACATTAAGATAGGGACATTATGACTGTATTCTGTATGAGCAAAAAGTAAAGTAGAGACATGGAAGATAATTTTAAAAACCCAAATCTAACTTCTGGAGACGGATACTATGATCTATGATATGAAACAAGTACTAAATGGGATTAACGGTACATTAGATATTGAAGAAGAAAAGTTAAACTGAGGACATGGCAATAGAAACTACCCAAAATTAAACTGAGATTTTTTTTTTAATGGAAAAGCATCAGCAAGCAGTGAGTTAATTTCAAATGGCCAAATGTAAGCATAATTGGAGCCCCCCCAAGAAAGGAATGAAAGAAATAATGGTCAGAATTTTTCTGAACTTGATAAAAGCTAACTAATAGTAGAGCTGACCCTTAGCACCCAGGGGGATTGTTCCAGGACAGCCCACCACACCACAGATATCAAAGTCTGTGGATGCTCAGGTCCTAGAGTTGGCTCTTCATATCCCTGGGTTCCATGTCCACAGATACAGAGGACTAACTGTATATTTCTTGGAAAAATCCATGTATAATTGGACCTGTGCAGTTCAAACTCGTGTTGTTCAAGAGTCAGTTGTAATGTAGAGTTTATAATCTATATAAAAATAAAATGTATGATAACAATAGCACAAGAGGGGAGAAAGGGAAATATACTATATAGTAATAGGTTTTTATAATATATATAAAGTGGTAAAATACTATTTGAAGGTAGACTATGATAGGTTAAAGATGTAGACTATAAATTCTAAAGCAACCAGTAAAATAAAGAGTTACAGCTAATAAGCCAGCAAAGGAGATAAAATAGAATTACAAAGAAATTTCTTTAATCCAAAAGATGGCAGAAAAGGGAAGGAAACAATGAACAGATGGGAAACATAGAAAATAAATAGCAAGAGCATACATTTAAACTTAAGTTTACCAATAATTACATTAAATAGATATGGCCTAAATACCCCCAATTAAAAGGTGGAAATTGTCAGATTGGATTAAAAAAAGCAAAACTCAAATATATGCTGCCTATAAGAAATGCACTTCAATTATAAACACACAAAATAGGATGTGTAAAAGAAAGACACTGTGGCACTATTACAGTCAGACAAAGTAGATGTCAGAGCAATATTACCAGCAGTAAAGATGGCCATTTCATAATGATAAAAAGGTCAATTCATCAAGAGTACAAAACAATCCTCAGTATATATGCATCTAATAACAGAGCTTCAAAATACGTAAACCAAAAACTGATAAGGTAGCAATTACGAATAGACATTTATAAAATTATAGTTGAAGATTTCATTACCCCTCTCTCAATAATTGATGGAACAATTAGAACATTGGTCAAAGAAGAACTCACAAGGAAAGACCATATTTTCTTTTCTTCTTTTTTTTTTTTTTTGCAGTATGCGGGCCTCTCACTGTTGTGGCCTCTCCCGTTGCGGAGCACAGGCTCCGGACGTGCAGTCTCAGCGGCCATGGCTCACGGGCCTAGGCGCTCTGTGGCATGTGGGATCTTCCCGGACCGGGGCACGAACCTGTGTCCCCTGCATTGGCAGGTGGACTCTCAACCACTGCGCCACCAGGGAAGCCCTAGACCATATTTTCAAATGAAGATAAATAAAAACATATGATATCAAAAACATAAGATATGCATAGGATGCCACTAAAATCACTAAAATAGTACTTAGAGGAAATTTTACAATAGTAAACACCTTTATTAGAAAAATAAGAAAGGTCTCAAAGTAATGACACCAACTTTCCAACTAGGAAAAAAAACAAACCCACATTAAATCTAAAATACAAGAAAGAAAATAATAAAGATTACAGGAGAAATCAATGAAATAGAAAACCTTCAGAAAATAGTAGGGAAAAACTAATGAAAGCAAACACTACCTCTTTGAGAAGATCAATAAAATTTATAAATCACTAGCCATACTGATTAGGAAATAAAGAGAAAGGTGTGATATCATGTATATTTTACCAATATTAAAAGAAAGGAAAATAAATATTACAAAAAATTTTATGCCAATAAATTCCACAACTTAAGTGAAATGGTCAAACTCCTTGGAAGACACATACTGCCAAAGCTCACTCATGAAGAAATACATAACCTCAGTAGCCCTAAATGTATTAAAGAAATTTGAATTGGCAGTTAAAAACTTTCCCACAAAGAAAATCCCAGGCTCAAATGGCTTCACTTCCCAACTTATTCTATGAGGCCATTACCCCAATACCCAAACCAGAGACATTACAGAACAACAACAACAACAACTTATAGACCATATCCATCATAAACATAGAAAAGTTGTCTACAAAATTCTAGCATATTGAACCCAACAGTATTTCAAAAGGGATAATAAATCATGGCTAAGTTTGATTTATTCTAGGAGTATAAGATTGGTTTAATGTTAAAAAAAAATAATCTATAACACCTATACAAAAATCTACTCAAAGTGGATTAAAGACCTAAATATAAGACCAGATACTATAAAACACTTAGAGGAAAACACAGGCAGAACACTCTGACATAAATCGCAACAATATTTGTTTTTTGATCCGTCTCCTAGAGTAATGGAAATAAAAAGAGAAATAAACAAATGGGACCTAATTAAACTTAAAAGCTTCTGCACAGCAAAGGAAACCATCAACAAAACAAAAAGACACAACCTACAGACTGGGAGAAAATATTTGCAAACAATGCTACCAATAAGGGATTAATCTCCAAAATATACAAACAGCTCATACAGCTTATTATCAAAAAAACAACCCAATCAAAAATGGGCAGGAGACCTAAATAGACATTTCTTCAAAGAAGACATATGAATGGCCAACAGGCACATGAAAAGATGATCAGTATCACTAAGTATTAGAGAAATGCAAATCAAAACTACAGTGAGGCATCACCTCACACCAGTCAGAATGGCCATCGTTAAAAAGTCTACAAATAATAAATATTGGAGAGGGTGCGGAGAAAAAGGAACCCACTTACACTGTTGATGGGAATGTAAATTGGTGCAGCCACTATGGAGAACAGTGTAGAGGTTCCTTAAAAAACTAAAAATAGAGTTAGCATATGATCCTGCAATCCCACTCCTGGGCATATATCTGGAGAATACTCCAATTTGAAAAGATACATACATCTCAGTGTTCATAGCAGCACTATTTACAATAGCCAAGACATGGAAGCAACCTAACTGTCCATCAACAGATGAATGGATAAAGAAGATGTGGTATATATACACAATGAAATATTACTCAGCCATAACAAAGAATGAAATAATGCCATTTGTGGCAAAATGGATAGACCTAGAGATTATCATATTAAATGAAGTCAGACAGAGAAAGATAAATAGCATATGGTATCACTTATATGTAGAATCTTTAAAAATAATGATACAAGTGAACTTATTTACACAACAGAAACAGACTCACAGACAGAATACAAATGTATGGTTACCAAATGGGATAGTGGGGGACGGGTTTGGTGGCGAGATAAGTTAGGAGTTTGGGATTAACATATACACATTACTATATAGAAAATAGATAAACAACGAAGACCTACCGTATAGCACAAGGAACTCTACTCAGTATCTTGCAATAATCTATAATGGAAAAGAATCTGAAGAATATATATATAAATGAATCACTTTGCTGTACACCTGAAACTAACACAACATTGTAAATTAACTATACTTCAGTTTAAAAATGGTTAAAAATAAAATTACATATGCCATAAAAAAACTCCACTTATTCTTTTCATCACAGTAATACACTAAAAAAGAAACCTACAGCTAACATCATACTTAACAGTGAAAGAAAAATGTTTTTCCAATAAAAACTGAAAAAAGAACAAGATAAGGTTACTCTCACCATCTCTATTCAGCATTCTCTAGAGGTTTTTACCAGTGCAGGAAAGCAAGAAAAAGCAATGATAGGCATCCAGATTGGAAGATAAGACGTAAAACTGTCTTTGTTCACAGATGACATTGATCATCTATTACATTATTCTGTGGAATCTACAGAGAAGCTACTAGAGCCAGTAAGTGAGTTTAACAAGGTTGCAGGATATAAGATTAACATATAAAAATCAATTCATATATACTAGCCACAATCAACTAGAAATTAAAAATAGTACCATTTATAATAGCATCAGAAATATGAAGTATTTAATATATGAACATATATTTATATGAAATATAAAGCTGACAAATATATGGCAAACCTGTATATTGAAAACTATAAATTATCAAGAGAAAGTAAAGAAGACCTAAATGAGTAGAGATATATACTGTATTTATTGGTGGAAAAACTCAAAATCTTTAACACATCAATTTTCCCAAAATTGATCTATAGATACAGTGCAATCCTGATAAAAATTCTAGCAGGTTTTTTTGTAGAAATTGAAAAATGTATTCTAAAATTTGTGTGGAAATCCAAAGGTCCTAGAATAACAACTTTTTAAAAGGATAGTGTTGGAGAGTTTCAAAATTTATTTTAAAGTTATAGTAATGAAAACAGTGTGGTATTAGTGTCAAGATTATCAATGAAATATAACAGAGAGTCCACAAATAGGGCTAAACGGGTCCCAGAGGGAGAAGAGAGAAGAGGATCAAAAATGTATTTGAGAAAATTATGGCTGGAAACTTCCCAAACTTGAAAGAGAAAAAACTCATATCTAGGTACAGGAAGCACAGAGGGTCCCAAAAAGATGAACCCAAACAGACCCATATCAAGACATAGCATAATAGAAATGGCAAATTTAAAGACAGCAAGAGAAAAACAAAGAGTCATATACAAGGGAATTCCTGTAAGGCCATCAGCTGATTTCTCTGCAGAAATTTTGCAGGCCAGAAGGGGGTGGCATGATATATTCAAAATGCTGAAAGGGGAAACCTGCAAACTAGGATACCCAGCAAAACGATTATTTAGAATAGAAAGGGATAAGAACCTGCTGTATTAAAAATTTTTTAAAAAGAAAAGAAAAAGAATAGAAAGCGAGATAAAGAACTTCCCAGACAAGCAAAAAATAGTTTATCAGTACTAAGCCTACCCTAAAAGAAATGTTAAAGGCTCTTCTCTAAGTGGAAAGAAGTAAGGATCTACAGGAAAGGGAAGATCCCATTAGGAAAGGGACATATATAGTAAAGACAGAGAATCAATTGTGAAAGCAACTGTAACTGCAATAAACAGTTAAGGGAGAATCATGCAGATGTAAAATATGACGTCAAAACACAAATAGGAGGGGAATTAAAAATGTAGATCTTTTAGAATGTGTTTGAACTTAAATGACTGTAAGTTCAAAATAAGTATTTATATTATAGGTCAATACATATGAACACTGTGGTAACCACAAATAAAAAAACTTAAAATAGATAGACAAAAATTAAAAAGAAAGGAACACAAGCTTACTACTAAAGAAAGTTCATCAAACCACAAGGGAAGAAACAAAAGAAGAAAAGAACAAAGCTACAAAAACAGCCAGAAAACAAGTAATAAAATGGCAATAAGTACATACCTATCAATAATCAGTTTAATGCCAATACACTAAATGTTCCTATCAAAAGACATAGAGTGGTTGATTGGCCTAAAAAACAAGACCCATCTATATGCTACCTATAAGAGACTCACTTCAGAGCTAAAGATACACACAGAATGAAAGTGAGGGGATGGAAAAGATATTTCATACAATGACAAGAAAGTGGGGGTAGCAATACTCATATTAGACAAAATAGAATTTAACAGAGTGTATAACAAAAGACAAAGAAAGGCATATAATGATAAAGGGATCACTATAAGAAGTTTTACACTCATTGACATATATACATCCAACAGAAGGGCACCTAAATATATAAAGCAAATAACTAACAGACATAAAGGGAGAAATTGACAAGAATACAATAATAGTAGGGGAATTTAACACCTTACTGACATCAATGGACAGATCACCCAGATAGGAAAAAAATAAGGTAACAGTGGTCTTAAATGACAGAATGGACCAGTTGGACTTAATAGATATCTACAGGACATTCCATCACAAAACAGCAAAATACACATTCTTTTCAAGTGCATGTGTAATGTTCTCTAGGATCGATCACATGCTAGGCCACAAAACGAGTCTCAACAAATTTAAGAGAATAGAAATTCTATCAAGCATTTTTTCCAGCCACAACAGTATGACACTAGAAATCAGTTACAGGAAGAAAAATGGGAAAAGAACAAACAGGGAGACTAAAACAACATGCTACTAAAAAAAACAATGGTTCAATTAAGAAATCTAAGAGGAAATCAGAAAATACCTCAAGACAAATGGAAACTGAAACACAACTTCCCAAAATCTGTTGGATGCAAAAGCAATTCTAAGAGGGAAGTTTATCACAATACAGGCCTTCCTCAAGAAAAAAAATCTCAAACAACCTAATCGTGGACCACCTAAAGGAATTAGAAAAGGAAGAACAAAGCCCAAAGTCAGCAGGAGGAAGGAAATAATAAAGATCAGAGAGGAAATAAATAAAATAGAGACCGCCAAAAATAATGGAAAAGATCAATGAAACTAAGAGCTGGTTTTTGAGAAGACAAACAAAATTGATAAACTTTTAGCTAGGGTCACCCAAGAAAAAAAGAGAACCCAAATTAACAAAATAAGAAACGAAAGAGAAATAACAACTGATACCACAGAGATACCAAAAAAAATAATAATAATACTATGAACAGTTATATGCCAACAAATTGGACAATCTAGAAGAAATGGATAAATTTCTAGAAACATACAACCTGCCAAGACTGAATCAAGAATAAACACAATTTGAACAGACTGATCACTGGTAGTTTAACTGAATTTGTAATTTAAAAGAACGCCCAGCAAACAAAAGTCCAGGACTGGATAGCTTCACAGAGGAATTCTGCCAAACATACAAAGAAGAGCTAATACCTTTCCTCTTCAAACTAGTCCATAATATTGAAAAGGACAGAACACTCTGAAATTCATTCTACAAGCCACCACTACCTTGATACCAAAAACAGCAAAGACACTACAAAAAAGAAAATTGCAGGCCAATATCTTTGATGAAAATAAATGCAAAAATCCTCAACAAAATATTAACTAACCAAATCCAACAACAATACATTAAAAAGATCATACACTATCATCAAGTGGGATATAGTCCAGGGATGCAAAGATGTTTCAATATTTGCAAATTAATGTGATACACCACATTAACAAAAGGATAAAAGTCACATGATCATCTCAATAGACACAAAAAGCATCTAACAAAATTTAACATCCATTCGTGATAAAAACTGTCATCATAGTTGGTATAGAGGGAACATTTCTCAACATAATAAAGACCACTTATGACAA
Organism: Phocoena phocoena; assembly: GCF_963924675.1. NCBI lineage: Eukaryota > Metazoa > Chordata > Mammalia > Artiodactyla > Phocoenidae > Phocoena > Phocoena phocoena. Next base: position 69,713,417 of record NC_089227.1, on the reverse strand, counting down.
ACCCACAGCTAACTTCATACTCAACTGTGAATAGCTAAAAGCCTTTCCTCTAAATTCAGTAACTAAACAAGGACGCCCGCTCTCACACTTCTATTTATCATAGTAGTGGAAGTCCTAGCCACAGCAGTCAGGCAAGAAAAGGAAATAAAATGCATCCAAGTTGAAAGGGAAGAAGTAAAACTGTCATTACTTGCAGATGACATGATAGTTTATATAGAAAACTCTGAAGTCTCCACCAAAAAACTATTAGAACTAATACATGAATTTAGTAAAGTTGCAGGATATAAGGTTAATATACAGAAATCTTATGCTTTTCCATACACTAGTAATGAACTATTGGAAAGTGAAAGTAAAAAAAAAAAAGTCCCATTTAAAAATCACATCAAAAGGAATAAAATACCTAGGAATATACTCAACCAAGGAGGTGAAAGACCTATACTTTGAAAACTATAAAAAATTGATGAAGGAAAGTGAAGATGACACATAAACTTGGAAGTATATCCTGTGCTCTTGTATTGGAAGAATTAAGGTTGTTAAAAGGGCCATACTACCCAAAGCAAACTACAGATTTAATGCAATCCATATCAAAATACCCATGACATTTTTCACAGAATTAAAACAATTAATCCTAAAATTCATATAGAATCACAAAAGACCCCAAGTTGCCAAAGCAGTCTTGAAAAAAGAAACAAAAACAAAACTGGAGATATCACGCTCCCTGGCTTTAGACTATACTACAAAGCTGCAGTATTCAAAACAGCATGGTACTGGCACAAAAACAGACACATAGATCAACGGAACAAAATAGAGAGCCCAGAAATAAACCCACACACCTATGGTCAATTAATCTATGACAAAGGAGACAAGAATATAAAGTGGGCAAAAGACAGTCTCTTCAGCAAGTGGTGCTGGTAAGATTGGACAGCTGAATGTAAGCCAATGAAGTTAGAACATGCCCTCACACCATGCACAAAAATAAACTCAAAATGGCTTAAAGACTTAAACATAAGACATGATACCATAAAGCTCCTGGAAGAGAACATAGGCAGAACACTCTGACATAAATTGTAACAATATTTTTTCAGATCTGTCTCCTAGGACAAAAGAAATAAAAGCAGTAATAAACAAATGGGACCTAATTAAACTTAAAATCTTTTGCACAGCTAAGGAAGCCATCGACAATACAAAAAGACAACCCACAGAATGGGTGGAAATATTTGCAAATGATATGACTGACAAGGGGTTAATATCAAAATATAATAACAACTCATACAATTCAATATCAACAGAACAAACAACCCAGTCAAAAAATGGGCTGAACACATGAATAGACATTTTTCCAAAGAAGACATACAGATGGCTAATAGGAACATGAAAAGATGCTCAACACTGCTAATTTAGAGAAATGCAAATCAAAACAACAAAGAGATATCACCTTATACCTCAGAATGGCTGTCCTCAAAGTCTGCAAATAACAAATGTTGGAGAAGATGTGGAGAAAAGGGAACCCTTGTACACTGTTGGTGGGAATGTAAATTGGTGCAGCTACTAAGGAAAATAATATAGAGGTTCTTCAATAAACTAAAAATAGATAACCATATGATCCAGCAGTTTTACTCCTGGGTATATATTAGAAGAAAATGAAAACAGTAATTCAAAAAGATAAATGCACCCTTGTTTTCATAGCAGCGTTATTTACAATAGCTGAGATAAGAAAGCAACCTAAGTGTCATCAACGGATGGATAAAGAAAATACATACACATATATATACATACAGGTATATACACATACATACACACACAATGGAACCTTACTCTGCCATAAAAAAGAATGAAATTTCTGCCATTTGCAAAAACATGGTTGGAACTAGAGAATATTATGCTTAGTAAAATAAGTCAGACAAAGATAAATACTATATGATATCACTTATGTGTGGAATCTAAAAGATAAAACAAATGAATGTATAGTAAAACAGAAACAGACTCACAGATATAGAAAACAAACTAGTGTTACCAGTGGGGAAGAGGGAAGGGAAGAAGGGCAAGATAGGAGTATGTGATTAATAGGTACAAACTACTGTGTATAAAATTGATAAGCAACAAGGATATATTGTACAGCACTCTGGAATATAGCCATTTCATAATAACTTTAATGGAGTATAATCTCTAAAAATACTGAATCACTGGGCTATACACCTGAAACTAATATTATAAATTAACCATATTTCAATTAAAAAAGAAGACATTGTTAAAAGAATGAAAAGACAAGCCATAATCTGAGAGAAATATTTTCAAGTTATATATCAGATTAAGGACTTGAATGAAGAATAAAGAACTTTCAAAATTCAATAAGAAAATAGGTTTTTGGGGCTTCCCCGGTGGCGCAGTGGTTGGGAGTCTGCCTGCCGATGCAGGGGACGCGGGTTCGAGCCCTGGTCCGGGAGGATCCCACATCCGCGGAGCGACTGGGCCCGCGGGGCCATGGCTGCTGGGCCTGCGTGTCCGGAGCCTGTGCTCCGCAGCGGGAGAGGCCACAGCAGTGAGAGGCCCGTGCACCGCGATGAGGGGTGGCCCCCGCTCGCCGCAACTAGAGAAAGTCCTCGCGCAGAAACGAAGACCCAACGCAGCCAAAAATAAATTAATTAATTAAATAAAATAAATTCATTTAAAAAAAAAAGAAAATAGGTTTTTAACATTTAAAACGACCCAATCATTTTTCACTATGCAAAAAAATTGAACAAACACTTCACCAAAGAAGATACTCAGGTAAACATTACTACTCATTAGGAAAATCCAAATTAAAACTTCAATATACTACTACACACCTGTGACTATGATTAAAATTTAAAAGCCTGGCCATTCCAAGTGTTGATGAGGATTTGGAGGAACTGGAACTGCAATAAACTCCTGGTAGAAATGTAAAACTCAGTATAAGTGCTTTTGAAAATAGTTTTGAAGTTTCTTTAAAAGTTAAACATGCACGAACTGTATGATCCAGCCACCCCTTTCCTCAGTATTTGCCCAAGACAAATGAAACATGTTCATTCAAAGACAAACAGGAATGCTCATAGCAGCTCTAGTTGTAATAGCCAAAAACTAGAAACAACCAAGTTATCTATGAAAGGTATATGGATAAACGAAGTGTGGTATATCTTAATATAGTAGCCTACCTCAGCAATTAAAAAGGAATAAACTATCAATACAAGCAAAAAAATGGATTAATCTGAAAATAATTGTGCTGTATGAAAATAGTACATTATTCTGTATTATTCCACTTACATAAAATTCTAGAAAATACCCATTGATCTATAGAGATAGAAGTCACATCAACGATTGCCTAGTGGCAGGGGAAGAACAGGGAGGGTACAAGGAAGGGATTATATAAGGGGCACAGGAAAACTTTGGCAGGTGTTGGATCTATTCATTAATTTGATTGTAGTAGTGGTTTCATGAGTGTATAAATGTTAAAACTTACCAAAGTGTGCACTTTAAATGTTTGTGTGTCAGTTATACTTCAGGTTGTACACCAGTTATACTTCAATAAAGCTATCCCCCTGCCCCAAAAGGAGCAAAAGGAAGAAAATCTTTTTCCGCGTAGTTCCACGTAGTAGAACTTTGTGTCGCATTTCCTAATAGATAGTCCAGATGCTTATGTGACCAGCTTGTCTACACACTAACAGAATTGAGGGACTAAGGTATTAGTTCATATCTTTGATAATTAATTAACTATTGTTGTATATAAGGGTAACTAATTTTTATCTAATTTTAAAACTGCTTTCTTATTCTGGATTATTTCCACAGAGTTTTGGTTTTTTTTTCCATCTCCAAAAAAGTTTATTAGCATGATTAAAAACATTTTTTGAATAATGATAGAATTTCTAAACGTAAAAGAGTATCAGTGGCTATATCCTGTAACCAGTATTTGCAACTGGATGGACAGCTTTATTGCCAGTCTTCATTTTATTAAAGACAATCCATATTTATTGGTTCCATGTGAAGTCATGACTGTTGCTTTGCCTGAGAATGAGTCCCTCCTGCAATTAAGTATAAAAAAAATATCTTCCAGGTGAACCGGTTTGCAGGGCAGAAATAGAGACACAGATGTAGAGAACAAACATGTGGACACCAAGGGGGGAAAGTGGCCGGGGGCGGGGAGTGCTGTGATGAATTGGGAGATTGGGATTGACATATATACACTAATATGTATAAAATGGATAACTAATAAGAACCTGCTGTATAAAAAATAAATAAAATTCAAAAATTCAAAAAAATACATATATCTCCCATAATCGGAGTGTGACCTGCATTACTGAGTAAAGAGTTAATAAAAGTCCTCAAAGAGTTGGGGTTTTGTTTTTCAAAAACATTTTTTACACACTACAAAGAAATAATTCGTATTTTGGCTTTTAAAATTCCTGCATGATATTTAGAATGGCAGCCCCCAAATGTCCTCCCTTCACAAAATTGAGAACACAGACCCTCTTCCGGAGCATACATTCTTGGGGTGGACTCTGAAGACTTCAACCTCCACATGTTTATACTGGTTTGAGAACAAAGACAGCGTCATCCAGAATGTAGTAGTCTTTATACATGTCACCTTCACACAGGTATGGCAGTCTGGTGAAAGCTTCGATAACAAAACCAGCTTTTCTGAAAACTTCAGGCAGACTATTCACTTGTTCTTCCCAGTTCTATCCCTTGATTTTCAAAATTTCTGATGGTTTATCCCACTTGCCATCTATGTTTTCCACATAGGGATGAAAAGGTAAGACCAGACCAAGGATGACCCTGCCTCTAGTTGGCTCCAAGACGCTTCTGATATCTTTTAACAAAGTCAGGGGTTGATCACAGCAGTCCAGCAAATTCAAGCAGCTGATGATATCATACTGGAACCCTGTATTCTGCCATTCATTTTTACCAAGCACTCTGTATTTCTTCTTCTGAGGCTGCCATATTATAGTTTCAGACAGCTCAGTGGCATAAATTTCTTCAAAATGAGGGCTCATGATTTTTGTGACTTCTCCATCTCCAGCAACTAAATCAAGAAATCTGTGGGTTTTCCAGTCTGGATTAATTTTAAGCAGTCTCTGAAACTGATCTGGTGAAAACACAAACATTGAGCCTCTTCCTAGCAACCCATTGATAGATGTTCTAGACATAAACTGGCTAAAAACAGATGACACAAAACAGTGATATAATTGGATAAATAGCCAGCCCGATTTCTCAGTGCTGTTGTTTAGGTCTGTGTTCCTTGATCAAGGTAACTGAGCAAAGACAGCCTGGAGTGATTCGCATAGTTTCTCTCTGTTGCACACAAACCACTGGTGGTTCTTCCTGCTGCCTTCGGCTGCCGCCAGCCCACCCCGGTCCGCTCGTCATGTTCACGTACAGGGAGCGGGTGAGCGGGCTCCGCAGGGTCCACATCCTCCGCGCCAGACACACGGACGCCGGGCTCAGACAGCCAGCCCGCGAGCAGTCTCATCGGGGGCCGCGGCCACTCGCTCCGGTCATCGCCGGTGCCGGGACAGGGAGGAGGACGCGCTGCCGCCTCCAGCCGCCGCCGCCGCCGCCCAGGATTGAGCCATCGCGCCAAACTCGCCCATCCAGCCCCTTCAGGGCAGAGGCAGAGGGTCTCCATAGAGTTTTAATATTCAGCAAATGATACAGTGTTGTTTATTTCTTTACTTGTAGTGTATCTCATGGTCATTTGACTCAGTTAATTAAATTTAATACATAGTTTGTTTCAAGCCGGAGATCAGCTTTTTAATAGAATCAATATATTATTAAAATTACTTTTGAGATGGTTAAAGTTAATGGTTGAAAAGATGTTTTTCATGACCTTAAAAGTTCTGGTATTTTGTTTTTACACATTTATAACTCTTTCATTATCCTCTTTGACTTCTTTGATTCATCTTTATTTCATGGTATTTCTTGTTTCAAGTTATTTTTATGTAAACCTGTTTTTTGGTAACTATAAATGTTTAAGTGAATATAAATATGACTAAGTTTAGAAATAAATCATCCCTGTAGGCTCTTACCCAAATAAAATTTCAAATAAACCCGTATTATTTTTAAAAAATATATACTTAAACATTATTTCTAATTCTTAATTAATTGTTACTCAGAAATATTTTTTTTTAATAATGACTAGAAATTCTTTGGGCTTAATTACTCTGAGATTTTTCTGAGTAAAAGTTTTGGTTGAATAAGTCTGTGCAAGTGGAATATTTATAAGGGAAAGGTACATAATTAAAGCTTGAATTATATAGAAATGCTATGAAATAGCTTGGTTTAAAATGTATGTAATTAGGTGGAGGTAATCTTAAAATTCTTAACATGCCTTGTTTTTCCCTTTCTGCAGAGTGTGTATAAATGTGACTTCCTGAATTTGCAGCTTCAGCAACCACTCCAGCTTGCACAGGATGCTATAGATGCCTTTTTGAAGCAGCTAAAAAACCCTATTGATTCTCTTCCTGGAGAACTTTTCCATGTGGTTGTTTTCTCTCTCCTTCTTTCCTATTTTCCATCACCTTACCAGCGATGGATTTGCTGCAAGAAAGCCCATGAACTGTTAGTGTTAAATGGTTTATTGCTTATCATCACACCTGATTCCTCCCATCAGAACCGTCACGCTATGATGATGAAAAGCTGGAAGATTGCTATAGAGTCCCTGGGCTTTAAACGTTTCAAGTATTCAAAATTTTCACATATGCATCTGATGGCATTTAGAAAAACCTCCCTAAAAACCACAAGTGACTTGGTTAGTAGGAACTACCCAGGGATGTTATATATTCCTCAAGATTTCAACAGTATAGAAGATGAGGAATATTCTAACCCTTCCTGCTACGTTCGATCAGATATAGAAGATGAACAGCTAGCATATGGTTTCACAGAGCTCCCTGAAGCTCCATACGACTCAGATTCTGGAGAAAGTCAATCCAGCTCTATTCCTTTCTATGAGCTAGAAGATCCCATATTACTTTTAAGTTAATATAAAAGCAAAAGGCCCTTTCAGTCCAGACTCCTAAACTTAATTGCTTACACTAATCAGAAATACTAACATGAACTCAGTACTTAAAACCTGCTTTGCATAGAAGAAATGCAAAGGTTTACAGAGTTTGCTATTTTTTTCTACTTCTGGATTTTAAAATTTATTCTTATATAGAAAGCTTAAAGTTTCATGCAGAGTGACTCCTGTCATAGCAGAAACCACTGTTATTTTAGCATTTAGCACTAAGATATTATAGAAAGGTACCTTTTTCTCTTTAGTGCTATTGTGAAAAATGAAGCATAATTTGCTATGTATTTTTCTTATTTTCATCTTTTCAGTGTTGACTTTAAACCATTGCAATGAGAAACTAAGATATGTAGAAAGCTGTAGATTGCACTTTGATGACTCACAAGTTAAATGTGACAGAGATAGATTGGTTTAGTAGTTTTGTGATGCACTTATTCTTTTTTCTAACTAAATTGTTACCTGTTATAGAAAGCCATTTTGGCTCAGTTTTGTCTGATGATTGAACATTCCCCAAACTTCTTGGAATTGATAATTCTTATTCTTTCTTGCTTGCTCATTTGGCAGCATCAGACATTGGGGAGATATTTCCCCCAAAGTATGTATTCTAATTTGATTAGCATAGTACAGTAAACACCATTGCCAAAATAGAGTTTTCATATCTTTCTTGTTGATTTGGGCCTTGGTGTAAAGTATATTTAACGGTGAGAATTCACTTTTACTTTTTTACATTTAGGTTTCATTTACAAAATTTTCTATTTAAGCAAGGAACAATATAATACTCAATACTGACCCGAAACACATTTGTGAAAGGGTTTGCACTTGTAAGAGAGCTTATGTTCTACCTAGACCAACCTTAATAGGGTCCTCACCTTTCCATTAGGAGGTGCTGCACTACAAGTCTGGAATTATATAGAAAAATTTTAAATTAACCCTCTGCTGGTAATCTCATAAAATGGTTTTGACGTTTCGGTATTCTAATTTCTATCTAAATCCTAGCAGAAATTTTTCTTTGAATATATAAACCATTAGTTGGCTGTGGGAATTTTCCCTTTCCACATTGATAAATGCCTTTCTGTGTTTCTGAATCAGAAGCAAATGATTAAGGAGAAATATATGTCCAACAAGACAAGATTAGTTTAAATGGCTAAGAACATTTAGTCCACATTGTCTTGTCAGCCAGCAATTGTCATGTAAACTATCATTTTTAAGAGTGCCACTGTGTGGATTTTTTTTCAAGTGGTTATTACATTAAAATTACCTCATACTGAGGTTTTTGCACTGAAATATCACAGTTTCAGATTTCATGGTTAATGTTGTGTGTGTGCGTTTTTAAAGGAAATTTGCATTTTCAATAGTTGATCCTAAATTCATAAACTGAACTTCTTTACTCTGATAAAAGTGTTTTTGTGCTTATTGTGAATTGCTGTAGTTAACTCTGAATGTCAAACTTTATTTAGAAATAAAAAATTTACCCTTTAAGATATAAATGGTTGAGTGTGTATACCCAATATTTCAAATTAAATTTCACATTCTAAATTAATGAAAGTAACAAGACTGTAATTAACCTAAAAGTCAGTTGAGTAAATGCAATAAATATTGGTTGCTCAAATATGCCAGAAGTAACTTGAAGTTTTTCGTTTACTTTCAATAGCATAAGATTACTTAATAATAAGGAATAATTAGGACTTTCTTTCCAATTAAGAACTACAGGTCAAGTCTTATAACTCGCCCAAAAGAAGAAAAAAAACACTGTGTTCAGGGTAACATAGAAAAATGTGTGTTGTTAGTACCTCCTTTACCATACGGTCCGTTTTCTGTGATTTGGCTAAATGCTATCTTAAAGGCAAAGAAAAGCAACATACCAAACAAAAGCGCTTTGAAAGTAAATGAAAACAGTGCTTTTGAGAGGCTGGTGTAAGTATTGATATATGACCTTGGAGTTAGCCCATGTGTTACAGCTAAAATGTTGGTGCTATAAATTCTTCTGATTGTTTACAGATGTTGATTCTGCTTATGCTCCAAAGTGTGCATGATGTATTTTAAGTAGTACTTTAAAGAAAAATCTCTTTATAAAAACCTATACTCTCACTTAGTATAAATTTGTTTGGATTTATAAATCTCATTTGTTACTACTGTAAATTCATCTTCAAAATTAGGTTGGCGCAGGATTTAAACTAATACGTATTCCACCAAAGCCAATTCAACATATAAATGTTAAAATATAAGCAGTCATGTGGCTTGGTGCCAGATTATATATGTAATGACACAAGAAGTTATTAGAGCCTTTAATACTGTATGGGTACTCTTGAGAATGATTTTGTTTGGATATGAAGAAGTTAAGGGGCGTCCTGTCACATTCACAACAGTATTCTCCAAAATAATTTGATGTTTCAAAAACAAATGATCATTTGCTTGGTTTCTTCAGGATTATGACTAGATCAAGTGGTTTATATGGTAGTTGCCAAGTGGTGGGAGGTGGCTTACCTGAAAATGTATGTTTGTGTTTGTTGTATTTTTTCACATTTTGTGAACAAAGCACATTTATTAAAAATTTTAAATTTTCTAATATTCCTTGTCTGTTATTTACGAACTGAAAGTTTTGTGGTCTTGACCTAATCTCACTAAGTGATTTCAGAATTGGGAAGCAATTTAAAACTTAAATGACTTAGAATTTTCTATCTGGTTTCATCTAGTCCAGTCCCTTAATTTCATAAATTCATTCACTGAGATCCAGAGAGCTCAAGTGACTTATCCATTATCATGCTATTTACCGACGAACAAGGACAACAAACAACAAATTATAGTTCATTATATGTCAACTATATCATACCCTGCTTTTCTTGAAAGTTAATTACATCCAAGATAATTTACCTAAGTATATCAGTTATTTTAGGGCAGCAGATGGCTTTCTCATAATGTGAAAGGGTTCTTTATTCATTAAACAGATATTTGAATTCTACCAAGTGCAATATGCTGGGGAAACAGCAGGGCTTGGTGTGTTCTCAGTCCCCTGCTTTCATTGGAACTTACGATCTAATGAAGACGACAAGCATTCTACATGGAGTTAACATATGTATTTAGGAATGATTGCCTACTGATCCTATACCTTTGCTCCTGCTTAACTTCCTTAATTTGTTTCCTAAATAGAACAAAAAGAGACAAAAAAATTTTAAAACACAACAAAAACTGTTTAGCAAATCACAAACACATTGTAGATAAGAGGGATATATTGTTCATCCCTCCAGAAAAGTGCAAACTGAAAATTCTAATCGTTAAAGGCAAGGAAAAAATGGAATTGAGCTTTTGCTCCATTTCCCCACACTTTTTGAGCACAGTGCTGCAATGGTATTCGTCTTCAAGAGTCCACATACTAGGTAAGTAGAATATAGACTTAAGATCTGGCTCCTTCTTGGTGTTGGAAATTGTTAGACAGCAAAGGTGAAAACCAAATACCTCTAAATTACTAGTCCCAAAAAACAATACAAACGTTTATTACAAAGAATGTTTGTATTATAGTTTTTTTATTCGTTCCAAAAACTTGATTTGCAGTAACTTGCATGATAGTTCACAATAAAAAATTCATGTCCATGATCAACTGAACACAAAGCTCCCCAAAATTATTAGTGGTGGCCTATATTACATAGTACCCAATAAACAAGCATGCTACAATAGCTAACAAATTAAGACCTCTAAATGTTATAAAAGGAGAGAAGTATTAGGTTTTCTAAACCCTATTTTGTCTTAGAGATATTCAAACCTTAATAATTGGAATCTCTTAATTTATTTTAAACTCAAGTTTGAATGTATGTTTTATCCCAAATTTGTTTCAGAATGAGCTCGGTAGTTTAGTATGTATTTTTCAGATAAGAATTTGTTACAGATGGCACTACTGAGTGGTAACTTTGAGTCTACATAAGCAGTGTTCAACGGTGAATTTTATTTTTAAACAGAACACCTTTGCTCAATTCCACTTTTTGCAATAATATAAAGCACTTGTTATTCATGTCACTGCTTGTCTTTAGTAATTGAATATATTGATAACTGTTTTGCACTATAGATTTTAACAGTTTCTAAGATTGGCCCCATCAGTAGTACCAAAGATGGTACCTATGTTTTTTAACTTACAGGAAAATACAAAAAATTAGGTCATAGGCGTTGACTGCAGGATTGTTTCTTAATTTGTCAATAAGATTGTAAAACATAAATTTGTTAATATTGTTGGATTGGAATACCTACGTAAATGATAAAAGTAGTAGGAAGCATTACTCAAAAGACAAAACAATGCCTGGTAGCATTTCCTGGCACTGGGCCTATTTGTACCTCTTTACAGAGAATAGCCAGGAGAATGTACATGCATTTTTATTGCTTGTATGTCTTATCTATTGAAGGCAGACACAACGAAGTAAATCAGTGATCTCCTAATAACATTCTTTCCATATACCTTTGAGCTGGTGTGGGGGGAATCAGATATCTAGAAGAATATGATTTCTTGTCACAGATACAGTCTACATGAGGCTATTATGGAATCCACATGTAAGTCATTTACATTTATTCCCTAGACCTACAAATCTTTCCTGGAGTTAACTAATGCCACTCTAGCTATTCCCATTACCTTCTACCAAGGAAAAAGAATACAAACATGGCCATGGCCAGTATTAATTTAGTTCTCCCTCAAACTCTTGTCCTGTAACATATCCCCTGTTTGGAGAGGGTTTGCTGAGACAGGCTAAAGTATGTAGGAAAGATAAAGTCATCCAGAAACAATTATAGTTTTTAAATCGCCACAGGCCTTTTCACTAGGAATCTAAGAGAAAACACTCGCAAAGCCAGGCCTAGAAGTAAAGTAGATGCATGATTGCTGGCAAGAAGAGAGGTAAGCAGGCTAAATCCCTGGAGCCTGCCTGCAAGTAGAAAGATGCTTAGGAAAGAGACCTGAGACAGAGGGTCTAATGGCTTGACTGTGAAAAGGAGCTTTTATGTTTTTCAACCCCATTGAAATATTATCACAGATTAAAGTACCAGAGTGCAGGTTACTGTGGAAAAATAGAGACCTGGGAATTTAAAAGTCAAGATAACATTTTGATAGGAAAAGTTCTGGATCTTGTGTGACCAGAAGTATTATCAAGGTAGGAGGGACCCCAGTGGCCTGGAGAACGATGCCAATTGGAATGAGCTATAGAATGGGAGTTAGAATGTCACAAACCATCTCCTTAGTCCTGCTTGATTCATCATTTGAGGCTTCATTACTACACTATTACACTAGACTAGGTACTGTAAGGAATAGGTGTCTGTTGTGCTCTTCAGAGCTAACAATGTAACTTAAGAAAAAAAAAGAAATACATTTGCATTAATATGAAGCAAGAAAAACTTTAAAATTGAAGAATAGTATATTCTGGCATGCTGCATTTGGTGATACATATCAATGAAATCTGTTCATGTGATTATGGCACACTGTTCATAACCAATCTAGATGCAATTAAATATGGGTATCTCTCATCATGGAAGTACCAAATATAAATTATGCCCCTCCCTGCCTCTCCCAATTCAACCTCCTACACTCTCTCCTTCACCTTCAATGTTAACCCCCTGGGGGTGGGGCAAGGGAGAACCAAGCCTGTGCTCACCTTTGCAACAGCTAGTCCCTCTGCCTAGAATTTCTCCCTCTTATATTGGATTTGCACGGCTAGCTGATTTTTGCTAATCAGATCTTAGCTTGCATGTCACCTCCTCAGGAGGATCTCCCCAGTCCACATAATCTAAAGTAGTCTCTGCATCACTCTATCTGAAGTTTATCCTTTTCCTTGTTTGTCTATACATATGGGCAAGGCCCTCTTCCATCCTATTCTGTATCTTCAGCTGAGAAAAGTGCCTTGCACAAACAGGTGATCAATAAATATTTGCAGATGAATTCATTTTACTTTATAGAATGCAAGCGAGATGACACAGCTTCACTGCCAATACTTAGTTTATGAATTTTTTTTCAGGGGAGGGGAGAAGGTCTAGGTCTGTTTTATATTGTTTATTACTTAATGTATTCTCAGAATCAGGATATAGCTCAATTTATACTTCAGAAAAGTCTGAATTGGTTTGTATAAAATATAGCTTAGATCAATACTAAGTAACTTCCCCCCTCCCCCCGCTTGCTTACTCCTACCCATTTAGATTTCTTGTATCTTAATCTCAGATCCTTTCTCACCATGTCTCTGTGACATCCAATCCCCACCTCTCTCTCATTGCCAATAAAATAAGTTTGTAAACCATCATTACCTTTACTACATACTAAAAAGGAAGACTTAGCTAATTGATATCTTTCAACTCCACAAGAGAAGTGGTACTCCAGCAGTTTCTTAATTTGTGTAAGGGATACATTATTCCAACTACTGCCCAATGACTTTATATCCAGATAGGTTTCCACCATTAAATACTATGACATCTTGGGCAAATTTCCTCAGGACTTATTTCTTAATCCACACATTTTGCTGTGTTGAAGATAGGTTTAAAAACAATTTATATAAAACAAGTAATACAATCTTGTCACATAGTAGGGATATAACACATAGTATTATTTGTTTTAGCAAATAGGCTTTAATAGCCCTGTTACTTTCTTTTAGTCTTGCCTGTTCTGTGCCTTCCACACACATTAACCATTTCACAGCCACCATCACCACTCTCACTACTGCCCCAGGAGCTTACCTTGCTGCATTCCTGCAGTTACCCAGGGAGCATAGCTTTCTGTGCCTGCTTTTTTGAGTCAATAGCTTCCAGCTGGTGCTCATGATTGGTTGAGTAAATACTTGGCATTTCAGTTTCAGCTACTAGACTTGTAAGGTTGGGGGGTGTGAGTGAAAAATGTTGGCTGCCATGTCAGTAAACAAAGAATGTTGCAGCCATCAAATTACAGGTCCCTCCCCACCGCCGGAAGGTGAGACCTGAGGAGACTCAGGATGGGAAAACACAGGATACTGGCTCAAGGTAGCTGATGTACATATCAAAGAAATGAACAAGAAGATAGAAGACACTAATAGAAAATAAGTGGGAGGAGAGGACCTACTCTGTTCTATTATTTCATTTAACAAATATTTAAGTACCAACTATATATCAGGCACCACGTAGGCCTATTTAATGGTGAGCAAAACTGGACATGTCCCTGCATTTGAGGAAATGGAAGCAGGCTAGGGTGCAGAGTTGGGGGAGTGTGGTGGTAAAATCATGCAACTCAGATTGGGACTTCAACCCAGCCGGAACCCAGATTGGGACCTGAACCCATGGTCTTTTAGCTGAGATCACACACCTGGTCTCAGGACTTAAAGAAGCTCAGGTTCTTGATGTCTCCTTGCAGAAAGAATTCAGTGAGAGACAAAATGATAGGTAAGAAGTGAATTTACTTAGAGAGAAACATACTCCACAGAAAGAGTGTGGGTCATCTCAGAAGGCGAGAGGCCCCGAAATATGGGGTGGTTAGTTTTTATGGACTGGGTAATTTCAAAGGCCAATTAGTGGGAGAATTATTCCAGTTATTTTGGGGAAGGGGTGGAGATTTCCAGGAATTGGGCCATGGCCCACTTTTTGACCTTTTATGGTTGTCCTCAGAACTGTCATGGCACCTGTGGGTGTGTCATTTAGCCCGCTGATGTATTACAATGAGCATATAATGAGGCTCAAGGTCCACTGGAAGTCAAATCTTCCGCCATCTTGGACCTAGTTGGTTCTAACCAGTTTTTGTCATGTCCTATGGCTATGTCATTCTTTTAAAGGTTGTGCCCTGCCCCCTTCCCTACTGTTTCAGTTGGAGGTCAAGCTGCTGTATAGTCTGTTGTGCTTTATTCCAAAGGAGATAAACCATGTAAAGGTTTTAAGGTAATTTTTATTTTATTTTATTTTTTGTGGTACGCGGGCCTCTCACTGTTGTGGCCTCTCCCGTTGCGGATCACAGGCTCCGGACGCGCAGGCTCAGCGGCCATGGCTCACGGGCCCAGCCGCCCCGCGGCATGTGGGATCTTCCCGGACCGGGGCACGAACCCGTGTCCCCTGCATCGGCAGGCGGACTCTCAACCACTGCGCCACCAGGGACGCCCTAAGGTAATTTTTACATACATCATCTTATTTAATCCCTACAACAACCCTGTAAGGTAGGTATTATTAGCATTCTACTTACATATGAGGGAACTGGGGTTCATAGAGACTGACCTCGCTAAGTGCTATGAACAGTAGAAAATTATGGTAGGGACAGAAGGCTGGCAGGCAGGAAGGGCTTCTTGGAGAGGGAGGGGGAATTCATACTTGAGGGCCTACCTTATGATGCCAGAAAAAAAAATGTTTTACTGAATATTCACAACATGGAAGGAAGGTTTCCTTCCTTTGCAAAGAAGGTTTTGTTACCATTTCTTAGATGGAGAAACCTAGGTGGTACATAGGAAGGGGAGAAACCAGAATTCAAACCCCAAAATCATCAGCTCCACAGCTGTTGTGAAACGCTGCCGAGGAATATCCCCTTATGTTTATTCAGTGCGTTCAGATACAAAGAAGAATTAGCCCTGGAATGTGAAGGACCCTCAGGATGCGGGGCCGGTGAACGTGTAAGGGACGGGGTGGGAGGGGGAGAGGGGTAATGGAATGGGTCAGGACTGGGGGAGCTTAGCGTTGTCGGCGGAGTAAAGACCCAGGCGGTTTATGAAAGGAAGTCTTAATTAGAAAAGGAGGCGAGGAGGGCTTTGAAGGCGAGCCTAAGGAGCTTGAGCTTTTAGCTGGTCAGTGGACACAAAGCCATATATTATGCGATAGGTATCAAAGAGCAGCAACGCCTCCTGCAGTATTTACTGTTTTTGTGTGGCCGGCCGGCCCGGCCGCTTTGCCCCGGTCTCGGTCAAGCCCGAGGTGGCGGCCTAAAGGCTTGATGGACACGGTCGGCCTGATCCTTCGTGGTCTTCCAGCTCCCTGTTCGCCGCCCATTCCAGGTCCAGGAAGGCGACAGCTTGTACCCCAGGTGGGGCCGTTTGCGCTCGCGCAGCGCCGAACGCACCTGGGTCCGCGGCGGCTCGGAGGGTTTGGGCGGGGAGGGGGGCAGGGCCTGGGCCGGCTCTCAGGGAGGAAGCGCGTTGTGCGGCTTGACCCCGGCGGCGTTCCGTACCGTCGCGGATCCGGCGGCGGGAATATGGCGGCCGTAACCGGGCCAGTAACGGAGAAAGTTTCCGACGAGACTGGCCTGTGCTAGAGCGTGCGGCCTCTGGCCCTCGACTCCCCTGGAATCCCGCCTCCCCACTCCGAGTCGCAGGCTCAGCCGCAAGGGCCCTCCCTTTACCGTGCTGGCCTCAGCGCCGACTCCGAGGGTTGAGAGAGTTGGTAGCAGCGGCCGAGTCAGGTAGGTGGGCGAGGGGGTCACTGGCGAGGCGGTGAGACCTGGGCACAGTCACCGCCCGGGGCTCAGAGTGGTGCGGGCCCCAAGCTCCGCCCAGCCGGCCTCCTGGGGCGGAGGTAGGGATACCTGCCCGGAGAGAAGTTGATGGTGTGGGGTGGAGGATGGAAGGCGGGGCGCCTCTCCGTATCCCCCAGCAGTTCCCCACTGAGCTGGGTTATGGTCGACAACAGCGAGGCTTCTTCTTGGGCCTCCCACATCTTGCTAGGAGGAGGCAGAATGGAAGAAGAATTGTTATCGCTGCCCTATTGCTGAGGGATTTAGTATTCGAGGTGCCATTCTCCTTGTATGAGATGGGTCCAAAGAGTTATTATCATGAATTCATAGAACCGAAGCACTGGAATTCCCCGACCCTGGGTGCTCAGTATGTTCTTTCAGCTTTTGACACTTCCCCTAGATGGGACGGAAATAGTTTCTGAGTCTAAAGACGTTGCACGTGATATAGTGTGTCTTGGATTCCCTAGAAGTAGGACATGAAAGAGAACTTGTTGGTCTGGAGGAATTTGGATGAATTAAGTGAAGGCTGGCATAAGTCCGAGAGAGAAGCAAACCAATTAGACAACTTGTTTACTCTTTGTATATTAATACGTGCCCTATAACTGATTGGCATTGTTGTTAAATATAGTTATTTCTGCATCACTCTTTATTTCTTCAACAAGTACGTGTTGAATACCTACTTGGTGTCGAACTTTCTGCTAAACAGTACTTTTTGCTAAACAGTATTCAATACTGGTGTACAGTATCGAAGACAGACTTTCAGAGACCTTTTGATCTAATGGGGAATGCAGATTTTCAACAGTTGATGGTCAATATTTTGCTGTTACAGAGGAAGTACATGGATCATATAAATGAGTCAAGGTGATTGCCCTAAGAAAATCATTTAAGCTGAGGCATAAAGAGTAAAGAATAGGAGTGAGCCAGGTGTGAGGACTGGGATGGGGCCAAGAGGAGGGAAAGCAGTGCACCTGGAGAGGGAATAGCATTAGTATGGTTCAGAAAGGTATGGCTAGAATACAAGTTCAAGAGGAAGAATGGTAAGAGATGAGGCAGGAGAGTTATGCATATCCAATGAGGAGAGTGTTATAAGGCATTTTAAGGAGTTTAGACTTTGTTGCTTAGAGTGATGGGAAGCTGCTGGGGGCTTTTACGTAACAGAACGATGTGACAAATTTTGGCTTTAAAAAAGATACTTCTTGGAGAAGGGCAAGAGTGGATGCAAGGAGACATTCAACCATGAGATGATGGTGGCCAGAACTGGGATTGTGACCTTGAGGATGAAAAGAAGTAGATACATTTAAGAGGTGTGCAGGAAAAAGAGTGGACAAGACTTGGGTGACGATTACATACAGGTGGTGAAGGAGAAGAGGGTTTAGAGTAGTACATAGGATTTTATAAAACAGACTCTGGCAGTTGTTGGTTAACTTGTCTTGTATTCAGATTGACTCTTCTGTGCTCCTTTTTCATCTGCCTCTCAAGGAATTTCCCACTGAATCATTAGTGATGGCAGACCCACTGAAAAAGTTTGCAGTGCTTTGTTTTACTCTGATTCAGGCTGTTTGTCTTTTGAAGAAGGTCAGAATGGGAAAAGACTTTTGTAGATTAGCTGTTTAAAAATAATATTCTGTCATGTTGGTTTTGGCCTATAACAGGGTGGCTGCATATATTCCATGCTATGTATGTGCTGTACTTTATTATTTACGTGTTTTCCTTTACCTTTTTCTAAGCTTTTACCTCAGTGCAGAACCGAGCTAGTGCTTTTATTTCTGTCAGGTAGGTTAATATATATGTGTTTAAGTGTATAGTGAGAGAAGAGCCTAGGTTTGGGATTGAACATCCAAAGGATAGATTCAGAATGAAAACCCTGCAAGGAGACAGAGAGGAGAGATCAGTGAGTTAGGAAGAAAATCTGGAGTCTGGTCTTTGGAAGCTAAAGGAAGGGCAGGTTTCAGAAGGTGAAAGGAGTCAAAAACATCAAAGGTTGTTTGAGGAATGTGCAAGATAATGAGTGAAAAGAACCCATGGGATTTAGGAATTTGCAGGTTATTTTAGAACTTGGCAGAGCAATTTGTTGTGTGGTGGAAACCACTGTTTAGTTGGTATGAGAAGTAAAGCAGTCAAATATTGGCTGTCAAGAGGACCGAAGATTGAACTTGGAAGAGGAGATGAGGATTAGTGAGGATTGTTTAGTTTTGTTTGTTGTTTCTGTTTCTGTATTTTTTTTTTTGGTATCATTTTTTGATTTGTTTTGTTTTGTTTTGCTGTACGCGGGCCTCTCACTGTTGTGGCCTCTCCCGTTGCGGAGCACAGGCTCCGGATGCGCAGGCTCAGCGGCCATGGCTCACGGGCCCAGCCGCTCCGCGGCATGTGGGATCTTCCCGGACCGGGGCACGAACCCGTGTCCCCTGCATCGGCAGGCGGACTCTCAACCACTGCGCCACCAGGGAAGCCCTGGTATCATTTTTTAAAAAGAGCTTTGCAAATGGTTGTGTCAATGGATAAGAGAAGAGTTGGAGTTTAAAGAGAGAGGAGGGAGTGTGAAGTTCTGGAAGAGGCAGAGGGGAAGGGATACGTGTGTGGCTAAAAGATGTAGCCTTAGATAGGGAAGGGACAGCCTTCCTTTCTTGAATCAGGAATTGTAGATAGAGGTGAGTTTGTGGTGTTGGAAACTCAGGTAAACTCCCTGCTGATGACTTCATTGGAGGCAAAGTCATCTGGTGAGAATTTGGTGGGAAGTGGATGTCAGAGATTTGAGGATAGGGAAAAGAGGTTTGCATAATCACAGAGAATGAGAGTGTGTTGACCAGAGAAACATAGAACTATGTCTCATGAGTTGAGTGGCAACCATTTAGTCTGGTGTGTGATTTTTTTTTCTCCAACAGTGTTCAATCATCTGAGCCCAGACTGTACCATCGACCTTTTGAGGACATATATTCCAACATATTTGTTGAATGATTATATAACACATAGAAGTAATGTTTTAAAAAATGCAATGCACTCTAGATACTATCAGTTTCTTAAGTAAAAAGATAAAACCTAAATATACCAAGGAAGATATTTTCTTTAGTGGTGTGTGGTTTCTTAAGAAATGATTGAATGAAAATGTAATTGAGGAAAAATTAGCATTCTTAGTTAATTAAATAAACTTAGCTGTAAAAAATATACATGTTGAACATGTAAATTACTAATAATACTTGGAACCTCCCAGAGACCCTAAAGCTGTCACCCGGTGACATTCTTTTCCAGCGAAATGGGTAATTAAGAGTTAATTCCAAGTTATCTCATATTTATCTTGGGTCTTTCTTTTAGTGTCCTGCTATTAGAAAGTATAAATAAGCTGATCACAAACTAGTTACTTTTTGAGTTTTTATTGATTGAGTTCTCTATGGATATTCAGTGTGACCCTGAGCCATTGCATGGATCATTTCTTCTGAAATAGCATACTAGAAAATTTGAAGAATTATGTAGTAGAGAGTTAAATCATTTTTTGACTACATCATGTTTGAAGTGCAACTTGAAGGGGCACTTAAGATTGAAATAATTATCTGGGTCCTTTGACAAATAATTGTTGTGGTAACTTTTTAAAAGTAAAATTATAGTTTTAAAAATTTACCTTACAATAAATATTGGTCAGCATTCCAACTTTACAGTTTTGACTAGAAAGGTCCAGAATTGGTTTGCTACAAAGATTGTAGGTTTGATAATCAAAGTAATTTAGTAGAGGAAAAAGTACAGAGAGAACTATGGATCAACTTCAGTGACTGAGTAACTTTAATACAGTTAAACTTCTAATAAGTTTATTAAACACTGTTAGACTAAGATTTCATCGCATTTTAGAGGTGACTGGTAAAAAGATGTAGATGATTTTAGGCAGGTAGTAATGGTTGCTATTATTGGATACTGTTGCTTTTCAAATTAGAGGTAATGATGAGGTCCCTTGTTTCATTTAAGAATTGAGTAGCTTTCCATTGTGCCAGACGCATCTGCTACATCTAAGCTAAGTTGAATATCTCATCTTTGCATGTTGTTGAAAAACCACATATCGGAGTAAAAATGAATTATGTGAATTCCTCACCATCTCTGGAAAAACAGTTTCATTGATGGTGACTTAGTCATACAATCCTAGCATAGGATGAGTAGAAAAAAATCTCCATTTTTGTTTGGATAAACTGCAGAGTTTTTAAGCCAGAGACAGTTAGCATTAAGATACACACAAGTCGGGCTTCCCTGGTGGCGCAGTGGTTGAGAGTCCGCCTGCCCATGCAGGGGACACGGGTTCGTGCCCCGGTCCGGGAAGATCCCACATGCCGCGGAGCAGCTGGGCCCGTGAGCCATGGCCGCTGAGGCTGCGCGTCCGGAGCCTGCGTGTCCGGAGCCTGTGCTCCGCAACGGGAGAGGCCACAACAGTGAGAGGCCCGCGTACCTCAAAAAAAAAAAAAAAAAAAACCCCAAAAAAAGATACACACAAGTCACATTTTAAGCTGGGTTTCAGAACAAACTTTATTTCTCACTTATTTGTTATTTTGTATAAGGAAGATACATGTGAAAGGCAAATTACATAAAATTAACAACGAAATATTTTTTTCTTCTTTTTAGATCACTACAAACAAACAAATTCCACCAGAGAAAATGCTGAAGTAGGAGTTACAGAAACATTGGATTTGCTGGATGAAATACAAGCAGTTAATTTTTGTAACGTGGGGAGAAAGCCCAGATTGACAGATTAATGTGTAAATCACTGCGTTATTGCTTTAGTCATTGTCTCTATTTAGCAATGACAAGACTGGAAGAAGTAAACAGAGAAGTGAACATGCATTCTTCAGTGCGTTATCTTGGCTATTTAGCCAGAATTAATCTACTGGTTGCTATATGCTTAGGTCTTTATGTAAGATGGGAAAAAACAGCAAATTCCTTAATTTTGGTAATTTTTATTCTTGGTCTTTTTGTTCTTGGAATTGCCAGCATACTCTATTATTATTTTTCAATGGAAGCGGCAAGTTTAAGTCTATCCAATCTTTGGTTTGGATTCTTGCTTGGCCTCCTGTGTTTTCTTGATAATTCATCGTTTAAAAATGATGTGAAAGAAGAATCAACCAAATATTTGCTTCTAACTTCCATAGTATTAAGGATACTATGCTCTTTGGTGGAGAGAATTTCTGGTTATGTCCGTCATCGACCCACCTTACTAACCACAGTTGAATTTCTGGAACTTGTTGGATTTGCCATTGCCAGCACAACTATGTTGGTGGAAAAGTCTCTGAGTGTCATTTTACTTGTTGTAGCTTTGGCCATGCTGATTATTGACCTGAGAATGAAGTCTTTTCTAGCTATTCCAAACTTAGTTATTTTTGCAGTCTTGCTGTTTTTCTCCACATTGGAAACTCCCCAAAATCCAGTTGCTTTTGCATGTTTTTTTATTTGCCTGATAACTGATCCTTTCCTTGACATTTATTTTAGTGGACTTTCAGTGACTGAAAGGTGGAAACCCTATTTGTACCGTGGAAGAATTTGCAGAAGACTTTCTGTTGTTTTCACTGGGATGATTGAGCTTACATTTTTCATTCTTTCAGCATTTAAACTTAGAGACACTCATCTCTGGTATTTTGTAATACCAGGCTTTTCCATTTTTGGAATATTCTGGATGATTTGCCATATTATTTTTCTTTTAACTCTTTGGGGATTCCATTCCAAATTAAATGACTGCCATAAAGTATATTTTACTCACAGGGTAGATAACAATAACCTAGATAGAATCATGGCATCCAAAGGGATGCGCCACTTTTGCTTAATTTCAGAGCAGTTAGTTTTTTTTAGTCTTCTTGCAACAGCAATTTTGGGAGCAGTTTCCTGGCAGGTAAGCTTACAGTTTGTTTATTATGTCAGTACCTATGATATGTGATTAAATGCTTGCTTCAAGAGTTGAATTATTAGAATTGAAAGGTCAAGTTCCTGATTTCAGAAGTAGATGGTGGGGCACTTACTTAATTTTGTTCCTGGAATTGAAGTACTGAATGAATATTGACAGGATAATTTCATTTGCTTTCTAGCAAGAAGAACCAGAATATTAGGAATACTCAGCATGTGACATGCCTCCTACCTTCTTATTGTTAATGAAACACTCATGGATTAAAGATCCTTAGAATATTAACATTTGAAGGGTGCTTAGAGATTGTTCTTTAATTTTTTCACTTTACACACGAGGAAACTGAAAGCCAGAAAACATATCCAGAGTCACCGGTACTAGCCAGAACTAGGTTACCTAGCTTCTGTCTACTCCATTGATCTCCTCATTATATTTCTTTTATATAGTCATTTTCCTAAGATTTTCTGGAAAAGGTGATTAGTTATATAATGACATATCAGATTCTTAATTACAGATTAGAGCCTCTCCTAAGAAAGAAAAAACTAGTTTTACAATACGTTTGCTTCCCACAATGTTTTTTTTTTTTTTTTAAAAAAAGGTCTTTTGTAGACAAAGACATTCAAACTATATGGCTAGAGTTTATATCTGTAGTTTATATCAGTCTTCCATTCTCTGAACATTTATTGACTATACTGTATATCAGGTACTGTACTGGTGCTGAAGATCTCGAGATGAGTAAAAAATGTCTCCGTCATTAAAGAAGGCACAATCTCTAATGGGAGGCGGAAGAGGCAAGGCACGTAAACCAATAATTATTATTACAGTGTCACAAATACTGTAATTTGGGTACATCAGGTTGTGATGTAGGGCAAAAATGAAGGTGAATTTTGCTTGGTGCAGTTCTCTGCTTTGCACCAGTTGCAGCAGAGTGATTTGTCGATGTGAGTGTCTGAAGAGGAGATGTGGAGACTTGCCTGGGAATGGTACATTTTAGTCATTGTGGGCTAGGGCATGGAGCCTGTGTGGGAGTCAACCAGATGATTAAAAAAGAAAAAATCATGGGTGTTGCCTGAGGATATCTTACTCTATTTGCCAGTGCTAGGGACTATTAGAAAGATGATGATGGATGAGAACTCTACCAAGAGTTCTCATTCCTCTTCCTCTCTTCTCTCCTTCCTGTTAGCTCCTTTCCCAGCCCGACTTTTTTTCATTTCCAAATCAGCCTCATTCATGCTTGACACCTTTCTAATCATCAAATCCTGAAACCAAATATTTTGTAAGTCACCAAATTCTTGTTTTCTCATACAAGTGGTCTTAAACATGGTGTGTGTACTACTGGAGATACACAGAAGCTTTCCAATGAGTCTGTCAGCAAAGATAATTTTAAGACAGTTTCCAGATTCTCACCTTCCAGTCAACTGTTTCTTAAAGTTTATCTACTTGAGATAGGTGTGGAGTGGTATCTTATTGTGATTTTAACTTGCGTGTCTCTAATGACTAATGATGTTGAGCATCTTTAATGTGTGTATTAGTCATTCACTTACCTTTGCTGAAGTATCTATTCAGATCTTTTTTTGATCTAAATTGGGTTGTCTTCTTATGATTGAATTTTTTTAACATCTTTATTGGAGTATAATTGCTTTACAATGGTGTCTTAGTTTCTGCCGTATAACAAAGTGAATCAGCTATACACATACATATATCCCCATATCTCCTCCCTCTTGCGTCTCCCTCCCACCCTCCCTATCCCACCCCTCTAGGTGGTCACAAAGCACCCAGCTGATCTCCCTGTGCTATGCGGCTGCTTTCCACTATCTATTTTACATTTGGTAGTGTATATATGTCAATGCTACTCTTCACTTCGTCTCAGCTTACTCTTCTCCCTCCCTGTGTCCTCAAGTCCATTCTCTATGTCTGCATCTTTATTCCTGTCCTGTCCCTACGTTCATCAGAACCTTTTTTTTTTTTTTTTTTAGATTCCATATATATGTGTTAACTTACAGTATTTGCTTTTCTCTTTCTGACTTACTTCACTCTCTGTGGCAGACTCTGGGTCCATCCACCTCACTACAAACAACTCAATTTCATATCTTTTTATGGCTGAGTAATATTCCATTGTATGTATGTGCCACATCTTCTTTATCCATTCATCTGTCGATGGACACTTAGGTTGCTTCCACATGCTGACTATTGTAAATAGAGTTGCAGTGAACATTGTGGTACATGACTCTTTCTGAATTATGGTTTTCTCAGGGTATATGCTCAGCAGTGGGATTGCTGGGTCATATGTTAGTACTATTTTTAGTTTTTTAAGGAACCTCAATACTGTTCTCCATACTGGCTGTATCAGTTTACATTCCCACCAACAGTGCAAGAGGGTTCCCTTTTCTCCACACCCTCTCCAGCATTTGTTGTTTGTAGATTTTTTAATGATGGCCATTCTTACTGGTGTGAAGTGATACCTCATTGTAGTTTTGATTTGCATTTCTCTAATGATTAGTGATGTTGAGCATCTTTTCATGTGTTTGTTGGCAATCTGTATATCTTCTTTGAAGAAATGTCTACCTAGTTCTTCTGCCCATTTTTGGATTGGGTTGTCTGTTTTTTTGATATTGAACTGCATGAGCTGCTTGTATATTTTGGAGGTTAATCCTTTGTCAGTTGCTTTGTTTGAAAATATTTTCTCCCATTCTGAGGGTTGTCTTTGCATCTTGTTTATGTTTTACTTTGCTGTGCAAAAGCTTTTAAGTTTCTTAGATCCCATTTTTTTGGTTTTTATTTCCATTTCTCTAGGAAGTGGGTCGAAAAGGATCTTGCTGTGATTGATGTCATAGAGTGTTCTGCTATGTTTTCCTCTAAGAGTTTTATAGTGTCTAGCCTTACATTTAGGTGTTTAATCCATTTTGAGTTTATTTTTGTGTATGGTGTTAGGGAGAGTTCTAATTTCATTCTCTTACATGTAGCTGTCCAGTTTCCCCAGCACCACTTTTTGAAGAGGCTGTCTTTTCTTCATTGTATATTCTTGCCTTCTTTATCAAAGATAAGGTTACCATACGTGCATGTGTTTATCTCTGGGCTTTCTATCTTGTTCCATTGATCTGTATGTCTGTTTTTGTGCCACTACCATACTGTCTTGGTTAGTGTAGCTTTGTAGTGTAGTCTGAAGTCAGGGAGCCTGATTCCTCCAGCTCCATTTTTCTTTCTCAAGATTGCTTTGGCTATTTGGGGTCCTTTGTGTCTCCCTACAAATTGTGAAATTATTTATTCTAGTTCTGTGAAAAATGCCAGTGGTAGTTTGATAGGGATTCCATGAATCTGTAGATTGCTTTGGGTAGTATAGTCATTTTCACAATGTTGATTCTTCCAATCCAAGAACATGGTCTGTCTCTCAATCTGTTGGTATCATCTTTAATTTCTTTCATGAGTGTCTTACAGTTTTTTGCATACAGGTCTTTTGTCTTCTTAGGTAGGTTTATTCCTAGGTATTTTATTCTTTTTGTCGCAATGGTAAATGGGAGTGTTTCCTTAATTACTCTTTCAGAGTTTTCATCATTAGTGTATAGGAATGCAAGAGATTTATGTGCATTAATTTTGTATCCTGCTACTTTACCAAATTCATTGATTAGCTCTAGTAGTTTTCTGGTAGCATCTTTAGGATTCTCTGTGTATAGTATCATGTCATCTGCATACAGTGAAAGCTTTACTTCTTTTCCAATTTGGATTCCTTTTATTTCCTTTTCTTCTCAGATTGCTGTGGTTAAAACTTACAAAGCAATGTTGAATAGTAGTGGTGAGAGTGGGCAACCTTGTCTCGTTCCTGATCTTAGTGGAAATGGTTTCAGTTTTCACCATTGAGGACTATGTTGGCTGTGGGTTTGTCATATCTGGCCTTTATTATGTTGAGGTAAGTTCCCTCTATGCCTACTTTCTGGAGAGATTTTATCATAAATGGTGTTGAATTTTGTTGAAAGCTTTTTCTGCATCTATTGAGATTATCATATGGTGTTTATCCTTCGATTTGTTAATATGGTGTATCACATTGATTGATTCACATATATTGAAGAATCCTTGCATTCCTGGGATAAACCCCACTTGATCATGGTGTATGATCCTTTTAATGTGCTGTTGGATTCTGTTTGCTAGTATTTTGTTGAGGATTTTTGCATCTATGTTCATCAGTGATATTGGCCTGTAGCTTTCTTTTTCTGTGACATCTTTGGTTTTGGTATCAGGGTGGTGGTGACCTCATAGAATGAGCTGGGGAGCATTCCTCCCTCTGCTATACTTCGGTAGAGTTTGAGAAGGATAGGTGTTAGCTCTTTTCTAAATGTTTGATAGAATTCGCCTGTGAAGCCATCTGGTCCTGGGCTTTTGTTTGTTGGAAGACTTTTAATCACAGTTTCAATTTCAGTGCTTGTGAGTGGTCCATTTATATTTTCTATTTCTTCCTGGTTCAGTCTCGGAAGGTTGTGCTTTTCTAAGAATTTGTCCATTTCTTCAGGTTGTCCATTTTGTTGGCATAGAGTTGCTTGTAGTAATCTCTCACGATCCTTTGTATTTCAGTGGTGTCAGTTGTTAGTTCTCCTTTTTCATTTCTAATTCTGTTGATTTGAGGCTTTTACCTTTTTGATGAGTCTGGCTAATGGTTTATCAATTTTGTTTATCTTCTCAAAGAACCAGCTTTTAGTTTTATTGATCTTTGCTATTGTGTCCTTCATTTCCTTTTCATTTATTTCTCATCTGATCTTTATGATTTCTTCCCTTCTGATAACTTTGGGTGTTTTTTTGTTATTCTTTCTCTAATTGCTTTAGGTGTAAGGTTAGGTTATTTATTTGAGATGTTTCTTGTTTCTTGATTGTATTGCTATAAACTTCCCTCTTAGAACTGCTTTTGCTGCATCCTATAGGTTTTGGGTTGTCATGTCCACATTGTCATTTGTTTCTAGGTACTTTTGGATTTCCTCTTTGATTTCTTCAGTGATCTCTTGGTTATTAAGTAACGTATTGTTTAGCCTCCATGTGTTTGTATGTTTTAAAGATTTTGTCCTGTAATTGATATCTAGTCCTATAGCATTTGGTCAGAAAAGGTACTTGATACGATTTCAATTTTCTTAAATTTACCAAGGTGTGATTTGTGACCCAAGATATTATCTATCCTGGAGAATGTTCCATGAGCACTTGAGAAGAAAGTGTATTCTGTTGTTTTTGGATGGAATGTCCTATAAATATCACTTAATTCCATCTTGTTTAATGTATAATTTAAAGCATGTGTTTTCTTATTTATTTTCGTTTTGGATGATCTGTCTGTTGGTGAAAGTGGGGTGTTAAAGTCCCCTGCTATGACTGTCTTCCTGTCAATTTCCTCTTTTATGGCCGTTAGAATTTACCTTAGGTGTTGAGGTGCTCCTATGTTGGGTGCATAAATATTTACAATTGTTATATCTTCTTCTTGGATCGATCCATTGATCATTATGTAGTGTCCTTCTTTGTCTCTTGTAGTAGTTTTTATTTTAAAGTTTGTTTTGTCTGATATGAGAATTGCTACTTCAGCTTTCTTTTGATTTCCATTTGCATGGAATATCTTTTTCCATCCCCTCACTTTCTGTCTGTATTTGTCCCTAGGTCTGAAGTGGGTCTCTGGTTGACAGCATAAATATGGGTCTTGGTTTTGTATCCATTCAGCCTATGTCTTTTGGTTGGAGCATTTAATCTATTTACATTTAAGGTAATTATCGATATGTATGTTTCTATTTCCATTTTCTTAATTGTTTTGGGTTTGTTATTGTAGGTCCTTTCCTTCTCTGTTTCCTGCCTAGAGAAGTTCCTTTAACGTTTGTTATAAAGCTCGTTTGGTGATGCTGAATTCTGTTAGCTTTTGCTTGTCTGTAAAGGTTTTAATTTCTCTGTCAAATCTGAATGAGATCCTTGCTGGGTAATCTTGGTTGTAGGTTTTTCCCTTTCATCACTTTAAATATGTCTTGCCACTCCCTTCTGGCTTGCAGAGTTTCTGCTGAAAGATCTGCTGTTAACCTTATGGGGATTCCGTTGTATGTTTTTTGGTTTTTTTCTTGCTGCTTTTAATATTTTTTCTTTTTATTTAATTTTTGATAGTTTTATTAACATGTATCTTGGCGTGTTTCTCCTTGGATTTATCCTGTATGGGACTCTGCGTATCCTCGACTTATTTCCTTTCCCACATTAGGGAAATTTTCAACTATAATCTCTTCAAGTATTTTCTCAGACCCTTTCTTTTTCTCTTCTTCTGGGACCCCTATAATTTGAATGTTGGTGCATTTAATGTTGTCCCAGAGGTCTCTGTGACTATCCTCTATTCTTTTCATTCTTTTTTCTTTATTCTGCTTTGCAGTAGTTATTTCCACTATTTTATCTTCCAGGTCACTTATCCGTTCTTCTGCCTCAGTTATTCTGCTATTGATTCCTTGTAGAGAATTTTAAATTTCATTTATTGTGTTGTTCATTACTGTTTGTTTGCTCTTTAGTTCTTCTAGGTCCTTGTTAAACGTTTCTTGTATTTTCTCCATTCTATCTCCAAGATTTTGGATCATCTTTACTATCATTTCTCTGAATTCTTTTTCAGGTAGACTGCCTATTTACTCTTCATTTGTTTGGTCTGGTGGGTTTTTACTTTGCTCCTTCATCTGCTGCATATTTCTGTGTCTCCTCAGTTTGCTTATCTTACTGTGTTTGGGGTCTCCTTTTTGCAGGCTGCACGTTCGTAGTTCCCATTGTTTTTGGTGTCTGCCCCTGGTGGGTAAGGTTGGTTCAGTGGGTTATGTAAGCTTTCTGGTGGAGGGGACTGGTGCCTGTGTTCTGGTGTATGAGGCTGGATCTTGTCTTTCTGGTGGGTAGGACTGTGTCCAGTGGTGTGTTTTGGGGTGTCTGTGAACCTACTATGATTTTAGGCAGCCTCTCTGCTAATGGGTGGGGTTGTGTTCCTGTCTTGTTAGTTTTTTGGCATGGGGTATCCAGCACTGGTGCTTGCTGGTCGTTGAGTTGAGCTGGGTCTTAGCATTGAGATGGAGATCTCTTGGAGCGCTCTCACTGATTCATATTACTTGGGGCCGGGAGGTCTCTGGTGGTCAGGTGTCCTGAATTCGGCTCTCCCACTTCAGAGGCTCAGGCCTGACACCCGACCGGAGCACCAAGACCCTGTCAGCCACATGGCGGTCTATCAGCCCCTTTAGAACCAGTCTGCCCTCCTGTTTGGGATTTGATATCCTGCTGGTGTTGTAGGGTCTCCTGCAGAGGCAGTGGGTGGCTGTGGCTCATTGCGGGGACAAGGACACTGGCAGCAGAAGTTCTTATGATTGAATTTTAAGCGTTCTTTTTATATTCTGAATACAAGCCTTTTTATCAGATATATGATCTGGAAATGTTTTCTCCTAGTGTGTGGCTTATCTTTTTTTTTAATGATACTTTTTTTTGTGTGTGTGGTACACGGGCCTGTCACTGCTGTGGCCTCTCCTGTTGCGGAGCACAGGCTCCAGACGCGCAGGCTTAGCGGCCATGGCTCACGGGTCCAGCCTCTCCACGGCATGTGGGATCTTCCCGGACTGGGGCACGAACCCGTGTCCCCTGCATCGGCAGGAGGACTCAACTACTGCACCACCAGGGAAGCCCTTTAATGATACCTTTTGAAGAGTGCAAGTTTTCAGCTTTATGAAGTCCAGTTTGTCAACTTTTTCTTTTTTTTTTTTTGCGGTACGTGGGCCTCTCACCGCTGTGGCCTCTCCTGTTGCGGAGCACAGGCTCCGGACGCGCAGGCTCAGCAGCCATGGCTCACGGGCCCAGCCGCTCCACGGCATGTCGCATCTTCCCGGACTGTGGCACGAACCCGTGTCCCCTGCATCGGCAGGCAGACTCTCAACCACTGCGCCACCAGGGAAGCCCCAACTTTTTCTTTTATGGGCTGTGCTTTTAGGATCACATCTAAGATATTCATTGCTCAGGCCTAGGTCACAAAGATTTTTCTCCTATAGTTTTCTTCCAGTAGCTTTATCATTTTAGTTTTAACATTTAGGTATATGATCCATTTTGAGTTAATTTTTGTTATGGTATGAAGTAAGGATTTTTTTTTTAATATGGCTTTCTAATTGGTCCAGCACCATTTATTGAAAAGACTATCATTTCCCATGTTGAATTTCCTTGGCACCTTTGTCCAAAATCAGTGTCTGAGCTCTCTTTTTTGTTCCATTGACCTGTATATCTATCCTTGAAACAGGACTATGCTGTCTCACAAGATATGTTCTAATTTTCTTTGCAATTTCTTCTTTGACCTATGTTAAAGTTAAAAGTTTATTGTGTGATAGTTTAATATTTGGGGGATTTCCCACATTTTTTCTATTATTGATTTCTAATTTAATTCCAGGTGATTGGAGAACATAGTTTGTTTGATTTTAGTCTTTTATTAAGACTTGTTTTGTAGCCTGGCATGTGGTATTCTCGAGAATACATCATGTTTACTTTAAAAGAGTAAGTTCCTGATGTTGTTGATTAAAGTGTTCCATAAATATCAGCTAGGTTGTGTTGGTTGGTAGTGATGTTTATGTATCTATATCCTTGCTGATTTTCTAATTCTGAGAGAGTGATATTGAAAATCTCCATTAAAATTAACTAAATTGTGTACTTCTCATTTCAATTCTTTCATTTTCTTGCCTTATGTATTTTGGGTCTCTGTTCCTAGGTGTATATACATCCTTTTTTTTTTTTTGCGGTACACGGGCTTCTCACTGTTGTGGCCCCTCCTGTTGTGGAGCACAGGCTCTGGACGCGCAGGCTCAGCGGCCATGGCTCACGGGCCCAGCTGCTCCGCGGCATGTGGGATCCTCCTGGCCCGGGGCATGAACCCGTGTCCCCTGCATCGGCAGGCAGACTCTCAACCACTGCGCCACCAGGGAAGCCCTATACATCTTTAATTATACCTTCTTAATGTATTGACCTTCTTATCTTTATGGTAAACGGCATAGTTGAATAGTTACAACAGTCACCTAATGGCTTGCAAAATGTAACATTAACTAGCTAGCTGTTTACAGAGTTTGCCAACTCCTGTTTTAGGCCAGTACTTCTCAAACTTTAATATACATAGGAATCGCGTGGGGATCTTGTTAAAATCCCAAAGACTGGAATTTGGGGGGAGAGCCTGAAACTCTGCATTTCCAGAAATCTTAAAAGTTATGCAGAAAGTCCTAGTCAGAAGTACACCCACTGAGTGGCAAGGTATTAATTTAGCTATTCAAGACTAATGTGTATCTATCAGAGTTTTGTATGCATTAGTTGCTGTTTGGTAACTGCTGCTTGTGGTGTAGGCATTGTGTCTTTGATGCAATTAACTTTTTTTTTTAAATTGAAGTATAGTTGATTTACAATGTTGTGTTAGTTTCAGGTGTACAGCAAAGTGATTCAGTTTATGTGTATGTATAATATATTCTTTTTCAGATTCATTTCCCATATAGGTTATTAAAAAATATTGAGTATAGTTCCCTGGGTTATACAGTAGGTCCTTGTTGTTTATCTATTTTATATATAGTAGTGTGTTTGTTACTGTCAAATTCCTAATTTATCCCTCCTTCCCACGTTTCCCCTTTGGTAACCATAAATTTGTTCTCTATGTTTGTGAGTCTGTTTCTGTTTTGTAAATAAGTTCATTTGTATTTTTTTAGATTCCACATATAAGTGATATCATATGATATTTGTCTTTCTCAGACTTACTTCACTTAGTATGATAATCTCTAGGTCCATCCATCTTGCTGCAAATGGCATTATTTCATTCTGTTTTTATGGCTGAGCAGTATTCCATTGTATATATGTGCCACATCTTCTTTATCCATTCATCTCTCGGTGGACACTTAGTTCGCTTTCATGTCTTGGCTATTATAAATAGTGATGCAGTGAACGTTAGGGTGCATGTATCTTATTGAATTATGGTTTATATCCTCAGGAGTGGGATTGCCAGATCATATGGTAGCTCTGTTTTCAGTTTTTTAAGACCATCATCAAAAACTCTACAAATAATACATGCTGGAGAGGGTGTGGAGAAAAGGCAACCCTCTTACACTATTGGTGAGAATGTAAATTGGTACAGCCACTATGGATAACAGTATGATGCAATTAACTTTTTAAACTTAATTAAAAAAAAAACATTTATTTATTTTTTTATTTGGCCGTGCCAGGTCTTAGTTGTGGCACGTGGGATATTCACTGCCGAGTGTGGGATCTTTTTTTTAGTTGCAGCATTGGGGATCCTTAGTTGCACCATGTGGGATCTTTTAGTTGCAGCATGCAGGATCTAGTTCCCTGACCAGGGATTGAACCCAGGCCCCCTGCCTTGGGAGTGTGTAGTCTTAACTGCTGGACCACCAGGGAAGTCCCTAAACTTAATTTTAATTTAATCTGTGCTCTGCCGAGTGTTCGGTGAGATCATCTCAAATTCTTCCAATTAGATTTTTCTTGAACTATTTTTGCTTAACATTCCTAAATGATATTGATACTGAATAGCTTTTTAATAATATAATCTAAACCCATTTTTCACATTTCTGTGAGAGTAATATTAAAGCGTAAAACTGATTTCCCCCTCTGTCCCATTAAAATATCCTTCAATGGATGGATTTCCACTGGAAAACTGATTGGGTGGGGGCAGACCCAATGTGGCAGGAAAAAAATGAGAAACTAAAGCCTTTTGAGTAGATCAAATAGTCAGCCATAAGTAGGATCAATGAAAGTAGAGGTAGACTGAAATCTAGAAGACTAGGTAAGAGCAAGGGATAAGGACCTGGACTAAGGTGACAGGGAAAAATTGCTGAGCTAAGGATATAACTGATAGAAGTATCAAGGGAAAAACAGATCTTGTTGAAAAGTAAAATTTATAGAGAATTTGAAATAAATTGATGAAATTTAGAGATGAAGAGTGTTTTGACATGGTATTTAGATAGTCTAAATATTAAAAAGATGTTGAGAGGCTAAAGGGAGCGGATGGGAATGTAGGATGATGGATTTCACTGAGTTAATGACCTAGTGGGCATTTGTTATTAACAAAATATTTTAGAGTAGGTTTATTCTTTAAAGTATATTTTTAGGCAGTCAAATGTACTCTCATTTTACTACCAGAAAGGTAAAACCAAACAGACACAAACATGAGACTAATCTGCCTCATGGAGCACAATGTGGTTTAGACCTTACTTCCCAAAATGGGCTTAGCCACTTTTTCTTATTTTAAGGTTTTTGCATGTCAGTAGTTTGGGGGTTCTTTTAGTTTTACATAACTTAACAAAAATTTTTTATTAAGGAAAAATTTGCATACAGTAATATTCACCCTTTTTAGTGTACAATTCTGTGATTTTGACAAATGCATATAGTTGTATGACCACTACATTCAAAATATAGAGCAGTTCCATCACCCCCCAAAATTCCCTGCTGCCCCTTTGTAGTCAGTCCCGCTCCCAACCCCCAGTACTTGGCAACTAAACTGTTTTCTGTCCCTAAACACTTTTCTAGGGTGTCATATACATGAAATAATATAGTGTATAGCTGTTTGAGTCTGGCTTCTTTCACTTAGCATAATTCATATGAGATTCAGCTACATTGTTGTGTTATAATATCAGTTTATTCCTTCATATTGCTGAGCAGTATTCCATTATGTGGATGTCTCACAGTGTGTTCATTACT
Organism: Phocoena phocoena; assembly: GCF_963924675.1. Lineage (NCBI taxonomy): Eukaryota > Metazoa > Chordata > Mammalia > Artiodactyla > Phocoenidae > Phocoena > Phocoena phocoena. Next base: position 69,679,445 of record NC_089227.1, on the reverse strand, counting down.
CAATGGAGGGACATTGAAATTAGCTTTTGGTGATTATAAATAAAGCTGCTGTAAACATTCATAGACAGGGTTTTGTGTTAACGTAGGTTTTTATTTTACCTGGTGTGGGTTGTATGATAAACGTATGAGCCATGTTTAACTTTATAGAAACTGCCAAACTGTTTCCCAAAGTGGCTGTACCATTTTGCATTCTCACCCGCAATGTATGGGAGTTATCTCTTTGTTTTTGTTTTTTAACCATTCTTATAGGTGTGTAGTGGTAACTCACTGTGGTTTTTATTTGCTATTTCTGTAGTAGCTAAAGACGTTAAGTATCTTTTCATGTGATTACTTGTCCTGAGAATTTCAGATCTCAGCAATGTTTAAAACTGGGTTGTTTGTTTTCATGTTGTATTGAGATATAAGTCTTTATTAGATGTATGACTTGCTAATATTTGCTCCAAGTGGCCTTTTCTCTTGTTTTCTGAAGAGCAGTTCTTAATTTTGCTATACTCTAATTTATCCATTTTTTTCTTTTATGAAATTATCTTTTGATGTCATACCTAAGAAATCTTTGACCTCATTTGAGTAGACTCTCTGGATAAGCCCACATGGATAGCTTTGTTTTTTGTTAGTTTTACCGAATTTAATAACATTTTCAAAATGAGTCAGTAGTATCATTCCACGTCATGTACATTAAAAAGCTGGAATTTTACCATTAACTTCTGTTGTGTTTTGTTCATAATCTCGTTCCAATTTTAAAATGTAACCTTACAGCTGTTGTTTCCTGCAATTTGTGTTATGCTCATTGAATTTGCTACTTGCTTTCCTCTTTTGTACTTTTCTTCCTTAAATAAGTCAATAAGAAGTACTTACACAGTACCATAGCCATTTGGTGCTAGTTTTATTGCTCAGCCATAGGCTTTTCTGAAATTGATACTTGACAATTCACATAAGGATAAAAAGGGAGGAAAGTGTCCAGATACCGAAGGAAGCATACTCCATGGCTTGCTCTTTTGTTTAGGAATTTTCTCTGAAATCTTTCACATGAGATTTTATATGCCTTTCCTTGCTACCGTCATTTGCAGATTCCATGGGGTTCTGATGCAACTTTTTGGAGGAGCCCTTTGACCCAAACCAGAAAAACCATAATCACCGTTAATTTCTCTGTAGGGGAAGCACTAGCAATCACTGGGTTTGACAGATGTAACAAGACCAGTTTCATATCCAAGGAAGGGAGGGAATCCACAGATGCAGCACAGTTTCATTTCTAGCAAGATGGCTGGATCAGCCATATTATCTCACTTGACATGGGGAGCAGGGAGTTTTCAAATCTGTTGCCAAAACTAGAAGTTCACGTTTCATAATTTTTTGTTTTGTTTCATTTCTCTTCCTAAAGTTTTGAGATATTTTAGTCTAGATTAGAGGAGGGGACACTAAGTCTTTTTAGCTTGAAGTTATACTTTTAATTTGATGTTTTATGCATTCTGCCAGAACACAATGAAACAGGAGTAGATGCTTTTTTCCCCCTAAAACAACAATAACAATGATCTGAATATTATTTTATTCATGAAACAAGAACATGAATTTCTCCTTTGCCCTGATTTTCCAGCTTTAAAAAAATTTTTTTTAATAACTGGAGATATTTTCATTTTAATAATACGGCTTACCAGTTATTAACTGTTTTTTATGTGCTATCCACCATTCTGTGTACTTTGAGTGTATTTATTTAATCCTCATGACACTCTGAGATAGGTACCATTATTATTCCCATTTTGTAGAGAAGAAACATGCTTGAGAGATTAGGAAACTTGCTTGAGGCTACACAGCTGGTGTGAATCCAGGCAGTCTGCCTTCACAGCCTTTACTCTTAACCACTTTACTTAGTTCCATGTATTTTTAGAGTTGGAAATGAGCATACAGATTATTTAATGTAACATCTCTATTTTGTCCATGGGGAGAAGTAAGATTCAACACACTGTCCAAGTTTGATTCCCATACCAGTGTTTTACCTTTATCAAGATTGTGGTCTACAAAAATTTCTATTTTTGCTATCTCTTTTGAGGCTACTCGAAAAATATTTTTTTTCTAATGCATCTACTAGGGCCTTAACTCTATAAGATCTCCTAAATAGCAGTTGTCATTTAGATTAAAAGGTAATCGTCATTTAAATTTCTATTGTTTTGTTCATAATAACCTCATTGCAATTTATAAATGCTTCATTGTAAATTACAGCTACCATTTTATTGTACTAGACATATTTCACATATTTCTAATCTATGTAATAAGCTCATAAAATATCCCTCTTTTATAGATTCAGACTGAAAAGCTTAATTTGTTCATGTACACACAGATGGTAAATGACTATGCTAGGATTGAACCAAAGTCTAACTCCAAAGCTTGAGTCCTTTCCCCTACAATTTCTCTATTGCCTCTACTTAAAGAAATCGCTGCTTTAAAACTAACTGTAAAGTAGCTTTCCTAATGTTCTTAAAGTTCTGGAACTAAGCAAAGTTTTGGAAGTTGCCTATTGTTTCTTAAATATGGGTTTCTCACATTGAAGAGCATAATATCTCCATTTACATATTGCATTGTAACATACATTTATATATTGTGTTTCTTAGTTAGACTTCTATGTATAATATTTCCCAAACTTAGTTACTAATGTGACTCATACAAAAATATTTCTAAACAAACAATATTCATATCTCTTATGTAAATGCCAGGTTTTTTAAAAAATGAAATTCCAACATTGGATAAATAGATTTTGTTCCTATTAGCTGAGAAAGTTTTAGGATGTGAAAATATTGAATCTTTTGACCATGACTTGAAAGCCCAGATGAATAGAGAATAACTAGTAACTACATTTAATGGAAAGAATATTACTTAAAGTTGTTTATTGGTCTGCTATTATGTTCAGCTTATACCTGCTTTGAAATTTGAGCCATGTCTTAAAAGTTTGCTAGTGAGCTTAGGGTGATTTGTAGAAGCAAATGAAGAAAAGTATCTATACTTACTAGTTTTGGTCAAGTAAGTTGATCTTATTTGTTACAGGGAGTTGTTTAAAATGTAAGGTGTACTCCAAGTCACAAATGACTTTTAGGTTGAAGCTGTAGAATAAAGGGTTGCAGGCCAGTAAAATTGAAGCTTTCTGAATGTGACAAATGGACAAAACATCCTAAATTTATTTTGGCTCCCCTGGACACATTTGCCAACTGTTAAGACTGCAAATTTTTTGTATTGCCAAACTGTTCACTTTTATCTATACTATCTTTTTTTAAATTAAATTAAATATTTTAAATTGAAGTATAGTTGATTTACAGTGTTATGCCAATCTCTCCTGTACAGCAGAGTGACTCAGTCATACACGTATAGACATTCTTTTTTATATATATTCTTTTCCATTATGGTTTATCACAAGAGATTGAATATAGTTCCCTGCACTGTACAGTAGGATGTTGTTGTTTATCCATCCTATATATAATAGTTTACATCTGCTAATGCCAAACTCCCAGTCCTTCCCTCCCCCACTTCCCTTCCCCTTGGCAACTACAAGTATGTTCTTTATGTCTGTGAGTCTGTTTCTGTTTTTTTAAAATAAATTTTATTTATTTATTTTTGGCTGTGTTGGGTCTTCGTTACTGTGTGCAGGCTTTCTCTAGTTGTGGCGAGCAGGGGCTACTCTTCATTGTGGTGTGCAGGCTTCTCATCGCGGTGTCTTCTCTTGTTGCGCAGCACTGGCTGTAGGAGTACGGGCTTCAGTAGATGTGGCACACGGGCTCAGTAGTTGTGGTGCATGGGCTCAGTTGCTCTGCAGCATGTGGGATCTTCCCGGACCAGGGCTCAAACCCGTGTCCCCTGCATTGGCAAGGGGATTCTTAATCACTGCACCACCAGGGAAGTCCCTATTTCTGTTTTATAGATAGGTTCATTTGTGCCGTATTTTAGATTCTACATGTAAGTGATATCATATAGTATTTGTCTTTCTCTTTCTGACTTCACTTAGTATGATAGTCTCTAGTTGCATCTGTGTTGCTGCAAACGGCATTATTTCATTTTTTTTAATGGCTGAGTAGTATTCCATTGTATATACGTACCACAACTTCTTTTTTTTTTTTTAAACATCTTTATTGGGGTATAATTGCTTTACAATGGTGTGTTAGTTTCTGCTTTATAACAAAGTGAATCAGCTATACATATACATATGTTCCCATATGTCTTCCCTCTTGCGTCTCCCTCCCTCCCACTCTCCCCATCCCACCCTTCCAGGCTGTCACAAAGCACCGAGCTAATATCCCTGTGCCTTGCGGCTGCTTCCCCCCAGCTATCTACCTTACTACGTTTGTTAGTGTGTATATGTCCATGACTCTCTCTCGCCCTGTCAAAACTCACCCTTCCCCCTCCCCATATCCTCAAGTCCGTTCTCCAGTAGGTCTGCGTCTTTATTCCTGTCTTACCCCTAGGTTCTTCATGACATTTTTTCCCCTTAAATTCCATATATATGTGTTAGCATACGGTATTTGTCTTTTTCTTTCTGACTTACTTCACTCTGTATGACAGACTCTAGGTCTATCCATCTCATTACAAATAGCTCAATTTCATTTCTTTTTAAGGCTGAGTAATATTCCATTGTGTATATGTGCCACATCTTCTTTATCCATTCATCCGATGATGGGCGCTTAGGTTGTTTCCATCTCCGGGCTATTGTAAATAGAGCTGCAATGAACATTTTGGTACATGACTCTTTTTGAATTTTGGTTTTCTCAGGGTATATGCCCAGTAGTGGGATTGCTGGGTCATATGGTAATTCTATTTGTAGTTTTTTAAGGAACCTCCATACTGTTCTCCATAGTGGCTGAACCATTTCACATTCCCACCAGCAGTGCAAGAGTGTCCCCTTTTCTCCACACCCTCTCCAGCATTTATTGTTTCTAGATTTTTTGATGATGGCCATTCTGACTGGTGTGAGATGATATCTCATTGTAGTTTTGATTTGCATTTCTCTAATGATTAATGATGTTGAGCATTCTTTCATGTGTTTGTTGGCATTCTGTATATCATCTTTGGAGAAATGTCTATTTAGGTCTTCTGCCCATTTTTGGATGGGGTTGTTTGTTTTTTTGTTATTGAGCTGCATGAGCTGCTTGTAAATTTTGGAGATTAATCCTTTGTCAGTTGCTTCATTTGCAAATGTTTTCTCCCATTCTGAGGGTTGTCTTTTGGTCTTGGTTATGGTTTCCTTTGCTGTGCAAAAGCTTTGAAGTTTCATTAGGTCCCATTTGTTTATTTTTGTTTTTATTTCCATTACTCTAGGAGGTGGGTCAGAAAGGATCTTGCTGTGATTTATGTCATAGATTGTTCTTCCTATGTTTTCTTCTAAGAGTTTGATAGTTTCTGGCCTTACATTTAGGTCTTTAATCCATTTTGAGCTTATTTTTGTGTATCTCATACTTTTACATGTACCTGTCTAGTTTTCCCAGCACCATTTATTGAAGAGGCTGTCCTTTCTCCACTGTACATTCCTGCCTCCTTTATCAAAGATAAGGTGTCCATATGTGCGTGGGTTTATCTCTGGGCTTTCTATCCTGTTCCATTGTTCTATCTTTCTGTTTTTGTGCCAGTACCATACTGTCTTGATTACTGTTGCTTTGTAATATAGTCTGAAGTCAGGGAGCCTGATTCCTCAAGCTCCTTTTTTCGTTCTCAAGATTGCTTTGGCTATTCGGGGTCTTTTGTGTTTCCGTACAAATTGCGAAATTTTTTGTTCTAGTTCTGTGAAAAATGCCAGTGGTAGTTTGATAGGGATTGCATTGAATCTGTAGATTGCTTTGGGTAGTAGAGTCATTTTCCCAATGTTGATTCTTCCCATCCAAGAACATGGTATATCTCTCCATCTATTTGTATCATCTTTAATTTCTTTCATCAGTGTCTTATAATTTTCTGCATACAGGTCTTTTGTCTCCTTAGGTAGGTTTATTCCTAGATATTTTATTCTTTTTGTTGCAATGGTAAATGGGAGTGTTTTCTTGATTTCACTTTCAGATTTTTCATCATTAGTATATAGGAATGCCAGAGATTTCTGTGCATTAATTTTGTATCCTGCTACTTTACCAAATTCATTGATTAGCTCTAGTAGTTTTCTGGTAGCATCTTTAGGATTCTCTATGTATAGTATCATGTCATCTGCAAACAGTGACAGCTTTACTTCTTCTTTTCCGATTTGGATTCCTTTTATTTCCTTTTCTTCTCTGATTGCTGTGGCTAAAACTTCCAAAACTATGTTGAATAAGAGTGGTGAGAGTGGGCAACCTTGTCTTGTTCCTGATCTTAGTGGAAATGCTTTCAGTTTTTCACCATTGAGGATGATGTTGGCTGTGGGCTTGTCATATATGGCCTTTATTATGTTGAGGAAAGTTCCCTCTATGCCTACTTTCTGGAGGGTTTTTATCATAAATGGGTGTTGAATTTTGTCAAAAGCTTTCTCTGCATCTATTGAGATGATCATATGGTTTTTCTCCTTCAATTTGTTAATATGGTTTATCACATTGATAGATTTGCGTATATTGAAGAATCCTTGCATTCCTGGAATAAACCCCACTTGATCATGGTGTATGATCCTTTTAATGTGCTGTTGGATTCTGTTTGCTAGTATTTTGTTGAGGATTTTTGCATCTATGTTCATCAGTGATATTGGCCTGTAGTTTTCTTTCTTTGTGACATCCTTGTCTGGTTTTGGTATCAAGGTGATGGTGGCCTCGTAGAAGGAATTTGGGAGTGTTCCTCCCTCTGCTATATTTTGGAAGAGTTTGAGAAGGATAGGTGTTAGCTCTTCTCTAAACGTTTGATAGAATTCACCTGTGAAGCCATCTGGTCCTGGGCTTTTGTTTGTTGGAAGGTTTTTAATCACAGTTTCAATTTCAGTGCTTGTGATTGGTCTGTTCATATTTTCTATTTCTTCCTGATTCAGTCTTGGCAGGTTGTGCATTTCTAAGAATTTGTCCATTTCTTCCAGATTGTCCATTTTATTGGCATGGAGTTGCTTGTAGTAATCTCTCATGATTTTTTTTATTTCTGCAGTGTCAGTTGTTACTTCTCCTTTTTCATTTCTAATTCTATTGATTTGAGTCTTCTCCCTTTTTTTCTTGATGAGTCTGGCTAGCGGTTTACCTATTTTGTTTATCTTCTCAAAGAACCAGCTTTTAGTTTTATTGATCTTTGCTATCGTCTCCTTCATTTCTTTTTCATTTATTTCTGATCTGATTTTTATGATTTCTTTCCTTCTGCTAGCTTTGGGGTTTTTTTGTTCTTCTTTCTCTAATTGCTTGAGGTGCAAGGTTAGGTTGTTTATTCGAGATGTTTCCTGCTTCTTAAGGTGGGCTTGTATTGCTCTAAACTTCCCCCTTAGAACTGCTTTTGCTGCATCCCATAGGTTTTGGGTCGTTGTGTCTCCATTGTCATTTGTTTCTAGGTATTCGTACCACAACTTCTTTATCAATTCATCTGTCAATGGACATTTGGGTTGTTTCCATGTCTCGGCTATTGTGAATAGTGCTGCTTATGAACATTGAGGTGTGTGTATCTTTTTGAGTTATAGTATTGTCTGGATATATGCCCAGGAGTGGGATTGCTGGATTATATGGTAATTCTATTTTTAGTTTTCTAGGAACCTCCATATTGTTTTCTGTAGTGACTGTACCAACTTATATTCCCACTAACAGTGTAGGAAGGTTCTCTTTTCTTCACACTTTCTCCAGCATTTGTTATTTGTAGACTTTTTATGATGGCCATTCTGACATGTGTAAGGTGGTACCTCATTGTAGTTTTGATTTGCATTTCTCTAATAATTAGTGATGTAGAACATCTTTTCATGTGCCTGCTGGCCATCTGTATGGCTTCTTTGGGGAAATGTCTGTTAAGGTCTTCTGCCCATTTTTCAACTGGGTCGTTTGTTTTTTGTTGTTGTTGAGTTGTATGGCTGTTTGTATATTTTAGGGATTAAGCCCTTGTCTGTTGCATCATTTGCAAATATTTTCTCCCATTCCGTAGTTTGTCTTTTCGTTTTTTCAATAGTTTCCTTTGCTGTGCAAAAGCTTGTAAGTTTGATTAGGTCCCATTTGTTTAGTTTTGTTTTTATTTCTTTTGCCTTGGGAGGCTGACCTAAGAAAACATTGGTACGACTTATGTCAGAGAATGTTTTGCCTATGCTCTCTTCTAGGGGTTTTATGGTGTCATGTCTTATGTTTAAGTCTTTAAGCCATTTTGAGTTTATTTTTGTGCATGGTGTGAGGGTGTGTTCTAACTTCATTGGTTTACATGCAGCTGTCCAACTTTCCCAGCACCACTTGCTGAAGAGACTGTTTCCCATTTTATATTCTTGCCTCCTTTGTCAAAGATTAATTGACCATAGGTGTGTGGGTTTATTTCTAGCCTCTATTCTGTTACACTGATCTGTATGTCTGTTTTTGTACCAAAACCACACTGTTTTGATTACTGTAGCTTTGTAGTATTGGCTGAAGTCTGGGAGAGTTTTACCTCCTACTTTGTTTTTATTTTCCCCTCAGGATTGCTTTGGCAATTCTGGGTCTTTTATGGTTCCATATAAATTTTTGGATTATTTGTTTCAGTTCTGTGAAAAATGTCATGGGTAATATGATAGGGATCGCATTAAATCTGTAGATTGCTTTGGGTAGTATTGCCATTTTTACAATATTAATTCTTCCAATCCAAGACCATGGAATATCTTTCCATTTCTTTGAATCCTCTTTTATTTCCTTTATTAATGTTTTATAGTTCTCAGCATATAAGTCTTTCACCTTCTTGGTCAGGTTTATCTCTAGGTATTTTTTTTTTTTGGTGCAATTTTAAAAGGTATATATATATATATATTTTTTACATTCCCTTTCTGATATTTCATTGTTAATGTAAATAAATGAATGTTAATCTTGTATCCTGCTACTTTGCTGAATTCATTTATTAGATCTAATAGTCTTTGTGTTGAGTCTTTAGGGTTTTCTATATATAGTATCGTGTCATCTGCATATAGTGATAATTTTACCTCTTTCCTTCCAATTAGGATACATTTTATTTCTTTTTCTTGTCTGATTGCTGTGGCTAGGACTTCCAATACTACGTTGAATAGAAGTGGTGAGAGTGGGCATCCTTTTCTTGTCCCAGATTTTAGCAGGAAGGCTTTCAGCTTTTCACTGTTGAGTATTATACTACTAGCTGTGGGTTTGTGATAAATGGCTTCTAGTATGTTGAGATATGGTCCCTCTATTCCCATTTTGGTAAGAGTTTTTATCATGAATAGATGTTGAATTTTGTCAAATGCTTTTTCTGCATCTATTGAGATGATCATGTGGTTTTTGACTTTTCTTTTGCTACTATGGTTTATTACATTGATTGATTTGCGAATGTTGAACCAGCCTAGTGAACCTGGGATGTATCCCACTTGGTTGTGGTGTATGATCTTTTTTATGTGTTGTTGGATTTGGTTTACTAATACTTTGTTGAGAATTTTTGCATCTATATTCATCAAAGATATTGGCCTGTAATTTTCTTTTTTAGTGATGTCTTTGTCTGCTTTTGGTACCAGGGTGATGGTGGCTTCATAGAATGTCTTTGGGAGTGTTCCCGCTTCATTCTTTTGGAAGAGTTTGAGAAGAATTGTTATAAGTTCTTCTTCGTATGTTTGGTAGAATTTGCCTGTGAATCCATCTGGTCCCACACTTTTGTTTGTAGGGAGTTTTTTTAATTACAGATTCTATTTCACTTCAAATGATCAGTCTGTTCACATAATTTATCTATTTCTTCTTGATTCACTTTTGGTGGGCTCTATGTTTCTAGAAAGTTATCCATTTCTTCTAGGTTGTCAAATTTGTTGACATATAATTGTTCATAGTATTGCCTTATGGTTTTTTGTGTTTCTGTGGTGTCAGTTGAGATTTCTCCTTTTTCATTTCTTGTTTTGTTTATTTGGGTTCTCTTTCTTCTTGGTGAGCCTGGGCAGAGGTTTGTCAATTTTGTTTACCCTTTCAAAGAACCAGCTCTTGGTTTTGTTGATTTTTTTCTGTTGTTTCTTGAATCTCTGTTTTTTCCTCCCTGATCTTTATTATTTCCTTCCTTCAGCCGACTTTAGGTTCTGTTTGTTCTTTTTCTAATTCTTTTAGGTGGTAAGTTAGGTTGTTTACTTAAGATTTTTCTTGTTTTTTGATGAAGGCCTCTATTGCTATGAACTTCCCTCTAAGAACTGCTTTTGCTGTGTCCCATAGATTTTGTATGGTTGTGTTTTCATTGTCGTTTGTCTCAAGTTATTTTTTAATTTCCATTGGTTTTCTAGTAGCATGTTGTTTAGTCTCCACATAGTCATTTTTTTTCTCATTTCTTTTCCTGTGGTTGATTTCTAGTTTCATGCCATTGTGGTCAGAGAAGATGCTTGAAATAATTTCTGTACTCTTAAATTTGTTGAGGTTAGTTTTGTACCCTAGTATGTGGTCAATCCTAGAGAATCTTCCATGTGCGCTTGAAAAGAATGTGTATTCAGGTTTTTTTGGATGTAATGTCCTGAAGATATCAATTAAGTCTAACTGTTCTATTGTATCATTTAGGATCTCTGTTGCCTTATTGATTCTCTCTCCGGAAGATCTGTCTGTTGATGTGAGTGGGGTGTTAAAGTCTCCTACTATTATTGTATTTCCATTGATTTCTCCCTTTATGTCTGTTATTATTTGTTTTATGTATTTGTGTGCTCCTATATTATGTGCATATAAGTTGATGAGTGTAATGTCCTCTTCTTGTATTGATCCTCTTATCATTATATAGTGCTCTTCTTTAGTTTTCTTCATAGTCTTTAAAGTCTATTTTGTCTGTTATGAGTATTGTAACTCCCGCTTTCCTGTCATTTCCGTTTGCCTGAAATATTTTTCCATCCCCTCACTTTCAATCTGTCTGTGTCCTTTGCCCTGAGGTGGGTCTCTTATAGGCAGCATATTGTAGGCTCTTGATTTTTATCCAGTCTGCCACTCTGTCTTTTGATTGGAGTATTCAGTCCATTGGCATGTAAGGTAATTATTGGTACATATGTATTTATTGCCATTTCAACCTTTTTTTCCAGTTGATTCTTTGTTTCTTCTTTGTTTTTCTTCTTCTTCTTGTGGTTTGATGATTTCCTTTCATTTTATGCTTGTATTCTCTTCTTTTTGGTTTTTGTGAATCTATTGTATGTTTTTGATTTGTGGTTGCGCTGTTTTTCAAGTATGTTAAACCCTTCCTATATCTGCTTGCTTTAGACTGATAATCAATATATGGCCTTTATTATGTTGAGGTAAGTTCCCTCTATGCCCACTTTCTGGAGAGTTTTTAATCATAAATGGGTATTGAATATTATCAAAAGCTTTTTCTGCACCTATTGAGATTATCATATGGTTTTTAGTATTCAGTTTGTTGATACCACACTGATTTGCAGACATTGAAGAATCCTGGCATCCCTGGGATAAATCCCACTTGATCATGGTGTATGATCCTGTTAATGTATTGTTGGATTCGGTTTGCTAGTATTTTATTGAGTATTCTTGTGTCTATGTTCATCAGTGATACCTGTAATTTTCTTTTTTTATCATATCTTTGTCTGGTTTTGGTATCAGGGTGATGGTGGCCTCATAGAATGAGCTTGGGAATGCTCCTTCCTCTGCAGTTTTTTAGAAGGGTTTCAGAAGGATGTGTTAACTCTTCTCTAAATGTTTGAAAGAATTCACCTGTGAAGCTCTCTGGTCCTGGACTTTTGTTAGTGGGAAGTTTTTAAATCACTGTTCCAGTTTCAGTACTTGTGATTGGTCTGTTCATATTTTCAGTTTCTTCCTGGTTCAGTCTTGGAAGGTTGTACCTTTCTAAGAATTTGTCCATTTCTTTTAGGTTGTCCATTTTATTGCCATACAGTTGTTTGTAGTAGTGTCTTATGATCCTTTATATTTCTTTGGTGTCAGTTGTAACTTTTCCTTTTTCATTTCTAATTTTATTGATTTGCGCCCTCTCCCTTTTTTCTAGATGAGTCTGGCTAAAGGTTTGTCAATTTCATTTATCTTTTTAAAGAACCAGCCTTTAGTCTCATTGATCTTTTCTATTATTTTCTTCATTTCTATTTCATTTAGTTTTTGCTCTGATCTTTGATTTCTTTCCTTCTACTAACTTTGGGTTTTGCTTGTTCTTTTTGCTCTAGTTGCTTTAGGTGTAAGATTAGGTTGTTTGAGGTTTTTCTTATTTCCTAGGTAAGATTGTATTGCTATAAACTTCCCTCGTAGAACTGCTTTTGCTGCATCCCATAGGTTCTGGATTGTCATTCTTTTGTTTTCATTTGTTTCTAGGGTTTTTTTTTTTGTTTTTAATTTATTTTTGTCTGCGTTGGGTCTTCGTTGCTGTGCGCAGGCTTTCTCTAGTTGTAGCAGGTGGGAGCTACTCTTTGTTGTGGTGTGCAGGCTTCTCATTGTGGTGGCTTCTCCTGTTGCAGAGCATGGGCTCTAGGCCTGTGGGCTTCAGTAGTTGTGACTTGCAGGCTCAGTAGCTGTGGCTTGTGGGCTCTAGAGTGCAGGCTCAGTAGTTGTGTCGCAGGGGCTTAGTTGCTCCGTGACATGGGGGATCTTCCCAGTCAGGGCTTGAACCCGTGTCCCCTACATTGGTAGGTGGATTCTTAACCACTTCACCACCAGGGAAGCCCATGTCTCCAGGTATATTTTGATTTCCTCTTTTTCTTTCTTCAGTGATCCATTGGTTGTTTAGTAGCATAGTGTTTAGCCTCCACGTGTTTGTGTTTTTTACCTTTTTTTCTTATAGTTGATTTTTAATCTCATAGTGTTGTGCTCAGAAAAGATGCTTGATATGATTTCAGTTTTCTTCAATTTACCAAGGCTTGCTTTGTGACCCAGTATGTGATCAATCCTGGATAATCTGCTGCTTTTGGATGAAATGCTCTATAAATATCAATGCAATCATCTGGTCTAATATGTCATTTAAGCCCTGTGTTTCCTTATTGATTTTCTACATGGATTATCTGTCCACTGATGAAAATGGGGTGTTAAAGTGCCCCACTATTGTGTTCCTGTTGAGTTCTCCTTTTATGGCTGTTAGCACTTGATTATTTATTGAGGTGCTCCTATGTTGGGTTCATATATATTTACAACTGTTATATCTTCTTCTTGGATTGATCCCTTGATCATTATGTAGTGTCTTTCTGTGTCTCTTGCAACAGTCTTCATTTTAAAATCTATTTTGTCTGATATGAAAATTGCTACTCCAGCTTTCTTTGAATTCCATATGCATGGAATACCCTTTTCCATCCCTTCACTTTCAGTCTGTATGTGTCCCTAGATCTGATGTGGGTCTCTTGCAGACAGCATATATCTATGTCTTGCTTTTGTATCCATTCAGCCAGTCTACGTCTTTTGGTTGGAGCATTTAATCCTTTTACATTTAATGTAATTATCAATATGTATGTTCTTATTGCTGTTTTGTTCATTGTTTTGGATTTGTTTTTGAAGGTCTTTTTTCTTCCCTTTTTCTTTATTCTCTTTTTACTTGATGTCTATCTTTAGGATTTCTTTTTCTTTTTTTTTTCTTTTTTTTTTTGCGGTACGCAGGCCTCTCACTGTTGTGGCCTCTCCTGTTGCGGAGCACAGGCTCCGGATTCGCAGGCTCAGCGGCCATGGCTCACGGGCCCAGCTGCTCCGCAGCACGTGGGATCTTCCTAGACCGGGGCACGAACCCGCGACCCCTGCATCGGCAGGCGGACTCTCAGCCACTGAGCCACCAGGGAAGCCCTGCTTTTTCTTTTTTGTGTGTGTATCTATTGCAGATATTTGGTTTGTGGTTCCCATGAGGTTTTGATATAGCAGCCTATATATGTACAATATTGTTTTAAGTTGCTGGTCTCTTATTAGTTTCCAGTGCATTTCCAATATCCTGCATTTGTACTCTTCTCTTCTCACGATTTCTGGTTTTGATATTATATTTGTGTGGGGGGTGATTTCCTACCTTTGTTTTATGTTTGCCTTTACCAGTGAGCTTTCCCACTTATAATTTTCTTGTTTCTAGTTGTGGCCTTTTCTTTTTTACCTAGAGAAGTTCCTTTAGGATTTGTTGTAAAGCTGGTTTGGTGGTGCTGAATTCTCTTAGTTTTTGTTTGTCTGTAAAGCTTTTGATTTCTCCATTTAATCCGTCCGAGGGCCTTGCTGTGTAGAGTATTCTTGGTTGTAGTTTTTTTCCCTTTCATCACTTTAAATATATCATGCCACTCCCTTCTGGCCTGCAGAGTTTCTGCTGAAAAATCAGCTGAAATGGGCATTCGCTTGTATGTTATTTGTTGTTTTTCCCTTAATTGGTTTTAGTATTTTTTTCTTTGTGTATAATTTTTGTCAGTTTGATTACTATGTGTCTCAGTGTGTTATTCCCTGGGTTTATCTTGTATGGGACTCTGCACTTCCTGGACTTGAGTGTTTCCTTTCTCATGTTAGGGAAGTTTTTGGCTATAATCTCTTCAAATATTTTCTCAGACCCTTTCTCTCTCTCTTCTCCTTCTGGATCCCTTTAATGCAAATGTTGGTGTGTTTAATATTGTCCCAGAGGTCTCTATAGACGGTCCTCCTTTCTTTTCATTCTTTTTTCTTTATTCTGCTCTGTGGCAGTGATTTCCACCATTCTGTCTTCCAGCTCACTTACTCGTTCTTCTGCCTCAGTCATTCTGCTATTGATTCCTTCTAGTGTATTTTTCATTTCACTTATTGTATTGTTCATCTCTGTTCTTTAAATCTTCTAATTCTTTGTTAAACATTTCTTGTATCTTTTTGATCTGTATCTACAATATTTTTCTGGGTTGTTGGATCATCTGTACTATCATTACTCTAATTTCTTTTTCAGGTAGGTTGCCTATCTCCTCTTCATTTGGTTGTTCTTATGGGGTTTTAATCTCATTCCTTTGGAGTATATTTCTCTGCCTTCTTATTTTGTCTAACTTTCTGTGTTTGTGGTCTCCTTTCCACTGGCTGCAGGATCGTAGCTCCTCTTACTTCTGGTGTCTGCCCCCTGCTGGGAAAGGTTGGTCCTGTGGCTTTTGCAAGCTTCCTCGTGGGAGGGACTGGTGCCTGCCCACTGGTGGGTGGAACTGGGTCTTGTCCTTCTGCTGGGCAGGACCATGTCAAGGGGTGTGCTTAGAGGTTGCTGTGAGCTCAGTACAGCTTTAGGCACGTTGTCTGCTGATGGATGGGGCTGTGTTCCTATCCTGATGGTTGTTTGGCTTGAGGCATTCTGGCACTGGAGCCTGTAGGCTGTTGGTTAGGACTAGGTCTTGATACCAAACTGGCAATGACCTCTGGGAGAACTCATGCTGATCAGTGTTCTCCGGGGCCTCTGCCATCAGTGTTCTTGCTCCCCCTCCCCACTATTTAACCACAGCTGACCCCCATCTCTGCCAGAGATCCTCCAAGTCTCATACGTAGGTCCAGCCCAGGTTCCTATGGAGTTACTGCTTTGTGCTGGGTCCCAGTGTATGTAAAACCTGTGTGCACCCTCCAAGAGTGGAGTCTGTGTTTCCCCCACTCCTCTGGAGCTGCTACACTCAAGCCCTGCTGGCCTTCAAAGCCAAATGCTCTGAGGGTTCCTCCTCCTGATGCCAGATCCTCAGGCTGGGGAGCCAGACATGGGACTCAGGACTTTCACTCTTGTGGGAGAACCTCTACAGTATAATTTTCCAGTTTGTGGGTTGTTCACCTGGCAGGTATGGGATTTGATAATGTCACAAAAGCACTCCTCCCATCATCTTGTTGTGGATTTTTCTCTGTCTTTGGATGTAAAATATCTTTTTTGGTAGGTTCCAGTCTTTTCTGTTGTTGGTTGTTGAGCAGTTAGTTGTGATTTTGGTATTTTTATGGGAGGAGGGGGGCTCAAGTCCTTCTACTCCGCCATCTTTTCCAAAATAGAGGGGCAGCTTTTAGTTTGGATGCTTGCTGTCTCTTTCCTCAGCGTGTGCTGGCCTTTACCTTTTTATGTGGGGTGTGCGGGTTCAGCGGCCCTTGTGCACTCACAGGACAGTGGGGGCAGGGCTTGGCACCTGCTTGGGGGGTCTCCTGTGGGCGGCTGCTATCCGTGCACTCCTGGGATAGTAAGGGCAGCCTGCTTTTAGGTCTCATAGTGGCGACCTGTGCCCACCTCTGGAGCCCAGGATGGCAGTGATGACTTGCACACCACCACCCCCTCCCACCAACAGCTCCTGTGGGCGGTGTCCTGTTGCCTGGGAGCACTCACAGGGAAAGGAGCTCTTAATGGTGGGCCCACCCCTCTCCCCCTCCACCCCCAACAATGGCACCTTGCCTCTGTGGCAGGCCCTGGCTTCTTCTGAGTACTCCCTCTGTTGCCACAGTCTAGCCTCTTCAGGCTGCCTCCATGCAGCCAACCCTGGTCCCTTCCCTGGGTCTGACCCCTGAAGCCTGTACTTCAGCACCTAGCCCCCACCCTCACCAACAGCTGAGCGTCTCAGGCGGGGGAGCACAGGGTGGCACTGATGACCTTCTGTGCAGGTGACTGTTTTGCCTTCTGCAAACCTGTTGCTGCGCTCTCCTAGGCTCCAAAGCTCCCCTCCATCCAGGCTGATTTCCCTACCAGTGAGGGGACTCCCCAAAATTCAGGAACCTTTTCTCATTCACAGCTCCCTCCCTGGGGTGCAGGCCCTGTCCTGATTTCTTTCTTTTTCGTTTTCCTTTTGTCCTACCCTGTTACATGGAGGTTTTCTTGCCCTTTGGGAAGTCTGAGGTCTTCCGCCAGTGTTCAGTAGATGTTCTATGTGAATCGTTCCACTTGTAGATGTGTTTTTAATGTTTTTGTGGGTGGGAAGGTGAGCTCCCTGTCCTACTTCTTCACCATGTTGATCACCCCACCAATAATTATTTTATATAAATGGCTGACATAATTTGAATGTACAGTCCTCCCTCGGTATCCACAGGGGGTTGGTTCCAGTACCCCCTATGAATACCAAAATTCGCAGTTGCTCAAGTCCCTTATATTTATGGTGTAGTACAGTTGGCCATCCATATCTAAAAGTTCCCTATCCACTTTTATGTGAATAAGGGTTTAATTGATCGAAGCATTTTTCTATTATAATGGAGCAACATATGTAATAGAAGGTATAGGAATTGAAAAGAAAATAATGAAATTATCAATATTTGTAGATCAGATGATTACCCGTTAAACCTAAGAGTTAACTGAAAAAGCAGTTGAAATTGCTGTAGTAATAGTTGTGAGAATTGTTGTATCTTTTAAGTTGTGAGCTATGTCAAAAAATGGTAATTGTGCTCACTGATAGTTATCATTAACCCAACCAATATACAAACTATGTGAATTCTCTTGGACATACATAAGTTGTATGAGAAGAAATGGTGTTTATAGCGGAAATATATTTTTTAATATGTACATTATGTCCTTTAACGAATTTGCCTCCTGACATTGTATCCTATTAGTGATCCAACCTGGATTAAGTGGTCAAACCTGGATTAAGATATGTAGACTGTTAATAACCCCCAGCATCCTGGAAGAAACAAACATCCTCTTGGAGAAGGTATAATTATCCTAGGTCCGAAATTAATCATATAATAGTTTTTTTGCATATAGTGTTCAGCTCATAAATATAACCAGATACACACACACACTCACATGGCATTGAGAGCAAGAAGCAGCAGAACCAACAGACGATAGGCAGACCAAAAAGTCTTGAGATATTGGAATTATCAAACAAAGAAAGCCATCATACTTGGCAAGTTGAAAAAAAAGCAAAGATAATACATAATGGTAGGAAGTTAGAAATTGTAAGAAAGTGACAAGGCAGATTTGAAAAAGAACTAGACAAGTTTTAGAATCAGAAAATAAAATATCTGAAATGCATTCAACGTGCTAGTTTAACAGATTAGACAAATGAGAAGTGAGCATTAGTGAACTGGAAAATATAGTTCAGATGAAGCTATGAAAGAAGGAGCTTAGAGAGGAAAAATAGAGAAAATACTATACAGAGAAAAGGATAAGACTCATTGAGGATACAGAGAGATATCATCTGTGTTTTACTGGAGTCCCAGAAATAAAGGAGGAAATGTGGACAAAAGGAAATATTTGAAGGGATAGACAGATAGGCCAGCGGAACATAAGAGTATAAAAGTAGATATCAGAATACTTGATTTATGACAAAGATGGCACAGTAATGTGGAATGGTTGAGATTTTCAATAATTAGTAATTAGATAATTGGGTGTTCACATAAAAAACTTAATTTGGACTGTTATTATAAAAATAACTACATTTGGATTATAGACCTAAAAGCAAAGTGCAAAACAACAAAGCCTTTAGAGGATAATGTACAATACCTTCTTTTTTTTTTTTTTTTTTTTTTTTAACATCTTTATTGGGGTATAATTGCTTTACAATGGTGTGTTAGTTTCTGATTTATAACAAAGTGAATCAGCTATACATATACATGTGCTCCCATGTGTCTTCCCTCCTGCATCTCCCTCCCTCCCACAATACCTTCTTGACTTTTAGGTGGGTGGAGAAGATTTAACAAGACACAAAATGACAATGTTACACTTAAGAACTTAAGTTAAGCAAAAAACAGCATTAACAGTCACAGAGGGAAAGGTATTTGCAATACAACCAACTAAAGACTTTTTTAATACATCTTTATTGGAGTAATTGCTTTACATTACTTAATTACTTTACAGTACATTAATTGCTTGACAATGTTGTGTTAGTTTCTGCTGTACAACAAAGTGAATCAGCTATATGTATACATATTACCCATATCCCCTCCCTCTGGAGCCTCCCTCCCACACTCCCTATCCCACCTCTCTAGGTCATCACAAAGCACCGAGCTGATCTCCCTGTGCTATGTGGCTGCTTCCCACTAGCTATCTGTTTTACATTTGGTAGTATATATAAGTCCATGCCACTCTCTCACTTCGTCCCAGTTTACCCTTCCCACTGCCTGTGTCCTCAAGTCCATTCTCTACGTCTGCGTCTTTATTCCTGCCCTGCCACTAGGTTCATCAGTACCGTTTTTCTAGATTCCATATATATACATTAGCGTACGGTATTTGTTTTTCTTTTTCTGACTTACTTCACTCTGTATGACAGACTCTAGGTCTATCCACTTCACTACAAATAACTCAGTTTCACTCCTTTTTATGGCTGAGTAATATTCCATTGTATATATGTGCCATATCTTCTTTATCCATTCATCTGTCGATGGACACTTAGGTTGCTTCCATGTCCTGGCTTTTGTAAATATGCTGCAGTGAACATTGTGGTACATGTCTCTTTTTGAATTATGGTTTTCTCAGGGTATATGCCCACCAGTGGGATTGCTGGGTCATATGGTAGTTCTATTTGTAGTTTTTTAAGGATGTCCATACTGTTCTCCATAGTGGCTGTATCAATTCACGTTCCCACCAGCAGTGCAAGAGTGTTCCCTTTTCTCCACACCCTCTCCAGCATTTATTGTTTCTAGATTTTTTGATAATGGCCATTCTGACTGGTGTGAGGTGATACCTCATTGTGATTTTCATTTGCATTTCTCTAATGATTAGTGATGTTGAGCATCTTTTCATGTGTTTGTTGGCAATCTGTATATGTCTTCTTTGGAGAAATGTCCATTTAGGTCTTGTGCCCAGTTTTGGATTAGGTTTTTTTTTTTTTTTTTTTGATATTGAGCTATATGAGCTGCTTGTATATTTCAGAGATTAATCCTTTCTCAGTTGCTTCGTTTGCAAATATTTTCTCCCATTCTGAGGGTTGTCTTTTCGTCTTGTTTATGGTTTCCTTTGCTGTGCAAAAGCTTTTAAGCTTCATTAGGTCCCATTTGTTTATTTTTGTTTTTATTTCCATTTCTCTAGAAGGTGGGTCAAAAGGATCTTGCTGTGATTTATGTCCTAGAGTGTTCTGCCTGTGTTTTCCCCTAAGAGTTTTGTAGTGTCTGGCCTTACATTTAGGTCTTTAATCCATTTTGAGTTTATTTTTGTGTATGATGTTAGGAAGTGTTCTAATTTCAGTCTTTTACATGTAGCTGTCTAGTGTTCCCAGCACCACTTACTGAAGAGGCTGTCTTTTCTCCATTGTATATTCTTGCCTCCTTTGTCATATAGGTGCATGGGTTTATCTTTGAGCTTTCTATCCTGTTCCATTGAGCTATATTTCTGTTTTTGTGCCAGTACCATACTGTCTTGATTACTGTAGCTTTGTAGTATCGTCTGAAGTCAGGGAGGCTGACTCCTCCAGCTCCCTTTTTCTTTCTCAAGATTGCTTTAGTTATTGGGGTCTTCTGTGTTTCCATACAAATTGTAAAATTTTTTGTTCTAGTTCTGTGAAAAATGCCATTGGTAATGTGATAGGGATTGCATTGAATCTGTAGATTGCTTTGGGTAGTAGAGTCATTTTCACAATGTTGATTCTTCCAATCCAAGAACATGGTATATCTCTCCATCTGTTTGTATCCAACTAAAGACTTTTATCTAAAATATACTGAGAGCAAAATAAAACTGTAAATCAGTGACAGAAAGGCAGCCCCACGGCAAAATGCTTCACCAAAGATGAAACCAAAATGATCAAAGGTATTTAACATAAGTAATAATCAGAGAACTCCATACTTATTCTGGTTTTGTTTATCATAGGGGAAAATTAAAAGGAATCTAAATACAACAAATAGGAAATCAGCTAATTAAAATTTTATAAATATGATAGTAATACCTTTTGATATTTACAAATAATTTAGAATTACATTAATGGGCTTTAACATATTAAAAAGTTTGCAGAACATTATATTTCATTGCACTTTGGTAAGAAACTAAGTATTTGTGAATATTTATATAGTATGATGTCTGAACATATTTTAAAAAGTTAGCTGTGTGTGGATGATGGTACTTGGAATTATTCTAATCAGTTTTACTCATTTGTATTTTCTGTTGTTTCTAAATTGAGCATGTACTGTATTATTTATGTAACTGATAACACATAATGTACCAAAAATAGGGCATTATATCCATTTTTCCATTATCGGAGTCAACTTTATTTTTTTATTGAAGTTCTGATCAAATGAACCACTTCTTAGTGTTAGAAAACCGTATTCATGCACATAGACACATAACTGTGTAATATGTGCAGTAGCAACACAAAAAATGTGGGATACTATCCGTATTGTAAAAATATAGGTTAGTTCTGAGTGACTCATCCTTCCTTTTCCTTTTCATTTAAATGGGTCCTTTAATTTTTTGTTTGTTTGTTTCTTTTAATTGCAAATACTACTTAAATCTTGTCTTCTCTTAATATGTCTCCTGCCTCCCTTTTTCCATTCTGTTTTTAGGCTGCTTAAATGTCTTCAATATATGTCTTTATATGTATGTATGTGTATATATATATATATATATATACTTTTTTTTAGTTTTGAATTTATAGTCTAGAACTTTTCAAAGGAAAAGTTTGTTATAAGTTTAAGAATGGAATTCATTTTGATAGCTTTAAGGAACTTACAGTTTAAGATTTTCTCTTAATTTCTGGACATTTCACAGGGGGAAAAAAAGCCCTTTCTAAAGTACCTTTTCTGATAAAGTAAATGAGTGTGTTATTTGTAAAATGATTTAGAGCATGTGGGTTTTAACAGGAAAGGATTTGTTTTCTGGCTTTTTCTCTGTCATATCAAGGGTGTGGTTATATTTTTGTTTTGTTTTTTAGTTTGAGTGGGATGTTACTTGACATCCCATCATAAAAATACAGCACATCATAAAAATGCGGTGTGCTGTATTTGTTTTGCCATGACTTCCAAGCAGCTTAGAGATAAATTTAGGGTTCATTGCTTATCCATGTATACACTTGTCTCTTTCAACTTATAACGATTTTTAGGTCATTAATTATCCTTTTTATCCTTGTTGGAAGTAGAGGCAAAAAATGAATATGCATTTATGTAAATATATATATGTATACACATATATAAGTTCAGTCACCCACTCTATGTAAACATGATGTTTTAAATATTTTTTAGCCAACAAATGGAATCTTCTTGAGCATGTTTCTGATTGTTTTGCCATTGGAATCTATGGCTCATGGCCTCTTCCATGAATTGGGTAACTGTTTAGGAGGAACATCTGTTGGATATGCTATTGTGATTCCCACCAACTTCTGCAGGTACAGTAACCTAGTATAATAAGTAATAGCTACTTGACTCAATATTTTGCTAATATTGGTATAAGATGATAGCTTATTTTTTCAAAACTATAATATTCTCAAAGTATAATACTCTTGCTTTTTTATTTTCCATTTATCCCAAATGTTTAAGAACCTTTATCTACTCTGAGTAATAATATAATCTTCAGGGTTCAATTAAAATTTTATTTTTGATAAATGTGATTAGCTTATATTTTAGCTAAAAATCATAAAATATGAATGGATTTTCATAAAATATGAATGGATTTTCTAAGTAAAGTTCCTGCCCTTTCTTTAGAGAGGGATATCTCGTTTAAGAAAATGTAAAGCAACATGGTGAAGTATAATAGAATGTACACTGGACCTCAGCGTCCTAAATTCTAGTTCTGTGTTACTTTAGGCAGATCATAACTTCTCTGGACCTCAGTGTATTTATCTAAAATGCAAACAATACCATTCTGCCCATATAGAGAAATGTTATGAAGAGCTAATGAGACTATAAATGTAAAAACACTACTAGAAAGTGTCATACAAATACCACGAATTCAAAAACATTGGCAGTGAAGTTAAGTATTTGATTGCAGTTTTATTTGGAAATATTTTTGACCCCAAATGTATGGCAAACCTGTTTCAGTCTGTAAATACTGCCAAATTTTAGTTTTTCTTTTGTAGTTAAGTACCTTTGAAGTAGAAAAAAATAGTTCCTTGCCATTAATGAATTCTGTTGACCAAGCAGTCATCATACTTTCCTTGGCCAGGGATAGGAGAGGGCTTGAAATGAAGTTTTTATCTGATTTCAAATATTTGACATAAAAACACATAGTAAATATTTCCTCCATATTAAAGACTTGATATATAAGTTGAAGATTCTCATGAGAAGTAAAAGAAATACGTTTAGAAGGATCACATAAAGTAAGATGTGACAACTCTGCAGGAAGAATATGTGGAAATAGTACTTTGCACAGTTAGATTTTTATTGTTATAATTTTTGATTATGCATTGCTTTATTCTTTTGCTGTTTTGAGGCTGTTAAATGATACAGATAGAGACAAAATGTTTTGTTCTTTTAATGAAAACTTTTATAGAATTAATAGAATAGTATTGATAATACATGAAGCAAAATATAAAGTTTACACAATTCCTACTAGAAGTCTCTTTTTTGGATAAGAGTTATGATTTTTTTCTCCTTCAATATTGATTTGATTATGCTAGTTTTAAGACTTGGTTTATTATCTTTACTAAAGTACCGTTTTACATGTATTCCAGGATCAGGTCTAAGTCTTCAGTTAGTATTCAGTAGTATATAAGGCAGTGGACCTAAATAGTAATAATTTTTTAAAATAAATTTATTTTATGTATTCATTTTTGGCTGCGTTGGGTCTTCGTTGCTGCACCTGGGCTTTCTCTTGTTGAGGCGAGCAGGGGCTACTCTTTGTTACAGTGTGCAGGCTTCTCATTGCGGTGGCTTCTCTCATTGCAGAGCACGGGCTCTAGGTGTGTGGGCTTCAGTAGTTGCAGTGCGTGGGCTCAGTAATTATGGCTCACGGGCTCTAGAGTGCAGGCTCAGTACTTGTGGCACATGGGCTTAGTTGCTCCGTGGCATGTGGGATCTTCCCAGACCAGGGCTCGAACTCATGTCCCCTGCATTGGCAGGTGGATTCTTAACCACTGTGCCACCAGGGAAGTCCATAATAATTGTTTTAAAATGTCATTTATTAAAAGGTAAGTTCTATCATTTATGTACCTTAAGTTAGTAAAACTTGAACACAACTTTATAAAGACTGTCTTTTTCAACACAGAAATTAAATATATAATTTTAAATATCGCTTCCAGATTTTGTTAAAATTTTTTTCTCAAAAAAGTACTTTCATTATTGTCCCCACCCAGGTATTCTTGAAACATTTTGGGGGTAGAATTAGTACAGTCTTGCTTTTTAAAGTTTTGTTTAATATCTGTCATTTGGTAAGAAAATATGAATAAAGAATGAAGAGTAGTACTATCTACATTTGGAGATATTCTCCCAGCTTCCAGTTTTATTGATAAGAAATATAATTTTTAGAAACTAGGCTTTGATTTTCCAAGCTTAATTCTTATCACTGTAGAAAATTTAGGAAAGATGTTTTTCTTAAAAAAAAATCCTGCCATTTAATTAGCCACTTATGATTCTTAGATAATTTATTATAAATGAAGAATAGGAATGTGACATAGAATGAACACTTCATAAACACTAAAATGATCTTTTTTTCTCCTTCTTCAGTCCTGATGGTCAGCCAACACTTCTTCCACCAGAACATGTACAGGAGTTAAATTTGAGGTCTACTGGCATGCTCAATGCTATCCAAAGGTTTTTTGCATATCACATGATTGAGACCTATGGATGTGACTATTCCACAAGTGGCCTGTCCTTTGATACTCTACATTCCAAACTGAAAGCTTTCCTTGAACTTCGGACTGTGGATGGACCTAGACATGATACGTATGTTTTGTATTACAGTGGGCACACCCATGGTACAGGAGAGTGGGCTCTTGCAGGTAAATCCATCTCTGGCAATTTCACTGTTGTAAAAATATGCCTATTCGTGGAAATCTGTCCTTCACACTGAAACATTAAGTTTCCAAATTCTCAGTTTTCTACTTCACAGATTACCAAGTATACATATGACTGTTTTGTTTGCCTTTTCTCTGGCATACTTGTTTAGCATAATTTTAGTAATCTCTAAAGGTTTTGAAAATTATGTTTTGTGTTGATTGGAAGAAAAAAATCTGACTGCTTGATCTAAGACTTATAATTAGTTTCCCTTTAAAGTATTTTCAGAATTATTAAATGTAGTTACATTTTTCAGAAGCTGATTAACTTATTTGACTAATACTTGTAAGTCTTTAAGGTGTTATAGGATGCTGATTTCAGTAGTTCTTCATATATGCAGTTTTATTTATGTTAGAAAGCTCACCATAGTTTTAAGCAGCAGGTGATATGATATGGTTGGAGTAGTGCTTAGGTCAGTGCATGGTCCTCATTTGCCCCAACAGTGTTGTTTGAGGCAAGTTACTCTGTTTCATTTCTCTCATCTGTAAATAGAAGGAGTAATATTAAGTCTCCTTGCCAAGGGAGAAATGAGACCCTGTAAGTCAAAGGCTTTGTTTTATGAATTACTTGCTTAGTGCCTGGAAGAGAGTCTGGCATATAGTAGGAGATCCTTAAGTAATATAGATAGATGGATGAAATCACTGAATGAATCACGAAAAAAGGTACTTTCTTATTTTAGATTAGAAATAGTTTTTAGATTTAATTATATCCTACTTTTTTTCTATAAAATATTTCAGATGTTTTACACCATGAATACAAACAATAAAATAATCATAAAATATAAGTAGAAAACGATATTCAGCTCAAAGAAAAATATAAAACAAAAGTATTATGGAAGGACAGAGGTAGAGCGCTAATACAAGAACTCCAGAAGAAAGGAAATAAACTCAAGGTTAAAGGAGACACGATTTCAAACCATCATGGTCTCACTAATTTCATGCCAGATTGGTTTCCAGGGTTTTATTATAAATACATTTTTTGGTTTTGCAAATAAATATTGAATAACTCAATGGCTGTCTAGAAGGAGTAAAGGCAAACTAATACTTAACTGAGCACATTTGAAGCACAGCTACTATGCTTGGTACTTTATACACATTATTAGATTTAATCTTCACTTGAAATTTCTTGAAGTAAATACTATCACCTCTATCTTCATTTTTCAGAGGATGAAATGAAAGCTGAAAGTGGTTACATAACTTATCTGTAGTCATACTACTACTAAGTGATGGAATCATGATTCAAGCCCAGATCTCCCTGACCCCTAAAATCTTCCCCCTATTGTACCATGTTGCTGCCAAAGATGAAAACCATGAAGATACAGAAATGGCATGTTCTGGTTCAATAGATATTTTTGTTAGCATGGTTCACCCATTTTCAAAACACTGTAATATAGAAGAAGCTAGTCAACATTAAAACTACTTCAGTATAATGGTTTATAAAATCATTTACTTGACCTATACTTTTTAATAACAGTGTGTAAAATAACTTTTTAATTTTTATGGCTATTTCAAGTTCAGGTAAAGTATAGCATTCTGTGTACTTCAGAGCACAAAAGAAAAAGTTCTAGTCTGTTCAAAAATCTTTACAGAAATATATTTCAGACCCCAAAACAGGGATTGATTATTGAAAACTACTGCAGTGCTTAAAATAATAACCTCTTCCCTAAGCAAATGGGTCGAAAAAGGCATAATTTTGGTGGCCATGCATATATCCTTAGTAATTTTTAAGTTTTAAAAGAAAGTAATTTAAGAAGCAAACATGTTGTACGTTTCCATGAAGGATTTATTACTTAATGTAAACATTTTGCCAAAAGTTTGCATTTTTCTTAAGTCCTTTAAAATTTATCTCAAGTATTTTTTAAAAAGTGGCTTTGGAAATAAGTTCTAGATGTTCAGTTTACTGATTTTTTTGTTTGTTTTTAGTTTATTTTTGTGTATGGTGTTAGGGAGTGTTCTAGTTTCATTCTTTTACATGTAGCTGTCCAGTTTTCCCAGCACCACTTATTGAAGAGACTGTCTTTTCTCCATTGTATATCCTTGCCTCCTTTGTCATAGATTAGTTGACCCTAGGTGCATGGGTTAGCTCTGGGCTTTCTATCCTGTTCCATTGATATAAATTTCTGTTTTTGTGCCAGTACCATATTGTCTTGATTACTGTAGCTTTGCAGTATAGTCTTAAGTTGGGGAGGCTGATTCCTCCAGCTCTGTTTTTTTCCCTCAAGGATGCTTTGGCTATTCGGGGTCTTTTGTGTCTCCATACAAATTTTAAGATTTTTGGTTCTAGTTCTGTAAAAAATGCCATTGGTAATTTGATAGGGATTACAATGAATCTGTAGATTGCTTTGGGCAGTATAGTCATTTTCATAATATTCTTCCAATCCAAGAACATGGTATATCTCTCCATCTGTTGGTATCATCTTTAATTTCTTTCATCAGTGTCTTATAGTTTTCTGCATATAGGTCTTTTGTCTGCCTAGGTAGGATTATTCCTAGGTATTTTATTCTTTTTTGTTGCAGTGGTAAATGGGGATGTTTCCTTAATTTCTTTCAGATTTTTCATCATTAGTGTATAGGAATGCAAGAGATTTCTGTGCATTAATTTTGTATCCTGCAGCTTTACCAGATTCATTGATTAGCTCTAGTAGTTTTCTGGTGCCATCTTTAGGATTCTCTATGTATAGTAGTATCATGTCATCTGCAGACAGTAACAGTTTTACTTCTTTTCCAATTTGTATTCCTTTTATTTCTTTTTCTTCTCTGATTGCCGTGGCTAGGACTTCCAAAACTATGTTGAATAATAGTGGTAAGAGAGGACATCCTTGTCTTGTTCCTGATCTTAGAGGAACTGCTTTCAGTTTTTCACCATTGAGAATGGTTTGCCTTTATGATATATGGCATTTATTATGTTGAGGTAGGTTCCCTCTATGCCCACTTTCTGGAGAGTTTTTATCATAAATGGGTGTTGAATTTTGGCAAAAGCTTTTTCTGCCTCTATTGAGATGATCATGTGGTTTTTATTATTCAATTTGTTAATATGGTGTATCACATTGATTTGCATATATTAAAGAATCCTTGCATCTCTGGGATAAATCCCACTTGATCATGCATGGTGTATGATCCTTTTAATGTGTTGCTGTATTCTGCTTGCTAGTATTTTATTGAGGATTTTTGCATCTATATTCATCAGTGATATTGGTCTGTAATTTTCTTTTTTTGTATTATCTTTGTCTGGTTTTGGTATCAGGGTGATGGTGGCCTCATAGAACAAGTTGGGGAGTTTTCCTTCCTCTGCAATTTTTTGGAAGTGTCTGAGAAGGATGGGTGTTAGCTCTTCTCTAAATGTGTGATAGAATTCACCTGTGAAGCCATCTGGTCCTGGACTTTTGTTTGTTGGAAGATTTTTTTTTTTTAACATCTTTATTGGGGTATAATTGCTTTACAATGGTGTGCCAGTTTGTGCTTTATAACAAAGTGAATCAGTTATACATATACATATGTTCCCATATGTCTTCCCTCTTGCGTCTCCCTCCCTCCCACTCTCCCTATCCCACCCCTCCAGGCTGTCACAAAGCACCGAGCTAATATCCCTGTGCCATGCGGCTGCTTCCCACTAGCTATCTACCTTGCTACGTTTGTTAGTGTGTATATGTCCATGACTCTGTCTCGCCCTGTCAAAGCTCACCCTTCCCCCTCCCCATATCCTCAAGTCCGTTCTCCAGTAGGTCTGCGTCTTTATTCCTGTCTTACCCCTAAGTTCTTCATGACATTTTTTTTTCTTAAATTCCATATATATGTGTTAGCATACGGTATTTGTCTTTTTCTTTCTGACTTACTTCACTCTGTATGACAGACTCTAGGTCTATCCATCTCATTACAAATAGCTCAATTTCGTTTCTTTTTAAGGCTGAGTAGTATTCCATTGTGTATATGTGCCACATCTTCTTTATCCATTCATCCGATGATGGGCACTTAGGTTGTTTCCATCTCCGGGCTATTGTAAAATAGAGCTGCAATGAACATTTTGGTACATGACTATTTTTGAATTTTGGTTTTCTCAGGGTATATGCCCAGTAGTGGGATTGCTGGGTCATATGGTAGTTCTATTTGTAGTTTTTTAAGGAACCTCCATACTGTTCTCCACAGTGGCTGAACCAATTCACATTCCCACCAGCAGTGCAAGAGTGTTCCCTTTTCTCCACACTCTCTCCAGCATTTATTGGTTCTAGATTTTTTGATGATAGCCATTCTGACTGGTGTGAGATGATATCTCATTGTAGTTTTGATTTGCATTTCTCTAATGATTAATGATGTTGAGCATTCTTTCATGTGTTTGTTGGCATTCTGTATATGTTCTTTGGAGAAATGTCTATTTAGGTCTTCTGCCCATTTTTGGATTGGGTTTTTTTTTTTTTTTTAATATTGAGTTGCATGAGCTGCTTGTAAATTTTGGAGATTAATCCTTTGTCAGTTGCTTCATTTGCAAATATTTTCTCCCATTCTGTGGGTTGTCTTTTGGTCTTGTTTATGGTTTCCTTTGCTGTGCAAAAGCTTTGAAGTTTCATTAGGTCCCATTTGTTTATTTTTGTTTTTATTTCCATTACTCTAGGAGGTGGGTCAGAAAGGATCTTGCTGTGATTTATGTCATAGAGTGTTCTGCCTATGTTTTCCTTTAAGAATTTGATAGTTTCTGGCCTTACGTTTAGGTCTTTAATCCATTTTGAGCTTATTTTTGTGTATGGTGTTAGGGAGTGATCTAATCTCATACTTTTACATGTACCTGTCCAGTTTTCCCAGCACCACTTATTGAAGAGGCTGTCCTTTCTCCACTGTACTTTCCTGCCACCTTTATCAAAGATAAGGTGTCCATATGTGCGTGGGTTTATCTCTGGGCTTTCTGTCCTGTTCCATTGATCTATCTTTCTGTTTTTGTGCCAGTACCATACTGTCTTGATTACTGTAGCTTTGTAGTATAGTCTGAAGTCAGGGAGCCTGATTCCTCAAGCTCCTTTTTTCCTTCTCAAGATTGCTTTGGCTATTTGGGGTCTTTTGTATTTCCATACAAATTGCGAAAATTTTTGTTGTAGTTTTGTGAAAAATGCCAGTGGTAGTTTGATAGGGACTGCATTGAATCTGTAGATTGCTTTGGGTAGTAGAGTCATTTTCCCAATGTTGATTCTTCCCATCCAAGAACATGGTATATCTCTCCATCTATTTGTATCATCTTTAATTTCTTTCATCAGTGTCTTATAGTTTTCTGCATACAGGTCTTTTGTCTCCTTAGGTAGGTTTATTCCTAGATATTTTATTCTTTTTGTTGCAATGGTAAATGGGAGTGTTTTCTTGATTTCACTTTCAGATTTTTCATCAATATATATAGGAATGCCAGAGATTTCTGTGCATTAATTTTGTATCCTGCTACTTTACCAAATTCATTGATTAGCTCTAGTAGTTTTCTGGTAGCATCTTTAGGATTCTCTATGTATAGTATCATGTCATCTGCAAACAGTGACAGCTTTACTTCTTTTCTGATTTGGGTTCCTTTTATTTCCTTTTCTTCTCTGATTGCTGTGGCTAAAACTTCCAAAACTATGTTGAATAATAGTGGTGAGAGTGGGCAACCTTGTCTTGTTCCTGATCTTAGTGGCAATGCTTTCAGTTTTTGTTGGAAGATTTTTAATCACAGTTTCAATTTCATTACTTGTGATTGGTCTGTTCATATCTTCTATTTCTTCAAGGTTCAGTCTTGGAAAGTTATACCTTTCTAAGAATTTGTCCATTTCTTCCAGGTTGTCCATTTTATTGGCATAGTGTTGCTAGCAGTAGTCTCTTACGATGCTTTGTATTTCTGCAGTGTTTGTTGTCACTTCTCCTTTTTCGTTTCTAATTTTATTGATTTGAGTCTTCTCCCTCTTTTTCTTGATGGCTAATGGCTTATCAATTTTGTTTATCTTCTCAAAGAAGCAGCTTTTAGTTTTATTGATCTTTGCTATTGTTTTGTTTCTATTTCATTTATTTTTGCTCTGATCTTTATGATTGCTTTCCTTCTGCTAACTTTGGGTTTTGTTCTTCTTTCTCTAGTTCCTTTAGCTGTAAGGTTAGATTGTTTGAGATTTTTCTTGTTTCTTGAGGTAGGCTTGTATAGCTATAAACTTCCCTCTTAGAACTGTTTTTGCTGCATCCGAAAGGTTTTGGATCATCGTGTTGTCATTGTCATTTGTCTCTAGGTATTTTTAAATTTCCTCTTTGATTTCTTCAGTGATCTCTTGGTTATTTAGTAACACATTGTTTAGCCTCCATATGTTCGTGTTTTTTCCCCTGTAATTCATTCCTAATCTCATAGTGTTGTGGTCAGAAAAGAAGCTTGATATGATTTCAGTTTTCTTAAATTTACTGAGGTTTGATTTGTGACCCAAGCTGTGATCTATCCTGGGGAATGTTCTGTGTGCACTTGAGAAGAAAGTGTAATCTGCTGTTTTGGGATGGAATGTCCATAAATATCAATTAAATCTATCTGGTCTATTGTGTCTTTTAAAGCTTGTTTCCTTATTAATTTTCTGTTTGGATGATCTGTCCATTGGTGTAAGTGAGGTGTTAAAGTCCCCCACTCCTCTTTTATAGCCGTTAGCAGTTGCCTTATTATTGAGGTGCTCCTATGTTGGGTGCGTAAATATTTACAGTTGTTATATCTTCTTCTTGGATTGATCCCTTGATCATTGTGTAGTGTCCTTCCTTGTCTCTTGTAACAATCTTTATTTTAAAGTCAATTTTATCTGATATGAGAATTGCTACTGCAGCTTTCTTTTGATTTCTATTTGCATGGACTGCCTTTTTCCATCCTGTCACTTTCAGTCTGTATGTGTCCCTAAGTCTGAAGTGGGTCTCTTGTAGACAGCATATAGATGGGTCTTGTTTTTGTATCCATTCATCCAGTCTGTGTCTTTTGGTTGGAGCATCTAATCCATTTACATTTAAGATAATTATTGATATGTATGTTCCTATGACTATTTTCTTAATTTAGGGGGGTTTGTTTTTGTAGGTCTTTTCCTTCTTTTGTATTTCCTGCCTAGAGAAGTTCCTTTAGCCTTTGTTGTAGAGCTGGTTTGGTGGTGCTGAATTCTCTTAGCATTTGCTTGTCTGTAAAGCCTTTAATTTATCCATTGAATCTGAATGAGATCCTTGCTGGGTAATCTTGATTGTAGGTTCTTCCCTTTCATCGCTTTAAGTATATCATGCCACTCCCTTCTGGCTTGTAGGGTTTCTGCTGAGAGAGAAATCAGCTGTTAACCTTATGGGAGTTCCCTTGTATGTTATTTCTTATTTTTCCCTTGCTGCTTTCAATAATTTTTCTTTGTCTTTAATTTTTGCCAGTTTGATTACTGTGTGTCTTGGCATGTTTCTCCTTGGGTTTATCCTGTATGGGACTCTCTGCACTTCCTGGACTTGGGTGGCTATTTCCTTTCCCAGGTTAGGGAAGTTTTTGACCATAATCTCTTCACATATTTTCTCGGGTCCTTTCTCTCTCTCCTTCCGGGACCCCTATAATGCAAATGTTGTTGCATTTAATGTTGCCTCAGAGGTCTCTTAGGCTTTCATTTCTTTTCATTCTTTCTTCTTTATTCTGTTCCACAGCAGTGAATTTCACCATTCTGTCTTCCGGGTCACATATCCATTCTTCTGCCTCAGTTATTCTGCTATTGATTCCTTCTAGTGTAGTTTTCATATCAGTTATTGTATTATTCATCTCTGTTTGTTTGTTCTTTAATTCTTCTAGGTCTTTGTTAAACATTTCTTGCATCTTCTTGATCTTTGCCTCCATTCTTTTTCCGAGGTCCTGGATCATCTTTACTGTCATTATTCTGAATTCCTTTTCTGGAAGGTTGCCTATCTCCACTTCATTTAGTTGTTTTTCTGGGGTTTTATCTTGTTCCTTCATCTGGTACGTAGCCCTCTGCCTTTTCATCTTGTCATTCGGTGAATGTGGTTTTTGTTCCACAGGCTGCAGAATTGTAGTTCTTCTTGCTTCTCAGTTTACTGATATTTATATTATCTTTTTCATTTCTTAGGAAATGTAATACATACCAAGATAAATAGCACAAGTGTTCTTAAATTTTCATTCACTATGAATAAGGAATAATTTATGAACACAAACTCTAAAGTAGGGTAATATTTTAGGCAAATGTCTAGCAGTTACATTCTGCAGTGTTATCTTTATAATAAATATTTTTTTAAGTATGTCAATAAGTTAACCATTATAGAATTCTTCTGTTAGGCCAGAAGATCTGTTCATGTATGTGTAACTTTCTTTGTGAGAGTCTTTGTTGTAAAAATAGGAAAAAAAAAAAAGGAGAAAGCATAGCTTGACAGGCCTTCCCTTTCCCATGAAGGCTAGGTTTTTGTCCCATGATAGTTCAGCAACTGTATACTCCCCCACGGCCTGAGGCACCTGGCTCAGTGGATGAGTCCTCTTTTCAGTCAGTTCCTGGCCTTGGCCTGCCTGAAACAACCCTCAAAGGTTGATTCTATCTCAGAAGTAGTATTGAACACCCCTGCTCTGAAGAAAATGCTTTAATTCATTCCAAGCCAAGTGACAAAGAACTCTAAGCACTAAGCTTTATCAATAGGTATTTTTCTAAAAACGTCTAAATAGGAAACATCACGACTCGATTTTACTTCAGCAAGTTAAGAGTAGGTCCAAAAATCACTGTGAGAAAGAGAATCTGTATGTGCCCTTTATCCCATACCTTTACTGTTAGTACTTCTTAGAATATGTAGTCTTCTTACATTTATGGGGCTCCATAGTGTAGAACCTGATATTTTTGCCTGTTTGAGGGTAAAAAACAATTATGGTAATGACAAGAGAGACAGAAATACATAAAAAATGTAGATAATCTATAAAGCATTTTATCACAGGTAAACGAAGTCTTTAAAAAGCAGTCTCAATTACTTGAACTGTTGGCTTGAATTAGATTACTTGAATCAGATGGCTGTTATCTGAGATAAATGTAAATATTTTGCATCTGGGCCAAAAGCCAAATGCAACATAGAAACTGTTCATAGGAGAAAGCAGAGCAAAACAAAACAAGAGAAGAGAAATAGTATAAAGGGCTTTAATACTGCTTTAAATTTCTTGCTGATATCTAAAGAGTGTGTTTATAAGAGAATTAGTATAGAGTGTGCTGAAGAATATTTATTGAAAGAGTTGTAGAAGGCAAGTTAGAACGATGATGCAGGCAAGTTAGAACAATGATGTTTTGTGGCAGATGGAATTTGTATAACTCCTCTTGTAATCTGTGTTGTCCTGTCATCTCCAGAGAAGTTTAATAAAACTGGCCATAAAGAAAAGTGAGCTTGATCATATTTAAAAAGATATCTCCTAGGGCTTCCCTGGTGGCGCAGTGGTTGAGAGTCCGCCTGCCAATGCAGGCGACACATGTTCGTGCCCCAGTCCGGGAAGATCCCACATGCCGTAAAGCGGCTAGGCCCGTGAGCCATGGCTGCTGAGCCTGTGCGTCCGGAGCCTGTGTTCTGCAACGGGAGAGGCCACAACAGTGAGAGGCCCGTGTACCGCAAAAAAAAAAAAAAAAAATCTCCTGGAGGTCTTTGTGAAGCAGTATGTTAGTAATATGTGAAAAATAGTGTCTCTGAGATGATTGATAGGTATGAGTGTAAGAGCAGTTCATGAAACAAATTTTTCATTGTCACAGTCTAAGATACAGCAGGCTGATGAATAAAAGAATATTAATTATTCATAAAGAATGTCATATACCCTGACTTTATAGGTCATATTATTAATAGAATCCAAATTCTAAAGGATTCTCTATCTCTTCAGTATTGTCATTTTGATAGTTTAGCAAAGAGCATGGTTGCTCTTGTTAAAAATACATATTCTGAAGTTAGGTTGTTGGAACTTGTATTAGTAAATTGTAGCATGTTAAAACTTTTTTCTAATTATAAAAGTAACATATATTCAACATAAAAATTTTGGATCACATAAAGAAGTATAACAAACACCACCTGAAATCCAAATACCCGGAAATAACTACTGCTGTTATTTTTGTAGATACATTTCTGTGTCATGCTTTTTCTAATATCATAGATATTTTTGTCATTAAAATTTGTTTATATATATCATTTATTATAAACCTCTTCTCATAAGGTTATACCATAATTTATATCCGTTCCCCCAGTAGTTTCAGATTTTACACTATCTTAGATAGCAGTGGGAAGATGAGCTTTATATGTAATATTTTGTCTGCATTTCTGCCCTTTCCTTAGGGTAAATTCCTAGAATTGGAATGACTGGATTAGAATACCATTTGAGACAGAGCCAGGACTAGGGTGAGGTGAGCATGGCAGTTGCTTGGGACACAGAATTTAAGAGGCTGCTAAAAATTAAATGCTGAAGATAACACTTTAATGCAATATATTTAAACCTCAAAAGTTAATGCAAAAAAAAAAACCCATCCATAATGAACCACATGTAAATACTAGCTGTAAGATATATTTTTAAGTCAGAAATATATTTACTTTAGACCTTTCTGGTATATATTTTTTTAATCCTTTATTGTTGTTCAGGTATAAAACTGATTTAAAAATAAACCCATTCCAAATTCATTCTTGTTACTGGTAGGAAGGGTGTTTTTCATCTCGTAGGTAACTACATATGAGGAGATAATTTAATTTATTAGAAGTGTAGAACGGGGTGAGCCAACATTTTCTGTAAGGACCAGATACTTTTGGCTTGGTAGGCCATAAAGTCCCTGTTGCAACTACTTAGCTCTACCAGTGTAGTATAAAAACAGCCATAGACAGAACATAAATAAATGAATGTTATTTATAGAAATATGAAATATAAATTTCTTATAATATTTACATGTCACAAACTTCTCTTTAAAAAAATTTTTTTTACCATTTAAAAATGTAAAATCAGTTCTTAGCTCTCAGGCTATGCAAAACAAGCGGCAGGCTGGATTTGACCACGAGCCATAATTTGCTGCCCCGATGTAGAATATTTGCTTTGCTGTATAATTTTAATTTTTTTCACTAAATTGAACTTTATAAAATAATTTTCTTATTTTATCATAGCATACCCCTTTAATGTGAATAACAGGATGATTGGGGGGTTGGGGGTGTTTTGGGTTTTCTTTTTGGTTTGATTTTTTTACCTGAAGCTGAAAGTCTGTTTTTTGTTTTTAAAAATTCTTCTGAAAGAGATACTTTGAAAAAAAGGCTCCCTCTTTTTTTCTTACATATTTTAAGAACTTAAAGAAAATACACTTAAGACAAAAGAGTATTGTTAGTAAGACACTTCAGAAATTCTTGCTCTACTGAACTTTCTGTTGTTCACAGGTGGAGACATACTACGCCTTGACACACTTTTAGAATGGTGGCGAGAAAAGAATGGTTCCTTCTGTTCCCGACTTATTATCATATTAGACAGTGAGAATTCAACCCCCTGGGTGAAAGAAGTGAGAAAAATCAATGACCAGTATATTGCAGTGCAAGGAGCAGAGATGACAAAAACAATAGATATTGAAGAAGCTGACCCACCGCAGCTGGGTGACTTTACAAAAGACTGGGTAGAATATAACTGCAACTCCACTAATAACATCTGCTGGACTGAAAAGGGACGCACAGTGAAAGCAGTGTATGGCGTGTCAAAACGGTGGAGTGACTACACTCTGCATTTGCCAACGGGAAGCGATGTGGCCAAGCACTGGATGTTGTACTTTCCTCGTATTACATATCCACTAGTGCATTTGGCAAATTGGTTGTGTGGTCTGAACCTTTTTTGGATCTGCAAAACTTGTTTTAGGTGCTTGAAAAGATTAAAAATGAGTTGGTTTCTTCCTACTGTGCTGGACACAGGACAAGGCTTCAAACTTGTCAAATCTTAATTTGGAACCCAAAGTGGAATATTGTTGAGAGTTCATTCTACCAGTTATCACTAACTTGCCATTTTTTGCATATTGTATTTTTATTTGTAAAAAATATCTTGTTACTTCTGTAGCTGCTCTCATTTTGTCTTTTCTCCAGTAATTATGGTATATGTAAGGTGTTGGGAATAAGCATTATTTTATACTAAAAATATGTAGGGAGTCACAAATGTTGACTTTGTAAATGCATAAGAGATGTTAAAAATAATAACAATGCACTTTGAGGAATGTTTGCATATGCCTCTGATTAGAAAGAAGACACTCTGCTCTGCAGTGGCCAGTGAAGAATTACTAATGCCTTATTTTCTAGGCATAGATTAAAGAATGTAAACGAGACAATTTGTTTACTATTGTAAGAAAACTACCAATTTGCTTACAGATTAGTTTTTGTGAACAGTAGGTTTGAGTTCAAGGCCATTTGAAGAATTACAAGCTCTCTCTTAGAAAAGGGAAAAGGAAGAAGTCTGCTTAAAATGAATGCAAAATTTGCTTGTAGTCCATCACGTTTAGTTACTTGGCTATGACCTGTTATCGGTATCACAGAGAAGCCCAAATCACTGTTCAGGTCAAGACATTCTTCATATAGGTAACTGTAAGAAGCTAGAGCCTACAAATTGCTCCTTCATGCATTGTTAGGGGCCTATGAAAGCACTGGCAGTTTTAAGGGTCTTTCTCAGGGTAACAATGTTTTCTTAATGAACAATGTTTCCAGTTACAAATTCCTTCCAAATAAATTGTCTTCCCTTTCAAAAAGTAATCTTAAGAAATTTAGCCATTTGTCATTGATTTAGGCTATTTTCAGTACTGAGAAATGATTTTGATCTCTATAGAGTTAATGCTCTGTCATGAAAACTATTTTTCAGATCCCCATTAGTGGTAACACCTTTTTCTACTGAAGGTCAAAGGATTGGAAACAGGTCATTTTTCTTCATGTATACATGTAATGTATTATGTAAAAAAGTATTCATATTGGCAGTTTTACTTAAGCATAATGGTGTGGTTGTAATTTTTAAAACTTAATTCTGTGTTTTCTCGGATTAAAGCAGGCATGGATCAGGGTATCTCCTAAGAGGTAATTTACCTCCTATTCCCTTCCAATAATCCTTACATTCTAAGTTTTCATCTCTGAGAAATAACAAGAAGGGAATAGAATTAAATTGGGGGATAATCTAATCTTTGTTGTTTAAATGGTGTGACGTCTCACCATTAAAGCCATTTTTTCCAGCCTCAGAGAGAGTAAATAATGCCTCTACCATCTTCTACCTGGTGACTTGAAGTTTTAGTTAGGAAGAAGTCACTTAGCGTCAGGGAACTTGTATACCACTATCTATGCAGCGTTGTTATATAGAGTCTGATTATTTCTGCGTTTTGAGTATGATTTTCCTAATGTTCTGAATAAAATTTTGTCAAAAATTAATTTTTCACATAATGTGCAAATAACAGTTATTGAATGTTTTAGTGTATTAAGAGAGAGAGTCATAAAAAATGTCCAAGTATTAGAGTTCATGGTTAGTAGCAGGTTGATTTAAAATTTTCCAATATTTGGTTACATATTTATATAAACATCATCCAAATGAAATAGTATATAGTGTTTCATTACTATTCAAAAATAGTGTAGCAGGGCTTCCCTGGTGGCGCAGTGGTTGAGAGTCTGCCTGCCGATGCAGGGGACGCGGGTTCGTGCCCCGGTCCGGGAAGATCCCACATACCGCGGAGTGGCTGGGCCCGTGAGCCATGGCCGCTGAGCCTGCGCGTCCAGAGCCTGTGCTCCGCAATGGGAGAGGCCACAACAGTGAGAGGCTTGCATACGCAAAACAAACAAAACAAAACAAAACAAAACAAAACAAACAAACAAAAAAATAGTGTAGCAGACAAGCCAAGTGTTAAAATTATGAGCTTACAGCTAAAAAACAGTTTAATTAATGTTAAGTAAAATCTTCTTTTAAATTCTGAGCCAGTATTAAGCCAACTAGCTTTAACTGAAGTGTATCTCTTTAGTCTGAGAAAGCCAAACATAAAAGTATATCCTGCATTCTTTATAAAGTGATACTAAGATTTTGCTAAAAATCACATTCAAAAGGTAGCAGACATTTTTACAGCCACAAAGCTAATATTTTGATAAATATTTTCTATAAAGTACAACCCAAAAAGGTCTGGGCTAAAAATGTGACTTGAGCCTATTTATTAAGTTTGATGAATTCTCCTACCCAAACAAATAAGACACTATAAATGACTCTTAGGAGATGGCATCCTAAATTAAAGATGCCTATTTAAAAACATTCAAGTATGATAAATGATAGTATGGAGAAGGAATATTACAGGAAGGCTAAATTGATTATTTTTACCTAAAGATTATAAAACAGACCTGACAATGAGACTAATTTTCTTATGGCTTCCATTTTATATATCATGTTTAGGAAGGAGTTACTTGAAGTGATAGAATTTATGTTAGGGCAAAATTTTACCATTCCACTAAAAAGAGATAACATGGAGATGTTTTTCAACATAATGTTGACTTAATTTGTTGCCTTATAGATACCTTGCTAAAACCATAAAAGACTCCCCTCTAAAAAAATCTTTTTTAAATGTATACACTGTTATGTGATAAATTAAGGAGTCAAGTTCTTTTTCTCATAATTTCTCAGTTATGCTATTATTTCATTCAAAAGTTTAATTTGCTCTGACTAAACTCTTTTGGGATATTTGGATTTATCTTTGCATAGCTTTCTATCTCACTCTTCTTAATAAATATGAAATTCTATAGACAAGACCTTTCTCAGAAAACCATTTTTATGAACAGTTTTCATAAATTACATACTTTTTAAAAGTTACATTGCTAATTCAAATGCATTTATATTTAATGCATTAGTAGGTAGAATTTTTTTGGAGTAAAATCTTCACTAAAGTCTATTTGTAACTGTACATTTTGTTTGTAAATTTTGGCTTGAATATATTTGCTGTTTTGGATACTGCATTTTTTATAGGTATCCTTTCACATTTAGAGCATAGTCTCTTTCAAAATAATGTTCTACATTACCTTTCCACAGGTGATGTGATAGTTAATATTATGTATGCCAAAAGAAAATGGCTTAATTTTAAGCATGTGATTAAGTATATTTGATAGTAAGTGCTCAAAGGAGTTAGATCTGTCAGTACTTTTGAACATCTCCTCTGTTGGGAAGTAACTAGACTGTCATCTCTTTTCAGGCAGAGGCTTGCACATCTTGGTATTTCTGGTACACAATTACCCAGAAGAGTGCCTTGCCTATAATCCTTATTATTTAAAAAATATTTTTGACTGAATGAATTTAGACTCCTAATGAGAAATTGGAATAACTTGATTGTAAATTATTACAGTTTCTTGACAGTTTTACCTTAAGTGGATATTATTTCAAGATCCTCATTAAATTAATAATTACCAAAGACAGTTACAGAATCAGTGAAAGGAAAACTAATATCACATTTGTAGTTAAAGAGCCATAGGATCAAGATTAGGGAAGGAAAAACTTTGTTTGAATGAAAACATAGCTGATATCAATCACCAAAAAGTGGCTTTTTGTGGGTTGAGTCCCTTTTCCTCATGTCTCCAATATGATTAAGGTTGAATCTTTCATTGATTTCCCATTAGAAACATATAGACAGGTTGGAGATTTATCACAAATGGAAATTATTGAAAGTCTGACAGATGAACAAAGAAAGAATTTGGCTGTGCCTGTCACTGACAACTAGACTGTAAAATCAGAAAAAAAAGTGGGCCTGTGAACATAAGCAGGTTCAGGACAAGTTAGGGAAACTAAAATTATATCAGCTTTGGAGTATCCTCACTAGTTGCAACACACAGGTGTACAGTATGATACAATGAAATTTAAGCAACAGTTGTTCCGAGCAACTATTTTGTTGATAAGGTAATTTACATTTATGTTTTTTAGGAAATATTAGACCAAAGATGATTCAAAATTGAAATCTGTAGGCTAATCACTAAGCTTTAATATTAATATGTAAAAACCCTTTTGATTGATTTAAAAATCAAATTGGCCAATTATCTTGTGTGATGACCTCACAGTATTTTTTTTTTTTAAGTATGAACTTAAAATAAGTAGAGTAAGTAGACGAGTTTAGTAAAATTCTGTCGTTACTGTTTGGTCTGGACCTAAAAACCTTGATCTATCTTAAATCAGTGTGGCAGGGTCAGTGAGAAACATGGCATATCTCCCTAGATCAGCAATATTTACTCCATGTGAAGTAAAAATATTTTTATATTAAAACATACCAATGTACTGAGCAATATTTGCATTAATTTTTAGTGTAAATCACAAGACTTCAAAGCAATTTTAATATTGCACTAGGTCCTTTGTTCTCCTTACTGCAGAACACTGAAGATTCTTTGGACACAATTTTGGATGTTAATGATACTCTATATTAAAAAGAAAAAAAAATCCTTTATCTTATGTCCTGGAAACACAAATAGCACGATGAATTTTCGCTAAAAAAATAATTTTGTTTGAATATATATGGAACTTCAGGTGTGTACTGTTTTAATGCAGTTTTATAATAGATATTTCTAGGTTCTTTGGAGTCCTTATACATACTGATTTCTTGTTCTACACAACTAGGTATTGGTAAGGAAAGTGGGGTGAGGATTTTGATTTGTAATCTACATCCCCATGCATTCATACCCATTCTCACCTATTTCTCTGCTATCTAATTAGAAGAGATACTACTCTTTCCAAAACCTAACCTTTGGATTCCTTTCCTCCTTTCTACATAAAACTAATTCATCAATAACAATAAAAATGACAATGGCTATCATCTGTTGAATGTTTTTTATGTTCTAGGCACTGTGCTAACCACTTCTGTATACATGATTTCATTAAACCCTCACAACCACCTTTTGTGATGGATGTACTTTTATTTTATGAATGAGGAAACTGAGGCAATGAACTTAAGTAACTTTCCCCACATGACACATCTATGGATAAGAAGTTGGGTCTCAAACTCAGCTCTAAACCAGATTTTATGTTGTGGGGACTCCCACATACCAAGAAAAGGAAGGTTTTACTCGGGTATATATACCTACATGCTCTTTAGAGAACTGTTTGCGTATTTTATCAAGGGGGTAGACACCTGGCTATAAGCATGTAAGCACAGGGAAGAGGGGCAATTGGTCAATACAAAGACCTCCAATTATCGTACTAATATCAGCCCCACTCCTCAGCTCCTTCGTTAATTTTCTAGCAGTTTCTGATGCTAGAGCCTTTCTGGGGTTGTACTGGACTGCTCAGACACACCTCCCCAGAAGCATATTCTGGGAGGCTGCTAGGCTAGTGCTTGCTTTTCTCTGCCACCCAGTTCATGCTCTTTTATCCATTTTGTCTTTGGATGTGTCTGGTCTGATAATAGATACCCCATTCCCTACATCTTGATGGTATAGTCACGTGTTTATTCCTTTAAACTGGAGGAGAAGATATAGAGGCATGT
Organism: Phocoena phocoena; assembly: GCF_963924675.1. Classification (NCBI taxonomy): domain Eukaryota; kingdom Metazoa; phylum Chordata; class Mammalia; order Artiodactyla; family Phocoenidae; genus Phocoena; species Phocoena phocoena. The sequence continues at coordinate 69,637,256 of NC_089227.1, read as the reverse complement.
GTTCACTATCTTGACCTCAAAGCCAAAAGTAAGCTTCATTTAAAAAAAAAAAAATGGTGAGGGCTTCCCTGGTGGCGCAGTGGTTGAGAGTCCGTCTGCCGATGCGGGGGACACGGGTTCGTGCCCCGATTCGCGAGGATCCCACATGCCGCGGAGCGGCTGGGCCCGCGAGCCATGGCCACTGAGCCTGCGCGTCCGGAGCCTGTGCTCCACAACGGGAGAGGCCACAACAGTGAGAGGCCCACGTACCGCAAAAAAAAAAAGGTGAAATTGACTTTTACTTCTGGTTAGTATATAAAATACAAAAGAACTTTGATCCAGCGGAAACATAAGAAAAATTCCAGGTTAAAATAAACATACTCTTTATTGGAGCTGCTGCAGAATAGTACATACAAGCAAATCTAGGTGAAATAAATCCCAGAGAGCAATAATTTCTTCATAAATCAGCAGAGACTGCAGCAGCTTCTATACCTGGGGCAAATTCCTGCCTTGAGTGCTAGTATGTTAGAATCGGAGCTGCCATGGACTGGGAGATTTTGCAGGAAAGAGGAAACCAGGCAAACTTTTTTTTTTTTTTTTTTTTTTTTTTTTTTGCGGTACGCGGGCCTCTCATTGTTGTGGCCTCTCCCGTTGCAGAGCACAGGCTCCGGACGCGCAGGCCCAGCGGCCATGGCTCACGGGCCCAGCCGCTCCGCGGCATGTGGGATCTTCCTGGACCGGGGCACGAACCCGTGTCCCCTGCATCGGCAGGCGGACTCTCAACCACTGCGCCACCAGGGAAGCCCCAGGCAAACTTTTGACAGCATTATGGGCTGGTGAGACGGGTCTGCAAGGGCAGTGAGCAGTTGACCAAACAATTCTGCCCCCTTTCCCTGGAATTTTGCCAAGAAAATGGCAGTGGAGGAGAGCCTCATAAGCGAAGAGAATTCATGCAGCTTTGCACATCACACTTAATTGCCAGGGTTGGAATCAAATATGAATCTGAACTATGTAAAACAGACTTATTCCAGTTCAAACACTAAAAAGACCAAATCACTCAGTATCTTGGCAGATGAGGCATGGGAAGTTAGGGACTGGGCTAACTGAAGGTGAACTGAATCTGATTAAAGCTTCTGCCCAGTTCTGGCTCAGATAAACCTGTGGGAGATTCGGAAGGGTAAGTCCCTCACCTAAACCACCTAGAATGAAAAGCATGCCATTTCTGAACAGACACAAATTACACTTTTCACTGTTCTTATATGCATAATACAGAATACATTTTTTTAAATTATAAGACATGAAGAGGGGAGGAATTGGACCCATTATCAAGAGTGAGCAGTCAAAAGATAGACTTGTAGATTACTAGCACACAAGAATTTTCAAACCAAATGGATATTCTAGGACTAATAAATATGTCAGAAAACTTTAAATCACAGGATGGTACTTGGGGGTGAGGGTTAGTCCCTAGCATAGGATGTCAGAGTGTGGCAGGAACCACAAAGCGGAGCTATCTGGCATAGACTAAGGAGGACATCCACACCAGGGACAAGGGAAAGATGATAATGGGAGATTGATTACATAAGCACGGATTTATCAAACATGAAAATATATTTAAGATGATGGGAGCAGATTCTTCTGTTGACGAAGGGAATTGCAAACATGGAAATGGAGAGAGCTAGCATAGTCACTAAGGTGTTGGAGTCGAAGAGACAGTATTAGATATAGAAATTAATAAGATGTAAATATGTGTAAGGATATGTGTTTATGTTTTTATACATGTAATCCCTAGCTTTGTTTACTAAGAAGGTCTGAGATTACCAGTGCCTCCATAGCAATGAACACACCTAGATCCCAGATCATGGCTTCTGCATATTATTCTCCACTGAAAGGATCCAGGGCTCTTTGGAGAAATAACTGATTACTTCTAATGAGCCTGGAATATGTTAGTTCCAGAGAGCTGGGACAATTTGAGCATTAGGAAACTAAGTACCCTTACTAAGTGCCCATACACACATATATGTATATCTATATGTGTATATGTATACATATATACATATGCATACATACTTCATGACTTTGATGAACAGGACAGTAATGTTAAAACAAAGAGGCAGAGGAGGAACCAAGATGGAGGAGTAGAAGGACGTGCTCTCACTCCCTCTTGGGAGAGCACCAGAATCACAACTAGCTACTGGACAATTGTAGTTCCAGGAAGACACTGGAACTCACCAAAAAAGATACCGCACATTCAAAGACAAAGGAGAAGCCACAATGAGATGGTAGGAGGGGCGCAATCACAGTAAAATCAAATCCCATAACTGGTGGATGGGTGACTCACAGACTTGCGAACACTTATACCAGAGAGGCCCACCCACTAGAGTGAAGGTTCTGAGCCCCACGTCAGGCTTCCCAACCTGGGGGTCCGGCAATGGGAGGAGGAATTCCAAGAGCATCAGACTTTGAAACCTAGTGGGAATTGATTGCAGGACTTCGACAGGACTGGGGGAAACAGAGACTCCACTCTTGGAGGGCACACACAAAGTAGTGTGAGCATCGGGACCCATGGATAGGAGCAGTGACCCCAAGGGAGACTAAACCAGACCTACCTGCTAGTGTTTGAGGGTCCCTTGCAGAGGCGGGGGGTGGCTCTGTTTCACTGTGGGGACAAGGACACTGGCAACAGAAGTTCTGGGAAGTGCTCCTTGGTGTGAGCCCTCCCAGAGTCTGTCATAAGCCCCCAAAAAGAGCCCAGGTAGGCTCCAGTGTTGGCTTGCCTCAGGCCAAACAACAAACAGGGAGGGAACCCAGGCCCACCCATCAACAGTCAAGTGGATTAAAGTTTTACTGAGCTCCACCCACCAGAGCAACAGTCAGCTCTACCCACCACCAGTCCCTCCCATCAAGACTCTTAGATAGCCTCATCCACCAGAGGGCAGACAGCAGAAGCACTACAATCCTGAAGCCTGTGGAACAAAAAACCACATTCACAGAAAGATAGACAAGATGAAAAGGCAGAGGGCTATGTACCAGATGAAGGAAAAAGATAAAATCCCAGAAAAACAATTAAATGAAGCAAAGATAGGCAACCTTCCAGAAAAAGAATTCTGAATAATGATAGTGAAGATGATCCAGGACCTCAGAAAAAGAATGGAGCCAAAGATTGAGAAGATGCAAGAAATGTTTAGCAAAGACCTAGAAGAATTAAAGAACAAACATACAGAGATGAACAACACAATAACTGAAATGAAAACTACACTAGAAGGAATCAATAACAGAATAACTGAGACAGAAGACTGGATAAATGACCTGGAAAACAGAATGGTGGAATTCACTGCTGCAGAACAGACTAAAGGAAAAAGAATGAAAAGAAATGAAGACAGCCTAAGAGACCTCTGGGACAACATTAAATGCAACAACATTTGCATTATAGGGGTCCCAGAAGGAGAAGAGAGAGAGAAAGGACCAGAGGAAATATTTGAAGAGATTATAGTCGAAAACTTCCCTAACATGAGAAAGGAAATAGCCACCCAAGTCCAGCAAGCACAGCGAGTCTCATACAGGATAAACCCAAGGAGAAACATGCCGAGACACATAGTAATCAAATTGGCAAAAATTAAAGAAAAATTATTGAAAGCAGCAAGGGAAAAACAACAAATAACACAGAGGGAACTCCCATAAGGTTAACAGCTGATTTCTCTCTCAGCAGAAACTCTACAAGTCAGAAGGGAGTGGCACGATATACTTAAAGTGATGAAAGGAAAGAACCTACAACCAAGATTACTCTACCCGGCAATGATCTCATTCAGATTCCACGGAGAAATCAAAAGCTTTACAGACAAGCAAGAGCTAAGAGAATGCAGCATCACCAAACCAGCTCTACAACAAATACTAAAGGAACTTCTCTAAGTGGGAAACACAAGAGAAGAAAAGGACCTATAAAAACAACCCCCCCCAAAAAAAACCAAAAAAAACAAAACAAACAAACAAAAAACAAACCCAAAACAATTAAGAAAATGGTCATAGGAACATACATATCGATAATTAGCTTAAACGTGAATGCATTAAATGCTCCAACCAAAAGACACAGGTTTCCTGAATGGATACAAAAACAAGACCCATACATATGCTGTTTATAAGAGACCCACTTCAGACCTAGGGACACATACAGACTGAAAGTGAGGGGATGGAAAACGATATTCCATGCAAATTGAAATCAAAAGAAAGCTGCAGTAGCAATACTCATATCAAATATAAATAGACTTTAAAATAAAGAATGTTACAAGAGACAAGGAAGGCCACTACATAATGATCAAGGGATCAATCCAAGAAGAAAATATAACAATTATAAATATATATGCACCCAACATAGGAGTACCTCAATACATAAGGCAACTGCTAACAGCTATAAAAGAGGAAATCAACAGTAACACAATAATAGTGGGGGACTTTAACACCTGACACCAATGGACAGATGATCCAAAATGAAAATAAATAAGGAAACAGAAGCTTTAAATGACACAATAGGCTGGATAGACTTAATTGATATTTATAGGACATTCCATCCAAAAACAGCAGATTACATTTTCTTCTCAAGTGTGCATGGAACATTCTCCAGGATAGATCCCATCTTGGGTCACAAATCAAGCCTCAGTAAATTTAAGAAAATTGCAATCATATCAAGCATCTTTTCTGACCACAACGTTATAAGATTAGAATCAATTACAGGGACAAAAACGTAAAAAACACAAACACATGGAGGCTAAACAGTACATTACTAAATAACCAAGAGATCACTGAAGAAATCAAAGAGGAAATCAAAAAATACCTAGAGACAAAAGACAATGAAAACATGATGATCCAAAACCTATGGGATGCAGCAAAAGCAGTTCCAAGAGAGAAGTATATAGCTATACAAGTCTACCTCAAGAAACAAGAAAATCTCAAGTAAACAATCTAATGTTACACCTAAAGGAACTAGAGAAAGAAGAACAAAAAAAACCCAGAGTTAGCAGAAGGAAAGAAATCATAACGATCAGAGCAGAAATAAATGAAATAGAAACAAAGAAGACAGTAGTAGAGAGCAATAAAATGAAAAGCTGGTTCTTTCAGAAGATAAACAAAATTGATAAACAATTAGCCAGATTCATCAAGAAAAAGAGGGAGAGGACTCAAATTGATAAAACTAGAAATGAAAAAGGAGAAGTTACAAAAGTCACCACAGAAATACAAAGCGTCCTAAGAGACTACTACAGGCAACACTATGCCAATAAAATGGACAACCTGGAAGAAATGGACAAATTCTTAGAAAGGTATAACCTTACAAGACTGTACAAGGAAGAAGCAGAAAATACGAACAGACCAATCACAAGTAATGAAATTGAAACTGTGATTAAAAATCTTCCAACAAACAAAAGTCCAGGACCAGATGGCTTCACAGGTGGATTCTATCAAACATTTGGAGAAGAACTAACACCCATCCTTCTCAAACTCTTCCAAAAAATTGCAGAGGAAGGAATACTCCCAAACTCATTCTATGAGGCCACCACCACCCTGATACCAAAACCAGACAAAGATACTGCAAAAAAGAAAATTACAGACCAGTATCACTCATGAATACAGATGCAAAAATCCTCAACAAAATACTAGCAAACAGAACCCACCAACACATTAAAAGGATCATACACCACAATCAAGTCGGATTTATCCCAGGGATGCAAGGATTCTTCAATATATGCAAATCAATCAATGTGATACACCATATTAACAAATTGAAGAAGCAAAACCATATGATCATCTCAATAGATGCAAAAAAAGCTTTTGACAAAATTCAACACCCATTTAGATAAAAACTCTCCAGAAAGTGGGCATAGAGGGAACCTACCTCAACAAAATAAAGGCCATATATGACAAACCCACAGCAAATATCATTCTCAATGGTGAACAACTGAAAGCATTTCCTCTAAGATCAGGAAAGAGACAAGGACGTCCACTCTCACCAGTATTATTCAACATAGTTTTGGAAGTCCCAGCCACAGCAATCAGAGAAGAAAAAGCAATAAAAGGAATACAAACTGGAAAAGAAGTAAAACTGTCACTGTTTGCAGATGAGATGATACTATACATAGAAAATCCTAAGCATGCCACCAGAAAAGTACTAGAGCTATTCAATGAATTTGGTAAAGTTGCAGGATATAAAATTAAGGCACAGAAATCTCTTGCATTCCTATACACTAATGATGAAAAATCTGAGAGAAATTATGGAAACACTTCCATTTACCATTGCAACAAAAAGAATAAAATACCTAGGAATAAACCTACCTAGGGAGACAAAGGACCTGTATACAGAAAACTATAAGACACAGATGAGGGTTTCCCTTGTGGCGCAGCGGTTGAGAGTCTGCCTGCCGATGCAGGGGACATGGGTTCGTGCCCCGGTCTGGGAAGATCCCACATGCCACAGAGCGGCTCAGCCCGTGAGCCATGGCCGCTGAGCCTGTGTGTCCGGAGCCTGTGCTCTGCAACAGGAGAGGCCACAACAGTGACAGGCCCGTTTACCGCAAAAAAAAAAAAAAAAAAAAAAAAGACACTGATGCAAGAAATTAAAGGTGATACCAACAGATGGAGAGATGTGCCATGTTCTTGTATTGGAGGAATCAAATTTGTGAAAATGACTATACTACCCGAAGCAATCTACAGATTCAATGCAATCCCTATCAAATTACTGATGACATTTTTTACAGAAATAGAAAAAATCATCTTAAAATTTGTATGGAGACAAAAAAGACCCCAAATAGCCAAAGCATCCTTGAGGGAAAAAATCGTAGCTGGAGGAATCAGACTCCCTAACTTCAGACTATACTATAAAGCTACAGTAATCAAGACAATATGGTACTGGCACAAAAACAGAAATATAGATCAATGAAACAAGATATAAAGCCCAGAGATAAACCCACGCACCTATGGTCAACTAATCTATGACAAGGGAGGCAAAGATATACAATGGAGAAAAGACAGTCTCTTCAATAAGTGGTGCTGGGAAAACTGGACAGCTACAAGTAAAAGAATGAAATTCGAACACTCCCTAACAGCATAAACAAAAATAAACTCAAAATGGATTTGAGATGTAAATGTAAGACTAGACACTATAAAACCCTTAGAGGAAAATATAGGAAGAACACTCCTTGACATAAATCACAGCAAGATCTTTTTTGATCCACCTCCTCGAGTAATGGAAATAAAAACAAAAATAAACAAATGGGACCTAACGAAACTTCAAAGCTTTTGCACAGCAAAGGAAACCATAAACAAGACAAAAAGACAACCCTTAGAATGGGAGAAAATATTTGCAAACGAATCAACGGACAAAGGATTAATCTCCAAAATATATAAACAGCTCATGCAGCTCAATATTAAAGAAACAAATAACCCAACCAAAAATGGGCAGAAATAGACATTTCTCCAAAGAAGCCATACAGATGGCCAAGAAGCACATGAAAAGCTGCTCAACATCACTAATTATTAGAGGAATGCAAATCAAAACTACAATGAGGTATCATCTCACACCAGTTAGAATGGGGATCATCAGAAAATCTACAAACAACAAATGCTGGAGAGGGTGTGGAGAAAAGGGAACCCTCTTGCACTGTTGGTGGGAATGTAGACTGATACAGCCACTATGGAGAACAGTATGGAGGTTCCTTAAAAAACTAAAAATAGAATTCCCATATGATCCAGAAATCCCAGTACTGGGCATATACCCAGGGAAAACCATAATCCAAAAAGACACATGCACCCCAATGTTCATTGCAGCACTATTTACAATAGCCAAGTCATGAAAGCAACCTAAATGCCCATCAACGGACGATTGGATAAAGAAGAGGTGGTACATATATACAATGAAATATTACTCAGCCATAAAAAGGAACGAAATTGAGTCATTTGTTGAGACCTGGACGGATCTAGAGACTGTCATACAGAGTGAAGTAAGTCAGAAAGAGAAAAACAAATATCGTGTATTAATGCATGTATGTGGAACCTAGAAAAGTGGTACAGATGAGCCAGTTTGCAGGGCAGAAGTTGAGACACAGATGTAGAGAACAGACGTGTGGACACCAAGCGGGGAAAACCGCGGTGGGGTGGGCATGGTGGTGTGCTGAATTGGGTGATTGGGATTGACATGTATACACTGATGTGTATAAAATGGATGACTAGTAACTACCTGCAGTATAAAAAAACAAACAGACAAACAAAATAACTAATACTAAACTTTCTTTGGGTTATTTGTATGGAAATATGTTAATATAAATGTTTCAGACATTACATGAAATTTCTAAAAATTTTATATATTCTGGTATAATGTTATAAGTCATAATTCTAGTTATTACTTTAAAATGTATACCTCAGAAATAACTAAATTTCCTTGTCAATTGCATTATTATGAACTTTCATCAAATCTTTAACCGTGGTCATTTTTAAGTCTTTTGTCATTTACAGAAAGTTCTGTGTGTACTCTGATGCTTTTGCAAATATTTTCCTATAAAAGGGTTTCATCTTCAAGGAATTCATGGAAAAGTCTCTGACAAGTACAGGTTTTTGGTAACTGACTATACTGCTGAACTGAATGAATAAGCATTGTCAGAACTCTAATGGAAAACTGATGAACTCATAAAAGTGCTAACAAAAGATCAAGATGAAAAAAAAATTAATTACATAGGACTGCGTGAACTGATGAGGGTGATATTAATTTTGGTAACTTTGTTTGAATAAAAAAAAATCCCACAAGGACTCAGAGGCAAAAAATATACAAATCAATTTTCACTGCAAAGTAAAGAAGCTGTTACAGTGGAGGATTACTGGACTGAATGTCAATATTATGACATAGTATGAATGTGTTTCATGTTTGGTAATTGCAATCATTGTTGCTTTTGTTGTGGTCATCTATTTACAATGCTTGGTGTCAGTCTATCTCTTATAAAAATAAAATACAATGTGTGTGTGTGAAAAACAAAACAAAAAAACAAAACAAAAAAACAAAACAAAAACAAAGAAAAATAATGCTCTATTTTACATACTTAATATCTAATTTACAGTACATATTATATAACACATTTATAGCATATATATTTGCATAAATTAGAACATTATTTTCCAAATGGACTAGACTATATATATAAAAGACTACACACACACACACACACACACACACACACACACACACACACCAAGGAGAAGACTTTTTAAAGAATAAAAGGACTGCTTCACTCCTTAAACAAGAAGAAAAGAAAAGATCATGAGAGATTACTACAAGCAACTCTATGCCAAGAAAATGGACAATCTGGAAGAAATGGACAAATTCTTAGAAATGCACAACCTGCCAAGACTGAATCAGAAAGAAATAGAAAATATGAACAGACCAATCACAAGCACTGAAATTGAAACTGTGATTAAAAGTCTTCCAACTAACAAAAGCCCAGGACCAGATGGCTTCACAGGCGAATTCTATCAAACATTTAGAGAAGAGCTAACACCTATGCTTCTCAAACTCTTCCAAAATATAGCAGAGGGAGGAACACTCCCAAATTCCTTCTACGAGGCCACCATCACCTTGATACCAAAACCAGACAAGGATGTCACAAAGAAAGAAAACTACAGGCTAATATCACCGATGAACATAGATGCAAAATCCTCAACAAAATACTAGCAAACAGAATCCAACAGCACATTAAAAGGATCATACACCATGATCAAGTGGGGTTTACTCCAGGAATGCAAGGATTCTTCAATATACGCAAATCTATCAATGTGATAAATCATATTAACAAAGTGAGGGAGAAAAACCATATGATAATAGATGCAGAGAAAGCTTTTGACAAAATTCAACACCCATTTATGATAAAAACCCTGCAGAAAGTAGGCATAGAGGGAACTTTCCTCAACATAATAAAGGCCATATATGACAAGCCCACAGCCAACATCATCCTCAATGGTGAAAAACTGAAAGCATTTCCACTAAGATCAGGAACAAGACAAGGTTGCCCACTCTCACCACTCTTATTCAACATAGTTTTGGAAGTTTTAGCCACAGCAATCAGAGCAGAAAAGGAAATAAAAGGAATCCAAAACGGAAAAGAAGAAGTAAAGCTGTCACTGTTTGCAGATGACATGATACTATACATAGAGAATCCTAAAGATGCTACCAGAAAACTGCTAGAGCTAATCAATGAATTTGGTAAAGTAGCAGGATACAAAATTAATGCACAGAAATCTCTTGCATTCCTATATACTACTGATGAAAAATCTGAAAGTGAAATCAAGAAAACACTCTCATTTACCATTGCAACAAAAAGAATAAAATATCTAGGAATAAACTTACCTAAGGAGACAAAAGGCCTGTATGCAGAAAATTATAAGACACTGATGAAAGAAATTAAAGATGATACAAATAGATGGAGAGATATACCATGTTCTTGGTTTGGAAGAATCAACATTGTGAACATGACTCTACTACCCAAAGCAGTCTATAGATTCAATGCAATCCCTATCAAACTACCACTGGCATTTTTCACAGAACTAGAACAAAAAATTTCACAATTTGTATGGAAACACAAAAGACCCCAAATAGCCAAAGCAATCTTGAGAACGAAAAAAGGAGCTGGAGAAATCAGGCTCCCTGACCTCAGACTATACTACAAAGCTACAGTAATCAAGACAGTATGGTACTGGCACAAAAACAGAAAGATAGATCAATGGAACAGGATAGAAAGCCCAGAGATAAACCCACACACATATGGTCAGCTTATCTTTGATAAAGGTGGCCGGAATGTACAGTGGAGAAAGGACAGCCTCTTCAATAAGTGGTGCTGGGAAAACTGGACAGATACATGTAAAAGTATGAGATTATATCACTCCCTAACACCATACACAAAAATAAGCTCAAAATGGATTAAAGACCTAAATGTAAGGCCAGAAACTATCAAACTCTTAGAGGAAAACATAGGCAGAAAACCCTATGACATAAAACACAGCAAGATTCTTTCTGACCCACCTCCTAGAGTAATGGAAATAAAAACAAAAATAAACAAATGGGACCTAATGAAACTTCAAAGCTTTTGCACAGCAAAGGAAACCATAAACAAGACCAAAAGACAACCCTCAGAATGGGAGAAAATATGTGCAAATGAAGCAACAGACAAAGGATTAATCTCCAGAATTTACAAGCAGCTCATGCAGCTCAATAACAAAAAACAAACAACCCAATCCAAAAATGGGCAGAAGAGCTAAATAGACATTTCTCCAAAGAAGATATACAGACTGCCAACAAACACATGAAAAAATGCTCAACATCATTAATCATTAGAGAAATGCAAATCAAAACTACTATGAGATATCATCTCACACCAGTCAGAATGGCCATCATCAAAAAATCTAGAAGCAATAAATGCTGGAGAGGGTGTGGAGAAAAGGAACCCTCTTGCACTGCTGGTGGGAATGTGAATTGGTTCAGCCACTATGGAGAACAGTATGGAGGTTCCTTAAAAAAGTACAAATAGAACTACCATATGACCCAGCAATCCCACTACTGGGCATATACCCTGAGAAAACCAAAATCCAAAAAGAGTCATGTACCAAAATGTTCATTGCAGCTCTATTTACAATAGCCCGGAGATGGAACCAACCTAAGTGTCCATCATCGGATGAATGGATAAAGAAGATGTGGCACATATATACAATGGAATATTACTCAGCCATAAAAAGAAATGAAATTGAGCTATTTGTAATGAGGTATGAGGTGGATAGACCTAGAGTCTGTCATACAGAGTGAAGTAAGTCAGAAAGAAAAAGACAAATACCGTATGCTAACACATATATATGGAATTTAAGAAGAAAAAAAAATGTCATGAAGAACCCAGGGGTAAGACAGGAATAAAGACACAGACCTACTGGAGAATGGACTTGAGGATATGGGGAGGGGGAAAGGTGAGCTGTGACAGGGTGAAAGAGAGTCATGGACATATACACACTACCAAACGTAAGGTAGATAGCTAGTGGGAAGCAGCCGCATGGCACAGGGAAATCGGCTCGTTGCTTTGTGACCGCCTGGAGGGGTGGGATAGGGAGAGTGGGAGGGAGGGAGACGCAAGAGGGAAGATATATGGGAACATATGTATATGTATAACTGATTCACTTTGTTATAAAGCAGAAACTAACACACCATTGTAAAGCAATTATACCCCAATAAAGATGTTAAAAAAAAAAAGAAAAGAAAAAAACAAAGAGGCATATTTTAATAAATCAGTAGAGGAGATAAAATAGAATACTAAATATATATACATATATATGTGTATGTATGTATATATTTGATTAATTCCAAAGAAGGTAGGAAAGGAAGAACAGAGAATCATTAAGAAAAATAGAAAACAAATAGTGAGATGCCAGATTTAAAATTAACCCTATTGATAATTACATTGAATATAAATGAAGTAATGGTTTCAATTAAAAGTCAGAGATTTTTCAAACTAGATCAGAGTTTCTCAGCCTCAGCACTACTGACATTTTAGGCCACGTAATTGTTGTAGGAGGTGCACTGCAGGCTATTTAACAGAATCTGTGGGCTCTACCCACTAGATACCAGTAACACCATCCCTTTCCCTTCAGTTATGACAACCAAAATTGTCTCCAGATATTTCCAAATGTGCCCTGAGGGATAAAATCAGCCCTGATTGAGAACCACTTGGCTAGATGAAAACCAAGGCCAACAATATGCTGTTTACAAAACACCACATGTTAATTATAAAGACACAGATAGTTTTAAAGGAAACGGATGGAGAAAAGATGCAAATATTAACTGTAAGAAAGCTGGTATGACTATATTAATATCAGACAATGCAGATTTGAAGAAAAAGGGCATTTCCAGAAAAAGAAATATTTCATAATGATAAAAACAATCTACTTATCAAAAGGACTTAAATGTGCATGCACCTAGTAACAGAGCTTCAAAATACATGAACCATAAACTGACAGAAACAAAGAAAAAAGACAAAATCTATAACCATATTTGGAGACTGAAACACTGCTCTTTCATTAACTGCTAGAATAACTAGATGAAAATCAGTAAGGTTATACAAGATTTGACGCTTTTAACCAATTGACCTAAATGATACTTCTAGAATATTACAGTCAACAACCACAGAGTATATAGTCTTTTCAAGTGCACCCGGAAGGTTCACCAAGATAGACCATATGCTGGGCCAAAATACGAGTCTCATTAAATTACAGATGACTGCAATCAAACATTTTCTATGAAAAGAGGAATACATTAAAAATCAAAAATGAAAAGGTATCTACAAAAATCCTCAAATATTTTAAAGTAACATACTTCTAGATAACTGCTGGGTCAAGAAAAAAGTCACAGGGTAATTTAAAAATATTTTAAATTCAACATCAAAGTTCTTCAGAATAATTTGTTTTCATACACCCTTTCTCAGGACCAATTGGCTTTGGATGGTCAAAAAAAAAGCTTCATTAAAACCGTTCAACTGCTTTCCTTGAATCCTTGGTCAATCAGTTACCCTTTGTTTTTGACCTCACACTTATAGGAATGGAAAGCTAAAAAAAGCACTATTATATTCAGTTTGTTATTCAGGGAAAGGTGGAAAATAACTAAAAAGATTTCCAGCTTCCTTTATTTTATAAGTCCAGATATTATTGTTTTCTTTGAGTGTAATGGGTATTAGGACTGTAGAAAATTATGGTTGTAACTAGCTTTCTGCAAGTAAGGTGTTTGCAAGTAGGAATGATCTTATAATGTTACCTGTGATGTGAAAAGGAATTATTTTAATGATGGATTTTGATCAAGATAAAATTTTTAAAAATCTACATGTAGACATACCAGGGAAATTGCAGGAAAAAAAACAAAGAAAAATCTAAAGCAACTAGCTTTTTTTTTAAGGATAGATTATCTTCAAAGAGGCAAAATGTATACTGACAACTCTACTTAAGCAAGGGCAGCAAGAAAAATCAAAGCACAATAGAACTATGAAATCAATGTGCTGAAAGAAAATAATGACCAACATAGAAGTCTACCTCCAGCACAAATATCCTTCAGGCATGACGATGAAATAAAGATATTGTTGGGCAAAAATTTAGAGAATTTACTACCAGCAGAACTTCAGGAAGGAATTAAGTATATCCTTTGGGCAGAAGGAAACATTCATGGTTTAGAAGGTTAGCTATGTAGGAAGGAAAGAATTCCAAAGAAAGCCATAAATACATGGTAAATCTAAATGAACATTGACTATGTAAAGTAATAATAATAACCTGATGTTTAAAGTATAGAGAGTATTAAAATAGAAAGCATATGTAAATAATAGCATATTGGTTGTATTTTCCTGTGGAGGGTTAAAGTACTAATTAACTTACCATTTCTATCTAGGGTAAACAAAAATTGCCAAATTTTCAGACTAACAGAGAAAAAAGTGTAATTAAAATACTTAATGACTTCATAGAAAAGCAAGAAAGGGGAAAAAATAGAACATAGCATGAGCAGAATAGACAGAAAACAGCAAAATGGTAAATTTAAACCCACATTTACTGTTTTAAGACTCTTGAGGACAGTTCATGGGTGTATGATTGAAAAGAATAACTGATTTAATCACTTTACTTTGTCCAAAGAAGTTCTCCTTAATAAGTTCCCCCAATTGGAAATTTTAAAATGCTACTTCTCTCCCTGGTGGCGCAGTGGTTGAGAGTCCGCCTGCTGACAGGGGGCACGGGTTCGTGCCCCGGTCCGGGAAGATCCCACATGCAGCGGAGCGGCTAGGCCCGTGAGCCATGGCTGCTGAGCCTGCGCGTCCGGAGCCTGTGCTCCGCAATGGGAGAGGCCATAACAGTTAGAGGCCCGCGTACTGCAAAAATAAATAAATAAATAAAAATGCTACTTCTTGGATGCTTTAGATACCCTCAGCACCAGCAAGGCACTCTGCATGCATCCTGTCTTTTTATCCTCACAATGAACCTGCAAGGTGGGTTTTGTATACCCAAATTGGAGATGAGGATTGCCTGAGGTTGCTCAGGCGGTAAGTGACCAAACAGGATTCAAAACAGTTCAAACTCATCCCAACCAGAATATGCATCCAACCATGACACAATTCTTACCATTTAATAAACAAGGTTTGGTCATGTTATCTAACTATATCTTAAGTTTTTAACTGCCCAGAAGAAACAGAGGGACAAACGTTTTGCAACAAACCCAACTTTTAAAAAGTAAAATTCCTGAGATTCCTCAAGTTAAATAAATAGATCTTTAAAACAAATGTACCAAACTTAACCTACAGTCCTGTGCAAAGATACTCATATTCAAAGCAAGCATTTATGGAGATGCTATATGCATCTTATATTTTTCCATTTTGTGGCCCACAGTGCATATGCATTTCAGTTTCTACTTAGATCTTCATGTAATTCTGCCAAGAATATGCATTCATTTCTTGTTAAAAGTATTCATTTCTGAAGTGATTGATACCGGAGGACAATATAATTACATTAGAAGACATAATAATTTGCAAATTCATTTCCAGCCAAGATTTGTGCAAAATAAAATCTAATTTATGCCAAAGGATATCAAACTTGCTAATCAATTCTTTTTTAATGACTTTCCAGGAAGAAACTCGTGTTGGCTATGATTCTTTACACAGCACTGTTATCTTCCAACCATATTGCTTTTTACAAGTATTCAATCTATTTTTATGCTCTTTCAGAAATAAGGGTTGCATTATCTATTTACCACAAAATGAGAACTTTGTTGCTCAAATGATAGAAAAGGAAAACTTTGATTGTTTTCCTTCAAGTCATTTATTTCCAGGTATGTTCACGTTTATTTCCATCACTTCTTTACTGCTTGATCCCTAATGCCTTCTGTACTGATCTGTAACTGTATTTTAATATTATTCAATATAATGCTGAAGTGACTCTAGCTTGTCCCAAGACCATTACAAGAGAACAAGTTGGAGAAAGAAAAATCATCACTAGAAAAGATAAATGGGTGACACACTGGACCTTAAACTCTGTTTCTAATGGAAATTCCCATGTAGTAGATGAAAAGTTACCAGAAAACATGAACTGCCTCATTAACTTTATGCCCAAGTTCTATCAGCAATTGAATTTTAATGCCTATGTTCATCATTTATGAGCTCTTCCCATTCTTTATATACATTTAAAATTAAGCTTTATAAGATGAACTAGTTCCATGGTGATGCTCACTAAATCATCTATATAAAGCACTTTAAAGAATTATTCACGGAGAAGAAACATAAAGCTGATGAGCAAGAATTGTTTTGTGATACAAATTACTGATTATCAAAGTCAAATGTGGCAGCTATAATTGCCACTCTATTTGAAATAACCTTAATAATTGTCAACATATCATGAAGATATTTTTGGAAAAATAGGACAATATTGTTTTCTTTTTTTTGTATTTCCACAGCATCTTTCAGCCAAGGTTTCTGACAATACTACAGTGTGGCCATCTGCATCACCAACATATTTGTCATTGACAGAGAGAAAACAGATTTGGAAATTGTTGCACATCAAAACAAAGCCGATTAAAGTGAGCCAAAGACATCAGTTTTCAAAGCGGCTTCTAAAATGCCAATTCTATAGACTCAGTAAATAATCCATTGAGCTTTGTAGAGTTGTGTGGAATAGTTTTTTTTCCTTTTAATAGAGAGCCATATTTTAAAAAGTAAGTAGAGAACTAGGTTTTAAACATGATTTTGTTAGTTTACTTATAGTTGGTGGTGAACAAAACTGTTAAGGCTAGCTTTGCTGTTACTGGAACTAAGTAAAAAATAATTTTCCAGAAGCCAGGCTGATATGGGAGATATTTTTTACTTTACCCCTAGAGGATAGCTAACATTGGCTCACATAGCCAACCTCTGTTGTAAGCCTTGATATATGTTAACTCATTTAATCCTTTCAACAATCCTGTGAAGGAGGTACTATTATTATCAATATTTCAGGAATGAGAAAATGAGGCAGAAGGGAAAAATAAATCACTTGGATCCTTCAGTAGGAAAGGGAAGGATCCCATCTAGGTGGTCTGGCTCAGAAGCCTAATTCTAACCAAAGTGCTATCTCTCTTCAATTGAAGTGTTCAAATTGAGTGTAAAATGTTTTCTTTCATCAAAAGCATAGAAGAATAGTTGGAGGAATTCTAGTATATTGCAGGAAGCCTCAAAGAATCTTTAAAATGGAGCCACTCATTAATTGGATTAGTGAACCCCCATCAGTGGGTTCTTCCCTCTCTAACAGAAGACTGACTTGCAGACTTTCACCTCTGACACTTAAAGTCTTGCTCAGTGCTCTACTTTATATCATTTAATCCTCACAACAACTTTATAGAATACAATGGAATTATTATCTTCATTTAAATCAACACACGATGTGGACTTCTGTGAAAATTAGGGCAGAGGACACTACAAATATTCTGAAAACGCCAAGGGTTAAATATAGTTCTACATCCTTTTTATATATTTGTGAAAAGTTTTCCCTTAAAAATTTGAGACCTCAAATATCAACAGATATTCTGATAGTCTGTTCTATAACAAAGTTTTCTTTTTCTTTTCTTTTTAACTGAAGCATAGTTGATTTACGATATTGTGTTAGTTTCAGACATACAGCAAAGTGAATCAGTTGTGTGTATATATATATATATTTAGATTCTTTATTTAAAAAATTATTTATTTATTTTTGGCTGTGTTGGGTCTTCGTTGCTGCACACGGGCTTTCTCTAGTTGCGGTGAGCGAGGGCTACTCTTCGTTGCAGTAAGCGGGCTTCTCATTGCAGTGGCTTCTCTTGTTGCAGAGCACGGGCTCTAGAGCACAGGCTCAGTAGTTGTGGTCCACGGGCTTAGGTGCTCTGCAGCATGGATCTTCCCGGACCAGGGGGTGAACCTGTGTTCCCTGCATTGGCAGACGAATTCTTAACCACTGTGCCACCAGGGAAGTCCCAGATTCTTTTCTAAGTTATTACAAGATATTGAATATAGTTCCCTGTGCTATACAGTAAATCCTTATTGTTTATCTACCATATATATAGTGGTGTGTACCTGTTAATCCCATACTCCTAACCCAACCCCTTTCCCCTTTGGTAACCGCATGTTTTTTTCCTATGTCTGTGAGAGTGTTTCTGTTTTGTAAATTCATTTGTATTATTTTTTTTTTAGATTCCACATATGAGTGATATCATATAATATTCGTCTTTCTCTGTCTGGCTTACTTTACTGTGATAATCTCTAGGTCCATCCATTATAACAAAGTCTTTCTAACATAGATAAATTAATACAGGAGATATATGGGGTGACGATGTTAAGATAATGTGGAAACTGGGTTGGTTCGTAGACTTTTTCCAAGTCAAGGGCATTTGAAATTGCAGAAACAGAAAAAGGAAAAGAAAAAGCCCTCTGCTGGGCTGGTAACCTGGCAACATGAGCCTTTTTTGGCTGTATTTTAGAAAAATTAGCAGCAAGAGCCTATTCGCAGGGCTCTCTCGGAGAGAAGCACCACCGCCTGGGGCAGTTCTTGGCTGCTGGCAGGTCCACTGCCTCCTGTGCCTGCTGTGAATGCAGCCCCACAAGTTCTGATCTCCATGTCGTTTGGCTTCGTCTCAGCAGAGACTAGTCCTTGCCTAATTAAATTTTGTCCTCATTCCTAGTCTACTGTTTTGTGCGATCTATATTCCTTGTGGCAGATTCCAGCTACACTGAGCTGCCTGCCTTGATGGGCCATTTTAATCCCTAGTTATGAATGAAGATTTTTTTTTTTTTTGGTGATGGTTGCTGTTATCAGTGCTCTTCTTATCATTATGTAGGATAGCTTATAATGCAAAACAATGAAATAATCATAAACATAATCAAATGGAAAATCTTTTTTAAATGGTAACATATTTTCAGATATTGCAGTTCTCTACCTCCATGTTTGCTTTTTTCTACCAGGTTCTAAACCTGGTGTGTGAGAGGGGAGAATATCAAAGTTGCCAAGGAAAAATTCTGTATAACTCATACCTTTCTACCCTTCCCTTCTGCAAGACTATGTTATGTTGAAAACCACCATTCTTGAGGGGGAAAAGTGGAGTATAACCTACATTTCCCTAATCCCTCAAAATTTTAAACTCAAAGAGTTTCAGGATCCTTAGGAATTTATAGATTTTTTTTTTGATGTCAGGTAGGAAGGTTCTATGTTTAAATGCACTTATGTAACAAGCTTTCCTTAGAGCAAGTAAAAGCATCCTGTTTAATGTTAAGTACTACCATGTAAGATGTATCAGTATATATTTTTTGCAGCAATTTTAAAGATTCTTTCAAATCTAGATTGACAAAGAGGCTGTTAGTTTTAAAAATATCAGTTAAAGGGAAAAAACTAAAGACTCCTCTTAATTCTCTGAAGGTTTTCAGAGTAAAATTATTTCCATCTTGATTTTCACTTAAAGAAATCTTAGCTTTTTTTTCTTACTTTAAATATGTATGTACTTTGTCATTTTCTGTATCTCCCAAGTGGCTATTCTATCCTGAAGTTGGCAGGCATTCCTTTAGGCTGGTGGCCCTCAGGTGAGTAAGAAATGCAGTTGAGATTGAAGAAATGCTGTGTCTGCTCAAACTATCTCCTCTTTCTTCCACTGTGTCTGCTATCTAGCTTGAAATATTTGCTATTAAAATCATACCCCCCATCCCCAAGTTAGACAATTGGGGAAATGTTGAGAATCTCTTTTATTAGTTGGGACAACTGAGTTTTATTTATTTACAATTTATACTCTACATATTGCCAACATATTTGTGGCAGTCAACAATAAAACTTGTGTCCATTATGGAAATGAAAAGTAATCTTTCCCCTCTTTCGTACTTATCCCTCCTAATAATAAAAAAGCAAAAGTCAACTTTGAATCAACATTTGTTAAAATTGTCAGAAAACATAAGCCAAAATAACATTTGATTATTTCATATCAGAACATTCTGGTAATCTTAGGCAAAGGGGAAACTGGATAGGTAGGAAAAAGGTTTTATTTAGGATTAAAGAAATGTGCCAGTTACTAAGATTTTGACTCTCCTTCCAGGTGTTTTATGTGATACTGGAGTGGGGACTTTGCAAACCTCTTTGCCAGATGACTCCCTATTAAGCTCTACCAATTGTGCTCTGTGTGTGTGGGTGTGTGGGTGTGTGGGTGTGAGAGAGAGAGAGAGAGAGAGAGAGAGAGAGAGAGAGAGAAGTTTTAAATACATACAACATCTTTCCTTTGTTCTTCCAGCTCTAAGGGAGGTAGCTGCTTCCTCATTTTCTCTTTTTTGCCTTTTCAGTCACCCACTTAACTTTATACTTAATTGATAATTACTTATGTTCTATTTTCTCTGTTAAGTGACTAGTCTGACTGCAGTCTCCTGACTAGATCTTAACGGATACCAGGCAGTGTCTCTTAACATGTTTACTTACATGAAGCAGTAAGCCTCCTAAGACAGTCACACACTCTTCCTGAGCTATTAAGGTAAAGGTCTTCCCATAATATCCAATTTTTGTTAAATATAATGTTTCTTTTAACAAAGAAGCATGTAAAGCATTGTTTTATTCCCTTTTTAATTTTTGGTAAAATACTTATTGTAAAGATTGTAATTTGCTTCCTTTGGATGTGTAAATGGACTATGTTAGTCAGACCCATGATTGCATGAATCACACATGGGTAGGAAAGCTCCAAATCACCCACCAGGGCTAATTTTTCTATATGATAGCTTGGTAAATAAAATGAGGATTGTGGTCCTAGAAGTTTAAAAACTAAACCCAACTGGAAACCTGGTTTCTTTAATGATTCACTATCAGAATATTTAAAAACAAAAAAATTTTAGAGTTGTTAGAAAGACTGCTAGTTCTATAAAGAAAGGTGATTATATTAAGAGTCAGTGATTATTTTTTGCATGAAATTTAACTTTCAGCTTTCTGACAAGCCACAGCACCATTGTTGTTATGGACAAGTAAAGTTCACTTTTTCTTCCACAAGAAACTTGCAAACTGTTTTGCAAGAATGGCGAGGAATTATCTTTTAAAAACTTCTAGGCATCTACAAGAGACCCACTTCAGACCTAGAGACACATACAGACTGAAAGTAAGGGGATGGAAAAAGATATTTCATGCAAATGGAAACCAAAAGAAAGCTGGAGTAGCAATTCTCATATCAGACAAAATAAGAAATGAAAAAGGAGAAGTAACAACTGACACTGCAGAAATACAAAAGATCATGAGAGATTACTACAAGAAACTCTATGCCAATTAAATGGACAACCTGGAAGAAATGGACAAATTCTTAGAAATGCACAACCTGACAAGACTGAACCAGGAAGAAACAGAAAATATGAACAGACCAATCACAAGCACTGAAATTGAAACTGTGATTAAAAATCTTCTTCCAACAAACAAAAGCCCAGGACCAGATGGCTTCACAGGCAAATTCTATCACACATTTAGAGAAGAGCTAACACCTATCCTTCTCAAACTCTTCCAAAATGTAGCAGAGGGAGGAACACTCCCAAATTCCTTCTACGAGGCCACCATCACCTTGATACCAAAACTAGGCAAGGATGTCACAAAGAAAGAAAACTACAGGCCAATATCACTGATGAACATAGATGCAAAAATCCTCAACAAAATACTAGCAAACAGAATCCAACAGCAAATTAAGAGGATCATACACCATGATCAAGTGGGGTTTATTCCAGGAATACAAGGATTCTTTAATATACGCAAATCAATCAAAGTGATAAACCATATTAACAAAGTGAAGGAGAAAAACCATATGATCATCTCAATAGATGCAGAGAAAGCTTTTGACAAAATTCAACACCCATTTATGATAAAAACCCTGCAGAAAGTAGGCATAGAGGGAACTTTCCTCAACATAATAAAGGCCATATATGACAAACCCACAGCCAACATCGTCCCCAACGGTGAAAAACTGAAAGCATTTCCACTAAGATCAGGAACAAGACAAGGTTGCCCACTCTCACCACTCTTATTCAACATAGTTTTGGAAGTTTTAGCCACAGCAATCAGAGAAGAAAAGGAAATAAAAGGAATCCAATTCGGAAAAGAAGAAGTAAAGCTGTCACTATTTGCAGATGACATGATACTATACATAGAGAATCCTAAAGATGCTACCAGTAAACTACTAGAGCTAATCAATGAATTTGGTAAAGTAGCAGGATACAAAATTAATGCACAGAAATCTCTGGCATTCCTATACACTAATGATGAAATATCTGAAAGTGAAATCAAGAAAACACTCCCATTTACCACTGCAACAAAAAGAATAAAATATCTAGGAATAAACCTACCTAAGGAGACAAAAGACCTGTATGCAGAAAATTATAAGACACTGATGAAAGAAATTAAAGATGATACAAATAGATGGAGAGCTATACCATGTTCTTGGATTGGAAGAATCAACATTGTGAACATGACTCTACTACCCAAAGCAATCTATAGATTCAATGCAATCCCTATCAAACTACCACTGGCATTTTTCACAGAACTAGAACAAAAAATTTCACAATTTGTATGGAGACACAAAAGACCCCGAATAGCCAAAGCAGTCTTGAGAACGAAAAATGGAGCTGAAGGAATCAGGCTCCCTGACTTCAGACTATACTACAAAGCTACAGTAATCAAGACAGTATGGTACAGGCACAAAAACAGAAAGATAGAACAATGGAACAGGATAGAAAGCCCAGAGATAAACCCACGCATATACGGTCACCTTATCTTTGATAAAGGAGGCAGGAATGCACAGTGGAGAAAGGACAGCCTTTTCAATAAGTGGTGCTGGGAAAACTGGACAGGTACATGGAAAAGTATGAGATTAGATCACCCCCTAACATCATACACAAAAATAAGCTCAAAATGGATTAAAGACCTAAATATAAAGCCAGAAAGTATCAAACTCTTAGAGGAAAACATAGGCAGGACACTCTATGACATAAATCACAGCAAGATCCTTTCTGACCCACCTCCCAGAGACATGGAAATAAAAACAAAAGTAAATAAATGGGACCTAATGAAACTTCAAAGGTTTTGCACAGCAAAGGAAACCATAAACAAGACAAAAAGACAACCCTCAGAATGGGAAAAAATATTTGCAGATGAAGCAACTGACAAAGGATTAATCTCCAAAATTTACAAGCAGCTCATGCAGCTCAATAACAAAAAAACAAACAACCCAATCCAAAAATCGGCAGAAGACCTAAGTAGACATTTCTCCAAAGAAGATATACAGACTGCCAACAAACATATGAAAGAATGCTCAACTTCATTAATCATTAGAGAAATTCAAATCAAAACTACAATGAGATATCATCTCACAGCAGTCAGAATGGCCATCATCAAAAAATCTAGAAACAATAAATGCTGGAGAGAGTGTGGAGAAAAGGGAACCCTCTTGCACTGTTGGTGGGAATGTAAATTGATACAGCCACTGTGGAGAACAGTATGGATGTTCCTTAAAAAACTACAAATAGAACTACCATATGACCCAGCAATCCCACTACTGGGCATATACCCTGAGAAAACCAAAATCCAAAAAGAGTCATGTACCAAAATGTTCATTGCAGCTCTATTTACAATAGCTCTATTTACAATAGAGGATGGAAACAACCTAAGTGTCCATCATCAGATGAATGGATAAAGAAGATGTGGCACATATATACCATGGACTATTACTCAGCCATAAAAAGAAATGAAATTGAGCTATTTGCAATGAGGTGGATAGACCTAGAGTCTGTCATACAGAGTGAAGTAAGTCAGAAAGAAAAAGACAAATACCGTATGCTAACACATATATATGGAATTTAAGAAAATAAAAAATGTCATGAAGAACCTAGGGGTAAGACAGGAATAAAGACACAGACCTACTAGAGAATGGACTTGAGGATATGGGAAGGGGGAAGGGTAAGCTGTGACAAAGTGAGAGTGAGGCATGGACATATATACATTACCAAACGTAAGGTAGATAGCTAGTGGGAAGCAGCCGCATAGCGCGGGGAGATCAGCTCAGTGCTTTGTGATCTCCTGGAGGGATGGGATAGGGAGGGTGGGAGGGAGGGAGAAGTAAGAGGGAAGAGATGTGGGGACATATGTATATGTATAACTGATTCACTTTGTTATAAAGCAGAAACTAACACACCATTGTAAAGCAATTATACTCCAATAAAGATGTAAAAAGAAAATAATCCCAACAACTTCTAGGCTTGGAACAGGGAGCAGATCAAGTCTATTAAATGGTGTTTGCCACCAGGCTATGGAGCAGGTAAATGAGCTAAAGTGAAGGGCAATAAGGCCCTGAGTGCTGGCAACATGGATGGTGGATTACAGTGTCGCTCTGAGGCAGTAAGTCAGATCCCCAGGCCCATGTGCTCTCCAGCAATCACTCAGCATCCTACACCAAGAACAGAGACCGCCAGAAGTCTTATGAGGATGGTTGCAAAACCATTGACTTAAAACCTGACTGGGGCAAAGGCTATTCCCAAAAAGCAGCAGCTCTTGATTTCTTAAACTTCTTTAAATCCGCCACTCGAACCTATGACAAGGTTTTAAAACATGAAGCAAACGATCCTCAGCTCAAAGAGGGTTTACAGAATATCGAGCCTCAGTCAGCAGAGATGAAATTCAAGAATGCTTTCAACATGTCCGATCTGTACCAGAAGTTGGAGAGTGATCCCAGGTCAAAGACACTGCTCATAGATCCTACCTACCAGGAACTGATAGAACAATGTCAAACAGGCCGTCTGACCTGGGCAAAAACTGCAACATCCCCAGATCGTGACTACCCTCAGTGTCTCCTTCGAGGCCATCTGGGCAGTATGGATGAGGAGGAAGAAGTTGAGACACCTCCACCACCACCTTCTCCCTAAAAGGAGACCAAGTCAGAGCCAATGGAAGAAGATATTCCAGGGAATAATAAGCAGGCACTGAAAGAAAAAGTTGGGGAAGGATGCCTGTAAGCAAAAAGACTTTGACACAGCCTTGAGACAGTATGACAGAAGCAACGGCCAGGACCCCACCAACATGACTCACATGACCAATCAAGCAGTCGTGTATTTCACAAAGGGCGACTAGAGTGAATGTCAGGAGCTTTGTTAGAAGACCATTGAAGAGGGGCTAGACACGAAGACTATGCTCGACAGATTGCCAAAGCTTATGTCAAATTGACAGAGCCTATTTCAAAGAAGGAAAGTACAAGGATGCCATCCATTTCTACAAATCTCTGGCAGAGCGCTGAACCCCAGATGTGCTCAAGAAATGCCAACAG
Organism: Phocoena phocoena; assembly: GCF_963924675.1. NCBI lineage: Eukaryota > Metazoa > Chordata > Mammalia > Artiodactyla > Phocoenidae > Phocoena > Phocoena phocoena. The sequence goes on along the minus strand of NC_089227.1, from coordinate 69,611,944 downwards.
GCAGAGAAAATCCTGAAGGAGCAAGAGTGGCTAGACCACATAAACGCTGGCCTGGCTTTGGAAATATCCCCAGGCCAGGAAGCACTATACAGAAGCCACCAAACAGGAACCCAAGAGATACCAAATTGTACAGCAGTCGAGCTACCTGCTTCATCAAAGTCCTGGAGTTTCAGCTGCCACTCAAGGACTGTGAGGAGTGTATCCAGCTAGAACTGACTCTCATCAAGGGTTATACATGGAAAGCAGCTGCCCTGAGAAGCAATGAAGGACCATACAAAATCCATGGATGTCTGCCAGAAGGCACTAGACCTGGACTCCATTGTAAGGAGGTAGCAGATGCTCACCATGGCTACATGATGGTTCTGTACAACCAACATGACAGCCCTGAAGATGTGAAGCGGTGGGCCATGGCCAAGGTGAAGCAGATGAGTGACCTGGCCATGTGGCTCATCCTGCAACAGATGCAGAAGGACCCCCAGGCACTCAGCGGACACATGAAGAATCCTGTAATAGTGCAGAAGATCCAGAAGCTGCTGGATGTGGGTCTGATTGCAATTCAGTGATGACTTGCTCATCATAACCCTTCCCTTCACCCTCATGTGGAAAAAGGAGCGGGAACTGTGGCAAGCAGCATAGAGCAGGAGAGAGAGAAGGGGAAAAGGCGAACATCTTCTCTATATGTTTATACAGACCTATGTGGAAGATACAGAGACTTGGTACTGGAGTCATTTGTGCAGCCTCTGGGCCCTCCTAGCACACACACGGTCTCTCCTGCTGCCCCAGGGTTTCATGTGTCCCACCCCTGGCGCTCAAGTCACTGTCCCAGCTGCTCTCGCATAGTTGGTGATTTGGGGGCCGGGAGTAGGCATGTATGTGGAGGGGAGGGTATTCTTCCCAACCTCAGGCTCCAAGTGTCTTCACACTATTAGCTTCATGACCCCTTCACCAACAACACAAGCCAGTCCAGCATGGTTACATGTTTAAAAAAAAAAAAAGAAAAGAAAAAGTAGTTCTGTTTATTGTTAGTACTGACCAGACAAAAGAAAGACAAAGAAAATACATCTTTGTTCAAGCTTAGTTCTTTTACAGGAATAGGAAACTAGAAGTCAATTCAGATCCTCTTATCATAGTTTAATTAATGAGAAAAGGTGACAGTGCATTATTATCAAGGTGTCTTTGGAAAAAGAAAGCAATTTATTAATAAAAGCAGCTTAAAACTTCACAACTGTTTTTAACGTTGACCTAAGAGCTCAGTATCTGTAGTGCTTTCATGGTCTACTGATGTAATATTTGGCACTGAGCAGACTGAATGTTTTACTCAACGTTTTGGGATTAAAATACAGAAACGTTCTTCCCATGTTCCCAAGTATGTAAACCTATTTATCTTGATTTATTTTTATAAAAGAACAAGGCCTCAGAAATACAGATACATGTTCTCTTCCCCAAAACAAAATGAACTCTATCCTTTGAAGCTGAAAAATAAAAATTTCAGAAGATTTTTGAATTTAGAAAGTTCTAAACCTTGAGACATAATATTCCAATTATGAAATCGTTACTGCACAGCAAGTAATTTTGGCCCAAATCTGTTCTCTTGAAATCTGAAGTCAACAGGAGTTCTGTGCAGGAGAAAATCACGTGCAACCAGTACAGGGCCACTCCTAACCTTAAAGCTTTTCAGTTCATGAAATATTTATGCATCCTAAACCGGATTTAAAAGTCATCACAGGCATCTACCTGCAGGCAAACTATTCAGTATTTTCTGCTTTCTCCACATACCAGCTGCCTAGGGTCCCACCCACTCCAGTTGAGTATTTCATACTATTCTCTATGCAACTCTATTCCACCACATCTGAATATCTGAATGCAAGAGATCATAGCTCCCAAGATATTTGGTGCAGGAAGGTCCCTAGAAGTCCTATGTATAATCACTGTGAGGTCTTCAGTTTCTTTTATACAGACAAAAGTCACTTCTCATCATTGATGACATTTCCCTCCTCATTCTATCCAGGTAGGAGCTGCTACAATCTTTCTTTGTTCCTATCAGTTATGTATTATCAACATTCATTTTCCCCTGTAGCATTTTGTATTAATTCACTATTCTTATCCGGAAAATAAAAATTTTATTTAAATTTTTTCTAATTAGTCCAGTAGAATTCCTTCCTTTCCCATAATAACCCTCTTAACGATGAATTTTTATTTCTTATTAGTTGTTATAATACTGGCTTACTTGAAGGAGTTGTAGCCTTTCCTTATATTGAATAAATATAACACATATTCAATGAATGCCTACTATTTTCACTGTGATATCCCTGGAAATTCTGTGGTGTAAAAGATGGATAAACTTCCTACCCTAATGGAGCTTACAGCCTAATGGTGAAGAGAGACATTAAACCGATCATCACACAAGTAATTAATTATAATGCTAGCAAGCATAAGAAAAAAAAATGCTACAAATGTACACATAAAGGGACTGGTAATCTGGCAGGAATTGTAGGCTATCAAAAATGATGCTCAGGGCTTCCCTGGTGGCGCAGTCGTTGAGAGTCCGCCTGCTCATGCAGGCAACACGGTTTCGTGCCCCGGTCCGGGAAGATCCCACGTGCCGCGGAGCAGCTAGGCCCGTGAGCCATGGCCATTGAGCCTGCGCGTCCGGAGCCTGTGTTCCGCAACGGGAGAGGCCACAACAGTGAGAGGCCCGCGTACCGCAAAAAAAAAAAAATGATGCTCAGCCTGAGATCTGATAATGATTAGGAGTTAACAGAGACAAACGGAAGAAGAAGTGTGTTACTAGAGTGAAAAGGATTTTGGCCTAGTTAGGAACTCACAGAATGTCACTGTGTCTGGAACTCAGAGCATAAAAGGGAAAAAGCTGCAAAAGAAAGCTGGAGCCAGATCCTGCTGAGTCTAGTAGGCTCTGAATTTTATTCAAGTTGCATTTGAAGTATTTTTAAGCAAGGGATTGCCATGATCAGCTTTGTAACTTTAAAAGGATCACTCCTGGAAAATGAAACAAAGTAACCATATGACTTAGATGGCGGGTCGTGGTGGGCGGGGGGTGGGGTGGGGGGGTGCCGAGAACAAAAGTGGATGAAGGAGGACTATTAGGGGCCTTTTATAGATGCCTAGGAGAGAAATGATGGATTTCTTGGATGATTGTGTTGGTATTGAAGAGGAAAAATACCTTAAACGTAAAGCTAATGAGATGTGGTTTTTAACCACAGCAACTGAATGGCTTGGATAGGTTTAAGGTATATGATTTTGTTGGGACATGTTTGAATATGGGCTAGAATATGAGTTCCAGGATGAGAGATTTTTTGGCTTTTTTGTTCACTGTTGCAACCTGTGCCTCCAGAGACATTCAAGTGGAGATGTTGAATAGGCAGCGAGATTATATGGAATTGCAGCTCAGAAGAGAGATTTGGGTTGGTATTAAAAATGTGGGAGTCAGGACTTCCCTGGTGGTCCAGTGGTTAAGAATCTGCCTTCCAATGCAGGGGACAAAGGTTCGATCCCTGGTCAGGGAACTAAGATCCCACATGCCAAGGAGCAACTAAGACCTGCAACTAAGACCCAACACAGCCAAATAAATAAATAAAAAATTTTTTTAATGTGGGAGTCTATTGTATATTAATGCATATATGAGGAATCTAGAAAAATGGTACAGGTGAGCCAGTTTGCAAGGCAGAAATAGAGACACAGATGTAGAGAACAAGCGTATGGACACCAAGCGGGGAAAGCAGGGTGGTGGTGGTGGGATGAATTGGGAGATTGGGATTGACATGTATACACTAATATGTATAAAGTAGATAGCTAATAAAAAAATAAAATAAATAAACTTTGTACCTGTTTTTAGAAAAAGAAATGTGCGAGTCAGCAGGATGTAGAATGTAGGTCCTCTCAGAAGCCAGGACAATACCGAGCTACTCTAGGGGAAGGCTGAAGAGTGGGAAAGTCAAGATCAAGCGCCGGTGACCAGCTCGCCTTCTAACAGCTCTCTGCCGCACCATGTGGTTGCCAAAACATTTCATCATTCTCATCATGATCTCTGTGAGACCTAGTCCTTGTGCTGAAGATGTTCAGGCCCCGGTATCTCCCATTACAGCATTCAATTTAGACCTGTTCCACAGGAATACTAAGCCCTTCATCTCTCTCTCTCTCCACTCCTTCTTTCAAGAGCAGTGGATGGAAGGAAATTTAGGAAAATGGGTTACAGTATAAAATGGAACATAATGCTGAATTGTTGATGGAAGATACAGACTTTTTAAAAATTAATTTATTTTAATTTTTTTCAGCTGCGTTGGGTCTTCGTTGCTGCGTGCAGTCTTTCTCTAGTTGCAGTGAGCGGGGGGCTACTCTTCATTGTGGTGCGCGGGCTTCTCATCGTGGTGGCTTCTCGTTTCAGAGCACAGGCTCTAAGTGCGCGGGCTTCAGTAGTTGTGGCACGTGGGCTCAGTAGTTGTGGCTCACGGGCTCTAGAGCGCAGGCTCAGTAGTTGTGGTGCATGGGCTTAGTTGCCCCGCAGCACGTGGGATCTCCCCAGACCAGGGCCCGAACCTGTGTCCCCTGCATTGGCAGGTGGATTCTTAACCACTGTGCCACCAGGGAAGTCTGGAAGATACAGATTTAATGCTTGACCCTTTCTAGCTATCAGGGCCCAAGTCAGGGTGGTAGGGTACGTTTTTTAGCCAGGAAGTCATTTCTACGCTCTTTATAACTCAGCATACATTTCACACTTAATTTTTCCTTAATACAATACTGGTTAATAAAATGAGATCTCTTCATAGTATGACAGTTGTTAAAAAGGCAAAACTTCTAAAAACCAAACTGGTTAGAACCGGTTTAGAACCAGATTCATTTTTAGAAGTACCTATCTTATACAACAATGAATTCAAAAGTGTAATTTGTTTTATTCTATCTATGTGCTTATCAGAATGTAAACTGCACTAGATAACCAGTACAAATTGTCACCGAAATGGAGAAACCAGAAGTCACTGAGAGTTATGTTAAAAGGCAAAAACAACCACCAAACACTCTGCTCTGTGTCCAGAATAATTAAACATTACTTCTTTCGTAAGCAAGTTGAAATGATTTCTTTTCAAAAGACAGAATTTAAAGATGCAGTCTGCATAAGATGCTCTTCTCAGTACATGGCCCCCAAAGAATCTCTAGTTAATGAAGTTCATTGAATAAATACGGCTATCATCGTAACTGATATCATTAGTTGAAGAGAGTTTAAATTTTTTCTTAATACTATTAATATATGCATTACATGACCTTAAAAAACCTGTTAGTCTAATGAGAGTATCGTTAGGCTGGTGACACACAAACAGGCCATTCTATACAATGGGAATAATGATGCTTGCCTCAAAAGACTGTTGTGAGAATTAACTGAATTAATGTTTGGAAAGCATTCAGAGCGGCCTCTGACACATAGCAAGCCAAATTAGTGTTGGCTGCTACTGCTGCCGTGACTACTTACAGATATAGCTTCTGTTTATCTGCATTAGCGAGATCCTCAGGCTGGGGATTACAGCTATGTTGGAATTACAGTGGTTATTACGGTAGTCCCCCCTTATCCTTGGGCGATAAATTCTTTTGTGTGTGTGTGGTTTTTTTTTGGCTGCGTTTGGTCTTAGCTGCTGTGCGCGGGCTTTCTCTAGTTGCGGCGAGCGGGGGCTACTCTTCATTGTGGTGCGTGGGCTTCTCACTGCTGTGGCTTCTCTTGTTGTGAAGCACGGGCTCTAGGGCACATGAGCTTCAATAGTTGTGGTGTGCAGGCTCAGCAGTTGTGGCTTGTGGGTTCTAGAGCGCAGGCTCAGTAGTGGTGGCTCATGGGCCCAGTTGCTCCACGGCATGTGAGATCTTCCCTGACCAGGGATTGAACCCGTGTCCCCTGCATTGGCAGGCAGATTCTTAACCGCTGCGCCACCAGGGAAGTCCCAGGAGATAAATTCTAAGACCCCCAGCAGATGTCTGAAACTGCAGATAGTACTGAACTCTATACATACTATGTTTTTTCCTATACACACATACTTATGA